>NW_027325377.1:7144354-8568600 GCF_036924035.1 Leuresthes tenuis
AGGTAGATGTGTTGATGGAAGTCAGCCGTGTCCCCTCAAGTACTTGACTGTTTTCTGTTTGAATGTGGAAGCCCTTTCCCACCATACTACAATACAGAAATTTGACCTCTTTGATCTGCAAACTAATACTTATGTGATAACCACCACGGGAAAAATCACCACAAAAGACTCCGGTTAATGCCATAGAATTTTTTTTACGATTTCTTGGACATGTCCTGGACAGGTCCCCAAATTCTTTAGTTCCACGAAAAAAGCACTGCATCGGTAATCGGAACAAGATGCCTTTACTCTGATGGAAGAAGAAACATTACAAGGTCGATGTGTTGCTGTAAGTCAGCCGTGTCCCCTCAAGTACTTGATTGTTTTCTGTTCACAATTTCAATTTCACAAAAGTATGAAAGACTTCAACGGTTGGACACGACAATTTTTTTTCCAACTTATTATATCTGAAAAGTGGAGTTCGAAAGACAGTCATGAGCACACCTATATAGTTTGAAATGAGAGTATGCAGAAAGGCTTTGAGAGTTGGTGAAGTGAGTATTTTGAACATGCTGTGAATGTTACATTATCTTTTTAAATGTTCTTTAATGAGTGAGATTGAGTTTGTTTTGAAAAGTCATACATAGCAGAGGATGGTTTCGGTCCATCGACCTCTGGGTTATGGGCCCAGCACGCTTCCGCTGCGCCACTCTGCTACACACCCCAGATTGGACTCGAACACACAATCCCTGGCTTAGGAGGCCAGTGCCTTACCCTGGGTCTTTTTTGGCTGTAGAGCAGTCGTTAATATGCAAAATGACACTGCACTTGTTATGTTTTGGACATTGTTTGCTTTATCATTTGCATCGGTACAAGATGCCTTTACTCTGATGGAAGAGGAAACATTACAAGGTAGATGTGTTGATGGAAGTCAGCCGTGTCCCCTCAAGTACTTGACTGTTTTCTGTTTGAATGTGGAAGCCCTTTCCCACCATACTACAATACAGAAATTTGACCTCTTTGATCTGCAAACTAATACTTATGTGATAACCACCACGGGAAAAATCACCACAAAAGACTCCGGTTAATGCCATAGAATTTTTTTTACGATTTCTTGGACATGTCCTGGACAGGTCCCCAAATTCTTTAGTTCCACGAAAAAAGCACTGCATCGGTAATCGGAAAAGGATGCCTTTACTCTGATGGAAGAAGAAATATTACAAGTTCGATGTGTTGCTGTAAGTCAGCCGTGTCCCCTCAAGTACTTGATTGTTTTCTGTTCACAATTTCAATTTCACAAAAGTATGAAAGACTTCAATGTTTGGACACGACAATTTTTTTTCCAACTTATTATATCTGAAAAGTGGAGTTCGAAAGACAGTCATGAGCACACCTATATAGTTTGAATTGAGAGTATGCAGAAAGGCTTTGAGAGTTGGTGAAGTGAGTATTTTGAACATGCTGTGAATGTTACATTATCTTTTTAAATGTTCTTTAATGAGTGAGATTGAGTTTGTTTTGAAAAGTCATACATAGCAGAGGATGGTTTCGGTCCATCGACCTCTGGGTTATGGGCCCAGCACGCTTCCGCTGCGCCACTCTGCTACACACCCCAGATGGGACTCGAACCCACAATCCCTGGCTTAGGGGGCCAGTGCCGTACCCTGGCTCTTTTTTGGCTGTAGAGCAGTCGTTAATATGCAAAATGACACTGCACTAGTTATGTTTTGGACATTGTTTGCTTTATCATTTGCATCGGTACAAGATGCCTTTACTCTGATGGAAGAGGAAACATTACAAGGTAGATGTGTTGATGGAAGTCAGCCGTGTCCCCTCAAATACTTGACTGTTTTCTGTTTGAATGTGGAAGCCCTTTCCCACCATACTACAATACAGAAATTTGACCTCTTTGATCTGCAAACTAATACTTATGTGATAACCAGCACGGAAAAAATCACCACAAAAGACTCCGGTTAATGCCATAGAATTTTTTTTACGATTTCTTGGACATGCCCCGGAAAGGTCCCCAAATTCTTAAGTTCCACGAAAAAAGCACTGCATCGGTAATTGGAAAAGGATGCCTTTACTCTGATGGAAGAAGAAACATTACAAGGTCGATGTGTTGCTGGAAGTCAGCCGTGTCCCCTCAAGTACTTGACTGTTTTCTGTTCACAATTTCACAAAAGTATAGAAGACTTCAACGGTTGGACACGACAATTTTTTTTCCAACTTATTATATCTGAAAAGTGGAGTTCGAAAGACAGTCATGAGCACACCTATATAGTTTGAATTGAGGGTATGCAGAAAGGCTTTGAGAGTTGGTGAAGTGAGTATTTTGAACATGCTGTGAATGTTACATTATCTTTTTAAATGTTCTTTAATGAGTGAGATTGAGTTTGTTTTGAAAAGTCATACATAGCAGAGGATGGTTTCGGTCCATCGACCTCTGGGTTATGGGCCCAGCACGCTTCCGCTGCGCCACTCTGCTACACACCCCAGATGGGACTCGAACCCACAATCCCTGGCTTAGGAGGCCAGTGCCTTACCCTGGGTCTTTTTTGGCTGTAGAGCAGTCGTTAAGATCAAAATGACACTGCACTTGTTATGTTTTGGACATTGTTTGCTTTATCATTTACATTGGTACAAGATGCCTTTACTCTGATGGAAGAGGAAACATTACAAGGTAGATGTGTTGATGGAAGTCAGCCGTGTCCCCTCAAGTACTTGACTGTTTTCTGTTTGAATGTGGAAGCCCTTTCCCACCATACTACAATACAGAAATTTGACCTCTTTGATCTGCAAACTAATACTTATGTGATAACCACCACGGGAAAAATCACCACAAAAGACTCCGGTTAATGCCATAGAATTTTTTTTACGATTTCCTGGACATGTCCTGGACAGGTCCCCAAATTCTTTAGTTCCACGAAAAAAGCACTGCATCGGTAATCGGAACAAGATGCCTTTACTCTGATGGAAGAAGATACATTACAAGTTCGATGTGTTGCTGTAAGTCAGCCGTGTCCCCTCAAGTACTTGATTGTTTTCTGTTCACAATTTCAATTTCACAAAAGTATGAAAGACTTCAATGTTTGGACACGACAATTTTTTTTCCAACTTATTATATCTGAAAAGTGGAGTTCGAAAGACAGTCATGAGCACACCTATATAGTTTGAATTGAGAGTATGCAGAAAGGCTTTGAGAGTTGGTGAAGTGAGTATTTTGAACATGCTGTGAATGTTACATTATCTTTTTAAATGTTCTTTAATGAGTGAGATTGAGTTTGTTTTGAAAAGTCATACATAGCAGAGGATGGTTTCGGTCCATCGACCTCTGGGTTATGGGCCCAGCACGCTTCCGCTGCGCCACTCTGCTACACACCCCAGATGGGACACGAACCCACAATCCCTGGCTTAGGAGGCCAGTGCCGTACCCTGGCTCTTTTTTGGCTGTAGAGCAGTCGTTAATATGCAAAATGACACTGCACTAGTTATGTTTTGGACATTGTTTGCTTTATCATTTGCATCGGTACAAGATGCCTTTACTCTGATGGAAGAGGAAACATTACAAGGTAGATGTGTTGATGGAAGTCAGCCGTGTCCCCTCAAATACTTGACTGTTTTCTGTTTGAATGTGGAAGCCCTTTCCCACCATACTACAATACAGAAATTTGACCTCTTTGATCTGCAAACTAATACTTATGTGATAACCAGCACGGAAAAAATCACCACAAAAGACTCCGGTTAATGCAATAGAATTTTTTTTACGATTTCTTGGACATGCCCCGGAAAGGTCCCCAAATTCTTAAGTTCCACGAAAAAAGCACTGCATCGGTAATCGGAAAAGGATGCCTTTACTCTGATGGAAGAAGAAACATTACAAGGTCGATGTGTTGCTGGAAGTCAGCCGTGTCCCCTCAAGTACTTGACTGTTTTCTGTTCACAATTTCACAAAAGTATAGAAGACTTCAACGGTTGGACACGACAATTTTTTTTCCAACTTATTATATCTGAAAAGTGGAGTTCGAAAGACAGTCATGAGCACACCTATATAGTTTGAATTGAGGGTATGCAGAAAGGCTTTGAGAGTTGGTGAAGTGAGTATTTTGAACATGCTGTGAATGTTACATTATCTTTTTAAATGTTCTTTAATGAGTGAGATTGAGTTTGTTTTGAAAAGTCATACATAGCAGAGGATGGTTTCGGTCCATCGACCTCTGGGTTATGGGCCCAGCACGCTTCCGCTGCACCACTCTGCTACACACCTCAGATGGGACTCGAACCCACAATCCCTGGCTTAGGAGGCCAGTGCCTTACCCTGGGTCTTTTTTGGCTGTAGAGCAGTCGTTAAGATCAAAATGACACTGCACTTGTTATGTTTTGGACATTGTTTGCTTTATCATTTACATCGGTACAAGATGCCTTTACTCTGATGGAAGAGGAAACATTACAAGGTAGATGTGTTGATGGAAGTCAGCCGTGTCCCCTCAAGTACTTGACTGTTTTCTGTTTGAATGTGGAAGCCCTTTCCCACCATACTACAATACAGAAATTTGACCTCTTTGATCTGCAAACTAATACTTATGTGATAACCACCACGGGAAAAATCACCACAAAAGACTCCGGTTAATGCCATAGAATTTTTTTTACGATTTCTTGGACATGTCCTGGACAGGTCCCCAAATTCTTTAGTTCCACGAAAAAAGCACTGCATCGGTAATCGGAAAAGGATGCCTTTACTCTGATGGAAGAAGAAATATTACAAGTTCGATGTGTTGCTGTAAGTCAGCCGTGTCCCCTCAAGTACTTGATTGTTTTCTGTTCACAATTTCAATTTCACAAAAGTATGAAAGACTTCAATGTTTGGACACGACAATTTTTTTTCCAACTTATTATATCTGAAAAGTGGAGTTCGAAAGACAGTCATGAGCACACCTATATAGTTTGAATTGAGAGTATGCAGAAAGGCTTTGAGAGTTGGTGAAGTGAGTATTTTGAACATGCTGTGAATGTTACATTATCTTTTTAAATGTTCTTTAATGAGTGAGATTGAGTTTGTTTTGAAAAGTCATACATAGCAGAGGATGGTTTCGGTCCATCTACCTCTGGGTTATGGGCCCAGCACGCTTCCGCTGCGCCACTCTGCTACACACCCCAGATGGGACTCGAACCCACAATCCCTGGCTTAGGGGGCCAGTGCCGTACCCTGGCTCTTTTTTGGCTGTAGAGCAGTCGTTAATATGCAAAATGACACTGCACTAGTTATGTTTTGGACATTGTTTGCTTTATCATTTGCATCGGTACAAGATGCCTTTACTCTGATGGAAGAGGAAACATTACAAGGTAGATGTGTTGATGGAAGTCAGCCGTGTCCCCTCAAATACTTGACTGTTTTCTGTTTGAATGTGGAAGCCCTTTCCCACCATACTACAATACAGAAATTTGACCTCTTTGATCTGCAAACTAATACTTATGTGATAACCAGCACGGAAAAAATCACCACAAAAGACTTCGGTTAATGCCATAGAATTTTTTTTACGATTTCTTGGACATGCCCCGGAAAGGTCCCCAAATTCTTAAGTTCCACGAAAAAAGCACTGCATCGGTAATCGGAAAAGGATGCCTTTACTCTGATGGAAGAAGAAACATTACAAGGTCGATGTGTTGCTGGAAGTCAGCCGTGTCCCCTCAAGTACTTGACTGTTTTCTGTTCACAATTTCACAAAAGTATAGAAGACTTCAACGGTTGGACACGACAATTTTTTTTCCAACTTATTATATCTGAAAAGTGGAGTTCGAAAGACAGTCATGAGCACACCTATATAGTTTGAATTGAGGGTATGCAGAAAGGCTTTGAGAGTTGGTGAAGTGAGTATTTTGAACATGCTGTGAATGTTACATTATCTTTTTAAATGTTCTTTAATGAGTGAGATTGAGTTTGTTTTGAAAAGTCATACATAGCAGAGGATGGTTTCGGTCCATCGACCTCTGGGTTATGGGCCCAGCACGCTTCCGCTGCGCCACTCTGCTACACACCCCAGATGGGACTCGAACCCACAATCCCTGGCTTAGGAGGCCAGTGCCTTACCCTGGGTCTTTTTTGGCTGTAGAGCAGTCGTTAAGATCAAAATGACACTGCACTTGTTATGTTTTGGACATTGTTTGCTTTATCATTTACATTGGTACAAGATGCCTTTACTCTGATGGAAGAGGAAACATTACAAGGTAGATGTGTTGATGGAAGTCAGCCGTGTCCCCTCAAGTACTTGACTGTTTTCTGTTTGAATGTGGAAGCCCTTTCCCACCATACTACAATACAGAAATTTGACCTCTTTGATCTGCAAACTAATACTTATGTGATAACCACCACGGGAAAAATCACCACAAAAGACTCCGGTTAATGCCATAGAATTTTTTTTACGATTTCTTGGACATGTCCTGGACAGGTCCCCAAATTCTTTAGTTCCACGAAAAAAGCACTGCATCGGTAATCGGAACAAGATGCCTTTACTCTGATGGAAGAAGAAACATTACAAGGTCGATGTGTTGCTGTAAGTCAGCCGTGTCCCCTCAAGTACTTGATTGTTTTCTGTTCACAATTTCAATTTCACAAAAGTATGAAAGACTTCAACGGTTGGACACGACAATTTTTTTTCCAACTTATTATATCTGAAAAGTGGAGTTCGAAAGACAGTCATGAGCACACCTATATAGTTTGAAATGAGAGTATGCAGAAAGGCTTTGAGAGTTGGTGAAGTGAGTATTTTGAACATGCTATGAATGTTACATTATCTTTTTAAATGTTCTTTAATGAGTGAGATTGAGTTTGTTTTGAAAAGTCATACATAGCAGAGGATGGTTTCGGTCCATCGACCTCTGGGTTATGGGCCCAGCACGCTTCCGCTGCGCCACTCTGCTACACACCCCAGATTGGACTCGAACACACAATCCCTGGCTTAGGAGGCCAGTGCCTTACCCTGGGTCTTTTTTGGCTGTAGAGCAGTCGTTAATATGCAAAATGACACTGCACTTGTTATGTTTTGGACATTGTTTGCTTTATCATTTGCATCGGTACAAGATGCCTTTACTCTGATGGAAGAGGAAACATTACAAGGTAGATGTGTTGATGGAAGTCAGCCGTGTCCCCTCAAGTACTTGACTGTTTTCTGTTTGAATGTGGAAGCCCTTTCCCACCATACTACAATACAGAAATTTGACCTCTTTGATCTGCAAACTAATACTTATGTGATAACCACCACGGGAAAAATCACCACAAAAGACTCCGGTTAATGCCATAGAATTTTTTTTACGATTTCCTGGACATGTCCTGGACAGGTCCCCAAATTCTTTAGTTCCACGAAAAAAGCACTGCATCGGTAATCGGAACAAGATTCCTTTACTCTGATGGAAGAAGATACATTACAAGTTCGATGTGTTGCTGTAAGTCAGCCGTGTCCCCTCAAGTACTTGATTGTTTTCTGTTCACAATTTCAATTTCACAAAAGTATGAAAGACTTCAATGTTTGGACACGACAATTTTTTTTCCAACTTATTATATCTGAAAAGTGGAGTTCGAAAGACAGTCATGAGCACACCTATATAGTTTGAATTGAGAGTATGCAGAAAGGCTTTGAGAGTTGGTGAAGTGAGTATTTTGAACATGCTGTGAATGTTACATTATCTTTTTAAATGTTCTTTAATGAGTGAGATTGAGTTTGTTTTGAAAAGTCATACATAGCAGAGGATGGTTTCGGTCCATCGACCTCTGGGTTATGGGCCCAGCACGCTTCCGCTGCGCCACTCTGCTACACACCCCAGATGGGACACGAACCCACAATCCCTGGCTTAGGGGGCCAGTGCCGTACCCTGGCTCTTTTTTGGCTGTAGAGCAGTCGTTAATATGCAAAATGACACTGCACTAGTTATGTTTTGGACATTGTTTGCTTTATCATTTGCATCGGTACAAGATGCCTTTACTCTGATGGAAGAGGAAACATTACAAGGTAGATGTGTTGATGGAAGTCAGCCGTGTCCCCTCAAATACTTGACTGTTTTCTGTTTGAATGTGGAAGCCCTTTCCCACCATACTACAATACAGAAATTTGACCTCTTTGATCTGCAAACTAATACTTATGTGATAACCAGCACGGAAAAAATCACCACAAAAGACTCCGGTTAATGCCATAGAATTTTTTTTACGATTTCTTGGACATGCCCCGGAAAGGTCCCCAAATTCTTAAGTTCCACGAAAAAAGCACTGCATCGGTAATCGGAAAAGGATGCCTTTACTCTGATGGAAGAAGAAACATTACAAGGTCGATGTGTTGCTGGAAGTCAGCCGTGTCCCCTCAAGTACTTGACTGTTTTCTGTTCACAATTTCACAAAAGTATAGAAGACTTCAACGGTTGGACACGACAATTTTTTTTCCAACTTATTATATCTGAAAAGTGGAGTTCGAAAGACAGTCATGAGCACACCTATATAGTTTGAATTGAGGGTATGCAGAAAGGCTTTGAGAGTTGGTGAAGTGAGTATTTTGAACATGCTGTGAATGTTACATTATCTTTTTAAATGTTCTTTAATGAGTGAGATTGAGTTTGTTTTGAAAAGTCATACATAGCAGAGGATGGTTTCGGTCCATCGACCTCTGGGTTATGGGCCCAGCACGCTTCCGCTGCGCCACTCTGCTACACACCCCAGATTGGACTCGAACACACAATCCCTGGCTTAGGAGGCCAGTGCCTTACCCTGGGTCTTTTTTGGCTGTAGAGCAGTCGTTAATATGCAAAATGACACTGCACTTGTTATGTTTTGGACATTGTTTGCTTTATCATTTGCATCGGTACAAGATGCCTTTACTCTGATGGAAGAGGAAACATTACAAGGTAGATGTGTTGATGGAAGTCAGCCGTGTCCCCTCAAGTACTTGACTGTTTTCTGTTTGAATGTGGAAGCCCTTTTCCACCATACTACAATACAGAAACTTGACCTCTTTGATCTGCAAACTAATACTTATGTTATAACCACCACGGAAAAAATCACCACAAAAGACTCCGGTTAATGCCATATAATTTTTTTTTACGATTTCTTGGACATGCCCCGGAAAGGTCCCCAAATTCTTAAGTTCCACGAAAAAAGCACTGCATCGGTAATCGGAACAAGATGCCTTTACTCTGATGGAAGAAGAAACATTACAAGGTCGATGTGTTGCTGGAAGTCAGCCGTGTCCCCTCAAGTACTTGACTGTTTTCTGTTCACAATTTCACAAAAGTATGAAAGACTTCAATGTTTCGACACGACAATTTTTTTTCCAACTTATTATATCTGAAAAGTGGAGTTCGAAAGACAGTCATGAGCACACCTATATAGTTTGAATTGAGAGTATGCAGAAAGGCTTTGAGAGTTGGTGAAGTGAGTATTTTGAACATGCTGTGAATGTTACATTATCTTTTTAAATGTTCTTTAATGAGTGAGATTGAGTTTGTTTTGAAAAGTCATACATAGCAGAGGATGGTTTCGGTCCATCGACCTCTGGGTTATGGGCCCAGCACGCTTCCGCTGCGCCACTCTGCTACACACCCCAGATGGGACTCGAACCCACAATCCCTGGCTTAGGAGGCCAGTGCCTTACCCTGGGTCTTTTTTGGCTGTAGAGCAGTCGTTAATATGCAAAATGACACTGCACTAGTTATGTTTTGGACATTGTTTGCTTTATCATTTGCATCGGTACAAGATGCCTTTACTCTGATGGAAGAGGAAACATTACAAGGTAGATGTGTTGATGGAAGTCAGCCGTGTCCCCTCAAGTATTTGACTGTTTTCTGTTTGAATGTGGAAGCCCTTTCCCACCATACTACAATACAGAAATTTGACCTCTTTGATCTGCAAACTAATACTTATGTGATAACCACCACGGGAAAAATCACCACAAAAGACTCCGGTTAATGCCATAGAATTTTTTTTACGATTTCTTGGACATGTCCTGGACAGGTCCCCAAATTCTTTAGTTCAACGAAAAAAGCACTGCATCGGTAATCGGAACAAGATGCCTTTACTCTGATGGAAGAAGAAACATTACAAGGTCGATGTGTTGCTGTAAGTCAGCCGTGTCCCCTCAAGTACTTGATTGTTTTCTGTTCACAATTTCAATTTTACAAAAGTATGAAAGACTTCAACGGTTGGACACGACAATTTTTTTTCCAACTTATTATATCTGAAAAGTGGAGTTCGAAAGACAGTCATGAGCACACCTATATAGTTTGAAATGAGAGTATGCAGAAAGGCTTTGAGAGTTGGTGAAGTGAGTATTTTGAACATGCTGTGAATGTTACATTATCTTTTTAAATGTTCTTTAATGAGTGAGATTGAGTTTGTTTTGAAAAGTCATACATAGCAGAGGATGGTTTCGGTCCATCGACCTCTGGGTTATGGGCCCAGCACGCTTCCGCTGCGCCACTCTGCTACACACCCCAGATTGGACTCGAACACACAATCCCTGGCTTAGGAGGCCAGTGCCTTACCCTGGGTCTTTTTTGGCTGTAGAGCAGTCGTTAATATGCAAAATGACACTGCACTTGTTATGTTTTGGACATTGTTTGCTTTATCATTTGCATCGGTACAAGATGCCTTTACTCTGATGGAAGAGGAAACATTACAAGGTAGATGTGTTGATGGAAGTCAGCCGTGTCCCCTCAAGTACTTGACTGTTTTCTGTTTGAATGTGGAAGCCCTTTTCCACCATACTACAATACAGAAATTTGAACTCTTTGATCTGCAAACTAATACTTATGTTATAACCACCACGGAAAAAATCACCACAAAAGACTCCGGTTAATGCCATATAATTTTTTTTACGATTTCTTGGACATGCCCCGGAAAGGTCCCCAAATTCTTAAGTTCCACGAAAAAAGCACTGCATCGGTAATCGGAAAAGGATGCCTTTACTCTGATGGAAGAAGAAACATTACAAGGTCGATGTGTTGCTGGAAGTCAGCCGTGTCCCCTCAAGTACTTGACTGTTTTCTGTTCACAATTTCACAAAAGTATAGAAGACTTCAACGGTTGGACACGACAATTTTTTTTCCAACTTATTATATCTGAAAAGTGGAGTTCGAAAGACAGTCATGAGCACACCTATATAGTTTGAATTGAGGGTATGCAGAAAGGCTTTGAGAGTTGGTGAAGTGAGTATTTTGAACATGCTGTGAATGTTACATTATCTTTTTAAATGTTCTTTAATGAGTGAGATTGAGTTTGTTTTGAAAAGTCATACATAGCAGAGGATGGTTTCGGTCCATCGACCTCTGGGTTATGGGCCCAGCACGCTTCCGCTGCGCCACTCTGCTACACACCCCAGATGGGACTCGAACCCACAATCCCTGGCTTAGGAGGCCAGTGCCTTACCCTGGGTCTTTTTTGGCTGTAGAGCAGTCGTTAATATGCAAAATGACACTGCACTAGTTATGTTTTGGACATTGTTTGCTTTATCATTTGCATCGGTACAAGATGCCTTTACTCTGATGGAAGAGGAAACATTACAAGGTAGATGTGTTGATGGAAGTCAGCCGTGTCCCCTCAAGTATTTGACTGTTTTCTGTTTGAATGTGGAAGCCCTTTCCCACCATACTACAATACAGAAATTTGACCTCTTTGATCTGCAAACTAATACTTATGTGATAACCACCACGGGAAAAATCACCACAAAAGACTCCGGTTAATGCCATAGAATTTTTTTTACGATTTCTTGGACATGTCCTGGACAGGTCCCCAAATTCTTTAGTTCAACGAAAAAAGCACGGCATCGGTAATCGGAACAAGATGCCTTTACTCTGATGGAAGAAGAAACATTACAAGGTCGATGTGTTGCTGTAAGTCAGCCGTGTCCCCTCAAGTACTTGATTGTTTTCTGTTCACAATTTCAATTTTACAAAAGTATGAAAGACTTCAACGGTTGGACACGACAATTTTTTTTCCAACTTATTATATCTGAAAAGTGGAGTTCGAAAGACAGTCATGAGCACACCTATATAGTTTGAAATGAGAGTATGCAGAAAGGCTTTGAGAGTTGGTGAAGTGAGTATTTTGAACATGCTGTGAATGTTACATTATCTTTTTAAATGTTCTTTAATGAGTGAGATTGAGTTTGTTTTGAAAAGTCATACATAGCAGAGGATGGTTTCGGTCCATCGACCTCTGGGTTATGGGCCCAGCACGCTTCCGCTGCGCCACTCTGCTACACACCCCAGATTGGACTCGAACACACAATCCCTGGCTTAGGAGGCCAGTGCCTTACCCTGGGTCTTTTTTGGCTGTAGAGCAGTCGTTAATATGCAAAATGACACTGCACTTGTTATGTTTTGGACATTGTTTGCTTTATCATTTGCATCGGTACAAGATGCCTTTACTCTGATGGAAGAGGAAACATTACAAGGTAGATGTGTTGATGGAAGTCAGCCGTGTCCCCTCAAGTACTTGACTGTTTTCTGTTTGAATGTGGAAGCCCTTTTCCACCATACTACAATACAGAAATTTGAACTCTTTGATCTGCAAACTAATACTTATGTTATAACCACCACGGAAAAAATCACCACAAAAGACTCCGGTTAATGCCATATAATTTTTTTTACGATTTCTTGGACATGCCCCGGAAAGGTCCCCAAATTCTTAAGTTCCACGAAAAAAGCACCGCATCGGTAATCGGAAAAGGATGCCTTTACTCTGATGGAAGAAGAAACATTACAAGGTCGATGTGTTGCTGGAAGTCAGCCGTGTCCCCTCAAGTACTTGACTGTTTTCTGTTCACAATTTCACAAAAGTATAGAAGACTTCAACGGTTGGACACGACAATTTTTTTTCCAACTTATTATATCTGAAAAGTGGAGTTCGAAAGACAGTCATGAGCACACCTATATAGTTTGAATTGAGGGTATGCAGAAAGGCTTTGAGAGTTGGTGAAGTGAGTATTTTGAACATGCTGTGAATGTTACATTATCTTTTTAAATGTTCTTTAATGAGTGAGATTGAGTTTGTTTTGAAAAGTCATACATAGCAGAGGATGGTTTCGGTCCATCGACCTCTGGGTTATGGGCCCAGCACGCTTCCGCTGCGCCACTCTGCTACACACCCCAGATGGGACTCGAACCCACAATCCCTGGCTTAGGAGGCCAGTGCCTTACCCTGGGTCTTTTTTGGCTGTAGAGCAGTCGTTAATATGCAAAATGACACTGCACTAGTTATGTTTTGGACATTGTTTGCTTTATCATTTGCATCGGTACAAGATGCCTTTACTCTGATGGAAGAGGAAACATTACAAGGTAGATGTGTTGATGGAAGTCAGCCGTGTCCCCTCAAGTATTTGACTGTTTTCTGTTTGAATGTGGAAGCCCTTTCCCACCATACTACAATACAGAAATTTGACCTCTTTGATCTGCAAACTAATACTTATGTGATAACCACCACGGGAAAAATCACCACAAAAGACTCCGGTTAATGCCATAGAATTTTTTTTACGATTTCTTGGACATGTCCTGGACAGGTCCCCAAATTCTTTAGTTCAACGAAAAAAGCACTGCATCGGTAATCGGAACAAGATGCCTTTACTCTGATGGAAGAAGAAACATTACAAGGTCGATGTGTTGCTGTAAGTCAGCCGTGTCCCCTCAAGTACTTGATTGTTTTCTGTTCACAATTTCAATTTTACAAAAGTATGAAAGACTTCAACGGTTGGACACGACAATTTTTTTTCCAACTTATTATATCTGAAAAGTGGAGTTCGAAAGACAGTCATGAGCACACCTATATAGTTTGAAATGAGAGTATGCAGAAAGGCTTTGAGAGTTGGTGAAGTGAGTATTTTGAACATGCTGTGAATGTTACATTATCTTTTTAAATGTTCTTTAATGAGTGAGATTGAGTTTGTTTTGAAAAGTCATACATAGCAGAGGATGGTTTCGGTCCATCGACCTCTGGGTTATGGGCCCAGCACGCTTCCGCTGCGCCACTCTGCTACACACCCCAGATTGGACTCGAACACACAATCCCTGGCTTAGGAGGCCAGTGCCTTACCCTGGGTCTTTTTTGGCTGTAGAGCAGTCGTTAATATGCAAAATGACACTGCACTTGTTATGTTTTGGACATTGTTTGCTTTATCATTTGCATCGGTACAAGATGCCTTTACTCTGATGGAAGAGGAAACATTACAAGGTAGATGTGTTGATGGAAGTCAGCCGTGTCCCCTCAAGTACTTGACTGTTTTCTGTTTGAATGTGGAAGCCCTTTTCCACCATACTACAATACAGAAATTTGAACTCTTTGATCTGCAAACTAATACTTATGTTATAACCACCACGGAAAAAATCACCACAAAAGACTCCGGTTAATGCCATAGAATTTTTTTTACGATTTCTTGGACATGCCCCGGAAAGGTCCCCAAATTCTTAAGTTCCACGAAAAAAGCACTGCATCGGTAATCGGAAAAGGATGCCTTTACTCTGATGGAAGAAGAAACATTACAAGGTCGATGTGTTGCTGGAAGTCAGCCGTGTCCCCTCAAGTACTTGACTGTTTTCTGTTCACAATTTCACAAAAGTATAGAAGACTTCAACGGTTGGACACGACAATTTTTTTTCCAACTTATTATATCTGAAAAGTGGAGTTCGAAAGACAGTCATGAGCACACCTATATAGTTTGAATTGAGAGTATGCAGAAAGGCTTTGAGAGTTGGTGAAGTGAGTATTTTGAACATGCTGTGAATGTTACATTATCTTTTTAAATGTTCTTTAATGAGTGAGATTGAGTTTGTTTTGAAAAGTCATACATAGCAGAGGATGGTTTCGGTCCATCGACCTCTGGGTTATGGGCCCAGCACGCTTCCGCTGCGCCACTCTGCTACACACCCCAGATGGGACTCGAACCCACAATCCCTGGCTTAGGAGGCCAGTGCCTTACCCTGGGTCTTTTTTGGCTGTAGAGCAGTCGTTAAGATCAAAATGACACTGCACTTGTTATGTTTTGGACATTGTTTGCTTTATCATTTACATTGGTACAAGATGCCTTTACTCTGATGGAAGAGGAAACATTACAAGGTAGATGTGTTGATGGAAGTCAGCCGTGTCCCCTCAAGTACTTGACTGTTTTCTGTTTGAATGTGGAAGCCCTTTCCCACCATACTACAATACAGAAATTTGACCTCTTTGATCTGCAAACTAATACTTATGTGATAACCACCACGGGAAAAATCACCACAAAAGACTCCGGTTAATGCCATAGAATTTTTTTTACGATTTCTTGGACATGTCCTGGACAGGTCCCCAAATTCTTTAGTTCCACGAAAAAAGCACTGCATCGGTAATCGGAACAAGATGCCTTTACTCTGATGGAAGAAGAAACATTACAAGGTCGATGTGTTGCTGTAAGTCAGCCGTGTCCCCTCAAGTACTTGATTGTTTTCTGTTCACAATTTCAATTTCACAAAAGTATAAAAGACTTCAACGGTTGGACACGACAATTTTTTTTCCAACTTATTATATCTGAAAAGTGGAGTTCGAAAGACAGTCATGAGCACACCTATATAGTTTGAATTGAGAGTATGCAGAAAGGCTTTGAGAGTTGGTGAAGTGAGTATTTTGAACATGCTGTGAATGTTACATTATCTTTTTAAATGTTCTTTAATGAGTGAGATTGAGTTGGTTTTGAAAAGTCATACATAGCAGAGGATGGTTTCGGTCCATCGACCTCTGGGTTATGGGCCCAGCACGCTTCCGCTGCGCCACTCTGCTACACACCCCAGATTGGACTCGAACACACAATCCCTGGCTTAGGAGGCCAGTGCCTTACCCTGGGTCTTTTTTGGCTGTAGAGCAGTCGTTAATATGCAAAATGACACTGCACTTGTTATGTTTTGGACATTGTTTGCTTTATCATTTGCATCGGTACAAGATGCCTTTACTCTGATGGAAGAGGAAACATTACAAGGTAGATGTGTTGATGGAAGTCAGCCGTGTCCCCTCAAGTACTTGACTGTTTTCTGTTTGAATGTGGAAGCCCTTTTCCACCATACTACAATACAGAAATTTGACCTCTTTGATCTGCAAACTAATACTTATGTTATAACCACCACGGAAAAAATCACCACAAAAGACTCCGGTTAATGCCATATAATTTTTTTTTACGATTTCTTGGACATGCCCCGGAAAGGTCCCCAAATTCTTAAGTTCCACGAAAAAAGCACTGCATCGGTAATCGGAACAAGATGCCTTTACTCTGATGGAAGAAGAAACATTACAAGGTCGATGTGTTGCTGGAAGTCAGCCGTGTCCCCTCAAGTACTTGACTGTTTTCTGTTCACAATTTCACAAAAGTATGTAAGACTTCAACATTTTGACACGACATTTTTTTTTCCAACTTATTATATCTGAAAAGTGCACTTTGAAAGACAGTCATGAGCACACCTAAATAGTTTGAATTGAGAGTATGCAGAAAGGCTTTAAGAATTTGTGAAGTGAGTATTTTGAACACGCTGTGAATGTTACATTATCTTTTTAAATGTTCCTTAATGAGTGAGATGGAGTTTGTTTTGAAATGTCATACATAGCAGAGGATGGTTTCGGTCCATCGACCTCTGGGTTAGGGGCCCAGCAAGCTTCCGCTGCGCCACTCTGCTACACACCTTAGATGGGACTCGAACCCACAATCCCTGGCTGAAGAGGCCAGTGCCTTACCCTGGGTCTTTTTTGGCTGTAGAGCAGTCGTTAATATGCAAAATGACACTGCACTAGTTATGTTTCGGACATTGTTTTCTTTATCATTTGCATCAATACAAGATGCCTTTACTCTGCTGGAACGGCAAACATTATAAGGTAGTCTCCAGTGGTAAAGTAATTGTAAATTGAATGTGATGATTCCAGATTCCAGATTCTTTTATTATTCTTTGTCTCTTTAATTATTTATTTTTTACTCGCTGATGTTACACTTAATCCTCATTTATTTTTTAAGTTATTGTGTATCCGCTTACATAATTAGAACTTTTTATTGACATAGCACAATAATTGGAGTAGAAAGAGTATTTTTAATTTGAAATTCAATAAAATTTTTATTTATATAGCGCCAGATTACAACAATTGTCATCTCAAGGCACTTAAGTAATATACTCCAATTCAAGCCAATTGGAATTCAATTCATCCATCCATCCATCCATCATCTGCCGCTTATCCGGGGGTCGGGTCGCGGGGGCAGCAGCTTGAGCAGAGAAACCCAGACGTCTCTGTCCCCGGCCACTTCTTCCAGCTCTTCCGGGGGGACCCCGAGGCGTTCCCAGGCCAGCCGAGAGACATAGTCTCTCCAGCGTGTCCTGGGTCTTCCCCGGGGTCTCCTCCCAGTGGGACGTGCCCGGAACACCTCCCCAGGGAGGCGCCCAGGGGGCATCCTAACCAGATGCCCGAGCCACCTCATCTGACTCCTCTCAATGCGGAGGAGCAGCGGTTCAATTCATTGTAATCATAATCCAATTAATTCATATAGAGCCAATTCAAAAATTAATATCCTAGCTAAGGAAACCAACAGATTGCACCGAAACTTGTCTTCAGTCCAATCTCCCCTCCTGAGCGTGCCTGAGGCGACGGTGGAAAGGAACGACTCCCTTTTAACAGAAAGAAACCTCTGGCAGAACCAGACTCAGGAAGGGTGGCCATCCGCCTCGACCAGCTGGGGTTTGAGAAGACAGAAAAGAGGGAAAAGAGGGGGGAAAACACTGGCGACATGAATCCTCCAGAGGACAACGTTTAGCCAAAAATCAATGGTTTTTGTATTGGCCTCCTGCAATGACATGTCTGTACAGGCTAGTTGGCGAGATGATAAGAATCTCTAAGTGGTGGAAAAGTTATTTATATCCCTTCATTTAGTAAAAGTACCAATACTAAATTTTAAAAGTTTTCTATTACAAGTAAAACTGCATTTAGAGTGCAAGTGATGGAAAGAAGGCCTGAGTACCAAAAGAATGGGGTTAAAGTCTTAAAACTACTTATTGCAGAACAAATGCTCCAGTCATGTATTCTTACATCAGTTTATCTTTATTTGCATTAACATGCAAGGAGGATTTTGTTGTTATAGTTGGTGCAGATGGAGCTAATTTTGTATGATTTTGTATTCAGTTGCATCAGATTATTATTTTCTATTGAATTATTCAGCAAATTACTTTAGCAATTAGTTGTTGCATAGGTTACCTCTCAAAATGGTCAAAAATGCCCTAATGATTACTCAGTGGATATGCCAATTGTCTCTGTTGAATATTGAACAACTTAGTTTTTAATGTATTTAATAATTTCTTATCTGAAATACAATAAAAATATGGTTACATACAACTAGAAGTTATTTGGTTTGATATTATAGAATTTATTAAGATAATTAGAAAAAAAGCATTGATTATGTGTGTTATTACTCATGCACTGTCCAATCACATTTTGTTGCAATTCTATTAACTGTGATAGTGTACTTTGATATATGAAGTAATTATCTAATTGGCTCTTTATTTGCTCTGTGTTGAATACATTAAACCAGCTTGCTTCACGAATTAGTTTAGATAAGCATCCATAAGTTTACGATAGATCATCAAATCTTTGCCATCTTACCCTGCAATATTTCTGTAAATAGACCGTTTACCGAGAAGACTACAAGCACAAGCACATTCACGCCTTTGTGTTAACTTTTTTCCCAACGTGATTGGTAGAGTCACGGCCAGCTGGGTGGAGCAAAGTTGCAATAAATTAGCATACCTTTCAAGCGCATAAAACACTGCCAGCTTCACCTGATCCCCCGAGGAGCATCAAACCCGGAGAGGAAGAGGGAGACCTTTAGCTCAAGTGGATTTAAAACTCACACTAGAAAAAAGCAAGGTCAGGCACGTTGTCTCACCTCACCTTCCACCTGTGAGACACACACAGGTCCGGCGACCGTTCGAAAACCGTGCGTAAAAGCGCACAGCTACACATAAATCTACGGTCCCCCAGCTGTACTGCTTCCCTCCACCCCCACTCCTTCCTCTGGCTTTTTACGGTCGGTTGTGGTTTGAGACTTTTTCCGTCGGCAGGTTGGTGCCTCTCACGGCCGGTCCTGCAGAGTTGTGTCCGGTCTTAACAAGAGCCCCGGGTCATCCATGAGGCTGGAAGCCGCAGCCAGGATGGATCTGTTCAGGAAGCTGTGGAGGGCTCGGAAACTTATCCTTGTGGTTTTCATCCCGCTTTCCCTTCTTCCCCTGCCGCTCACCCACCCAACCAGTGTGAGTACAGACACAATTACGAATTCTGCTTTTACAATTGCACAAGCTCATACAGAAAGTTAATTTTTAAAGTGAGCACAATAATGTAAATAAAATCGCTATACCATAGTGTCAATAACTGTATAGCTAGAGGAAGTAGATATGGAGTCACAAGATTAGGGATTAGGGTATCTCAGTTGGATGATGGGTTTCATCATCCAACATGGCAGTAAGCAAAACATGCAACTTTGTTGTTTCTTCGAATTACTGCTGATGGTTTCAGACTTCTGTTGGGATTTTGTGCAAATTGTGTCTGTGGTGTGTGTGAGAGAGGGAGAGGAAGGGAGACAAAGGAAGGCAGAAAATCAAAGACAACCAATCAAAAGACACTCTGTCCTCTGTTTTCATGAATACTTGTCCCAAGCTGTTCTTATCATCAGCAGAGCCCCATGTGTGGAGGAGAGATGTCACTACATGTAGATGAGATGGAGATCCATGTTGTGCTAATGAGGAAATGGGAAAAGAGTGTTTGGAAAGAAGGAAATGGATTAGCCTTCTACCTCTTAGTTCATGTTTGCTTTTTCAAACATTTCCACAAATCAAATTTGACTGGAAATTAGGAGACTTTGTCAGTCTGTGAAAAACAAAACTAATTTTAGAGGAAAACTTGATGCCCTGCATCAACACAGTAGGTCAGCAGGTTGTTTGTAACGTTAATTGACATAGCTTTTTGCAATGTGGTATTTGTAAGTATAATGTCTTTATGACGCTTAATTTCAACTCCAAATATGAATTTTGTGCTAGATTAAATATATAGTGACTCTCAGTTTGCAGAAATAAAAAAAAAATCGTATTATTTGCAGACTCTTAATTCTGTGTGTATTGTATGCTGAGATCACGTTGGACTGGGATTAGGCTTTCTGGTTTGAGTAGGTAGTTGAAAATGGTAAGAAACAGCAAACCAAAGGAGAAGTTAAAAAAAAGGCCATTTCCAGTGTTTTTCTGTGCCCCAAATATTTTTACCATCCAAGTTGCTCCGGTTTGCGGGTCTCGTGTATTACAATAGCATTTGAGTGAAATTCTAAGAGTCAATTTCTCTGAAAAATGAGCACTTGTTCAATCACTGAGAAAGTTGGGTTACTGTAGACCTTGTCATTCAAAATAACTTTCTAAAACCACAGATTTAAAATAAATCAGTCTGCTGTACAGCAAGATAATGGTCAGAGGTGTGGTTTCTCATTTGATGAAAAAAATGTTGGACAGACCTTCACCATTTATGCACTTTGTTACACATCTGTTAGGGTATTTTGAATCTGCTACAATTTCAGTATAAAAAAGAACCAGACAATGTATTTTCTTTCAGTCTGGGACTCTATTAGCTATAGCTAGATGATATAAGCTCAGTGGACAACGACCAGTCCAACCCAAGGCTGTGGAAACATGATTGATACAATACAATCTGTAAATGGGCTTTATAAAGAAAATATGAAAGCTATCAATAGCAAAATCATGTCCTTGACCTTCAAAGATAAACAGATGTTTGAAACAAATTCACATTTGCCTTTTTGTTTGGCGATGTCAGCCTATTATTTTCCTATTCCAAAGAAAAAAAAATGCAGTGCCTCACCTCCTCACCTCTACTTTCTCATTTATTTGTCTTTCTGCCTCTATCACACCCTCACTGACCTGACTGAGCTCACCTTATGGCACTATTTAAGGACTGCACTCAGTTTCACTGACTCTTTGATCTTTTTAGGATTGATAGTACCTGGTAAGATGGATCCTTATTTTTTAATACTATGTTTTGTGGGTTATTACAATTTAATCCTCTGAGTTAGACGTGTGCACAATTTGAAGCAGATTCTGATCATTTGTTCACTTTTTTTGCATATTCACAGCCCCTGCGTTTAATCCCCCACTTTGTTTCTGTATATAATTTTTGTTGCAAAGGATATCAGTTGTGGTAAAGTTTTATATTGATTTATATTGATTTATTTTTTCTTTGGCCTTCCTAAGCTTAAGAAATACATTTTGTTCAATGGTGTTCAACTTCATTTATGCATTCTGATCGGATGGCCATGACAATGGTAAACTTTGCCTTCTGAGCCCACCTATGTGACATCAGCTGTACGGTGAAGTTTCATGATTATATCATATATTCACAGTAAAAATTTCTTTAAAAAGTTATGAAAAAATGTTGAAATCCGAAGCCAGATTAAACATTTGACTTAAAATAATTCTGAATGTATATTTTTCAGATATTGTGATGCTGGAGTATGACTCAAATGCAGTGATTATTTATAAGCACAACACATTGGGGCTAAGTCACTTTTGTTGTTCCATGAAAAACACATGCATGCTTATTCATACAGTGTGACTTTTTTAAGAGATCAGGCTGCACTGAATTAAAAACAAAGCTAAAAACATTTCTTGACACTGGTCAAAGCGTGTCCCACAAAGTCAGTTGAGAATGAATAGATATACTAATTATATGGTTGTGTGATAGCTAAATCTGCTAAATTGGTATTCTTGATTAATATTATAAGCTACATAAATTTAAAAAGAAAAAAAAAAACTTTTTTATCGTGAAGCACGATCCTGAGCACCCATTTCCATCCTATCCATGAAATGCCCAAAGGTCTAACAAGCCTTTTTTGTTTTTAGAATATATATTTGTTAGTGTTGCTTCTGTCACAACCATTATAGTTTAAAGGCTGTTTTCTATGTAAAGAATTTAACTAAATCATGAGCTATAATAACATAAAAAATAATGAAAACACTTTGTTAATCCCAAAATGGAAAATTGTTTTGTGACATAAAGAATCAAAACTTTTAAGTCACTGTCAGTGTTGAGTTATTTCTGTGATTAGGAATTCTTGTAACTTTCTTGTTACAGCAGAGATAGGCCCCTGTCTGAACACATTGTTGTTTGATCACTGTTTTGTTGAGGGTGTGCAGCACTGTCCATTGTGTTAAGAAGCTTTTGCAACATTCTTTTTTGCACAATCAGTCCCAAAGCAGTCCCCAGGACAGAGCAAGGATTTCTCTCTTTCGTTCAGTTTCTTTGAGTCACTCGAGTTCTGAGTTCTGATGCTGCTCCTCCAACAGATTGCTGCAAAGCAAATTGCAGTCTCAACCAAAGACATAGCAGCACCATAATGCAAATCATCTAACACTGAAGGACTTAAGCTTCCATAAGAAGTACAGTCTGCTCTGTCCCTTCTTGTATCCTCACTGTTGCAATTTAACTTCAGTCTGGGTTAACAATCCAAGCAATTAAGTTATATAATCAACCTACCACCATGCTGGATTTTTGCCCCCACATGGCTTCGTTGCGACAGCAGGGACGTCTGACTGTGTCAGGAATGTGACAGAGTTTCAAAGTTCAGTCTGTTTCTGCGTGTGTGTATGTTTGGAGTGGAACTGTGTCCAGCTGCAGAAGAACAGAACATCTGTAGGATGCAGTCATAGCGGGTCAGAAAGACAGAAGGAGAGAGACCAGAAACAAATAAGCAGAGGCAGATGTGCACATTGCTCATTGGATGCAAATCATTGTTTCAACAGACATCTTTTTGTTATATGATTATTGAATTAATTAGATTTATGTAATTATGGCTTTCTGAATCCAAAAAATGTTGTACATAGACGTGATTCTTGGGATGCCATATTGCAGTCCATTTAATGCTTAGCTTTGCTATGGCTCCAGAATTGGTCACTTTGGGCCAAAATTAAATATCTGAACTATTAACAGGTGAGTTGATATTTCAGAATTGATAGTTGGTGGCTCCCTGACTTATCGATCTTTGATGTGTCTGGTTGGCGGTAAAATATCTTATCACCTGGAAGGGTTTCAATTAAATTTGATTTAGACATTTTCCCTTCAGAATGAATTGTAACAACTTTGTTATGAGCTTAAAATTTGAATTCCATAACTTACACCCAGTTACACCCAGCTCTGTAGTAAAATCTTTGGAACATCAATGCCTAAGACAATGTACAAACATGTTGGCAAACACACAGACCATTTCCTGATATTGTACAAGTAAGCATGTTGTGTGCACTGGTAAAGGTTTGTCCTTTCTGCTGACCTGCATGCTACTTTAGTGTTGCTCTCTACTATTGTGGATTCATACACACATATGCTTTACACAAAGGAAAACAATAAGGAGCCTAAAAAATGCCACTCCAGACAGCTCTTGCCCTGTGCCTCCGCTTGCTTCTAGGCAGCCACTGTGATGTGCTTGTGTGAATAGCAACTGTGAAAAGAGACTAGATCAAATTGGCCATATATTCCCCAGAATATCTCCAGTGTTCATGTGTGAAAACGGCTTTAGAGATTTCCAGAGATAAAAGTGATTCCTGATGAAGAACCCCCTCTATTTCCCTCATGTGGATGTACACCGCAGTTTTCTTTTTTTTTCACTTTTGGGAGTTTTATTTCCGATAAGGACAAAGCAAAGCCTATATGCACGGTGGTGAGGTGGTGGTAGTTAGCGCTGTTGTCTCACAGCAGGAGGGTTCCTGGTTTGAATCCCTGTAGGGAGTGTGTGGAGTTTGCATGTTCTCCTCTTGTATGCAGGGTTTCTCGCTGGGTACTCCTGCTTCTTCGTGCATGTTAGATTAATTGATGTCTTTGAATAGTCCCTAAGAGTGAGTGTGAGCGTGCATGGTGGGCGTGCCCCTCCCCACAACCCTGAATTTGATTAAGCGGGTATACAAAATGGATGAATGGATAGTTTATTCACTCATAAACCAGTCAATGGAAATATGTTCGATTCACAGTTCTTTTTTGTGGCTTTTCCAGTTTGTATTTCATCAAAGAAAGTAAAAAGGTCAACGATGACATTGTAGTCAGTTTGTCTTTCCATGTGCAAGGCGATAACATATTCAGCTACTCTTTTCTTTCAAAGTTTCAAAAGAAAGGTTTTGATAATGTGTTTTGCTGTCCAGCAGTGGTACAGATATATGATAATAAGAAACCTGAGCAGAGCAGGTTAGATCATCATAAAACAGGTTAGCTTTCCTCTCTTGATGATGTGTTGTTGCAAAAGTAATTATTTACTTCTTTTATGTATTGAAAATATTTTATAGAACTCTACTATTTTGTTAAGTTTTTTTATGTGTATTGGTCTTTTTGCATGCAGACTGAGTTGTGTGTGTGTTATCTATCAGATCATTCAGAAGTATTTAAGCCACATTTCATGTCCATTTCCTAAGCTGCTCATGGATAACAGTTGATGAGACAGTCAATAGGCTGTCAGATAGAAATTGTTCTGTCAGCTGTTAAACTGTAGTGATCTGAGGAAAAAAAAAAAACAACTCTCATCTGACTTTTGCTTTGAGTTTACTTGAATGAAAAACCTCTGGAACCACTTAAAATAATGAAATTACCTTATTGTTAGTTGTTAAAAAAAAGAAACTTCAAACCGTAATGCTTAATTTAGTTAGGTGGTACAGCCGTTACATCAGTCCCACATTGATACACTTTTACATAACCAGTTGTACATGCAAAGTTTTTGGTTTTTCATTACAACATGCTGTGAAGCACCCAGGACCCTTTAAGAGAAGAGAACTTTAATGACAAAATTTCCATCTTACTTTGCAAAAAGATGTCTTTTTTCTTTAAGTTACTCAAGAGAATTTGTGTTTGTGCTCCAAGAAAAAAATGTCTCACCACATCTAATGACTTCTGTTTCCGATACATATTTATTTTTTATTTTCAGTGTTTTATTTTTACACCGAAACCCACCTAACAACCAGGTGGGACCTCAAAGCAAGCGCAGGTCCTGTTCACATCTGGTGCTAATATGTCCTGGCTAATCGTATCACAAGTGGACGTATCTAAGTAGAAATGTGAACACACTCAGGATGCATAGAGGATGCGCACAGATCCGATTAACACATTCAGAGATGATCTGGAACACTTGATCTTTTTCTTTAATAGTTGGAATGTAGTCCCTTTATTTTTATTTTATTTATTTATTTTTTTAACCCTGTCCTGTCCACCATCATGGCAAGTAGAATAATGGTCTGAATGCTGCGTTGTGCCAAACACATTTGCTTTTCCAAGGAAAGCTGTATAGACATAAAGCTGTCCTTGATGCTTACGCACTAAATATTTACTTATTTATTTATTGAAAAACATACAAAGAAGAAAACATTAATAACAACAACAATAAATGTATGAGAAAAACAAGATAAAACCAGACAACTAGTAGCTACATCTGTAGAGACTTGATAGAAAGATATTCCAGATATTCTCTCATATCCCAAATATCATATCTCTAATCTCAAAAATAGTTCAGTTCATACAGTTAAAGTCACTGAATGTATTCTTTATTTTACAGTAACATCGTTATACTTAATAATGTTTGTTGCTCAACTGACTACTGACTGAAGGACCATAATTCAGGGTCACAAAGGCCTGAAGACTTTCTAGGCTGCCATCGGGGAAAAGACGGGGTACATCCAGGATGCGTCACCAGGCCATCGCAAAGTTTAATTTGCAAACAGAGTAGATAAATGAGATCAGATCATGACTTGTGACTTAAGACACAGTAAGTGACCATAGTACTCCCAGTTGTGAAAACGACCTCAGTCTTTCCTCCACAAGTCTGAATTGACTTTTCTTACGCAACACGTCTCCGGATAAAGTCTAATTATCAGAGGTTGCAGCACACGTTTGCAAAAGGAGAACAAATAAAGAAAATGATAAGAAGTTTACTGGGATTTGACTGAAGTTGCAGTCTTTGCTTGGAAGCAGCTGTATCAACTGATGAATTAAGACCAATCAATACTAATCAGTGACTCCTGATTTGTCTTTCTTTACCTTTTTATCTATTTGTTAAGTCTTTTCTTGTGCCATCTCTTTTCGTTTTTTCATGTTTGTCAGTGTGAGCAGAATGAAGTTTCAACAAACACTATCCCACTTTAATCTCATCATCAGGCAGACTTCAGTGCTCCAATTTGTTTTTTTTTTTGTTTTGGATGAGTCTGATCAACATTTTTGAGTCATTGATTAACCTGTGAGTTCTAAGAAATCAGATAAAAAAGATATAGGCTACTGTCTGTTAACATGAACTTTTTCTAAATAGAAACAATTTTGGTACTTTTTTAAAAATTCCCCTTTTTATGATCATATCGAGCGGCACGTTATACAGTCTTTATTAGCACTCTCGATGTGATACTATGTAGTAGAGACGCTGTTTCTGAAGCTATCTTCAGGGATAGAATATGTAACACTGCTGGTTTTGGAAAAACTGTTAAAGCTGAATTTTTTTGTAATTCAGACATCCATGACTTTTAAATTAAGAGCCCAAACCTAATTTGTCTGTATGGATTCAGTGACTATTAGGTGTATGGGGATGATACAGTCCGAAACCAGTTTAATCATAGAATGTTATTTCATATTTGAATCCATTTTCTGTATCATAATCTGTAATAAACACTGAATTATTTTTTTTCAGGAATCTTTCTTATGTTAGCTTAACTTTGTTTAACTGCATGCTCTTTTATGCATCATCACAGTTGGTTAGGGAAATAATTGTTATTGCCTGAGAAGAAAAATATGAGTTTATTATAAGGCTGTTTTTGTTCAAAAGAGTTAAAGATTTGTGAACATAATGAACGGCTTTCAGATCAAAATAAATGTTTGAACATGGTATTCCGTGTCATGCATTTTCTTTTTATTCACTGACTGACACCATTATAGTACTTTGTACTATAATATAAGGTATCTGCAGTGAGCTGAAATCTGCTGATGTGCTGACATGATTAATTTATCAGTCAAGCTCTAGTTTGTAGTCATGTGAAAAAATAAGTTAATCCAAGAAAAGTACTTCTATGTATTTATTTATTCATTGGTTGATTGATTTGAGTTTGCAAACATTACACTTTTTTAAACTGTGCCTTAAGAGAAAGGGGGATAATTTTTCAACAGTTTGCTGAAATAGCTTTGACTTGAGCCACCGCGTCTTCTTTTTTAGCACTTCATTGGTGGAATGTGTGCTATGGATCATTATTTTATTCAAAGGCCCGATTCTATCTTAATTTGCAGCTTTGGACGGTTGGCTTAATATCGTCTTCACATGCAACTGCAAGCTGCTCAGTCCCTTAGGCAGCAAAGCAACCCCAAAGTATAATATTTCTACCACCATGGTTCAGGGTTGAGGTTTATTTCCTGAACATTTGCCTTAGATCTTTGCTATTCATCCATCCATCCATCCATTTTCTATACCTGCTTAATCCAATTCATGGTTGTGGAGGGGCTGGAGACTTTCCCAACTGCCACTGGGCAAAAGACAGGGGACACCCTGGACAGGTCGCAATCCATCACAGGCTTTCCATCACAAATATTACTGTAACTAGACACCTCTGTTTCTGATTCTTTTGTCCAGATGATGTGCATTATTCCAAAAGGCCTGGTTTCTTGTCACTGACAAGCTACATTTTGCTCTGATGGATAGCAAAAGTTTTTTTTCTGACATGTCTCCCATGTATGTCAAATGATTGTAATCTAACTGCAGATCCCATGATACAATTTTGATGTTCGCAGGGACTAACTATTCTGTTCTTTCGTTGAAATGACTGGAGTAGCCAGCTTTGAACAAAATGGCAGTAATCTATATTCAATGCAAGCTTTTTGTTACTTGCATATAGTCATGAAAAATTAACTACGTTGTTGAAATAGTTGGATTTTGTTTTTATAGAACTAAAACAAGAAAATATTGAAATACTGTTTGAAATATTTCTTACAGATACAGCATATAGACTTTGATGGTATTTTTTGGTATTTTTTTAATAGCAGGCCTACTTCAAATGATTTGAAGATCTTTTTCACTCCCTCACTAGACCACAACATTTTTTTCTGAGTCTTTGACCCAAATGATTAAGACAACAATTTCAGTGTTGTGTATTTCATATTTCATGGGGAAAGTGGATACATCTTAATGTTTTTGTTGTTTAAAATAGTAATAATTGATCTATAACTTAACCCTTGTATTATGTTGAAAAAAAATAACATTGATAATGTTGCGGGTCATTTAGACCTGTACTGAGTAAATCCACTCAAAAAACCAGGTTAAACCAATAACAACTTTATTTTAGATTATATAAACATTTAGAAAAGAGACATACAATACATTTTAATTCCAACGCCATATTTAAGAACTAATATGTTATATTGAGGAATGCAGAGGTCTGCCCTGCATCTTCAGAAGTTCTGGCTTATTTCTTCTGAGTGTTCCCAACATAGTCAACTTTCTCTTCTGAAGTTCATCTCCAAGGTGGTAGGATGTAAAGAAGTTGTCACATGATGTGATGACCTTGCAGTCCTTCACTCATCTGCAGCACCACACGCATCCCCTGATTCTTCTCAGATGCTCCTCCAGGTAGCTTTCTAGTGTATATTTGCATATAGCTAGATTTTGCATCACAGGCTGCCCATTTTTTGATGCCATACTTGGCAGGCTTGTTGGGCACGTACTGTCGGAAAGGACAGCGCCGCCTGAACGGAACAAGGCACTCATCTACAGTAACATGGGGATCAGGATTGTACAACAAAGGTAGAATTTCAACCCATTTACCCCATACATCTCTGATCGCAGCTAGGTTGTCTCTTTCACGTTGACCAGCTCTGGTGTCACGGTTGTCAAATCAGATCACACGAGATATCATGTGAAATGTCTTCAGAGACATTGTTGCTCAAAAGATTGGCCTTCCATTGTCTTCATTCCATAGACTTGCAGTTGTTTTTCCCTTTGACCTGTACACTCCAGCTAATACCAGAATTCTAATTCTAATGTAAGCATACAAGTCAGTCTGATCCAGTGGTTTCCATTACTCTTGAAATACACGCCTTCCCTCCAAGTTGGTAATGTCCACTATAATCCTCTGTTGGTGGGGATATGAAGAGCTGAAATGCTGATTGAATATCATCAACTCGTGTGACAGTAAATATTGTAGGACCAGGTGTCATTTTGATGAAATTGAAAGATGACAGTCTGACAGTCGGCTTTCGTGTGGTGATGTTGACCATTTTATTCTACTATCTTTCGATGCCCATGTCCCCTCTGTGGAGGATGATTGCTGCATGCCATCTGATGGAGAGACAATGGCAGACTCGTGCTCTGAATCCTCCTCATCGTAGGAAAATTGACAATCTGGATCATCAATAACATTGTCCTCAGTCTCTGAAATCTCTTCCAAGTTCAAAATCTATGATAAAAATGTTACCTCTCTGAGGTAATCAAAATACAAATAATTGGGCAATCAAACTGAAGTACATCAAAGAGACAGGATCTGAACAGCTACTTACCCACATTAAAATGTCTCGGTCAAAATGACCCACAACATCATCTTTTTATACAAACTCTGCACAGACATTCTACTACAAATCAAAGTGTCCAGATTTTACACACCAGTTCATGACCTTAGATGAGGAAAAGTCACAAAATTTCATGAAGAAAAAGAAAGGATAATCTTTGGTTAACACAAAAACTGAAATGGGTCAAATTGACCCTTAACATAATACAAGGGTTGCTGCCACTGAAAATACGTGTGCTTGAGCTCGTTTCTGCTTTAAGAATTTCTTTATAAAGCTAAGCAGGTGATTTAGCGTGTTACTGATTTCTGCAAGGTTCATAGTTTTAACAGGTCTGGACATGCTTCACACTGGAGCCCCGTGGCTAATTCTCCCCATGCTGGGTTTATTAATGTGAGATTAACTGACCTGTTACTGGCAAGATGTTATACTGAATGTTCTTCTTACGTAAAAGTACTCCAGACTCACGCAGCATGTGACAACAGCAGGAACTGCTTATTTTTATGACTACCTTGAGAGGCAATAATAAACAGTAAAGCAGTCATATTAAAAACCCTTGTTAAAAACATAGTATACAGTGTTTGTGACTGGTCAGACACATTCATGCTTTACTAAATTTGACCTGAAATAAAAAGTTTAAGGAACAATATTTTTCTGCAACATGAGTGTTTGCTCCAAAAGGTTAATGACCGTCTTGGTAATTTTCATGAGGTCTTAACAAATGTCACAGGATTCGTCTTTAGTTTTTAGGCCTGGGGTGCCTGTCACTAAGCCTGCAGGTTTTGCAACAGTGGCATGTGAAGCTGGTGTGTTAATATTACATAACTATTACCAGATTAATCCATTGGTATGTGTGTTTGTGTGATATTGTGCAAATTTTTGTAACATGATGGGCCCTAAAAGCCAATAGGACACCAACTGTTGGGGGTCTCCTGTCAAGATGGGGACCAAATTGGTCAGAAGTTATTTTTAAGGGTTCAAATTTAGTTTTGTATTTTAGTTAGAAATAAGTTAGGGTAGGGTTAGGCATTAGATTGTAATGATTAGAGTGTAGGGGTTAGAGAATGAATTATGCCAAAAGTGTCCCTATCGGAATACAGTGACAAACATGTCCCACTTAAATATAAGTACAAGCCACACTCCCTAAAAGCCTAACAATACACACCATACCACTCTCACCTAAATGGGTAAAATACACTGTAAGACTGTAAGAGAACAGTGCTTGTGTGTGCACTCATTGATGTGTGTGCAAGTATTGCTTATTGATGCAAAGCTTTAAGAAAAATACATTCTGTGCTTTCCTTCAAGTGGAAGTTTAAGATTTGTGTGCTCTGCTTTACAGGAAGCATGCTGTGCGTATGTGTTGATGGTGACAGCAGTCTACTGGGTGTCCGAGGCTGTTCCCTTGGGTGCTGCTGCTCTGGTCCCAGCCTTCCTCTACCCACTCTTTGGAGTGCTGAAGTCAAGTGAGGTGAGTCTCTCTGCCTGTCTGTACAGCTGACTGTCTGTTTGGAGTTTAAGTTCTCTCCTACTGAGCTAGTAAATTTAATAAAAAGAACTAACAGAGTAAACATTTTTGTGGTAAAGAGGAGAAAGTTATGGAGCTACAGTGCTGTAACTCCAGCTACCTCTGGACAATTGTCACAGAGTTAGCAATAGCAGAATGGACCCTCATGCAAGGGGTTGCTAGTTTGAGACTTCTCTTTTGGACAACATTCTCCACAGTCATTGTACTTTTTAACTACTCTCTTGCTCATAGTTCCTTTCTTTTTTCATGTGGTATTACCTCCAAATGGTTAGGGGGAATGGTTAATATTCATAGGTCCAAATTCCCAAAATGTTACATTAACAGAAAACAGCAGCCTGGGAATATATGTAGACATCTCACAAATTACACATCCAAAGTACAGTTTGGACATGTTGACAAATTAACCCATTACACAGAAGAAAATGTGAATACAGTGAGAATTACAACTTGAGCCCTTTTTAAAAAAGTTAAATAAGTGAAATTTAGTTATGTCAGTTCTTGTTTACTACTTTACATGTACCTACTTTGATCACTGGATTACAACCCCAATTCCTAAAAAACTGGGGCAATGAGTAAAATGTAAATAAAAACAGAACACTATAATTTGCAGATCTTATAAACAGAACATAGAAAATATGCTAAATGTTGAAAGTGAGACATTTAACAATTTAATAAAAACTTTCTAAAAACGTATTCCTTTGAGCCGAGCACTGATAACAAGCTACATGGTGCCTCTTTTCCCTAGTCCAGGAGATGCGTTATCCATGATTTAAGAAAATAAATTCAAATTTAAATTCTTCTGACCACAGAAGAAGGCTTCCATTTTGCCTCAGTCCATTTTAAACGAGCTTCAAACCAGATATATTTCTGGATCATGTTCCAACATAGCTTCTTCTTTGCATGATGGAGTTCTAATTGCTATTTGTGGATGGCATGGTGAACTGTGGTCGCTGACAATAAATTCTCCAAATTTTCCCTATCCGATGCAGTGATTTCCATGACAGAATCATACCTGCTTTTAATGCAGTGCTTCCTGGGGGCTCGCAGATCATGGGTATCCAACATTAATTCTCATCTGTGTCCCTTGCATACAGAGATGTCTCCAGATTATTGGAATGTTTTCATAATTGTATGTACTGTATATGATTTGATATTCAAATTTATAAGTTGACAAACAGAATTCTGAAATAGCTACAAAATTTGTTGACAAGGGTTTTTTGCACTTTGCTGAACCTCTGCTCAACTTTACTTCTGAGACTCTGCTTCTTTAAGGTGCTCTTTATCAGAATCACAAACAAGTTTATTGCCATGTAGGTTTGCACTTACAAGGAATTTGACTTGGTGTAGTTAGTACAGACAATATAGATGTATATACAGAATCTGTATATATATCCGCAATAGACATGCGTTAATGCTCAGTCACGTTACTGACCTGTTTCCAATTAACCTAATAAGTTGTAGCAACTTCTTCCAGCTGTTTATGTCCCAACTTTTTGACATGTGTGCTGCCATCAAATTCAATATATATATATATATATATATATATATATATGTTTTTTCATGAAATAGTAAAATGTCTCACTTTCAACAGTATGTTGTATTGTTAGATATATTGATAATGAAATATTGGTTTAGGAGATTTCCAAATAATTGCATTTTGTATTTTTTCTAAATTCAGGTTGTACTTGACAAAAAAAAAATCTAAAAATGTAATGATTTTCTGTTCAGCTTTTCTATTTTTAGACAGATTTGAAAAGGTTTGCTGTAAACATAGGGAATACAGATGTCCCCAAAGAACGTGAATCAAGCTGAGTTTGTGAGTGTACAGATTTAACACTTGAACTGTAACGGGAGGTGTTAAAACCCAATTGCAGCACACTGCCAAGCTGGCTCAGTTCTCAATATAATTTATTACTAACAACAATTCTGAATGAAGGGAGCAGGAAAACAAGTCCAAACCAGATTAACAATCCAAGAAGGCAGAAAACTCCACAGTAAACAGGCCGAAGAAGGAAAGCCAGCAGTCAAAATCACAGAAGCTACAAAAACGCTGAGACAAGTCTGCAATGCAATACTCGTATTCAGAGGCAGAAGGCATTTTCCCAGAAGTAGACAGAGAGGATGTTTCCGAAACAGGCACAGTTGGCAACAAACCTGGTGATCAAACCAGGGAAAAAGGTTGGAAGGTCTTGCATAGGCACAGCAAAGACAAACTGACAAGGAGTGGATGAACTGGGGAAGCTTATATACTGGTTTACTTGGGGAATGGAAGACTAATGATGCACAGGTGAACTGAGTTGGCTGAAGAGGTAGACATGGCTGACAGGCAGAGTGGAAAGGTACTGGGAGATGAGTAAAACTGTGACACCAACGCTACTCTTCTCTACCTGTATAGTATATATGCCAAAAGTTTTCCTGTGAAAACCTCTGGAATATTCTCCAACCTTTCTTAGGTGCCCTTTTGTAATAAAGCAGCTTGAATCATAACAACCTACCGAAATCAAGTTTTAACTGCCCTGGTAAAGAAAAATTGGGCAGAAAACCATCCACTAATTCCAGTGATTATTATTTGAAATCAACTTGTTTTAACTAAGATAAGGATGTCTTGGAATAAGCATAATCAGAATGACACTTTTCATTTTTGCTGTAATATTGATCACAAGTATATTTAATTTAGGTAGCAAGTTTTTTACAATCTGTGACAAAACTTATAAGAGAAAGTTTTAGAGGAAAACTCAGGGTTAGCAGTAAAGTAGAGAAGTATCCGGGCTGTTGTTAACATAAAAATATCTAGTTTTCCCAGTGTTTTAGTCTGTTGACCAGATTGCTGTATAAAACAATGTACACTAAACCCAGATCAGAAAGAATAAAGCTGAAAGGGCTTTTTGTGCTCTGAACTATAATGAGTATGTTCCAAGAATTGAGATCTGCTTGCATGTTTCTCAGATCTATATGAGTTTTCATTTTATTTTATGATGTTTTGCTATTATTTTGTGTCGGTGGAAGCCAAAGGCATCTCCACTCAGCTGTAAAGGTTTCATCAGTCACAACAATATGGAAGGTATAAAAAAAACTAACTGTTCTCACTTTTTCCATCTTCACCTTTCTTATTGACATTATATAAACTGTAAGCTCTATGCCTCATGTGATCAAACAGTGTTTGACGAACCGTGAGGAAGCTGCCTGTTAACACCTCTGTAAGCTGCTTGTGAAGGTGTTCCATAAATATGCCAGCAGAGAGTTTTATGCAACCTTTTCAGAGTGTTACGGTGCTCTCAGTTTCGACTGTACTGGTAATGCTGCTAATTTACAGTTGAAGCTAAATCTTTCTCTGGTGTCCCCCAAGAATACCAACATCAGTACAAACACATTCAGTACTCAATTTGATAAAACTAGGATTGTTTTGCTATGTTCAATTTGCCTTAGAAGTCAGTTACAGGGCTGGGAATGACATCACACCCAAGTCCAGTTGTTAGTAGGAAAACCAGTAAGATTTGCTCGCTGACCAGGCTAATTATTAATAGCAATACAAGTTGGTAACACTGCATGTCACTTTATTTTTTGCCTAGAAGTAGTGTAGCTGTATGGTCACAGATATTGAGACTATATGTACAACTGATTTAATAGCATGCAAACAGACAGAATTGTTAACAAACAGTCAATTACAACTGTCACAGTTTTTTATGTACTGGGCAGCCATGTTGGATTTTGAGGCCAGAACTCGTGAGCTTTCTCCGACCTTCTGCGTAGGAAATCTTGAGGAGTGTTCTGATTGGTATTTATGTCTTGGAACGCAGACATTCTGACTTCTGAGTTTAAATTAAATGCACCATTAGCTTTTAGTATATGAGTATCATAACTTTGATGCAAAGGTGCTAGAAGCTGGGAAGGATAGCCTGTATACTTTATATGTACGCCATGCAGTTCAGTTACACACATGTTTGTGTGTGTGTTAAACCTAGAGTTAATGCCTCATTGCAACAATTTATCTTCATCAGTGCTAAGAATTTAAATATTTTAATCCTGACTAATAGTTAAAATGCTGTTGATCACTATAGTGTTCCTGTTTCCTATCATTTTTAAATAGGATTCTACCTTTTTCATGGTATTGCAAGAAGTTGCTTTCCATCTTAAGTAGTTAGTTATTTTTTTCCCATGTGTTACTGCTTGTAGTGCATAGAACTAACAGTGAAAGTTTGTTGTTTTCTAGTACAGTAGCCCAGCTAAAGAAAACTATTTTTAGGTGAGAGGTGAGGTGATGTGGGCTTATACAATGCGACTGGAAATTTACCCCGTGGATGGGAAGTGGAGCAGATTAAGAAGAACAAACAGCAAACTGTAAGAACTCGTATAAATTAGGGGGTGGTGAAGGGGGTTAAGCAGGTAAAGGCCCCTCCTGTACTCCTCCTTTTCTCCTCACATTTTTTTAAATTTTATTTTATATTTAAGTTTATCATCATGAAAAGATAAATGAAGACATACAATTGTGCAATTATCAATATAGTAAAACACTTTACATGATTAGAAATTGTATTGGCTTTTATACAATTGTTGTGCCTGTGTATTTTCAGGTGGCAGCAGAGTACTGTAAAGACACCACTTTGCTTCTGATGGGAGTCATCTGCCTGGCAGCCTCAATAGAAAAGTGGAACCTGCACAAACGCATTGCTCTGCGCATGGTGATGATTGCAGGGGCAAAGCCTGGCATGTGAGAATCTCTCACACACACTCACACACATGCACACATTTACAGAAACATGATGAATACACAGAACTATACCCATTAAATGCTAATACTACGTTCACAAAAGACATGTGAGCACTGGCTAAGGGTTAAAAATTCACTATATTGTTATTTAGCAAGAAAAGTAAAGGTCCAACACAAATATGTTTACTGTATTGGCCAGCGTCTGTCTTCCTCCTCCAGGTTGGTGCTGGGCTTCATGTGCTGCACGGTGTTTCTGTCCATGTGGCTAAGCAACACGTCCACCACAGCCATGGTGATGCCCATAGCTGAGGCCGTCCTTCAGCAGCTCATCTGCACTGGTCTGGCTGATACCCATGATGACTCAGAAACAGTGGAGGCCTCTGAGGATGAAAGTGGTACGTCTGGCTCTGTCACTTCATGGAAACATCACTGAACCATTAAAGCTTTACTGAAAAATCTTAAAGATGAAACCGATGTTTCTAGCATTGCTTACACCAACAGTCACACTACACTGTATATATAATGAGTGTGCAGATGTGAAAACTTTTTAAAAAAAATTTCCATACTGTGATAATGACTGTTGTTCCCTGCAGCCGTTTCCAGCAAACAAGTTGAGAATCTGGACAAGAACCAGTTAGAGCTTTTCTATCGAAATGAGCGGTACGTTTCTGTATGTTGTTTTGGTTTTTCTTCATACGAATGCTGTTTGCAACGGGTGCCATTTGTCTTTTTTCTTCCTCATTTTTTCTCATTTACCTAATTTTCTTTTTACACCTACAACTCTCAGTGTCAGCCTCAATCTGTGTTGTATTTTGTTAATTCTACATTTCAATTGCTTTTGTGTGTTACTTGAATTTTATGAAGCATAGCATTCTTTACCAGAGGTTATCCCGTCTACCTTTTCTTTCTAACTAGCTTGAAAAATGTTTATATCAATGTCAAATTATATCTCTATCTCTATCTCTATCTATATCTATTACATAATTATATATATATATATATATATATATATATATATATATATATATATATATATATATAATCTCTCTATATATAATTATCTATTATATGTCAGATATATATATATATAAACATTTTTAAACTTTTCCAGTCTTTCTTTAGAAGCTTTTATTCCAGTTAAACAACTCAACTCAATAAATGTTTTTTGTAGATAAAAACTCATAAAATTTTACTGCTTTGATTATAAACCCAATTTTCTAAAATATAACAAGAACTTAATTCTCTGATTTGTTCATTTATTTGAACCTTTACTTTTAGTGTGTTGCTGGTATAGAATTCTAGACATGTTTGATTTCGTGCAATGGACTTGGCCAGTGAAGACATCGAACATACAAATATTTTTAGAATTCTTTCTTTTCTGTATATATCTGATACATTCATTTGTCACGTCCTGATTTGAAAATCGCACTGCTATTTTATTCTCTGATCTTCCTCGTTTGCATTTAAAAAGCCTGCAAATTATTTACAATACTTCTTCCATAATACTAAGTAAAATTTTTATCAACATTACATAATTTCTAAAATCACTACACTAGCTTCCTGTCCTTGCTAGAGCTTATTTTAGGGTTTTAATATTCAGTTTTATCTTCAGTTGTGTACCCTATCAGTTGGCTGACTTGTTTCAGACCTGTTTGCTATCTTGCTTTCACACTGTAAAATTACTGTGCGTCTGCACTGTCTATGAACTGTCTGCAGGCTTTATCTTATCATGCACCTCTCGTACGGAAAGACATTTTTTTTGCAAAACCTATTAAGACCCACATGATTTTGGGCTATATAGATTAACCTTGACTTCAGTATCACATGAATGCCATCTGACATTAGTTTTTTATTCTTATTTCCTTATTGTTCTCTTTTCTTCTTTGTCTAGGAACAACTGTACTAAACAGGAGCTTCATACACTAAGTGAGGTAATATATTTCAAGTCCTTTTTTGTTTGGAGTTAGTAAAAGTAGAAAAAAGCTATTAGCAGCACAGACAAAAATAATATATTAGTGGTGAAGTCCCTTTTTGTTCATTTGTATTTTGACTGTACTCAGGGACAGACTGGTGAGGTAAATGGCTTGGGTCTGCAGCCAGTTTTGAACAAGACATTTGTAAAACAGATCAACGGACACCTGCCCCAGGTTAGTGACGTGTTATTGTGAAGGATAACGAGGCAGGTTTGAGACTGTTAAGAGGGTGGACCTGTGAAAAAAGAAATACCACAACTTGCTTACTGGTTGATTCAAGCAACATTGTCCATTAACTTTGAGCATTTTTCATATTCATTAGGTTGCGATTGAGATTCCAAACGTAAAGCGGGTTAAGGCCAGAAGAGACTCTCAGTATCCCACCAAGAGGGATCACATGATCTGTAAATGTCTCTCGCTAAGTATCACATATGCTGCAACCATCGGAGGACTCATCACCATCACTGGCACCTCAACCAACCTCATCTTTGCTGAGCAGTTTAACACGTAGGTACACGTACACTTGTACACTGTGTGCACAATCATCACGCAAACTGCATTCCTCTGGCTTAATTTTGTTTTGAACAGATAAAGAGCTTACATTCAATCCCAAATGTTAATTGAACCTCAAATCTGAATTTTTACTTGGGAAAAAGTGAGCTTTGTCTCTCTAACAAACATAAGTCTGCAAGTAATAAATATTGACTAAATTTAAAGTATTTCTTTCTGATCTAGCTTGTTTATTCAGTTTTCAGAGCTTAGTGGGTTTTTTTAGGGCTTTTGGATGTTTGCAATAGTGCTTCGTCCTGCATAAAGTTTGAGGGCTTGTTGAAAAACAAAAGCCTTCCGTTTCAGGAAAATATTCTTGAAACTTGCAGTAGGTTTAAAAGTTTTCAAATCATCTTAAGCTCTAAAAGATCTTACCAGCCCCTCCTTCGTGATAGTTTCATGTACCACCCTTGTACTTCCCTACCACCTCTATCTCTGCACTTTATGTTTCTGCACTTCCTTCTATGCCTGCACTGTATCTCTACTCTGTCACCTTTGACAGAGTCGGACTAGTGGGTTCCTTCTATGTAGTTTATTGTTAGCTTTTTATATAGCTTGTTATATCTTCATTTGTAAGTCGCTTTGATAATGCTAAATGCATAAACATCCACCCTGCTTGGGCTCGATCGAAGTGATGCCCTGTGTCTGTCAGTGATTCAGCCACAGGCCTATCAGTCCAGTCCATCAACAGCCACCTTTCAACTATCCATAAAACTTAAATATTTTGTATAAAGTATTTGTCAGCAAAATCTTGATGCTTCATCAAATAGATCATATCCACTGGTGGTCATTTTTTAGCTTTCTTTATCTTGATGGTGCCTTTCAGCATTTGACACTTCACAAACTTCAGGCAAACTGCAGTTATAGAATATGGAGGCACTTCAGGATAATGTGTTCCTGGTAGCAATTAGTTAAATATTTTTTCTTTTGCAGTTAACTGGCACCTTTTCTTCTCCATATACACTTCCGATTTTGATTACATCTTAATAGTTTAGCTATTTTCTATGTCTTGCTACAAGGTGTCATCACACTTATCCCAATCACCTTTAAAGTCTATTGATTAAGTAACGAAATTCTGATCGGATCATTATATTCACATATTGATAGTATGTGCAGATTATATGTAACAGTGATAGTAGTAGAGCTTATTCAGTCATGCTTGCCAACCTTTGAAAAACAGTTAGTATCAGAATTATATTTTTGTTTGGAGTGTCTCAGGATAAAAGCAGACACAATCTCAACTCTCAAACATATGCTTCATTGATGCCTTGGCAGCCGTGCTTGTTGGACTGAGTTTATATTATCTCGGCATCCAGAGGCCACACAGGGTCTGAGATCAAACTAATCAGGCTCTACAGTGCTAACAGAGCCGATTTCCTCCTGCAGCTTTTATAAGCCCTACAGAATGGTTTCCTTCATGTCAAAGCTTATTGGACAAAGGTCAGGTTTTGAATCTCTGATTGTATATGTGGGTTTGCGTCTGATGTAGTAGTTGTATTCCTAACGTGATATTATCAAGAACACCGGTCAGTTCAGACTAATAAAAAAGGAAAATCCTCCAAATTATACACTATGTTTAAGATTGAATTTTCAATCAAATCAGGTGTAAAACTGAGGTATATGATAGAAATAGTCTCCTGTGAGAAAGTTAGCTTGTGCTAGCAAAAGGCTCAGACTATTCAGATGTCTTGAGTAAAAGCATTTACTACATTTGATATCAGAGTTGACATATTGTCTGAAAAAAAAAAGAAAAAACAGCACATTATTAGGGCTGTTGAAGTGACAACCAACTTAAGCTCATCATTTTGTTTGGGGCTGTCTAAGTCTGAAAAAATGTCATTCAGAGACAGATTTGCAGCTTAATGTGTTATCACATTTCAAGCTCTGAGTCCTGATCTTTATCTCCACCTGCAATTTCACATTCATTGTAACTTGGAAGTCTGAACTCTTACTTTTTTACTCTGCTATACAAATTCTCATCAGCTGTTCCATTGTTAACTTAAGGCAGAAATTAGATCAAAATGCTACTAGTACTTTGTCTAATGCTATAATAGGTCAAGAAATATAAATACAAGATTTTATGTGTACTTGGGAAGCTACATTTCTGTTTTTTATCGATGCAATGTGACATTATGCAAGTGCAGTTTCTCCTTCATTCTTCTTTCTGCTGATATTACTGGGATAGCATTGTGGACCCTTGCTTGTCGATGCCCCAGTTGTTGAGCATTTTTTCCATAGTCTGTTTCATGCGCTCTGCTGTGTGGGATCCGTGAAATTCCTGGGCATGCAGGGTCGCACGGCGTAAAACAAAACTAGAGTCAGCCCACTGAGCTGTGAGGCTTAATAGGGACATCGGAGCCACAGACGAACTCCAGACATCCGTGGTGAACGAAATAAAGGGCACGTCTGATAACAAGAGAGTAAGTTTGGCGTTAACTTACCTTTTTGAGTGCTGACAGAGCTTTCTCTGTGAAATAGTGGCAAGAAGGCATGTCAAAACAGGGCTGCAAGAAATTCAACAACATAATAAAGCCCGGGTCTTCGACAAATGCGAATGGTTGATCACTGAGTGCTATCCTTTGGGCTATCTTTGCGATAATTCCTTGTGCCTTTTCACTGCCTTTTTCCTTGCGCTTGAATGTTTCTTGTAGAGTGGGCTGAATGGTCTTGGATTGTGTTGCTTGAGTGAATTCTGCGTATTGTTGTGGATATTTATTTTTAAAGTGTCGAATAACGTTTGTCGTGTTAAACGCAGCTTTGTCCTTATCCCCCCTGGAAATACCTAGCTTGCATGTAGAGCAGTTTGCTATTGCAATGTTTATCTCATCCACTGTGAAGTGTTGCCAAACAGCAGACATGTTTGTGCGCCTCCCGCTTAAACTGGTGCCATATTCTGCTGCCATTTACGACAGCAAAATGTCATGATCCATTCATGCATTATACGGAGGTGAAAGACTTCTACTGGGGTATTATGTTTAATAATAACCTTGAAATGTATAGCGCTGATCAAACTAATAAGAGTAAAATTTATATCCGATCACTGATCGGGATGCAACATCCGATTTCGATCAAGTCTGAAACGACGTGATCGGGCCCGAGTTCCGATCATGGGACCATGACCATTCAGGAGTTCAAACACTTAACAAGAGTACAGTCAACTGATATTAGCATTTAGCAAAATGCACCACTCTGTTAAGAACAGCCTTACAGAGCTGCTACTTTAGCTGCGATACTACTTGATACGTAACACAAAAAGTAAATCATACTTATTTAATATGATCTTTTTCATTCTTATTATTTTTGTCAAGAAAGAATAATTGCATCTTTGCTTTCAACATTTGTCACGAGTGCTATCCAAATACAAACAGTACACCTGCTTTTGTACTTGCTAGCATTGATTGTAGCATTGTTTTAAAGGGATATTATTCATCCCCCAAGGGAATGCAAGAGTTGGTCTTATAGATACCTCGGCTAGTGAAGGGAAGTCAGAGGTGTTGCTGTTGAAAATAAGCCTTATCTCTGGCCACCTTTAACCTGATTAGTGTCCATACAAAAGGAAAATCAGTGTAGCATGCCTGAGTAAATCACTTAATCACTTCATGGCTTTACAGTAGAGAAGATCTTTGTTAGAACCTAAAGTACCTGGAAAATGAGTGATCACTGAAGTCATTGCTTTGCATATAGTTCACTACTTTTAATCTCTCACTGCTTTTTGCAGTTGTTGTGATGCTCTTTTTTTCTTTTCCAAAAGCAGAATGCTTTTAATACATCTTCAACTTCTGCTCCTGTGGAAGAATAGTTTACAAAAATGCATCCATTATATTGTTAACAGTCATGAAAAATAGCTTTGAAATTAGTGGGTGTGTCCAAAGGGTGTCAGAAATATTATGTCGACTTTGTCTCGCAGTGATTTCAAATTAATTTACCTTTTCAAAGAATGAGCTATGCGTCCGATCAGTGTTGACCAGTAAATTAGAACAGACTGGGGCTTGTTAGATTGTTAACATTAAAATATTGTATAAAAAGTGTTATCAGTTATCAGAATATGAATGAAGGGTGAATGTAATTGTTACCAGTATACAGTGTTTTGGAGGTTAAGCAATAAGAGGGATTTTTCAGACAGCAGCAAGCCAAACATTGCCCTTAATCATAGTTTATAACTGATCTATGCTGAATATCTATACGCAAGCTCAATACAGTAACTTGTATCCTCTCAGGTACATATGTCTTGGTTTTCCTTCTCAGTTCAAATTTAAAACAAGAAGGATGCCTCTGCTTTATGAGGATGGTCTGCAGTAGAAATGCAGAGGGTTTGTGTGTCTTTTCAACATAAACTTAATGACCGAGTCTGCATTTTGCAATAGTGATTGTGGAGAGGCTTTCTGTGGTCCATATCAGTAAAGATTCTCTTGACATGCAATTTGATAAATCAGGTCATACCATGGTTATGCCGGTGGGTTTTACTGTATTGGCTTAGAGAAGTTACACTCCCACTGTCTCCATCCTTATCTGAGTGCAGGAGTAAGATGTGCTACTGCACAGATAAGACGACAACAAGAATGACAACTGTCTTCAAAGCAAACACATTAGGCCACAGAAGGGGTTAAAGGGGCAGCTGATAGTGGTTAAATAGTCATTTTTACATCATATGAGGTTCCATTTTTATCAGTTTAAGTGCTTTCAGGGTTGACAAAGTTCATCCTTTACAGAGCATAGATGTACTGTATAAACTTAAAAATTCTATATATTGAAATCAAATTCATGTGACTGTTATACTGTTCTCAAAAGGTCCATTAATACAATTGGTGACTGTATGTTAATAATTCTTCAGAAACACATGGCTTCTGAAACTACAAGTCTTTTATTTTTATTTTTCAAAGTCATATCTGGCCACACTGTTCAACAACTTATGACAGCCAGACAGCCTAAACTGTGTCTGTTTGTTTCTCTGTCTCTGCTTTTGTCTTTACAGTCGATATCCAGATGCAAAAGTGATCAACTTTGGCACATGGTTCATCTTCAGCTTCCCCATTGCCATCATCATGCTGGTCCTCACCTGGCTGTGGCTGCACTTCCTTTTCCTAGGCTGCAAGTGAGTGTACATGAGGGTTGTGGTGTCTGCTGCACAATCTGTAATCTTCAGTTCCGTTATTTGTTCTGCTAGTGGGCATATCCAGGTGTGTGATTAATGCGGTTTGCATCTTACTTGCCCATGTTTGCATCTTATCATTATGACTCATGTTAATCCCTATGTCTGTGTTGGTGCTGTCCTGCCCCCATGTAATTGATGTTGTTGCTGTCTTCAGCTTCAGGGAAACGTGCTCGCTGAGTAAAAAACGCAAAACCAGGAGAGAGAGGATGTCAGAAAGGAGGATCCATGAGGAGTATGCAAAACTAGGACCCATCAGGTGTGTTTCTTTACTTGTGTATGGGACAGTTTAGTCAACTATTTTGGTAGATTTGAGTTGTAACTACATTGATGGCACCTCCACAACAATATCTCAGTAGAGCAACTAACACACACACCCTATATTCCTCAGCACTTTACTGCTAATATGTTGAATTCAGTTCAACTCAGTTCATATAGCACCAATTCACAACTAAAAACACATTTCAAGGCACTTAAAAGAGAAAATAAACAAGTTCAATCTAAGTTGGTTTAGTAATAGTCCAGTTAATATCCAATGTCTTCAAATCCAGTTCTATCAAGTTAATTTTTATCTAATTAAGTCGAATTAATTTGAATTGTATTCACATAATGCCAGAACATAAAAAATAGCCTCGCAAAGGAAACTAACAGATCATGTCAAATCTTCAGTTTGATTCAATCCCATTGGGCCACAGCAGGACTATTTTATATCCATCCATCCATTTTCTATACCTGCTTAATCCGTCGGCTTAATTCGAGGCGCGGGGGTCTGGAGCCTATCCCAGCAGTCATTGGGCGAGAGGTGGGGTACACTCTGGACAGGTCGCCAGTCCATCACAGGGCCACACAGAGACAAACGAGACAAACAACCACACACACGCTCACTCACTCCTAAGGACAATTTTAGAGACACCAGTTAACCTAACATGCATGTTTTTGGACAGTGGAAGGAAGCCAGAGTACCCAGAGAGAATATATATATTCTATATATCCTGTGCATTATCATATCTGGTAGTGATAATAATTTTAATTCCTTCCTTTTTATGTTATATATAGGATGTATAATTTGGATTTTAGCTGTCCAGTATTGCAAATAAGCATACCTCAAACCCTCTTTTATTCTTTTAACTGCTGTGAATGCACCATCAAGGTTGCCATTTTGCAACTCTGCAGTGATAATAACGAAATATAAAACTATTAACCAACTTGGGTAGAAGATTTAACATGGTCTAATAAAGTAAAAACAGTTGGCAGTGACCACGTGTACTTGCTGTATGTGCGTGTACGGGCATCACAAATCCAGACATGACAATGTGGTAAAAGTCGTGCTGTCACTCATGTAATTGTTGCTGATGTCCTTCTGCGGTTTGTGTGTGTCTTCCAGTTATCCCGAGGTGGTGACAGGTGTTTTCTTCATCCTGATGACTGTGCTGTGGTTCACCAGAGAGCCCGGTTTCGTGCCTGGCTGGACGTCTCTATTTGAAAAGTAAGCAGGAATGATGTAGCAACAAAACGTCAAATGCTAATGAGCATTAGTGATTAGTGGGGTCCAGTGACAAATGTGTCCCCTGTCAAACATAGAATGCTTCATAGGAACACTTTACATTTGACTAAATGACATTCAGATCTTTTTGAGTTAAGAAAGTTTCTCACTTTGTGTATCAGTGTTAAATCTGTGCATATTTCCCCTCCCAGGAAGGGCTACAGGACTGATGCGACAGTGTCTGTCCTCCTGGGCTTCCTGCTCTTCCTCATCCCTGCCAGGCGACCCTTCTCCTCCTCTTCTCCCAGCAGTAGAAATTCTGGTCAGTTCCCTACACTCAGTATCACTTACTAAAGTTCAGCACGAAATCTATTGTGTCTGGCAGGGAGCCAGGGAAATTAGATTTAACAAACGGAGAAATAATGTTTAGAATGATTATATGAATATTGGGTGAAAAGTGTTACAGTCACAGATACTTTATTCAGGAATTCTAAACACAAATAGTATTGTAGTACAAATATATTGTCTTAAACTACCTGGTTAATTTGAAAAAAAACCCCAATGTGGTCATTTTTTTTAAACTGAGACAGTATTTTAAGATTTTCCCATAACAGCCAGTCACACCACACTACAATATTCCTGTAATTCCAAAATTTGTAAGAACCTCCAAACTGTTTCCTAGTTTCCAACCATCTTGATTATACTTAGATAACCCAATGAGCATTTTTTGAAAGACATTTAAATGTTCCGTAGACGTCTAGTCTAAATTTGGGTTCAATTTGGTCTAAAAGAGAAAGTTTAGTAGACATCTAGGAGATTTGACCAGGATTGGCTATATAAATGTGACCTGTACATAAAGGCCTAGAACTCAGGAACTTCGGCTTACCAGCAGTTCTATCATTGAGCAACCTAACCATGTGAAAGTGTTGGGCACCAGGGCTGCTGTATATATCATAAGTCATCATAAGTCACCATAAGTCATTCAAGCAGTTAGCTTGTTTGTAGATAGATGAAAGATAGATGAAATTCTTATTTCTTAATCATGCCAGATCATTAAATCTCTTTTACATTTATATGTGGAGCTGCTGCTTTTTGATGTCCAGAGTTAACTTGTTGTCAACACACAGCCTTTATAGTTCCATGTTTATATTTATTGACTTAGCTTGTTCTTAAACTTTTAGATGACAATTCGGAGTCTGATCCACTCGCTCCCATGATCACCTGGAAGGACTTCCAAAGACTGATGCCATGGGAGATTGTCATCCTGGTGGGAGGAGGCTATGCACTAGCAGCTGGATGCAAGGTAGCATACATGTGCATCTGTCTCTGTTAATGTTTCACTCTACTAGAACCTATTCATAGACATAACATTTTGGGGTTAAGCTAACAGGATTCTGACTAATTTTGACAGGAGACTGCAGTAATAGCAGGGAAAGGAAGTATGTTTTGTATAGACTATAAAAAGCACGATATCTGTATTTTTGCTCTGTTAGGAAAAATAAAAAACAGCAACAGAGATGGCAACAAAACATAAGATCCATGGAGAAAATAAAATAACTACTTCAGAAGAGGGTGTGACTTTCTGTCGTCTTTGAGGATGCTCAGATATGCTGTGTGGTTGCAGGTGTCAGGCTTGTCAGTGTGGATTGGCAGACAGCTGGAGCCCATGAGCGGTCTTCCTCCCTGGGCAGTAACCTTGCTGGCCTGCCTGCTGGTGTCAGCCGTCACGGAGTTTGCCTCCAACCCAGCAACTCTCACTGTCTTCCTGCCCATTCTGTCAGCGCTGGTATGAAACACTCTCCTTCACACACCTCATTTCAAAACTTAGTCCCCTCTGTCCATCTTTACAGGTATCAGATACAGGATGTTCTGGAGTAGTGAAGATGAGAATGTAGAATGCATTATGAGCATATTGGCAAACAGTGGAATTGAGTCATTTTAACTGGATAGCATAGAAAATCCTTTTAGCATTATAGCTGTTAAATAACTACTTATGCAGAAATGTAAACAGTGTGAAAGCAATGGTTTGTGGGTTTTTTGACAATTCTCCACACAAGTTTGTATTGCAAAGACAAAGAGTGATTTTTTTAAAGACATCTCATCCTTTTGCTTGCTGCTAGTGATGGCCATCATCATTAGTTTTGTTTAATACTGAAGAATTTTTTCTATAAAAAGCCCAGCAACCTGCAGCTACATGAAAACAAAAGCACTACTTAGAGTCTGCTTCCCCCTTGTGGAGAACTGCTTTAATATTGCTTACAAGAAAGCTTTGCTCTCAAAATGGATTCTTTTTAAAAGTGTCATGCTATCTGTGTGATGAAAACAGTCATATTAAAGCAATTTTGATTTGTTCTTGACCCCTCTTGTTCATTCTCTACCTCCCTGTTTCTCATAAATGTCTTTTTATTCATCATTCATTATTTTCCCTGCCTATTTTTTCTGCTCATCCTTCAATTTCCTTTGTCTTGGTGTTGACTCTTCTGTTTTCCCGATCCCCCCCACAACAAACCCCTGACCTGGTGTGTCCATTTCTTATACTCTCTTTATTCCATTAGTTTTTCCTTCCCTTGGTTACCTCTCCTTAAATTGTCTCTCACTTTGCTCCCACAATCCAGTCAGAGACTCTGCTCATCAACCCCCTCCACACTCTCATCCCATCCACCATGTGTGTGTCATTTGGGGTCATGCTTCCAGTGGGGAACCCCCCCAACGCCATCGTCTTCAGTTACGGCCACGTGCAGATCAGCGACATGGTACGACACACTCACACTCTTTCTGCACCTGCACTATCAAAAGCCTGAAGGGTAGAACAAGACATATTTTGTTTAGTTTGTAATAAAAAGAACAAAGGTTTGCTTCATTACTTAAAACTTGATGAACTTAAACACACTATTTGATTTTTGACTCACACGCATCTCAATTTATACCTTTTCGCTTCTCTTCATCTTCAGGTGAAAGCAGGTTTTGGGGTGAACTTGATCGGTGTGGCAGTTGTTATGTTGGCCATCACTACTTGGGGGGTTCCCCTCTTCAGTCTGACTGAGTTTCCAGCCTGGGCAGTGGCCAGGAACGTCACCGGGAACTTATAACCAGCAACAGGCTGGGACCAGAAGCAAGACGCCAGGATAACTAACTGAAAGAGGATGGTCTTCTTCAGGATGAGACTGACTGAACTGGCTTTAGAAGATGGATTGTGGAAAGGAGGAGAGGAAGTGTTGGAAGAACCATTAACAATTTCTTGGATATCATATTATAAATGTATTGGCCATACGGCGGTGTTACGTAAAAAGGAACGTCGCTTTTATCAAAGTGGCAACTGGGGGAAACCTGAACTTCTAAAAAAAAAAACTTCTTCTTACCTCTGTTAGACAGAGATTCTGGTTTCAATTAATCATAAAAACCACAACCTTATTTGTGGCAAACAAGAACTGATATTTTGCTTTTGATTTATATTGGAAAACAATGATAAGTATTTTTTAAAAAGCATTTCCAAAACCATGTCATGCCTTACTTTGCGCATTAGTTGGCTTTTAAATAGAAGTGTGTTATACAGCCACTGCAGACAAGCCTCTCGGTTTATTCTATTCTATTTTTTACAAACTTAACTGCTCTTACACTACAATGCATTGTTCTTTGAGTACAGTAAATAACATACATTTCAACATGGTTGGCTGGTAAATTTGGATTTTTGAAAAAATCCTGTCTGTTGTAATAAAACCAGATGAACACATAAAAAGAGAAGTGTACTATGGCTGCTGACACGTATTACCAAATGTTTTTTTCTGTCAGTCAGCATTAGGGTGTTAATTAATGAGGTTGCATTGGGAAAAATGCAAATTTTTATAATACAGTGTTCGTCCGAGTCTTTAGCTGTGAATGGTATTGAAAATCAAGCCTCCAATTAAGCAGCCATTATTTTAACCAATGTTTCTGAAGGTGATTTGGTGCCCTGCTAAGCAGTGAATACTTTGATTCTTGTTTCCACATTTTACTCGCTTGCAGTGTTTCTCCGTGTTAGTATCTGTCATAGTAAAATTGCAGCAGCGGCTTGTGGGCCTCAAACTCTTGAAGTTCACTGAGGCCTTGTGATGTGGCAGCAGTGCAGAAGCTCGTTTCACTATTTTCTTCCTTAAATCATGGAAAGCTGTGGTGTAATTGTTTCACAGAGACATTTGTCACCCAACTGTTTGTATTTTATAAAACTACACTGGCAATAATATGATTTATGTACAGTATAGAGTCAGTTACTGCATTGCTCACTAATTTGTATTTTATGCTGAACTGATTTGGGATCTTACTTCTTCTGGTTGCTTTTGCTAATTCGGTAGTTAGTATACTAACTTCTGTCGTCATAGCAGGCAGAGCGCTGTGCATTCTACAAAGCCCAACTGTGCTCCTCCTAATTACCTTTTTGACATCAGCCTGTTTGTCAGATGCTTTTTTTTTTTAAATTACAGATTAGATGACATGGCAATTTTACTTACTAAGGTCATAAGTTACAGCAGTAAGATGATCTTTAAGTCTGAAAAATAATAAACTAATAAAAATAAAATTTTTTAAAAAGTTCCCACATCCAGCAACAACATATTTGGTCTTCAGCTGTTTTCACCTTGGAGGTGCTACTCTTGTATGTACCCTTTGAATGAAGTGCCAATGTGGCCCGCTGAGGTCTGTTCAAGCTCTGAGTATTTAAAGGTCTTCCAAGGAGGAGCGAGTACAGGGTTGTACGGTGCAATAGTTTGTTCAATCAACTATCAAATTACAGTAATTTTGTACAGTTGTGAAATGGTTTGCACAAACCCGTCATTGTACTGTCCAGAAATGTAAAAGATACACTTTATATTTTTTACAGAAATTCTACATGTAATTTGTTACTTTTTTTTATACCACAGAAATATAAGGATAGGTTTTAGCATAAGCTGAATCAGAAGCCTGCCGTATTCTTTTGTAATTTATTCACTTCTACTGAAGTTTTCACACATCTCATTGGTATTGCAGCAGTGACCTTTCACCCAGGGGCCACACTCCTATGTAAATACATACAGATTTGTAATATGAACATTATGTGCCTTTGTCTGTTTCAAATGAGCTGTAACATTCTTAAATTACGTGTTTTATCCTTATAGAGCATTCATATCCAACTACGACACAAACAAGAGATAGGATACATTATATGTACAAACAATAAAACCTTCAAAACCACTCAACTGATTCGATTTATTTGCAAACAATGCGCGTTATGCACATTTCAGGGGGGGGGGGTTCATGATAACGACTCATGATAGCTCTAAATGCAACAAAAACAAACACTTCACTGTACCCAAATTCCACACAGATGTTAAGCACAACTCTGTTCTGATGACAAAGACGGTGAGTTGGTGATGCCTTCAATAGACACTGTACACAGACCCAGTGTGTTTAGGTGATAGTGCAGAGCATCGTGTTACTGTCAGGTGAAATTCAACAGGATTAAATAACAGAGCTGACATTCTTTTTGTGTAATTCTCAGCTGTAGTAATTCTCCCTATAAATAAATATCAGTAAAACAAAATAGGGTCTTTACCCACTAAAGCTGAAATCTCCTCTCAAAGTCCTGCACCTCTGACGAAAGGTGTTGATATGGTGAAAAGTCAGTCTCCAGCTTTCACATTGAGTAGTGGTTAAGAGTTCTCCCGGGGGCCTCCAGCAGGTGAGAAACCTTCCGTCTGAATTTTCTCTTTGTATTTCAGGTAGTCTCTCCTCTTGGTGAAATATTTCACCTGCAAGGGAAGAGCCAAAGGAGATTAAAGGAAAGCAATTCTGTAGCAGTTTAAGTTGTTTATCACCTCAAAGTTCTCAACAATGTCCAAACAGTCAGATTTCTGCACAAACAAAAGTTAAATATTGTCCTCTGAATGAAAGACTGGGCTATTTTACCCATTGAGCAGGGCATTTTGCCTCAAACTCGCTCTGGAAGTTCTGGCAGGATTCCGATTTGTCACTGTTGTCATCTAAACATTTCCAGAGATGGTCTCTGGCATCCCAACAGGCCTTTCTTTCAGATGAGTTTGGAGCTGTCATCACTGCAGGAGAGATTTTGTGATTGAAAAGGAGAATTCCCCTATCTCAGAAACTGCAATGGCTTGAGCTTTAAGCTGGCATAACTGTAGAAAAAAAAAACAATATGATAAACAACAATGAGGTTTTGTATACTGAAAAAATATGCACCTGTTTTTAAACGTTCACATTTTAAACCTACTTACTTAACTTAACAACGTTTACAAACTGACTGGAGAGTATCCACATAATTCAATTCAGGTTTACATTGCTGTCTATATAAGCATACATACCAATTCTCTGAAAAAAAAACAACTACTTTATCTTGTCTCCACCAGACTCGAACTTTCAGCTCTTCTCTTCAAAAACAAGGTAAGCTAACAGTGGCTGTCAATAGGAGTTCCCTTGAATCAATCTTCGCTTCCACTCACTAAATTCAGCGTTAAAACCTGCCAAACGTCTGATCACTTCTTCTACTTGCTGCTGTCACTGAATAAAACACGAAAACGCGTGTGAGTTTCTTGCGAAAGTACGAATACAACACTTTTGTAACGTTTCACTGGGCGAAGTGAAGGACGCGCACAGCAGCAACACTTCCTTGTCGCATGTTGATGACGTTTTGGCGTGCATCACAAACCATACCGGATGATGGCGCAGTTGTAGAAAGAAAATACGCAGCGTTATGAAGCGCAATGAAATTCGTCAATATGAACGCCACATGGAAAATAGAAATAACTACACAAGTAAATAAACCAATTGGCAATAATACGGTCAATTAAACAAAGGGAACTTGCTTTCTGTCATAAATTTGTGGCAGATTTGGCGAAACTATCTTTTTAAACCCCAGTGAAAGGAAGCAAGTGATGATTTAATAGAAAATGGCGATTTTAGCCTTAAGCGCTTTCTTCTTTTATGCACACTATCTAGGGTCCTTAGAAAAAGCATAGCTTAAACAGTATGGTTTTGTGATGAAAATGTGTAGTTTTCTCCACACTGACTGTGCCAGAATTGTGTATAAATATAGAAAACACGTTGACACAAGGTCTCTGAAAAACATGATATTTAAAAAAGACGATAATAATGACGATATAATGTTGCAACTGATTATTGAGTAATTTAATGTAAATTAGCTGATAGAGTAAGGGGAGATTGCCTTTTCACTTGTTATTGTAGACAGATCCCAAACTTGACTTCCACTTCATTCTACCCATACATGCTGGATTTATAAAGTAGAATATCCTCTTGCCCAATGAGATATTGATATATAAAGAATAGTTATGAGTAAATTGTTACAATGAAATAACACAGTATCAGTTTTGGTTTCTATCTGTATTGTTTTCAACTTGTTCTAAAAAACACTACTTGCCTATCCCAGATATTAGTGATGCATTAGTGTAAACTAGACACTTTAAGGTAGATTTGCTTCTGTTTGAGTTTAAAACTATCAATTTATTTATCCAACCAAATCAAGATGCATAAATATAACGTATCCCTGGAAGCTTCGTCTTCTACACAACAAGCTACTATGTGAACATATAATAAAGTTTTCATATGTGTGTGTGTGCACGCACATGGCATGGCAGTGTGCAGAATCAGAACGAAAATGTGGTCGCTGATTAACTCTCTCTTCTGCTCCCTCCCTCAGCCACACTCATTGAGAATAGCCCCACTGGTTGCCATGGCACCTAGCAGCAATCCATTTCTGTTCATGTGCTTGTGCAGACTCAAGGGAATGAAAAACCAGAGCACCCTGATTCAGGGGCGAGGCGCTCACCCTCTTAGGAAAGTAAGTGTTTGTGACCCTGTGTGTGTGTGTGAGAGAGAGAGAGAGAGAGAGAGAGAGAGAGAGAGAGAGAGAGTGTGAGAGACTTGAGTGTTTTTCTATCTGCTGCAGAGACAGAACTTGATTTGCTATTTATGTCACACACGATTTACTGACCTCACTTCAAGTTTGTTTCCTCCACTGTCAGTGAATGTTTGCAATTTGGCCAATTCAAGTACAGAAACTTAAGACAAAAGTTGGCAGCAAAAGCACAACTGCATTTATATATATAAAAAAGATTTAGGTCATTTTTACAACAGCTATAATTTAACACCGTGAAGTTATGCTGCTGTTGGCTGGGGGACCTCCCATGATGCACCTTTACACACTCTTGTGCTTGTTGTCCCCTCTTTGCTGTCCTGTTCTGTTCAAGGCAGATGGCCACCTTTCCTGACTCTGCTTCTGCCAGAGGTTTCTTCCTGTTAACAGAGAGTTTTTTTCTTTCCACCGTCGCCCCGCTCATGCTCAGGACGGGAGATTAAATCAAAGAAAAGTTTAGATGCAGTCTGTTAGTTTCTTTAGCAAGACAACTTTTTAAAACAATTGTCTTTGTATAAATTGGACTACTATGAATTTTAACAGATTTTGATTGGATTGGGTTATGATTGTATTACAATGAACCAGGCTGTAATTGACTTGAATTAGACTGTCTCTTGAAGGTGCCTTGAGAAGACTTTAGTTGTGATATACCACTATATCATACAAACTTAGTTGAATTGAATTAATTTCAATGAAAGATCAAAAGGGTAAAAAAAGGCCACAGTGAGGATTTGAACATCTTACAGTTACAATAAATTAACATATTTCAGCTGGAGTGAGAGAAATAATCCCAAACACTGTTCTGTTCATATGTCTAACAGGTATGTCATTACAGAGAGCAATGCCTAACAAATATGGACTAAAAACAATCTAAAAAAGGGGGGGGGGTTAGGGTACAGTAGGACGTTACAAGCAGTGTGAATTTTAATTAAACCGTGATTCTCCCCATATATAAAGACAGAGATTAAAGGCTGGGAAGTGTCAATTAACACAGACTTTCATGGATCTGCTACTGTCATCTTGCTGCCTGATACCACCTGACACGGTCAGAGGTCTTGTAGAGCCCATACCTTGCTGGGTCATAGCTGCTTGAGTGGCACAAGGGAGAGGCACACAGTAAAAGGCATGGGGATTTATTGTTGTGGCTTATCAGTGCAAATTTCCCTCTACCTCTGGCAATTTTTCTCCCCAAATAGGTCATATGCTCACTCTGCACAACTAACTCTGAAAATTATGGAGAAAAGAAGGAAAGGAGCTTTTCATTTGGAGTTCCTGGTTTTGCAGAAAAAAGAGATTGAAGGTGACTAAGAATAAGGATGAGTTATTAACATGGTATCATGAACAGGTGGGAAAGCTTGATTGGTTAGTAGAAGACATTTATAGCTGCTTTGTCAGTTGATACTTTCCAACCTTTAGATACTGTCTTTATATTGGTCTTTATAACGTCATGAGAAAAAAAAAACACCCTCTTTCAATTCTAAAGTTTTACATATTAAAAAAAAAAACATGGATTTAATGATAGCAAAATACAAGCTCAGATGAACAACTCGTGTCTTATTACAGTGTGCCATTATCTCCTTGACAAAAATTAGGCCAAAAAAATAAGTGAAACGTGTTCTTGGCAGCACACACACACACACACACTGAGGACGGTAGGCTGGTTCATGAATATCCTGAGCCTGACAATGTGGGCCTGGTCATATCATTCTTCCTAAGAACTACAATTAATGGTTTTGTATTTCCAAGGTTTTTCAGCTGCTGGGTTTGTCCAGTTGGGCCTTTAACCCTTGGCTGAGAGAGTATCAGAAAGATGATGCCATTGGTGATACCTAAGGTTCCGTGGATCCTTACCTAATAAACCATAAAAAATTTAAAATAGACTTCTTTATCTAAAAAAAGGATAAAAGATAAACAACCCGAATAACTGGCATTTGCTATGTTTAGATATTTTGTCCTTGTTAGTCATTTGTACATATTTTTTGCTTTATGTAATTTGTGCCATGACAAATCCATGACACTATACTCTACAATCTCTTTAAAAAATCAACTGTCCTTTGTCAAACATGGTCACCTTTGTCTTGTAATCCTGGCTGAACTGACACTGAGAAGAGGCACAACTCATGGCCAGTGCAGTAATGCTCATACAGGAGATATCCATTTTGATATTAAAAAAGCATTGCTGTGACTGGCATGTCAGGTTTTTTTTTCCCCATTTGTGATAATTGTTTTAGTGGATAATTCATCATACCGCAGCAATCAAACTGCCCTTCTAGTCCTCTTCACGAATAATGCTATTCCAGCTTAGATGGCTGCTGTTGAAAACATTGCAGTTGGGTAAGATGGAATGATTTAGAGCTTTTGATAGCTGTGCAACAACACTGGATCATGGCACCTCACTAATTTGCTTGAAAACACAGAAAATAAAAATTCAAACAGAATGAAATATAGCATTTGAGAGCTGTTAGAGTATAAAGAAAGCTTTTCTCCCACATCTTATCAAATCAAGTATTACTCAAATGGCTGAATAGTCCACTAATATTGTAAGAATTATCCCACTTTGCCAAACACAGCCAAGGGCCTTCAGGCATTGAGCTGTTATTCAGTTTTCCTTGGTCCATTTAAGCATCTGTGGGATGTGAGAGAAAAATAACTAAAATTTATAGAGACCCCGTCTCACAAATGACCAACTTTATAAGGCCACATACTGTAAGCATCAGCTAGCTATACCATTGAGCCATATATGTTCTGGAATAGCAAGCTACACGAATGGATCTACAATATGTTGCTCCATAGCAGGCAGTGACTACCAATGTCCCCTCTCTGACACGCACATCGACCTGTGTACATCAGCTCAGTGGTGTCCAGGACACTGACCTCCAGTTGCCTTCGCTGGGAGTCGATATCACAGTTAATTTGCAAACTGCATCCACTGTCATGGTAACAGGGGTTCAGACCCACAAAACACACACATACTTAAACATGTGCATGTCATCAAATTGCAAAATGGATACCATTAGGAGAGGACTTTTTTTCTCTAAAAAATTAACATGGAACAGTTTTGTAATTTCTTTATACTCATAACCTCTTTTTATCAACCAGAGAGAACAAAATTAAGCAAACGTTTTGACAGCAAAAGCTGTCCATCTTTTCAAATCAGATCTAAGTGAAATAGGTTCAGTTATTGACCACGTTCCAGTTGTGGTGTGAATACATGGCCAGAGAGAGGACAGAGAGTGCAATCACGTAATCCATAATCTATAGCTGCCTGTGTGCGATGAAAACAGAATCAGCTTTTCATGGTAACAGGATGTGGGAAAGCTCAGGACATTTAGCAGGAGGCCATGGAGTGCTGAAGCAGTTTTATTCTCCCTACAGGTTTTTTTTTTTGTTTGTTTATTTTTTTGGTTCTCTTTTCTATCTAATTTTGTTACACAGACTGTTGTTGCAATCAACATATTCTCCCACAAACAAGCATTCACATTCCGGCTTATGTCCCGGAAGCAGGGAGGATATTGTAACAAGCATCCAAAAAAAAATGTTGGTCCAACAAGTGAGACAAGGCTCCTGCCTAAATTAAAGGGGATTATCTCTCCTAATTTATGCTAATAAATGCATGCAAGTAACAAGAGCTGCATGTTTTTGTGTGACTGAAGCTCGCCTCACACACACAAATATCTACAAGCTCCCGAAACCTTGTGCTGTTGTACCATTTAAGCCTGTTGCTCGTGGAACCACGCTCATTCTTTCTCACAAGACACACACATGTACACTTACACACTTTGACCTACGCTGCTGTGTAGTTCATGGGAAACTCCATCACAAATAAACATACACTGATTCTGCTACTGGACAGTCCTTGCTCAGTTGGATGCATGTTGTTGCTGTATTATGTAATATTGCTTTCGATTCAGCAGGCCACACACTGTACTGCAAAAATCTTGAGCCACCCCTCCTTTCTTTATATATTGCGGGGAAAATGGAAAGTAGGTGTAACAATTTATTGAAACATGTGCAAACATAAAGGGAAATAGAGTATTAAGGCAAAGGATTTGGACTATCCAAACAAGCTTGAAAGTCAATATTTAATTCTTCAACACAGCCTGAACCCTCTTAGACAAGCTTTCTGTAATTTCTGTAAGTAGTCTTCAGGAATAGTTCTACAGGCTTCTTAAGGGACATTCCAAAGCTCGTTTTGGATGTTGGCTGTCTTTCATTATCTGTCCCATATTATTTCAATAATGTTAAGGTCAGGGTCCTGGGGAGGATTCATCCCTCCATAAGACCTGTTGCCACACTCATTTTTAGTCCAGTTCTTGTGTCATTTGGCATAGCTCAGCCTTTTCTCCCTGTTTCCCTTCCTTAAGAATGGCTTCTTGACAGCCACCCTTCCATGGAGACCATTTCTGAGGCTTGGGCCAACAGTAGATGGATCAACTGAAGATCCAGAGGCATCTCTCAGGTCCTGTGTCAGATATTTGCTGGATTTTTTCCTCTTTCTTAAGGACATCACTTTCAGATGATGTTCATTTGCTGTAGATAGTTTTTTAGGCCCGGCCCTTCTTCTTTTGTCCTCCACTTGTCCAGTTTCCTCAAATATTTTAAGGGCACACTGCACACCACACTGAGACATGCCAAGTTTTCAGCTATTAGCTCTTTTTTGTAATCGCCTTATTGGTGGAATAATACTATTTTATGTCTGTGAAATCAACCAAAGAAATGGGAACAAATGAAGTGTCTTTGTGACCGGCTGCTTGTAACAAAGTGCCTAAAGACACTATTTAAAATAGTTTTTTTTGCTATGCTGCCTGTTATGTGAAGACACAACATTGTTTCAGCCCTTGAGTTAGGTGGCTTCCTATATTCGAATGATTCATATGTCAGCATTAAGTGGCTTGACAAACAAAAAAAAACACATTCCTTTTCAAATGGTCAGGTCTGGATTGAAATGTCACAATGTCCAAAGAAAAACTTCAAAGAAACCTTTAGAAAGCCTGGAGAACTATTGCTCAAGAGTACTTTAAAAGATCAAAAGAAAGTCTGACTCCTTTGTTGAAAATTTAAAGGATGAGGGGTGGTTCAATAGTTTGGACAGTACTATAGTCCATATTGTCTGTCTGTGTGGTACTCATTTGTAGGACAAGGTATGTTTGTATCATCTTACCATACGTTTAACTGTCACTGTTCTGTTAGATCAATTTCAGATAATCTTAATTAGTGCAAAAATGGATCACTGAAACACAGCATGAGACCAAAATGTTATTTTAAAAAACATGCAGTGACAAATCAATCTTTCGATATCCAAAACAAAGTCCTCATGACATTCTTTATTTGTAATTTTGCTGTCAACACGATACCAATTATATCAAGCTCATAATAAAATAATTGTGTCACAAATAGTGTGTAAAATAAAGGGCACAGGGCTGCAGCACAGCTGACAAGAGCCAGTAAATCCCAACTGGTGCAGATTCACAGCATGTCCTCAGGGTAATATCAGGAGAACATTACAGAACCGATACAGTGATTTCCGTTAAAGGCACTGGGCGGCGCGCGCACAGTCAGTCTGCTATACGCGAGCGCAGCCAGCCAACCAACCAACCAGCGAGCGAGCCCGCTCTCCTCAAACCAAACCCAGTCGAACCAAGCCGAGCCGAGTTAGTCCACACCGAGCTCACAACCCCGCTGTCCCACTCAGAGCCGGGACAGTCAGTCGGAACGATGACCTCTTAGCGCATCTTTACGCACCCGACTCCTCGTTCGTCCCCCATAAACCCACATTCAGCCTCTTTGCGTTGAACTCGTTCGCTGAAGCCATGGACTGCACAGTTCTGAGGAGCGAAATGCTCGTTCCACACCTGCTTCTTTTAAGCCAAATAGGTAAGAAACTGTCGAGAGTTATGCATTTCTTTCTTTTCAAATGACTGGTGGTTTACGTGATGCTCACAGGCGCTTTGAACGTTGTGAAGATTTGAGCGGTGCGCCAGTTAAATCCCCACAGACACGCAGCTCACTTTGAATCTGTGTTTCAGAACCTGCCTTCAGCGGCATTTTAAATGCAGGGTGCTCAGAAGGAGCACATTAGAAGTAGAAATGTGGCACACCAGTGGAGGCTACCAGCAGGGTTTTTCTTTTTGTCCACTCAGATTTAGTTTAGTGGGAGTCACCTGCAGCACACGCACGGATCTCCGCGATCAGGCTTCGAGCGTGAACTGCGTGTCCAAACACGACCTGAAGAATGACTGAAATATCCAACACTGACCATGTGCTGTCTGTTTGTTTTCTGGATTTGATGTTCAAGCTGCTCTAAGTGGAGTCAAGAACTAATTTATGGAAGGCTTAACGTTGTTTTCGGTTATTCCGTGTCTTTAAATTATGGAAAAGGTATTTGAAACTTGAAGCAGTTTAAATACCTCATTATGGTGTAAGAATTGCTAGAAGGTGCTATATACCCACAAAGATTGACTGAATCACTAGAAAGATTTTTTTGACTGACCATGTAAGCTGCTTTTTGCCAACCTGCTGGCTCAGCATTAAATTCATGGAGCTCTGTAAGAAATACAGCCAGCTAAAACAGCTGCCAGGTAGCAGACGTCAAAATCGCAGTTCCCTCTGGTAAAAGCATCTGAGAACAGGACAGGGTGCCGATTTGAGTAGCTGGTGGGGCTGTGACACTGAGGAAACAGTCGTCTTATACATTCTGTCTGTGTGCTTATTTTCCAAAAGCATAAAAGTAAGAAACAAAAGAAGTTGTCACCTCAAAACAGACCAGCATCTGAGCTGTGGGAGTCAGGTTTGTGAGCACACCTTCTAATTGGGTCACTTTAATAGGATGTTTAATCATGAATTAACAGGATGCCTTCAAAACTTAGTTAAGTAAGAGAAAAATTGATTGATTTTTGCAATCAGCTTCCATTTTTACTTAATTTGACAGACGACAGCGACTCATCGTAAACAAAGCCTTGTTTAAAGATTTGATTTGGCCTTTGACAAACCAAAAATCACCTAACGTGTCTATCATTCATTCTTAAAGAGGTTATCTGACTTATTTTGTTATTTCGTCAGAGCTGCAGGAGGTAGATTTCATGACATTCCACCTCTGAGGCCGAGATCTGAGGTTTTCAGACGCGTTCAGGTCCTGAGCTCAAACCTGCACACTTGTGTACCATTTGATGAGATTTTGTGCGATCAGATTAACTCGGATGAGCCGAAGAGATTTCTTTTGTCCTTTTTACTAGATGAACTCTAAGCATTTGACAAAAATAAACATGTTGGGGGTAGATGGGGTGAGTGAGTGCTGTCATTCTCCCCTCACTTTTGATTGGTTGCTTTCAATCACAGCAGCGTGACGACCACTGCTTGAGTTTCAGCAAATGAAGCATCACATTTCCCATAAATGCCACTGCCCTTTAATTCCTCCTTCCACCTGCTGTCACCTGTGGGAAGAAGCTGCTCCTTAATTAACTGGAGATCCTTGAAACAAAATGATCTCCGGAACTGCGACTGGAAAGAACCGAGATCGGTTTCCGCTCGACTCTCTGCTCCCTTCATCTTAGTGCTAATTTTGTAGTTAAAGTTTGTCTGTGATCAGTTAGTTAATAAGATTCACTGTGCTATCTTTACCTTGAGCATTTTGATTAAAATATTTATTCTAATGTTTTACAGTAGTAGTGAAAGAAATAGAATTTCCCTTAGGTGGTAGAAACACCACCAGCCAGCCATCTGTCTCTCAGTATGCCTCGATTGCTCTTTCCCTCTTCCATGCAAACGCATACATACAAACCACTGTTACGTTGTGGTTGTGCTCATCCTGGCCTTATTTCTTCAGTCCACACTGCCACTGAATAGTCTTCCTCATTGAGCCATATGCCTTTCAGCATGGTTCCTTCCATATGGAGTACAACTCAGTGGTCATTGCACACACTGCTTAGATGCGCAGTTCACTCCAGGAAAGCAAGAATATGGCTCGTGTTTGGTTTTAGATATATGTAAACAGAAGCATTTGAAACTTGGAGTTGTAGCATCCTTTGAATCCTACTGGTTAGAGATTTGAAACTAATCTGTTTCAGTTCAGCTGGTTGTTGGAGTTGTACTCACAGCAGACCCCAGTCTTTACCTCATTCCACTCAGCTTTCACAGCACGACCCAATCTGATGCTTTCTGCCCATAACAGATTGTGTTTTATCATATTGGGGACAACATATTCAGATTCCTATCAGAAATAGCTCAGTACAAGAACTCCAAATTTCTTATTTCACATGTAAGATGATTGATACTGTTATATCTCTTAGAGAATCAGGTTGTGTGCAACAGTGTGGTGACTCATGACCATAACGCTGACTACCAACTGTTTTCTTGTCTTGCTACAGTCATTAGTCATATTTTGATATTCTATGATTAGTTTAGCCATGGTATTTGTGTTGAAATTGGTGTAAAGTGGGTTAGATGGAGTGACATAACAGCCTGCACAGTGTGTGTATATGATCTAATCTTCTTCACCAAACAACAGTAATAATCAGATACTTAGTTCTCTCTTCATTTCCCTGTGAAAAATGCCAAATTGAAATATGATGTGTTTAATGTGACCTCAGTGATCATATGTTCTGCTTGTGAAATACCATCTGGCCACCGAAGCAGAGGTTGCATCCGGTGACATAATAGAAAGCCCAGTGGTATAATACTAATTGGCTACAGAATACTGGCACTTGTATTCTGGCACACATAACAAACTCAGTGTCTAAATGTATGAATAACATGAAGGGAGCAGCGATATCTCACGGTCAGATATGCAATGAATCACAATATGCATGTCAGTACGGTTAGTTAATGATGCATATCAGTGCAGTTGTCAACAAACAAACCTTTTTTTTAATCACGACATTTGTCCAGTTGAACTATAATTGTAATATTGGTCAGTATTTCATTAAAGCTGCATAATAGAACAGATTTTTGGCACAATTGAAAATTCACAGAGTGACACTTCAAATATGTCTAATATTATATTAAAGGGGGTATCCCTTTTAAAAGGGAAAAGTCACTTTTCTCTGTGCTTGAGAGTATGTATTTGGGTGTCTGAAGTCACTACCAACCCAAAAATATGAAAAACATAACCCAGGCACTTTGTTTTCAGCCCCCTAGAAAGGAAAATATGTCATTCAGTGAGCCGTGCAGATTTTCAGGCTATAGTTTTGTGACTCTACAAGGTTATCCAGCCTCCTCCCTCTGTATCTTTGTCTAGCTTCAACTTCAGCTGATTCTTCACTTGCTTAACCTCAGAAGGAGGAATTTAAAACAATTTAAAACTCTTGTTTTTGCTGTGTTTTTACCTTAAAATCTAATAATCTGTTATGTAATTTACTTAACTGAAGAAATATATTAACAAGGACTGGGTGTTTCAAAATAATCTGAAAATTTGATTGAAATGGAATTGAATTCATTCTCAATGACTAGACGCACGTTTTCAGTCGATCATTGATCCTCCGCTGATGCCGTTCTGAGCCAGCAAGGTAAGTAGTAACAGATGCAAAATGGTCTATGTATGTAAGAGCAAGCCTACCCTCATCGACTACACTGTTGTCACTCAGCTGAACCCATGATTCCGGCTTGATGTGTGTAGTTTGTTGTGTGCCGATAAGCTGCAGACCTAATGTGTAAAAGACTGTAACACAGTTTTGTAACACAGTCTTTGCTGCAAAGTTTAAAGGAATCAGCTTCTCTGTATTATGACTGTAACCAGTCCAGTATAACCAAACCAATGTATGTATTTCATGATTTGGGTTGGTGTAACTGTTTTCACATATACACCGCAGCCTTTTTCTGTGCACGTTCTGCTGTGGCTGTGGATGAGAATGTACGCTGTGGGTATTTTGCTTCTGTCAGCCTCTTTGGTAAAACTCTGGTGAGTGAGTGTGTGTGCGGATAAGAGTTGCAGCTTCATATTCTTTTCCTCAGGCCCTTGTGCTGTTTTTCACTCACTCATCAATATTGCTCATCTGTCTTAAACATATACATTAAGTGTAAATGCAGAGAAGTTGTTGGTTAAGATGAAGTTGGGGAGGTTGGCTGACTGGCTCTGTGAGAAAACAGTAACCCACAAATCAAAAAGGCTCACTGAATAGGATATTTTCAGACTGAGGCAGCTCCTAACAAAACGAGAGAGTGCTACTGTGTCTGAGTTTTTGAGTGGGTTAGTCACTTCGGCTGTAGCTCAGGAGGAAGAGCAGTCGCCCACCAATCGGATGGTCGGTGATTCGACTCTGGCTTCTACATGTCGAAGCGTCCTTGGGCAAGACACGTTGCCTCCCAGTGTATCACTGGTGTATGAATGATTAGAAAAAGCACGTAGTTAAGTATCTTAAGACGTGCTGTATGAATGTGTGTGAGTGGGGGAATGCGGCATGTAGTGAAGCGCTTTGAGTGGTCAGTTAGACTAGAAGTTCAAGTCCATTTACCATTTACTTCAGACATGAAAATATCTGCTCAATCACAGAAAAAAATGATTTCTCTAAACTGTCCCCTTTAACAGTTGTATCTTAAGGTCTCTCCCTAATCCTTTTTTATTCCATCAAAACTGTCAGGAGCAGTGTTGACCTCATTTTGTTTTCCACTTTAACGGGATGTCCCCTGGTGTTCAGTAAGTTCCCATTGTGGTATACAACTAAAACTCTCTCTCACACACACACACATAAACTGTTCCAAAAAAATCTTATTTGGCAGAAATTTGTCTTGGAAGAAAGCCATCTTATCTGTTTTAATTTTTAGCAGGAAAAAAAGCAAACATTAAACAAAGGTTTAATTAACCAAATCCTCCTTCAGTTGAATTCTCTTGAATCACAGACAGGTTTACCATTGAATATTACACAGATAAGTGGTTTAAAAAAAGAGGAAAACATGTATGTTAAAAACTACTGAAGCAGGAGTTACATTGCTAAAAACCACAGATGTTACATTGAATAATTGATTGCCTGCTTTCTACTTTGCTAATTTGTCTTCCTTTCCTCTGTCTCTCTTCTCTCTGTTAGCTTTTCATCTAGTCTCTCCATCTAAAGAATTATATTCATAAGTGCTCTCATTCTCTAATCCACTTAGCCTCAGTCTGCTCTTACCATGGCAGCATACTGTCATGGTTATTTTGAAGGCGTTCTGTGCCACGAGGACAGCTGGATCTGTTTGATGCTGAACAGCTTGGACAGTAAACTCAGCGCAATGAAACACTTGTGTCAATCAGAACTTTCCTCTGTCGTTGGTGCGTTTCTTTTGTCAGCAATGACTGGAAGAAGGACAATGTCTCAAAGGTGAAAATGGGATACGGTGCTCATCTTTTTATATCCAAGTTACTCAAGTTGATTATGTACTAGGAAATGTTTAAAGAGAGATTGTGTCCAAAGATCATAAATTACAAATAATAAATGTTTAAATTGGTAATTGCAAACAACTGTTACATTTGGAGTAAATTATCATTAAAAGTTTGAGCTTGAAAAGTTTGACGAACCCTTAAAGCCAACACACAGTTGTGATGGTGTCAGGTGTCAGGGATGCCAAGCTAACTCAACTAACAATGTTGGATATCTCTGCATCTTAGGCAATGAGTAAAAGAGTGTTTTGGCGGATGACTCCTTTAACATCTTTCATGTTTTATGAGATGTCTCAGGTTGTACTGGACATGAAATGTGGGTAAGTTGGGTGCTTTTGTTTTGTTTTATAGTCATATACAGCAGGCTCTTGGGGGATTGAACTGTGTATTTGTGCAAATGAATTGGACTACCTGGAGGTTTTTATAGCTGATCTCAAGGGGAGATGAAATGAAAATTTGTTTATGGAGATAATAGCAACACATTTTCAGAAAGTCTTGACATTCAAAGTATCCCAAAGTGGCAAAAATTAAAAAAATAAAAACTTACTTTCACAGTAAAAGAGGATGTGAAGTTGGCAAGTTGGATTGCTGATTTTAGAGAGTCCCTGAAATGGATGGATGCAGCTGTATAATTCTGACGTACTGTTTAATTAGACCAAGCATTACCAGGGGCTTGCTGATACAAACTTTTAAGCTCACTGAAGTACTACATGGAGTATTTTCGTTTCTCTGCTTGGAAGAGAAGTCAGAGTCATGCTACATCTAGACTCAATAAACCTTAGGTATATTGTTGACGAATTCCTCTGAGCTTCATGTAATATTTTAAGTACTAAAAGAACTGACGGCAAACTTTTTATCAACGTTTATTTATTGTAAAGGTTGGTTTAGGTCCTGTGTGTACAACAAGGCCTCCAACTGAAACAGCTGCATAAGTCATTTGTTTATACCCCTCAATACAGCTCATGACAGCATCCTGTGAAGTACTGCCCCCACAAGAGTCCAAAGGGAAATGCGACTCATACAAGCATTTTCACATTTGAGCAAACATCGTTAGCTAGTCTTTGTTAAAGACAGAAGAAAATCCTCATAAGGAGGAAGGAGGGTTGATTGGATGGAGCAGGTAAGGTAGGTGCTGCCCGTTTAATCATGGGCCTTTGTTTTGTGAAGTGAGATAGAAACAAACACAAGTTCTGTCAGTAACACAACAGCACTTTACTGAAACTCTCATTTCACTTATTAATTGGGTTTAGCCAACAAAATGACTTGGTTGGGGTGAAAAAAAAAGTTTCCATACGTAACCCAAGTCAGCCATTGCCATTTGCTGGTTGCTTCCACATTTTAAAGTAGAGGACAGTTTAATTTTGTGTTCAACCAGCCAATTCAGTTAAATTCAGTTTTATTCATATAGAACCAATTCACAACATGTCATTTTAAGGCACTTAAAAAATCCAGTCAAATTATAATCCAATTAATTCCAAATCAAAATTAATTCAAATTTGTTCATAAAGGGTTGCCCCATTAGGAAAAATTTGCATTACAGCTTTTGTAGTCCCCATACGCCTACTTCATGGGGACCAACCGCTAGAGCTGTCAGGGTATCTAATCCTACGGATGAGCTGAAAAGAGACATTACAAATGGAATTCTATGAATGAAAATTCTATTATTTTTGATCATCTGCAGTTCCGGCAATAGTTACGCAAAAAAAAGGCTTTCTTCCTCTAATAGTTAGAAGAGTTTTGAAAAGGTTCTTGCTGTCTGAAAGCACCAAGTGACAACAATCAGTAAAAATGTTCAATGGAAAAGCTTAGTGATTCCCATCAGAAGAATTGGCTGAAATCTTCTGCAAGTGTATGCTGCATAGTAAAAGATGAAGGATGACCAAAGAAAGGAAATACATTCAACATTTGCCTTGAAAAAGCAGCAAGGCGAGCAAAATATTTGCAGTAGAAAAGGATGATTGCGGGATACCAGAGAACAAAAGGTGAAGAGGAGAGGAAGAGTGAAACTAAGTCACTGTAACCAATGCTAAAATGTTCAATCAACAAATGCCAATGCTCTCTCTGTGGTCTCTCCAGTTGAGAAAGTCTGTCTGAAGTTACAGCTCCAGACAATGGCTGTCTGTATCTGTCTTTGCCCACATACAAAAGCTGCTGCTGTTTTTTTTAAGAGGCTGGCACCAAGGACTCAGACTACCGGAGAGGGAGAGAACCTTGTAAGTACTCAGCTGGCCAGTAGATGTGCATATCAGACTTCAACATAGAAATCACAAATCACTCTTTTAGGTTGGTTCCTCTGTAGATATTTGTGTAAAGCTGAGAATTCTTAATAAGAATTAGATACTTGTTACATTGACTGCTAATAGAGCTGGTTTGTCCACATTTTGGTTTTAATACTTTGATGCAGAGCCTGATTAATCTCTAGAGATGTATTCACCACGTTGTGTCACACATTGTTGCATTGCATTGTTCTCCTTGTCATGGTGTTTCTGAAGTTTGACTCTGTGGCTGTTTTGTGCAGATTTTGGCAACACTCCATGTTATAGCCTTTTTCCATAGACCTACATCCAGATAGAACACTGTGACAGATAACCCTACTTCCCTCTCTGCTGCTGAGAGTTGTGACATTGCATTGTGTTGCTGATGTTAGCGACTGCAATCACCAAGCTGGACCAAAGTTTTTGATCTTAAAGAGGTAAAGCAAATGCTAGCTCTTAACAAACTTTACAAGAGCTACTATCAGAAACCATGGACCATGGCTCAGTCCCAGTTCCTCTCTTTGGTCCACCCCTCCCATTCAATGTTGCAGAGGTAAAGTGTTCCTTTTTTTTTAGGTATCAAAAAGTAATTGCTTTGGGAGTTGTGGGTAGTTGAGTTGTGGGTTTTTATCAATCACAAAATGGATGAATAATACCCTTTGATTTAGAATATAATTTTTCTCTTGAAATGGTGGGAGGGAGCACATCCCTAATAGATTTGATCCCTTTGTCCCCCAAACCTCATCAAGGATAGGATGGTGTTGTCAGAAGCACTGATTAGTTAATTAATTCATCAGTTGATCAAGCATTCATTTGGAAACATTTTGATAATCAAATTAGTCTTTCATTCATTTTTCAGCAACTTTCTAGCTTCTCAACTAACAAGATTGCTGATTATCTTTGGTACATGCTACTAAGCTGTGCATCTTCTGAGCTGTTGATGAGCAACCTGATCTCAGGACACGTACCGGCAACAATTTTCCACCGTACAAAACACAGTGTCACAATAAAGGGTTAAAAAGATCATACAGTGATAGTAGATTTACCTGATTTTTCAAAATTTCCTTTTCTAAGTACGGAATCACAGATTATGTTTTGCAACATGACAACGGTGACATATTGCTGTGTCCTGCTGTAGATATTCCACGTCTCACTCCACCCATCACAATTTCCACATTTGTTGTCTCACTTCATGATCAAATGTTCATCATTGTTGATTCAAGCACATACAAACCATCACTTTGCACTGTGAGAAATGATGTTTGCTTTGTATGTATGAATGTGATCCTCCGGCTACCTGTAGGGGTGGGTATTTTAAAGGATGCCCCATAGGTTGTATTCAAGGGCATGAAGGAACAACCTATTTGGTCATTTTGATGAGGAGTTGTTGGTCAGACCTGTGTCTGTAACCCACAATTTCTTTTATTCATATACAATGAAAAGGAAAACAACTAGTAAAATGGATCTACATTGAATTTTTCTGAAACAAAGGTAGAGGACCCAAAGCTGCTTTTCTCTAACTAAAAGTTTTTTTTATTGCTGAAAGTAGAAAAGGAGAAACAGAAGACATAAAAATACATTAAAAACTCTGTTTCTCAAAGTAAAGTGTGTTAAAGAAAGGAACACTTTGTTAAAGGACTTCATTCTTATAAGCTGCAGAAAAATCATTATTTTGTAGCTGTGTTGAAGTTTCGTAGGAACCAGAACCAATTGGTTTGATAGAAGAAGCTTGACTGTTGCTTTGTGAAGTGGAGAATTCAAAGACAAGCAAAGGAGAAGTTAACTGGATCTCAGCACAGCATAAACTTTCTTTTCCCAGGAAGAAATCGCCATTAAGAGGCTGCGGGTGTGACCAATCAAGGGTTTAAAGTTGATTAACCCCCACCCCCCACATACACACAGGTCTGAGAGTTTATACATGTGTCTGTGTGTTATTATCCCAGGGTGTGCACGTCTGGTGTGTTTGCCGTCTGAAACAGAAGTGAGGACGTGACCCTGCTCTGAAAAACAGTGAGGAGATGGGATGGTTTTGTATCCATGGTGATAGAAAGAGTCAGGGCAGGAAGCTGACAGGAAGTCAGGGTGTTCCACACGCCATCGAGGGCTCTTCCGTTGTCATGACGCTGTGAGCTGTTGTCATGGAAACACTGCTGATTCAGATGGAATGCTGATGGAAAGCAGGTTGAATAGATTCCTCAATGAAAGAGTTTCATCCATCTCCTCGACACTTGTTGATATGCAAGTGTAGTCACTTTATTTTAAAGACAACAAATTAATTGTTGATCATCTTCAGCAAGGCTATTGGTTTTGCTGTAGATGATCATTAATTTAGTTCTTGTATTTCCTTCTTTGTCTACATCTTTGTGTTATTCCGCTATTGCTAAAAACAAAAGCAGACTTTAAACTCTCCTGGTTAAAGAGGGATCTGTTCATTCAAATCCCAGGAAATCTTAAAAAAGATCCTGTTTTTTTAAAACCAGGAGCTTATGCATTAGTTTGCAACCCTGCTCCACTGAACCAAGACCGGATTACTAATCTTAAACACACACACACACACTTGCGCACATCCACATACACAAAGCATTTTTCTCAATTTGTGCCAAGCAGATGGAAATGGTACATCTCACTGCCCTAACTGGGCAGGCAGATTAGTGCGCAACACTCACACACACACACACACACACACACAGACACACACACACACACACATACACTGTTCCCTCATAACCGAGGTGGACATGTGCAATCATACATGCACAGTAGATTAACCAAAACTCATTGCTCTCGTGCCCAGAATACTCGCCACTGACAGGAAAGCAGGAATTAGGTTAAAACATTCACCACACACATCAAAAAGATACAGGCACACATAAGCCAACTGGCTTGTTTCTGTCAGTCTCCTGTGTGTATCCGTCGGCACGTGTGTGGCCTAAATGTCCCCTCACATCACACTCTGCTAACACATGCATCATTACTTAACTAATCCTCTATGATAATTTAGCGTTCAGCTCATTTGTGTGAGACTTAGATGCATGTGTGCCCAGGTGTGAATCCCTCGACACAAGTCTGAGCAGATGTCTCACGTGTGTCTGTGTAACATAGCTGTGTCACAGCTTCCTTTTAACATATGTGCTTCCTGCATGATTTTCAGTTAAAAGCAAAAAATTTGAGGTCAGTCCCTTGCAGGATCTCTGGCATTCACAGCTCATCAGGCACATCCCAACATCAGGCTAAAAAGTGTTGGAAACGTGCTTGTTCATGTCCGTAAGTCCTGGCTTTTAACTAATTCTATGGTGTTCAAGGGTGTAATGAAGAAGGCCTTGAAAATTTCATTTAGGTCCAGTGAGAAAACAAAAGATGTATCTTGGAACAAATTTACCACCAAAGTAGCTTGATCCAGCCCCATTTTGGATTTGTTTTTTCCTTGCTAACCACAATTTTTTTTAGCTATCTACTCTACTCAGAGGTTGATATTGTACTGGTTTAATTCTTTTTTTTTTCCTGTCCAAAACCACCCATCACAGATAAGCCCAAGCGATCCTGGTGCTGTATCGTATGAATTGTACTGCAAATGGGATTTATACACACAGTTCTGAGCAGATCTGTGAATGCCTGCTGGTGATATTAAAACACATGACCATGTTTTTAGCAACGCTGATAATAAATTCAGTTGAATGCTGCTTTATGCGGCACATTGAGCAGCCTAAAAAAATGTCAGTAGTGAAATTAAACATCAGTAAAATGAGGGGAGCACCAATCTTATATACCTCTGCTGCTGCTTTGGCTTCACATCCATGTTACAGCGCCACGTTTTACTTAATTTTCTTTTTCTTGAATTAAGAAGATTGGACACTACGCTAGCTTTGGGATTTTAGAAAATAGCATTCACAGGATTTTAGTTGGTCTGGTAGGTCTCTACAACCCTTACCCCATCATAATTTTTTCCCTGCAAACTGTGCTATTTTAGCACCAGTTTTTAGATGCTGGAGCCAGGCCCGAATCAGCGTTTGAACTGTTTAGAGGGAACACACATCTTACAGAAGGAATTGACATTGATGTATAAATGTAAAAGTTTAATAGTTAAGTTGCTGTGAATTAACAAAATATATCCTGCCTCAAAGCTTTTCTCCGCTCAAAAATCTTTTCCGTGATGCCCTACACTGTTGGAGGTGTGTTCGTTGTGGTGTGAATGTTTTCGACAGAATCTACAAAGGCTTGTTTAATTTTTAGCATGAACAAAATAGTGGAACTTCACTACCTGCAGCTGAAATACACGGAAAATAATTTTCAACCCAAAGCAGCTCTGCTTACATCACTGATTCATGCTGTCATTGAGGTTATTAGTCATTTAAACCGCAGTCATCCTGAAATACACTAAGCTTTTTATCCCACGGAGACCCAGCAGAAAGCAGGGATCACTTTTCATTTGTCACTGGCATGTATGCATCGTTGAAGCAAAGCAGAGTTTCAAATAACAGTTTTATTGGACTTTTATGCAGCCAAATGGTTGTCAGAGAATTTGTGATACCCCATTTGGATGGACTTATAGAGGGTTACTTGACACTGTGCATGTTCGTGTGCGCACCACAGCTGCTCAACTGCATTACCACCTCCAACACAATTACCCATATTTTCATGAACACCTCATAACAACCCATGCATGCACACACACTTTCTCACAAGCCCCCCCCCCCCAAAAAAACCCCCTGCTTCCGCTTAAGAACAGCTGGAGTGAAAGACACTTCAATGGCTCTATTATACACAAGGATGTGCATATGCACATACACATGATAAGCTCTTCTGATAAGGTTTTATATTGCAGCTTTAATGTCATTGAGTCCCCGTGGGACAATACCCAGTCTGTTCAGCAGTTTTTTTTTTCATGGAGCATTAAATGTGGAGCCTAATCTCATTAACTCATAACCTCTTCTACAGGACTTCACTCTGAGGTTTTCATTCATCTGGACAAAGAAGATAATCGTATACAGTGCAGAATATGGTTGAATCATGAAAAGCTGCATGGCTTCATATGTAGAGCTGGTTATAACTATTCACTAGTCAAATTTGGGTATATCTGTAAGCATTCAACGGGATGTCTTGACAGATCGTAAAACACATACTTTGGTCAATGGAAAAATACGTATCGATTTCTTGATCAGCTCATCATCAAGCTCTGCAGTGGCCTGATAAGGAGCCATTCATTTGAATCAGGTGTGGTGGAGGAGGGAAACATTGAAAACACGCAGGGCGGTGGATCATGAGGACCAGAATTGAGAAACACTGCCCTACACACACACACACACACACACTAAAAACGCCTACAGAAACACTGTAACAATTTTAAAGTCTGGATTGTGACACTGGATGTGTGTGAACAACCATTCCCCAGGCTTGATAGCCTGCGAGTGAAATCGGGATCCTTAAATAAACAAGTAATATAAAATACCCAGAAGCTTGATAAATTGTTGATTTAGTGAACACCAAGTTGTGTTAGTCATACTTTGATTTTTTTTTTGTTAAAATGATGTCACAACTAATTATTGGGGTAATTAACAAGCTAATTAAATGTTGACCTTCTAATAGTCCATAAGCTTGAAATGTCAGCAGTTTATTGAAATGGAAAGAAAGTGCTCTTAGAAGTTCAGAAAGACTTCTTGCCTGAAGTGATTTGTTAATTTAGATAATTAAATATGACCTCTCTCTACTGCAGCTAGTGGCATTTCTCCAACATTGAAAACATTTTAATCTGATAAATGGCACCTTTTGGATACTGACATATTCATATGTGGTCAGAGCAGGAAAATGAATAGATAGGTTATTCGAAAAATTGTTAAAACCTTAAAACCTCCCTATTTTTGATCTCTGAAAACCAGTTTCCTCTTGAGTTAATTAAGTGGCTAGAATGCATTGTGCAAATGGTCTTGTGCATAGTTTGTAATGTGACTGAGGTAAATCAGACAGAGGCTCTCCATGGATGAAAAGGTAACAGAAACGGTGAATGTGAGAGAGGTCAAGCGCACTAATTTAACCAGCTGACACTCGACACAGCTGAACGCTATATAAGTTGAAGTCTGGCCCCATGAGGTATGTGCCTGAATGTGTGTGCATTTGTGATGCTGAGGTCAACAGGTGTCACGCTTTATGTGGCGCAGATGTTGTGTATTCGTTGGTGATCTGTTATAGCAGTTGTCGTCTAGGGTTCCTTTCACTTACCAAAAGACTTTTTATAGTAGTTATTTTTATTTACTGTGGACTGAAAAAAATGCAACTTATTATGTGTTGACAGAGTGCTGCATTCGGTACGCTACAAGAGCGCAGAGGAAATGGCAGGTCAAGGGTTAAGAATGGTTGAGCGATGATGTTTCAGTTTGGTTTTTGATTTCCATCCTCTGCTTTGGTTGAAAGACTTTTTGGCTGCCCGTGCAGACTATTCATGCTGCAGGTTCACTGTCTGCTAACAAGTCAGTTAAACTAAAAACAGTAATATATGTTTATTAGTCTATGTAATGTCTCTTTTGAGAAGAAGTTAAAATCCTAATGCATGCATTTGAAATGTATGTAATATTCTGTTATCAGCAAAGGTCAATCTGTAGACTGGTTTTGTTTCTGTAACCAGTCGCATAGTTTTGTAAGGTTTTGCTTTGCAGTTTGCACCTGTAAGGTCTGCTTTGGAAATGCATACATTTCTGCTTGCTGAAAGTGTGCAAGCTTATCCTTTTGAAGTCTTTATTAGTAGGTTTAGTTCTGTAGACTTTTTGTGCATTTCATTTTCTGAAGTGAGGTTATCTTCAAACTTCAAAGCAGAAGTTTGCAAAACAGTGGTTTCAGATGTTAAACTCTGTCCACAGATTTGAATGATATAATAGTCCATAGAAATTAGCCAACACTGCAGACAACACATTCCTAAAACTGAGATATGTGTTACACTGCATGCATGTCTGCTATCAACTTTAATAGTCTGCATTTATCTAAGCACGTGGATGTGGAATTTGTGATTTGGCCTCAATTTTGAATATCGAAGCAGCTATTGGATAGATATATGTATTTTTTTAAATGACTGCATGTTCATTGCTTAAAGCATCTCTGTCCATTATAATGCACAAATTTAAAAGAATATCACCATCCTATGTAGTTGTTCTAAGATGATAAATTAACAGCAAAGATTGAAACTCTTTCTTTTCTGTGAGTAGAGAAGTTTTCTGCACTTTCCCTGCACCATGTTAGCTTAATTATTTGATGCTGTTATTTAATGAGTTTAAGCTGTGATATTTAACACTGTTGCTCTCTTAGGTGTAAGTAATTGTTGATATAAGAAAAAAAATAATGATAGGCCATGATTTTTCAGTAAAACTCATACTAACCCATTTGGATAGATACTTGGACAGAATTTACGCACACTCTCCTCTTTGTGGTTTGAAAACAGGGAGTTTCTGTTGCTAAAAGAATACAAGGCCTTATTTAATGGGACATCAGTAATAAGATCTCATGTGAAAAAATCCCTTTGTATTGGTGTAACCTCAACTGATAGATGATTACTTCAGCTTGGGGAATTCATCAGCCTCAGGAGTCTTGTAACCCTAACAGTGCTAGTTATTAGTGTTCATGTAGGATGAACTCACTCATCTCAAGTCTTATAACAATGAGACAGTTCCTGAAAACCCTCCCACTGATATATCCATTCTCCCAAACATTCTAAACCATTTTTTGAATAAAGACAGAGAAACTGTAATACATAGTTCAAAAAGATCCACATCACAACCAACAAAAGCTCTCTGTTTTACAAATTGCATACTACTAAAGTCTCCGCCCACACACCTACATTTTTATTGAAAGGAACAAATTCATGCCTCCCAAGGGGTCTCTGAAAAGATTGGAAAGAGATTGGTAACTAAAGAGGGAGGTGAAAAGGTTCATGGCCAAACACTGGATAATCTAAAACAGATTATTTTCAACACTTCATCACAAACTCATGGAATGAGCTGAGCTTGAAGGACTGTTGTAAAAAGATCTGAGGGGAGATGTTATCCTACTGTGAGTTGACTGTTGTGGTGCCACCAATCTGGCCTTTGTGTTCTTTATGCAGTTTTATTTCAAAATTGATATATACTACTGTGCAGAAGTCTTGAGCAACCCCTAATTTCTTTATATATTGCATGAAAATGGGAAATGTATGCAGTTTTAAAAAAAAAAACCTTTTGCAAACATGCAGTTTATGATGCAAAAAGAGAGTTTTTACAATTCTAATGAACTTGAAAGTCAATAATTGGTATGAGCACCTTCATTCTTTTACACAGCCTGAACCTTCTTAGACAAGCTTTCTGGAAAGATATTTAAAAGCTCTTCTTTGGATGTTGGCTGCTTTTTCTTCCTTTTTCAGTCAAGATGATCCCACACTGCTTCCATAATATTGAGGTCCGGGCTCTGAAAGGGTTCATCCCTCCATAAGACCTGTTGCCAGAGATTTTCAGTCCAGTTCTTGTGTCATTTGGCATACCTCCACCTTTTCTTCCGGTTTACCTTCCTTAAGAATGGCTTCTTGACAGCCACCCTTCCATTGAGACCATTTCTGATGAGGATTTGGCCAACAATAGTTGGATCAACTGATATATCTCTCAGGTCAGGTCCTGTGTCAGGTCTTTGCTGGATTTTTTTCTCAAATTTCTTCGGGTCGTCATCTTCAGATACTGATCATCCTCTCCCACTTCTTCTGTTGTTCTCCACTTGTCCAGTTCCCTCACACCATGCTGAGATATGCCAGGTTTTAAGCTAGTTTTAAGCTTAGCTTTTTTTCTGACAGGCTGCTAGTAACAAAGCTCCTTAAGAGACAAGTTGAAATTGGTATTAAGAAAAAAAAAGTTTTCTGTTATGTGTAGACACAACACTTTGGCAAGGACTGGACTGAAAATGAGTGAAAAAGTAGCCAATTCTCAAAGAAAAACTTGAAAGACATTCAGAAAGCTTGGAGAACTATTGCTTAAGACCGCTTTAAAAGATCACAAGAAAATGTTACTCCTTTGAAGGAAAATATAAAGAAATGAGGGGTGGCTCAAGACTTTTCCATAGTACCATATAAAGGATAAGAATATTTGAACACATTTTCTTCTGATTAATCAGTTTTCATTAACAATTGAAACCATTCAGTCATACAGTACCCTAATTTTAGCCCAGTAGAAAATTCAAGGATCATCCAACTGGTTTTGTTGTTGGACTGGTCTACTTTTTTTCTTAAATATTTTCACTTGAAAGAGCAAAGTAAGAGGCTTGTGGTTTGGTTAGAGTTGTCTTCACTTTAGGATATATTGATCTAGTAAATGTTATTTTCATCAGCACAGCATGGTACGATATAAGGCTATCATCTTGGATGGCTTCCATAATGCACTTTTGTAATTGCTTTTAATTCTGTTAAGGAGGACCTTTAACTTATTTCCAGACTACCTTTAATCAAGCTGTAAAAGCTGGTAATAATTACATGTTAACTTGACATGATAAATTAATCACTGCTCAAATATTTAGACTTTTGTCTTCACTCATGAAATAATAAATAATTGCATAGAATAAATCTTGTTCTATATGTCACCTATAGTCATGTGAAAATTAAGTATACCCTCTTTATGTAGCAGGACATAATAATAAAATCATTGCTTCTTTCCAGGTCTTGAAATTATATGAATACAACCTCAGATGAAAAACAACAAATACTATACTTTACTTGTGGCTGCACTGCATTGCATGTCATGGCTGATTTGATTAAAGTAAATGCACGGGAACATATGTCACAGTAGTCTAGCATGTGTTAGTTACCTACTTTAAAGACTAAACAATAGGATTATGCTGTGTTCAGTTGTGCCACATGGGCAGAATAGTGTTGTTGATATTATGGTACTTCAGTTGTCCGTGACCTGAATCTGACTCTGACTCTACGCAAGCCTTTCATCTTTTTGAGCGGCAGGATTTTGGTGTACACTGTGAAAGATCAAAGAAACATAAGGTGTATTGTTTTGGTTCTCTTCTTTTTTAGATTTATTCATACTGTTTTTGTGCCAGCCCCCTTTAAGATGACTTTTGATGTTGAAAACTGTGTCACCTGTTGCCCCTGGTCATGCCCCCTCCTTTTTGGATAGTGGGTAGAAGGTAGTGCAGCAACAGGCTTGTTAGAAGAGCATGTTCATGCCTTTGGCAAAATCTGACCCCGGCGAAAACATAGAACATGGCATTACCATTCAAGTAACTTAAAAATAACATCTGTGCAGGGATTTCAGCTATATGTACATGTCCTGAACATGAACATGGAACATTTTTGCATACAGACCTCAGTGTTGCAGCATCGAGCATACCTCGTCAGATACCTCAATGGCTTGATTCACTTTCTGTGTGTACTGACATGAAGACAATGGCCTTATTAAGTGGTCAAGGACTGGTAAGGACTGATAGGAGTTTTGTTGTTGTGACATTCACACTTTGACTCGTTAAGGCCATGTGTGAGTGAAAGAAGCCATCGCTGTTAAATTAGTAAAAACAAACTTTAAAAAGGAGGTGGTAAACTCTGACCTTACCTATCCAACACTGGCAAATGCAGCCTTGATTCCCCTTCTAAGGCAGCTTCACAACCATTTGCACCAAATAAATCAAAAGATTTGCAGGATAGACATAGGGCACACAACATCTTGCAAAGAGTGAATATCTAATAATTGTGACAAAAATACTGGGACTTTTCTGTGTGGAGTTTGCATGTTCTTTCTGTGCCTGCATGTTTGTTTTTTTTACTTCCACAGCTCAAACACATGTAAGTTAGATTAATTGATAATACTGAATCTATGCATTGAAAATGCATAAATGTCTTTCTCTGTTGGTTCTTTTTGCCCTATGACAGCTGGGATAGGGTCCAGCTCTCAGCAAGCCTCAACAGTATAAAGCTGATATGGCAAAATACAGAGAGGGGGGAAGTTAGATTGAATGGTGGTGCAAGTGGATTCTAACAATCATTCTGTCTGTTTCTGATAGTTGTGGCAGTGGAACCACTGGTCCAAGGCCTGAAGAAACTCCCCGAAGATATGGACTGGTCCTACACAGGTATAGAAGAGACGTCTGACTCTTATGGTATTATTTCCTGTCATGATAAAAGAGGTTTTACTGCCGACTGAGTTGTGGCAAGATTAGGCACAGATTATCACTCATTTGAAGTAGAGGTGTTTGTTGACAAAATGTAGAATTTAAGGTCTGGAAGATTCAGAGGTCTAACCTATTGTCAGTTGCAAGAACACCTCACGGGTGTTTTAGCAGTTAATAACGTAAATCAGATTTATAATGTGCTATTAGAGTTTTTTATTTCCTTGTACTAAAATCTAATATATTTTACATCATCAGCAAGGAATAATAAAGGAGCTAAGAAGCGTAGAAAGAATGGAACAAGAGTAATAGATTACTGCATATTTGCAAACAGCGACAGAAAGCTGAAGCTATATAGCCCAAAGGACTTCAAAATCACACATTCTGCCACACTGAACTAGTAAAGGTCAGTCTAAATATTTCAGGAATTGTTGGTATTTTCTGTTTACATGTCCTGCAGGAAAACCTTGATCTGCCTCAGACCATATGGTTAGATTACTTCAGCTAACTCAGCAAGGATCCCCTGCCAAGTTAAGCTATGATCAGACAGAAACAAAGAGTGGACGCAGACAGACAGGAATGGTCCCAGTGGGAGAGATTAGATGTTTTACTGATCAGGGGGTATCAGGACAGACCTGCTTTAAAAGGCCATCAGTGGTCTAATGCAAAGCTATTAGACTTATTAACCTCTACCCCAAAGGAGCATGTTAGCAATGATAAGCCATTTAAAGTTCACGTATGCTGTAATAAAGTTCTGGCAAAGGCCTGGTCACAGTGGAGCTTGGGCTTAATGATTTTAGTAGTGTAGTGATTTTAGAAGTAGAGCTAAATCCAGGGTTTTTATCTGTTCTTTCACCCTTAAAAGACAAGTATAACATTGTAAAAATGAAGTCACTATCACTCCATCACTTAAGAAAATGGACAGAATTGTTGGTTAAAATGAATGCTTTTCTTGATCGTTGTTACTTTAACCGAGCAGCCAACTGAGGCAAGTGTGAAGGCGACAACTCATTCGCCCTTGGTGGTAGCTCATGCATCCCATGCGGCTACTCACTGCATCATCTTTTGTCTCAGCTGTACATGAGCAACAAGAGACTAACAACCAGCATCTGTAAGTTGGTGCTCTTGGCTCGGCATTAGCATGAAAAACTTGAACTGGAAAACTGTCTGCTACTTTGGTAACTACCTTGCAGAAGCTCACTGGATAAGTTTCTGCATTGACTTATTTTATATTTACTGACAGATGTCAGTTATGTGATTATGCTTCTGCCACCTACTGTTGAACTGGCTGTTGCAACTGACTGCAGTCTCTCTCTCTGCCCTAAGCCTGAAATTAATTCCTCCAAGTTCTCATATTGAAAAAGACAATTTAGATGTCAGAGGTATTACCTGTAAAAATGACCTAATTTCTGTTAAATAAACTCTTTCAGTTAGTGTTGTGTCTCTCGTCAATTGAGAAAGCCAAAAGCATAAAATACCAGAGCAAAAGTATAATAGCTAGAACAGTAGCGCATTTTTCTTCGTGGTTTCTAGGAGAGTAGTCGATGACTTTCTCTTAAAACTATGGAAGAGAATAAAAACATTTGTCATGATTTCATCTTCCTACTATAATAAAAATTTCATAAAAATTTATATGCATTTAGCCTCATGTGTTGATTGTTATTTTGTAGAATGTCCAAATAGAAATACTAGTTGTTAGCATTATTATGCTAATGCACAGCTGAGATACGAGGTGATCCAGTGAGTAGCTGGGTAGAGCCTGGTTATCGTTAGCTTAATTTGTAGCTAGGTACAGTTGGGCAGGGAAATAGCCTATAGCTGGAAGTATATTATCTCTGTTGAATCCTTAATAGAGTCGGTTTTGGTCCTTTGCTGTGCCAACACAAATTCAATAGGCAAACCCCTCACATACTTTAAACGTTTTATGTTTTCCAAAGGACTATTGCAGAGCTGTGTGCAGTGCGTTGATTCACCATGAATGAATGTGAAAGTATGAACATGAATATGAGAGAGAGAGAAAGAGAGAGAGAGAAAGGCATTCTGCCGTATCTAATATAGATAGTTAATGAAAATACTAATGCGGGCGAAAATGTAGATTACTCCTTGACTGCCGCACATGACCCTCAGCTGCAATCAAAAGATATACAGTTAACTACACACTTCCTTTGCTGTTTGTTCCACAGTACAACTCTAATCAAGCATGATATGAAATAAATCTGTTATGATAAAGTAATTAAGGATGATGTAAGACCTGACAGAATGACATTAGTGGATCAAAGTGTAAAACAGCAGTTTCATTACAGGTTATTCATTGCTTTTTATGGGTATAAACATGATCTTCCAAAAGATTTGCAGTTTTTTGTGCAATATGATATTGGGGTTTGCATGGAGGTAGTGACTCAACCATTTTAACGTTTGCTGACACACAAACACCAAAGACTTGTTAGACTTATAACTACTCTTCTTACTCAAGCAGCATGAATATCAATAGATGCACATGTATTTTCATCTTTTAGATTGTTCTCCTTCCCCTTTCAGACCTTTACAAACAGAAGAATACACCCTGTTTGTCACATTATAATAGATTTGTGTGATACACTGACACGAATTATGAAAAGCCTGAAGTGAAGTGGATATGTGTTTTTTTTTTTTCACTCAGTTGGGTTTTGAAGTTCATCATCACAACTGGGGCCAGCTCAGTGCCAGTTCATTTAGATTCTCTGTAACTGTAGCCGTGTGTGTGTGTTTGTGGGTGTGGGGGCATGTGTACACAGTCTTGTTTTTGTGTCCAGCTCTGTTTCTTGCCTTGTGTTGTGCACTGAGCTGTAAGTAAAAGCATTAACATGTGAAAGAAACACACTTCATTGTGAGGCACTGCGCACAGAGTTTTAGTTAGGTCAGAAGTAGGGGGGACAGAAGGGGAATAAAAGAAAGTCGGGTAGCAGACTGAGAGAAACAGAGTGTCGGAGAGCAGGAGAAACTTTCAAATTAGGCTAAATCAAAATCACAATACCCCTTTTGAATGAACTTGCCTCAAACAAATCATGGTTGTTTGGTTAGATTTTCCACAGCAGCTTGAAAATTCAAGATGACTAAAAAACAATTTCATACATATATGCAAGTAAGTGTTCCTACACTTTTATCCACAGTAAGTTAGTTGCATTTGTATTGTCATCCATGGTGAGTTAACTTTTTCTTTAAATTAGAGAAGACCAACAGAAATGTGAAGATTGTATTAAAAAAATAAAAAACTGCAAAGACTTACATTGTCACTTGACTGAATAAGGGTGTTAATGTAATGGGAACTAAGAACATATTCATGTTTCAAACAACAGAGCAAATTTTCACTTTTATCATTGGCTTATCCACCAACTCTTGTTGGATGTATCTGGCTCTTTGAAGGCAAGATTCACATTGATGCGATGCAGTTTGACGGTGGGTCTGATGTTTGGAGCTGAAGTGACCATCAGTGTGGCGCTACAGCTAATGAGCACGCAAAAGATGGGGGTCAGAAGACACAACGGGGAGAACATGGAAAATGAAAGTAACGAACGGACAAACAACAAACGTGATGGAGAGTATGATGAAGAAGTTTTTATGTCCAGATACCAGTGTTTGGACAATCAAAAGTGCTTTGTTGGAAAAGGGGTATTTGACCCTGTGATAACAGTGGGTTTTACCCTGACACTGAATTGCTTCTTTTAAAAAATAGATAAATGTATGAATGGATAAATAAATTTTTTAAACTAAAGCTTTTTAAATTCTAATATTCAATTCCATTTTTTCTCAGTTCAAATTAAAAGCTAAATATCATTCAAAATAATAAATTCCTTTTTATCAGTATTAAACACTTCATATTTTGTGGACATGAAAGGATTATTCCTCCTCCTCTTCTGTGTCTTCTTCATCATTAGTCCCTACTTTGTCTCCTGGGGCTTCCTCAGATGCCTCTGCCTGGAAGACACCCCTCAGGGCCCCATCTGTTGTGTGTGTTTGTGTGTGATTGTGTTTATGATAACCCAGAGTTTCCTCTGTCAGGCAAATTAAATGGGGAGGCCACGAGAGAATGTTCTTGAGGTTCTATACAGTAACGGATCAAAAGAATTTATGCATTTTTTTCCTTCTTTGAGTTGTGTTGATGTGTGCAGAATAATTTCAGTGAAATTGTTGTGAAATTATCACTAGAGCACCAACATCACAAGGATTTTACTTGTGTATTTGTTACCAGTTAATTGCAGCCTCTTTTGTCCATAGTCTTTACCCTCCTTTTAATTCTGCTTGTCTTTCTGTCTCTTCTCTTTTCTTGATCCAACTAAGTCATACCCAGGGGGCATGGAGGCTTCGTCAGGGGGCTTGGGCTTTGTCAGGGGAATACACCCACCCACACACCTATGGATTTTAAATAGGAATAACTTTGTCATGTCCCCATATGCTTGCATAATGTATTTCTCAGCATTTGAAAAGATCTGATGGGAAAGATGGGGTTGTTTCCATGAAAACATCTTGTATCCTGTACACTGCTGCTATACAGCAGAATTATTTGAGCCAGACTGACAGGAAGGGAACCTGAGTAATGGCTTCATCTTGTCAAGTTTTACTACAATTCTGATTAAAGATCATGTAAGTCATAGTAAGTGTAACTCCTGTCAGTGTGGGGATTTATATTCATCATACATTCCCTGGAAATATTAAGTGTTCCTGAAAAGGCATAAATAGGTTCATGTTACTCTACAATGTGAATGTTAGAATTCTTCGTCTTGATAAAATGGCTATTATAACTTTAGATAGATGTAAAATCCAGTGACACAGTTTTCTGAAACCATATAGATACATTTTAGCATAAGCTTTATTAGTCAAACTGTCCTTCCACATTCACCTTTTGTCTTTTTGCCGGTACATCAGCACAGAACGCTAACCCACTGTTTACTGAGAATCTTCTACACATTCCATGATATTTGCTGTCTCTGCAGCCCGTTATAACAACAAGTTCACATTCCCAACTGATGCTCGGTCAAGAGCTTCAGTTTTCAAAGCACACAATACCCCTTTACCATCACTTTCTGGTGCACAAGGAGCTGTTCTACAGCTGCATATTGTCGGTTATCCTTGTGTGGTGGTAAGTGACACTCTTTCTGCACCAATACTTAATACTTAGAAGACCTGATTACAAAGTGCCCACTCATCAATAAATAACATGGACTGTGTTACATATTCAGAGGGGAGGAGGGGGATAGACATGCAAGTCCCAACCATGGGACTCATGTTAAAGTCTAGCCTATAGATTCCCTTCGAGCCTTCATTATGGGTTTGTTCAGTTTCTTTGAGTCGCTGGCTCCGATGCTGCTGCCCCTGCAGATTACTGAAACGCAGATTGCCATCTTCACCACAGATTTGTAGAAAAAAATGCAACATTTTGGTACAGACATTTAAGAACATTAGCTCCCTCAAGAACTACAGTCTGTTATGCCGTTTCTTGAGTCGTCAGTGTTGTATCTCCAGTCCTGTCTGCTGTCCAGGTAGACTCCCAGGTATCTGTATCACCTCTATGTTTTCACCTAAAATGGAGACAATGTTGGGCTTATTCCTGGCCCTTTTAAAATCCACAATCATCTTTTTTATTTTGTTTGTGTTCAAGATGAGGTGATTATTTTCACACCATACCACAAAGTGATTGACCAGCTCCCTGTACTCAGCCTCTTGTCCACCACTGATTTACCCAACAACTGCAGAGTCATCAGAGTATTTCTGGAGATGAGAGGACTCTGAGTTGTACTGGAAATGTAAGGTGTACACAGTGAAGAGAAACGACGGGAGCACAGTCCCCCGCGATGCTCCTGTACTGCTGACCACCTTCTCAGAAGCACAGCCTCTCAGTCTCACAAACTGTGGTGTATTTGTGAAGTAGGCAATAATCCAGGCGATTATGTTAGCTTCCACCTGTATTTACTGTAGCTTCCTATGCTCATATGTTAGGCAACGGTGCAAATCCGAATGACTGTTGTGTGAAATGTCAACCTTATTGACAGTCTTTAGAGTTTAAAGCAAAGCTCAAAAATGTGTGAGAAAGGACAGCTGCTTTGCTTTGTTTGTGTTGAATGAGTGAGTCTGCTGGTTGCTAACCCCAGCTGTACATGTCACATGGTGATAATGTCAACTATGACATGTCTGTATGGTCCACTGCCCCGAAGCATCCAAGCATCAGTTGATATTGCTGTAATAGCTGACTTACCATCCTGTGTGTCTTTGAATCAAATGCATGAAGAGAAAGCTAAATTTGCAGGTAGTGCTGTGTCCTGTCACAGATGATGAATGTTCTACGGGAAAGACAATTCTTTATTTCACTCTGATTTGATTCATATTTGACAAAAATCCTAACTTCCTTACTGGGCTCATAAACACTGAGCAGGTTGATCATATTCAGTACTCATGATAATACTAATAATCATGATTACCTGACATACTTGGTCAGGTGGTCATACTTGGACCCACATTGGTGCAATGTATTTCTTTGAAAGTCTCATGAGCTGCTCTTCATTCCCATGTGGCTTAATGAATATGTAGATTATTGTGTTATGACTGAAGATCTTTTAAAAGGCTTTGACTTGAATTATGCATCCCTTGAGGGTAAACATTACTTTGTCTTTGTTTCCTGTTATCATGACACTTTTAAGCAGCCTGAATTTAATTAAGCCTGAATGTCTCACAAGGGTCTGATAGCTCCTGCAGATGCTTTTCCACTTTGGGAAAAAGGACTCCTTGATTCTATTTAAGTTTCTCCCTGAGAGCCTGCTGTGCTTTTCCTCCTTCTCTCATCTCATTCATCTGATGCCTCTCTTTCTCTGCACATGCTTGTGCACACCCCCCTACTACGTTCTTGACTACTCTCTTAGTCACCAAATACTTAAGGCTGGCTTCTCTTCTGCTCCAGTTGTTGCTTAGTCTGTGTGGCTGCCCCATGAAGCCTTGTGGGAGGTGTGAGGTAATGATGCAGAGCTGTGTATGTGTCTATCTATTCACATCTGCACACGTTTTGCTCCCTGTTGTCTCTCTTCGTTCCCCGCTTTCACCAGTAAGTGCCAGGGTTAATGATTTCACTTGCCTTGTGAATGATTTCACAAACTTTAAACAGCGTGGTTTGCCAATCTTTCCTGTTTGGTTTGTGTCAAACAAGGATACAAATGCATCTCATGGCTAGAAATAACTTCATGGTCAAGGGAAACCTCAGTGGGCAGCCTTGTTAGTGTGGATGTCCAGGTTTGAGTTAGATTTGTTGGGTTTTATTCAACCTTCAGATAAACAGTGAATCAGATTAGAAAACCAATCCTCAGGTGTTTCATATTTTAACGCTTGATTCTTTTTGAAGCCTAGACCGAGCTCTCAAGATCGCTGATGAGCATATGGGGGCTCTCTAGCTTTTTGAACGGTCTGACAGGTTGGATTTTCAGACGAGGTGGTTGCTGGTGCGTGTGTGTGACAGAGCATCATTATAAGAGATCTCTCCGAATGAGGGATGTGTGTGTAGTCCTTTCTCTCTCATTCATAATAGATTCATTTAGTAGCTTAGATCTTGTCAGCTTCAGAAATATTCCTTTGTGTCAGTCTGTCAGTGTGAGTGCATACACGAACATGAATGCATTTATCACTGATTCTGCTGAATACAAATGAGTCAAGTCTCCTCTTGCACAAAGATACAATTCTTTATCCCAGCTCAAGTGTCTGCTGTGTTTTTATCAAAGAGTGCTGAGGCTAACTACGATGCTAATCAAAACACATTACAGCCAATACACCCTCATGTCAGAACATGAAATTGCTTAGATATTAGATAAATTGACAGTTTACCATACTCTGTTCCCTACAGAGATGCAGCTCCAACTTTTTTAACATCATGCTGGTGTTCATTTGACCAAAAACCCTTACAAGGAACATCTTTAGGTTTCCATGTTACGTGCCTGGAGAGTAGCAAAAATGTACACGTTTACAGCTTTGAAATTGATAGATGTGATACCTGGTCTGTCACCTTGATGTTGCTTGACAAAAGTGGAGTTGTACTTATGCGAAGCTGGTGTCTTACCTGCAGTAGACAGCAGTTAAAGCTCTCGGGAAGATTACTGATGCAAGAGCCAAGCTAACCACTGCTCAGAAGAGGGACAACAGAAGAACAAACTTTTTCCCTCTAAAACAGACCATAACAATTAAACCTTGACAGTCCAAGCAAACAATATATTGTGGAGTTACCATATTTTTACATGTTCTTAATTGAGGAGCATCTGTGCATAAAGACACAATACATGCTGTTTTTGAACCCTATGTATTTCTGATAGTTTTGTGTTGTTTTAGATTGCTCATATTTGCTTCTCTATTTTCCCTTTTCTAAGCAGTGGTTAGCTTGGCTTATCAGAAATCCTCCCTGATTCCCCAAACTGAGAATGCTCTGAGTGCTGTCTACTGTACATAAAACCCAGTACACACTAATATTTAGGTGTCCCAGATGAAAGCTGATGAAAGTGATAGAGTTCGAAGGTATCTTTGAATGTGGCTAAATAATGGTAGTTTTGCATCGGACAGTGAGACATGTTCAAAGACTTCCAGTGTATTGAATTTTTGAGCAAAGATAGCCAGCATCATGAATTTGGAGATTCGCAGTGAGACTGCTCATACAACCCGCCGCTACCTATCAGCCAGTAAGAATGTAACATGGAATTGCATGTTGATTGAAGCAACTCTGGCGTCATTGTGTAAAAATTAAAACAAAACTAAGCACCTAAGATGGAAGCCAAATGGGAAAAAACTTGACTTCTGGAATTCAAACAAAAAGAAAACGGCTCAAGTTAAGTTGCAGCAGCAGAACCTTTGTCTATGATCTTTCCTCCAGCTCATTCAATGACCACACCAAGAAGGACAGATGTGGGCAGAAATACTGGAGGAGTTGCATCATCTGTTTAAGTAGCAAGCTAGCGAGCATATGATCACATACCACAGTAAACGGTGCACCACAGTCATTTTTCAGTCAGTTTATAAACCCTACTTTAATTTGACACTTGCATCACTCGCCTTTCAGCCTCCTACGACTCCTACAGGTGTCGTCATTATACAATGTCGCTCAGTGTGGCTTATGCTCTGTCATTATACAATGTCGCTCATACAACTCCACTTAAAAAAACCTCAAAAACCAAATATCCTTTGGTGGGTGTTATTTATTGGGATTAAACTGAAAGGGTATATTTTTGTGTGCGGAGGAAAGATATCCTTTGTATCATCTTTGCATGTGAAAGGATTTGTCTTTAATTAATCCCAATCACAGATAAGGTACTGCTCAGAAAAGGGGATTTAGAGCCTTTAAATGTCCTCCAGTTTGGTTCCAGCTGTGTTATGTGCCTCATCACTCAGGACATTTTTGCACAGGTGAGTTATGGTTACAGCTTGACTTGGCCATTTAACTAGAGCATCATCCTTGTGTAGTTTACATGTACAGGAGTAGGATCGAGTTATTAACCCAAGTATCTCTAACACAATGAGTATGTGGACAGTGTAAAAAAAATGTTCAAGACTTCTAACTTTCTCATTGGGAGATCATCATATATGTATATATATATATATATATATATATATATATGTATATATATATATATATATATATATGTATATATATATATATATATATATATGTATATATATATATATATATATATGTATATATATATATATATATAGAGAGAGAGAGAGAGAGAGAGAGCTGAATTCACTGCACAGATGTTCCCATTAAGTTACTTTGATGATGGTTTTGTTCAGTGATGCAGCCCTTTAAAAATCAGGATTTTATTAGAGCAGAGCGACGGTCGAGAAATCGTATAAGACTGTGAGTTGACACGTAGTCTTATTGTTCTCATTCTCAGTCACAATTTCAGACGTATTTAGATGTCTAACAAAAGTAACGTTATATTGATAATCTGGCAGTACTAATATACTCTTATATGTTACTGTTTTTACAAAAAGATCCAAAAAGTTTGAACTTTGGAACATGTGTGGAGTACCTTGGCCCTCTTGAGGCTCGTTGAGTGGATATACGCTGGAATGATTCAGCCTCCAACCACATTATCTGGGTGTGCTTCTTGGGAAGCTTGATTTCATGATTTTTGTTGGAGTACTATAATAATTAGTACTCCCCAAGTGTCATCTCAACCTGCTTCCTAACTGACTTCTTAGAGCTCAGACAAATTCATGATTGATTTATTGATTCAAAACAATGGGAGGCAAATGTGTCAGACTGCTTCAATAGGCTTTATTTTCATATTATATTCAAGTTAATATATTTTGTACATTATCTCAACCTCAATTTACTGAACAGACGTTATCAATGCCAGACAGATAATTGTGGGCTAAACATTACCAGCATCGACTTTTTCCACTTAAATATTTAATCCACATTCAGCCATTTCTGCCAGCAGTGATGCAAACAGGAGCAGACAGTCCCCCAAAGAAGTCAAGCCCTACATTATTCAATTTAATAATCCTGCCTGTTTTCTGAGCAGTTGGCTCTCTTAGCAGTGCAGAACCTTTTCACAGAGTGACGTCAGCTCTGTGAATGTGTACACTGTCCAAAGGAGACTAATAACTACTAATCCCTTCTTTTTCTGCTCCTAACCTTTTTCTTCATCACCTTCTCACCCTGCTGGATATCCTCTCCTGTTAGTCCTCAATGCACTCTCTTCTTCTCTTGTTTTGCCTCTCCTCCCCTGAGAGGTAAGGGCTGAACTGATATGATCGGGATGTCGAGGATGAAAAGAGCAACCCCAGCAGTATCAGGTGTAAATGGTTGCTGTCTTGACCATTTTCACACCTGACTGCTCTTGTAGGTGCCGCAAAGTTTGCAGCAGAGCAAAGTTTCTTAACATCCTTACTTTACATTTTTTTCTGTCATTTGTGGTGCTCCATTTTGAAGATACAAAAAAGAGGTAGAAATTGTTGTTCTGTTGATCAGGTTTCACGTGTGTGAAGGAAACTCAGCTTTAAAAGTCTCCAACATTGATTTAATAACACTGACAGCATCAGCAGATGGATAAATGTCATTTCTATACTTATTTATAGCTACATTTAATTACATCTAAACTCCCTGAATGAACAGACAAGTGTTTATAGATTCAAACAAACACTGTGGTCTTCAGTCAAATCCAAGTCTAGCCTCAGAAGCATTATTTTTTCATTCCTTTCTCCAGCCTGTCAGCTACTTGTTGCCATGGTAGCATTATGTTAGAGGAGTTGCTTAGTGTGTGTGTGTGCGTGTGTGTGTGTGTGTGTGTCAGTTTGTTATGATACTAATAGATAAAGCTGCATGGGTGAGATGTGGCTATTGACCACTGACACCCTCCTGATATTTCACCCCCTCACACACACACACACACACACACACATGCACGTATGCAGCACTGGTACATTTATGCAGAATGCAAACCAATATGGAAATATGTTAGCAATGAAGCGTGGCTTCGTCCCACAAAGGGTAAAAGGGTGAATTTTTGGAAAATATTAGTAGATTAACTTTGTTGAGCCAGAAGAATAAACCAGGAGAAATTGCTTGTCTCTCTCTATGTCCCCTAAGTGTTCAAAATACAACTTCTAACACGTTAACCAAAAAATCCATCCCAGATTTACAGTTTACAGTGTTGTCTTTTGGTTCCCACCCCAAAGTTCTCTGTTGGATGTAAGCGGGACTTTATTAACATCAGTAACAAGTTGTCTTTTTTTGTCAAAATGAGAAAAAATTGCAGTGTCAGGTTATAAAAAGATAAATTCATATATGTGTGCATATGATGATGGTCTGTTTAATAGATCGGTGAGTTATTCATTTAACTTTAGAGTAGGAGAACAGGGTTGATCTCTGCTTGTGCACAGACTCTCTGAGGGTTGGCTATATAATGTCATTTTAATGTTCCAGTTTTGAATGTCTTACGAATAGCATCCCTGTGTCTAAAAGGGAACCCTACACAGCAACATATGGTGGACTTTTAGTGGCTGTCCAGCTAGGCACTTTTTTTGTTGTTGTTGTTGTTGTTTACTATGATCTTGACTTGTGCAATGCTTAACTCCAGGTTCCCTCTAGTGTTTGAAAAAAAATTAAAAGTGCACCTTAACATATCAAACCAAACAGTGCGTTTGTTTGAAATGTCCAATAAACCAAACTGTAAAGTCCTACATGACGGCAGTGATAATCCCGCGCACCTAAAAATGTACTTTTCACTCACACATTAAAACACACTCACAAACTTGTTTTTCTATCTTTGTGATGATTCACTTTCGGCATATTGCATCAGGCTGAACTTAATTCTAACCATAACACTTTTTGACTGTCAAAAGTCCTTTTAAACACGTTGGACCCCACGAGAGTAGTTGTCTCCTCGATTTTGGACTTTATGAATATAGAAAAACAAGTATACACACACAGGTATGTAAGGCCAATAACTGTTAAGTCATGTGTTATCGCTTACAGTTAAGCCATCTGCTCTGACCTAATTTGATTCATTGTCTTTGCTGTATACTATAAAGCAGAAACACAAGCCTATTCACTTGTTCTTTTGTGTTGGAAGCGTCTGGTTATGCAACTGTACCATTCAGCCCTGTCAACTCCTACATTAAGTCTTTGGTTAGTATTTTTGTGTGAAGGTTTAAGTCCAAATTCAAACCTCCATCTAATAAAAATGTATCATAAGTTTTATCTTTTTCATGTTCTAATAATGTGTAATCATGTTGCTATTATAGTGTTGTCATATAGTGTACATATAGCCCTGTTTATGCTTTTTAGGCATTCATACTTTGTATTATATATCTGTTTTTCGGTGCGGGGCTATACGGTGGTGTGGTGGTTTGCATTGTGCCCCACAGCAAGAGGGTTCCCGGTTCCATTCTCAGCTGGGGCCTTTCTGTGTGGAGTTTGCATGTTCTCCCTGTGTATGCGTGGGTTCTCTCTGGGTACTCCGGCTTCCTCCCACTATCCAAAAACATGCATGTTAGGTTAATTGTTTACTCTAAAATGTCCCTAGGTGTGAGTGTGTATGGTTGTTTGTCTCGTTTGTCTCTGTGTGGCCCTGAGATGGACTGGTGACCTGTCCAGGATGTACCCTGCCTCTCGGGATAGGCTCCAGCCCCCCCGCAACCCTAAATTGGATTAAGCAGGTTTAGAAAATGGATGGATGTTTTTCATTGTTCTCTTATGTGAGTTTACTTCGGAAATATTAGTCAAAGTAATGAATGCAGTTTCCTAAAAATGCCTTGAAGAACCGACTGAAGTAGATCCAGTAAATTGGATCAGTTGTTCATGCAAAAACAAGAACAGTTTATTCATGCATAACAGTAACAGCGGTTCAGGCTGTATACAGATTGCTTGCACCTGCAAATGAATATTTCACACACATGCACACAGTATTTTTTTCTTATAGATGTAAGGGTATTGCATGTATGTAGACGAGGATAAAGAAATCATAAATCATAACGTTCAAAGCAGAGAGCAGTGATCATGCCACTGGATGTAGGTGCAGAATTGACACAGAGTCATGAATAAATTCACACACATCTACATGCGCACGTACACACACACACATACACTGTCTGTTCTTAACTTTTAACTGTGAATCCTAAATTCATACATGCGCTCATAAATAACCAATTTAGTGGCACACAGACTTTTTGAGCTTGTGACATTCAACAGAATGTTCATTCTTAATGAATGTCCTCTGAGCCCCGCAAAAAACCCCCAAGAATGACACTTTTGCTTTTCCTTTAATGTTCTTTGACTGGATTTTCTTTTTGTGTGTGTGTGTGTGTGTGTGTGTGTGTGCTGCATATTTGGCTTTAAGTTATGTTTGTCTGGATGGTGTTCTACTTCTGTTACATTATTCATCTGAAGAGCAGACACACAAACACACCCCCACCAGCAAGACAGTCAATGACTTTGAATAGATTTCATGTCGCTTTCTTAAAAAAAGGACTGTTTTTCGACTGAAACTTAGGCATTTTCAGCTAATTTCAGAGATACCTTAGGCCAGTTACGTAGAACTATGATAATTGCTTGATTAGGTCATTCAATTGAGATGCTGTCCTTGTCAGTGCACAAGCAAAGGAGGGGAATCAAAGGTTAACCAAAGTATAGTACTGAGCAAAAGTCCTACCCCTCCTTTCTTCAAATTTTACTAACTTTCTTGTAATTGTTTAAGTTAGTCTTGAACAATGGTCCTTCTAGCTTTCTTAAGATTTTTCAAAGATTTCCTTTTTTTATATAGACTGTTTTTTTTTTAAACTTTCAATCATTGCACTTGAACATTTTCAGAGGAATGTGCGTGTTTTTTTCTTTTTATATGTTTATATGTTACACATAAGACTTAGCAAAAAGAAAACTATTAAAAATGTTATCTTTAAGCACTTTGTTACTAGCAGTCTATCACAAATACACATTCATTCCCATTTCTTTGGTTGCATCTGAGTTAATTGCCAAAGATAACACAGTTTGACAGACAGAAGATAATATTGTTGCACCTATGAGGGCATTCCCAAAGAGCTATTAGCTGAAAACGCAGCCTATCTTAGCCTAGCGTGCAGCGTGTCCTTAAAAACTTTAACAACCTGACGGATGCACCTGGACCTTCAGTTGATCATTCTGCTGTTCACTGAAGCCTGATCGGAAATTATCTCCATGGAAGGGTGGCTGTCAAGAAGCCATTCTTAAGGGAAATGGGGAGAAAAGGCTGAGCTTTTCCTAATGACACGAGAAGTGGACTAAAAATAACTGGCAACAGGTCTTATGGAGGGATGACTCACCCCCCAGATCCAGGACCCCAATGTTTTTGAAGCAGTGTGGGATCATCTTGACAGAGAAGGGAACAAAAGGAGGCTAACATCCAAAGAAGAGCTTTGGAATGTCCTTCAAGAAGGCTTGAGAACTATTCCTGAAGACTGCTTAAAGAAATGACAGACAGCTCGTCTCAGAGGGTTCAGGCTGTGTTGAAGAATAAAGGTGCACATATCCAATGTTAACATTCAAACACGTTAAAATTGTACAAACTCTTTTAGCCTGACATGCTGTATTTTCATTAATGATTAAATGTTTCAGTAATTCGTTACACCTGTTTTCAAATGAGAGAGACTGCATTATGCCCCCTTTCACTTTATCAGCAGTCTTAACAATCCAAAACAACTCATATGAAATATAGCTGCTGTCAAAGTTGGCATTATGTTGAGTGTTGAATTCGACAGCTTTACAGCTTTTATTATTTCTTATGGTGTACATTTTCCTATTTACGAACTGGATACGTGCTATCTCTTGTGATTAAACTCTGCTGTAACCAGCTTCAGCTTTCTGTGATAGTTCTGGTTCAAAGTCTGGAGAGGGAACTGTAGAGCACTCTGGGCCCTAAATTCAGTTTCAGTCTACACGAATGTAAGCCATTTAGAAATAGTCTTAGTTTCCCCTCAGAGGCCATGGATTGTTGTCTGTTTTGTTTTTTACAGGTGTAGCAGCTGGTTGTGTGGTTTTTGTTTCTATTTTTGTTCTGTTTCCTCTTCTTTCCTCTTCTTCTTTCCTTGTCCCCCGGTCCGGTTCAGTTCTATTACATGTCATATATTATCAACAGAAATAAATAAATGGGCATCAAGGGGAGCTTTACATTTATAAAACTTCCCTTGGCAAAGCAAATCTGTTTGGCATCAAAGGTATTCAGACTACAATTCTGCTGCCATAATGCTGAACAGGACAAGGGAGGGAAAAAAAAGAAAAAAAAGAAATAGTCTTAGTTTAAGTATCAGTTTTAGAATTTTTAATTATAAGGGAGATTTTCTAAATCACCTGTTCGCTTCATATACTTGTCTTGTCTACATGCTTTTATGGCTTTTATGTTAGAAAGAACAGCCGATGTTCCTCATCAGGTGAGTGGAGGAAGCAAAGTTTCCACAGGACTCAGTAACATTGAACCACTCTCTACATATACAGGTAGCCTGAACCAGCACAACTGGGGTAAGAAGTTTCCATCCTGTAACGGTGCCAGACAGTCTCCTGTGGACATTGATGAGACGTTCACCCAGGTCCGGCTGCAGTTCCAGAACCTGCAGTTAGAGGGCTGGCGCAAACCGACATCGGAGTCCACCACCATTCACAACAATGGGAAGACTGGTATGTTATCATTGGTCTTACTTTCAAAAACTATCTATATATGTGAAGGCACAGAATGTTTCCACAGTCTTTTAAGATTCTGTGTCCAGGTGAAGCTTGTGAAAACACATTGTTGGAATGTCATCTTGCAGGAAGCCGAACCAAAAGCTCACTCGCTTGTACTGAATGTTTTTTTTTTCTGTCAGTCCCTGAGAATAGCTCCATAAAGCAGGAATCACAGGGGGCAGAAAAGGTTGGTGTTACTGTAGATTTGATGTACGGGAATGTTTCTGACATTCTGGCACTCTAAAGCGTAACATCGTAATCCCCAGCTGTGGAGAGAAGCTTATCTCTTCAGATGCAGCAAAAAAAATTATGGAGAGGTTAATGATGGAGAGAGCTGCTTGGATTTAAAGAGGAAAGAGTCAAAAAAGAGAAGAGAAAGAGACTGTGTAACTGAGAGAAAATTAACCACGGGGACGATAGCGCCGAGAGATCATGTAGGGACAGAGAGAGGATCAGTGTTGGGAGGCGGGGATGAAACTGAGCAGCAGAGAAACAGCTACAAAAGAGCAAAGAAGAGATGTATATGGAGGAGGAGGGAGCCGAGGACGTAGTGATGTGAAGAGACACGTGGAGTGATGTCTGGACTGATAAACAGATGAAAGCTGTCTGAGCTACAGTATCAACCATCTCTCCACTACTGCACGGGATGCATGCTTGTGTGTCCCTATGTGTTTGTGTGTGTGCACCCATATGTTAATGGTCTTAAAAATTCATCATTTGTTCCTGCTCTGAGAAGTCAGAGAGGAAATTGCACATTAAAACAGATATTGCATCACTGGCAGGATGTAATTAAGAACACCGACTTGCATTGTCTCACAAAAACTGAATGTTACACAAAGCTTCAGGAAATTCCTCATTTGATTTTCATGTGTGCCTCCGAGAGGCAGAGTGAAGCAGGGATGACTTGAGGAACTGTTATTGTGTTGGATTTGCATCAGAACAACTGTTTTTAGCTAAATGTGGATGTTGATTTAAAAAAGACTTGGTTCTACAGCATCTTCTGAGGTCCTCGTTTAGTCTATAGCCAGCAGTTTGTTAACAAAACAGACTTATTTAATCAGAGAAGCTGTAAAACCAGGGTGGTCGGTGGCGTAGTGGGTTAAGCAGGCACCCCATATACAGAGGCTACTAGTCCTCATTGCAGTTGGCCCCAGTTCAGGCCTCTACTGCATGTCATTCCCCTTCTCTCTGCCGTGTTTCCTGTCGCTCTCCACTATCCTTTCAATGAAGTCATAAAAAGCACCCCCCCCAAAAAATACCCTCTAAAATGTAAGAGTTAGGTTATCTCTTCACCATGTAAAGTGGCATATTTGCTTTACTACCCTCAGCTCTACAGACTGTACGAATGTGCACATAAAGGACCTCTTTCTAAACTTCATGCAATTTTTCCCCATAAATCCACAATTCATAAGTTACTCTCAGAGCTACATATTGCCTGTGGTCTCCCTCTTTCCAGGAGTCACACATAATAAAGCTCACATTTTATATAACAGCTCTGTGAATACGTGTGTGTGTGTCGAACAAGTGGCTGGTAGAAGCACATTGGTACAAATCTTTCAGTATTTCAAAATCTCAGCAACAGTAGGATTCTATAGAGTAAGGATATGCTCAGCAAAGTGCATTGAAAAGCCTGTATGCTTCTTCAGGCATTTCTAGCATAAATTGTTGGAGTTCCAATCTTTACTCATCTTTTAAATTTTGCAGGATGATAATCGTCTTCTGTGTCTTGAACAAATTTGCCATGAAACATGTTGATTATGAATTTGTAATATTTATCTATTTATTTATAAGTGTCTTTGAGCTCCAATTTGTTTTGGGTTTTTTTTGTCTTCTATCTGGACTTTTTTTCAAGACCTGTGTGTGCACACAAACTTTTCTTAAATGGTGGCGAGGTTTTTACCTTATTGCTTATTTTACATTACATGCTTATTTTATGAGGTTATGGGAGTCTTCATATTAAAAACAAGATTGCAGACATGTCTTTCTTTCTATACGAACACATGGCAAATTTGTCATTTATTATAACCTTTTTTAAGATTGAGTTTGAGAAAGAAACGTATCAGTGTGTTGTTGTATTAGACTTGTTGTTAGCAACTAGCTGATGAATGGAATGAAGCATTTAGCCACTCGAGAGTCAAACTTTTCCCTTTTTTTATTTGCATATAACCACAACAAGTAGAATCATAAATATGTAACTGTTTGATGAGATACACTTTTTGATTTGTGTAAAGAAAACATTTAAATCATTACAGGAAAAACAGTTGCTAGAATCAAGAGATGAATGCTTAAAAATTGTAATAATGCCAACAGGTTTGCTAATACAGCACAGTGGTGTGGTGGTTAGCACACAGCGCGAGGGTTCTAGGTTCAACTCCCGGCTGGGACCTTTCTGTGTGGAGTTTGCATGTTCTCTCCGGGTTCTCCGGCTTCCTCCCACTGTCCAAAAACATGCATGTTAGGTTAATTGGTGACTCTAAAATTGTCCACATTCCCATCAATGCCATACCAAGCTGTAATCAATTAAAAACCCATAACTGCTGCAGTCATATGACACGGGACAGAATGGCTATGAAACACTTTCCCACTGCACTTAAAATCCAGATGTTAGCAGGTGTTAGTGGTTTTTTTTAACCAGTGTAAAAAGGGCTATACAGAGTGTTCACCTCAAGTCAAGCTCAAGAAGCAGAACTTTGGAATTTGGAAGAATTTGCTGCCTCTCAGTCTTTTCTCAAACTTATTGTTTGCTGTTCACAGTTCAATTTCTGTTTCTGTGGGTGTTTTAGTGGCCGTTTATGTGGATGGGGAGTACTTTGTGAGTGGAGGAGGGCTGAGCTCCAGGTTTCGTGTTGCCAGACTCACCTTCCACTGGGGCCTCTGCAATGCAACATCAGATGGGTCTGAGCACAGTCTGAATGGGATGAAATACCCACTTGAGGTAAGTGGCAGCAGTGCACATAATCTTTACCTGTCTAACCAAGGACCCTGTGCAAAGATAACCCGATTGTTTCTGGCTGTGGCTCAGATGCAGATCTACTCTTACAATCCTGATGACTTCCAAAGTCTGGATGATGCCATTAAGGAAGGAGGGAGGGTTGCTGCCTTGGCTGTGCTCTTTGAGGTAGGATGACCTGTGGGTGGAAACCCCCCTCCCACCCCTCCTGTGCCAAGGATAAGTCTGTTTGTCCTTGAATAGAATCAAAGTGGCATTGTTTGTGCTTTTCAATTAAATCCACATTAAAACCTTGTCTTCTTGTCTGCAGGTTAGCCTGGAAGACAATGCGAACTTAATTCCTGTTCTGGAGGCTGTAAACAGTGTCAGCAGGTTTGGTAAGTCACTTACCAACAAAACTAAGTAACAAAGAAGGCGAGAAGTAATGAGACTGGAGACAATTGTTGTTGGTGAGGAGTATTCTTTAGTATCGTGTACAAAGGGTCATACAGCTTGCATGCTGAAGATGAAGGACAAAGAACAAAGAAGCTAGTTCATTTTTCATGCCAAGGTGCACATGCAAAACAACACTTCTCTCTTCTTGTTCTGTTTCTCAACATATGGTTTCCTTAAAGGGCTCTCAGACTTTCTGGTGTCTGGCTGACACATATATAAACACACACGCATGTAGCTAAGGTAAATATCTCAGCTGAAGACCATATTGGTCTTATACAAAGCATTAATCAGGTCAGGCTTCTCCAAACATACTGTCAGCTTAACAGCAATAAAGGATAGATAAAAGTAAATACAAGAAAAACTGGTGGTAAAACATCTAATACTATTATACTTAATTTATTTTATGAAGACATGTGAAGATAAGAAAAATGTGTGTAACATCAAACTAAGAAACTCCCCCTTTATATTTGGTCTGCCCTTGATCTTTCTGACAGACTCGCTTGACTTCTCATTTGTACTGTAAAGTTCTGTTAATCTCCTTCTCAACTTGATTTGTTTATTCCATTAAATTTAGCAAAATGGAGGCAGGTCACGGTTCATTTTTCATCCTGATACAACCCTCCGTTGTAATATAAATAAATCAATTAAACTAAGAGTCTAATAATACCTTGTTGTGTTTTTACATTCATATTTACAGAGCAAATCATAATGCTAATAGATGCGAGAAAGCTCCACACAATAATTTCAATTGCCTAAACACAAAGATAAAAAAGAGAATTTGATACAATTTAATAAATAAATGCAAAATTATGCAGACAGCATATTGCACAATAAATTATATTCTTCTGTCTTAAGTGATTTTTCTGTCTTAAAATGTGCTTTAAATTAACCTTATGCATGCTTTACAATCAACAACAGACAATTGGACGCTTTAAAAATGCTTAATTTGTTGTTTTCACCAGGAAAGAGTGGGTCCGTGGAAGCTTTCGCCCTGAGGTCACTGCTGCCTAACATCACGGATAAATACTACATCTACAACGGCTCGCTGACCACTCCTCCCTGTTCAGAATTAGTAGAATGGATTGTCTTCAAACACACTGTGGCCATATCAGAAGCACAGGTCAGTGAATTTTATCGCTCACACTCAAACATGTGACCACGATCACTGATGTGGATTTCTCGCTGAACATCTAAAAAGACCCCAAAGCAAAAAAATTGGCAGCACTCACTTCCATTTGCTCTATTAATCTGAATTCATCCCTTAACCCATGTGGTGATTTCAGTGAGGGGATTGTGTGTGCCTTTGATGCCTGAGGACCTGTTTTTTCAGATTCATGAACCGCTTTACTCCTGAGAGACTCTGCCTCTCTACGATGCTCTTTTCATACCCAATAATGTTACTGACCGGTTGCCAATTAACCGTACCAGCTTCGTTTTAGTACAACTTACTTCACCAGTCTTTTGTTGCCCCTGTCCCAACTTTTTAAGATGTTTTGCTGCCATCAAAATATTTAACATTTTATATGTTCTCTATGTTCGATGGGAAAGGAAAAATTACTTATTGAGATTTGCAAAACATTGCATCCTGTTTTCATTTCTATTTTAAACAGTGTCCCAACTGTCATGGAATTGGGGTTGTAAGAACAATGGTAGTGTTGTCTGTCAAGTCCACAAGCTCTGTGATGAGAGACTCATGCTTTCATGTTCATTTAATGTCTTCAAATGATCAAACAAGGAAATCTCACATTGGGTTTTTTTGTTAAATTGGTTTCAGCCATGAAAATAGAATGAGTATAATGAATGAAAATGTTATCATCACTGCTCCCTGTTGTTTGTTGTGGCTGGTTTCAGATCAGCTGTCATATGTGTCTGCTCACAAAAACAAAAATGTTACATTGAAGTGATGCAAAGTGACAGGTTTACCCCAAATGGTGATTGCACAGAACATGCTTTTCTTGTGCCGTGAGTTGGAAAAAAACGGCAATTCGAGCTGATGCTGTAACATTGGATTCTCCGCTGAAGATGTTTTAAAACCCCTGCGGAGCGCTGATCTGTGTGATGGTCATCAATTTTGTAGCAGAACAATGGAGGGCAAATATGGCCCTCCCAGTGGTTTGTGCATCGTGTACGTGCAAATTTGTGTGTGTCTGTTTGCATGATTGAAGCAAGTTGGCAAGGCATGACGCGGGCTCATTCATGCTAACCAAAAATAGAGCAGCGCTGTGTCTCTGATTCAGCCTGACACCAACACAAGCCTCGTAAAACACACACAGCTACAAGCATTGGTTTTTGGATTTGTGTAAGATGCAGAAGAGCTTCGGGTTTTCATTTTCTCTTCCTCTTCACACTCTCCTGTCCTTTCTGTCCGTCTCCCACCAGCTGGAGGTATTTTGTGAGGTGATGACCATGGAGCAGGCTGGATATGTGATGTTGACGGATTACCTGCAGAGCAACTTCAGGGAGCAACAGCAGCAGTTCATGGGTCAGGTGTTTGCCTCCTACACTGGAGTCGAGGAGGTGCTCACACCCAGTATGTCACCGCATTTTCTTCAGAAAGTGTTCACCCCATCTTGTTTTTGACCCCAATCACCTCAAATACAGACTGTGCCCATTCTGTTTATTTGTGCCATTTTTTCAAGTTACAGACTAGCTTTGAGCGTTTGTTGCTGCAATACTGCTGTAAATAAAAAGCTAGCAGCTCGCCCTCCCACAAACTCAACTAAGTCAAAGTCAAATTTATTTGTATAGCACATTTCATATACAAAAAAATTCAAAGTGCTTTACATGAAATAAAAGCATTTCAGCGGGAAGTGGAAAAAGCATTAAAAATGTTAAAGAATATAAATAGAAAGAAATAAAATTATTTAAATGAATAAAAATCTAAGAGCTCTGCTGGGTTTATATTCTCTGAACATATCACAGATGTATTTTGGGCCTAAACCGTTCTGGGATTTGTAAACCATCAGTAGGCTTTTAAAATCTATTTTGTGACTGACTGGAACATTTTAAAACTGGTGTGATGTGTTCAGATCTCTCAGTCCTGGATAAAACTCTAGCAGCAGCGTTCTGGATGAGCTGCAGATGTTTAATGCTCTTTTTTGGGAAGTCCAGTTAAAAGACCATTACAGTAATCGAGTTTTCTGGAGATGCATGGATGAGTTTCTCCTGGTCTTTTTGGGAGAGAAAACCTTTAATTCTGTTGATGTTTCTGAGTTGGTAAAGGCAACTCGCTTGCTTAGACTGAGTTTGTGATAGAAAACAGCACAGAAAGTGAGGGTGAACATGCATGGAACTTAGCAGCAAAGTCTGAGAAACTATGAAAAATTGGTCCTTATTAGAGAGTCTGAAAGATTTCCCCAGTTTGATTTATCCCTCATTTGGGAGGAAAATTGATTCCCCACCCAGGAATCAATATGATTATTACATTATTAATCTTATTTGTCAAGATGATAGAAAATAGCATTCCTCTGTCCCTGCAGTGTAGCTGAAGCAATGTGCTCCAAGGTCAGCCTCATCATGATCATCTAGAGATAAAATTCAGTATATAGCCCCTGTTGTTCTAAAATTGACCCAGAAGCAAAGTGGATCTTTTGGGTTGCCAGGGAGCTTGACTTTGTAGATCAGTGGCCCTGTTCCTCTCAGCACAGGCAAATTCAGAAATTCAGAAAATAGTCTTTTAGCTTGTAACACATTTATACACTCATACACTTTCTATTTATAGCCATACTCACTTTCAGAGCGAGTCTTTTTAGAGTGGAATTCTGTGTCCTCGCACATTCCATTCAGTTGATGTTCTCTGGTTATGGCTGTTTTAATCTTTCTTTCTGGCTTTCTGAGGTTTCCTGGATCTGTTTCACCGGGTTTCAAAATGAAATGTTTACCAGGCAGTCTTTCTTTCTGCTGCCTGCAGCTTGCAGTTCAGAGCCTCAAAACGTTCAGGCTGATGCCCAAAACGACACCACCATCGTGGCGACGTGGGAGCGTCCCCGTGTGGTTTACGACACCACCATCGACTGGTATAGCGTCACCTACCAGAGGCTTCAAGGCCGACAGCAGAGCAAGCAGGAGTACAGGACCGACGGAGACCAAGATGTGGTAAGACATCCCATTAAAAACAGCACCTACAGTATTTCGCAAAAATCTTGAGCCACCCCTCATTTCTTCATATTTTGCTTTCAATTCGGCAGACTTCCTTGTATTCTTTTAATGTAGTCTTGACCACTAGTTCAGGCTTTCTGAAGGTCTTTAAAAGCTTATTTTTTTGGACATTGGCAACTAATTTTCAGTCCAGTCCTTGTACTTGACCATGAATTTTTCAAACATAAATTGGCATGTAACTCCGGGATAACTCAACAGCTGGATTTCCTTTCACTGGTGATGCCAATCTGAAGCAATTTTTGGAAAAGCTGCAAAAAGCAATTTGAATAAGAGATGTTTCCATTAGCTGGTTAGAATTTTTAAAATAAATGTTTTGTCATCAGAGGGCGACGGTACGGACTGTGTTGTTTGGAGTTGTAGATCAGTAAGAAGCAGTTGTCTTAACCAGAAACAAACGTAGAGGAAGAATAAAAACAATAACTGTGGTGGGCATCCACAAGAGATTACATGGATCTCCGGAAATATCTGGGATGTTTTTATCATATCTGGGAAAATGCCGGTCAGTTCATTGAGTTTATTGTTTGCAAGCTCAAACTGGAAACAGCTTGTGAGTCAGACTGAGTCAAAGTGATGTTCTCAAAAAACAAGAACAAGTCCAGCAAGGACCTGACGCAGGACCTGAGATATGCATCTGAACCTTCAGTTGATCCACGTACTGTTCGCTGAAGCCTCTTCAGAAATGCTCTCCATGAAAGGGCGGCTGTCAAGAAGCCATTCTTAAGGGAAATGGGGAGTCAATTAATCACTGTATCTATTTCCTGTTTTTTTGGTCAGATATAATGAGTCCCTCAAGACTTTTATATTCTACCGTATATGTTTATTCACCTTTGGCTGCATGCAATTTCAGCTGTTTTGCATCATTATCTACAGTTCTCACAGGTAGATTTAAACATTTTAATGTAATTGACAGAAATGACAGTGAGTACCCTCTCTCCTGCATCAAATACCAGATTATAATACATTAGCATTCAGTATATCCATCGCCTCTCATTTCCTATAATCTCTGTTGTGGTGTGAATGCTGCTGGAATGTAGATTGATCAATGTGATTGGATTATCAATTGATGATGACAGGCAGTCCTGGCTTTTTAACAGGTCACAGAACAGCCATTAGTGTGACTAGCACTCTATGTGTATCTGTGGGATCTGATTGTATCAGAGCTGTCAATAGTCATATCAACCTAACCTGATACAAATAAGGGTTTTAGAGGTTTTACTTGGATATGATTATTTATTTTTCAGTTCTTTGATGGTAAGGCTCTTTATTTTATAAAAGACTACAGTAAAAGCAAAATTAAAATTTTGGATTTTTATTACATCATATGTCACTTAAGAAAAATGAATTTATCGATGTATATTAACAATATTTAAAAAAATTAAAAGTTTAAATAAAAAGCCGTTGGAAGAAGCTAATGGAAACTATTCATACCCATACACCTTTTAGACATTTTGTTACATTTCAGACTGTGAATGAATTCAGTTTCTTTGTGCTCATCAGTGGTAAAATCAGGGGTTTTAAGTGTTTTGTCAATTTATCAAAAAATAATTTATTATTCATTATTATTCAGTCATTATTCTCTCTTCTGAGCTCTGGTTCATCAGACTTTGGTCAGGGATCGTTTAGATGCTTTGAAAACTTGACTGGAGTCCATCCTGTGCCTGACTTAATTTATTGCACATATTAAAGAAGGCAAACATGTGTCTGTTGGTATAAGATCTCACAGTGGATGGGGTTTATCAGAGTTGAAAACTCAGTCATGATGTCCAAAGAACTCCAAAAACGTCCAAAAACATGACTGAGACAAGGACTAGGAAGACTAAAGCAAGAAAAACTTAATAGCCTCTATTACTGTAAAATTTAGCCCAGCCAAGATCAGTAATCTTGCTTGTTTAATGGAGTTTTTTTCAGACAGGTAACCAGTAAGCCACATAACACAATATACCACTATCTGTTATATTAGAACCACTGACATGTATAGCCAATAACTCAAACCTGCATCCTGTCATTTAAAGAGATCATAGATGCCCAAAAGGGAAGAATAGTTCCCATTCTTCTCCCAGCAGGACAGCTGTGGCAACCACAGAAACTGCTTAATATGATGCAAACAACTTTACTGTGGCAACACATGTCAAAAACAAATGAAAAAAAAAATGCACACCTACTGTGCCAGTCTCGATCCATCTTCCGTCTTTGATGTGCACAAAGAAGTGTGGCTGCTCTGAGAAGACCAAGGATACACCAAAACATCCCTGGAACTTCACTGAACAAAGGACTGAGTCCTTCAAAGTATCTGTGACATCGGAACAGTCCTTTGAGATTTTATGATATGGCATCTTAGAAACGTAGCTGTTAAGGATTCCTACTTGACGTTGATAAATGTCTTAATGTTTTCATTCAACCTACAAACTCCCCAGATACCATTCTGATGACACGGTGGGAAGCCCAATCCACAAAGACCCTATTCCACAACCCATGTGGCTCATAAGATTTATTGCTAACATCCTGGTTCCAAACTCTCCAGGACACCCTCAGATGTTCTTTGCCCATGCCATAACTGGTCATCGGTGGCATGAGGAGGACCTACCCTATATTAGGCGGGTGGTTGTAAAGCTATAGCTGATTTGTGTAAATTATTTTCTCAGAGGAGAAGGGAGAATCTTACAGGAGGATCACCGTCTGGCCTTTATGGTAGATGGGTTAATGCTCTGATCTGTTGAAATTAAGATTAAACTATTATAGCCAAGAAGCATTACAAAAAGTGGAAAACCTGAATGGGTTACAGATTCAAATATATTTAGCTGTGTTTAAAACTCAAAGGAGATTAATCTTTTGAAAGAGGTCACGTTAAATATATATTAGTCAATAGAAGGGGTAGGAATCACTGTTTAAAATGAATTGTATGATTTTGCAGGGTGCCATTATCCCAAACCTGTTGGCCAACAGCAGCTATGTGGTTCAGGTGGTAGCTGTTTGCACCAACGGCCTCAGAGGACGATGGAGCGACCAGATTATAGTGGACATGCCATTAGAAGATCCTGGTACAAACGGACATTATTTCATAAGAGCACTTATTTAAGCTGTTAAAAGTCACTACAGTCAAAAATGTTTATTTTTTTCCTCTTGTTCCAGAAAGTGACTCCACCCCTGTCACTGCCACAAAGGAGTCTGAAGGCCACAGGGAGGTAGGACAGTCGATGTATCTGTAGATTCATCTGACCCCGATGAATATTCCAAAGTTATTTTAGCAATGCTGACATTTGCCCTTCGTTCAATAACGCATCACTGAACCTAATTGTTATGCAAATCAATGTCATTATGCTGCCAAAGGATTATTATTGAATATGTAGAGAGCAGTGCAAAAGGTAATGTACTCGGAGATGAGAAATAATAAGCATCGTTTTACCATAAAAAAATTTTCTGACGCAAGCAGCACAACCTGATTTTAAATCAAGCCAGAACTTGATTCGAAATAGGAATTGTTAAGCAAATACCAGGTTCCTAGAGAAAAAAAGAGAGTTTTAGATTCTACCTGTCAGTTTCAGAGTGCACCCATAGATAGTTTGATTCTGGAATCACCCAATAATAGGCTGCCATTTTGCAAGCAAAGAATACCTCTGTGTGGGGACCTGTGTACTCGATCATCTTAGACCTACCTGCGTCATTATCTTCTGTACCTATGTAAATGGCTTATGATTAGTGAGAGGGGTTTTCCATTAATAAATAACTAGTATTTCGAGTTTGAGTGTTAAGAATAAAGATAATTTTGTTTTTTACGTATTAGACCTTCTTTTGCCATTTGGAATCTAAACTAGGAATCAAAAATAAAATCAGTAAGAATCCTCTGTATCAGAATTGATGATGTTGAAAAAATTTGCAGCCCTTTGTGTGTCAATTTTGTTTAATTCATTTCCAGAGAAAGAGATGAATGCAGAAACATAACTTTACTCTCAGTAAACGCATGTTACTACATCTTGTGACCCGGTTCCACACAGTTATCGTAACTCTTTCTTTAGGACTCATTTGTTGCTGGATGGGAGGGGCCAGAAAACCAGAATCAGCTGGATTTGACTCCAGAGGATCACAGCCCAGTGGAGGAGATCCCAGCTGAGCAGACCAAAGTTTACCAGAACCAACCTACACATCACCAGAACCAGACGATAGACCAAACCCAACCAATCCAGAACATTCCAGTCCAGGTCGGCACCAGTTCTACCCCAAAGACTCCCTCTGACTCTGTTGCTCTACAGAAAACTCAACTCAGCCAGAACACGGGAGAGAAACCGGGCAGAAACAGGTCGAAGCTTGATGGTGCTGATCAGAACTGGATTGAAGGCGATCAACTAATCCCAGCAAACCGACCCTTCACAAATTCAGGTTCTGACAGCAATAGCGCAATCTGGGTTACTCAGGAAGCTGAGCAGCCGGGCTTCCTGTTTCCAGTTGTTCAGACAAGCACTCCGCCATCAATCCGCCGGCAAATCACAGAAGAGGCATCTTTGTCGGTGTTGCCACCTCAGGTCATTCATTCCCTACATCTCCTTATTTTTGTGTCTTGTTTTTTAGGAGTTCAATTTTGAATGAGGAAACAAAATTTGAGGCTCAGAGAGTTGTTGGGAGGGGTCCCAAAATCTTTTCTCTTCTGTTTGTTTTTGTCCACAATTTCCTTTTCTCTTTGCTTGCAGTTGGTCGATCATGATCCACCAGACCACGCCAGAGAAAATGGCCTCCCTAAATCGGACCTATACACCCCTCCAGTGAAAAATATCCAAGTCACAGATATCTTCTATGAAGACATGGTGACCAGCGCTCCATTGAAAACCATCACTTACCCTGAAACAGTGTTTGCTTCTCTGCCGCCAGGTCAGATTTAACATGGATTTCCACTGCCAGATGAAGATTTTGTTTTGGAAGAAACTTAATGCACCTTCTATGAAAGTTCTATGAAATCAATGGACAATAGGGCTTAGCGGAATTTGTAGTCTCAAAACCACGGAAAATGGATGTACCGTTGGTTTTTAATGAGAAGGTTTTCATTTGGAGAACTTTTGTAATATTGACCAGTTTAAGTGTCACATCATGTCAACTTCATGTACATTTTGTCCACAGATACTTCAGAGGACAAAGGTTCCTCATCATTCTCTGAAGACAGTGAAGCACCTCTGAACAAACTTCTATCAAACCCTATCGCACCAGATTCCTCCATCCCCACCTCGGTCTGGATAAAAGAAAACGCGCCAACTGCAAGCAACACACTTGCCAACTCGGTCTACAAATCATTCACCACCTCCTCGTTGCTCAAAGTGCTGATGCATACGACTCAGCCTATGTTTAAGGGTAAGACGAAACACCCAAGAATACCCTCTTTTGAGATAAATCTTTAATTCCGATAAACTATCCACATCCTTTTAAAGGTGGCTCTGAATTTTTTGAATGAGCGATTTTACTCAGCAGCAGGGCTGCATAAATAAATGTTCTTCCATGGTGGGTAGACAGCTGGACTTAAATGCTTTCCTTTTTCCTGTAATGGCCCACCACTGTGTGGCTTATTGCTTCTGTGCTCTGTCATCAGGGTGGCATTTTGTGTGGTGACATGATGTGGAAAATGTGGGTGGTAGTAATAATGAGGGCCATAAAGAATAAGGGGGAGTTAATTGTAATTGGAGTGATTATCAGTAGCTTTTTCTCTCTGAAGTGCTTCAGAATTATATATGCTTCTGCTTACGCAAATCTTTCTGCATGTTATTTGTCGAGGTCAAATTTTTTCTGCCTTGCAATAATCTACTTGAATCCACTTAAGCTTGGTGATAAGCATCAAGTTCTGGGACTTCCTCTGCGTCTGAATTCTCTTCTGTGGCTCAATAGTGCTCTCTGGTGGTTGCTCTTTTCCCGTGTCCTCAAAGAATGTAGGGTTTGATTCCTCTTCAGGGCATTCTTCCTCTTGACCATTGCTGTCATCTTTTCATTTACGAACGGTAAAGTCTTTGCCCACTTTCTGTGAATTTCATGGGATGTTGATGGCTGATAGCTATACCTTTTCTGAGAATGTTTGAATTCCTCAGGTTCTATCAGAATCTGCAGTGCTATCTGGAAACATCATGTCTTGCCTTCAATTCCATCTTTTCTTTTTGTCCATTTCAAAAGGACACATTTTTGCTTTGGCTTTTCTTGCAGCTAATTCACCCATGGCCGGGACTGACTCCAGCTCTCATCAGTCTTCTGGCTTCAAAGACCCTCCTAAAACTCTAAATGGAATGGTCATCAATCCTAATGTCCCTGATGGGACATTCTCTGCTGAAGGAAATGTATTCAGTGTCATGCCTCCATCACTCAAATCACTCAAAAAAGACATCAGCAGTTCCCGTCCCTCTGCTGCCCGCCATGAAAACAAGTCTTCTAAGGAGCACTCTGTGATCCCTTTGTCATTGGATTTAGAAAACCCTTCAATTACTACAACTTTAGACTCTCCAACTCATCTAATGGCTACAAACTCTCTCTCTTTGCTGTCTGATTATGGCTTAAGTATCATCAATTTATCAAGAAAATCCACTTCTGATGGAAAGAACCTCAGGACTCAAGATAATGTCGATATCTGGTCAGAACCACATCTCAACAATGAAAAGGAAGCCAGTGGAGGTGAAGATGAAGATGACCACAACACAAATTTAGTCACATCCTTCTTTGATTTTAGAAGTGTGGATTTGTCGGACAACCCGATAGAGGATAGTGGATCAGGCTCTGGCCTTTACAGTAAAGGTTTAAATGATGAATTATATGACGCAGCTGAAGTTCAACCTAAATTTGTTACTTTTCTGAGCTCAGATGTTAATTTAAAAGTGGAACGTATTGGAGAAAGGAGCAGATTTCCAGGAACTGATAAGGCAGTTGAAAGAGATAATTATACAGATGGAGGAAAAAGAGCCATGGGTGTAAAGATAGAGTGTTACACAGAGACAGAGAGAGAGGAGGAAACTGAGATAAGTGGTGAGGAAGAAGAAAAGACAGGCACAAGGAATAATACAGTGAAGATAGACGACAGAGAAGCAAATGAGAGTGTTAGAAAGGTCAATATCACTGAAGGCTGTGACATGCTGAAAGAAGAGGGGAAGGAAACTAAAATGGAGACTGTAGCTGGAGGGACAATGTACAGTGAAAGCAGCAGTGGGGCTGATGATGTCAGTGGTTCTGGAGAGCATGCTGGGATTGATGACAAGGAAAATCCAAAAGACGTTAACAGGGATAAAGAACGTTTCAAAGCTGTGGGTGAAAATGAATATGGTTCAAAGGACAGCAGAGGGGATTACAGCAATGAAGAATTAATATCTGAAAGAAGAGGCATTCTGCAACCGCTTGCTGCTAAAAGCACACCTGCAGCAGACTTCCCACTGTTTGTAAACAGCCAAGAGCCAGGTAATTATGAACTAAACGGAGTGCTGGAAAGTGAAGAACACATAGAAGCAGGTAGTAATGAGGGTAGAGAAGCAGGTGGTTATGCAGGTGCAACTAGAGACAGTTTGCAGGTGTTCTCAAGCGTGGATGGGTTGTTGTTTAATGCTACAAGAAGTCCTGTGTTGGAACGTCTTGTTCCTCTGCGCAGACAGACTGACACCAACAACACAGTGGAGGAGCAAATAGAAGGTAACAGTTACACAAAATATGAATTTTCCACAGCTGTGCCTCAATGTTATAAAAACCCAATTCCAAGTTGGGAGACCGTGAAATAGAAATAAAATCTGAATTTTGTTTTACAAATCTCATAAACAATTACTTCATTCACAATAGAACAAAGAAAATGAAAGTATGAAATACTGAAAGTGAGTTATTTCACTGTTTTAATGAAAAACAATTACTCATCTCAAAACTGATGGCAGCAAAACATCTTAAAAAAAAAAGTTTGGTCTTTCTAGCAAAAGACTAGAAAGGTAAGTAGTACTGAACAGAAACAGCTGAATGAATATGTTACAATAAATGATTAAGTTAATTGGCAACAGGTTAGTAATAATTTGACATAAAAAGAGCACCTTTGAGAGGCAGAGTATCTCAGAAATAAAGATGGAAAGAGTTTCAGTAATCTGCAAAAACTGCATCGACAAATTGGGAAGCAATTTTAGAATAATGTTCCTCCAACTAAAACTTTAAATATTTCACAATATACAGTACATGATATCATCAAAATATGATTAGAATCTGGAGAGATCTCAGTGTAAAGGAAGATGACCTTAAATCATCCAAAGTATTAAAAACTGATATAATCCTGTCATGGAAATCATTACAAGGGACAAGGAACACTTTCAGAAATCATTGTCTGTGAACGCAGTTCACCGTGCTATCCACAAATGCAGGTTAAAGCTCTATCCTGTAGAGAAGAAGCCACGTGTGAGCAAGAGCCAGAAATGCTGACATCTTCTTTGGACCAAGTTTATTTAAAATCTATTAATTATATATTTGAAATTTTTAATTCTTTGTAGAAATCACAAAGATCCCTCTTCCTCGAGAATAAAGAGGAGAAGGAACATCCAGCCTCTTTTTCAGCTGTTTTTATTATGTTCAAAAGCCTGCATCTTTCATGACATTGAACATTAGGGCCTAGGGAAAAGTCGGTGCTGGACTGGCCTGCCTGCAGTCCAGACTTTTTGCCAACTGAAAACATTATCAAATGAAAAATACAACGATGCACCAGGATTGTTGAGCAAGTAGAATCCTATATAAGACAAGACTGGGTAAATATTCCATCCATCCATTTTCTATACCGTCAATCCGTTAATCGGGTAGCGTGTGGGCTGGAGCCTATCCCAGCAGTCATCGGGCGAAAGGCGGGGTACACCCTGGACAGGTCGCCAGTCCATCACAGGGCTGGGTAAATATTCCTCTCCCAAAATTCTCCTTAGTTCCCAGATGTTTACAGACTGTTGTTAAAAGAAGAGTGGATGCTACACAGTGGCAAACATGGCCCTGTCCCAACTTTTTTGACATGTTACTGATATCAAATTCAAGATGAGATAATATTTTCACGAAATAGTAAAATGTCTCACTTTAAACATTTGACATGTTTTCTCTGCTCTGTTGTTCATAAAACAACGGTGTATGAGATTAGAAAATTATTCCATTCTGTTTTTACCTCCATTTTACAAAGCCTCTACAAAGGGTTGTAGAATCTGGAGAGGATCGTTTGTAATCGGCAAAGTAATTAGTGTTTTAGTGGTATTCTTTTCTTCTCATCGGTCTAACTGTCAGCCATCGCAGGCATCTATTTTCAGTAAAACCTGCATCTAGTGAATTCCGTGAGACTTTTAGCAGCTAAAGAGCCAGCTATTTCTCTCAGGAGTAGAGAACCAAACCAGATCTAGAAGGAGAGTGAATATTGGATTTGATGTGTTATGATAAGATAATGGCAAGTGGCCACATGAAAAATTTGTAGTAATGCTGACTGATGGTAATGTGAGGTCATCTATACGCCAGTAAATGTTTTTTTGGAACATTGTTGGGAATTTGCAGATGTGAACATGATTCTGTTCTTATTACAGTTCAGGTTAGCTGCGCCAAAACTTTCCATGCATTTCTTTTTTTCAGTCTACAATTTAACAGTTTGGTCTGTTAGGAGACAGTAAGCTGGTTTACCAACTGCATATTTAAGCCTTTTTAAGTGTGCCTTCAATGAAAGATTGTAAGATTGTGTGGATAATGGTGAATATCTTTGCAACGTCTCTTGTCAAAACAAGTATCCAGGTTGTTCTCCATCTTCTGCTCATTGTCTTCTTTGTCTGGTGTTTTTGGCGCCACCTTTGAAAGAGGTTGATTCAAGCACGCGTGTCAGTATGATCTCATATTTTTGGGGCTCCACCCAGTTGAATTGGAAGGTTTATTAACTAAATTAAGGTCAGAAAAATATGATAACTATATTAATTTTAGGGGGTGATTTATACCGTTCTCACTGGCATTTTTCGTATGCTTTGCTTTCCCACAATGACGAGTGACGTTGTGTCTGTATCTTGTTCCTGCTTTCCTGGGGTGACCAATAAATTCTTTTATGCAGATTTAATGTTTTCTTTCTGAAAGATTTGAGGAGGAGTTGAAAATCTTTACCTAAGTGGACACTGGCTGACTCACCGCTGTTTAATAAACAGTTATCCATATTTTCATTCATGCTTGGGTATATTAGCTGTACATGAATTAGTTTTATCTTTAAGGCACTTTTATGTTGTCCAGCGTGAATGATATAAACTGTCAGTTCTCTCTTTCAGAGGGCAGCAACAGCAGCCACGAGTCTCGAGTCGGTTTGGTTGAAGGCGTGGAGAGGGAAAAGAGGACAGTGGTTCCTCTGGCTATCGTCTCCACTCTCACTATTCTTTGTCTGCTGGTACTGGTTGGCATACTCATCTACTGGAGGTATAGTTCACAAACACACAGTGTCTTTCTGTATCATTGCCACTTCTGCACCATACAGAGATTCTGATCTCTCTGTGTCACAGAAACTGTTTCCAGGCAGCTCATTTCTACCCAGATGACAGCGCGTCACCTAAAGTCATATCTGCTCCGTCTACACCCCTGCTGCTGGCTACAGGTAGAACACTGGGCTGGTCAAAGCAGTAATATGCAGTCCCACACACTGTGAAACTGTTAAGTGCTCAGTTAAGTATTTCCTATTGTGTTACAGACGGCCACGAGCCACTGACAGTGAAGCAATTTGTGAAGCATGTCATGGAGCTCCACAGCAACAACACTTTCTCCAAGGAGTTTGAGGTGTGTGGGATTTTTAGCCAGCCAAGTTCCAAAAAAAAAAAATAATCCAGTGAAATATGCTGGCCAGAATCTATTTTAGGAGTTTTTATTTTTCCTGATTTCCAAATAAGCCATATATATAACAGCATAAAAGTGGTTGTGTTCACACTTGGTGAAAACATACATCCTGGCTAATCCGATCACAAGAAAACAGCCTTTAGTTAGTGCGTTCGCACCTTGTATTAAAATGTGTCCCTCCTGAGTGACCACTTGTGATTGGATCTCCGTTACTTGCTCTGTTTGCCAACAAACATGTTGCCTAAGCTACAATCAGTTGTCAGCTGTGCAACAAACAGGACATCAGCAGGTCTACAGATCTTTTTGTAGAATCAAAAATACTTTCACTAACCTAAACCATAAGTCACATATATAATTTCCCAATGATTGTAATAAGCTCAGTTTTGAAGCCGACACAATATCAGAGAAATAAAAAGAACACAAGATAATTTGCTGTGTGATGTTGTGGATGTTGTGGTTGGGTTTTGGGATTAAAGTTTTAAGAGGAATGGGTCAGAGTGATTGTTGATTAAATATGTGAAGAAAAAATCCAAGATTTTCTATTATATTATAAAATATTTTGTAACTATACCAAAACAAGAATTCCTTTTCGTTTAGGATTGATTCAATTTACAGATGGTTCAACTTGCGAACGTATCATCCAACTCCACCCACATCCAATTCAACTGGTTAAAGTTATGGTTAAGGGTTAGTGGGCATGGCTTATAAAATAACATGTTTTTGGACTTTAGCTCCTTGTTGCTCTTTAGCTAATTAAAGTTTTGCAGACGGATTCCTCCCATTCAAACGGGTGAGATTACAGCAATAAGCAGCAGAGTGAAATGGGATCGCTAGGTCTTTGCATCATCACATTCTCTGAAATATAAGGATATATTAGTTTCAGCGGCTTTTTTTTCACTGTATAATGAGTCTTTGGAAGCATCTGCCAGCAGATTGTGTCATGATCTTAAGTTGGGCTACACGACATTAGAAAAACATGTGAAATGCATTCAGAAATGTATTCAGAGGCTTTACTGAAGCAAAGGGTACTAAATCAGCTCTGTTTAATACTCCTTCACATGTTATACAATAAAAATCATCCTGTTACTCAACATTATTACATTATTATTACATTATGCATGACATATTGATAGAAATACTCAACATGTCAGGCTGCAATTTCTGATTACTGTCATTAATAAAAATGAGAAGAAATACAAAAAATACACAAAACATTATCAAATATAGTTTCTAATTAAGTGAGATAAAGCTGAACATTAGACCTTTATAGATGATGATTTTTTTTTAATTGCACAATATTTCATTAGCTACAAAATCTTATTTTAAAGGAACAAATGACTAACTCAGTGGAAAATAATAAGTCGCACTAGGTTATCTCATGCTGTCTATCTGTTTGCCCTGTATTCACGTCAAATCTCCATTAAAAGGCTTATTTGTACATTTCTTTGTTCCTCTGGGACCATGACACCAACACCTCAAGCTTATGCATGTTCACTACTTGATGCTTTATATAGTGTTCAGCCATCTGCTGCCATTGATGTTAGCGCACCTCAACTCACTAAGTAAACACAAACTGAAGGTTTAAACTCTCTGCAGTTTCATTCTGACACAGTCCCTAAAGATGAAACAGAAAGATGGCAAAATAAACTGTATACTCACGTTAGACTCAAAACTTCACCTTTAAAACTCTGCGCCGTTAACTGTGATGGGCTGTGTGCACACATTCTCTGATGGCTGCACCACACTCCACGATTTTACTACTGCTGAGGTTTAGATTAAAACACCAGTTTTGAGGAGCAGAGATATTTCCAGTTCAACTCCAAACACATCCCCAGAATAATCTGCTCCTTCTGTGGAGTCGTGTCAGCTCAATGGGTGGTCCTTCAGTGTGGCCTAGGATGAGTTTATGTTCACACTGTAAGAATGTGATCTCTGAATGCATTCATACCTGTATTTAGCACTGTCCTGTGATCCAATCAGCCATGTTTGCACCATGAGTGAACAGGGCCTTAGTTTTGGTTCCTGTGTATAAATGCCTCATTTGTCATAGCTCCTTAATGTGCTTCCATATGTCTATTAACATCACATTGTCAAGATTATCATTTAGCACTTGATGTGTAACTTCTGTGTGCAGCATGTTACACATCAATCTGCAGGAAGAGGTGTTTTGGCACAGACTCTAAATTAGAAACACTCAAACTAAAAAGAGGACTTAAATTTGGAAGAAAGGTTTACAAAAGGCAAGGACAGACAGATAAAAACTACCTGCTGCTTGTCAGGTTTGAACAGTGGGGTACGTCTGCATGTAAGTCACCTTTGTTTCCAAGCATGACCCTCCCTAAGCAGCACACAGATAGGATTAATTAAAGCATCCTCCCTTGTAATTGTCATTGTATTTGCACATTTTTTTCATTTTATAACTGTGTTTTTGCTTTCTCCATAGCTGCTAAACCAAACCTCAGTGTAAATTCTATCGAGCCCCAAGCCCTCTGGGCATTTGCACAATCAAAGTGATGCCAACAAAGTTAGAAGCTCTGATGGGAAAATCAGTACATTTCTCCTCTCTGTGTGTATCTGAACCCCAAATTCCTGAACCTGCACTGACTCCCTGTCTGTCTGTCATCTTGTCCCCCTATCCCACTCTCTTCACCATCTCCACCACCATCGTTGTGCTTTCTGCATCTTCACCACCTTCCATTAGATTGTCAAAGAGTCCTATGAGGTAAGATGCTCCTTCTCCTGCTGCAGAGAAGTTTTATTGCCCTTTAAAAAAGACATTTGTTCTAAAGTGTCTTCCTTTGTCAGCATTCTGCAGCTTCACTTGTAATGAATCTGTTTTTGTAAGTCTGTTGTTGCATAGAAATGTTTTCATTGTGGTAGTCATCTTCATATTCTAAAATTTTTATATACATATGGGTAACAAGTGATGGCAAAACCTTCGGATCCAATTTAAAAAAACAACTGTTTTTGTGTTTATATAAGCGATAAGCCTTATTTTGAATTTGTGTTGTATGTTCTTTTGTGCCTTAGGAGGTGCAGGCATGTACAGTGGAAATGGGCATCACTGCCGACAGTTCAAATCACCCCGACAACAAAAGCAAGAACCGCTACATTAACATACTGGCCTGTATGTGGCTGCTCACTGGGGTCACAATTCAACATTTAAGTGTCCAAGCCTGTGGAAACTTTGCTGATTACCTTTTTCCTTTCCTAGATGACCACAGCAGAGTGAAACTCTTCAGCAGTTTGGACAGAGATGGAAAATGCGGGGACTACATCAACGCTAACTTTGTCGATGTAAGATCAGGTCACTTCAATCTCTGCTCAGACTGTTGCATTTGGTACCAATTCTTACTACACCTTGTCTGAAGAAGGCTCTGTTTGACGACACTCCATGTCTAAATAACGTTGAAAAGGATGCTTTTGAAGTTTGTCACATTACTTAATTATTAACACTGGTCATTTGTGTAACTTCTGTTCTCAAGGGAGGTAAATCCTGGTGAGGATTCAGCTGAAATCTTGGAAGTGTGAGCACAGCAGCAGCTAATATCTCAGTCTGACTGGTGCAGCAGTGTATTAGAATTTCAGTTGAAATCCGTTAATCACAACGTTTCTGGTTTGCAAAACTACCAGTTGAAAAATGAGCCGGGTGTCAGTGGTGATCCTAAGCAGAACATTTTTGTGGTTCTGGAAAAAGATCTATCCACTAAATGTACACTGACTATAGTTACTTCTTAAACTTCGGTTCTCTGAGTAAGTACACAGTCCTGAAAACTCCCCTGTGTGGTATTGGCTTTTCACTAAATTAATCCTCGAGTGTAAATCCAGATAATGCCGAAATACTCTGTAACAACCATGGCATGACATCTTTAACTTAAATCTTCAATCATTCTGGCATAAATCTGATTCTCTGAGCTGGTGTGTTGTCAGATCAGCAGTGGTGCAGCATTTCAGCTTTGCTCTTCACAAAATTAATACATTTCTTCTTCATCTTATTTTTCCTCTGCAATTTAAGTAAACAGTGTTGTCCATTCATTCTTTTTTTTTTTTTTTAAATTGGCTCCCGCCCCTGCCTTCTTTGTTTGTTCAGTTTTTCACTGGCTCTGATGCTGCTGCCCCAACAAATGACTCCAGATTAAATTGCACTCTTCACCACAGATTTATAGAGGATATGCAGCATCTTACTGTAAACGGTAAAGGACTTAAATTTCCACAAGAAGAAGAGTCTTCTCTGTCCCTTCTTGTAGACAGCCTAACACGTTGTATCAAGGTTGCAGTGAGCAAATCGTTGTCTCCTTTGCAGGGTTATGAGCGGACAAGAGCATACATCGCAGCCCAGGGACCCCTCAGAGCAAGCAGGGAGGACTTTTGGAGGATGATCTGGCAGCAGAATGTTGGAGTTATTGTCATGATCACCAATCTGAAGGAGAAAGGACGCGTAAGAGCTAAAATAGGTTTTACAGCAATGTGTCGGATCTTAAACCTTACATTGAACTCCATGTTTATTATTTTCAGAATGTACACACCATCATCTTTTTTTATGTCTTCAGGCAAAATGTGACCAATACTGGCCAGAAGAAAACCAAGAGGAATACGGTCCTTATCAGGTGACCCTGAAAAACACCAAGACCCTTGCTTATTATACACTGCGGACGTTCACAGTCAGGGATTCAACAAATAAGGTAGTTCATACACACAATCCTTCTCTTTCTGTTTAATACACAGTGGTCACATGAATAAACACCCTTAGCCTCTTTGGTTTAACACACTTCCTGGTCCTCCAGGTGCCTCAAAGGAAAGTGGAACACACAGTCCTCCATTTTCACTACACCCAGTGGCCGGACATGGGCGTCCCAGAGTACTCCCTGCCTGTCCTGTCCTTCATCAGAGCATCTTCTCGGGCCCGAACACAGGAGATAGGCCCCGTCTTGGTACACTGCAGGTAGAGTGTATATATGTGTGTATAAATTAAATGAACATCTATCATGTGGATGCTTAGTGTGAAAGAGGCAACATTATCACGAATGTGGTGTTAACCTGTGATGTGTGTCTCTTTAAGTGCTGGTGTAGGAAGAACAGGCACCTACATAGTGATAGACAGCATGTTGCAGCAGATCCAAGATCAGGGAATGGTGAACGTTCTTGGCTTCCTCAAACACGTCCGGACACAGAGGAACTTCCTGGTTCAGACGGAGGTAAGAGAAAACTCTTATCTGTTTCCACTTGCAGGATCCACCTTACATTTGGGGAACATAAAACTCTTATAAATTTATAAGAGTTTATAATAAATAGGGCTGTGTTGGGGTAAAGGTCAGGGTTGGGTAAGCAGTATGTTACGTTTAATGTTATCCTTACCCTAACATACATGTAGTCATACCTTGAGCCTTAACAGCTCTTTGCAGATATCTCAATAGATGACATTAAGACACAAGGACACATTTCTTTCTGTACCTCCGTCATCTAGGAGCAGTATGTCTTTATCCACGATGCTCTGGTGGAGGCCATCATGAGCCGGGACACCTGGGTGACAACTGAGCTCCTCCATGCTTATGTTTCTGACCTCCTGACACAGGGGGCCACAGGCAGGACACGCATGGACAAGCAATTCAAGGTGTAGCCCTTTGCCTTTGCTCCCTGTAGAAAATTTTGGAATTTTGCCAACACTTCTTGGTTGGTTTTCCTTCATGTTATATTCTCACCTAACTGTACTCACTGATTGTTTTGAACATATCTGTTTCAGTTAATTAGTCAGCGCCAAGCGAAGCACGCGGACTACAGCACCGCTCTGAAGGATGGCAATGCTGAGAGGAACAGAGCCAGAGCGCTGATGCCTGGTAAGCAGGGCTGGATTACTCACTGGGCAAAGCAGACAACAACCAACAATATGTTAGAATTTATTTGTGGTAAACTGATAAGTTGTTGTGAAATCTAAGAATCTTTTCTTGAAATGGGGTTGTACCTTAGCCCTGTCCTTTCTTTTACCTGTGTTAGTGCAGCTGATGTTGAGTTTATGTTGTACATAATCCCAAATAGAACTATTTGAATCAAATTACCACTAAAATTTCAACAAGGACTATCTTTCCAGAAAGATTTTAATTTTTTTTAACATTTGCTGTGTTAAAAAAAAAGAATCTCACAATTGCAGTTCCACTCTGTGTATGTTGAAGTGCAAGAGTGTACGAGGCTTTTTATATTTTCCTTCCTCGTGTTGCTAACTCGTGTGTTTCTGTGTAGTGGAGAGATCAAGAGTTTCTCTGACTGCTTCAGAAACGAACGCCACAGGCTACATCAATGCCTCCTACGTTATGGTGAGACAGCTGGTTACCATTTCTTTAGATATGGAACATTTTGGTGGATATATTAGTGCACTGATATTTTCTTATTTCAGAATTAAAGTATAGAATTATGTGAAGAGAAGAGCTTCTATCCAAAGGTAGCACTGAAATAATTCAAATATATCATGTGTTTAGAACAATGTATTTAACAGGAGACAGTAATGGAAACACTTGTCTATTGGGGATTCTTCAAAGTGGCACATTTTTGTGTTTTTGAGAGATCAACGAAACATCCACTGGTAGTTTAATGCATCCCATATGTCCACAGGGACACCACTGCAGTAAGGAGTTCATTGTGAGCCAGACTCCTCTGAGCAGCACAGTGGCAGATTTCTGGAGAATGATCTGGGAACACAAAACGCAGACTGTTGTCCGCCTGCCAGACACACACAATCAGGTACAACTCAGACATACTCTGCTCTGTATAGTAACAAATATGTGTTATCAAGCCCATTTTACATGTTCTGTTTATTTTTCAGAGTACAGAGAGAGACTGTTGTGTTTACTGGCCCAGTAAAGATCAGCCAATGAGCTTTGACGGTTTCACAGTGTCATTCTCTGGGGAGGAGCACGTACTTCTGGCTAATGATGAGAGACTTCTGGTGCAGGACTTTACTGTGTTTCTACAGGTAACACACACACACATACACACACATGCACACACAAACTTGTGCTTTCTCGCATATTAAGCCTTTGATTTCTCGGCGCCCTTTTAGAACGATCAGGTGCTGAAAGTCTGTCAGTACAGCACCCCCTGCTGGCCAAACCCAGACAGTCCCATCAGAAACAGTTTCGATCTCATCAATATGGTCAGAGATCACAGCAGACACACACAAGGACCTATAGTTGTACATGATCCGTGAGTATGACACAAACAGGTTTCGTCACTTGTGAAATTTGGTTCCTTCTTTGGTTAACTGTGTGGATATGTGTGCGTGTGCTCAGTTTGGGAGGTGCTACGTCAGGGCTTTTCTGTGCCCTCACCACCCTGTTCAGTCAGCTGGAGGAGGAGGGAGCGGTGGATGTCTACCAGGTGGCGAGAATGACCAACCTCATGAGGCCTGGGGTATTTAATGATGTGGTAAGTGCTGTAACGTGCACAAATGATACTCTTAATAGAGACAGGTGAGATGTATCTGGATGTAGGTGCCGCTGTGAACCTGTCCCACCCCCACAGGAGCAGTATCAGTATCTGTACCGAGCTGTGCTGAGCCAGGTGAGCAGCCAAGAGGACCAGAGAGTCCTGCAGAGTCCAGAGACCAACGGATCTGTACCACTGGGACGGTCCAACGTCGCAGAGAGCCTCGAGTCACTTATGTAGACGTGTGTGCTTTATATGTAGTAAGGTGATGTGTCTGAGGTTACAGCTGTGTCCGCTGAGCATCCTAATGCTTCAATATACAACATACTCTTTACTCTTTATTCAGACCTTTTACGAACCAAGACTTAGTGCTCATTATGAGAAGAGTCCTTCGAGGAGTTCCGAATGCTTCAGCAAGTGTTTACACCTAAAAAGCTTTCTGCCATTAAAAAAGTGTTGCTTTTTTTAAATGTTTCAAAGCTGTTTCAGATGATAAACATGTGTCAAGTTCGAATGGACAAGTAAAAGTGACTCAAAACAACTTATCAGTCAGTGTTAGTATGCAAAGCAGCCACAGCTACAGAATCTACCAAACAGTGAGCTCATTTTTGGGAGAAAATCAGATAAAGTTTTATTTTTTTTTATATCATCCTCTCAAAGAATAAAATAAACCACTTTCTACCCATTACACAGGGTCAATAAGAGAGCAAATGGCTTTAGTATTGGTTAATAAATCTTGTATAGAGTAGACAAGCCAGTAACAAAAGACTGTCAGGCTGTAAAAACTCCATTGACTCGGACAGATCAAGTTCAAGTAATAACTGCAGACTTTTTCTTAACATCTTGTATACTGCTGTAACTGCAGAGTCACTGGTTTTACATCAATTCCAGTTTTACATCAAAGGTAGTGTGTTTAAGCTGCTCTTTTAATCACTGGTACAACAGCGATTTTTGACTAAGCTGCGGGTATTGGCGGGACATCAAAGCGGGACCACCAGCTCACTTATAAACAAGCAAAATTGTTCAGTTTCGTCTCTTTTTGACCTTGAGTCGTTGATGTCAGCTTCAGTCCCTGTGAGACTTGGAGGTCTGTAAATGTATTTTTCTGTAGATAAAAATGAAGCTGTGCTCACTCATGCAGCCCTGTGTGCAGCACCCTCAGCGGAAATTAACATGTGCACCTGGATGTTGTGTTCTTAACAATGCCAAATGAAGCCAGAGCAGATGAATACCCATGAGTACTGCAGAGCCATTTCTGAGTGTCGATTAAACACTTTTTAAATACAAGGGCTTGCTGTCACTCAGGGGGAATAGCAGTCCTCTGCCAAGTGGAAGGTTCAACTCAAGGCTCCCCCAGACCACATGTTAAAGTGTCCTTGGGCAAGACACTGAACCCCACGTTGCCTTCCTTGTGTCTAATTATGTATGAATGTGTGTGACGGGGATAGAGACAAAAGCACTATGTAACCTGTAACATAATATAGTGTGTGACTGTGTGTATGTGGCTTGAAGTGTTCAGTGGTCAGCTAGACTAGAAAAACGCAGTTAGTGCAGTTAATCTACACAAAAGCGAGATATTAGCTGGTTTTTGACCAGTGTTGAAAGGGCTTATATAAAAAACAGCTGCAAAATTTCTATCTGTTGTCTCAGAAATAGCATGTCTACTGTAAGTGCTCTTAGGGTTATAATGAATGCAGAACAGAAGTTACATTCAGTTACTACCACTACTTCCAACGGGACACGCCTGTAAGTATGTCGGTGGAGATTCTCAGTAATCCAGATCTTGGTGATCCTAAAAGCTTGAATAAGGGCAACTGCAAGCATTGCACTGTGATCTGCAGGCTGTTGAGGAGGACATTTTCTGACACTTATGACTTTCTGAGATAATTGGATGAGTTTCTGATTTCTGAATGGACCACTGAGAGTGTGCTGCAAGCTATTTTGCTAATAGCTAAAATTTCTTAAATTAAAGTTTCTGTAAAGAAAAAATTAGATGTGCACCCAGATGTGCTATGATTTCATCCCTTCTAATATTAAAGCTGGAGCTGGAGCAGATTAATACCTGCAACTACTGCAGAGTAATTTGATGTGGGCCCGAATGCCAATAAAAGTTACCCATTGCACTCAAAAGCTGTTAGCAGGTTTTTTGACCGGTAAAAATCTTTTTGAGTAAAAGGTTTTTACAGCCTGACAACTGATCTGTAAAGTATTAGTAAATGATTTATTAACCACCAATGAAGTCATTACCTCCAGATGGTTGGCGGAACCAAAAAAAGCTTCACTGACTTTTCTCTGTAACTCTGGATCTGCTTCGGATCCTTGTGGAGCCTGAGGCAGCAGACAGAAGGCCAAACATCTACAATGGAGTTTATTTAACAATTCACTGAACGTGAACTATACAAATTTTATGTTATGGGAAATTATCTTTTTTAATTATTCAAAGGGGTAGGCTTTTCATTTGAATCTTTCTTTGTTACCCTTTTATTACCTTTTGCTTGAGTTTTTAAAGTTGAGAGATTTTTGAGCACGGATAGATACTGTAGAACCGAAGTACAAGTGAAAGTAGAATAGTTGGATAACTTCAATGCTAAAAGAGATATAATGCAAGAAATGGCATTTTAACAAACCGTGTTTAATATTTTATGCACTGCACAGGAACCAGCAGAACTAAGTTCAACCTATTCTTATTCACAAAAACATTTGTAACAAACCAAAATCTCACCAACGATGATGAACTGACTCCTTGCCAGTGCCTTTATCAAATCCTGTTCCTGGACTTTCAAAGCTCTTTTGACATGACCGTGCGACTAATAACGCGCCAAAATACTGATCACTGCCTTGCAGAGCTCGTCAGGTTCAGATGTTTTGTTGAAGATGCAATTTGAGATTTAACGTGTTTTTCTCTCGCAAATCCATCTGCTGAGAGTGAAACCCGAAATGGCAGCAAAATTCCTCAGTAGCATAATTAAAATGTTAAAGACGCATTTCGTGTTTTCTTATGACTGTAAAATCCACCCATCATGCAGTCCAGACCTTTTCTGAGTTTGGAAGCTGTTGACTGAGAATGCATGGCAGAGAGAAAACGCCCACTCGTTGCAACTGTTGTCATTTCCGAAGATGTCTAAAAGTTTCTATTTCTGCGAAGACGCGGTCAGTCAACCACTGAATCACTTTAAAACAACGCTGCAGCTTCTCTCGGTGGCCGTATGGCACCTCAGAGTAGGATTTGTTTTCTAGCCCATCTGGAGATACCAAATGGCATAAATCACGGAGGAGACTGCAGCTCAACAGACTGTGATTCCCTTTTTTTTGTTTTTCCACTGGCATCAAACTTTGTGTAAAAAAAAAACCTAAAAAAAAACAACCCCTGAAGGCCAAATTACTGTATGTTTATACTGTACCTCTATATATTTTCTATTTTACTATAAAAAGTGATTTTCTAGTCATTTACACGTACATAACTGTGGATTCTATTTGATAATGTTAGCCTGGAAATATTGATCATGTTTATAGTTTTAATGGAATGTCCTGGAATATCTTTTTATCTGTATGTTTGCTGTAGCAGCTCCATGTCTGTACTTTTTATCTCCAGCAAAAAGCTGGTGCAGTGTATATATATATATGCAGCAACAGGATTAAAGATTAGTTTCAAACCTGTATGTGTCTATTTTTCACTGTAGCTGTCTCAGATACTGCTTCTTGTTTTTGAATTTGCTTACTAAACCACGACTTTCTCATCTGAAATGAGTCCAGACACAGAGCAGGTGTGAGTCCACATATATGACGCTTTTATTTTCACTTTTAATACACTGTATTGCATTGTCTCCCCAGCTCAACCTGGACACGACATCATAGCAAAGACAAACAGTCAAATTATGATAAGCACAACCATGAAAAGTTACCAAAGATTAAGTCAAACCAAAAAAAAAAAATATATATATATATATTTCTATATAATCATATTAATATTTGTCATTACACATTGTATTGTATCAGTCACAGAGGATAAAGTGAATATAGTGCATTAAGATTAAACCTCGTTATGCAGTGAGAATATGAGTGTCCACCCTACCACTCCCTCTGCTTTGGAAAGTGAGATGACAAAAATCTTTTTGAATTAAATGAAGTGGTGTTTCCGAAGCCGAACGCAGCTGGGGTTCCCACAGACCTGATTAATTAGTAAAGCAGTGGGCGTGTTTACATGCACTCAGTATTCGAGGTAATACACCTTTTACAAGGCTATATCCGCTGTCCGTAATAAATATGGACATTATATGAGTGGTAAACGAGCACATCTAATACCAGCTTCTGTCCTTGCAGGCTTTAACGTTTATTCCAGAATGAGTTGAAGGCTTAGAGCGGTCAGGGCATATGTAGAATGTTCCTCTTTGTCTATAGAAACACAGAGTTTAACTGAATTGGGTGTATCTAACTGAATTGTTTAATTTGTAAGAGATGACCTTTGTTGTGAATGGGCACAACATAAATAGACTAAATGTTTTTTTTATTAAAGTCCCCATAAAATGGTGTTTAAATGTTTTGAGTGCGATGTCTTACCCAGCAATGACAAAAGAAAACTTGTCTTGCGGGTATTCTTAATAGTATTTTTAGATTATCTGTCATTTTTGGGGGAAAACGATAAATGTTTATGACTTATACTCTGGGGAGTTTACCAACTTTGGACCCAATTAAATACCTTTCGGAATTTAAGTTTTGAGCAAAGCTGGTGCCTCTTTTGCCTCCGTTCTCACCAGAAACATCCAAACAAATGTTTACAGAGTGCAGGGAAACGCATTTTTAATATCAATTCATCCTGATTTTTTTTTTTCTGACTATCAATTCCACAAAACGTGCACAGTAACTTTTGTTGAGCGACTTTATTAGCTTGGCAGAATGTCATCCCTTCTAATATTAACGTTTCTCTGTTGTACACATGACCTTCCTGACAATTGTTTTAAAGAAATCTTTCTCTTTTTCCACATTGAGTGGAGAAAAAACTCATTGTTGGAGATAAACTTCAATGGGCGGGACCAAACAGCTCTCGTTTTTTCCTGTTTATGACAGAATCAGGGGACAACCCAAACTGAGATAAGAAGTTCAGGGAAGGGCTTTTTTCTGGAAATCCCTGAAATAAAGCTGTGAGAGAATGAATCCTCATCAACCCACCTGTATTTCTGTCTTTAAAGATGCTTTAGAAACATCATTATGGCACAAGGAGGTTAAAATCTTTTGTAACGATATCAAATTACCATAAATCTTCAATCTTAAGTCACTCATCAAGTAAAGTATATCTTTGTACTTCCACCAGGAAATTCAACCCCTTATTCCTCTTTTAAAATAAAAGCCTTAGAGGTAAATATCTTTCAATTTCAAGGTTCCATGTGGAGTTTATACATCTTGGATAGTAGTTCTGCTTATCTCGCGCTTGCTCTCAAGGACGCACTGGTGTGTTCACACAGAGTCCAAGCAGTTGCTGAAAAACAGGCGGCAGTGACAAAACAGGAAATGCAACAATGCACCTTTTTAAAAACTGGCTCTGCTATTGTTTTGGGGAAAGAAAAGCTTGATATACAGTACTGTGACAAGTCTTGAGCCGCCCCTCTTTTCTTTTTTTTTTTCCCCGACAGCCAGACTTTCTTGTAATCTTTTAAAGTGGTTTTAAGGAATAGTTTTCCAGGCTTTCTGAAGCTTTGGACATCGGCTGCTTTTTCACTTTCTCACGGTCTAGTTCTTGTACTTGACCATTTTCCGAGGAATGTGTTTTGTGCTTGTTTAGCCACTTAAAACTGACCTACAATTAATTTAAACACAAAAAATGCACCGAACTTAAGCGATGAACCGGTGTTGTGGTCACACATAAAAGACAAACAAGTAAAGCATCCATTCACTGACGCACCAATTTTGCACCTTTTGCGAAGATATTTAATTTGTTCCCATTTCTTTCTTTGCATCTACAAAAGACATAAAACAGTGTTTTTGCACCAACGAGGAGATTTCTTAAGAACTATTAGCTTAAAAACTAGCATTTTTTAGCATGGTGTGCAATGTGTGAGGACAAAAAAGTGTCTAAAGAACTATCTACATCAGATGAACAGTAGGGGGAGTGTGGGGTAAGATGAGCTACAGGGTAAGTTGACCCAACCCGCTTCCTGGTAATAATGCACTTTGAATGTTATATGAACATTTTTTTGGATCATTTAATTTCTGGCTGACGTGATTTAAAAAAGAAAAGAAAAGAAAACAAATTGGAGTAATTATAAGCGCTAATTTCCTTTTCTAGAGTAGAATTTTTCAAAGTAAAAAATTTGACAAATCAGACATAATGGCTGCTACATTAATGCCAATTCAAAATATTTATGATATGCTGGTACTTTGTCAGTATATACAAATCAGTGAGATAAATATTTGCCTGACTTCGTTAGCTACATTGTTTTTTCCAAAAGCCAATGCAGCTGGGTAAACTGAGCCAGGTTTGAGGATGGAGGAACTTATCGGAGTAAAGATTCATCTTCCATAACATAGGCAACATCATGCCAATGTTAGTTTGGGCAGCAGTTTTTGATTTAGTTTCTGATTTGAAACAAAAATGCTACAAGAACAGCGGCGTCCCTGTCTATCTCCTAGAAACTCTTGAAGACCCAGCTCTTCAGAGAGCATCTCTTTTCCTAGCACTTACCCTGTACTTCCCTACCTCTTCTACTGCACTTTCTCTTTCTGTACTTCCCTCTATGCCGGCACTCTCTCTCTACACTGTCACCCGTCACCTCTGACAGAGCCTGACTAGTGGTTTCCTTCTATGTAGCTTATTGTTAGCTTTGACGCTAGCTGTAATGTTTTATCCTCATTTGTAAGTTGCTTTAGATAAAAGCATCTGCTAAATGCATTAACATAAACATAGACTACTGAATTTGTTTTTTAAAGAGGCTAATTATCTTTCAAACTTCCCACGCGTCTGATTTAGACTAAGTGTGTTGGCCAGTTTGCCTCATGGTGGTGTAACTTACCCCCTGATATGGATCAACTTACCACTAACCTGATGCAAACAGAGACACAGGAACCCTAATAAGCCATATTTTTAAATAATAAGCTATACATTAATTCTGATTATTTAAAATGATCCTGACATTTGGTTAGAGGCTTTTACTCTTCTCTTATCCTGAGGCCCATATATTAAGTGGACCATAAGTACAAGTGGCTCATCTTACCCCATATCGCTTCTATCTGAAAGTAAAGTCCTTCAGAAATAGGAAAACATTGAGTGAAGACCCAACACAGGACCTGAGAGATGCATCTGGACCTTCAGCTGATCCATCTACTGTTGGCCCAAGCCTCATCAGAAATGGTCTCCATGGAAGGGTGGCTGTCAAGAAGCCGTTCTTAAGGAAGGGAAACAGGGAGAAAAGGCTGAGCTGTGCCAAATGACACAAGAAGTGGACTGAAAATCAGTGGCAACAGGTCTTATGGAGGGATGAATCCTCCCCAGAGCCTGGACCTCAACATTATTGAAGCAGTGTGGGATCATCTGACAGAGAACGGAACAAAAGGCAGCCGACATCCAAAGAAGAGCTTTGGGATGTGCTTCAAGAAGCCTGGAGATCTATTCCTGAAGACTACTTAAATAAATGATGGAAAGCTTGTCTAAGAGGGTTCAGGCTGTGTTGGAGAATAAAGGTGCTCCGACCAAATATTGATTTTCAGCTGATTAAAATTGTACAAACTTCATTTTTAGCCTTATATACTACACACCTGTTTTCCTGGAAGTGTGAAAAGAAATGAGTGGTGGCTCAGGACTTTTGAACAGTACTGGATCCTTTTGGATTTGGTGAGTAATGTTGTTAAAACAGAACTGTTGTTCATTTACATGAAAACTCCACAGGGCACCTTTAAGGTGAAAAACTTAAGCACTAATGAATCCATCTTCAAGGTGAATAAAAACCCAGGCCCCGTTTTTATACTTGGTATACATTTGTTTAGTAACTGAAATACTATGTGATAAATCACATAAAAGCAACATTAAAATATATATCATAGTTTTGTGCAATGACACTGAGTCCAAATACAAGTAATACAGGCAAGAAAATAAATTGCATATTTCTATTTGTACAACATAAGATTTTGGCTACATGTTCTACTTTGGCTAAAATGCTACAGCACCACAACCTTCACCTGTTTCAAGCATAGATGAGAAACTGACAATGATCAGAATCTCTTTTTTTTTTCTATTGTCACATTTCTGTAAAATGATTAAAGTTAAAACCCGCTGGTCTGATTCATCATTCGGTTTGGAAACATGTGGCAGGAGGCACTACACTCCTGTTAGGATTCCTATGAACAAATAATCGCACTTTAAATTGTTACACTGTGACATTTTTTGACACGAGTTATGAGTGTTTGTAAAAGCAGTAAAAAATTTGTGATGATCTTATAGATTTGAGAGCTCAAAATGAAACAGAATGCAGAACTGAATCACAGTATTTGGCTCTGCGTGGCTTCTACGTGTGTGTGTGAGCAAAGTGTGTGTACTCCTGCAAGTCCTGTCGCTCGTCCCCTTTTCTCTGCGGCCTTAATTTCCTTGACAGCCCTGTTGGACAAAGAAGAAGGGAATCAGAGAGGAACAAAACAAAGGGTGAAGCTGTGTGAGTGTGTCCTCGACTTTCAATTCCAAACATGAGGAGCTCATTATACTTGTTGGGTCTAGCATGTTTGTGGGGGCCGAAATGATGGGCCCAACTTGTTTAAAGATTAGGTTTTATGGTTAGGGTAAGGGGTCATGGATGCATTATGCCAATGGTGCATCACCACAAAACAATTTGTGGAACATTTAAGTACACACCAACCTATTGGGACAGCAATTTTGTGCCAACAGGTACAAGGTTTTCAAGGTTAAAGACTTGGTTTTAGGGTAGTTCAATGGGGGATAAGGGTAAAGCATTCAGTGAAACTTCCCCTCAGGTGCTATAAACCAGGTGTGTGAATGTGTATTCTTACAGAGTTGGTGCGTTTGCGTTTCCAGCAGTCGGGGTTGAGTCTCTTCTGCTCGTCAGCGAGTGCTTTGGCCTGCAGCGTGAACACTCGGCGCTCCTCGCTTCGCATTTTCTTCCACCGCTCGCCGAGGAGGACGCTGATCGCTCTGTGGCGCGGACGCACACATTATCACATATCAGACATGGTAATACACAACATTGATTGACCCGACGGTCACAGGGTACACCCACCTGTTGTCCTTGCCTGGGTACATCTGTGTGTACTCCACTCGGAATTTCTTAGCAAACAGCATGAAGGCGTTCATTGGCCTCTTGCACTTAGTGGGTGAGGCACTGGTACCACCTTGTGCTTTGACAAGCTGGTTCTTGGTTGGCTTTTGATGACTGGAGTGGGAATGGCTAGGACTGTGGGCATCTGTGTGATGTAAATAGGTTCACATTAGAGCACGAGAAAATCTCTTCTATTCGGACACGACTTCATGTATTTAACCCTCTGCTTGGCTGAGCTTTTATATTTTGCAAACTTCCTGTTTCTATTTATTCACCCAATGGATGAAGAGAAAGTAGGACATTTGAAGTACAAGACCTGGTAAGGTGTCTCTGTGTGGGGAAATGGCTCCCCCACTGGACTGAGAGGCGCGTCGCCGCCTGGCCATACTGCTCAATACGTAGACCGCAGACGAGTCCAGAGGAGTAAAATCGTAGCTGAGGAAGAGCCACACACAAAACATTCGAAAAAAGCACACAGTATTTAAAGGTTTGTCTTAAAGCTGCATCTAGAGCTGTGATAAAAAGAAAGTGATAATAGTGCATTAGTGCAATATGTTATACTACAGATCTACATATAAACATGTGAAAAAGAAATCAACTTCTAAGGCTTTACATATATAAAAAACAATCTAATTCTTACTACATCTTAAAACGAGGTAATTACAACCTAAGATGAATGACAACACATAACATATCACACTAACATTATTTAACAGATATAAAATCAAATGCAGAAGCAATCAGCCCTCCACCACCGTGCCTGACAGTTGGTATGAGGTGTTTGTGCTGATATGCTGTGTTTGGTTTCCTCCAAACGTGCTGCTGTGCATTATGACCAAACATCTCCACTTTGGTTTTATCTGTCCAAAGGACATTGTTCCAGAAGTCTTGTGGTTTTTTCAGATAAAACTTTCTGTACCTAAGACATGTTCTTTTTAGAGAAAAGAGGCTTTCTCCTGCAGCCCTTCTAAACGAGCCTGTGTGCTGTCATGAACATGAACATTTAACATGCTAACTGAGGCCTGTAGAGTCTGAGATGCAGCTCTTGGGTTTTTTGCAGTTCCTCTAAGCATTGTACAGTCTGACCTTGGGGTGAATTTGCTGAGATGTCCACTCCTGGGAAGTCTGACAACTATCCTGAATTTTTTCCACTTATAAATAATCTCTCACTGCAGAATGATGGATTCTTGATTGTTTGAATGACTTTATAACCCCTCCCAGATTGATGGGCAGCAACGATGATCGATTATTCAAGTGTATTTGATAAGCAGCACCCGGCTGCTACTTACCCTCTTATTTCCTATGTAAACAGTAAGGTTGGACTGAGTTTTTCACACATTAAAAAACTAAATTTACCACTGAATCGCCTGTTAAAACTGCATAGAGTGTTACTTGTGCTGCAGCATCACACATACTCTGTAATCTCTCCCTTACCTTTTGAACGTGTCAAAGACCAGCGAATCATCTGTGTGCTTGGCATCTCTGTGTCCTGGAGGCAGGCACACATCTCCTACTTCCATTTCATAGCACGGTATCCCATAATGCACCACAGTCAAGCTCGGGTAGAATGACGACCAACCTAACAGAAAGAGAGGGAGTTTGAGTGAAGAAGCTGTGATAATGTTGTTTAATCGGTTGTTTCTCCCTGGCCACGATCATACCTTTGTTTTTTACATAGAAGGGGTGATCCAGTTGGCACTGTGCTGTGATGGGGGTGTGTCCAAATACTCCGGGATCAAAGGTTAGCTGTTGGACAGCCTGACCAGACAACACGACCTCTTCCTGCTCCACCAGCTGCAGACCCTCAGAGCCATAACTCTGCACAAAAGCAGGGTTTTTTTCAACTCATTGACCTGTATAACATTAAGTTTATAACAAAAAAAAAGCTCAAAAATTACCTTCAGAGATCTGGAATGCTCCTCATTGGCACAATCTTTCTCACTGGACTCCAAGTCCTCAGCATCCTGCCACTCCACGTTAGAGCCACTGTGGAAACGCAGGCGAGTTCCTGACAAGTAAAGAGCATCTTTACTCAGAGTGGGCAAGGTTTATGTGAACTCTTAATAAAAACTCAGTGTTTCTCAGCTGAGGGAATAAGCTAAATATGAGCTGTATGTTACGCCTTGTCCCTTCTCTTGTCCTGCTTTGCAGAAAAGCTGATTATGGATGGAACACAGATTAGAAAGTGTATAGAATAGTTAAAGTACATCGAGGGCAGCTCTTTTTATGTGAGCACAAGTAGAGCCTGAAGAGGAAAGCCTGAGTTAATAAAGAAAGATCTGAACCACTGTTGTAGTGCACAAATAAAACCCTCTGCTCAGTGTGAGAATGTCCACAGCTGCTTTGGTCCTGCCTTTCTGGTCCATTTCTCACGGTTTATGCAAAATATGTGTTTGGCAGACACCTTCTTTATCTTCAACATTAGCTTAAAACCTTCCTTTAGATAGGTCTGGCTATCTATAAGCTCCAGCTGACCCTGCACCATCCCTGGGGTTAAGCTCTATAGACTCTAACCTCTCCCTACTTTCGCTGTTACTGCTGTAATTAACTTTGTGTTTCTCAGCAGGTGTTATGATGTTTGATCAGGTTTTTCTTGTCTCCTTTCACCCCCCTCAACCAGTCCAGGTGGAAGGCTGCCCTGCCTGATTCTGGCTCAGCTGGAGGTTTATTCCTGTTAACAGTGAGTTTTCTTCTCCAGTGTCACCTGCCAACCTGTGCATGATCATGACAGGGAACTGAATCAAACTAAAGACTTCATGCAATCCATTAGCTTCCTTAGCTAAGCTATTTTTTCATGAATTTGTATGAATACAACTATAATGAACTGGACTGAATCGCACCATACTTAATTCAACTTTTATATTTCTTGGTAAATTCCCTGTGATGATGTTTGCTGTGAATTGGTGCATTATAAATAAACTGGATTGAACCGATGTCTCTGCGCTTATGACTTGTCGGCTCAGCTCACAATGTGTCCCCTCTGGTCCACCTCGCCTTACTGACACAAATCGCCCCACAGTGGGTTGTTTTCTCCATGATACATGTAAAGCATGACTACAAAACAGAGTGTTTTCCTCACTGAGCAGCTGTAGGTGTAGAAAACAACCAAAAAAACCCAAACATTCAGTGAAATCAAGATAAGATATGTGTTTCTGGAGCTGACAAGTCAACAACTCGTTTCCGTAAATGACACGTACGCATCCTCATTTTCAGCTTCTCCAGCAACTTCCTCTCTTCTCCGCTGGCATTTTAGGAATTGAAACATTTTTCAAAGTATTTGAACAAATATTTCTGGGTCGTAGGCAAGACAACAGAGGAGAGAGGAGACGAGGAGGCTGAAATTCAACAAATGAGGTGAGCCTTATTGCCACGGTACGTTGCATTCTCTGCAGTAGTCACCATATAAAGGGACAAACATCTTTGTTTATGTGCGTGCATCCTTTGTAGAAGAAGAACGACACAAAAAAAGGAAAGAATTCCTCACTGAGAGAAGAGGAATAAGCAGAAAAATGTTGACAAAAAGAAATAGAGAAAGTTAAAGAAGAAGCAAGTGGCATAAACAAAGATCTACTATCTCAAATAAAAGAAAGTGTAGAGCGACATTTAAGGAGTTTTATGGCAGTTATTGAATGAAAAAAAATGCTTCATTTAAAAGAACAGAGGTTGTTTTTCACTGGTTTCATCAATGGCTGAATAAAAAGACTTCTTTTTAGAAGTAGAATGTATGTGTGTGTATGTGAGTGAGTGTTTGTCTACCTTTGAGGAAACAGTGCCAGGTGGTAGGTGGGCAGGAATAACTCCAGCCCATGTCCTCATCATCAGACAATGAGGACCTGGTTGAGATTGCAGAGCCACATTCACTGCTTGTCTGTTAAAACAGGAAGCAAAAACCACAATTAGCACAGCCTCACTGAAACTGCAGGTTTAGAATTCAAATGAAACCCTGATACTGCTGTATAATTACAGATGAAAGAAATAAGTGGGTTAAGGTAAAAGGTGGTGATTATAAAGAAACAATAGCAACAAAAGAAAGAAAGAAAGTAAAAGCAGCTCCACCCTGCTGCGCCTGCGCTCCCTGCCATGACCTCTGGGGGGCGACACGGTGCTGCTGAGGAGCGTGGGAGGGGGCCGAGCGTAGGAGTGTAGATCACTGCTGGAGCTCGGGAAGCAGACTGAAGAAGAGCTGAAAATGACAGAAAGAATCCCCTCACATATTATTATAGATAACAATGAAGAAACAAGATCTTTTCAGCTATCAAAACTCCTTACATCACTTTAACAGATCAGCTTTAGAACTAAATTGTACAAACCATTGTTTTTGGTATTTTTGACTGTATGACTTGGCTCAAAAGTGAATTCTCTTCACACAGTTGTTTCAAAGCGATTGAAAATGGTTTGCCCATACCTTTGGTGCATAATATTTGAGTTTTAACATACCTGCTGTGAGCGGGTTCCTGTAGCAGTGGGCTCTGAGGTCCGGTGGCAATGTGTGCCAGCTGTGTGAGCCAGAGCGTGTCTGGAGGCTGGGTGCTGTGTGTTTGTGTGTGCGCGCGTCGCTCCTGGTGCGACACCCCGACCTCCACCTGGTAAACGGGCGGGTTTGTCGGTTCTTCGCCAACCTCCTGCAGATCTGGAAGATCGTCTGGGAGAGGAAAACAAACGGCGGCTGAGAAGGTTGCCTCAGAAATGAGTCGATCGATGGACTCCAAATAGTTTGGAAAGGACCTTCTAACTGCTCCCAGATCGATGGGCAGCAACAATTGTCTCCAAGATCATTGCTAATGTCTTTCCTCCTTGGCATTGTGTTAACACACACCTGAATGCTCCAGAGCAGCAAACTGACAAAACTTCTGCTTTTATAGAGGCGCTCACACTGATGATGATCAGTGAATCAATTGTACCTGCCTGCTACTTAATTCCTATAGAAACAGTAAGGAGGGATTTTGTCTTGCACGCACAGATTTTGGCTTAGTATTTATTAAATATACAGTAACTTATTATGATATTTCACATGTTGTTGTCACTGGGGCTTGTGTTCATATAAGATCTGACAAGGACCAGGTGATTTTTTTACAATGTCCTTGCATGTAAAACTTTAGAGAGGAGGAGAGTATACTTTCTTTTTTACATGACTGCATACCGTATTCCATGTAACTGTCGCTCGTGGGGAGGCCAGGTGAGGAAGGGAAGTGTTCGTCACAGCGCAGCAGATCATGTGTCTGGTCTCCGTCTGCGTCCATCATCATTCCTCAAAGAAACGACGAAGCAAAGACAGGAGGTCACTAGGTGAGAAGTATACTGAGCCGGAAGGAGTTGAGCTACTTTTGTAGTTGTTAATTAACTAACGTCACAACTAGGATAACTTACATTTTTGCCTCACAACACTCTCATTTGTCTCATAACAAGCTCAGTCATTCAGTCTCATGAACACATCTGCAAAGTATGGCATCCAGAACCTTTCCAGAATCCCCAAATCCGGTTTGAAAAAAGGTATATTTGAAAACTTTCTCTTTTTCCATAAAACCTTTCCTTTCAAGTGGAAATTCTTTATAAATCTATGTGAAAGCTCATAAACAACTTCCACCCAGCAGGCAGGTGGTTGTTAAAAGAAAAGTCCATTAATCTGACACTTGAAGACAATCTTACTCAACCACTTGATGTCAGCGAAGTGTGAGGAGACAAACCGTAGCTCTGTAAATTAAAAAAACTATACATTTTGGATGGAACAGGTACCAACTACAGGTGTGGAGTTTGAGGAACTTGGATGTTGGCTTAACAGTGCAGAGTAGTGTCAGCAATGACAGGAAAGACACTAGTTAAACCTGCAGCCCACTGCTCTGTGGTTACCTGTGTGTTCAGCCTGAGACTGGGCCTCCTGCATGTTGTGATAACTGGGGTCGCTTGACAGCACAGCAGGAGTTACCACCTCCCACACCATGATGTCCAGCCACTGAAACACCCAGAGAGTTGATGCTGAAGATGATACATATGACCTCGAGCTAACCCAGACATTTGCATCAGCATTTTGCCACCGACCCACTCACTCACACACACAAACATAACCTTTCACTGAGCTGAAGAAGTGTGTAATCCTTTTACGATTGAGGTGGCGTATCTGCTGACACCTCAAACACAACCAAGTTTACTCATTGAAACTGTATACAGTCACTTTTAAATACACAACCACGCAAATAAAAACGTATCTCAGTTTAATCTATTTCATAACGTTCTCGTCATGTGACTACGTCTTGTTTATAAATTTTGAGAAACAGCGCGCATGCGCACTAAAAGCCCATTCATTCAATACTGAGAAGGGCATCGATAATTCAGGTCAAGTAAGGAGTTAAAAAACACAAACTGAGTCACCCACAGCAAGCGCAACAGTGCGACATCGTCGACTGTCATTAAATAAATAAATGTCGACGTTTTCACTATTTGTACAACTTCAAAGAAAGTGGTGTTATTTTTGTCACGAAACAAAGTGCAGTTGAAACCCAGTTGTTAACGTCGACAAAAGCGACCAAAAGCTTTTCTGTCTAAACTGTAACTGACGGCCGAACGTTGCGGACGACATTCAGAGTCCGAAAATATGACAATAAGTAGACTGAAACGGATGAGCCGTCCTGTTGCGCAAAAGGCATTACAACAAAACAACTAACGTCAACAATGAAGCTTTACGGGAGCGAGCAGCAAAACTGCCTTTACAACAGAAAACAAACGTTGTCAGCTTCACGTTTTTACCCCCGTGTCGAGTTCAAGGACAAATAAGTCAAACTGGGAAATTACTTCGTGAATTAAACGCTTTAAAACCCATAATTGATTTCAATGAACTTTTCTTAACTCACCAAAACAGTCGCCTTGTACGGAAAAAATGGGCTGGTGTAAACACAGTGTTCCCAGCTATACTATTGGCCAGCCTTGATGTCAATCCGTGGTTACTCCCATTCTCATTGGTCAGATGAATGAAACCTTGCTCTCTTCATTACCACGACCAAAACAATAAAACACTGGGTGGGTAGATTTAGAGGAAGATGGCTAAAAGCCAAAAGTACCCCAGAGAGCAGTTATAACCCATCTAATTCCCGATTTCTACCCCCCTCCCACCCCCCTTCCATACACACACATATATGTATATAGATGTTTGCTGGAATTTCCCTTTGAGTTGGGGAGGTGATTAGAAGAACCACTTTCCATCAAAGACACCCTAAATTCAGTTTTCTTTGGGTACATTTAAATCTTTAGAGTTAGTCTGAATATAATATTCTACAGAAGTGTTCATATCTTCACATTACATTCCTAGCAAATATCTGTAAAAAACTTGTTGCTTAAAATCTGCGTGTAGCTCCCAAGTGTCTTAGTAAAATTGTGTTTTTACTGCTCCCTGGTGGTCACAGAGAACTATCTGAATGCCGGACGGTTAAAACTGGAGGTGATTACATAATAGTTATGGTCGATAGTTTCAAACTCCGTCAACAATGCTTAACGAAACACAAAAAAAGCAGATAAATATACAAAATATACAACCTCAGTCTCAAGCATTTTGTCAAGAAGAAAATAAAATTATTGATCATTCTATGCCATGATCAACTTTTTCTTGTGAGGTTCACTTGATACATCTTGCATGAACTTAACTTAAATGTTATCGACAGAAATCTATCAAAATATGGCAGCACTTTGTTCCAACATAGTTCAACGTATTATTGCGTGTTGATGTATTTAATCGTTGTGACCACAAGAGGGCAGTAAACACGGGCACACGCGTCAGCCCCACCAATGTCAAGCTGGATATGAACACCAAAAAAACCCCCAAAAGAACTTGTAATAGACTTTAGGAAGTGCAGAACAGATCCCCGCCCATGTTACACTTCACTAACTGTGTTGAAAAAGTTCAACTTCAAATTTTTACGCACATTAACACCACTGCCACCACTAGACTACTAAAAAGGCCAAAGCCCCCCAAAATCACTGGCTGCCCTCTGTGATCTCTTGAAGACATCGCCAACGCTCACTGCTACAGCAATAAACATCTCTAAGAACACTTGACTTCCCAGACACTACCTTTTTCACCCGATGCCCTATGCCAAGTGATTCAGGTTCACTTGAGATTCACTCAAAACAGAATAACCTGATTTAGAAATAGTTTTTTCCTACATGCCATAAGTGCTCAAATGCACCAACTTAAACGTATTGCTAAACAGTCTGTTGGGTAATTTATTTGTATGATATCAACTCTTAAGTGCAATGTGTTTTTAGGCAGTATTCCTTTTTAAAAAAAATAGAAGTGAAGGCTTCTAAACACTGTGTGATTGTGAAGCGAAATTTGACAATGTGGTATTTTACTTTGGAGGAACACCGGAAATTGCCTGCTCCTCCTGACTACAAAAGCGTAGCCGGTGAATTTGACAATTTTGTCAAGTCGAAGTGCAGCAGTTCCTCAAACCGGTCTCTGGACACAAACTTTTTTTTCTTTTTTTTTTTTTAAGAAAACACGCACATTTTTACTTCTGGTTTTGGCCTCCCTCTTCAGCATAAATGCCGAAATCTTTGTCTAAAGCTCCGGGTTTCGTTGTCGTCTGCGTTCGTTGGTGAGTCGCATTAAAGGCTTCCTTTCTGCGTGTTTTACATAATTAACGCCTCTCCTTCCGACTGTTTAGGCAGCTGTACCGTTACACCGCAGACTAGCATAACCCAGCGCCGCTGTGGCTGCTCTGAGTTTTCAGTGTTTTTCGCTCTTCAGAGAGTTGTCTCCAACAGTTTTGATAGCGGACACGCTTTTAGACATGTTTATGACACAGTCGTCAAAACAGCAGACTGTGTCACAGTGTGCAGTTAGAGTTTCTCCTCCTGCCACTTGAGTTTTGCTTCCTGCTTTTTGAAGCTTCCTCTGTTGGTGTGAAATAAGCTTAAGGGAAATCCCAATGACTTTTGAACATTTAAAGAAAAACATTTAAAAAAAAAAGTTTTTATTAATGACGCAGTGGTCAATGTTGCCACTTTCCTTATTGTGAATAAACTCTGATCCGGTAAGTTCAGTCAGGAATATGAAGAATGTTAAGACTTGCTGTGTTTTACTATTTTCTGTCATCTTGACATGTTCAGAATATGCAGATGATCACCAAGTAGATGATACAGCACCGGTGTTTAAGCAGAGTTGTGTTCCAAAACCATCCATGATTAAGGCAACTCCTCTACTTTTTACAGTTAACTTTATGGAAAATGTGATCTGTAGAATATTTGGCTTATTACCCAGCATTGGATTCACTTTGATGGGCTCTCTAAATTTGTAGGTCATCATGTCCCATCTTGACTTCCTATTTCCACAGAAAATCTATCCAAATACAGAACTAAGACTTTCGCAGAGCAGTTTCTCTGATGATTGGATATCTCTATTTTAAGTGAGTGGACTGTATGATGGCCAATAGCTCTCAAAGTGTGCCAACAAGACACCAACTGGTGCTTTCTGATATATTGGTGCAGTAATGAGCTGGGCCAGTAAAGGTCCCCAGTTAATTTGATATCGTCATGTCTCTGTAAAGCAAATCATTGACAAGCCTGTAGATCTCAAACACTTTGCAGTTTGTGTTGAACCTTAAGCCACAGAGTTCAAATCAAAATAAGTCTCAGAGAACCCCAACATGAAGGGAACTCATGCAGCTGTTTGAAAGAAATAGCAAATGTTTGACCCGCTCTGGAAGAAAGCCAGAAGGGAAAAAAAAAAATTAATTAACAGGAAGGTATATACCAGGCCTTTTTGAAACCATGTGCTCTAAAAAGGACAAATCAAAGGACAAGTTCTCTAGTAGACTTGTTTGGCGAAACATGGTGGTGGAAATTCAACATTCTTTGTTGGAATAGATAAGATTTCTGCATGATTACAGGTGAATGATGCGCTGCATGTTATGTCCAAGCTAGGCAATGGACACGGAGCCATTTCAACTGAGCGACGAAGAGCCTGAAGTGCCGCGAGAAGAAAACCGAAGGAGGAGGAGAAAGAAAGCCATCACATCGTCTTCCTGCTCCTCAATGGATCAGATCTCGGTTGAGTTTGTCCTGCCCACTGTGGCGCGGGGCAGAGGCAGCCCCGACTTACTGCTGCTGGATGTGGCTGGAAACTGGACCGTGGAACAGGTCGACTGAAACGGGGAATGTTAAGATTGTGGTCCTTTAAACATGAAGTACAGTGCTTGAGTGAAACATGTCCCGTCTCTTTCTCGTTACCCAGGTGAAAGCTCAGGTGTGGATGAAGGCGGTTACTTTAAACCTCTGTCCTGACTTCTACCAGCGGTTCTCTCCTGACCACTGCATCCTGCTCTATCAGAAGAAGGGCACCATTTGTGAGATCTATGACAAGCACCAGGTCTTTCAGACATTGGACTGCATTCGCTACTGGAGAGGTACCACCGCTAGTTCCTGGAGTTGGAAAATGGTTGGTGTTCAGTGACAATGTTAAAGAGTTGTGTTTTGTTTCAAAAGCTCTTAAAAAGGACGTGGGGCGGATCCAGCTGGTGTCCCGTCCGCAGCCCTCTGAAGATTCCCTGCAGTATCAGCGCTACCTGAACTACCTGATTGGCTATGATGTAACGGATGTCAGTAACGTCCATGATGATGAGCTGGAGTTCACACGCAGGAAGCTTTTGACACCACGACGCATTGAGCTGTCAGAACGAGACCCAAAGCTTTACTCCATGGACCCCTGGGTCACCCGCAAGCCGCTACCCGAGCACCTGCTGTCCAAGGTGTGTTTGTCTTATCTGAGGGACCGATTCAAGCCGTGTATCATACAGTCCATACATTTCAGAAATGCTTCGATAGCACCTGTGATCTGAAATTAACTTAATTAATGAGCTGAATTGATAAAATGAGAGTTTGATGTCATGGTTGAGTTTATGATCTACTAAATATTTACCTCCAAGACAAAGATGAAGATGAAAAGCTATATTATTGTGTCCTAAATTCAAATAATTTGACTTTGTTCTTCCTCACAGGTGAATAACAGTCACATCCTGGTGGTAATCCACATCCGCACAGCCAGCCAGACCATCAAGGTCTCCATCGATGATACACCTTCACAGGTAGAAAAAATGTATAATAACATGTTTATTACTTCCTGTTCTGTTACTGTGCTTTATTTCTGTAATGTTTTCTGATCATTTCCCCTCTTGTTTAGGTGTTGGCAAGCTTTTTTACCAAAACGGCAAATAAAAGGCTTTTGCTGGGAATCCCTGACGACATGTGTGAGGCAGATTTTGTGCTGCGTGTGTGTGGCAGGTACGGCAGATGCTTAAAACTCCCTCTGAAATCCTAACCCAACTTTAATATAAAGCCAGTATAATCAAGATTGCACTTTAGTGTGTCAAAGGATAAATAACTGGATCGCGCCCTAGTTTTTACAACCACATTTCCAAAAAAGCTTGAATGTAATGAAAAAAGTTGCAATGATTTGCAAATGTCATAAACCGGTGTTTTATTCCTAATAGAACATATCAAATGTTGAAAGTGAGACCCTAAGGTGCTCTTTTCATACTGAATCACGTTACAAACTTGTTCACAATCAATCTAATTATTTGCAACATGTTCCTCCAGTTGTTTTTCTTAATATATGTTACGTTTTGCCCAGATACCAATTTTTTAAAAACTGAAAAAAATTCAAACTGAGCTCTTATTTTTCATTTTATTTGCATTTTAAAGTGTGTCACAATTTCTTTAGGACTTGTTATAAAATGAGATGTTGAACCTTTTCACTTTTGATGTGAAACCTAGCGTATGTGCATCTTGTCACGCAGAGAGGAGTACCTGTATGGAGAGAAACCTCTGCAAAACTTTAACTGGATACGTCAATGCCTCAAGAATGGGGAGGAAATCCACCTTGTTCTGGAGACACCGCCTGATCCCGAACTGGATCTGGTCCAGAAGGAGGACTGGGCACAAGTGGACGATTGCACCGGAGTTGCAGGTAACCTTTTAAACGCAGCAGTTTTAATTTACTGAAATATTTCCATCCATCATAATTAACTCTCCTCACTTTTCCTCAAAGGTACTCACGAGCAGTTGACAATCAACGAGAAAGACCATGAACGAGTGTTCACCATCTCCATGTGGGACTGTAACAGGAAGTTCAGAGTGAAGGTGTTGGGTATCGACATCCCAACGCTACCCAAGGTCCCAGACTTTATAGTCTTCATAGAGGCCAGCATTTTCCATGGACAGCAGCTTTTAGCCCAGGTAGTTCAGCCAAACCAGTAACACCTTTAAGCACATGAGAGAAATGAATGTTGATCTTATAGAAACTGTTTAATCTCTAGGGTCCATGCTTGTGTGGGTTCTCTCTGAGTTCCACAGCTTCCACAAATTGTCCAGGGAGCACATACATTAGATAAAACCCAACTGGAGCCCATCCCTGTGCACCCTTGTTTTATAGATGCATTAATACTTGCTGTCGAGGCAAACCGCATAACTTGTTTGTCACAAACAAATTCTGTTTCCTGTGACTATTTCCCCAGAATCCAAAAGCCACTGTGCGTTTTGACTGCCAAATGTTTTTGATGGAAAATAGTTTTCATAATAAATAAGGTGGCTTATTTCAAATGTGGTGCCAACAGTCAACTGTGAGGCTAATAACGATGAGATCAAATTAAAAATGGTAATGCTGAGTGACTAGGTGCACTGTGGCAGCTCTTTCTTCTAGAACTGCTCTATAGTTTGGAGAAGTATTCACTTAATAATGATGCAGAAAAATGTATATGGCTTAAAAATGCTGGCTACAAATTACATCAAAATTAGGGAAATCTTAATGATTATCACCATGAAGTAGATTCTGCTAAGTAGTACACCCTAAAAATGCATACAGCAGCTTTTGACCCTGAATTATATCTTTTAGGAGAGGACTATTCCCAAAACTTTCAATGAAGAAGTGCTGTGGAACTGTTGGTTGGAGTTTAACATTAAGATCAAGGACCTGCCTAAAGGGGCACGCCTCAACCTGCAGGTAAACCCTGTTTAAATCCATTACCATTAGGACAGTGACACAATTTTTGTGACTGATTCTCTGTATTCCTCCACAATAGTGTTCAAATGAGGTAATCAAGGTAAAGTGCAGAATTTCAGCTGTAATTGAAGGAGTTTGACAAATAGCAACTGGATCAGAGAGATGGGGATGAAGAGGGAGGGATGCCTTGCTGTTATATGGTGCTAGCGCAGTTAGCTACCTCTAACCTCTAACTGCGCTACCTCTCGAAAACAACCTCGAAAGGTTGTTTTCTTTTAGCAAGATGGTGCAAAGGGACTTTTCTGCACTGAGGAATAAAGTTCAGTGATTAAGTTGTTCTTTGGTGTTTTTCTGTTTTCTTTTTCCATTCTAATGCCCTCACTTGGTCGGACACGTCTTTGGATAGCAAATAGAGAGTTAAGCTAACACACATGTCCATTAAACTGCTGATTTGTCAGTTTTCTATTGTGCAGAGATTACGTGAAATCATCAGTAATTCCTAACTGTTAATGGGATCATTTCCTCAAACCCCTTGAATTAAAGCAGAAAGTTAACCCTTCCATCCCCTCTTGATTGTTTAATTTCAAATCCATTGTGGAGGCGGAGGATAGCAAGAGAGCTAAAATGGGGTACTTTTCCAAATACTTATACACCTGACTCTATGTATTTAGGTAAGATAAAAGTTTATAGTTTACGAACTGTAGTGTCCTATTTGTAATTAATGAACTACAGTAGAATTATTGATCTTCTCTGTTACATAACGGTCCACTTAGCCCTACATTTTCCACTCAGGTGATCTGTGGTAAGCAACCCCAGGCAACAAACATCAGAGGTTCCTACCAGGATAATACAGCAGGAACCAGCAGCCTTGATGGTAAAGTCCTGTCACATTTGGTCATCTCTCTTGTTGAAACTCTACAGTTGAAGGTTTCATTGTGTCTGTCCGTCCATCTTTCAGGAAAGACCAAGAACCGTCTCCTGTACTACGTCAACCTGCTCCTGGTTGACCACCGCTCTCTGCTTCGCCAGGGCGAGTTCATTCTCCACATGTGGAAGATTCCCGAGAAGGGTGACGAGAGCAGCAGCAGCATCAACGCCGATAAGCTCACCTCGGCCACCAACCCAGACAAGGCCTCCTCAATGGCCATCGCCATTTTACTGGACAAGTACTGCTATCCCGTGGTGTTGCCCAAGAGCAGGGACGTGGCCAGGGACTCCGGAGCCGGGGGCGAGGAGGCCGACTCCGGGGAGAGAGGTCAGAGAGAGATGCCGAACCATCTGAAAAAACAGTTTGAGGCTATCGTGACTACTGACCCCTTACATCCACTTAGTCCTGAGGACAAAGAGCTTCTGTGGCACTTCAGGCATGAGTGTATGCGTCACCCCAGGTACTTGGTCTGTTTAATATCATTATTCAGTTTGTCTCTTAGTCACACTCTGGACTTGATATTCCTATTTTGGTCTGACCATCACCTCTTTGGATGTTGAGGACTTGGGTGTGTCAGTGCATTAGGGTCTCCACCCTGCTATATACTGGCCCTGCATCATTAATGCATCTACTATAGCTGACTTCTTCAAAACTGCAAACATCATCCTCACTCCCTTCAAAGGGATGCTGACCAAGTGATTGCTAACTTTAATACCATCTGTGGAAAGAAAAGAAGACCGTCCAGGTCCACAGCTCAGCTTTCCTTAAACACCGACACTGGTGCACTTGGGCAGTTAAGTGAGTGTCGATGAAAAATACACGACATGTGCGACAAACTGTCAGCAAGCTCTAAAAGGTCTAAGTGCTAATTGCTTTGCCTCCATCATTCTGCCCTGCTCATAGTCTCCAATGACTTGCTCTTGCCTTTAGATAGTTGTGAATGTACCGTTTTAGTTCAGCTGTTGACATGGTTGACCACCGTAATCTTCTAAATCCTTTTAAGACCTAGGTTGGCACTGGGGAAATTAATTGTATACGATTCCCCGAGGCTTTATATCCCATAAGTACAATACCTCTTGCTACTCAGACTACTCAGGGCTGGTCAACTATGGTTGTTTTAAATGTATTTTAGGAATAAATTTGCTTGGATTAATTGTGCCAATAATCTCCTGCAGGGCTTACCCGAAGCTGCTGGGCTCGGTCAGGTGGGGGAAACAGGAGGATGTTCTGGCAACACACCGTCTGTTGGAGCGCTGCAGCGCGTGGGACACCAGGTAAAAGGCTTGTCCTGCTACCACTGTACAGTACGGATCTCCCATCAGTCTGTTCAGCGACGCGTCACTTATTCACATGTTGTTGGTGTAGTGGCCTGGATGTTGGTCTGGCAATGCAGCTGCTGGACTGCCACTACTCGGATGCTCAGGTTCGTTCGATGGCTGTCAGGAAGCTGGAGACGCTGGAGGATGATGATGTGCTCAGGTATCTTCTCCAGCTTGTCCAGGTGTGTCTTTTCTTTTTGTTCCATTGTCTATATTTTTCTTGTTTTGTACTTCAAGTCAGTGCAACTGACCAAAACCATAAATTAGAATTTGATGCAAGTAGTTAAAACTCTTAGTCAGCTTCAGCATTGAATTTTTGAAAGTAGCCACGTTTCTATTCACTTTTGAAGCAAATCTGATGCCATCTTTTGACAAGCCAAAAAAAGAAATGTGAACCGAACACATTTGCATTGACTGGGTCAGGCTTTATAAAGTAGGCTACCTACTTGAGTCAGAGTATATGTTATGTGCTGGTGGTTGTAATTCTGTAGAAGAAGCAGTTGTCCTAACCAGAAAAATACCCTGAGGAGAAATCAAACAACTGCGGTGGACAAACTTTTGGACTTGCGTTAACCTCTGGGAATATCTGAGATATTACATCAAATCTGGGAAAATTCCAGTTAGTCACATGAGTTTATTATGTGCCTCAGACAGGAAACAGGTCAGGTCAGTTCTGATTCACAGAAGGGTTTCCCCTAATGTGCATTATGCCCTCTTCAAAACATGCAAAAACCACCTCCAATGAGCATTTTATGCATTAAATTATGCCTGATGCATATTGATGTCAAAGAATCCTCTGTTTACACTCCTGCTGCTTTGACTATTTCAAAAGCTCCTGGAAAATAGCTGGTCATCAAATACATGCTGCAAGTTTCCATCGACTCTGGTCAGCTTTGCATGAGCAAGAGTTCCAGCTGAGGCTAACAAAGGACCTTTTGGTCTGATAGGAAAATGACACTTCTCTTCATGCTGTTATTACCACATGCAGTGTACTTCAGTGATATGTGGAGGCTGTTACCCATTCTATTACACAAGCCCTTTACATATCTATAAACTTTGTATATATAAAGTTTATAATGCTGCCTTTGAAATACTGATGTAGATCCTTTCCAAAAGAGTGCAGGCTGGCTTTGCAAAGGTGTTCCACTGACTCACAGCAGGTAGTCTATGTGTCATTCTATCTGATCTATTTTTAAATGCTGGCCAGTCTATTCAAGGAGTAGCTGCTGACAAACTAAACGGCGAAAAAGACCGCAACAGAAATGAGAGATGCTGGTTGAAATAGATGAATTTATACCAAAAACATTTTGAACATTTCATCCCTTCCTTAAGGAACCATCAGACAGGATTTCGGCCCAAACTGCACCTGTTGTTTGACCTTTTTAACCATTCGTTGCTTCCTTTCCATAACACATGCATTACAGTGTGTGAGTATAATCGGCTCTCTGTTTTCATTGCGCTTCCTTGATTGCTGAAGTCCACTTTTCACCTGAGGTTTTCACTTAATCATACTTTAACTTGTGATCCCTGTCTCTTCCAGGCAGTTTTTCCCTGCCCTGCATTAATATAAACTTTGTATTGAATGTGGCTTTGTTGTTTGCTGGTGTGTTTGATATATTTGTAACACACATGCACACAAAAAAAGACGAGTGCTTCTAAATGGATTTAGAATGGCATCATTCAGAAGACTGCTCCACATCTCATTTTCTGTATTTGTGGGGTCTGAAAACCTGGAGCCCACCCCTTCTTGTGGACAAAATTGGTGGATCTCACATCTTGAGAGTTTTTTTTGGTTAGCATCACCTGTACGAATTGTATATTTATATATTGATAATATTGATGGTGCTCTCCTTCTGAGAGATAAAATCTGTGAATGTTTTAGTTTGTACTATATTTGTACAATGATTACATTTGTAGGACCCCTCTGTTGTTTGGTTGAAAATGACTGAACTCATTTATCCTGTAGAGTAGGGCGTCTTCTTATTCTGATTAATGGTGGTTCAGAGGAAATCTGACTCACTGTCGTATCACTCTGAATAATACCCCTGTCTAATCTTTACTGCCTCTCTGCTGTATGTTGGCCTTGTATATGGTAAAATGAATAATTACTGTAATAAAGATCCACACTCTGATCTTATTGGGACCAGTGGTCATTACGGGGACCTGTGACTGGTCATAATATGGCAGGACATAATTTCTGGGGTAATTGTGACTTCTGTAAAGGTTACAGTCAGGCATGATGGTTAAAGTTGAGGGTTATGACTTGGGTTAGGCTTTCCACAATGAATGTAAGCCAATGCAATGTCTGACTAAGGATAGCTGTTAAAGCTTGTGTGTATGTCTTCTGCAGGCAGTCAAGTTTGAGCCCTACCATGACAGTGCTCTGGTCAGGTTTCTGCTAAAGCGAGCTCTGAGGGTAAGCAGAGGTTACACTCTGTCATGCAGGATGTGTGTGTTTCTTTATTTGATTCTTTCATTTGATTTGTTAAACAGCACAATTGACCTTTTAATGGATTTCTATGTTGGACTTAGATTCCGTTTGACCCTCTTTTGGATTTCTTCATTTTTCTTCACAGAGTAAGCGTATTGGTCATTTTCTCTTCTGGTTCCTGCGAAGCGAGATAGCCCAGTCCATGCACTACCAGCAGAGGTATGCTGTCCTGCTGGAGGCCTACCTCAGAGGTTGCGGTGAAGACCTGCTGCAGGACTTCAGGAAGCAGGTGAAAACAAAAAAACGATCTGCTGAAGAACTGATGATTGTCTATTGATCTTCTCTACAGTTACTGGACCACTTTTTTCTTTGCTTGGTCCTTGAAAAAGCTGAGAGCCACCTTTTTTGAGCGTTATTCTGTTTGTAAAGAAACAGCCCCTGTTTCACCTTCTTTTACAGCTTTTTACGATCAATGCCTGAACCTTTTAGATACATCCTGCATAGGAAAAAAACAGCAGCGTGGCGCAGCAGAAGCATGCTGTATGGGCCCATAACCCAGAGGTCAATGGAAACCATCCTCTGCTATGTATGACGTTTAGGGGGGCGGCTGTGACTCAGGGGTTAGAGTGGGTCGTCCAATAGCGGTTCAATTCCCGCTCAAAAAGATTTCAAATTTCGTGTGTCATGTATGCCCCGACTTAATCTTATCAACAAAAAAAAAAGGAGGCGGGTATAATGTGAGGCAGCAGCATTAATCCATGACAGTACGGGTGGGAGGGCAGGGGTTGTATTAGATATGACAGGGATGTTTTTTGCAATGAATTAAGTGATAAGAATAAGTCGATGTGTTCTAGGTGGATATGACTGAGGCTTTGCAGAAAGTAACGCGTGAAATGAAAGCAATGTCTGCTGACAAATATGATGTCACAACACAAGGTGAGGAAGAAAAGACACTTTACAGCCACCCTGTGTTTGTGAAACTGCACTTTGTGTTCTTTTGGGTCAATAATATAATGATTGAAAGAAAAATTCAATTCTAACATGTTTTTTTTGAAGATTGAATTAAGATTTAAGCAATGTGTTTGTTGTACTTTTGCCAGTGGTGTTTCAGCTGCGTCAGAAACTGGAGACTCTGCAGTTGTCTGGTGTGCCGGAGAGTTTCAGAGTCCCGTATGATCCGGGTCTAAGAGCTGGAACCCTGCTGGTGAGGAGCAAAGTCACGCATACATAAACACACACATACATCTGCAGCCATGTGATAAAATGAAAACATGCATCCATCTTCTATACCCGCTTAAACTCAGGGTCATTGGGTGAGAGGCAGGGTACACCCTGGATGGGTCGCCAGTCCATCACAGGGCCACACAGAGAGCATTGAGACAAACAATCCAGCTCCTCTCTCTCCTAGGGTCAATTTAGAGTCACCAGTTAACCTGTCATGCATGTTTTGGGGCGGTTGGAGGGAGACGCAGTACTCGGAGAGAACTCACTCCCACGACTTTCTAAATGAATGCCATTTACTGTGCTTGCAGATCGAACAGTGCAAAGTGATGGCGTCCAAGAAGAAGCCGCTGTGGCTGCAGTTTAAAAGGGCCGACCCCACCACTCTGTCTAAAGACCCTATAGGCATCATCTTCAAAGATGGCGATGACCTCAGGCAGGATATGCTCATACTGCAGGTGAGCAGCAACCTACAGTCTCCAAAGCAGAAGGTAGTAAGTTACGGGGGCAGTCTTGTGCACTTCCCTTTATGTCCTTTTCAGATTCTAAAGATCATGGAGTCGATCTGGGAGACTGAGTCATTGGATCTGTTTCTGTTACCGTATGGCTGCATCTCCACTGGCAACAAGATAGGTATGTTACAGAGTTATTTCGGATCATACTTCAGTGTTACACCTTTGGCCATCCAGAGCACCTTCATCGCAAGCTGTGACTATAATGGATGTAGCATTAATAGACTTGTTAAAAGTCTGTTTTTTACTCCTAATTTATCATTTTGATCAAGCAGGAGGAATAAGTGAGACTTGTTAGGTTCCCAAGTGTCTGTTATCCACACAGTTTGTTTCAAACTGACAGTTTTGGTATTCATTTGAAAGTAGAAATTCCATGAAATGGAATGAAATTGTTTGTCTTCACAGTGATTCTTAATCTTCCCGCTATCTTTATTTTCACACGATTGTAGGTATGATTGAGATCGTGAAGGATGCCAACACCATTGCTAACATCCAGCAGAGTGTTGTGGGAAGCACTGGTGCATTTAAAGATGAAATCCTCTATCAGTGGCTCCGGGACAAGTGTGTCAGTGAGGACAAGGTACAGATCACAGCCAGCTCAGGCCAAAAGTACTGTCATGACGGCTTCTTCTGATATCCAGCATCTTTTTTTACGTGGCATTTGGGCACATCCTCGGTTAATTCCATGCTTTTTTAAGTTGCAGTATGCAGGCCACCAGTAGGCGTAGTGTTGTGGCAGAAATAAATTGATGTCTGACTTCTTTCGTTTAGGAAAAAATTAACAAAACACAGATTTTACACAGAATTACTTTATTTCACAGCTTTATCTTCTGGCTTTTGTTTTTTATTTATTCTTTTTTTTTTTCAGCTCAAATAGAGGAAAAAGTTATGGAATCTCAATCATAAGTAAAACAAAAACGATATACTTGTGTCGTAATTTGCGTTTCTAAATGAGTACTTGCACAAATCTAAATATACAAATGAGTGCAGTTTTAAAGAGTGCTTGTTGAGCTTAATGAGCTGCTGCACCTGACTGATTGGCAGGGAAACATGCCCCCAGCCAGAGAGCTGTCAGTGGAAAAAAAGGATATCTATTCAGATTTTTCTTTTCTTTTCATTAGTGAAGTCTGTGCCTAGAATAATTCATAAAAGGCAGAGGAGCTAAAGCAAAGTACTAACCTTTAGTTTGTGATTCCATCACAAACTGAAATAAAAAGCCATTGATTACAACATTTAGATTTGGTATGTTTTACAAAGCCAGAATAGATTAAATAAAATTAAAAATTAAAAAAAAGAGTAGTGATGTCATTATTTTTGTCTGGGGTTGAATTTGAAGGACTTTTTCTAACATCTGATGAGCAACTGATGACAAAACGCTGATCAATGAAACGAGTTTGTTTCCAGAGTAGGTGCTGTGCATATTACTTGTAATCTGAGTTTCCTGCAGCAGGGCTGTTTATCAGCTGAGGGGAAGTAACAGTGTGGCAGACAGGAAGGAAGCGAGACTCAGGGTTTTTCCTTTTAGCGCAGTCGTCTCACACACTTACAGCTCACACACCTGCACCCTCAGTGTGGGCCCGATTGTGTTCGTGCCATTTTTGAAACACCTCTTCAGTGAGAGAAAAAAGATTGTTTTGATCCCACATCCCTCGGTCTAAAATGCATTTTCCCTTTTAGTATATTTCCAGGCATTAGTGACAGAATGCTATTTATTTCAGTGTTAACAAATCTTTCACTTCTCTCTCAGTAAGAGCAGCCAAACCACACTCCCCCTGTTTTTAGCTCTTATTACAGAGTCGGGGATCCACCCGCTGCCTTGACCTTTTAAATCAAGGAAGGTCGATGTATTGTTTGACAGTTTTTCTCCATGTGTAGTTCCAGCAGGCTGTGGAGAGGTTTTTGTATTCCTGTGGTGGATACTGTGTGGCTACCTATGTCCTGGGTATTGGGGATCGTCACAATGACAACATCATGATCACTGAATCTGGTAAATTGTTTTTATCTCTCTGTCAGACAAACGTAAAAAGAAATGAGCAACTTAAAGGAAATTCTGATGAATCTCCTTTGTGTTTCTGCAGGGAATCTCTTCCACATCGACTTCGGTCATATCCTGGGGAATTACAAGAGTTTCATGGGAATCAGTAAAGAGTGGGTTCCCTTTGTGCTCACACCAGACTTCCTGTATGTTATGGGAACATCGGGAAAGAAAAGCAGCCCCCACTTCCAGAAGTTCCAGGTGCAGAAAATGTGTTTTTTCATGTGAATTCTCAAACACATACTACAATAATGGAGAAAAAAAAACCTCTTTCAGTTCTACGGTTTTACATATGAAGACATGATTAAATAATCTGCTTCTTAAAATTTGGTTACTTCAACCTCAGATAAACAACACACCATGTCATTATTTATCGCATTAAGCACGTCTATTAAAGCAAAAGTCTTTGAAGTCAGTTTACTGGTGTGTGATGCAAAGGAGGAAAGACATCAGCAATGATCTTAGAGAAGCAATTGTTGCTTCCCATCAATCTGGGAAGGGGTATAAGGCCATTTCCAAACTATTTGGAGTCCATCGTTCTACATTGAAAAAGGTTTTTCATAAACAGAAACATTCACTTGCCAATCTTCCCAGGAGTGGACTCCCTGCAAGTTGACCCCAAGGTCTGATGATCCATTGCTCAGAGAAACTGAAAAAACCCAAGGGCTACACCTCAGACTCTATAGGTCTCTGTTAGTATGTTAAGTTCATGACAATATGGTGAAAACCAAACCCAGCATCTCAGTAAACACCTCATACCAACTGTCAAGCACGGTGGTGGAAGGCTGATGATCTGGGCTTGTTCTGCAGCCACAGGACCTGGGCACCTTGCAGTTATCCAGCCCACCATGAACTCCTCGGAATACCAAAGTATTCTGGAGTCTAATGTGAGGCCGTCTGACAGCTAAAACTTGATTCCAAAGCACAGCAGTGGATCTGCAACAGAACGTCTGAAAAAAATAAATAAATAAAGTGTTGCAATGATAACTTGCAAAGTCTAGACCTCAACCTGTCTGAGATGCTGTCATGGGTCCTTAAGAGAGCTGTGCATAAATTAATATCCCCTAACCTGAACTGAAGCAACATTGTAAAAAAGAATGGGAGAAATTCTTCAACAGCCATGTGAGTGGCTGCTAATGTCATATATAAACCGATTACTTCAAGTTATGCCCTGATGTGTAAAACCATGGATTTGAAAAAGGTGTACTGAAATCAGCCCTACACACAATTCCTTCTTTCTCTGTCTCAGGATGTGTGCGTGAAGGCTTACCTCGCCCTTCGGCACCACACCAACCTCCTCATCATTCTTTTCTCCATGATGCTGATGACGGGTACGACTTCTCCTCTGCTCTTTTCCAGGATTACAAATGTGTCATGACTTATTGGTCATTACCCAGGTGTCACCTGGCTGTCTCTGACAGGAAGCTGCAGTTTTTCATTTAAGAAGTTGAGACCAAAACATGATCATGTCTTTAAAAATGTTTTGACTCAGGTATGCCCCAACTGACAAGCAAGGAGGACATTGAGTACATCCGTGAAGCGCTAACTGTTGGCCGCAGCGAAGATGAGGCACAGCGCCACCTGCTGGACCAAATTGAGATTTGCAGGGAGAAAGGATGGATGGTTCAGATCAACTGGTTTGTTCATCTGGTGCTGGGGATCAAGCAGGGTGTGGAGAAACGGTCCACTTAGGACATAATTATTAATAAAAAACGTTCTTAATCTTATAAAAAGTAGAAAGATTATCTTGGAGGAACCAAAATATAGTTGTTTTTTTTTTTAATTAAAGGATGTTCTATCATAAAGAGTCCAAGAGCATAAAGTAAACTAAATGTAGGAGTGACTGTTGTCATGCATTTAATAGACCAAGTCAAAGGGCAGAGTAGGGACTCTGTTTACATGAGAAAATAAGTTGGTCTCAGAACATTTCTTATGAAAAGAGGTGTTTAGCAGCTTTCTATTTCCTGCTGTCATATTCATCTTCTCCTTGCAAAGAAACGCACTTTTCTCCCATTTCTGTCATATGATTTAAAATGTTGCAAATGCTCTTGAATTGTACTATTACCTAAAAATAACGCAGGCTTGGTATATACAAAAACAAATTGTATCAAATTTCAATTGTATCAACTAATGTGCAAGAAATTGTCAAATTAGTTTAACTCTCCTGGTCAGAGGTTGAAGGCAGTTTATGTCACTGTTTTATTATTTATTCATCAAAATTGTCTTCATTTACACTGGCTGCTTTAATACCTCTTAGATGTCTTCAAAGAAGACATTTTTTTCTGCTATTTTTGCACTTTTTGTTTTCATCTCTATTCGCATTTGCCTGTTTTAATACATTGGCTCCAGCCCGCTTCCCCAGGGTCTGCCTCTTTTGAGATCAGTAGTTTCCAATAACCCACTGACTTTGTGACAGAGCATAACAGCTCTGTCACACTGTCACAGTTAACAGCTTTAGAGATCATACTAGCACACACCACAAATCAAGCTCAGACTACCACACATCAAACTGATAGAAAAATACTTGTCTGGCAATTCTATTCTCAAATGATTGCATCTCCCTCATCAGCAGTTTTGTCACAAATTATTTGTATCCATTATTCTTTTGATCTAATGGATCAGTCTCCTCATGAGTAGCGTGTTTAACTGACCCCGGTTGTTAGAACGCCACACAACAGACCGCAACAGCCAGCTGGCAGGTTTGTACTTTGATAATAGTGATGTTGCTTTAGGTGCATTCAATAATGAATAAGAAATGGGACAGTTCCAAGTTCCAGCTGGGAAGAAAATAAAGAGAATCTGTTAGAAGCCAGGTTCCCTTGTTGGGATATAAAACATTAAAGACCTGGTAGAGCATTAATGGCTCACTTATTTCTTAAGCAAACTATATAACTGCTGATGAGAATTTGATGTTGTGAGCAGAGCAAAAAGCAAGAGCAAAAGAGAGAGTTGAATTACCATCTCCGAGATACAGTGAATGTATCATTATTTGAAGTTGTATAGAGATGAAGGAGAGGTGGATATTTCTATTCTGACCAGGGAGTGTGATCCACAACTAATCTGAACCACTCACTGAATGAGATAACTTTTGACCCCAGGGACCCATTTTGTCCATTTTTTTTTTTAAAGTTTGCTTTGTTTTTCCTCTTCTATTTGTTGTCAGTAACCATGTGATGTGAACCACAGAAAAGTTTATCTACGTTCCCTTTAAAAATAGAAAATATTCTAAAAATGCAATACTACTGTAAAGGCCATAAAGGTGCTGATACTACACTGGTGTGTTGGTGTGATTCAGTGCATGCTTGTTAGTGCTGGATTCACTTCTTACCTTATCATGAGTCATTCTTAATTTGTTTTTCAGTGTGAGCTCATTACTTAATGTGTCTTAATGTGTCAAACAGCCAAGTCAAGACTGAGGTCTTTTGATATGAGGTAAAACGCAAGTAACACTGGAGGTCTCCAATGTGTGGAATACAGCAAGTTGTGAAAATACGGAAAAAAAATTAGAATTATTTTTTTTTTATCACAAGTACATGAGTAAAAAGATGTCCAAGTTCCAACAGTCTGAATCAGTATTTGTCTTCAAGTTCACTTAAACACTTTTTGAAAACAGAGAAAACTACCTTTCAAATGAAAGAATATTTTGTAATAAAGTTATTTGAGCTTTTTAATGCTTTTGATTGATTTTTGAACAACTAAATGACTTTTCACAAATAAAATGTACTGCTTGTTTGCCCACTATGTCCGTCATTCTTGAATGTGGGGATTAACTGTGACCACAAGATGGTGTTACACCACAAGCTCATCCCATTAGGTCACAAGGCTCGACACCACATCAGCCTACCTTTTCCTTTCCTCTGCCTATTGCATACTTTTTCTCTTCACCGTTTCCCATCTCTTCCTCCCGCTCCTCATCAGCCTCTCCTCTTTGTCTTCTCCTGCACTCTCAGCAGAGAGTGGGTGTGAGTGCACTGCACGATGAATAGATCTTTCATGTCAGCCTGTTTCATGGCTGTAAACTGCTGTGTACAGTGTAATGTACAGTGTTGAAGGTGTAAGTGGATTAGACAGAAAACCCTCCTCTTTTCCCACAGCTCTTTCTATGATGTTAATTGGAAGCTTTCTGACAAACTGTATGGTAGCTTCACAGCTATGGTGTTCACTGAATGGAGTTAAACATATTCTCTTTTGTCTTCAGTGTTCTTGCAGTTGGAGATTATGTCATATCTTTATGTGAAATCTTTGTATATCTGTGTATAAAGGAGAGCAACTTTATATTCAAACCACCTGCAGATGAAACTACAGAGCTGATTGTAACCTAGCTTCTAGTGATCTGTAATTTTTACGGGACTGTCTCAAGAGCCTATTTTTACAGGACATACTTTTGCTTTCAGCTGATCATTTTCAGGAATTCTCTTATTCTTTCTTTCCCTAGAACAGACATACGCTGTAGCTTTTACAGTATGACACCCCCCACTGTGACAGGGCTGAGGTTGGTGTGGGAGGGAACTGGAAGAAACTGGAGCAAACTGGAGCGTCCAGAATCGATTCACTCTCTTGTTCTATTATCTCTTGTTCCTCTCCAGGAAGACATGAACCAGATCATACGACGGGGGAAATCACAATGCCTGTGTGTGTGTAAATGTGTGCAAGCGTACTTCTGTTTTTGTGACTTTTACATCTTCGGGATGAGGGCATTTGGCCTGACCTCACTTCTCCGAGAGGATATTTTAGGGTTAGGACCTGGTTTGAGGTTAATTGGTGATGGGTTCAGGTCCCAGGCAGGGCAAAGGTCAAGGACCACCAAGGCCATGAGGGTGCTGAAATACATGGGCTTTGTGCATGTATGTGCAGCATTTCTGTGTAAATGTAAATGCTGTTATATGTGCATGTATATGACTAGATGTGTAGGTGTGATTCACTCTGTTTATGGTGGGTGTCTTTTAGTGGCTTGGAGAGCATAAATACAGATTTAATGCTTTCTCTCTGCATTTAGTGTAAATGTGAAGTGTTGCTGTTAGCCTCTGAAGATGTCTCCACTCCTTCTACTTTTTTATCTTTATTGTTTCCGAAGTGTACAGTTTTTAACTGTTATAACTTTAATTTGAAGTCTTACCACTTTTTATAGTGCTTAACTCTGGAGGGGATATCAGGGGTGGCCAAGGCCAGCTTAACATCCTTATCCATCTTTAACAAGACCCCAAACCAGTTTTCCATGCTGTATGGTGTAAAAGTTCCCTCTGAGCTTGAAGCAAAATGTCCACCTTCCTCTGTTCATGTATCAGCATTTTCTTTAGAATCACAAAGATAAAGTAAATCGATGTTTTTCTAAATGTCCACCAGAGGGAGAAAAAAAACTGACGTAATGCAGAATAAAGTCAGAATCAGTTTTTGGCTTGATGGCTCGGAAACACCTGGTCATACAATCATTGCTTTTATCTCTTGGCCAGTGAGATCAAATAAACACCTGCAAAAGATAGAAATTCTTGCACCTTTCCCTAATCAAAACAGTGAAACAAGTAAATAACGTCTTTTTGAGAATTGGTCATTAAACAGTGTTTTTAAACACCGTTTTAAATTTGTTCTTAACATTCTCAACTGAAACAATTCCAAATTGAATGCAGCGCAAAGGAAGCACAACAATGCTACAAAGATTCTAGCCATCATACTACCAGGTTGTTTCTAGCTTCTGAGCTTCAAGCTCAGCAACCTCTTAAAAAATCTGATCCAGATACAGGCTGTTTTTTATACATTTTTCACATATACATTACTGTCTGTTTCAACACTTGAATAATTATTTTGTAAGTGTAATGAATGATATTACATTATTTTCATTTCCTGGAAAAGTAATAAAAAATGTTAATGACTAGACCTGCAGCCATGGATGTATACTAATTTATAATCCAATGGAACGCATTCTCAAATTTCAGTAGAAATGATAAATAGTAATGGAAGGTGTCTGTTCAGACTCCAAGTGCGCTCTCAACAAGATTTCAATATTGCATCTACTCACTTACAGCCCTCCTAAAGTCCTGAATATCTAACTAAATTGAGCTCACCTTAAGCCCAAGCAGTTTAGTTCTTATTAGCATATAATTTATATATAACACAAATAACAATAAAGATGATGGAATATGCACAACTTAAGTCTAAATAATGATAAAATCAAAAAGAGCACTATACTGGATTTCAGTACTGTGCTTTGTTTTGAAAATTGTTTTGAAAATAGTTTCGTTTGAGGTCAGAACATCTAAGAATCTTATTTTCCCACACTTTTCAGTTACTGAAAATGTACTTTTAACATTAACATTTCAAAAACACAAAATCACTTTGTTCCCCTGTGAGTTGAAAGAGAGACAGTAGTGGTATGTTTTCAAACATCTATATTACTGCCAGATGAAATGTGAATGAAAACGGACATTAAATATAATTTCAGTACATTTATTTTGTCATATGAATGATAAATATGGAACTATACAAGCTGTATGCTGACAATGAGAAACCTCTGAGATATCTTAAAGGAGGCTGTTGAAGTGATATATGTAAAAGTTGTGATGATTTCACAAAACAATTTCAACTGTTGAGGTTAGAGTTTTAGCTGTTGCACAGGCATGCAGACCGCCAAAATCACTGCTGTTATATAACTCGAGTGCCCCTTACTGATGTCTAATTGTGTGTTATTTAATATATTATGAAAAGAGATAAAAATCTTAGGTCTGAGACTCTTTATAGATCAGATTGATATTCCCAATCCTGTTGCAATGCGAACATTGTTCACATTTAGACCAAATTTATCCCAGTTTTAGCCAAGTTTCCTATGGACCACTTAAATATCTTTACCAAAATAAAAGAGCACTGTAGGCTACTGGAGATGATCAACCATTTTTTTCAGAAAAGGATGCCTTTAAAGTAGTATTTTTTACCTGTTGACTGTTCACCCAGAGGAGTTGTCAGACAGCCTCTAGACATCTCTACATCACAGAGGAATAATTTTTTTAAACAGTCATTTTTGTCAAATTGTTCACAGGTTTTTTAACATGTCATATGTGATGTATTGTGTTGCTTTGTGAGCTTTAAAGGTGTTTGTTGGTGGATTTTACAACCGTTAGAGCCAGGTTTATGCTAAGCTGAAGTGATCTCATATAAGGAATGTGAGAAACCAAAATTAAGTGATAAAAATAGAGCTGAAGGCAGTGCACGTAAATTAAAAAACAGCGCAGTGAAAATGGAAGGGAAATTAAAAATCTGGTTGTCGGTTATTGCCAATTATTTCGGACATAAGATCGTGAACTGCGTGCTTGTAGGGAAAGACACTGTATAGAACACATGGCCACATTTTGCCTCATGGCCACCGGGCAGCCTTCAGTCCAAACTTGACCTTTTAACAGTTTCCTCGATTACAACACCTAGCCATTAATATTACAGCCTTTTAATATTTAACACCCTTGGCATATCTGTACCCGCTGTAACTGGAGACAGAATGTGGAAGTGTGTTTGGGTGTGCATGCATATGTGTGTGTGTTTACCAGCTTGCCACATCAGATACCTTTACTGACAGAAAACAAGGGTGCACAAGAGTGTGGGTTGGTGTGTGCGTGCTTGTGTATGTATGCAATGTGACACTGGCTCTAACACTCTATCTGTATTTTGCATCAGTTACCATCAGGTAGAACAATTAGTCACTACAAAGGCTGGCCAAGCAATTAGACTGGGAGGATGTAGAGTGGGTAACACACAATCCTGTGGCATATTTGCTCAATTATTTCATTCATCACATTCCAAGAACATCTTTTGGCGAACATTTACAATGAGACAATTACACTTACTTACACTTTCCTTGCAGGAGAAAACATCAGCTTTAAATCAATTTCTAATTTCTGATGTAGACATTGTAACGACTGTTTAAGTAGTGTTTCAAACATATTTTCATCAGAGTTTCTCAGTAAAACTTTCAGGACTTTTTGAGGGTAGAGGGTTTCTTTTGCATTTTACTTTCTTTTAAAGCATATAAAATGCCAGTTCTCTGATCAATCAAACTCTCCTTCATGGGAAGCTGCAAAGCAGGAGGAGCTACTTACAAAGCTCAGCATGAAAATTCATCCATTTCACATGATGAGCAAATTTGTTGCCAAGGCCTATGCCCTATTTTGCAGTTTCAAACAAAGGCTTTTTGGGGTTTCACACCAATTGTGTGGTGTTCTTCTTTTGGCCACTTCCCCATAAATCTTCCTAAAATATGGCTAGCAGTTTTTGTAATCTTCCACACAGAAGAAAAAAAAAGAGTATACCTCTGCCTTGCCCATCAACTTAGCAAAAAGAAATGTTCTGTGTGATAGAAACTTAGAAGCCTGCTTATATATTCCTGGATAAATTGAGTTCTATAGAGACATCAGACTTCACAAATTAAGTCGAGGCTATTCCTTCAAAAAACAACCCCATCGACCCATCATTCACGTCTGACAAAACAACCCTGTGTAAAACTAATTGAATATGACTAAAACAAACACTACTGAATGTATTTTCAAGTATTATAATTAGTTTACTTTCATAAATGGGCCAAAAAGGTGGGAGATCAGATTTTGGCACAAAAGCGACATCTTGATAAGCAGGTCTTGCTTTCAGCAGCGCATTTAATTTAGCCTCAACAAGATCGACTTTCTCTCTCTTTTTCCTGTTTACATCTCTTCCCTTCTCTACAAGATTTAGGTGTTAACAAAACAAAACTAACCAGGCAACAATAGCAACTTTTAGAGGTATAAAGAGAGCAATCCTGACATGATGGTGCTCCCATCTAAGCATCCAACATGATGTGACATCCCGTCACATTTTGTAGTATGTTTCACATTTAAAGTTAATTTCTTTCTTCAGTTGAACATATGCTTTTAAGAGTAAAGCAACAAAGGAAACGGGAGGCTGTCATATATTTTCCTGCTTTATGCACTGAATGCACAAAAAAGAGAGATTAAGAAATGTACATTAAAAAAATCTCCTTTTTTGTCACCTTTTGCTGGTTAGTTGTTGCATTGACTGCCATCATCAGTCAATCAGTGAAAAATCATAGAAATGCTTGCTTTTGTCTGTCAAAAACTACACAGGGTACATTTACTTCTGGGATTGTGCGAAGAGGTGGTTGATTGTGGCTTGTATTGAGAAATATTAACCCAGCTAAACAGCTGCTAAAGTAAAGGGTCTAGATCTGTTCCAAAGATCACAGCATGATGAAAGATGATGAGTTTGTGTACTGAATTTTCATACTGAAGATCAATTGAATTGTGATAGAATCACTTAACTAATATCCAGACTGTTATAACCCTATATGTTTGTACCATTTCTAAATGATCATCTCTTTTAATCTAAATGTATGCCATGATGATTCTTCTCTTGTCTTCAGATCCATGAAGCCGACCTTTAAGACTTCACAGGTTTGCAGCTAAACCTAAACAGAAGGTCCAGCAATTAATACATATTAGAGAGTCCAATAATCTCTGCTCAACTCTGTGGGGCTGTAATTCCTTCGCCAAACACCCAATCAGACACCTGGTCTGCTACCCCAGAGCCCAGTGTGCTGTGCATTAAGTGACTATGCCAAATAAGCAGAGTTCCTGAGATTCTGCTACCCTTTCTGCCAGCTGGAGAGGACTATTATCCGGGAAGAGCTAAGCTTCCACTGAGCTGAGGATTGCACTACTGAGTCAGACTGTTGCTCTTGTGCAGCAAAACATCATGGCTGACTGACTGAGAACTCAAGAGGGATCGAAGCCTGACTACCTGCTGGAGTCACTCAGTGTTGAGGTGAAATGGCTCTCCGCCGATCCCCCTCCTCCATCTGTGCAGGTGAGTTCCACAGAAACCTATAGGAAGCCTTTTTCTCTTTCCTTTGTGTGGCCTGTCCCGTCTGTCCCTGCTGTATCGTCACCCAACAAAAGACAGGACCACTGTAGAGTAACCCACCTGTTGTCCCTTCTCTGTTCTCCCAGTGTGTGCAGAGAATCAGTGTATTTGTCTGTGTGTGTCAGCAGGCCGTGTGGGGCGCCTATCAACGGGCAGCTCTTTACGGCAGGCAGGGTATACAGTTGCATGGAAGTTTAATTCGATTAAGCATTCAGACCCCACTGTGTTAACGCACCATGTTGTTCTCAGCTTGTCTCCAAGAGAAAGTATTTTATCACATTTAAAAAAAAAGAATCAGTCTGGGATGACTTTATTTCAGACATGTGCTCCTTCTGGGTAAGGCTCAGAAGGTTAATCCGGGTTAGTTTACGTGACTGACTACTTCTGTGCTCCACTGTAAAACAGGTGAAGATACCATAAATTCTGACATGAGATGATCCATTTGGATGCTGTCAAACTAGCCTGAAAGTCATAGGATAAACACAACATGGCTTCCAGTTTAGAAATCTTCAGAGTTCAGGCAGAGAATTAAATCCATATCTATTAATGTTGACTCAGTCAAACTTAAAATGCTACACATAATATTTACATACCTAATTAGAACTTAAATACAATAAGTCAAACTTGCATATATAAAAAAGCATATATTTTTAATTCCCTCTCTTAATTTGCATTTTGAAAATGTAAATGTTAAAGAAAAAAGCTTTCACTAAAGTGAAAAAAATCAATAGAATTAAAATAATAGGCTTAAGGTTATTCTTAGTCTGTTTCAACTTGATAACAAAACATAGATGCAGCAATTGTGAAAGTTTTTGATTGTCATTTTTTTTTCTTTGTAAGGAAGCAGTCAGGTGTTGTGCAAACCTGTAACCACGTATTTATTTATATTTCAACCTGACCATGTGTTTTTACCCTACCCCAAATCATACTTCTATTAATATTTCAACCTAACCATGCATTATTTACCAAAATTTACTCAGATGGGAACTTGGTTCTTTTGTATGACAATTCACAATGTGTTTGAAGGTGTAATATTTTCAATATTGCATAAAGAAAAAAAAAGCACACATTGTGGCAACACTTTTGAAGCCTTGACAATGTAGTCCTTTTTACAGTTTTTCTGACATGTGGATTGTGAAAAGCACACAATGGCATGTAAGAATCTTGTATTCCAGAGGGTATGGTACCATTTTTGAGCCTTTATTGTGGCTCTACCACATTTTTTGCTATGAACCAATCTAGCTACTTCACATTTTGATGTGAAACTGTTTCTGAACTATTGGTAGCCCATTGCAGGAGCTCTGGTCAAATTGAGTCTTTCTCGTATTGTCTTGAGATTTTCTGCTGATCTTTTTTGAGTAAGGACTGTAAGAACAGGGGCGTCCCTGTCTATTTTCAAGAAACTTGAAGACCCAGAGATCTTTTACCCTAGCATTTACCCTGTACTTCTCTACCCTCACTACTGCACTTTCTCTTTCTGTACTTCCCTCTATGCCTGCACTCTATCTCTACACTGTCACCCCTGTCACCTCTGACAGAGTCTGACTTGTGGTTTCCTTCTATGTAGCTTATTGTTAGCTTTGATGTTAGCTGTAATGTTATATCCTCATTTATAAGTCGCTTTGGATAAAAGCATCTGCTAAATGCATAAATATAAACATAACCATGCCAGTTCTTTACAAGTGGAAGGAACTGACTGAGCTTAAACCATTCTGACAAAATTCTTCTACTCCCCTGATTCCATGCTCAAGACTTCAGGATTGCACATGATACGTGTGTAACCAGAAGATAACCAAACACGTTTCCACAGAGATTTTAGGTACATGAGAAACCCTCAGCTGATGTCTGTGAAAAAAGGTTTCCAGCGTCACACTTTCAGATACTTCATTCGGTAAAGTGAAAGAAGTCAAGTGGAGTAGGAAAAAGCCACAGAATAAATAACAATAGTTGAAGCCAGCTTTAACATTTAGAAGACAGCTGGGAATTTAAGTTCAACACCATGCTCCGTTAATGCTTCAAAAACAAAAGCTTACCATTTTTACAGCTGTAACACATTAGCATTCTCTCTCATCAGCAGTTAATAACATGAGACCAAATAAGACAGGATTCTGGCAGAAGTTTCCTTACAATCAGTGAACCGGAGATGAGACAGCTTGTGATAAAAGCATCAGCATTAAGTCTTTGTGCCGTGCTGCTGCTGCCCATTATCTGCTCCCTGAAAGATGCCCTTTGTCTGTGCTGCTGGAAATTAGTGTTAAAATAGAAAGAGTGTTTATCTTACACAATCACTCTGAGAAACAGGAGCTAGCTAGAATTCCAAAAGCTTCTGATTTAAATCGACAGTTTGAGGAAAATACAGTAGCTTTTTTAAAATTTAATGGCAGTCAACCCCAAAAGAGATATAGCATGTCAGCATGGTGTAACTTAAAACTGATGGTTTCAAGTTGGACAAGCTACCTTCTTTAGCTTCTACAGTCTGGTGACAGAAACTCCAATTTCAGTGATGCCCTGTTTTATATTCATACAAGGGGGATTTTCTCATTCATTTTCCCTCCTACTGGAGAGAACCTGGCAACCTCCCAGTTCCATACCTGCCTCTCTAACCTTTAAGCTACAATGGTGACGTCAAATGGGCATAAACGCTGCAAACTGTTGCCAATAAATGTTTCTCCTTCTCGCTTGAGCCTCAAAACAATTTGTAAAAGAAAGAAGAAAAAAAGATCTCACCCTTTCGACTCAGCTGACAGCTCTTACTCATATGTAGTAGTTTGTTTAATTGTGGAACAAAAGTGTTTGAACAAGAAACATAGAAAGAAGTCGAGAAGGAGGGAGCTGTCCGTGGTGCTTAAATGAGAGCGCTGCACGTGGCCTGGTACGTTACTATGGCTACAGCTGTCTGTATCCCTAAATAACCATACACACACACACACATACACAGTAACCCTATTACCAAAAAAAAAGAGGAAAATGGCAATCTGACAGCAAGATAGTCAGACTGTCACAGATGGAGAAGTATCTGTTTTGGCACAACTGCAATTAAACTCCCTAAGAGGAACTGTTGGGGGATGAAAGCAGCACTAAACACCAAGCAACAAGTCATTTTATATGTTTCTGTCTTTTGTGCTCCATGAGCAAATTAAAATTCAGATAGGTCTTTTGTAAATTTTTGTGGCTTTTTGTTTTCTTGCTTTGAGGCTAGCTGATAGGCAAGTTTGTCCTCTATGTAGTGCTTTGAGACTGGGTTTGTGATTGATTGACTCATGCATCAATTTGCGCAGTGGGAAGCTAAGCTTCACCAGGCCACTTTGCATATTTGTGGCTCAAAACAACACTGAGCAGCAGCTGAAAAGGAAACCAAGAAAGCACAAGAAAGCCACATAACCTCAAGGTCCTCGGATTGTCAAGGAATCTTCGGCAGCATATCTTCACGCTGACTTTAGGCAACACAGCATATGCAGGAGTTGCATATGAATAAGACTCATTTTCATACCAACAGATGCCGTGGTAGTTGTGAGCAAGACACTTAACCCCCAAATGCTTCATAATAGCTGTTGGGTAGCTGAGATCATGGACAAATTATTTGAGAGACTCAGATGTTTTAAAGCCCCCCCAGCTCCTCTCCACTTTGGTCTTGTCTATCCAAAGAATATTGTTCTACAAGTCTTGTGGTTTATTCAGAGTAACTTTACGAACCTCAGCTGTGATGCCATTTTCTTTTTAGAGAGAAAAGACTTTCTCCTGCAACCCTTCCAAACAACCCAGACTTGTTCTTTCTTTTTCTAATTGTATTGTCATAAACATTTAACATGGTAACTGAGACCTGTTGAAACTGAGACGTAGCTCTTTTCTTCTGGTTTTTGTCATTTCTCTGAGCATTGCGCGGTCTGACCTTTGGGTGAACTTGCCTGGACATCCACTTAGATTGACAGCTATCTTGAATGTTTTCCACTTGTCCACTTCTGTTGGCTTTCTTTGATGAGTAGACTTAGCTTTTTGTCCCTTTTCATGCATATTCTAAGCATACCCACTCTGTAGTCTGGATGGCCTTGCTTCAAAAACAATTTAATGAATTGTTAATTATGGGGTGTTTCTTAACCAAATGTGGGAAAATCACGATCATAGTTGTGCTGTTGTTGCAGTTATTTTCAGGATGAGGACAAGGGCATAAAGGTGAAGCAAGCTTTTAAGTGTCAGTAAGGCTGATTAAGTTTGGCTGGATCTTTTACACAAGATGAAATTGATGAAAATACGCTTGTATCACTAAAACTGAATCATTCAGGAGGCTCTAGCTTCAGCCTCTGATTTTTATTCCTGCTCTAAAATTATTTCACATGTCCAAACAGGATTCTGACCTCGATTGTTGTCATTTGTCAGCCACTAACTGTCCAATAAAAAATTCTGGTCTTCCAGAACCATGGCCCAATGGTGCTGGTTTCAGGCAGGTGACAACAGCACTCAGCGAGTCGTCCTCCATCCACAGCGATGCCCTGTACCACCTGACCAAGGAGGTCTCTGGGATTGGAATGAACCCCATTTCATACAGCACCCCACATCCTGAAGCTTTTAAGGAAGAGCCCTGGTTTGAGGAAATACAAAATCTGCTACAGGTGAGGGGAACATGACAAGTGAATGCTTGTGCCCCGGGGTTTAAAAAACCCCACACATTCATATATGCCATTTTGAGTTAACATCTCAATAAAATTTCGAATACTTAGCGATAATGACGTAAGCCCAGTAGTTTGTTTGGATTGTATTTGTGTTCATAGTCTTTCAAAAAGAGTTGGGACTTTTGAACAAATTAGGCTGATTTCAGGGCAGAGTTACTGTTAGTTTGGGGCCGATTTTAGAAACAGGGTTAAGTGTAAGGCCAAGGTTAGTACTGCTTTTTCTGTGCGAGTATAGACAAGCGCATGGTTGGTCGAAAATCTATTTATCAGCAACAATATACCTTGTTCATGCTGTAGATATAGGAAATATTTTTTAGGAAAAGATCAAGTTTTAGCATTGTTAACATTTACAAAAAAGAGGCTTTTTATTTGTTACAAGGCATCACAAGCAAGATCAGCAATCAGTACTGTGGAATCTACTAAGCATCACCAACAGTCCCAGAAAAGTGAGGTCAGACAGCCATTAGCCTATGTTCTACGTAGAGGTTAAACCAACCAATCTTGACAACTAGCAGGGTGGGGATGAAATGAGAGGCTAATGTAAGCAATGAGGTTGAATTAGCCTTGAGCTAACAGCTGCTCAGGCCAGCCAAGCGAACAGATTCTAGCTGGTAGCAGCTGGGGTCGAGTAAGAGGGCACTAGCCACTAACTGTTGAAAAGGAAAGTTGTTAGCAGCCAGAACTCAAGCAAGTGCTGCCATGCAAACTGGATGTCATTTAAGGCTCCCCTTAGGACATCCACAATTCATTGCTATGTATGTAGGATTCCCTATAAGTTACAGGGACGTTACTTGCAACACATTAAAGGACAGCATCTAGCCCCATTTTCTGAGCATATGAACATAACTGAGAATTATACCCAGTTCTCCCACACTACAGTAAAACACATATCTGAGTTATAAGCATAACCACGAAGGCAGTTGCACAAATTTGAGTTAACCAGATGTGAAAAATTGTTTCACCAATTGAAACTTTGATGGAGATCTTAATGTCCCGGACAGGGCTCTCAAGTTTTGAATGCAGGCAAGAGTGACATCCCCCATCCCCCGCTCAATGTGAGACTTGAGAGCCCTGGTCCCAGAAAAGACCTGACATTACCCCACATGAATGAAGGAAGCTATCAAAGGTTGTTTGCTAGCCTCAATTAATGTCTTATTAAAAACATTGAAATGAGTCCAAATACATTTTGATACAGGGTCAATGAAGTTCCAAGAAACAGCCCCCTAAAGCCGTTCTGCTGGGAAACAATGCGTAAGTACGATATCAACGTCGTAAATGTCTTCAGAACGTCAGAGGACGTCGTCGTTGCTGAGAGGCGGATCAGTTAGTTACAGCTCTATTTGCATAAGGGGAAAAAATTATGTCATACATTTCAAGGCCAAGACAAAAATAGTCGAGGTAACAACCTCAAAAAGTTCAATTTTGAGGAACAGATTGGTTTTTAGGAATTGGTAACTTCTGGAGTTGAACTTTAAATAAAATTTCTATAATTTTTGTATTGTTTCTGTTTGTGTTTGCTGCCAAAGCTCATTCAAGTGGAAACAATACCCCTAAACTGCAGTCAGAGGGTGGACAATGCTTCAAATTGTATGTATCGTAAAAACGCGCCTCTGTGCAAATGACATCAGAGAAGTGTGGAGGCAACCTGAAGGCTGCTGCCTCTCTACCCGCTGCAAAAAAAGTCCACTATTTCAAACTACAGACGAAAGCAAAATACATTCTAACAGAACAAATATAGAGGAAAACGAGGTTATAGAGGGATTTCTTATATATAACATTCTCAATAGAAATAACTTGAAGGCAAAAGAAATAATAAAAATGATTTCTTCGTGAACTGGATTCACTGGAATATGGAATATGCTGAGATAAACGTCATGTAGAAAACGAGCAGCAAGACTAAACACCACATTGGGGGCGGACATTTTTTACAGAGTGTCACTCCCCGCGCTATAAGCACCGGTGATGCGCAGGCTGCCTGCAGTTGCATAGAAGGGTATCACCGGCATGTGACCGAGCAGCCGTTTCTGACAGATCCTTCCAAAGCAATGCAAGCTGAAGGAGAGGCGCCGTCGTTCCACTTGGACTGCGGACTAGCAGAAGCGACCTCACGAGTTGGATGAGCACAATGGGGAAGACCTCGATGATGATGAATCCGGCTGCATTTTACTGCAAAACCCGGCAACTTTCAGTCCTGCTCATCTTCTTCTCTCACTCTGTGTGTCTTTAAAGCGCAACAGCATGCAGATCTCCCCGAACGAAGACAAGATCCCAGTAAGTATCTACATCGCTCCTCTGTTGATTTTCACCTCTTTGTCTTGAATTATAACAATAATTAAAAAAGTTACCACTTTATGTTAACATAATTTTTTACGACCAAATGTTATAGTTTTACCTCTCTTGCATTTGGTGTCACTGTCAGAAACTCCGCTTTTTATCTAAGGATTCTTCATAGGTGAATATAGGCTGCTATATGAGCAAAGACAATATACTACTTCTCCTCCTCTTCCTTCTCTTTCTCCTCCTCTTTCTCCTCCTCCTCCTCCTAATACTACTACTGCTAATAGTTATACTATTGATAATATAATATGAATACGGACAATTCAACCCCAAATAAGAAACAGGTGAAATGGTTTTGAAAATGCAAATTTAGAACAAAGTCGTTCTCATCAGGTTCATTTTATTTGTTGATAAGCATCCATTTGTTGCGTTTTAGGCCTGGAGTCAGGACAAGGTAATGGCAACTATGTAATGTTGCCATTTCCTCTCCCAACACAACACATTTTAGGCAGTGAGGATGCCATGCCTTGCCTTTGTAATGTGTGTAGACTGTGGTTTTGCATCGTCTTCTTGAAAAATACAGGGACATCCTTGGAAAAGATGTGGTCTCGAAAGCAGCATACGTTGGTCTAAAATCTCAGCTTCAGTGTTAATGCTGCCATCACAGAAGTATAAATTAGCTCTACCAAGAGCACTGATACAACATAACCATCGCAGAGCTTGGCTTTAGGACTTGTTGCTGATGACAGTCTAGATGCTCTTTTTGGTCTTTGGTCCAGACCACATGGCATCCATAACTCACGTTTCCACTTTGTAATAAACCATCCCAGATACATCCAAGCCCAGAGAAGTTAATGCTGCCTCAGGAAAGGTTATCTCCAGGATTTTAAGTGGTGTATGGAAAGTCTGTATTATAGTTCTTGAAAAGGTTGCCCTAAGTAGTCCAATTGCCAATGTGGTTGGATCAGCTATTGATGAATTACGGTTCCTCATGCAGTGCCCTCTGAGGAATTTGTCCCAAATGCTAAAATAAAGAGCTTTATAATGGAAGTTCACGAACCAGTGGGTGGTATTGTGGTTGCTATGACCACTTTTCATATACAGTCTTTGGAAACTGTGTTGGGTCATAAAAACACTTAGATCCAGAACATCTGAAATCTTTTCCAGGTGTGTAAAATCAGTTGGAAACTGGACTTTTTTTGCAACCTACCGCACCTTTTTAGATCCACAGCCCCATATTTTAGAATCCTGTCCTGCTGATAACTAAGAAACATTCCATTATACCAATAGCTGTATAGCTTTCCCTCTTGTGTTCTCTGTGTTTAGTCTCCCTCTATACTTTCCCTCTGTCTAAATAAAGACTAAAACAGCCAAAGGTGAGCTGACTGCCCACTCTGCTGCTGAAGGTTCTCACTTCATTGTTTTTGAGAACCTGCCAAAAGCCACTTGTGTTTGCTTATGCTGACACTGCAGCAGTTGTTTAAGTTCATTCAAACAGTTATTACATAACTCCCCCGCTGCTTAAAGGTGTTGTGTATTCTGTCTTTAAGCCATTTGTATATGATTTGGATCCCTTGTTAAGATCCTTTTAAAAAAATTATAAATGTTTCCAATGGCTACCACTACGACTGCTGTATTTGGTGAGTGCTTAATGCATATTTCTCAGGTCGTAGGATCAACTTCAAGCCCTCAAGCCGGCAGTGAAGGCCTTTGCTTCTGTGATGGCCAACGGAAAGTTGACTATGTCCTGGTTTTTCATCACCGGCGGCACAGCTCCCTACGATGTCCACTTGGTTCCACCACTTCACAAGACCAGTTATCCGTTGTCTCCAATGGCAACTTTCCTCAAACAGTGGGCTCAGATGCGGTGTCAGGAAGAGGAGGTGGAATTCTGGTAGGGGAGGCAGCGAATGCTGGCGATGTGTTCATGGAGCTTGGAAATGCAAGGGGGAGCGATCCAATGGAGCCTGCTGACCATGAGATGCACCTGATCAGACAAGAATTTGAGGCCAACCTGTTGGAGGCTGGTCTGGAGATAGAGAGAGACAGGGAGGTGGGTGTATGTGAAGCCGTTGCTTTTTCTTTCTTTTGCAGGGCATTGCCTGAAATAGCAGAACATCTTTTCCTTTCTGATATTATGTTATTACTGTATCAACACACCTGTCCACCAAATACTCAAGTGGTTTATCTTTTAAATCCCAACACCCTCTATAAAGTTACATGTTTTAGAGTTTTTAAAAGGTAAATCTTAACACAGGTTCTAAGTTAACTATATCTGGTGTTATTTAAGGTGAGCGGCCCAACAGCTTATGCCAGACGTTACAGGATGGAGGTGGGAGCAACTCTTTTGGAGCAAAGCTTTGTTTTCATGCAGGGCTTCCATTCAAGTCCAGACAAAACAACTTAATGTAGTTATGTCTGGCTGTGACCTGTGGTTGGATCATCCAGTGCTGTCCCCATTCAACTCTGCCCAAATTTAACTCTGCCCATATCCAATTCAACAGGTTTAGGTTGGGCGTTAGGATTATGGGTTAGTGGGCGTGGCTTCTAAAGTAACACTATAAACAACTTGGGTGAGGGTGGATTTGGATTGTCCAGCTCTAAATCAGCTCCATTGAAATAAAAATTTAGATGAAGAACATCATTAGATCCAAAAATAGCACATGCCCCATAGTGTGGGATGAGTCATCAGCATTTTTGCTAAGTTTTTACAGGATACTACAAACTTTTAAAACACATTTAAATAATAACCACATAAATACCCACAGAAACAGCTTGTATCCAATAGCAACAGACACACAACACACAACTTGGTGTGAGCTGAACCAAACCTGCAAAGCTGAGCAATGGGGGAAAAACTCCAGCCTGATGAGTAATCCTTTATCTCGAAACACCTGCAGAGAGGAAACCTTTAACAGACATCGTTTACTGTACTTCTGGCACAGATGAATACAACTGGATGTAAAACTGTTTGGCATGGTTAGAATTACAGATGTACCAGTTGTAAAATTCTTGACCTACACCTATAAATGATGGTAAAGTTAATAATTTAGCTAAGATGGCTGATTTCAATTGTTACTGTAATTTATTTTCCTTTTAAAGCCTGGTAAATGATATGCACCATAGAAAATAACTGAGCAGTTTTAAAGTGCTTCAGACCTCTGTCACACTGTTAATACAAATTATTTCATACAAGTATATATATATAAAAAATGTATTATAACCTTTTACATAAAAAGAACCTTTGTGTTGATACTATCCTATTAGCCGATAGATTGATTGCGGTCAATGAGCTGAATATCGGTCAATTTATTTTATTGTACTTCCTTAGTTAGAATATAGTCCGTTTTTTAGGACCAGAAAGGGGTTATCTTTAAGAGTGCGTGGACATTCCAAGCTTAAATGCCCCCAAGCAGCTCTACAGCAAGTGTTTACTTGAAGCAAAAAGTCCCCCCCCCCCCCCCCCCCCCCCTCACAAATATTCTATATCCTGAGGTCTGTTCATATAGCTTTGAAATTTGGCTTCGACCTCAGTTTTCTGAAGGTGAGTCTGTGTGGCTGCCCAATGATCAGCTTCTGTTATTTCCTAATTATCATTTAGTTATTTAGCATTCTTTATTTTTTCAGGTAGTGGTTTCATTGTTTACAGTCCACCACCCTGACGTTCTGTTTCTTTTGGAGTGAATCAACACAAGGGCCTGATGGTTTCATCTGAGTGGGCAGATTTTAATTCTGGTTGCTGTAGCCAACACAGCTGCTGTGCCGACCTCTTTGTATCGATTTGCTAATTCAGCCTGAAATGGGTTATTTTGCTTTGACAAGATCACTCTCGCTGTGATTTTGTGTTAAGCGGCAACCGGTACTTCCGCATGTGGCCCTGTCCTGCTTTTGGCTTGTTTATTTATGTGGTTGTGTAGTAGGCACTTGGCAGAACACACAGTGTGTGCGTTTTGGTGTTGTAATGCTGCACGCTCAAAACTGTGCATTTATGCTCAGACAGGTCGAGGAAACGTTAGGCCCTAGCATTAGCTCTTAGCATACATACGATACCTGCTTTGCTAAATAATTGTGGGTGCATGCTTGTGTGTGTTGGCTGGCAGCCAGTTGGCTGTGTGTGTAGTCTGCAGGCTAGTCTTAATCAGATTGTTGACATGGTGACTATGGAGCCTAAGCCAGAATGAGATTAGCTGACAGACTGATAGCACTTTATCTTATCTCCTGGATTGAGGGCTCGATGAAATCTCTCACTAAGAGTGAAACAATATTTGCATTCCAGTACACTTACTTTGAATATAGTGTGGGGTACTCTTACAAAATTAGGGACAAACATAATGACACTCTTTCCATCAGTGTGTAGCAAGATGTGGTTGTCAGAGGTGCTGGCAAATAGGAGAAAATTTCCCTGATAATATTCATAGGTTAGATGCTAGCTTATTCACTCAAAAACAATCAGACAATCAAATATGATTTAGCTGCTGCAGTCTGCGTGCTGACCTGATGAAGTAGAAAGTCATCGTAGCTTGGCAGTAACTCACCATAATTAGTGAAATGCATGTGGCTCCAGGAAGTGCTTATTAAAATAGGATTCTGCACTGATCTCCAATTTGTAATAAATTAACTCACATCACAGAGACAGAGCATTAGCTACTGTGTGTGTGCGAGAAGGTTTTAATGGACACTGCAGTGTTTTTCAGGTATTAAGGGTTTATCTAAGACCTTGGTTAAGACAATTTGTGTATTGAATAATGTATGTCAAATCTCACTTAGAGCAAATCTGTTAGGATTTTGAAATATTTAGCACATTTTAATAGAAGTAATTCCGTTCACATCAAGGGTTAGGGGCTAAAACAACCAAATCAAGTGGAGAAGGCAAAAGATGGAGAAGGGAATGGCAGAGAAGGCAAGTTTTTCTGTGACTAATTGAATTACACCACTAAATGGAAATGTGCTAATTAATAAGCAAAATGTAACCCCCTTGTTTTAATTCAATTTATCAAAGTAAATTAATTGTAATACTTAAAAATACATTCACCAGTGACATCAATTTCACATTCTTCATTGTGTAGGGAAGGACTGAAGGATTATTCATCCCTTCACATTAAGCTATATAGGAAGATCACTTTTAGTGGGATGCTCGACCTCCAAATTAAATAGAAAAAAAGAGCAAGCTAGTTAAAAAGTTAACATATCATAGGGATTTATGTTATTGTTATTGATGTTTGAGAATTGATCTCAAAACCATAATGTTCAAAACTATAAAATTCTCTAATATATGTAGGAAAACAAGCTCTTACATTAAGACTAGCCTATTAGCAATTTAAGCTAACATTGATTTGGCTAACATTTTTGTGGAAGTTTTAATGTTAGATTTTGGCACTAGAATTACAAAGCACCACTATCTAGTAACCCAATCAGATAAATGGGTTACCAGTGAAACACATGGAGAGAGTGTCGGAGTGTAGGGAGAAGGAGGTAGGAGGTACTGCTTATGTACACTGTAGAATGAAAGATAACCATTGTAATGTTATGAATGCCACAGATAGAAAGTCTTTTTCTTTTTTTCACAAGGCTGGATGTGTTAAAAAGTTTTTAGCAATTTTGCAGAGCTTTGATACACATATAACTTATTGGCACAAGACAGTGTTAAAAGAGTAGTAATTCATTGTTTCTATACTAAAGGGTACTACATTTTCCTGCTTGTGTCCAACCTGTTTGACTTTAGATTAACTGAATAATACCAAGTGGCTCAACTTGTTGACTGTGCCTGAGGATGAATGAACTGACCTACGACTCTTGGGAACATCCTCCTACAGATCATTTTTAATTAAATCAGAGCTGCATGTTCATTCCAGAAGTGGAGCTAGCCTTTTTGAAAAGTTGAGTCTGTGGGGGCTTTAGAAGCAGAATGAGCAGGGTTAACTGTTTGGTAGGGAATGACTGTCAATAAATATGTTAAATCAGACAGGGAGGATGGGACTCTTCTTTCTACACCTACCTTGTTATTTCCTATCTGACTGCTGAGTCCAAATCCTGAAAATAAAAATCGTCAAATTTAGCTGTAAGCATTGATGAGGGGGCCTAGCAGTCTAGATAGGCATGGTTGCTATGGCAACCTGGTCTGATCATGCTAAAAGCGGCTGTAGGCACTGATGGGAAAATGCTCATGCTCACTTCAATGTCCCCTATTGGTGACCGAAAGACACATTTAGCATTTTAGGACCACCTTAAAAGGGAGTGCTGGATCAATGATTTGATGTCATTGCATGAAAAGGTTGCTGTAACAATTTGAATTTGATTTTAAAGCCAGGCTTTCTTGCAAATCCAAAGATGCAAAACATTTGCCATTCTATCCTCAAAATGGGGTCCTAAATCCCATGTACCACATTTGGTTTTGACTGATCAAAGCATTCCTTAAATACTACCCCAGTTCCTGTTTGCCAGCTTCTTCACTAAATTGCTTGGGCTGTCATGGATAGATAGCTTTTAAAATCAAAAGATATGATAACTTTTGTGAGTCTCAGTCTGCGATCATCTCTGAAAATATTTTATCTGAAGATTTTCAAACTCATCTTTCAAACGGCTAACCCTGTGAAAGACTGGTGACCCGTCAGTGGATTTGTAAGAAGTCTTGTTTGATGGAACAGATGCCTTAATCAGTACAGTTATCTATATTGGCTGCTTAGTAACTGTGTTTAAATTGCACAATATGCTTCAAATCAAATTCTTCTTCCATTTTACAAATGGAACTATCGTGATTACCCAACACACAATGTTGGTCCACTGTGCATAAAGCTGTAGGTTCACAGTAAATACTAAAAACTGTGCAATGACTATTTTTTACTCCCCTACAAAGACAAAGATTACGTCTCCAGTGTCATCATGTTGACGTTCAGCATCACTTCAGGACATTCATGCTCCACGTCTCCCTATGTGAACCTACATAGTCACATCTCATACACGTTCCACAATGTAGATTTATAAAAATATGCTTCTAAGACTTACAAGAAGGACAGAAGGGGTGATGGAAGGTGCTTTTTTACGAACTTTCATCTATCACACCACGAGTTTGAGAGCCACCCTGCATGTTTTACAATATTTTCACTCCTCCACTCCTGTCCCACTTGTGACTCATCACTTTTATGCTTCTTCTCACTTGTAAATGGTTAGGGTTAGACTCAAGATACATGCTTAGGTTTAGATTTGACTAAATACATGGTTAGGTTGCAGAAATATAAACATGGTTAGGCCTAACAGTAGGTTTAGATTCTCGCCACCCTAAAAAGAACAACAGCCTGAGGATACATTGTCATCACGCTGTAACCACTTGTGACACTACTTTGGAGATGAGACTGGGCTGCCAAAAGTCAGGTGACCCACGTCCATTACTGTGCCCAAATGTGTCTTGTCGAAATACAAATGGTGTTCTGCTAAGACTTTAACACTATTTTTCCAGTGTTAATAGATAAGACAGAGTACTTTTATGACCATGTCTGTCCACCAAGGCTGTGTTCAGGCACAGCATCGAGTGTAGGACACCAGCATTTTTTCACTCTGAGAGAGTACAAGAATTCTTCAACGATGAACTCCAGAACTGTCTGCAGTAAAGACACAAAACGCTGTAACTACCTGATAAATCATGTACAATCAAAGCTACTGAAGAGACCCAGGACATTCTCAGTGAACGCATATAAACTACAGATGACATTCAAGACAGTGTGTTCTTTAACAGATGTTAGACCTCTGCGCCAGGAAGTGAAGCAGTGACATAAAAATGTGTTTTTGTGATAAACTACATGATTCCAGACCCTGGTTTATGATCAATAAATTATTTTGTATATTATTTCTGTTATAAGAACAGTACAACTCTGTAACAACCACTATACTTTTCTACACAGCTGTCCCAACGCCAAACTGATCACCCTCTCATATTTGATAACCCCTCCTAACTAAAGACACCCCCTGGCTGTGGCCTAGTTAACCCCCCTATAGAGATAAAAAGCTAATTGGAAATCCTGCTGCTAATTAACCTTCTCCAGGCTAAAAGGTATTTATATCCCATGGTTTTTGATGAAGCAACGAGAAAGAAGGGAAGAGAGGATGAGGAGGGGAGATGATGGGGGTGAAAGAGACAAACGTTAATTAAGCAGGTGATAGAGAATGGTGGTAGAAGATAGGTACAAAAATAAAGGAGGGAACCAAATCAAAGAACATCAATAATTCATTGGTCATTTCTTAATTATGTGACTGATGATTAACGGACTTTGAGGAACCAATCCATTTCTGGCTTGTAAGACTTTCAGTGAGTTTTCTTTGCTACAAATTTACACATGTAGTAGAATTGCAAAGTGAATTTTGGAGCTAAAAAGTGCTGTTTTGTTGCAAAATGACAAGAGTGTGCTGTTTTTTCTCAAACCAAAAAAAAAAGCAGAAGTTTTTGGCAATGGCACAGTTTCATTTCCTGAGTCTCAACCTCTTCACATCAGCTCACAGATTTATCACCAGATGTTGCTTGGTTTTCCTTGACAGAATCCAGGCTTTATATCTAAACCCAGTGGTGCAGTACATAGTATACAGAGATTATCCACAGTCAGCCTTGATTATACCTACTTCTAAATCCCTGAATTGTGGTATATTTGGTTGTGCACAACCTCATGTGCACGTTCTATCCTTCTCAGTCTTTCCATGGCTGAACTGACTGCAGTTCCTGTGGTGTATCCACAAAAAAAGTACTTCTTCAAAACTTAAAAAAAATCCACTTAATGTGTACCAAAAATGGCCCCAAAATATATTCAAGTGCTGTATATGGTAGAATACATTTTATCTGGTGTATAAAAGCAGATTATGTTTTGCATCGTCCTTCAGCCATTGATTAAGAAAAACTAAAAATGACAAACATGCATGAGATCGACACAGTTTCACAGGTTTTATGAATTAACAACTCCAAAAAAAATGGGAACTGAAAACATACCTCTGCCTCAGTCTTTGCCTTGTGAGAGAAAAAAACTCATTTCAACACATTTCATTTAAAGAGGGGTAAAGGTCACCGAATCTCCATGTGGGACAAAGGACTGTGTGAATGTGAGTGAGATGCAGTATTGAAATATAAGAGCAGTAAGAGTGATGGTCGGTGATTCAGCCAGTCAGTCAATCAGTCAGTGAAGCGGTGTCTAGCGGCAGCAGAAGGTACAGAAATATATGTGAGGGTGGAGGTGAGGGGAGTGAGGGGTGAAAGGTCTCAGGAGAGTAGGAGTCGAGAGGGGAGAAAGGGAATCGTTTCAGGTTTCCGTGGTTGGCCATGCCACCTTTCTCTTTTCATTCGCCCCTCTTACAGAAGCTGATGGGGGTCTGAGGAGGCTAAAGTTACCTGGCTGTTGTCCCCTGCTGGCTCTGCTGTCTTTAATTCCTGGTTACACTTTCACTCGCTTTATAAACCAGCTCCACTACGGCTGCTGCATAGATTTCATCTGTTGCTGCGTACAACAGATGCCAATGTGCATCCTTTATCTATATTCAGCCACAGGGCATTGATTGTCAAAATCAATCACATACCTCTTGATACCATCTCAAACCAGTGATTATCAAATTTTACTAATGCATCTTAATTTTAGTATAATGTGTGGGCATAGGTGTGTTATTCATTAGCAGAAAAAGCTAGATGGGGATTTCTTCTAACATACAATGCCGTATTTTGATCAACTTTAAAATAAAAATGTATCAGGAACAGGCTGCACCAGCAAGGCTGTGACAGCAACAGCTCCAGGCTTTGCTTTAGGAACAGAGGCCACATCTATCTTTCATGAATACCAGAGGAATGTTGCTTAGCCAAACTGGTTTGGTAAAGTCTCAACTGGTCAGAAGAACAGTAAGCATTTGTTGTACCTGCCTCACATTCTGAGCATAACATGGATATACAGTGCGACCTGAAGAGGTGAGCTGTACATCTGGATGTCAAATAGCAGGTGTTTGAATTGAAAATATGGGGTCAGAAGTGGTCAAAATCAGGATACTGTATATAAAGTGTTTTACAGCATGTATTTCGGTCTCTCCTGCTAAAACAAATTCTGCAGTTTTGGATTGCAAAGCAATAGTGACAGATGGCCTGGTAAGCCATTTTTAAACAGCAGGTAGTTTCAGCCAAGCAATCTGCTTATTTATTTCACAAACCAAATAGGTACATGTGCAAATATATCCATGAGGAATCAAGCCTATATTTTCAGCTCTTATATTTAGAGGTGTCCTTTCCTTGACGTTTGAAGCCACATTCTGTTATGTAAACTATGTCTTTTCTACTTCATTTGACTTGTTTGTTTGGCAGGTAAAGACCCATGGACCCAGCTTTACTCGCATCCATGCACCTTGGCCTGTTCTGTGCAGGGAGGCTGAGTTTCTAAAGATTAAAGTCCCCACCAAGGCGGTAAGCTCTCATTATCTCACTTAGCAGTGGGCACAGTCATTGTGTTTTTGGGTCCATACGTAGTGGCTGTGTGTTGGTGTTTTCTTGTTTTTTTCTGTCATCAAAGATAATGCAGTAACAGCAGGTTGTCGATGGTTGTCCTAGAGTTACGAACTCAAAGAAGAAAGTGGTTTTGGGTCCAGTATGAGCACTGTGTGGAGGAAGATGAACCAGCCCTTCCAGCCCAAAGTATCTCATCAGGACCATGGAAGCACCAAATTTCTTTCACATTGCTTCTCCAGGGACAAGCTTCACCTGTAAGACGCACACATACAATTACACTTCCTTCCTGTCAGTTTTACTGCTTATACACTCGCCTCCCCAAGCACATCCATCCATCCATCCATCCATCCATCCATCCATCCATCCATCCATCCATCCATCCATCCATCCATCCATCCATCCATCCATCCATCCATCCATCCATCCATCCATCCATCCATCCATCCGTCTATTCAATCATCGATCCTCTATACATACTTTATGTGCAGGGCCCTGGGAAGTTTATGCCCACCATTCTTGATGAATGGAGGTGCATGAAAAAACTAACATAACTATACCTGGCACACCGGGTGTTGATACATTTGTCCATGCATATTACATAATGCTATTCCTGCAGTGTGGCGTGTCATTTACTGACTGCAGTGAGTCTGACATGCCAAGGGAACCTGTATGAATAGTTCAAACGCTGTGTTGGTGTCACAATTCATTTGTTGGCCTCACAGGGGGCTGGAGACAATCCCAACTCATTTTAGATGACAGGTTAGGTACACCATGGGCTGCCTCGTTAGCTCATCAATGGATTAACACACAGTGCAGCTAACTTAGAATCACCCATTAAAGAAACATATATGTCTTTGGACTGGGGCAGGGAAGAGCATCTTGAGAAAACCTATGTAGGCTCTTACTGTGATGCAACAAGGCCAACCACTGTCCAAACCATTCTTTTAGGAATGATTGTGCTGGTAAGACATAAAACCCATTGTGTACCTATAGAAATCAGTCTGAAATGTAATCTAAAGAGATAATGGAAAAGCTGAAGAGAAATGAATCACTGTACAGCCAATCTCAAAAGGTTCCCCTTGAGTTTAGAGAGTATCAAAAAAAAAGAATAAGAACTTGCAAAGGGACTATGATCATCTGCAGTCCCTCTTTTCTTGCCATTATAACAACTATGGAAAAGTTCCTGTGTTGTGAAAGTACCTTTTGTTTTTTCGTAATTTAGTTTGCTCAAGAGTTTATCACATGTTGTGCCGCATTTCCAAATAGTTCTTAAGAGAATAAGTGGGTAGTTCGTTCAATCTTAAGGGAGGTATTTGCCATGAATATGCTGGAAAATGTGAACTAACAGTTTAACCCACTGAGTACCAGTGCCATTTGGCAACGTGTATGTGCTTTCTGACATAGATCTGGATTGTTTTGACTTAAAAAAGACTTACAAAACAGAGTAACTGTTTAACAAAAGCAGTGCAGAAAACCATTTTCACTTGGCTATGTTTTGCTCAGTTGTATACTTCATTCTAAAAACAGAATGACAAAATTCACAACAGCTTGTTAATGTTTAAAATAAGTATGACACGCACCTCGGTTTATACTGTAAAAAATATTATTTTCAAGGCCTCACCGCCTGCTGGCTATTACAGAAAATTGCAGATTAAAGGTCCTTGTGGCTTCCCCTTTTAGATCTGAAGGTAATGTCCATCTTTTACCCACAAGCTATGGTTTTTCATTGTGTTTAAAGCAGACAACTAAGGAGGCTTTGCTCCTGGGTAGGAGAGGATGAATCAGACATGAACTTGATGTCATTGAAAGCTTTACGCCTGTCACGGTAGATTCCATGATACCGTGGCGAAGCAAAGTTGAAAAGACACCTTGAGATGTTAAATATTTATTTACTTATGATGTGTTTTTGATTGTTTATTGTATACTTTGAGGGGAGATAAACAGGAGAATTGGTTCCAACAGTCGGTGTTCTTCCAGAAATGTTTTTGCCTTTCTGTGTTCCTCATTGTTTTAGCATTAAATGTTAAAAATGTTGTGTATAGCTTTGATGGTAACTGATATATATGAGCTACTTTTGTGTAGAAAATATCCAGGTCAAGGACAGTTTTGACACTGGACTTCTACACCAGCATTTATCATAAAGGCCTCATTACATAAATCCAATGCAGTAGAGTTTATTCTGGAGAAAAAGAGAAAACCTCAGTTCTATTTGGAAAAAGGACAGTTTTTATGTTGAATTGTGCAGGCTTTTATACTATGCATCCCTGGTAAAGCCCTGCCTTTCCCTAAAAGAAACATTCCCTTTTTGGCCCGGACATAATGGCATCACACTCAATGAATTCGCTGCTGGTTTGACTTTCAGCCAGCACCCTACCTACTGAATTCCCTCTGTCCGATTTATTGGTGTCAGGTTACTCCCGGCTAGTCCTGTGAGTAATTTTGAACACAGTGTTTTTACTTTATCATAATAGTATAACGAACATAGTGACTTACTTTAAAATAGAGTGAGAGTTTTAGTTTTAACTCCAACACAACAGTACTTAGAACTACAATTTACAGCCAAAAATTTATAGCATATTGGGTTCAAATATAACAGAAATGTTCACATTTAGTTTTTAAAACAATTTCATAAATATCTAGATGTTTGTACTCAGGCCAAACATTGCCTGAACAAATTACAGTGAATTTGAGTCTAGAAAGCTTTAGAATTTTTAAATGGAAAATGTTTGTGAAACTACAATTACAATTATTACAATTATTTGTATAGAAAAAACACATTTTTGCTATTTGTATTTGCCACATGTGATTTTATTTCCCTTTTATATTTATTTCCCCACATGGCATGCTCATTTATATGGCCCTTTGTGTTTGGTTATAAGTGTAAGCTTTACTTCAACATTCAGTGAATATCAGTTCACTCCCAAGGTATGGTGCAGAGTTGGAAATACAAAAGTATGATCTGCAACTGGGACAGTCTCTTACTGATTCTACATAACAATGTAGATGTTGACATGATTTTGAATCAATAATTAACATCAGTCATACGAAACTAGCACTATTCTTTTATTCATTAGTTGGGTTTCTTTCAGGTACAACATCACATCTAAAGACACATTCTTCGACAACGCTACAAGGGGCAGAATAGTAAGTTTTTTTTTTATTTGACTGTGATTCTTCTGCAGCGTAATTTTGTCCAGGATTTTATTTCCAGTCTCACAATCTTAAATCTTCCACAGGTGTATGAGATTCTGAGACGGACAGTGTGCGTACGAACCTGTCAGACCATAGGTAAGGATACCAAGCTGTGCAAAGGCAAGCCACTTCAGGTGGTATGTACAGATCTTTGGCCTTGGTCAGAGATTAAAGACCTGACGTTAGATGGACTCATTTTGATCTAAAGTGCTCCACGGAGGCATGAGTCAGGGAGTTTTTCCATCATGTATAATGGTTCTCAAGGCAACTGGTGACCCCATTCTATCTGCTGGCAAATACTTTTTCCTCTGGTATTGGAGGTCTTGTGATGCTTTATAGTGGGTTTGATATTATACTGATCACTTAAGGATAAGGATTGCTTTAGTGAGAATTGAAGAAGCCCCAAGGAAGCACAATTTCTTTTAATTTTCTGACATGGATCATTAAGACATGGGCAACATCTGACACGGCAAGAAAAGTTAGCACTGAAATAGTAGCTTAATGTAAGTAAGTTTCCAGTAAGTTTTTGTAAGTAAGGTTTCATTTACCAATTACTAATCACCTGGTTTGTGTTGGTCATTTTTCACCCTCTGCATACATACACTACCCAGATTTGTTTCTTCCCTGCCCGGTCATTGGCTCATTTGTTTCAGCCTTAGTCCATCTCTTCAGTTGTTTTGGATGTATTTCTCCTGATGATTTTTCCTGCAGCAACTTTAGTTTAATCTTGTCAGTGAGACAATAAAAGTACCTTTTTGTCCACTGTTTTTTTGGGAATAGTTGCTCTGTAGCAACACCCTGGTCCTGTTTGACTGTTACCAGAAAGACAGAGTTTCTCATAAATAGCTCCTTCAACCTCAGGCACCCACTGGGACAATGAGGATAAATGTGCCTGTATGTGACTAACTAAACCTTCTTTGGGATTTTATTAATTTATTTCAAGGTATCTGGGATTCCACTTACTGTTAACATTTATTAGGTCCTTCAATCCCCAATAGAAATAGCTATCCCAATAGCTGACACCCGTTTGATTTTAAGAGTCCACCATATGTCTGGTTGGCTGGCCCATCACAGCAGATGGTCTCAGCCAGTGGGTACTTATGGAGCTGCAGGGAAAGAAGGAAAGAAAAAAATGTAGTTTCAGCCTTCTAACCTCTCCTTTCTTTTTTTTCCCTTCATTCTCTGTGTAGAAGTACTGTTAAACACACACACGCACACATACAGACACACACTGTTGCTTTGGTTCCTCTCCTCTACAAGTGGGTCATACTTCCTGGGTCAGACTGAGATTGAAGCAGGTGCCTCTGGGAATTGCGGTTGTTTTTGGTTGGATGAACGAACATTCATGCATTTGGACATACGAGTGTGTGTCGGTCGTGACATTCATTAATAGCGCAGCCAATTACTGCTTAGTTCCTTGTCCCTTCTGAGTCACTGATAATTAATAGATCAAGTTGTGTATGGCAGGTCATATCATGTGTTAGTGTCCATCCTGACATTTACTGGGCTGACAGTTAAGTTGATCCATGAAATTTTTCCATGAAGGGACACAGCCCTTAATTATGTTTGCATTTCAGGCTGTAACACGTTCCATAAAAAGTTGGACATGTGAAGCTTTAACCACTTTGTAATGTTTATATTCCTTCTCATGACACTTCATTCATTCCGGCATAGAAAATACCAAGCAATGAAATGTCTCAAGTGTTATTTTCTTCTGTTCCTACTGCAAACATTTCGCAAGAATACAGGTTCATCGTTGTCACAGCCTTCATTTCAGACTTCCCCACACATTCCATTTTGGGAACAGGTGGAATTGTAGGCAATCCAGTTTAGTACCTGTGCTCTCTTTTTTCTCAGCCATACCTTTGTAATGTATGCAGAATTTAGTTTTTAGTTTTGGATTGTCTTGTTGAAACATGTAAGGACATCCCTGGAAAAGATTTGGTCTTGAAGGCAGCATATGTTGCTCTAAAATCTCATAAACCTTTCTGCATTAATGCTGCCATCACAGAAGTGTCAATCAGCTTTCCAAGAGCACTGATATACCATTGTAGAGCCTGGTCAGACTTGTTGTTCACAATAAGAAAAAAGACCTCTCGCATTGTTGAGGTTTCTGTACAAATTATAATTGATGTATTGTGTATTCTCTGCAGAGGATACAGTGTGTGATCGATGGCTGAGGAGTGGCATGAATGACGGTGAAATGCTCTCATAGGGTTGCATTATGCTCTTTTTCTGTCTTTTCCAGGCATCAGCACGTTGATAGCTAAAGGCGTGTATGACGCAGCCTTCCCTCTTCATGATGTAAGTGTGAGGTTTGAATGTCCCATGAGATGTCAACTGATTTCAGTATGACATGGTATAATTCAATTCTGAGTGAGTGGAAACCTGCTTGGAAAATGTTTTATTTTTTTGTGTTTTGTAAGACTTTGTGAAGGACAATGTGCTCTGTGCGGTTGTATGACTTGTACCTTGAGTGTCTTAACTGTATTGCAGTTATATTTGCACATTTACTGCCAAGTTTTATTTTTTTTTCCAGTTTATTCAAATGATATGTGATACGTGTCTTTTGGAAAAAGTTCAGTTTGATGTCTGTTTTTGTGTACGTGCCAGCCTCATGTTTTTCAACCTCTCCTCTCGCTGCTTAGGGTGACTATAAGGTCATCGGACACCTTGAGGAGCGGAACGACAGACAGGTGCACCAACTCATCTTTCATTTATCTTCCTCTCTTTCTCTTTAGCCTAATGATGTGTTTCCCACATCTCCTCCTCATCCTCCTCCTCTCACTCTGCCTGTCTAATGAAAAAAATACTAATCTTCAGTGCGACAGACATTTGTGCACCGAAAGTATTTGAAATTGATTTGGTGTGTGTAAAGTGAGCTGTAAAACACATGTGAACTTCAAAAAGCTGAAAAGAAAGGGGACATCCATTTTTCTGAACAATGATGGCTTTATCTCCTGTTTTTTTCCCCTGTCTCTGAGACTCATCTGTCTGCCCATCTGTCTAACACAGGCACAGATTGGGGTTTAAGTTCAGTAAACATTTATCAAAAGGCTGAGCTGCTCTGAGGGCAGAAAAAAAATGAAGGAGAAAAACATTTTGTCAGCGTGCAGGTTAGCAGACTGGTCATAAGTGATGATTGCTGTTACTGAAAAACTATGATCAAAATATAAGTACAGATAAAGATTCTCTATCTGTATCCCTTTACTCACATTCATGCAGTCATGATCTAATGGTCTGCCCTTTGTTTCATCAGGCTGCATAATACTGTCTTCATCTTCTCCTCCTATGTTTCACTTGTTCTGGATAAAGTTACTTACACTGCAGCTCTATGGCTTCGTCCACCGAGGTTTAATCCGACCAATCAGAGTCTTTCTGCCCCCAGATCAGCTGTGCCTCCGAGAATCATTTTCAACTTACAACAGGACAACATACACCCACACTGACACTGAATCTCTTTCTCTATCTATGTGCTATCAGGCTCTGTACGAAGAGTGGGCCAGATACTCAGCCTTCTACAAGTTCCAGCCCATTGATCTCGTAAGGTAATGTGACTAAAATGAAAAACACATAGCTCTATTAGAATTACTTGTATGGTGTCTTTCATGATTAATGTGATCTCTACAAATTTGTGTTATTAGGCAGATTTCTCCGTGCATATCATTTCATAACTCACACGCCTAACTTTCATTAATTACATCCAATTCCTGTGTCATGCCTGTGAATTATTCCCTTCTAGCCCAGCTAACAAGTAAGAGTGAGGAAATATCCAATACCTGATGTGAGCCTTCTGTAGTATTTAAGTTTCTTTGGTAGAGTAGATCTTCTACTAATTTTAAGAATGGCATTTTGATTCCTGGCCGCTTGATTTATTCAGTAGGTACTACTAATGTACCACTGCACTATGATATGTGATGATATGCCCCCTTTCAGCTCGTTAGCATTAGGCTTTTTGTTGACCTATTATATCATGGACCTAAACAATTTACTAACAGTTTATCTGGTGGCAAATTGGTAGCATGTCAAGTAAATTGGACAGCTTTAGAGCCCTGCATATTGTGTATACGCTGTATACTTTTAACTTTTTTAATTAAAAATGAGATGCACTCTATCCCTTGTGGTTATTCTCTATTGTGACCAGCTTCTTCTTCTGTATACCGCCCGCTTCTGTTAGTTATAGAAAGCCCAGAAAGGAAACTGTGGAGCATGAACAGAGCATATAAGCCAGTTTTAGTCCAATGCACCAGTAGTGTGACTTCTGAAAGAGTGGTGGGTGGGTCGGTGTGTCAGTCTGACTTTGAAATATTTATTAGTCTATTTTTATGTATTTTTAGTAATGTTTTAGTTGGACTAACTAAACTTTTTTTTGTTTATTGTTGTTATTTCTTGTAAATGTAATGACTGTACCCTGGTCCGCCAGGTTGGGTGTTGGACTCAGAGTGAACTTGTGAATTTGATGTCCTGTAAAAATTCATCATCCTGAAAAACAACAAGAATTTTACTACTTTATACAGTCGCAAAATTATTCGAGCCTTATGGAGATTAAAGATTGTGCTGGCAACTATATGCAAACTAGCATTCCAGCTTACTTTTATTTATGTAGACATGAAAAGATCAGGTTGAATATGCATGGTTGTGTCTTGTTTGTCTCTGTGTGGCCCTGTGATGGACTGGCAACTTGTCCACGTTGTACTCTGCCTTATGCCCAATGACAGCTGAGATAGGCTCCAGCCCCCCTGTGACCCTAAATTCGATTAAGCGGGTATAGAAAATGGATGATTGGATGGAAGATCAGGTTCTGTCTTTTAAAATGAGAAGTAAACTTAAATTAAACTTATTTCAGTCATGATTTCTGCTTGTAACTCAATTTTTTTACTTCTGTTATGATTCATAACCATGACAGTGGGAAAACTTGTTGCATGTTGGAACAGCTGATTGAATTTTAGAAAACCTACGTAATACCAGGAATCAGACCTCAAATCCAAACTGACCAAAAAGGGCATATTGTGGAAGCAGAGCAGTAACAAAATGAATAGAATGGGGGAGGAAGTTTAAACTATTTCTTCCTTTGATCATCATGGGGAGTTTTGCAGTCACTGGCAGATAAAATGGACAATCTTGGACAGCTGACAATGATTGCAGTGCTTGATAACAACAGATGGTGTAATCCTGAGCATGCCACTGAGAAAGAGTGTCTCTGCACCCCAAATATTGAACTGTTGGCTGTGAGTTTCTGTCCATGATGTCTGCTGAGAGAGTTCACCTGTGTTACCTGTTGACGCTATGTGTGTGACATCATCAGCTAAGTTGTTGGCAAGCTACAGGAGCAACATCCAAATCTAACGATGGCTATCACTGAATATTTCTACCACACCTCAGTCTGCTACACTTCAGCTTTCTTAATGCTTGTCAACTGATTGTTATTTTATTCTATTTAGTTTTCTACTTATAACAATAGCATTTCTTTAATAATGGTTTATTCTGCATCAATATGATTTCCATCAGGGATTGATAAAGTATTTTTCAATTGAAGTATATTCTTAAGATGCACTTTCCTCAGTTTTGCCAATGAAGTTTCGAAGCTCACTTGAGATGGTATTTGCCTTTTATTTATTTTTTTTAAACCTTTGTGGCACATAACGTGATGGAAACACCCCATGCAAATTAGTTCTTACATACCAAACATAGTACTCATATGACTGATCGCACAATGAAATCCACTGCATCTGCTTCTAGAGAATATACAGTGTAGCCAGGCTGTTGAAAATAATTCCTGAAGACCTCTCCTCATTTTTCTATCTTGTGTGCCCATAAATTGTGTTTTTTTCCTTAAAGCTATGTGTCCAGTAGTAAACAGAGACTGTGCCTCTTTTTATTACAACCACCTGCTGAGAGAATAATACTTTTTTCACCTCAAACCAGTTGATGGAACCTAGCGCATGTTTTCTGTGAAAATGCAAGAGTTTGCTTCAATTCTGCTTCGCCAGTGGACAAAAACTCAGCTAATAACACCACTATGACACCTGTGATGCATTGGTGCTTGTTTATGGACTGCCTCCTGTGAGCACTACAAATGAAAATATCTATTTATTCATTCATGCTTTCTCTTATAAATGTCCTCAAGGTTTGTTTTTAGCTGGCACAACTGTTTCTGCAACCACTAGCAACATACAGCCGACTCTAACACTACAGGGACTGGATAGTGTAGTGGTATGATTGCCACCTTTCATGTGGTAGATCTGGGTTCAAATACCCTGCAATAAAGGTACTACCAACAGTAGGGGTCCTTAGGCAAGACCTTCTTACCCTACCTGTAAGTTGCTTTGGATAAAAGTGACTGCCAAATGTATAAGTGTAATACATTCCTCTATCAACACTATCTTATTTGCAGGAAACCAGTTTATGGAGACATGTTTAATTACCATTTCTTTTTTGAAGCCTTTGATAGCTTCACATTTGTTTTGCAGGTGAATGGAGACCTGGGTTATGCGTACTGACTTCTTTGGTTAGATCTAAGTCCATTTTGGGGTTTTTGTCTGTCAGAACCTGAATGTGTATACAAATAATTTTACAAGAAGTATTGTAGAGGCTCAGTGTGATAAATTAAAGCAATGATTATTGTATTAACTTTCTCCTTACTGTATACTTAACACAGCACACAACACAGATGTGGGCTGATTCTTCGATCTATGTTGTGACACTATAAGTTGTCACTGTCACTTCCTAATGCCTGACCTGCTCCCCACAGGAAGTACTTTGGTGAGAAAATTGGCCTCTACTTTGCATGGCTTGGCGTTTACACTCAGCTGCTCATACCGGCCTCCATAGTGGGCATCATTGTGTTCGGCTATGGGGTGGCAACAGTGGATACTAATATACCAAGGTATACACAACAGAAAACAACACTGTTAAAATCTCAAAACGTGCTACTGCAGATTTATTTGTGGAAGACATTCCTTTTAAAATCCCACCGTTCAGTTTAGAGAAAACATGGAGCTGGATTTATGGAGAGCCTCCATAAATTACTCACCAGAATGCAGAAAATTAGGATTTCTTTCCGCCCCCATTTTGGTGTACACATGCTCATACACTACACTACACGCACACCCACATACACACACTAGACAGGGATTGCCCAGATACCTGCTGTATCTGGCTTTAGTCACGGTTGTGTGGGAGGCACACAGAAGGTACCGCTGGCAGCGTGTGTGAGTGTCATGAATTCAGCCTACACTGACTATGAATAGGGTCAAAGTACAAAAGCTTGCATGGTAGTTATGTGTTAAGTTCCATTCATTCCTTATGATTAAATGTAACACGAGCATCACTGAGCCTTTTTGATTAGAAATCCCAACCTAAGTTGCATGTCATGTACAATTAATATTGATACCATCAAATGCCCTGAGACTTAAGTTTTTCTTGTCTTCCCTCCCCAGTCTGGAGATGTGCGATGAGCGCCTCAATTTCACCATGTGTCCTCTGTGCGATGGGGCCTGCGACTTCTGGCATCTCAGTACTGCCTGTGGCACCGCCAGAGCTTCACACCTCTTCGATAACCCTGCCACCGTCTTCTTTGCCATATTCATGTCTCTGTGGGGTGAGTTTATTTGTTTGCAGTGTGTGTTTATAAGTGAGAGGGACAGAACAGGTGCGCTGAATGGGAATCTGGTTGTTAATATCATATGACCTCCTTCAACTCCACTAAAACTCTTAGAAAAATGCTTTGAGCAACAGGCTAAAACAACACAGCATTAAAGGCTAACATATACAGAAAATACACTGATTATTTCAACTCAAATATGTACGTATAGAATAGATAAACATTCTATTAATCCAAAAAATACGACTCAATATGATGATCGAGAAGGTCTCTTCGACCCATAGTAGGTGGTGGGAAACAGGACGATTCCAGCCAAGCTACTGTATTGTCACTGCTGGACAATGTCTCTCAATCCATGCATAATACCGTAACAACAACAGAGAGCTCCTTCAGTGAGAGGCTGCTGCACCCTAAATGTGGGAAGGAGTGATATGAAAGGTCACCAAATAATGGTGTTCACTTTAGGATGCCACATTTTATTCAAATTTTCCGTTGTTTTCTGAAACCCAACAGCCTGTTTAAGATATTTGTAGAAAAGAAAGAAAAAAAGAGCATTTATTTGGTAAAAATGGGTACAAACCTCTCTCCAAAAAATGGAGATTAGAAGTTATATTGAAACCAAATGTTATCATTTGCATATCACTTTATGTTTAATTGACTGCTGTAGTCTAGCTGATTTAAAAAAAAATCTGTGTGTTCTTTCTTTTTTAAATATACACCATTTGACTGCAGCAAAGCAGATAAATAGATGCCTGTTTATAACTATTTTGCATCACTTCTCCTGTAAAAAGGTTCAATATTTGACCCAATCAGACCACCAGGTGGCACTCTAGAGCAGCTGTATATCATTTTAATGATGCATAATGTAGACCAATCTAACCTACTTCTAGATCTCTCTACCTTTTAAAAATTGGAGGAATACTGACTCTGGTCTTATGCCTCTCTTTGTGGGAGACTTTTCAGTTGGGGAACATAATCTGTTGAAGCTCATTTGCTCCTAACTGCATGGCTTTGAGCAGAACAGTTTGGATAACAACATAGCGAGTGTGACTGCATTGTCTGGTAATAAAGCCAATACATCTCTATTTTTTCACATATATCCACAACAAAAACATTATTTTGTGCTAATGTAATATATTTAACCTTAAATAACATTGTCAGTTGATTTGACTCAATCTCTTAAATGAAAACCAGGTGTGTTTCCAGTTTGGCAGTCAATTCATCATTAGAATATGTTATCATCAAGAAGTTACAGGAAACAAAAACAGAAACAAGAACAAAAATCATCTAAACAACTTTATCATAAGCTAGACAAAAGGTCAGATCAAATCTAAAACAACAAGTCTCCCGATGTGTTCTTATCATGCAGGATTGAAAGTTGGTCCATATAGTCTGAATTTATGGAAGAGCTAGTATAGCACAAACTGATGACAACCAAGTGCAGGTTAAAGGTATCAAAACACATTGCAGCTAAGGGGCTGTGTCGCTACAGAAGGATCTTGATAACAATTCTAAATCCTGAATTTAGAACACAATTTTAGACACTTTAAGTGTCTATAGTAGGCACTTGAGAAATGTAAGACAGTGGCCTGATCTTTTGAGTCACTTTCATTGAAAACACATGGACAGTTAAGAGACAGCAGCAAGACAAAGCATGGGTAGAAGGCAATCTGGCAGAGGTAGTATGATGCTCAGGGGAAAATGTTCCATTTTGACACGTATCACCAGCCTATACATTATAACCAACAGGGCAATCCTTGATTGCTGTGCTGTCTTTCAGCAATAAAATTGACCTTATCACAAGGCAAATATAATTCAGTGATGGTTTGAGAGTTCAAAGATCTCAGGCATTTTAGGCTTCTGTGGGATGTGCTGGAAAAACTAATCCAATCTATGGTGGCCCGACCTCAAACAAAAGTTAACTGTATTTTTATCAATATGGTGCTGATAATCATTACATTGACTTGCTGCCTTTCTTTGTGTTTGTGTGATCGTGTAGCTGTGCTGTTCCTGGAGCACTGGAAGCGTCGACAAATAAGTTTGAGTTTCAGCTGGGACCTGACAGGCATAGAGGAGGATGAGGTAAATCTTGAAGTCACCCAAAGAATTCACTCATGAGTCATGAATATAGATATACTTATTAACCTTGCCAAGGACATAATTTTTTATTTCACACTACAGCGGGCAAATCTAATTTTTCCTGTCTTTCTAAGTCAGAATTCCCTGCTTTGCCTACCACGACCAGTAATATCTGGTCACCTGTATAATTGTCCTATGTGAATGTATTTCCCAAACTAGGTGTAAATGTACAGATGCAGCATACCACGCCTGCTGAAGGCACACAGTTTCACTTCTCTTCTCTTTCCTCAGGAACACCCCCGACCAAGGTATGAGACCATCCTCCTTCAGAAAAGACAGAGGAAGCAGAAAAATAAGAAAAAGAAGAAAAAGAGTGAGGTAGGAATGATAGAGACTGTCCTTCCAAGAGCGACCCCATCTAGTCTTCAATCATACAGGCAACAACTATTGCTATGTTCAAAGAATATATGACCTCAGGTGGTCGCTAGAGCAATTGCATGTGAAGTGTCAAGATAGCATCCATCTAGGGGACAGCGACTTTGTAAAAAGAATGTATTTCATTCTTAACCGTGTTTTTATTCAATCCTACCCAAGTAGTTGATATTTCTAACCCTTAGCAAGTAATTGTACAGCTTAAACCCAACCAGACAATGACAGAGTGTTTTAGTAAGTTGATGCTTTTGACTGAACGTAACGCAGAAGTATAAAAACAATTGTCGCATCTGGGTTTCAAAATCACATCCCATGGTTGAAAGTGATGTGCATAATCACAGCATCCACCCACCCTCCTTCCACTTTAAAAGGTATTTGAGGCTTGTTGAGAATGATGTTTGCTCTGATGTGGAAACGCAGTATCTGATGTGGTGTGTGCAGCGTACAGCCCCTTATGTGACCCGTATTTCCCCCTTGCGGCCTGTAGGGGTAGTAGTTAGAGGACTCACCTTTGGCTTTTATTAAAAAGCATGAACATTTGATCATTCTGGTTTGAAGATTTGGAAGGATAAGAAAGCTTTATCACTTAAAAGTGTTTACTCAATTCAATTCCACAAATCATTTTAATTTATAAGGCACCAGTTTGCAACAAAGGTTCTCGTTGAGAACTTTAAAGAGAAATTGAACAAGTTAGAATCAACCCATTTATCATGAAAAAGTTGCCTGGCTGAGCAAATTAACTGATCGGTATTAATTTATTTATTTAATTTTCCACATGAAAATACTATGTTGTATATTCAATCTGTGGGGAGAAACACTATTACTTTATACTATATAGTTTATAGGATGAAAGAATATCATCTGTTTTCAAAGTTGGAGTTCTTGATCTTCTGGATGGTTTGGTTTTCAACGTGTGGAGCAAACATTAGCATGATAATCTAATGTCAGAGAAGGATCTAAACTGGGTCAATTACCGTCAGCCCACATACACTTGCAGTGGTGACAGATGGCTTCCTGCCACTAACAGAGTGAGGCAGGAACATACGGGATCATGGCATCGTCGTCCCACAGGTGTTCTTTTTTTCTTTCTCAAGTTTTAGAGTAATTTGTACTTGGTTTGGTTTCAAGAAAAAGAATAACCACCTCCATTCCTGCAACGGGGGAATTAAGTAGGTGACTTTTTACACTGATACCCTGGCTACTGACAGGGAAAGCACTGACTCACAAGACAATGTGTAATAGGGGCATTTGTCCATATTTCATTGGTAGTGTCACAAATCATTAGATGACGACATATGTGTGGGCTGTTGGTTTGTCTAGGAGATATATCATGGACATAATGGTAATGCATGAATGTAAGGAATCATATTTATATGGCATACAAATATTTTTAACCCTATTTATCAACCTAACCATGTATACTAAACCTAGCCATGTGCTTTTATTTTCTAACCTTAACCATTTGTGAGTGAAAACAAAGTAGACAAGTGAAATAACTGTTGAGAACTGCCTCAGGTGGGTGTTAAACCTGTGACCTCTGTAACATCAGCCTCTGTCCCTCCTTCTCCTTATGATTTAGCTAATCATTGTGCAGTGTCCAACCGTGTGGATCTGGTCAAATCGTCTTTTTTGCTCAGGAAGCTTCCTAACTGATTAAAATGACTGAAAAGTGTCTCAACATCAGACATGATAAGCGCTAGAGTTGAATTCTCTAAAAGCAAAAGAAATAAACTTCAGTGCTTCCTTTATAATATATGTGACTGTGACTCTGTTGTAGGGCTTCTTCTAAATTTAACTGAAAAAAATGTGACTGTGTCACTCTGAAGGATACCCCAGGGGTGATTAGTGGCTCCTTGCATTAGGATCAGGAAACACAAAGGTTGTGTGCTGAGATACTGTGCATAAGACATTAGTGGGTTTTTCCTATTATGAAATTCACAAGATATTAAATGTTGCTGGAGGAAAACATAGACATTGTCATAAATACATAAATCAATTTCAAGTTTCAAGCTGAAGATGACTGAAAATTTGATTATGAATAAGCAAATATAGCTAGATTATATCAATTACATGAATGCTGCTTACCAGGAGGTCCCTGTTGGCATATTGTGTGTGTGTGTGTGTGTGTGTGTGTGTGTGTGTGTGCGTGCGTGCGTGTGTGTGTGTGTGTGTGTGTCTGTCTGTAAAACATGTCCTTTTGTCTTATAGCCAGAGAAGCAGGAGGATGGGACAGTGACAGGGAAGGACAGATGGAGACAAAAACTACTGTCTGCCATGGCTGCAGGAATCCCGGTAAAACCCCTCCTTTCTCCTCTCCTCTCCTTTGTATGTTTTCTTTTTTCCTCTCTCCCTTGTCCTCCTCCCCTCTTGACACATCCTTTTCCTTTTCCTCTTGCTCCTCACTTCCATTTTTCTTTCCTTTCCCTTCCCCTCTTTTCCTTTCCTGCAGGCAGTTATCTATCTGTTCTTCTCTACCTGTCCCATCCTCTGGCTGCTACAGTTTCAACTTCTCAGGTATTTGGTTTTTTTAAACTTTCAGTGTGTTTTCTTTTTCTTTTCAACCTAAAGGCAGATATCAGATGGTCGCAGCAGCAAACACAGGCCTATAAGTCAAACTGTGTGAAACAAATTGTGTACAATTCTAACGAGCCTGAAAGTCAACATTTAGTCTGACCACCTCTATTCTTAGAGAAAGCTCGAACCCTCTTAGACAAGCTTTCTTGTAATTTATTAAGTAGTCTTCAGGAATAGTTCTGGAAAACTGAATTTAGAACATGTTGATTGAGATTGAACTCCAACTCCAGTTCAAAGTTGCAAATAATTTTGTGACAGTTCCACATCTCTGACATACTGAAGCTTCTTTCATTATATTGTACACATATTTGAGCTTTAACACGGACTCTTCCTTCATTATGATAAACAATGATGATGACAAAAAATCTTTGAAAGTAAGTAACATTGTCTTGGCATCGTAAACAGGGTAGGCTTGATGCTACATGGAATAAATAGCCTGGCTTATATGGTATAAAATGGTGATATAAGAGTATGGGACATAGCTAGTTAGTTAGCATGCTAATATCAGTAGACATGTCTGCAACACAAGACTAAGAGGTCTTTAACATAATGTTATATCCACTTTGTTTTGACATTCTGCTGACAGTTTGAGTTACATTTTGATTGTTTTATTTTAGCTCAAATAAAGGTACAATGCACATGTTAAAACAAGACTTTGTAGACAGACCTGACAGCTAGCTGATGCTAATGAGAGATGTCACATTCCCTGTGGCTTTCCTCTTCTGGATAATGTGTGTGAGTGTGAGATATGTCCAGGATTAGGAGGAAAACTTAAAAAAAAAAGAAAAGATTAACATATTCACACACATACACACACACCAGTTTTAAACACTAGTTAAAGAGAGAATCAACACATCCTCTGAAAAGAATCTAAAGCCTGAAATATTTCCCAGAAACTGGCCACAATATGGCACTAGGTGACATCTTATTATGTTGAGTATGGTATTTTTATTTTATTTATTTATTTATATAGCACCTTTCATGCAGAACATGCAGCCCAAAGTGCTTCACAGAGCAGGAGAGAACAGAAGTACACAACAATAGAAAGACCAAGTCAACAAACAACAACAAAAAAAACTACAAAAACAAAAATAAGACATACAAAAACCACATTAAAACCTATAAGGAGAATAAACACAGGGGATGAAAAATTTAAAGAAAAGAGGGCAAGTCAGTGAATGGTGGGGCACCTCACGTAAAAGCTTGGCTAAGCTTGGCAGAAAATTCATTGCACTTGGTGATGGAGAGAAACTCATTGGGGCATGTAGGTGAGGGATTTATAAGTCTATTGTACTGAAAAGAATTCTGGGATTGTTTTGGTTGTTGTTTATAGTTGCAGAGAAATGATTCTGTCTGGTCATTCTCAGGGCCTTGTTGTAATCTGATAAAGAATTATGTAAAATATCGTAATGGACAGAGAGTCTGCTTTTCCTCCATCTACGCGCAGCTTTCCTGCACTTACGTTTGAGTGTTTTAAGATTTTCATTAATCCATAGGGGCTTCGATTTTGGAGCTGCTTTTTGAAATTGGAGTGGAGCAACAAGGTCAATGCTTGTATGTAGCCTAGAGTAAAATTTGTTTGCTAGAAAATCTGCAGAAGAAGGGAGAGTTTGTGGGGACAGTGTATTCATGTGAGCTATAAAACTTTCAGCCACTTCAGAAGTAAGCTACCTTTTCCAGACGTTCATTTTTCACTTGGGTTGTGGATATAAAAACATTCAAATCGATGTAGTAGTGGTCTGACAGGGCAACACCTGCAATAGTTGAAATTTCTGTCTAGTCCTTTACTGATAACTAGGTCCAGCGTATGGTCTCGATTATGGGTTGGTCTGTCGACATGTTGTTTAATACTTAGATTTTTAAAAAATCAGTTGCCTTTTTGTCGTTTATGTTGTCAATATGCAAGTTAAAATCACCAACAATAAGAATTTTATCGTAGTTTGTATTAAGAATGGATAAAAACTTTAGAAAGTTGGGGCAATGATTTGGTGCTCTGTATACAGTGATGGTAAGTATACGTGAGTGACATTTAAAAACAGAGGCAAGATATTCAAATGAGTTAAAAACATCAAAGGAGACTTGTCTGCTCTCAACAGCTTTAAAAGCGATGTTTGCCAAACCACCTCCCCTCTTCCCCTGCCTACAAGAAAAATTAAAAGCATAGTTCAACGGAGCAGTTTTAATAAGAACAGCAGGCACATCTGAATTCAGCCAGGTTTCAGTTAAAAATATGCAGTCAAGGTGGCGTTCTGCAATAAGGTCGTTCACCAGGGAAGTTTTATTGGTCAGGGACCGAATATTCAAGAGAGCCATTGTCAGTTTCTGTGGCTTATGCTGGATTGCACAAAGTTTAGATGAGATGGTTATGTTATTGTGGAATACTGGTCGTGGCACAATACTGGTACTGGACCTGGTGATTCTGACTGGAATATGCCTTGATGCAGGAGTAGGAGATGTAGGACGGTTAGAGGAAACTGAGAGTTGGCTGTGAGTAGATGTGGGTGCACGTGGCAGGAGGGACCTGAAGGGGGAGCCCTCATTGAAAACAGGAAGCTGTGAATGTGCCATCAGGGAAGAGGAGGGATCAGGTGTGGGGGTGAGAGATGTAAACAGTCAACCACATGCGAAGGTGTGCACCACATGCTGCGGGTTGGCAGATAGCATCTGGCTACCCTTCCCATTTGGATGGAACTCATCTCGTTTAAAAAGAGAATCACGATCCCAGAACAAGTTGAAATTGTCGATAAAATCAAAGTTGTTCATCCTGCTGGCGGATTGGAGCCAAGTGTAAAGGCTGGGGAGTCTGCTAAAACGGCCAGCTCCACGACCCAGAGTCGGGATAGGGCCAGATACAAGAACAGACTTTCCAGAGTTTTTTAAAACAGTAAAAAGAAGATTGAAGTCACTTTTAGTGCGCTCCGACTCCTGACGAGTTGTATCATTTGTTCCCACATGAATGATCCTTCTGATAGATGTCATGAGTGAGGGCATGAGATCCAGAAGTTCATCCAGAATGTTGGTAGTGTAGTGTATTTTAATTAATCCCATATACTATACACGATCCAGCTGTCCTAAATTCCACTTAATTTACAGCTGAAACTAGCTATTAACGAAAGTACTTGCTTGCCTTGCTAATGAAGCTAGTCAGCTGAGGTAAATCACCCCAGCTTTGTTTTTAATTACGGTACACTCATAAATAGACTATAACATCAAAAAGGATGGATTTAGGCCATACATGAACCCAATGAGCTCCACTTGCTTTTCATTGCCCTCACTCATCTGCTTAAGCTACTTTACTCATTTTTGGCAACTCTAAAGTGATTTCAGGTTGGCTAAATTACACTGAAAAAACAGACCTATTGTACACCAATGTCGCAACAAAAAAGTTACACTTTTGGCAGCACATAGTCTATGTTTGGAAGACTGCAAACTTTTTTTCATCCACAAAATAAGATTTTTTTTTTAAAGCAAGGCTCCAAAAACAAGACAAAGAAAATGAGACAAAGAGATACGTGGCACAAAAAAAACAGAGAGAGGAGGAGAGAGAAGTGAAGAAATAGAGAAAAACAGAGGGAGGGCGGCTGAGTGGGAGTGATGCATGCTGGGCAGGAAGCCAGGGGTAAGATTAGTGACCGTCACTATGGCGACACAGAACTCTCACACACTTCAACCATTGGATTTGTTACCTATGACATAGAAATATGCCATAAATTCAAAACAAGAGATTATTTTCTTAAGTATGGCTAAACTGCACTACATTTTGTACCAGCTCTACAATTCTTTTAAAAAACCGCACAAAAAACTACCAATGTGCTGTAAATTGTCTCCAGTCAGTGCACAAACCACAGGCTGCAACATGTATATATTCTTTTCAAACACATTTTCTTTAGGTTTATTAAGAGAGGACATATATAATCTGCCGTCAAAGACAGTTCACTGTCAAAACATTTCAAATCATCTTTTGAACCATGACACATCTGTAGTGAAGGAACACTGAAAGAATATTTGCCTTAGGGAAGACCAGCAAAAGCTCATACAGTAAAAAGTGCAATTATAAGACTTTTTAAAATGAAGACACTCAAATTAAATTGCAGTGTGTAAGGACAATCCTGATTATGTGTGTCTGTGTTAAAAATTCCTTAAAGGAGCCCCTCTGAAGCATCCTTTTAGCATATGAGAGGACGTGGTGGGAGGAGTTTCCTAGCTTCACAGATGACTGTATCTACATGGACTAGTGTGTCTGATTATTATTCATTCATTTAAATGGTATACAACTTTAATTTTTAAAAATGAGACACTATGTAAAACAAAATACAATGATTTGCAAATCTCATAAACCAATGTTTTACTCCCATTAAGGCATAGAAAACATATCAATTGTTGAAAGTGAGACATTTTTTCGACGTCATGAAAATAATTAGCTAGTCTTGAATTTAATAGTAGCGACACGTCTCAGAAAAGTTAGGATGAGACACAAAAGTAAGTGGTACAAAAAATAATAAGCTGGAGGAATATGTTGCAACTACTTAGGTTAATTGGCCACAGATCAGTAACATGATTGGGTAAAAGAGAGTCTCCAAATAGTAAAGATGGCACAAATTGTAGAACAATTTCAGAATCTTTAAAGTTCTTTTGAACTTTGAATATTCCATCATCTATAGTACATGATCTTATCAAAAGATTCAGAGAATCTGGAGATATCTCTGTAGGGCGATGATCTTTAGGGAACTGCATTGAAAACAGGCAATATTCTGTCTTAAAATCAATGCATGGGCCCAGATCACCTTGCCATCCACAAATACAGGTTAAAGCTCTATCATCTAAAGAAGAAGTCAATATGTGAACATATTCCAGAAAATCTGTCGTTTTCTCTTGCCCAGAGCTCATTTTGAAATGGCAAATATGTTCTCATCCAGATTACGCAATTTTCAGGAAATGCCTTGCATATTTCAGCAAAATAATGACATACCAGATGCTGCATCTCTTACAACAGCATGGCTTAGTAATTGAAGAGTCCGGGTTACCTGAGGTCCGGCAGCTGGTCTCCTCAGTTCCCAGATGTTTACAGACTGTTATTAAAGGAAGAAGGAATGCTAAACAGAGGTAAACAAGACCATGTGCCAACTTTTTTTTAGACAAGTTGCTATCATCAAATTCAACATGAGATAATATTTTTCATACAATATTAAAATGTCTCACTCAATAAAAATTGTGACTGGGTCTCTGTCACTAGAGCTTTGTTGGGCTTCCCTCAGTGGACTCTACAAGCCAAATATAGCAACTTTTTAGACAAGTTGCTATCAACAAATTCAAAATGAGCCAATATTGTTCATAAAATATTAAAATGTCTCACTCAATAAAAATTGTGATTGGGTCTCTGTCACAAGAGCTTTTTGGGCTTCCCTCAGTGGACTCTACAAGCCAAATATAACACCTGACCCATTTACTACCTCCCCCACTGATGGCTGTCCCCAGAAACTGCACACACAAACACACACAAACACACACACACGATTTCACTCTGAAGGTCTTTTTGTCTTTCAGCATGTCAGTCCCACAGATTTGTCAATGTGTGTAAATGTGTGTGTGCTTAAGTTTTAGAATGTTTTGTGAAATTTGGCCATGTGCCTAAAAGGTAGTTCAGGCATATAAGACACATCTAGGTGGACCTGTTGTGATGCTTTATGTTTAAGAGGGATAAAAATGACATCTAGTTACTAACTGTCGCTGAACATTCTTTCTTATATTAGAGGGCATTCATTTTTAAGAGACTATGGCAACGTAGAATGATAGACTCTTTTTTACAGGACAGCACTTTTTCTTTTTTTGCTATTATTAGACATGTCAGATGTGGGAGATGTTTCTTTAACGTTAAGTATAATGATGCTCAGATATATGCAATACAGACGCGTCATAATAACTCGTGGTGTTAAGTCTACACATGAGCGTTTCATTACATAGCTATACATTCTTATATAAGATTTCATTTTTTGCAGCAAACAGCTTTTAGCTTGTTTTGTTTGGTAGACTCATAATCAGAAGGGGAAAAAAATCACATCCGCTTGACTGGAAAATACTCACTTCAATCTCAGAGTCTGCCTAATCCCCCTGGGGATGGACAGCCCAACTGATTCAGATGACCCCCTTTTGAAGATATCAAACTCTGAAGGACTAGTGCTGACAAAGTAATTAGTATTCAATTCAATGAGTGGCAGACGTAGATCCTTTCCAAGTCAGGGGCAATGTACAGGGCCACATTTTTTAAAAAAGAGGCCACTAAGCATGAAATTTCAGTGGACTGCAAAATTGTACATCACAGTGATGCCTTCCATCCAACAGATGTTCAATTCAGTTCCAGTGGTTCTAGATCTATTCATAAAATGTCAGTTATTAAAAAGTAGCATAACTACATAAACCAACAGATTGCCTCAAATCTTGTCAATATGTCAGTACCTAAACAATCAAGTCCAAGTTATGCTGCATGCTCCAAGAGCACAGATGGTCTGTCAGTCGGACTCTAATGACCACCATCATGGAGGCTCAACAAAATATGGAGGGCCAACAAAACATTTGTATGAAAGAAAACGGGAGACTGTAGACCTAACTTAGAACCTAGATGGCTCAGATTGCAAGGATAAACACATATGTAAATGGAATCTGCTTTGTTTTCATATTTTTATTTATTTTTTCCAATTTATTGATTCATTTTTTTAAGCTGTTTAATGCTGGAATTTGTTCCCTAAATGCCTTTTTTGAATGATTAAATTCTCCTTTTACACATTTTTTTTAGTTTTACCCTGCTTTATGTGTATTGGTTATCTAAACTTTTCAATCATTAAAACGTTTTGCTTGCTGTTGTATGTTAGGAGAAGTTTGAGAAGCAAGGATGAAAAAAGAAAGATTGTTAAGATATTAAAGACATCATGCTATTTTGCAGTGTGGAAACAATAAGGGCACATACAAAGAGTGAAAGGAAACAGTGGGGTTCATTTATTATAGAAATGTATTTTAAGGCAGGGCCATGGCCAAAATAGCAGTTTGTTAAAACAAAAAAAGAATCAAGAGCCTTTGCATGTGAATTATTAAATGGGAAATGATAGACTGATTTTAAATAAAGAGAAAAACAGGAATAGGGAACATAAAAAAACAAGCATTTGGATCAAAATTATAAAGAATGAATAAAGTTCTACTTGTCAGGAAGTATTTTGCTTATCTATTCTTTATTTGTATAATTAATTGCAACATTTTGCATTTATTTGAGGATGCCAATACTTACCTGTATGGAATCTCTGCAGCTTGTATAGCTGGTTGTACAGTGCCAACATACACACTAGGTGGTGGTGTTGCACTGGCAGTCACCATGATCCTCAGGTTCTTTTTCTGCTACTGTCCATGTTTGTTTATGTCCATATATGACTGTAATCAGGAATACTGGAGTGAATGGGGTCACATGGCTTTGGATGGAGTTATCTTGCTTTAATTTGATGCAAGTAAATCAGCTTTTTAGCCATTTTCTTTTTCAAAGAACATGAATCAAATCATGCACTCTAACATGACTGAGGAAAAGTCAGCATATTAGAGGACTCGTGAAAAAAGTCTTAGAAATCCATTCTTCTTCCACTGCACATAGGGATTAACGTAGTGATTACTGCTAACATGTCTGAACTGCTCCTTGATCAGTATTTGGAGCATTTTTTATTATGAATATTATTTCAATTTTGATGCATTGATACATGCTCTCGTTTGAATAGATTTAAATGGAAGAAAACAAGTTTAGGATTCATGTGTTGTTAGACCAGAACTTGTAGTTTTTGCTCATCATACTGAGGCTTTCTGTTTGTAGTTTACTTCATTCTAAAATTCATACTGGCTTTGGGATTGAGACCTATAATTGAGAAAGTACCGTATGGAATGCAAGTCAAATCAGTCTTCTAATCTGAGTGAAAGCAAACTTTTGTATTTCTTGAATTGATACTTTTGTATCAATTCTGCATGCATATAATTGATACTTCTGTGAGTTCAGTACAAAAGCAATACTGACAAATATGCTTCCATATTATTGACTGTGAAGACTGATTCATTACAGCAACTGGGGATCATCATGTTTGAGATTAAATGGAATGAAAATACTTCCTTCAAGCTGGTTTCCAGATTTCTGCTGTAGACGATAACCATTATGCTTCTGTTGAGATTTAGTCAAATTTTCTATGGAGGAGATGATATTTAAATTCTGTTCTTGCTTCAATTCTCCACTCAACGTTTGCAAATCATTTGAAAAGAGGAAATGGAAAAGTGGCTACGGATTTCATGCCAGATTTAGAGACCTTTATAATCGCTGGTACCAAGTTTATTAGCTTTCAACTTTTTTTTTTGCTCTTCCTTTTGGCAGCTTTATGTTCTGTATGACAGACTTTTCAACAAAGTCAGACAACATTGGCAGCTGTTTGTGTAACTTGGAGCTTTCTTTCTCATTTCCCTGCTGTTTGCCCATGTCTGTTCTGTTAGGCTGCCATAGAGAAGTTAACCTGGAAAGACCGTCTCCCTGGATACTTCATCAATGTTTCCTCTATTCTTTTTATGGTAAGTAAATAGAAATCAGGTTAGTACTGTACTTTGCATTGTACATTTTGTCAGTATCCAAGGATAAAAGCCCTTTGATTCAAAAGAAAAACAGTTACTGTACACGAATCAGTAAGTGACTGACCTACATCTATGCTGTCTCTGAAATATTTATTATATATATATATATAATTATATTTATTCCTGCCAATGCATGCCACTGTTTAACAAATACGATTGAGTACTGGGTGATTTATTTTCACAGTGATTTAGTTTCACATTTATTTTCTCTCTCTTTGCTACCAGTTTGGGCTGACATTTTCTGCAGTTTTCGGAGTAATCATCTACCGCATCACAGTGTCAGCCCTGATGGCGATGAGCCCTGACCCAGAGACCAAGTCCAATGTTCGGGTGACGGTGACAGCTACTGCAGTCATCATCAACCTTGTGGTTATCCTGATACTTGATGAGATCTACGGCTCCGTCGCACTGTGGCTAACTGAGCTAGGTACAGAAATGTATGGTTTATAACCAATTTATTGTAACTTTTGACATGAGCAAACTGAGCAAACACTAAAAGACAGGAACAAAAATAAACTAGGTTAAAATAAGTGACAATGGCTGGCTACTACGTAGGCTATTATTCTGGTTAATGTTGCTCAGTCTTGTTTTTTTACTATTGGTTAGATAAGAAGATTGATATTACTTTAATGTCTATGCCATTATAGTGCAGAAAAACAACCTCATACAGAAAATGATTACTTCAAGTTATTGCGGCTAAGCTGTATTTAGTTTTACACCACATTTTTGGTGTAGTTGTTCAGTAAATAACGATACAGTGTAGCATGCCATGTGTTGTTGTTCTGTTGAGGTTGTATTCAACTCATTTTAAGACCTAGTACGAACCAGAGAATTTCTTCTTTTTTATTTCTTCTTATTAAGTGAACACGAGCAAGATGTGGAAGGTGAACATCATTGCCTACGAACCTATATGGAGAGCACGTTGCTAATAAATTTAATCTTAAACTCCATCTGTGTACGAAGCAGAGCAAATAAAACAGTCATTGTTCAGTTTTAGAGCTATTGTGAAACTGCTGTGGACCAGTTTAGCTATTTTGCTTTCTGTCATGACACAGGGATGCTGTAGGATACAGCTAAACAGTTAGCTAAGTTGTTGCTAAACAGTTAGCGTAGCACTGTTTGTCATATACCCATATACTGTAATCTCAACTTTTTGTTTTCTTGAACTAACTTTTGTACGGAAACTATAAATTGGATGCTGGTAGACCAGATGTGTATTCCCTCTGTTTTGCTGTTTATGCTAAGCTACCCAACCACTGAAAATTAATCCAAGTTGAGTTTTAAAGAATGCAAGAGATTAGGTAAAGTCTTTGTCTCCTTTGTGTATGTTTAAGTAAGTGTTCCCAGTTTAGTTATTGACTTTTTTTACACTATCATCTGTATGTGACAGTATACGTGAAAGATGTTCTTGGTGGGCAAGCTGATAAAACTTTGATGTTTTCAGGCTCCAGCGTTCTCGTCAGAGAGGTTTCATCCACGTTTACATTAAAATTTGCAACCTCTGAAATAGCTGAAAAATTCGGAGGGAGAAGTGTGAGGAGGAAGGAGTGTGTGTGTTTATGTGTGTGTATGCAATATTAAAAGAGGAAAAGTGCCAGTAGCCTACTCTAACCTACTTCCAGCACAGGGATGGCGTTAAAACAGCTTCTCTCACAACAGTGTTCTCATGAGATGATAACAGTCTAGAGACACAGTATGGGAAACTAGCATAGAAAACTTGTAATATACATCATATATAATGCAAACTATATACATTAACTCATCTCTGTAGCCCCATTGCATCCCCCTGGCTTCATGAAATAATACTTACACTTTCATGCCAACTGTTTTTCAGAGATTCCTAAAACAGAAACCAACTTTGAAGAGCGCCTCATCCTGAAAGCCTTTTTACTCAAGTTTATGAATGCATACGCTCCCATCTTTTATGTGGCTTTCTTCAAGGGACGGTAAGACCTACATCCATGTGTCCGTGTATGTTTGTGTGACATAGCTTTACTGTGAAAAGTATGTATCTTCAAAACGACAGTTTTCATTTACCAAGAAAAACAACCTAATTTTTCAGGTCTGGGATTGTCATTCTTTTTCATGTTTTCCATTCTGTTTATTCATTCATTATTGTTTATTTCATGTAAAGGCCAGAAACCACCGGCAGTGAACAATATGCCTTAAAATGGATGAGCAATGATAAATTGTTGAGGTTGAGAAATAAATGAAATCATACAGCCCACAACCCCATCATTACAGAAACATGGTTAGCTCTTCAGATGAGAAATCAAGTTTAATTTGTATGTTTCTACTCAGGAGTTTAAACCAATGCCTGAATGAGACGTAAAACACTTACTACACACTTATGGTAAAGATTTTATTGTATAATAAATGTAATCACGTAAAAGTAATTATGTGCTTTCCGGTTGAAGTTCATAAAATAATCCAATAAATGAAACAACTATGCCACTTGCTAAAGTAAATTGGTACCTTTTAATGTCTTTTAATTAGTATGGTATAAAATGAAGGCATTTTACAGTAGGTTTAGACTCTATGTACTCAGAAAAAAAAACCAACCGTGTAGGTTATTCTGCTACTTACATAATAGCAGCGATCAAAATACATATTTTGCAATTAAAATATAAAACTACAATATAGACTTATACTTAAAGTCACTACAGTCCATGATATGTGTTATCAGATACTAGCTGCAGTGCGATGCTACTTACTGGTATATTCTATGTAAAATATATATATATATTCTCGCTTGCTCAGGTTTTTAAGAAGATTTTATTCACATTAGGGAAATGGAAACAACTCTGCAAATCACATCTGATCTGGATTAAAGATTAAAATGGTGTGACTGATCGGCACCTTCCCAGATATAACAGATAATCCCAGATAATCTTGAGGAAGAACTCTCTCCATTCTCCTCTTGTGGATGTCCACCACAGGGGTTGTTGTTGTCATCCTTCTTTGAGGTTTGTTCTTGGTTAGAACAAATATCTCAACCGAATTACAACAAGTGGCTTTGTTGCCTATGCTGCCATCCTCTGCTGATACTACACAGCCAAGAGCTTTCACCGCAAACCAGTCAATGGAAAAGTGTTTGAGTTATATCTTTGATTTTCAAAAGACCACTTCGGATTTGTTTAACAGAAACAGATGCACTCTTTATTTATAATCATTTTAGAAAAAAAATGACTTCCTTAATATTTTCCTGTTGCTTGCGTTTGTTTCTGCAGGTTTGCTGGTCGACCTGGAAATTATGTGTACGTCTTTAATGATTATCGGATGGAGGAGGTGTGTGTTTTTGTCTTTGAATTCTGCTTCGTTTCACTTGGCTGAGCAATAAAAGCTCAAATAACGATATCATATGTCTCCCTCAGTGTGCTCCAGGAGGCTGCCTCATTGAGCTGTGCATTCAGCTCAGCATCATCATGCTGGGGAAGCAGCTGATCCAGAACAACATTTTTGAAATTGGCATCCCGTAAGTCGACTACTTTATTACTCTTGTGTCATCGCTCAGTGGGAAGTCTGGAATTTGAGAGCAAGTAAAGAGGCAGTTTGACGATAAGCTCACACGTGGCTTATTATTTTTGAGATCTCTAAGAAGCCTGTGTTCTGTTTTGTTCTCTTATAACAAGCAAATATCACTGAGAAACACACAGGTTTACTGACAAGCTGCTGCAAGATTCCCTCCAATAACATTTCTCTAACAATCCTGTCTGGACAACGTTGTACAATTTTGTGTAATTATAGCTTATAGCTTTATGCAAATCCCAAAAACCAAAGAGCAAGTTTGTTTATAACAACTGTCACACAACCTCTGGCCTCAGGCAGCTCCGTTATTGCTACTATAAACAAGGCATGACCCCGTGGCCTGTAAGGTGAGTCTCATCAAACATTCTAGTTTAAGGGATCAGTGAACTACAACACAGACAATAACAGCATCTACACCAACTCAGCTGCTTCCCCTTCTGGCACTTTACAGCTTTCACACCTGGGAGGTGACCAGACACACCTACCTCATACAATGATGACCTGTGTGCAGTTTTATCGGCAGTCTGAGGGAAGGCGCTGCACGAGAGACGCACACTGGTTTAGAATAGTGTGCCTGACTCTAAAAGCTCCTGTCTAAAGATGTAATATCTGGAATGCATGACAAGCTCAAAGTAAAACCCAAATCAACAAGACAACTGGACAGGACTCATGATCTCAAAGTTTTGGTGTACATCTAAATCTATGACTGAAAACTTCAATTACTCAGTAAGCCACCTGAATCAGCTGTTTTCTCATTTTCATTGATGCTTGTACATCATGTCTAAAGAACAAGAAAAAGTATTATAATGTGGAAAGAAACTGCAACAAATACTTAACTAATTGTCCCTCATACACTGTAAGATATTAAATTATTATTCATGCATCAAAATACTTAATTGACTAATAAATGACAATTAAATTAAGTAAGCTGTAGCAATAATATCCGAGCATCTTTTATATTGCGTAAGCTTCTTCCGGGTTGAGCTGTTTCTGAGAACAGCAGGTTCCCAGGAGCTGCACCCTTCACAGTGCAATCGAGGGAGGTGTATTCTCCAGACGGCTGTGTTCTGGTGGGCTGTGCCTGCACTTCCTCCCAAGGAGAATTCATGTCTGTGGAAAATTCACAGCAACGTCATTCTGAGATCCCACACTTTGAGACCAATACAAACGACTGGCCCACAACAACATGGACTAGTGAAGAGAGGGACAGCCTTATTGCCTAAATAGGTATATCATAGGCCCCAGTTAGAGGCTGAAAACTTCTGAAACAAACTCATAAACATGTGGCCATTAGATGCCTGCTTGGACTTCCAAGTGCAACAAACAGCGCTTTTACAACACAAAAAAATATCGTCCATCGCAGCTGTCCTGACTAGATTCAAGCTGCGACCCATGAGACCATTTGCTGCATGTCATGCCCCTCTCACTGCCCACTTTTGCCTTCCATCTGTTAAATCCACTGTTAAATAAAGGCCTCTAGTGCTCAATTAAATGTTTAAAAATACAAAAAGTAAAAAAAGATACATGTAAACATGTTAGTCCAATCGAAATCCTTCAAAATCAGACCTCTAAAAACTGGACTAATACACTGAGATCTGCACATGCTCCACAGTTCCCGTCCCAGGCTTTGACCTGGGAATAACAGCCGATGCCAGCACAAAAATGTAGACGCTAGTCACTACAAAGAATATCATAAATGATAATTGTGAAAACATTTAGGTTTACGGTATATACACAGTGTAGAGCTCTTTAAAGATGTCCAGTTCACTGCTCGACATGGTAACAATTTGCTGCCAGCTGGAAGAAACTTAATACAGAAAAGCAGGAGGGTGACATATCACCACCTGGCGTTGTGGTGTCAGACATCATTTGGTCAATAACGGTGGTGCAATTAAATGATGAGGTTGAACTCATGAACGACTGTGTGTAAATGTACTGATTATAGATATCTCACTTGAGTATAACCTGTGCTATTTCCTGGCTGCCTTTGAAGGCCTCACCCCAGTAAACATGGAGATGTGCGAGTTGCTGAGAAAATCTTGAGCTGCATGAGTAACCTTTCTTACATTCACATAAAAGTATGAGAATACGACAAGTGTGATGAAATGTTTCATTGTTTTGTACTAACCTGCCACATTAGCTTTTTGGACCGTGAAGTAAAATGTGTGGGACAGGCCTTGGCAATGGTCATATAAATTAGATCACACTTGTCTTTTTTCCATTGATTCAAGCCAAGAATTCACAAGGCACCATCAAGGAGTGACAGTTAGGGAATGAGAGATAAAGAGAGTTATTTATACTAAGTTCGTGCCATTGTTACGATAGTTTCGGACGGCATACAAAAAAAATAGGACAGCAGTTAAGTTTCAATCTGAGGGGAGTAAAAGTGAATCTACTCTGATTTAAAGAATATGTCACAAGCTTGAATTCAGTGAATGAATTTCTTAATTTTCCACCTCAGCATCATCGCTCACTGCTAGTTATTTAGCCAACCAGATCCGGCCGTATGTCAACTGTTACCAACGTTTCATCTGGTGTATGTGACTATATTCATTATCTCCCTGCATAAACTTTATATTGTAGCTCTTTGTGCATATGTGATTATTATGTGAATAAGGGAATAATGCATTAAACCGCTTTCAGTTTTCAGTTTTTACTAGAAAAACACACATTCACTGGCACAACTACATGCTTACATATAGTTACACTGCAATCTGAGGGACAAAAAGACTAATCATAGTAGCCACATTAACTTCCTTGCTGGAGTTATTAAAGTTTTATTAAAGTGTGGCATGTTTTCTTTTTGGCTTTCACTATGCCTTCCATCTCTCTCTCCATGTTAACAGGAAGCTGAAAAAGTTGATACGTACTTTAAAGGAAAAAGATTCACCAAAGGAGAAGGACGAAGAGAGACCTCCACAGCAGTGGAACCTCGACTACGCCCTGGCTCCCTTTGAGGGCCTCACGCCAGAATACATGGAGATGAGTGAGTCTGCATTCACACGCAGAGAAAAGAAAACAGCCACTTAGGCATCAACATACTTTCAAGATGAGCACTCCTGAACATCACTAAGATGTGTTACATAATCCTCGGGCCCTCACAGCCAAAATGTGCAGCTTTAGCCTGAAGCGCGTTAGGATTCAGGAAGTTCTGTTGTTGTTTTTTGACAATTTCTTCTGATACTTATTGAGGCTGCTGTCGTTTATGAGCACAAAATGTGTAAGGGAGGAGATCAGGGTCATGGATACTGTGACCAAAAAAACCCCTATGTTTATATCCTGTTGCTTTTTAACTGTCAGGAGTCAGTCCACACACACACACACACACATTGAATACACAAAATCCCAGTATGTTCGTGTCAGTCAGAAGCCGCAATATAAACACACTCACAAGATGAAGTTGCAAAGCGTAGCATTTTTCCTTCATGGATAATAATTCTCAGCTGTGTGTTAAACATAAACATATTTTTGAGTTTTCTACTCAAAAGGCCATCATGCAATTAGCAAATGAAAAGTTATTTTGTCTTACTTTGGATTTTATTCACTGTGAAACTCATCTTGGCAGTGTTTGAAATGTAAAGAAGCTTTTTTAGTTCTTAAACTACAGTGTTTTACAGCAATTTACATCATATTTCTCCTCAGGAGAGTGTTTGAAAGAGCAAAGAGCCCAAAGCAAGGGGTGCTACCAAACAAGGAGCACACATATTTAATTAGAAAATGGAAAGCTTATGGCCCCAAGGCAAACCTGCAAAGGAAGGGTGGAACACCAGCACTCACAGATCATCCATGAAGTGCATTAACTGGAAATATAACAAAGATGCCAAAGGTAATCCTGAAAGAGCGTTAAACCTCCACAGCAAAAAGATTGAGCACTTTAAACCCTAACCACTTTATTTCTATAGCACATTTAAAAACACAACACGTCCTCACCCAAAGTGCTGAACAAGCATCATTAAAGATAATCAGAATACAATGAACAAATTCAAAGCACATTTAAGCAAATTTAATGCAAATAAAAAGCAGTACAAACACGGATAATATCATGATAAGCTAAATAATAAGAGTTAAAAAGGAAAAAAAAGGTTAGAGTCAACCTGGAAAAGCCTCCGAGAAAAGGTATTTTTTATGAGATTGTAGTGATGAGCATGACCCGATCCAAAGCAGGGGGCTGTTCCACGGTTTGGGAGCTGCCACGGAGTCAGCTCTACAAGCCAGCCTGATTCTAGGCACAACAATGAGGAGCTCATTGGCTGACCTAAGTGAGCGGTGTCTTCACAAGTTCAGACAGATAAACTGGAGCTAGATTGTTCCGGCACTTAAACACAAACAAAAGGATTTTATTGGATATTGGACTGGTAGCCAATGCAAACAGATGTACAGATATAATATGTTTTCGTTGCGCGTACCAGAACAGGCCTTTATGGAGGAGTGGCCAGAACAAAATCTTTTCTGGAAGGAAAAAAAAAACATCTAGGCCTTCCATTCGTGTGGAAGAAGGTATCCTGGTCTGATGAGACACAGAAATGGTGGGAGCGTCACACTGTTTGAAACTGGTCAGAATTGACTGAAGGAGTAATGGATGGTGCTAAATGCCGGGGAATTTTTTGAGGAATACCATTTTCAGTTTCCCAGACAATTGAGCCTGGGATGGAGGCTTGAGGAATGAGGACACATAGTCATCCCCACTTGAAGAGCTCCTTTGAAAAAACAATTCAGACCGTGGGGGGCAAATACCTATCCAAAGCAAAGTTTCAGGCTTTTTTTGTCACCTTTCTTGTTTCTTCTCACAGTTAGAAAAAAATATTTTGTGCCTCCAAAGTGGTAGAAATGTGTCTTGTTCAGGTTATCCAAACCACACTAAATTCAATTTTCAATTCCACAAGGCAACAAAATGAGGGGAAAAAATCCTTGAGGAGACGAATACTTTTACAGAGTATTGTAGCACTGACTGAGTGGGAAATTTACTACACAGAGCTGGAAAAGAGTGGTTTCTTCTACAGTTAATACCAGCTGCAAACAACATCTGCTCACTCAGAACTGAATTTATGGTGGGTCTTTGGTTCAGTCCTTTTTCAGTTCACCATAGGCTTCAAATCATTTACTGGACAGTGACTGACCTCAAATGCTAAAAGTGAGATCAAAGGTGAACACAGAGAAATTCCTTCTTCATCATGAAAATAACATGAAAACAGTCTTCTGATGTGAAACTCTGTCTATTGCATCACAGAAGTCAAACGTTCAAGGGAAGCAGCCTTTAGCAAAATGTTTCTGAGCAAGTGGAGGCTGTAAATTTACTGCTTTAAGTATGGGAAAGTCTGTCTTACATCGCCTTGGTTACAGTTATAACAAACTGGATTAAGTACACGTGAGTAAGATATTAGAGCACATCATTAAATCTGAAATGGCTTGGTGTAATTACAGCTTTCTTTTGATTTGAACTATATTGAATTTCAGAAAGCTGAAAAAAGAATCAGCTTTAGTAACAGTTACAGTAACAAGAGCTGCTGACAGAAATGATCAAGTATCCTAACTATACACGGAGTATAAAAGGAGACCTTTGATCCATTTGAGAAATGTTTAAAGGAAACAAGAAACAGTGAGCGATGGTCGTCCTGCTGCCTTGTCAAGAAGACGGCTGACAGGGCTTCACAGCTTGATATCTTTGAACATTTCCTTGGGTCTGCCTGGAGTCAAAGTGCACCAGAAGTTCGATAAAAAAGGGAGCTTGGCAACAGACATATCTGTATGTGAAATTTTGTGAACAGTAAAACAGGCTCTATTCTGCTCAAAGCCATGTAAAATAGAAATAGCTGAAATATCTGGAAGGATAACATTAAGCCTCTAAGTAAAAAACACAAAAATATACTTTTATCTCTCAAGTAGGAATGGCCTTCAGTGCTTATTTATTTAAGTGCTTGTCCATGCCTGTGTGGCATACTTGTGAGCTGTTGTGCTCTTGTAAAGCTGTGCATGGGTCTGTGTTTGTGTGCCTTCGCCGAACCCGTCAACCTCGGCTCAGGCAGATAGCGAGGTTATTCTAAGCTTGCCCTCTAGCGCTCGCTGCCCTCTTGTCGTATTTTTTTCCTGGACGCTCATTGTCTCAGTGTGGCGTCCCGAGGTGAAGTTGTCAGTCTCCGGCTTGCTGGAAATCCCCGTTCCCACACTGCTAAAGTTCCACTGCGCTGATCAGATCCGTGCACCAACCGCAGTCAGGCAAACTGCAGTGTCTTTCTCAGGTTTCCTTTTCACATTCTTAGGAAGCAGATGGATTGATCATTAATCAACATGTTAGAAAACGTTCCTTCTGTACACTTTTCTCACTGGATTTACTTTGGTTTAATCAGTCAATCCCCCTTTAAATTATTATCTTATAAAAGCCCTCCTCAAATGACTCTGAGTATGAAGAATCATCTGTGACATTAGGAGCTTTTTATTAGCCTTCAAATGAGGAAATCCTCACATTATCAACATTTTTCTGCTGAAACTTAATGTTTGTTATGTTCAATAGCGACAGTCCAGGCTTCTTTTAAAAAAAATCATTATCATTTGGACATATATCTGACTGAAATCACTCTGCTTTGAGTTCCCACCTTATGCCTTCTATACACTAGACAACTTAGAAAATAAAAAGATTTTGAAAAAACTAATAAGAAAATAAAAACACACAGCTCAGCAGTGACATGCTATAAGGAAGAGCAGCCAAATGTATTTAAATCGTATTCAGATTGTGACTGATTGGATCAGTCTGTCCTATTGATGTGGATAGATGGGGTGATTTTATTCTGGTATTAGACTATTAAGGCTGATTTCGATATTGATACTTAAAAGATATTCTTTTCATCACATTACATCGATCGTATCTACGCTATCCTCAGAGCTTTTGTCATTAAAGTTTTCGGAATAGGTTCAGTTTTCTGCATTTCTAAGCATCAGATGCATCAAATACTTCTTTATGACAGCTGGTTTAAAGATCAATTGATTTGCAGTAATTGATGATCTTTTTAATGTGGAATTCTAGTAGGAACCAGCAGTTTATCAAACTGGAATCCACTGAAATACACCTGGAAACAATTGGGATAAATCCTGATATCTTTCATCAGCTGTGAAATTCTCTCTTCAGATTAAATGGACCCTGTAATTACTTTATTTTTTTTAACCGTGGTGAAATGATAGGACCGTGGAATTATTCTCCCTTTGATGAATAATGGCAACGGACATATTATCAAAACACTTCAGACTCACAGAGAAAGTTTTTCTGCTTTTGTCGGATGACAGATTGAAAAATTCCTACGGAAAATACCAACTTTTGCGTAAAGGTATTTAGTCTCATTGTTGGGGAACTATGTAAATGCAGCTTGTTACAATGAATCATATTTTAAAATCTGCTCTATTTCTAATATTTCTTGCCAATTGGAAAACTTAATAATATTCTCACACATAGACCTTATAATGTGACTTTTGTGTTTTGTATCTTAGAAGTTTGCAGTTGAAAAGCCAAACCTCAAGTCTTGCTCTGCCGTCCAATGATTTTAAGACAGCAAGCAAGTAACACAGACAGCACGATAGGTTGAGAATGAAATCCCCCATGCATGCAACTATCTACATGGCTCGAGAGTGGGATGAGGGATGTTCACATCCGGTCCTCGAGGGCCCCTGTCCTGCATGTTTTACACGTTTCCCTGCTTCAACACACCCGATTCAGATCAAAGCATCATTGTGTCACTGAAATGACTTCAAACAGACAAAAGTAATAATAAATAAAGACATTTACTGAAAATTAACTCATGAAACTGGCCTGGACAAAAATGATTGTGCCCCCAGAAAAGATTGCTAAATAATTTGGCCATAGTGACATGGTGTGTGCCTCACTGAACGTGGACCAAGTCAAAGGTAAAGGCTATAAGGCCATCTCCAAGCAGCTTGATGTTCCTATGACTACAATTGTACATATCATTCAGAAGTTTAAGTTCTACGAGACTGTGGCCAACTTGCCTGGACGTTGTTGACAAATTGAAGAGACGGATAATTCGAATGGTAACAAAAGAGCCAAGAGCGACTTCCAAAAGATTTGAGATTAATTCCAAGCTCAAGGTACATCAGTGTCAGATCGCACCATCTGAAAAATGTGCTGCCCAGTGTCCGAAAGCTTGGTCTAAGTCACAGGTCATGGGTCCTCCAACAGGATAATGACCCAAAACAAAGCCAAGAGTGGCTAAGGACAAAACACTGGACTTTTCTGAAGTGTCCCTCTGTGAGCCCTGATCTAAATCCTGTTGATCCTCCGTGGAAGGAGCTGAAACATGCAGTCTGGAGAAGGCACTCAAACCTCAGACAGCTGGAGCAGTTTGCTCACGAGGAGTGGGTCAAAATACCTTTTTTTTAATGATTATTTTGAACCACTATTCAAAAGCAATGTCTGATTTTCATTAGTTAATTTTCAGTCAATTTTTTATTGTTTCTTCTGTCAGTTTCAATTTATTTCAGTGACCATTGTGGGTTTTGCTTTCTTTAATGGAAGGGTACCAACAATTTTGTCCGGAGCCTGGACAGACATGGTGACTCCTAAGCCGACTGATGTTTGTGAGTGTTGATCTGATGGCGACGTAGTAATGGTTTTAGAAAATGTGCCTCCAGTATTATTGGTTTGACTCCTGTCTCACACACCAGCCTCTCATATTCTGTCAAATAGCAGAAATGCTTTTGACTCGTATCTGATGTACATCATATGAAAGTTATCTCCAAATGAGCTTGAGTTATTTCAAAAGAGATCCAAGATTTTTCTGACTGTCCGTCAAAAATGCCAATCTCTGAGAGCCGACATCAGTGCAGTTAAGCAGTTTTCGTTGAATGAACATCTGATTTTGTTTACTGCAAACAAAACTGCGCTGTGAAGGAGCAGCTTTTTTTTCAATTTGAGGCCCAGTAAAATGAATTATCACAATTTTACAGTGGAATTTTAATGAGAAAAGTCAGCATGACTTTTAAATAATGGATGTAAGCCTCTATTGTTGGCATCAAAAATGCAGTTGTTTGTATATTGATATAAAATTTGCTTTATGCGTTGTTGAATACCGTACACTTACTGTAGGCTGTCATTTCCCATCTCTTTCTGCAGTCATTCAGTTTGGGTTTGTCTCTCTGTTCGTGGCTTCATTCCCACTGGCCCCTCTCTTTGCCCTCCTGAACAACGTCATTGAGATCAGACTGGATGCCAAGAAGTTTGTTACGGAGCTACGGAGGCCAGTCGCTGTACGTGCTAAAGACATTGGTAAGCTGATCTGACACTCGTAGAAAGGACCGGCTATTGATGTTTTTGGAATGTTTACAGCCCCGTTCCGAATAAAAAGCATTTCCTCCTCATGTTTGCTTCGTATTTAAGATGATAAAGTTTATGAATCACAATCTGAAACATCACAGCACACCAAAGCCCCTCTGAAAGAAGGCTGGTTGAATAGCCTCCAGGCAACGAGCCAAGTTTTTCTGCTGAATTTACAAAATTACACCCCTTAGTATCATTAACAGCTTGTTATTGCCAGTTCATTGGTGGGTTAAAGCTCCCATTTCTTCCATTTTCTATTCTTAGCAGAATGGCAGCCTTCACTTCAGCTTTACCTCAGTGCCAAAGACTTTACTAAGCCCAACGGTCATGCCGTAATTAAGTTCCTCCTGGAGCTTACAATCATTTCTGACCTTCACAATAACTAGGTAATGTAAAAAATGTTCTTTTGACAAGACAAAAAGGGCTCTGTCACTTTCTTTGGACAAAAAGGGTCGCTTCGTTCGCAATAATCGAGAATACATTACAAGTTAAGAGGAGAGTCTCTGGGCATGAGGTAAAGCCCTGCATCCTTTGCCTCGTTGTTACTTTTGTTTTGTTTCAAATGTGATGGAGGTGAGGGGATGTGAGACAAGAATGGGGAGAAAAAAAGTTACTTGAATTACAGTGCTGAGGCATGACATAAACAACACTGCTCCGTGCTGGACTGGATCAGTCAGCATAATGCACTTTCTGTTAACATTCCTCTGTATAGCAAATTATGTTTTCGACTGAGTGAATGTTTTTGTGTGAGTTAGGCCTTGGAGAGACTTGGACCACCAGGGTTAAGATATTTACACTGGTTACAGTGTTTTACTATGGACAGCGCATCTTTGCATTGGGCAGATATATTTTAACATTTTGTCATGTCGGGTAAAAATGTATTGAGACGTGATTTCAGAGGTTTGTGTCTCAGTTCGCACATAAAAACCTCATCCTGAAAGCAGAGTCTGTGCATGAAAAAAGACAGCTTTAGAGAGAAGAAGAGGCTCACAAGATGATGTGTGGGAAGGAAAAATAACACAAATCAACTCAACAGAGCATGATCTCTGCTTCACATTCTTCACTGTCTAGAATGAAGCGGATTTAGCCATCAATTAATTACCCTAAAATTCAGTCATTCATGATCACCGGAGGAAGAATCATCTTGACTTGGATGACCAGATTTATAAAGTTTTGTGATCTTCACAATCAAACAGAATTAAAGTCTGCAAACGAGTTATAGTTTGATCACTTTGCTGAATACTGATTTGCCTCTTTTTGTCTTTCCCTTTCCTCTACTCTATTTGCTCCTCTCCCTATAGGTATATGGTACAACATACTGAGTGGAATGGGCAAATTGTCAGTCATCATAAATGTAAGTAGTAACGCTATATCCTGCATTTCAACAACTTTTTCTTACCCACAGATCTGCCTCAGATAATTATCCATAGAACACCCATAGTGAGCTGCTCTAGGACCAGATTGACTAAATGCTTGTAGCCCATTTTGAAAAGTAACACTATTTTTCTCTCCTAAACAGGCAGGATCACTTTAAGTGTTACTATGACTGAGTTGCTGTTTCTGAACCCACTTAAACAACTCTGTGAACAGATGCCTGCAGATGACTGTGACTGTGAACTGTCAGAAAACATAATCAGACTCAAATCGATAACAACAGCACCACAAACGAATGTTTTTTCTAAATGTGTGGCCAAACTTTCACCAAACATCCTTGTAATTAAAGCCTGTGCACACGACATGGGAGCTCCTGCAGGCTCAGTTGAGGTGTGAATCAAAAACTAAAAACCAGGTTTGACCGGCGTTAATTCACCATATCAAAAATGTTAACGTGCAAACCAAAGTATAAGGATGATTGTCAGGAGACTTTTAGGGTGAGTTTCCTCCACTTTGAAATTTTTGTTTGGATTTTTGTTTAGCATTGATTATACCGCTGTGATCATCTGATTGTAAAATGCTTTAAATCAGCTGAATCGCAAAAATATCAGCTGTTCAATGGTATGTCGACTTACACATGACATTTGTAGATGAAGCAAAAGAGTTAATGACCCACCAGCAGTCTTTTATAGGTTTAAATTGGGATCAGCAGGCTTATTACAACTCTGTGTACATTGGTAGCTTTTCAATCATATGCTAACCAAAATTCATCAAAGCTGCATCTGCTTCTGCTCTAGGCCTGTGTGGCATTGATTTCACCAGGTTCCTCTGCAACCCAAATATATGTAACCGACCACACTGTGCGCGCTCACTGTACATGCACCTGGATGTCCCATTCAATATCAACACTCCAGGCAAAGAAGAACAGATAAACTAGTTATGAGTAGAGGAACTCTACTTGGGTATCATTGCTGCCTGCACCTGTTATTGAATGCACTGTATGAGCTGTGCTATGAACTGTAGCATGAATAGTTCCGCATGCACAAACCAATTACCATTAAATTTGTCTTAAAAAAACTAAACCACACTAAGATCTAAACCATACTCAGATTTATCATCTGTTTTACTCTTAGTGGGACCACAGTTTTCCAAGATGAACAGCATATTTTTTGAAGAGGGCAAAAAACCTGGGCGTAAAACTACAAATTAATTTGGAAAGCATTTGATAAGGTAACAAATCAAGTGCAAAATGCAGTAATTTTGTCATGGACTTTGCAGCTAGAGGTGTCATTCCTGTTGGCCACAAAAAAGAATTAGCGTCTGACTCATTTTTCCAACCAGGAGGCTGAAATGATATATGATATCTGCAGATAGCAAGGCCTCAACACCTTGTGGTAGAGGGTGGATCAAAGTGAGCTTGATGTCTTGTTTGGTTCATGGTGGATTCCATGAAAAACTGTCAATAAACAGGGCTTGTTTGACCCTTAATACTGCCATCCTGTTATGACATGGAGATGCGGGTAAAAGATTAGAGGTTAGGAAAACAACAGATCAGTTATGGTAAAGACATCAAAGACCCAAACAGAGGTCAACATAAATGTTATTCAAAGCAAAGTCTGAACAACTCTGAACAGTGCTTTGCAAATGGCCTCAGAGTTCTTAACTGCAAAGCATTTCATCTAGCTGTCACCAGTTATGTTGTGTGTGTGCCTTTTTAAATATTAAAGTGGACATTTGCTGACACAAACGACTGTCATGATAAATAAAGATTAGTATGTACAACATTAAGTCATCTGAAACACAGATATGCTCATTTGTGGGGGTTATGTGTCTTGGAGACAGGAATGTTTTGCTTGGGATTTGTCTTCGGTTGACCAAATCCTGTTCAGTTTACTGAAGAGATTTGTGAAGGATTCTAAAATAAGGGGCTGAAGTTGATCTATTCTAAAGCTATGGGAAGATGAGACACTCACACTGTAGCTTCCAGGAAGCCTCAAGGAGCAGGTTACCCCATTCTTTTTATATAAAGCCATCTGTTAGTCTGCTGACTTTCATATGTCTCCCTAAAGAAAGACATTTCAGTCAGATATACATAGTCTACTTGTGGAGTGTTTTTGACCCATATAAAAAAACCGAAGCAAAAAATTTAAATATCTGAGTATGATTTCAAGAAAACTAAGTACACATATTGCAGCTGCACCGCACATACTGTATTTCTCTTGGGCTGTAATAACCACAAATTTGTAATACAGTGGTATTGACAAGACAACCGCTTTGGATGCCAAACACAATGTAATTTTCAGTGATTCAGTGTCCATGTAATGAATGTTAAAAAAATGCCCCACAAAAGCTGTGAGTATTCAGTTTCAACATCAGACATCAAGCCTGCTTGCTAGACCCTGGATATATCCCTTTAAGGATCTCTCCCACCCATGCTGCACAGCTGTCCCTTGGGCTTCAGCCAGAGCTGTCCTGATACTTTGCAGCTATCTTCCGTCCCTTAGGCCTCTTCTCGTTTCTCCCTCTGTCATATAAAGCATTTGCCTGCAACCAGGCAGGGTGTGGTGGTTGCCGTTATGAGACAAATGATCAGACTACGTTCCAAGGACTTGCTAAGCATTAAACGACTGCACTAAGCAGCCTACTTGACATCAAGGTGTATGTAGAGTTCAGATGCGGGGCCTTCTTCTCCTTCACTGGTCCCAGTTTGCCATGTGGTTTGTTAACCTCAGTGTTGCCCTGGTTTTCAGGTGAAGCTGGGGGGTTCAGAGATGGAGGGCTTTAGCCAATTTTGGCTCCCTTATAGACCGGGAGCTTTTATGCTTTTCCCATCATTTATACAGACTTTAGAAGTTACTCATTGTTGGAGACGTCCTCAAGTGGCCAATCGAGGAACTGCAGTTTATGACACATCTGCATAGGCTTAAAGAGACATTTCATTATTTATTTCTTAATTTTGTGTGTGTGGAGTCGTGTAATACTTACGAGTATTCAGTGTCTTACCTACTGTAGACATTGGTCAAAGTACCGATGTCTACATTGGGGATTTTAACTTTGCGTCACTTTTTTTTCAGTCAATTCTTCAGTCAACTTCATCACTACCCCTTCTCAAATGCAGAACAGCCCATAAAGCAACAAGGTCCTCTGACCATTCTAGATTGCTCTGGATTGCAACAGCATGTGGCAACATGGACGCCGTTATACGGGCCATGTCCGAGCAAAAATGATGTGGCATATAAATCCACAGAAAAGCACTCACTCAAACCACTCTTTTTTGGGGGGGTACCTTCCCGTTCTGAGTCGCGTTAGCTTTTGCTCCTCCTTCAACAAAACCTTCTGATTCTCCAAACTGAGAGCACTTTGACTGCTGTCCACTGCATGGAAGACACTGACTGCTCATAAGTACAACATACAACTGCACTTAAGAAAGAAAAAATATTCCATTATTTTAGGGCGTGGCAAACATTAAATTCTTTAATCGCGTTAATCGCAAGATTTCCTGTGATTAATCATGATTAATCGCATTATTATACGCAAAATCCAATAATGAATTCAAAAGTAGCATATAACGCACTTTTATTAGAACTGTACAGTCATATGACCGATGATAAGACCGGTGATAAGACGTTCAACGTTGCAGTGCTTACAAATAACTTTGACTCTGTCGACTGCACCGTCTGGAAGAACTTTGAAATGAAGATGGCCGTGTAAAAGTTCCGTAACCTTCTCCATGTTTGTTTACCCCGCTTCATCCTTCATCCAGAGCTTCATGCGTTAATAGGAGACAAATAATTGTCGGCGATAATGATTATCATTAGTTAATACAAAAATAACGCGTTAATGTGCCCAGCCCGAATTATTTTATTTGCTGCATAAAACAAAGTTTTTTGTTTATCACTGATCCTGACAGAAATGTTTTTCACTCTCTCCCTCTTGCTCTAACTCTTTCTGTCTTTAGGCCTTTGTGATCTCCTTCACATCAGACTTCATCCCTCGACTTGTCTACCAGTACATGTACAGCCAGTCAGGCACCATGCACGGCTTCATTGACCACACGCTCTCCTACTTTAACGTGTCCAATTTTAAGGCTGGCACATCACCGCAGAACCCAGACCAAGGAGACATCACTGTCTGCCGGTAACACACACACACACACTTTACACTCTTTATAGTTTATAGTTTTCTTCATAGAATTCTGTTTGTGAGAGGCTTGACAACATTCACGACTGTCCGATCACAGACAAATACACAACAAATACATTCGCTCTCCCTTTCAGTCTTTGCATTACCAGTGTTTATTTCGAATCTAACAACCTTTTCTTTGTTTCTGTTTCTGTTTTTACATTTAGCAGGCGCTTTTATCCAAAGCGACTTACAAATGAGGATGTAACTTTACAGCTAACGTCAAGGCTAACAATAAGCTACATAGAAGGAAAACCACTTGTTAGACTGTCAGAGTTGACAGGGGTGACAGTGTAGAGGTAGAGTGCAGGCATAGAGGGAAGCACAGAAAGAGAAAGTGCAGTAGAGGGGTTAGGGAAGTACAGGGTAAGCACTCGGATCGGAGATACTCTCTGAAAAGGGTGGTTCTTCAAGAGTTTCTTGAAGAAAGACAGGGACCCTGTCCTTGTAGCACTTGGTAGGTCATTCCACCATCATGGAACAACAAATGAAAAGAGTCTGGATTGTCTTAAGCATGGTGTAGGTACTGCTAGATGACAATCCTTTGACTGGTGGATCTTTGACTGATTGATCCTACTTTGCTTTGTGGATTCTCCAACTGAATCCTCTTTTTATATTGGAGCCCTTATTTTCTTCTTCTTCTGTGGAGTGACTTTTATGCATCACCATAAACTCTACAGGCTTTCCCAGGTGAGGAGAATTAATTTTTTTTAATTTTTTTTGTGGTCAAGACTGACAAACGTACCTTCATGCAAAAAAATTCCATTATTTCAAATCCCCACACGGACATTCCTACTACACCAAAGATGTGCCATGTAATCAACTACCAGAGACAGTACACTGTTGTGTCTGCTGCGCATTTCTAACAATGACAATGGCAAGAATCTCTTTCATAATGTCAATATAAAGCACTGTAGGAGAAAAGGTCATGGAGGCTGGCACCCACAGACAGCTGAGGCCGACCTGCTGTTACATAAGATAGCAGAGAGTCAAAATGCAAGAATGCCGTCTTTGTAGTTTGACAAAGTGATACGTCACACCAGAAATATGACGAGATGCTTTGCGCCTCTAACACTTATTAGGCGTGAAATTGGGTGGGTGATGGCCCAAGAATGGTTTTTGTGTCTGCAGCATGTATAACTGCACAGTGCATGTGCCACAGCTGTGTCTGGGCTCAAGGCTAACTATTCAGCTCTGTATGTCAAATTCTTCATGTGGTTAATGTTTTTGCCATCCTTTCAGTCTTTGGGACTTGTATGGATGAAGATGTGCGATAGCGAGTAAAAGATGTCAAGACTGGATGAATGGGTGGATGGTCATGTCAAATAGAGGGCGGAGGGAGAAGGGATGGTACCATTGAGTGAATGATCAGATAAGAATGCAAAGGAATGAGGATGGAAAGGACACAGAAATGGCACATATGAAAGGAGGTGTACAGCCAGTAGTTGGTTGGATGGATGGTTGAATGAATAGATGTTGTGAGAGAAGCCAACCGTCAAGGGTTTGAATATTTGATTAAATTTAAAAACAGCAGTACAAGCAACTAGAAAATAGTTTCTGCACCAGTGGGCAGAGCATCACTGTACATCTCTGCTCTACTGCATCCTCAGTGTTGTAGTTCTAAATATTAATATGGCTAAATAGAAACTCTGCTTGTTAATTAGTGTGAGAAACCGCACAGTTTTCAGCTAATCGTTTCAGACTTCATTGAGAAAAAAGGGATTTTGACAAATTGACAAATTATACCCTTTTTTCACAAGCTGACAAGTTATTCCATCCCTTAAGGAATGGAATGGAATAACCCTGGTACTACGCTTGGTAGTGACTTTAAATACCCAAATAAACGGCAAGGCAAGGCAAGTTTATTTGTAGAGCACAATTCGTACACAAAGCAATTCAAAATGCTCATTAAGCAAATTTTTTTCCCACAATATATCTCCTTTAAATGTAAACCCGATTGATTAGACTAGAATCGTTTATTAGATGGGGCATTATCTGATGTGATATTTAAAGAGTCAGTATGACTTCATTTTTATCATGTTAGAGAAAACCCTTGTTGTGTACATCCCAATAAACTATGCGTCGTGATGATGTAAAATGTCTGGGAACCAGAATGGCCTTATCTCTGGACATAAGAGTGGGATAAATACTATTTCTGTTCAGCCTTTTCAATTGGTACCTGAGTGTAGCAAAAGTGGTGAGGATAGTACTGAAGACAATACTAGAAAGGTGAAGAAGACCAGAGCGGTGGAAAGATGAAGTTTATGGCGTCTGTGAACTATCTAGACTTTCTCTACTTTTTATCTTTATTGCTAGCCAGTAAAACTTGCATCATTGTAGAAATGGTAGCAGTCGTGGTTTGAATTTTTCCATCATCACCGACTCAAAATGCATTGTCCATGTAAAGTAACGGCAAAGAAAATATCTGATAAACTTAAAGGGTTTTGGAATAATTAGAATATAGGATGGGTTTTTAACTAACTTATTTTAGTAAGAGAGGGCAATTAAGATAAAGGTTAATTAAGTCCCTTTTAAGAAGGTTTCCATAAGTTCCATTATAAATGTTCCCTAAATGCTGTTCCCCATTTTCAGTCAGTCAGAAGACAAAATTATAACCAGGTTAAGACAAAGTTACAGCTTTGTCACTCTGTCCCTCTTTCTCTCTGCAATTGGTGTAAACCATGAAAGCAAGTTAGCTTCTAGGCTACACGTCAGGCCTCAGTGAAGACACTAGTTGCAGTAGCCTGCTACTAGAAGCTGCACTTTCTGGAAAGATTACTGCACTTAACACTATCAGGTACCTGGAACAAATGCCCGCCATAAGGACCAGCTGGCAGCCAAACAGGCGATTAAGTCCAGCTGGCTACTTTTTTACATTTGTACATTTTACTCCCACATAATCTTCTTGTCAGCTGGGGTGGTATCCTACCAAGGAGAAAGCAGTGACTGTTCCTCAGTTTCAATAGTGATGGTAGTGATGTTGACATTTATTGTGGTGAAAGTGATGTCACTTCCATGTGCACTGAATTACTGTGTAGTGCTGCTGTGTACAGATTTGGCAAATCTCTCTTGTGAATTTTGAAACTTAAAATACCCTTGCTTAAATGAAGCATTTATTTTGCAAAGCATCTTGCTATTTTTGGAATTACAGGGCTATTACAGGGTTCAAGTTAGCTATTTTAGCGGTTAGCATCCTTTCCCATCTCTCTCTGCCCTCAGTAAAAAAAAAAAGTTTCCTTTTTCTCATCATTTGAGTCTACTATATTAAAAGCACCACTCCACTGAAAAATATTTAGATTAAAAGTGCTGCACCATTGAAAATAACTGCTTAGTTACAGTAACAACTTAAGACCTGGTAGCCAGTGCTAGCCAATCCAAGTAGCTCTTACATCCCCCATCCTGAATATGATGCAAGTGAAATATTTAAAAAGAAGTTGGGATCGGACCATGTTTAACACTGTGTAGCATTAATTTTTCTTTTAACAACAGTGTGTAAACATCTGGCAATTGAGGAGACCAGTTCTGAGGCCTTTGGGAGAGGAAGGTTGTCCCATTCTTGTCTAATAGAGGATTCTAGCTGCTAAACACTCCTGGATCTTTGTCATATTTTGTGTTTCTTGATGTTTCATAATTGGTGAAAAGTTTCAAACGAGAAGACGCAGTTTTTCTGGCTCAAGTTTGCATATGGTTTCCTTTTTGCATGGTAGAGCTTTAACAGACAATGTTCAGAGACAAAGATTTGTGAAAGTGCTAAGCCCATACGGGGATTTCCATGACAGAATTATGCCTCTTTTTAATGCAGTACTGCCTGAGGGGTTGAAGATCATATCTAGTCAGTATTGGTTTTTGGCCATCTATCTGAGATCTCTCCAGATTCTCTGAAAATTTTGATCATTTTATGTACTGTAGATAATATGGCCCTGTGATGGATTGGCGACCCGTTCAGGGTGTACTGTGCCCCTTGCCCAATGACTGCTGGAATAGGCCTCAGATCCCTGCGACCCTGAATTATATTAATCAGGTATAGAAAATGGATAGATAGATATTCAAAGTCTTACATTATACTGAAATTGCTCCACAATTGGTTGATTGGTTGCTGAATTTACTTCTGTGAGACTCTGCCTCTTTAAGTTGCTCTTTTTATACCCAGTCATGTGACTGACCTGTTGCCAATTTCCCTAAATAGCTGCAACATGTTCGTCCAACTGTTTCTCCTAAGAGCCTCTTACTTTTGCAGCCTTTTGTTACCCCCGTCCCAACCTTTTTGACATGTGTTCCTGCCATCACATTCAAAATAAGCTAACATTTTTCATGAAATAATAAAATGTGTCACTTTCAACTTTTAATATGCTTTGTGTTCTGCTGTGAAAAAGACTGTTGAGATTTGGAAACCATTGCATTTTGCTTTTGTTTGTGTTTTACAATAGCAATACCAACTGATTTAGAAACAGAGTTTGTAATTTTCGGCCCTTCTTTCTCTTCTGGCCCTCACTCTGCTTTCCTTCTGTCTAAGGAAAATTAAATGAATGAATAATTAGGATTGGAGTGCATGGTAGATGCCAGGCCTGTTGCTACTGGTTGCTGCTTGTGACATACTGTATGTAATATACATGTTCGTATGTACAACAAATGAAGAGTGTCACCTGACACCAATTGTGCTCTATCATAAAGGTTGAGTGTGTATATGTTTTTTTTAGGGTGGGAATGGTTTGACTCTTGTTTGTCTGTAGATTTATTCCTGGGTCCCTAGAGGCACAGTATTGGCAGCAGTAACTCTCATACTCTCATGAACATGCACGTATACACACACACACAGACAACCATAAAACCATAATCACATTGAGAGGTCTTATGAAAGAATATTGAGTTAGATGCTCCAGTTGCTGTGGAGCTCCTCCATTATAACCAAACATGGAGCGTCTAGAAAATAGACACATACTCACACACACAAAGCAAGACAAAGAGAGCTAAATGCTTTTTTTCCCTCCAGTAAAATGATATTTTCTATGTTAATCTTCTGGGACCATTCATGTTCAATTGACAGGAACGTGACAGGAAGGGAGGCCTTGTTTTACAGTTTAGTTCACATTGGATGCTGGCCTAGTACAAAATCCTGTAAAATATTGTTGAGCAAAAGATGATTAGATCAAAGAAAAAAGAGGGAGAGAAGAGCTCACTCTCTCGAGCAGCATTCCTCACTCATGACTGTATAAGGAGAAGGAATTAACCATCATAAGACTCTGCTAACACACAGACATACGCAATGCACGTGCACAGATTTCCTCCTCCCTCTCTCTTATTTCTATACTGTTAGTGTTAAACTGAGAAAGACAGCTCATTCAGCCTGTTTCATCAATTTGAACTTCAGAGGAATTTTTTCATGACGGGATGTGTGTGGATGTGAACAACTCATTATGTTGTGTAAGTGAAACTTTGATCTGAGTCATCACAATGTGACATGTTAAACATCCAGTGTTTCCTCTACTCCATCTGCCAACTTATCACCGCAAAACAAGAAAAAGAAAGTTTTCTTTTTTTTGCTGATGGACGTGAAATTTGAATTTTCCAGCTTGACTTTAAAAGTAACTAGAGGGAGATGTCTTTAGTTCAGTTCCCATGTTGTTTTTTATGCCTAAATCCAATCAAACCGCAACACGGGTCAGCAACTGAGAGAAAATGGGATCCTTCAAAGTAAAAAAAAAAATAATTGTTGTAAATTTAGAAAGGATGGGACAAACTCACCAACAAACCTCTTGAATCACACCTCTTGAAAACTTAACTGTACCATATGCAGTTATTTTCATGTTTAGATAAAAAAAAAAAAAGAAAATTGTGGTAATGACTTATTTTACTAAGCAAAGTTTTTTTTTTAAATAAATGATCTAAAATAACTGTAAATAATCTGTTTTATTTTTCTGACTTTCGCATGAGCCTTTTATGTCTGCAGAGGGAGGTGGTTTCTCTTACAAATCTGCCATGTTGCAAATAATCTAACAAATCGTGTAGGGCATAACAAGCAATGGGCCTTGACGGGGTCTTTTGCTTTTTGCCTTTTGTGCACTCAGGATAGTGTCTCTTACATCCTTGGACAGGGAGTATGAGATAAGAGCTTTTCAGTCTACTTGCAGTTCATAACTTCACCACTAGGTGCCACTGAATTCAATACAATCATCCATTAACCCATTCTCCCTAAGGCTTTCTTTAAAACAGCCTTCTATAACCTGAGGGTTTTCTAGAAAATTTCAAGTGTTCACAAACGCCTTTTTCTCTCATCGACAGAAGAAATAAGAAACACGAACATTTGTCTTCATGTTTCTCAACATTTTCCTTTTTGAATGTCTTTTGAATGTGTTCAAAGCTTCAAAGATAAAACAACGAATGTCACTCCAGGTCAATTATAGATCAAATTAGATTGTATACCACCAAGAAACATAACCTTGAACTTTAAATTATATTTGTTATAGTTATTGTTAGATAGTTATCAAGTATAGCTTTAGGTCTGTAGCGATACACTAATCTCATGATATGATACGATACGATACACGACATTCAGCCAACGATTCGATATGATTTTATACGATTCGATTCGATACTATTTAATACACATCATTTTCTGAAAGATTTTAAAGGGACAGTGTGATTTAACATGAATCGTTGCTGATTGGACTCGGAAAGACAACACCGCCAGACAAACGAAAACAAACAAACATGTCACAAATGTGTCTTCAGCGTACGCAGACTCATGTTTATGTTGTGAATATTACATCATCAACCTGCTTGTTTTACTTGCTAAATACCATAAACACAAATCCAAATTCTCTAATCACAAACCATCTTTTTAAATTTTTGAGGAGCTCAAACAATACATTACAACAATCCTACGTTCTATAAACTGAGCTATACACTTTATATAACATTATGAACTAAGTTATCACTGTTTTGTAAAATGTGACTCCCCTGGCATTGTTTTGTATTATGTTAATGTTCTGTGTGTTCACTCATTGTAACATCTGACTTTTCAATAAAGAATAGAAGAAGAATAAAATAATAAAAACTAAAAAATTTAAAAATTTAAAACTTTTTTTTGTTAATTTAAAAAATGAATATAAATCGATACTCGCGGCTTAATAAACCTGATAAAAATCACGGCTGATAAAATCACTCAGCCAAAGTGACAACAATACTTGAAGATATCCCGGCATTTGACAAAGAGAGTCTGGCACATGAACCCAATTCAAAAACTAAAGAGCTCTTCTTCTGTTGCTTGACTACAAGTTTCTAGAGACAATAGTCATAAGTCACCTCATGAATGCTCAGGACGGGTAATTGGACTGACGGGAAGTTTTGGTGCAATCTGTTGGTTTTCTAGCTAGGCAGCTTTTTTAAAAAAATGGCTTTGTAATTATGAATTGGACAAATTTTGAATTTAATTAATTTGATTATGATTACAATGAATTTGACTCTAATTGAGATAACATTTGTTGTTTTAACCTCGTTAAGATATTCATAACATGTTTTTGTGTGTTACAAAACAGGAAAATCATGTGTAAAATATGTGTTCAACACAATAGATGGGGATTTCTGAATTAAATCAGCAGCACCACCTACAGTCTTAGAAAGGCAATTTTGTGTGCATTGTGAGGAACCGATTAAATGAGAATTTAGTAAGTTGAAGGAGAATTTCGATGGGGGCTTGGCCCACCCAAATGGGTGGCCACTAGCTCTTAGCAACTGAGCCAGACCTGACTGTTAGAAACTAGTGTCGACCTGCTTCTAAAATCCAGGTTTCTACCCATGCCAAGCATGCAATAATAGCTGGTATGGGACTTTATATCATAAAGTCTTGGCCCTTGTTTGTTTAGATAAGCTATATGTGTTTTCTCTGATTATTTAACCTGATTTTGACTATGCTTTGATGTCTCCGTCCATGTCCTAAATGCACTAATCTGAACTAACACTGGTTGGATGACTGCTCTATAGATAGCTTAGGCTCTACAATGCAGGTCTTTGTCTAAATCCCATTCATTACATTGAGAGGATGATGCATTTTCTGCTTAAAGATCCTCTCAAGTTTAACAATGAGAGCAACTGTCTCCCAGTGACTGCCTTCAAATGAATGCTGTATGTTGTACTGTACATCCCACAAAGAAATGTACCCTCTTTTACAATAGCTGTGAAAACGTAGCATAAAGCTGAAAGTATTTGACAAACTATGTCCTGCTGATTCATTCTCTATGTGTTGAGTGTTGCTTGATGGTTTGAGCTGTAACCTGCAACTGAACCCTTGTATGGGCAAACTGTTTGCCTGCCATGCTTCTTTGGTTATTGCTTTTTGCACCTCTTTTGACTTTTTCTTTTTTAATTTGTATTTTTTTTAAGACACCCAGTAAATGCTTATATTATTATACTGAGTTGGCTTGCACTTCGCTGTTTCCTTCGTTTTGACGGAATCCTTCTGTGTCCTTTACCCATATGTGACTGACTGCATTCAAGTTGATGTATAAGAAATTATGATGTTTGACAGAAAACTTCTCCATCCACTTGGCTATATAGGCTCATATAAAATCAGTTTGTGTATCAGACTTTCCAACTTTAGAGACACTTGAGGAAAAAGTACTTTTTAACCTAAAAAAAACAGGACATCCAGAGATGTGTTTGTAACAATAAAGATATACAATTTAATGGAAAACCAAAGTTTTGCTTAAAAAAATGTTCACATCAGTGATGTTGTAATATACGGGTGTTAATAATACCAAAAATTAAATATCGCTATTGTGTTGATAACATTCTTATGATAATATCAACTCATGAAATCCAAACATTCTTTGATAAAGATTTGGGTTTTTTTACATTGTGGCTGTTGCTTACTTCCTACGTTGAGTATTATTCAATGACCATATATGTCTTTAGTGTGAGCAAGGCCATCATGGTTAGGGTTGGGCAGGTAGTTGTAATAGTTACAATTAATGTACCATATGATTAAAGCTTGGGCATAGCTACTCATGCTTTGGTTATTCCTTATGATGATATACTGAAGACCCAAACCATTATAAAATCCATATGGAGTCATGTAATTGAAATAGTTCCATGTTTTCGATTTTTTGAAATTGCAGCCTTTTCCTTTGAGATGTCACTTTTCTACACTCTTGACATTTTCCAAACCAGCTTCTTGAGTTCATCCCCTGGACTGCATTTCGAACAATCTGGATGGAGTTATCAGACATATGAAGCAATTGGTGGCTGTTTTCTTTCACTCTGCTGTTCCATTTCTCTAAAACAATCTCAACTCAGTTTAGGTCAGGCAATTGTGGAGGCCAAGTCGTCTGATGCAACATTCTTTCACTCCTCCTCAAGGATGAAGTCTCCTTACAGAGCATAGATATGTACCGAGGGTTTATGTCCTTTTCAAAACAAGTTTTTCAACTATTTGCAAACCAGAAGGCATAACATGTTTCTGTAGAATCCATCAGTAGTGACGTTGATTAGTTGTACCTTCAGTTTCAGTGTCACGGGCAAAGCCCCCCACATCATTATGCTTCCCACACCTTGCTTCACAGTGGAAACCACACCAGCCTTCCCTGTGTCTCACAAAGACCAGACATTTGGACTCATCACAAACTTTGACTCATCAGACCAAAATACGATTTCCACAAATCTAATGTTAATTCTCTCTTTTTTGTCTTGAGCAATTCTCCTCTTCTTTCTGCCCCCCCTTTATAGGGGTTTCTTTGGAGACATTTGACTGTGAACGGCCGTTTCGTGCTGCCTCATCCAAACAGCTGAAGAGATATCTGAGATATCTTCCACCTGAACTCCTTGAAGCTTAATGTAGATTCTAATCTGAAGTGATGTTAATTAGCTATTTCAAAGCCTGGTAACTATAACTGGTAACTCTCCTAAAGTAGAGGTTAGTTCTGTTCCTTCTTTCCTGGTAAAGTCTTCATGAGAGCAAGTTTCAGACGACTGTTTTATTTCTTTAGGAACTGAATTTAAAGAATTTTTCAGATTAACTGACCTCTTTGTCCTTAAATTATGATGGGCAGTACCTTCATTTAGTTAAGCTATTATTGACATAATATTATTAACTGCAGGAGCCTAATTGAGCCATTACCTGTACACTCACCGGAGCACAACTGAGGGTCTCAAACTCATGAGGAAGACAAGAAGTTGAACTTTTCACAGGTCACGTCTGTTAACTGGAACGCATTCCAGATGATGACCTCATAAAGCTGTTTGAGAGGATGCTACAAGTGAACTGCAAAAGGTGGCTACTTTGAAGAAAATAAAAACAATTGTAACCCTTGTAACATCCTCCTTACCACATGATTCCACGTGAGGTACTTCATAGCTCGCATGTACTCAGTCTTGTTGTTGTTTTTGTCAGCTCATTAGATTAAGATTAAGATTAGATTTATTGTCATGCATACAGTCATACACACAAAATTTGTCCACCAGGTTGACCCATCCTGTTGACACACATGCACAGGAATACCACACACTGGAGTGGTGGGCAGCCATTCACAGCGCCCGGGGTACAGGGGGGCATAATGCCTTGCTCAAGGGCACCTCAGCCCTTGAGCAAGGCAACCTTCCGGTGATTGGACGACCCACACTAAACTGTGGGCTGATCAGGACCTTTCATTCAATTGATTTAAACTCAGTAACTCTTTCAGTCCACAAAGATTATTGAGAAAAATAACTGAATAATAGATTGATAAGAAATAATAACATTTAAATGAAAGTAAGTAAAAATGGTGTGGTTGAAATGTCCAGATATTGCCATGATTGGATTAGGGTGTTGGCTACAACTTAGCTGCTGATGTCACACACAGCTTCAACAGATAACACAGGTATCTCATGGTAAACAAAGTTGACCAACCAGCAGTGCCAACGTAAGATCTGGTGTGCAACTCCTCCACAGTGTCATTTGTGGGATGACACCAACTGTTCTGGAGTCCTTATTCCTTTACTGCTACCTCTCTATCTACTGTCTTAAGAGTCATTCTTGCAGCCACGTCTCCATAAAACAATTAATATCGCCTGCTCAGAGTTTCCGCTGGGTCCTGTTCAGTGCTCCAAGCTCATTCATTTTATGAGCGTGAGTGATCTCACATTTCCCATGACGATCAACAGAAGAAATTGGTATGAATAATTATAAACTTCCTCCTGCTTTCTCTTCTTTTTTCCTACCCTGCATCCTGGACATCCCCTCTTCAGTTCACCTGAATTTGAGTTTTTCTTTCAGGCATAACTTGGGCATTGTAAATCTCAATCAGCTGCTCTCACATGCAAACAACTTTCCTGTTGACATGGTTATCATTAAAAATGCAAGTGTCAGAATTGCCAGCAGAAATCATTATAGCAGCATGTCATCCAAACCAGAATAGGAAAATGTGCAAAATCTGCATTTAAAAAAAAACAAAAAAAAAAAAACAGCAACATTCTGGAACCAATACATTTATAGTATAGTCATATATATATATACAATACAGTGACTATATCTGTGGTACATTTGTTGACCTTGTCGGGACAGAATTGATAGAAAAATAAAGTCATATTTGTGGTCCTGGTTAGAGTTAGGGAAAAGGTTTGACTTGAGCTTAAGGATTTTTGCCCTAAAATTAATGGAACAGATTGAAATCTCAACCGTAAAACAATGGAATAGTTATGTATTTGTATGTAGGTTTTGGCATGAACTTAATCGCTAAAGTTATGGTCCAGGATTTTGTTAGGCTGTCCACAATGAATGGAAAGTCAGTGCAGCGTCCTAAGGATATCCGTGCAAGTTTGTGTGTTAGGTTAAATCAACTCTGTCAAATAAATCCTAGTGTGGATGTTTTATCTGACAACCCAGGTACTAACAATATACATCTTCTCTGTCTCTCCTTCTCCAACATTTTTTTTATCCTCTCTTCCTTTTCTTGTTTCATCAGCCTGCTCAACATGTGTTTCTTGTTTTATACAGTTTATTTTGCCAGCACAATAAAGAGTGTTTACTACAAAGTAAGGAGAGGGAAAGAATCCAAATAAAGTTTATTGCACTTTGAGTCTGGGCTGAACCTGATGGGAGGAGGATTTTTTTTTTTAATGAGCCTCAGACCCAGTCAGGCGAAGATACTAAATCAGATTAGTCACAGGAAGAAAACTGTAAGACATTTAAACCATAAGCTATTCTTTCCTCTAAACCTGAAACAGTAAAACTTAAGATATTTCACAGTCTCTGTTTTTGGCCTCTGTTCTTTATGCTTGTGTGTTTTGTTTTAGGTATAAAGACTACAGGGAACCGCCCTGGTCCCAAGACGCCTACCAGTTCTCTAAACAGTACTGGAGTGTTCTGGCTGCAAGACTGGCTTTTGTAATATTGTTTCAGGTATCAGGTGTTTTTATTCATGTGTTTTACAATTTAATTTAATTGATATGTAATGAACTCTCGATATGTGTGTCTGACGGTCCAAAACGGGTAGATCATGTTGCGCTCGTGTTACGATCAGGAATATTTCCAGACTCAGTTAGTGATCAGCTGTTTTGTTGTTTGTCTGTATGCCTCACTAACACATGTCGGTCATATGGTCCACTAACATCAAAGCTGTTAGAGAAGTTCCCTTCATCTTATCTACTAACAAATCAGGAATCATATACACCATGAACAAAAATAACAGAAAAATGGGCTCCATATAATTCAAAAACTTCCCTTAGAATAGGCAAACTTACTTCCTGTAAAATGTTAGCAGCTGGGTCACTTTGTGGTTGTGTTTGTCGAGTTTGTTAGCACGTCTCAGAAAAAATTCAACAAACCAGGAGCAGTACAATACAATATTGCTGAGAGCCTTTGTGTCAAGCAATCAGCAAGTAAACAAAGTACTTTGTTCATACATTTACCACAGACACAGAAACCAAGCAAGAAGGGATAATGGTTTATCTTATTGTTTCATTAGTGGAGCCTGGAGCTTGGTATTTTAGGTAGCTAATGTTATTTTGAGAGTATCCTATCAAAAATGTGCAGAGGCTTTTAGCTGTAGGCTACAAGTTATTATTATTTTTTTTTTATTCAGTCCTAATAGTTGCCTTCTCTTTTTCCATGATTCATTGTTGTATAACTGGGACTGATAATATAGTCTGGAAAATTGTGACTGATGCAAATTGCAATTGCTGTGCCAGCATCCGCTAACATGCTAATGGCTAACACATGACATAAAGTGCTTCTTCCTCATTATTTAGCTTGATACATAAAGCCTGAAGTTCTTTTGCCCTCACTGGTGTTTAACCCGATTCTTGAATCTTCCAGATAATATCATGCTAAGTAAGTTTGGGTCCTGAAGTTTGAGCAAAACACCATAGCCATATTTAGACTAAGTAGCACTGATAATGATTAAGCTGACTGACCTGAAATGTAGAAGAATGTGTTCTAATGGGCTAAGTGAAATGGTTCTAACTGGGTACACACTCTGTCACATTTGTATCCATGGCTATCCATCTTTCCCCCTTTTACCTTCTTTTCTTGTCCATTCTCCCTTTTCCAGAATCTGGTGATGTTCCTCAGCCTCATGGTTGCCTGGGTGATCCCAGACGTTCCCAAAACCATTGTGGAGCAGCTCAAACGAGAAAAGAAGCTCCTAGTTAACGTGTTTTTACAAGAAGAGAAGGAGAAGTTCCAGCTCATCCAGAGCCTCTTTGTCAAGGATGCTACCCTTCACCCCAAAAGCCAAGTGGCCAACCCAGGCCAGGCCTTCCCCATACTGGGCCGCTACAGTACACTTCCTTCTGGTCCCACGTCTGGAGACGGGGGAGGAGGCCCGAGGGCGAGGTGTAGGGCCGCCAGCTTCAGCCAGTTTAGCGGAAATATTTCCTCATCTCCTCAGAATACAAACTCAAAGCACACAGCAGTGTGAAATAAAACGCATTGATAGGTGGGGGTGCTTCCGCTGGGCCTAAGGGTTGTAACTCGAGTGACTCAGTCCGTTTATGTCTTTGCCCTTGTCTTTTGTGATCTGGTGCATATGACACAATAGCGCGGCGATTAAACCATCACAGCTCACCTCTGAACGTTAGAATTTGTACTCACTGGTCCAAGTGTGGGTGAATGTCTGCACTGGTTGAATGTGTGTGTGTGTTGTTCCTACTAGCATGACTGTTCACCTGATAAAATGTTGGCATTTTTACTTTTTGGTAAAAATTAATTACTTAGTGAGGCACAAAAGCTTCATAGCGTAGAGAAGCAATAATTACCATATTAGGCTGAATAACTGAATATTACGGGAGCCTGGAAGAACTATGAACTCACATACAGGCTCAATAATAAGCACTTAACCATCATGAATGGACTGATGGACATTGTGGCTTACCGGTAGGATCGTCTGGTCTGTATTTTCCTGCTTTATGTGTTTATGCTCTTTATGTATTTTGTTTACAGATTTTGTAGCTTTTACAACATTATACTTTTTCTGTACTTTTTCTCTTTAGAATTCAGGAATCTCTTTGACCGATTTTCAGACCTTACTACAACTGTATTGTGACTGAAAATACTGCTGCTGGTCATTGCCTCTCGATACCTTGCCCTACTTTTTGATGGCTGGAAAACATGCCAACCTGGCACACTGTTGTGCTACGCATTCCTGTCCAAGCTGTAGTTTTAGAATGCGATGATCTGTGAAGCAAAAAATGTAAGAAATCTCCTATGAGCCATATGGACTTTGAGTGTATGAACATTAACTGATAAATGCAAAGGGAAGGTCACCTCTGAATGTGAGCAAACTGGAAATGATCTCACTGTGTTTATTGTGAATTAAACAAAAAATGCATCGGTATCCCTTCATTATAAAGCAATGCAGCTCACTAACGAGTTCCTGTTGCCTCAACCGTACTCTTTACCTTGTGTAGAGTCACTTAGCTTTTGAGCTCTATAAAGTAAAAGCAAAAAGACTGAGTTAGCTTTTGCAAGTCAAACTGAAATTTGAATTCTGGTTACCAATCAGCCATAACATTATGAGCATTGACAGGTCAAGTAAAAAAAAACATTAAGTCATTCCAGTGACATTTGGCATTGATTGGGATGAAGTAGTCGCAAGTAAACATTGTCTCCTTGAAGTTGATGTGTTAGAAGCAGCAGAAAATGGGCATGTATAAGCATTTGAGCAACTTTCTCATGGGCCAAATTGTGATGGACAGACAGTTGGATCATGGCATCTCCACAGCTGTAGATCTTGTGAGATGTTGTCGATCATGTGAGATGTTTGCATTCTGCAGTGGTTAGGACCTAAGAAAAATGTTCCATGGAAGGAAAATCAGTGAACCAGTGACAGGGTCATTGGCCGCCAAGGCCCATTGATGTAACAGAGGATCAAAGACTGGTTTGTGTTGTCTGATCCAACAGAAGAGCTGCTGTAGTTCCAACTCCAGAAAAAGTTGATACTTGCTCTGATAAAAAAGGTGTCCCAGCCACAGATCTATGGTGACCTGTGTGTGTTGTTAAACACACCTACAAATGGACACATGGCCATCAGAACTAGACCACAGAACAACAGAAGAAAGTGATCTGGACGGATGAATCACAGTTTCTTTTAAATCATGTTAATGACTTGGTCCCTGTTCAGTGCTAACCTGTGGAAGACATAGTAGGAGCAGTGTGATGCTTCGGGCAATGTTTTGCAAGCAAACCCTGTGATTTATGTTGATGCTACTTGTACATTTACCAAATACCTTAACATTGTTGCTGACTCATCAAGGAAAAAGTATTCGCTGATGGCAGTGGCCTCTTTTAGCTGGACATTGCATCCTGCCACACTGCAAGAATGACTCAAAATCAATTTTAGGAGCACAGCAACAAGTTGCAGGCATTGATTTAGGCCCACTTTTTCTAGATCCCAGTCCAATTGAGCATCTGTTGTGGACATCCATGGAGGCCCCACATGGCTTTCATGACTAAAAGATTCTGCTACTGACAGCTTGAGGCCAGATACTAAAGCATAATAGTATAGCATGAGTTATAGGATGCTACGTACTGTCTTGTACATCTTTTGTGTTTTTAAATTAATTGTAAAACACAGCACTTTGAGTCCAAGACAAATTTCCAAATTTGATGGGTCTGGACATTTTGGCAGCAAAAGGAAGACCCACTGTACGCAGTATCAGGCAGGTGATCAAAATGTTGCGGCTGATTGGTGCAAGCAGTAATGAATCCTGTTACTGTACAGACTACAACTTTTTTTCCCCAAAACTACATAAAAGCTTTTTCAGCAGCCAGCTCAATTCAAAATGACTATGTAGTCTGCAAATGGTAATATCATAGTATTCCAATGATGATAAGGGTGTGTAATGTAATTTCGGACAGATCTTAGGCTTCACACTTTTGAATATTCACTATCCAAGTTGTAATTACAGCAGAGAAACTTGGACTTTTCTTAACACTTGGTGCATCCATTTTGGAGCTACAAAGTATAGAACTGCAGGTACATCTTATGTCTAAAACCACTGTTAGCAGCTATTAATGCTTTCTTTGGCAGACTGTTTAATCTTAACAGTGTTTAACATCTTGAAAAATCTAAGACTTGTGTACTTACTTTACTTTTGATTGCTTGATTTAGTTTTTTATGAATACAGCTATAATCTCCAGTAATGACTAATAAGAATTAGAAGAATAACGACAGCTGCCATCTTAGTTTGTTTGATCAAAGAAATTATTTTTGTAACCATGGGATTGTCCCACTTGATATAAACTCTGGCTACATTTTTTAGTCTGGGAGTGGAAGCTAATCTCCCTTGCTTCCTTGTTTGTTTCTTTTTCCAAAATTTTTAAGCCAATTGCGTCACATTTAAAACTGAGTATAATGAGCAAAGACATGAACACATTTAATGTTTTATCTTTGAACTATATCCAATATAAATACAGGCTTGAAATACATTACACAGCGTCCAAACTCTCTTGGAAATAACTACTAATATCTTTACACAAATGGATTAATACTTTAATCATGGATGTGTCCAGGGCCTGGCTGTGGGGAGTTCAGAGGCAGTCCTGCCAATGTGTCTTGTTGGCCAACCGTCATGTACAAACGTCTTGAGGGTGTACTGTGGGTGAGCAAACTGTCACAGAAATAAATGGGAGCCATCTTATAACACCATACCCAGTTCTTGTTAACTTGCCGACATGCTGTAAACCTTCAGTGCTGTTTTTGATGCCTTGTAACTGCTCTTTATTTAGAATTCAACAGAACATCTGTCTGCTCAGCTACAACTCAGTGACAGACTGTTAACTTAAAATGTATTAAAACTGACTTTAGGAAATTGTGATGAAAATATATTTGTTATACAAGCTGATGTTGTTCATCCATACCTTAAGCTGATGTGTAAATTATTGAATACAGAACTGTCAGGTGGAATACAAAGTCTTTTTTTCTGTGTTGTTTCGATCTATCATGCCATCTTGTTTTTATTTCAGTAAACTTTTTTCATAAAAAAAGAATAACACTCAGAGGGTAGTCACTTATATGTAGGCTATATTGACATAATCCTACATGTACAGACATGAAGACACTCATTTTTCTTTATCTCAGAGACATGTAGCCCAACATTTTATTTTGGTATGAAATGATATGGGAGGAAGAAAAAAAAAACCCACTCCTGCTGTATATCTTGAGCTAAAATCACAAAAGAAATGTTAAATCAACTTGAGGACATAATAACACTATGTTAGCTCACATCTAACATTTAAAGACTTTTTTTCCCCCAACATACGAATAAAGATCACAAAAGAAGAAAACAAGCTAGAGAATAGTTTTGGTAAATATCATCCATCTGTTAGTTTCTGCTTATCCAGGGTTGGGTCATGGAGGCAACAGGTCCAGGGGGGAAACCCGGACGCTCCTCTCCCCAGAGACATTCTCCAGCATGATTGTGGAGGCATTGCACTGGAGAAATCAAAGAAAATGATCCTCCCAGTGCTGCCTACATTGTCCAGATGAAACTGGGTTCCTTGAAGCTGGTAGATGATGGCATCTTTCTTTTCAGCCACAAGATGGTAAGCAAACTGAGAAGTTGAGAATACATATCAAATAGGGATAAAAGAGTAAGAGAGTTTTGATGTATTTACAGTGAGCTGGATGTCAGTGCCAGCATTTCAGCTATCGAATCACCTAGTGACACATTTATCATCCACCTTTCAAGATTGTTTCTTTTCAAAAGGCCCCACAACTGGGATAGAAGGATATGAAGATTTGAAGTTCTGACGCAAATCAAGATAACATGCTAATCTACTGTGTGGGTGATGAGACTGATGTTATACTGCACAGTCAAGCTTACTCAGGGGCAGAATGACAATACAATCCAGTAAAAGAGATGCTTGAGTCGTATTTGTGGTCAGAAAAAATATACCTGATGAGAAAGCAGCTTCATAGCAAACTAATGAGATGGTTAACACTGGTTTATATGAATTACTAGAAAAGTACAACTATGGACCCCATGACAAATTAACAGTGGGACAGAGAGACACCACTGTCCAGAGCGAATGCAGCTGAGTAAGTATTTGACTCTACAATGCATAATAGATGCATGTATTATAAAAATGAAAAAATGTGTGATCAATGACAGCCTTGGCCTACATAACCAAGGTACAATATGTGGAATATTAATTTCAAGAGGTATTCCAGAGTCATTATGCATAATGCACAGTTACGTTTTACGTAGTTACGTTTAGCACCCCTAATTACTATAAATAACAAATATACTGTGAAAATTGATGATGAAAAACATATTCAGGATGTATTTATTTATTGGTAAATTGTGTGGCCTTTTTCCCATCTCCACCTCACATCAGTGTCACGTCGAAAGCCAGGCTGACTCAGACCCAAGACTCGAGATTTGAGTAAAGACAAGATTCATTAAAAGGTAGGTGCGGCGGTGAGTGAATCCAGGTCACCATCCAGGTGATGGTTACATCACCAAGAAAACATCTCAAGAATGTACACACCTCACGTGTGCACATTTCCATCCCATATTTATAAAAAATGCTTTGTGCGGAGGAAAAGGCATACACCTGGTTTATGTGTGTATGCATCATTTATACATCTGGCCCCCTAAAAGTTGTGTTCTGGAACATTCCTGACAATTACTGCTTTCTTGGAGTAAAACAACTGCTGTGCACTAAATCTGATTGTAAACATATTTTCCCAATTTTATATTAGTCAGTCTGATGTCTCTGTATGATTATCTGAGTGAATGGCGTACACGCATTTTCAAAGAGGATTACGTAGGCTGAAGGCTTGAGTTGACGTATATTAAAGCCTGTGGTAGGGCGATTTGAAAACCCCTGCAGTTAACCAGAGGGACATAAATATTTGGATTTCTAAAAAGGCTTAACTTTAGTATGAGACACAGTCAGACTATAAGCTGATCACTGATCATGATGCAGTCTGTGGGGAATGACAATTCTGAGAAAAAAAAGTGATTAATTGGAGTAAGAATAACAGCAAAAAAGTGATAGCACAAATCCATGATCCAACTGCCATGTGGTGCAATTCTATAGTTTATCTTTTTCTGTGTGTTTTCAGCCGCTGGCTAATTCCAAGCCTGTTCTGATTTGTCTCAACTGTATCTCTCTGAGAATTAAATACCCCCGCTTCCATTATCATATACACAACAACCTGAGATGTTTTCTGTTCTTCAGCATCTGTTGCTTCTTATCAAAGAGCAACATTCACTTGGATTAAACTTCAGGTTTTAGTCAAGCACAGGTGAAACAAATTTAATTAACAAGGTTCCATCAAATGTCCCAGTTACATACAATAGAGGACCTATAAAACTAGCTCACCTAACTGGAATTCATTAAATTTGAATGTCACCAATTACAGTTACGAGTTACAGCACTTCAAAACATCTGCCAGAGCAAAGATCTGTGTACACACAACACATAAGGGGAATTCTGCCATCCTAATAGGTCTGAGAAAAAACTGAGGAAGAACAGTCTGTACACAGAGGAAGCGATAGCCATAGCGAAAAACACCTGTGTGAATTAATTTTGTGCGTGTTCAAACACTGTGTTCAAACACTGTTAGACAAAAAGGTAAACAGACAAACAAGCCATTATAGTGAGTAAATCAAATGAGCTTTACATGATAAAAGGAAAATTGCCTCTTTCGATAATGGATGCAATGACGTCATCGGTTATTAAGCACTTGGCAAAAGCCCTGATGATCATGATCCGATAATAACAATTATTATAATGTTATTGGGTTTTAGAGGCATCCCCCACCCCATTAACATTTTTTGCTTGTTGTTCAACCCCATGTTCAGAGTTTAGAAAACTAATAGAAAGACATTTGACCCAATTAGAGAACTGAGCTGCATGTTTGACAAATCAGCTTGTACTTGGCTGAAGCTCTAAACTACTAGAGTGAATGGAACTGAAAATGAAACACGTTTAAGGCTTTCTTTTGTGCAGTTGATCACTAAAAATTACCAGGATTCTTTTTGAATAGTAGATAAAACTGAATTGTGAATATTTTCACGCTAAATTGGCTGCATGCACCAACAGTAACTTACTTTACTTCTGTAAAATGTTCGCAAGCTAGTAGGGATGCAACGGTACTCGGTAAAATATTGAACCGTTCGGTCCGCTATGCACGGGACAATACACCCTTATGGACAGCGGGTTTTTGGTTTTGCAATTCATTTTGCGCTCATGCTTTACAGGCCACTGTGTGCCTATCCAGGCAAGTGAAAAGCCCTCCCCGCAAGACGCCTCCACCCATGTACCCCTTGTCAGTCACACTGTTGTAACTGGAGGTGGTTCAAAGTGCAGCTGGCACACAGAAGTGGAAAACTAAGAGGCATGACCAGCACTAGCGGAGGAGTTGAGAGCAGTGGTGGACTTGCCATCGGGGGCATCAGGACATTTCCCAGTGACCTGGTCGCCAAACTAGCCCGCTCGTCGATTGCCGATGGTCAGTGGGCTGTCTCGTTTGGGCTGGTCTCTGGTCTAGACGGCTGGGCTAACAGAGTCTAACAGCGGAGTAATGTTCCGTTAGTTTGACTAATTTACATTGCAGTGTGCATTGACAAGGCAGCGTTTGTGTGCTGAAGACTAATGGTGCGTTCATTTTGTACACAAATGTCGAAATTTCTAAGCTCCCAGTCAGATTTTTAATTTTAGCATTTGAAAGTTGTGTTCAGTAACTGTTAACTTGAAAGAAAAGTGTTATATTATTCAGTGCACCAGTGATACTGGTATGTTTACAGCTTTTGCTGACAAGTAAAATAAAGAGAGAATTTTGGGAGAAAAAAAATTGTCTTTACGCACAAAACACATACCGAAATTAAACTGAAACCTTGGCCCAAAGACCGAGATACGGACCGTACTGTGGGTTATCTGTACCGTTGCACCCCTACAAGCTAGGTAGGTCACTCGGTAGGTCTATGATGAGTCGGTTGTTGAATTGTTATGTATACAGCCGAGTTGAAGAGCTGCATTTATAACCGCGAAGCGCTGGCTTATGTAAACAATGGCGCTAACGGCTAATTAGCATGTGTCCTGTCAATGTGATTTTGTGCGCTGGTGTCCTCACTCCTTGGCATGATTTGATTTGAATTTTTAAGGTATGATGATACGTTACTAATGATTGTTAATGTTAAAGAAAGAGTTTTACTGTTTACTGTTAATAACTCAAAGTGAGTTATCCCCTGAAGTTATACAAGAACAGTTATATGTCTGGTATGTGCTCAAAGATGTTATGCCTATTGTTGTGATGTGAACATTATTAAGTTACGCTTATGCCATGCACCCACTAGGGGGTCAGTGTTGCATATGTTGCATGTATTTTGAAAGGACTCTCCCGCCCTGGGGGTAGTTAAATGCTTGAACGTTTATTTAGCTTTTTGTCTTCATATAAAGTTCAACTACGGCCAAGACGTTGTCGAGTGGTTCTTTGCTTTGAGCTGAAGTTACCACATATTTTTGGCGACGAGGATAAACTTTTTTTTTTTTGGACGTGTCGTCTCCGTTTTGTTGTGTTTTTAGCTCAGCTAGGCTAAGGACTGCTAGTTAGCTGGCTAGGCGGCTGGTACGAGTGACCCGAGCACGGGATAACACTGGAGGGGAGACCGAATCTGTTGCAGAGGTGCAGTGCAGAGATGGCAGGCACAGTTTCGGAGGCTGCAGAGGAGCTGTGTGGGAACCAGGAGCCTCACGCTTGAATGGCTACATACGGAACTGTCGGTGAATTTGTGGAGGGAAACAAGGATCGCCTGCATTTGGAATAGAGGAAGAACAGGTGGAGGCCATTGTGAGTTTCATCCAGGTGCCACCCAGAACATACTGTGATCCAGTCGCAATAAGAGTGGGCAAAGACCATGCTATCATTCCCCCTGGCAAAACAGTCCATGTGTGGTGTAGAGTACCCCCAAACTTTGATGCCTCCAACCCTCTTGTTCTATATGAACCTGCTGAGGAAAGCACTGCCTTAGGACAGTTGGGTGTAGGAGAAGGCCTCTTGGAAATCAATAACACCCGATGACCTCACGTTAAGGTGCTAATCTCCAACCAGTCAAAACATGAAATCACCCTGCCAAAGAGAACCTCTCTTGGAACCATGCAACATGTCATCAAGGTTCATGAGACTGATGTACCAGAGTCACATCAGACTGATTCTCAACTAAGAAAGACAACAGTCGACGTTAATGGCATCACCTCTCCCAGCACCTCTCCAACTGAGTCCTGGCGTCCTCCTGTTGATATCAGTCATCTCGTTCCTGAACAACAACAGGTGGTGAAGGAAGTGCTCCACGAGGAATGTGAAGCATTCTCCCATAGTAGCGACAACATCGGATGCATCCCCTCCCTACAGATGGAAATCAGGACCAAGGATGAAACCCCAGAGGGCCTATGCATCCATCGCAAAACCACTCTACAAGGCAGTTAAGGAGTACATTCAGGAGCTGCTGGTTAAAGGATGGATCACCTTATGCAGCTCCTGTCATCTGTGTAAGAAAGAAAGATGGGTCCTTACGCCTGTGTGTTGACTACTGGCTCCTCAACAACAAAACCGTGCTGGACCGTCACTCTCTTCCCAGAATCCAGGACCTCACTGACTCCCTGGGGGGATATGCCTGGTTTTCAATCCTGGATCAGGGGGGAAAAGCTTACCATCAGGGCTTTATTGCCAAAGGATCAAGGCACCTGACTACTTTCACAACCCCATGGGGACTCTACGAGTGGGTCCGAATACCCTTCGGGTTGTCGAATGCACCAGCAGCATTCCAAAGGAGCATGGAAGGGATGCTCGACACGCTAAGAGATGAGTGCTACATCCCTTACCTCAACGACGTGTTGTGCTTCTCCAGATCCTTTGATGAGCATGTGCAGGTGTTACGTAGAGTCCTCCAAGCCTTTCAGCGCCACGGGGTAAAGCTGAAGCCAGAGAAATGCGAGTTCTTCCTGAAAGAGGTCCGATATGTCGGCCGGTTGGTGTCAGCAGAAGGGGTAAAAAAAGGACCCTAAAGACAATGAAGCAGTGCGGGCACTGAAGCACAAGACACCACGGACAGTTGGAGACGTTAGGCAATTGCTTGGGTTCCTGAATCCCCTGTACGACCTGCTCCAGTCGAAACCCGATGCTCCTCACCCCAAGCCGCCACGAGGAAAAACAAAATGCCACCAGCAGTCCTCCCGAACCCCAGTAGAGTGGGCTATACATCAACAGATCCTTGAACAGGTTGTGGACCGGCTGACCAAACCCCCAGTGCTGGCATATCCCGATTTCAGCTGCCCCTTCACACTCCACACAGATGCCTCCCAGAAAGGTCTTGGTGCAGTTCTTTGTCAGAAACAAGATGGGAAGAGGAGGGTGGTTGGATACAGGTCACACGCACTAACACCAGCGGAACAGAATTACCATCTGCACAGCGGAAAGCTTGAATTCCTGGTGTTGAAGTGGGCCTCATGTGAGAAGTTCCGCGATTATCTGTTCTACGCCCTGCATTTCACAGTTTTCACGGACAATAATCCCCTCACATACATCCTGAGCACTGCCAAGCTCAATGCAGTGGGCCACCGGTGGGTGGGGCAACTGGCAGATTTCAACTTTGACATCAAATATCGGCCAGGCAAAGCCAGCATCGACGCCGACACCTTATCACACTGGCCCCTTGACATTAATACCTTCATAGCTGAGTGTTCGAAAGAGTTATCGCAGCAGTATGTACTGTATGGGAAGGAAGCTAGAGAGCACAACAGGGAGATGTGGCCTGGGTGGCATCTCTCAACTAAAAATCCCATAACCAACCCCACATTTAGCCTCTGCAGGCAATCAGTCATGATGAGCTGGTGAGGGAACAAAAAAAAAGACCCCACTGTGGGTCCAGAGGGGTCACTGGTTTACAGAGTACCAGGTTTTATGTGTACAGCCGAGTTGAAGAGCTGCGTTTATAACCGCGAAGCGTGAGCTTATGTAAAGAATGGCGCTTACTGTGTGAATGTGATTTTGTGCGCTGGTGTCCTCACTCCCTGTCATGATTTGATTTTAATTTTTGAGTTATCCTGATACGTTACTGATGATTGTTAATGTTAAAGAAAGAGAGGTTTACTGTTAATAACTCAAAGTGAGTTATCCCCTGAAATTATACTGGAGCAGTTATATGTCTGGTATGTGCTCAAAGATGTTATGCCTATGTGTACTGTGTTTCATGTTTGTGACTCTAGAGTTATTTAAATATTCATTGAGAGCCAAAGAGGGTTTAGTATTACATTACATTAAAGTAATGGTGGATTTCTTGAGTTAAAAACGAATATCTATACAAGTTAAAAACATTATCTACCTGATGTGTGGAAAGTAGAAAACCGGCATAGATGTATTGAAAACTAACAAATAGACATTGAAACTGAAACATGATTACGCTAGGTTTATTATTTTATACCATGATTTTTGTAATAAAGAGACAAAGATTTGGAGAAGAAGATGGTGGTTCGCTCTCTCATTCTCTGATTCTGTGAATCTGTTTTCCAGGATTTTGTCCAGAAGAGCTCAGAGTAGAGAACCCCATTTACTTCATTTTTGTGACTGTAAGTACATTTATTTGAAACTTGTAACAAAAACATGACAGGTCCAAAATAATTAGAGACAAGACGGGGTAAAATGCGAGTAAACGTGTAAAGCCTTTCCCAAATGGAGGTCACTGATGGGGCAGAAAGGCTCGAAAAGTGACACCAAAGTTGCCTCTTTTCTGCTGGAAAGGTAATTCAGCTCAGTGTTTCTAATGTAAATTATAAATGTTGTTTGATGGCTGTAGCCCGTGCATGTTACGGAGATCAGCTAATCTGATCTGAACAAACGCAACGTTTTTTCCGTGTCCCTGTTGAAAACTGTTGATTCACGTGAGTTTATGCACCAAAACTACTAAGTAGCTTTGTTAGCTAGACAGAAATTACTCTGCGTCATGTTACGGAGATCATCTTCAATCCTCTCCTCCTGTTCACGTGAGACAGCGACTGTGTTCGTCCTGCCTCTCCCTCGCCTCTCCCTGCCTGCTCCAGCAGCTCTGCCTCATTCGTCCTCTCCCTCTCCCTTTCCCTCTTACCTCCATCATCCATTCCGGTGTTACACTCTACAAATGGTGAGAAAAACATGTTGCCTGCTAATGCTATCCCTCTATCAGACTAAATACAAACAGCCTTTAGCCTTATGTAGCTAATATTAGCTTTTATTACCACACAGGTAACACTAATATAATCCAGAACAACTAACAGTGACATTCACTGTAAGTTATCTTTTCACCGAATATCTGACCAAATGTAACATTTATTTATAAGTTATATCTCTAAAGGTAACCTCAGAACTTGAGAAGGTGGATTCACTCAATGAAGAAGACGGGTGGCAACACCCATTCCGAAATACCGCCATTCTGACATCCCGCTATTCCGACATCCCGCCATTCCGACATCCCACCATTCCGACATCCCGCTATTCCGACATTCAAACGTCCCACCATTCCGACAAGGCTTTCGGTTTAAGGAAATGTGCGTTACTCAACAGGCGAATCCCTTCTTTCTGTTCATGCAATTGATATGTTTAACACATGTTTACAGATAAGCGTTATTAAAGACACAAAGTCTCGGCAACTGGAGGAGGAGAAGCAGACCGCGGTGGTTTTCAATCACACACTCCAATGCCACTTGTTTCAACTTCCGAAAATTTAATCCAGGAAAAAAAGGCTTACAAATATGGACCGAAACGGCTCCATAACACGCACAAGAATCCAAAAGAAACGAAAGTTAACTAAAAGAAAGCAAATACGCAGCATGAAGTGGTCAAAATTGGTTTTAAGCATGCCTATGTGCGTCTGGCACATGCGTCTTCGGGGTCTCCCACGTTGGTTTGTGGATGAAAGCTATATGTTCAACTGTAATGTCATGTAAAAACAATCTCTACATGACATTTACTCACAGGTGTGACCAGTTAGGTCCTTAAGATATCAACAGGCTGTATAAAGACTTGCGCAACGGCTGTGTGTTTGTGCCAAATGCGCAAAGCCCATCCGCGCTTCCCATAAGTACTCATAAATCACGTGAATTACACGAATAAACGTTTTTACTGCATTTTGCTGTGTTTTATACGTTCTATGCTGTCATTTCTCTCCTCTCCTATTGGCAAGGCAGAGTGCTTGCAACTGTGTCCTGTGCAGTAGCCGTGATCTGTAATTGCAATTATTACTTTTGCATATGATGGCAGCATGCAAAAGACGCATGGGCTCTGTGGAGAGCTCGGCTCCAGCTGGCTGCTGTGACAGCTCACTGACACTGTATTTCTGCTTAATCAGTTTCAGTCTCGCCAGAGTTACATTAATATCTGTATTTTTATATTTGACATTTCAGGGGATTTTGATAATAGATTATTAAAGTTTGTTTGCGAGGCAAACTTCATTAGTGTAAAATGTTTTGGGTAAAACATAGGCTATTAAAAGGAACTGTCGGAATGGCGGTATGTTAAAAAAAAAAAAACATACCGCCATTAAGTGTCGCCATTCCGACAATTGGAGGCCAATGTCGGAATGGCGAGATGTCGGAATGGCAGCATGTAACCGAAGAAGACATCGTGACACATTTGAGTGATGGATGTGTTGGGTAGTGTGTGCTGCACGCAGCGTCAGGCCACTGTAGTTTCTCCTAAGCGTGGAGTGTTGCGTTCAAAGCGCAATCGGAAATGACAGAATCTAGCGAGTACCGTGCAAACACACTTGTAAATTACAGAATCTGATGAACAGCGGCTCTTACACACTGCTCCTTTAAGAAACCTTTAGCCGTATAAGAGCCATTGTATCAATATGATTCAAAGAAACTTAAAGAAATATGACTCAAAGAAACAGTTGATGAACAGGAACCCACTATATGAACTAGCTTAATCCTAGCCTTGAGGGTTTTCTTATGCCCTTACTTTGAGACTTTTGTCTTATCTTTGTCTCCAGCAAGCATTCAGTCCTAACAGTTATCTTCCCTGTCAATAAATCATGGTTTAAAACTGAGACTGACTATAAAGTTGGGAAACTTGTGACTGACACAAACACAAACCATTGTATTGTTGCGCTGTCATCTGCTAATATGCGACCTGCTAGAAGAAGATGAAGTGGTTACCCTAAAAAAACTGAGTCTGAAGCCTTTCTCCTTTCTTTTTTTTTTTTTATCACCAGTGTTAACACCATTAACAGTGAGTTTTAAGTTCTGAAGTTACAGGGTAAAAATGCTATAGTCATGGATAGCACTGGGAGATGGCTGACCCGGAATGCAGACGAGAGTGGGCATGGTGGCTATTTAAAGATTACGCACCACTTGGATCAGAAAATGCTTTAAAAAACAACTTGTATTTTTACTAATGAATTAGCAAAAACAGAACAAAAGGGGATGAAGAGAACATGTCCACCACCAAATCTAAGGAAAGTGAGAAACATTTTGTAAATGTATAAAGTGAGAAGACATATTGGGCAAAGACAGGGCAGGGATAGTGTTCATGTTCACATACATCTGCGTTCTCAGGCAACTTTTTACTTTGCATTGAAAGTCACATACTCCTTTCTCCGTCTGACATTCAGTTCCTCCTAGTCTCACCTCTCTTTGCCTCTTTTAACATCTTTTGTCTTTTTCTCCCTTTTAATATACTGATGAAAGACTTCTATAGGATTGATGTGAATTCTTTCATGAGTCTAATATGGGGCCTTAGCCACACCTTGAATGCACACCCACGATCAGTCACCCTGCATTAATGCACTGCATAAAATACCTGCACACACGCTTAAGACTAAGAATGGCTAATCGTGCGTTTTCACAAAATAGTATATTTGCACACTTGTATAAGAATGTTTGCACACAAAGCAGGAACTTTAACACCCACACTCATTCAAATGCACGCACATAGGTAGAGATCACAGCTGGGACACACCCTACTGTCAGCCCATCTGTGTAAATACATTAACTTTGAAGTGTGAGACGAGGGCGTGTGTGTGTGTGTGTGTATTACTGCAAGTCTTTTGAGAGTTTTGCCTTCATTCCTGTCTTTCCACTCCTTCCTTCCCTTCCTCACTGCAGTAAATAGACAAAACAGCGCTGCAGCCATTCAAATAATTGTAAAAAGCAAATATATTGTGGGTAACAAGGCTGTCATATTTTATTTCAAGCAATACAAAAGCACGCATGTTCAATATTACCTGCAGAGGCAAGTTGGTTACAGAATGAATTCATGCTTGTGGGTGACGTTGAGTTCCAATCAAAACTGGTCAAAGTCGGTCCTCGAGGGCCGCTGTCCTGCAGGATTAAGATGTTTCCCTGCTTCAACACACTTGATTCAGATCAATGCATCATTAGCAGGCTTGTACAGAACTTAACAACCTTTTGAAGAGATCCATTTCATCTAAAACCTGCAGGACAGTGGCCGTCGAGGACCGACTTTGGCCAGTTCTGCTCTAGATGGATGTCGAGACGCATTACAATAACAGGTGAAAACTTCCCTTCACTACACTTCAAGCCATCTACTGTTGAATAATATGGCAAAACATCACCTTAATATCAGGTGTAATACCTCAAAGCCTTTCTAATGCATGATTGGTTTATTTTCATGAGACAAAACTGAATGTCTCATGAGGAGAGAGTTTAATCAGTTAACCATTCACATGGACGGCAATATACCAATATTAAGCAATTAAGCACTAATCGAATTAAGCTACTTGAAGTATTCCAATCTTAGTCACATCATGTAGACAAGTATAAAACTTGATGACATCATATTGTCCTCCCTGGGTTTTTTATAGCCTTTTCAACATGTAAAAATCAGAGAAAACACCACCAGAAGTTAGATTTCTGAGTTGGAAGTCACACTGCTACACACTGCTTGAAAGTCACACTGCTACAATGCAGGAATAGCGCATAAAGGAGTCGTACAGGAAGTCCATCGTTTATGCACAAATATAACCCAGTTTCATTACATCTGCTTTACTTTTAGGGGGTATTTGTTTTTGTAATACTTCAATAAGTGTACTTTCTTCTGTATTGATGGATCGTACAGCTGACAGAGAGGGGTAATTAATTAATCAAGATTGATTTCACTTTTATCAAATAGCAACATTTGACACAATAAGCAACATTTTTCAATGAAAATGAATTTTAGTTGACAACTGAATCAATGAATAGACATATGCATAAACTTGACTCTGAACCCCGTCATCTGATCTTTTGTGGGCTTGTTACACTGTTTGCCTGTACCAGGACTGTCATAGCTAATGTTAGCTCTGGTGTCCACACTCACAACATGTTTTGCATTGAGGTGATACCATAGGGTTGTGCAGTGATAATAAAACTCTTTGTTGCACAATTTGCACACAACCATGCTCTCAGCCAAGCTGTTTCGAAGTCAAGCAACGCGGTCTCGTACTTCCATGATGCTGTGCATCTTCTTCGCAGCTGGCAAACAAACTTTAGTTGCATTACCACCACTTACTGGTCTGGAGTGTGCACATCAGTGTTCCAGAAATTAGGGAGTTGTCATTACGGGACGTGTCCCTACTTTGCCACAAACTTGTTTTTGGTCTTGAATTTTTCTTGCTAGGTACTTCCTTGAAAAACATTGCGGAAAAGGTCTGAAAAAAGTCAAGCAAATAAATCTACTCGGTGACTGATCTAATAACACCTTCCTTTGTACATGATACCTTTGTGATTTAATGTACAAGAAGGGATTGGCGAATATGTGTGTATGTGTGTACTTGTTTTTCCTTAAGGAAATGAAAATATAGTGCAGGCCTACATCAATTTATGGGGATTTCCTATAAATATCAAGTTTTTCCCCAAAGGGAATATTGAGGGTTAAGACTTGGTTTTGAGGGATCCCAACTTTGCAGTTGGGACAGCAAGACATGTTGCTGCCATCAAATTCAAGAGGAACTGACTGATCTTTCATAAAGTAGTGAAATGCCTCACTTTCAATATCTGATATTTTCTATGTTCCATTGTGAATTAAATATTGCTTCATCCAAACATAGTTATACCAGGAAAACTTTATAAATAGATGCAGCCTTCGACATCTGCTGCCAAGTTCATGGGTCAAATCAAGTAGTTCTTTTTTTATGAGGAAAGGTTCCCGGGTTTGATGAGCTTGCAGTATATATGGTAAGAGCTTTTCTAAATGCAGAGAGAGAGCTTTAACGTTTCATTTATCTTCTTTAGCAAAGGAATACACTGAATCATCCTTTATGACAGGAAAGAAGACAATTCCATCCCACAGTTCATGCCACAACCTTTAAACTGAAACCTGATTGTGGATTCAGTACTATAGACCCACATCACAACTTAGTTTAAGTTGAGATTCAGACTCTCATTTCAGCATGGCCATTTTTTGCTAAGTACATCAAATTTTCTCCTACCCTTCCTTAAGCCATGATATTTTCCAAGGTCAAGGAAAAGTACTGAGGGAACGATGTTGATTTTTTTTTTACTCTTAGACTGAATACTATGTCTCCACTATAACATTTTTGTGTTTTGTGTAACCCTGCATGACATATGTTTGGCTATGATACGAAAACATGTTCGAGTGAATCATCTCTGCTGGTCCAGAGACAAGATTGTTTACTGCCAGACCATCTCTGAGAATGTGAGTGAGTCTGTTATTCATATCCTCCAGACTGACCTTGAAACATCAAGCTTCTAAGGAAGTTTTATACTTCCCTGTACCCTGATTAGACACACAAACCCTCCTGTCATATGAACGCAGGCAAAAGAAATCACAGATGCAGGTGCAAATGCAGTGCCATAATCACAGAAACACCCTTCCCACGGATGTATACACACTCACACAGAAACTGATCCACACGCAAGAGCTCCACTGCATATGGGTGAAATAAATCCCTCACAGCCTTAACACATGTACCATTATTTGCTCAACAAGCAAAAAACATTTAGGGTAAATTCCAGTGGAAATATTGTTTGAATAAGGTTTTATGGCTAAAAAAAGTTAACAGGCTTCATCCTTTTTTCAAACAGGACAGAAAAGAACACATAAGGGAACAATGTGGTATTTTTTTTATTTATGTCTCATCTGTGATTTTAGTTAGTATACTAAAAACAAATTAATTTAGCTTATCTCCACTGTATAATCCTTAGAATACTATACGTTAAGAAAAATTTTCATCACCTTGATAATGAACTGTGCATTTCAAATCATTTCAGTTTAGGGAGTTTGGATTTTCTAACAGTTGTTTTAGGTTATACTTTTTATTATTTTTTATTTTTTTACTTTTCTTCAATGTTTAAAACAGCTTTTTTGAGATTGTTAATGGTCTGCAGCAATTCATACCCCAACCCAATCCAAAAATAAAGGTTTCTGGACTTTAATTGCTTCATTTAATTCAGCCAAATTAAAAATACACAAGTATATTTAGCTGTGAACATTTCCTTATGTTGCAGTCTCTAAATAACTTAATTTACATTCCCTCTAAACACAGTGCACAGTCTGGTGCACAGACTCCAAAATGCAAAAATGACTGAATTCACAACATATTCAGATGCATGACATTTTGAGTGAGCAGTGTTACATTTATCTTGTGTCTGCTGGCCTGTTAGTTGCTTGAACCGTAGGCCATAAATTCCTCAGACTAACTGTGAGGAACTGTGACACCACCACAGGGGAAGCATGGAATGTGGAGTGGCTGTAGCTCAGGAGGAAGCGTAGTCATCTGTTAGATCAGAAGGTTGGTGGTTTGATCCTTGCTTTCCTGGACCACATGTTGAAGTGTCATTAGTCTGTTGGCATGTGAATGTGTGTGATATAGAAAAAAGCATTGTGTAGCATGTAAAATTGTATAGAGTAAGACATGGTGAATGTGGCTTCTATTGTAAAAGTGCTTTAAGTGGTTGACTAGATTTGAAAAGCACAACAGTCCATTTAAAGCCTTTTCTCACAAAATGCATATTTTTCATCAGTACAAAAAATCTGTATGCACAGAAATCTTCCACGCTGAATCTGAAGAATTTTATTGATCTATCCATTATGAACATTTGCAGTATGGTTATTTTTTGCACATGTACTTTCTAATGCATTGTCTATTAAGCTTTGAACATAAGGAAAAACAAAGTTAACAATCTTGTGTGATATAGGGCTTAAAGTTAGCTGTGAACTCCCACCAACCCCACCCTACCAACATGATAGTTCAGCAGGAACATGCTAAATTAATCTAAAAAGAAAACCAAGCAGGCAAAAGTAAAAGAAAAAAAGGAGATGATTCAAAAAGGAAACAAGTGAGAATAAAGCAACAATAAGTTAACATCAAATTAAATGGCATCAAGTAGTTTCTGAACATCATCAGTTCCATTCAAACAGCTCAGGATTGTGTATGTTTCTGCAGGTTCATTCTGGCTGATGATAATTCTAAATATGAGATATCTAACAAAGTGCATAACCAGTGTTTCCAGTGTTTGATCATGGGGGTAATATGATTATCTTAATATTTCTGAAGGACACTGCATCCATACATTGCCACTTCTTATTGATGGTTGTTCACCCCCTCCCTGCTTAGATCTCTAGTTGTGGACATGAATGAAATTAAAATAATGAATAAATAGATAAACTTAATTTTTGTAGGACATGTGTGTCCCAAAGGTTTAGCCACATTTTCTTCACGGTTAAAACTTCTGTTCTCCACAATAGAGAAATAAAAAGCTACCAGTTAGCTTCCTAGAACAAAATCACTACTATGTCAGCTTTGGTGCATCCTCTGACATGTGAACCTACCATTTCTATTTCCAAGCTTTTCAACAGTTCCATGTCTCTGTATTCTTTACATTGTCTGCCATAAAGTGCTCTGTGCTGAGAAATGAAACGATTCAGTTAGTTTAATTGAGAATGGTTACATTTTAATGTACCGTGGCTCTGAGCGATCAAACAACTCTCAAAAAGCATTGAACAAAGCTTTTTCAGTCTCAGTGACAAGCTGTTGGAAAATCTTTGAAAGGTTACTCATGTTATAGCTAATCCTATGCTTACAACAGTGACTGACAGTTGTGGCCACTAAAACCAGCGTCCACACATCTCTTTCTGTGTCCTGTGGGGCCTCTACATCCTTGTGAGGAGTTGGTCGGCGGCCTCGCCCTCCATCCCCTCCTCCTCTCCTAACACCTTCCTTTGGAACTCCTGCAGGAGGAGAGAAGAGGAGTGTTAAGCCATGAACAGTTTATTTTGTAAATGATATGTGGTTTTAACGCTGAGCACACAGGGTGATAAGACATTATACTGATTTACAGTGCCAGAAAAAACAGAAACTAAGGTCTGGGGCACCCGAAGGACAAAATAAAAGCAAACCCCAATGGCGGTTTTTTGTTTATTCACTTTACCAAGACCAGTGGATAAACTTCAAAGAATCTATTGTTCAAAAACCTTTTGACAAGACTCTTTAACCAGCACCTGATGAATGATCTTGACCTGCGACCACTGAAACAAGATGAAGTCCACGATCCCTCAGTGACAGACTGTAAAGGCTCATCTGTGCCGCAGGAGCTTTGAAACACTAGAAGTCTTGTGGCTGCTGAAGCTGACACACTGCTCAATCTCTGGCGTTCACTCTCATATTGTTAACAGTACGCTTTAGTATGACAAGCATGACAAACAACCACAGATGCTTGATTTGACATCAGCAGTTGGTCTGTAGTTATGATGCAGATTATGTGGAGGAAGGGCGCAGGAAGTCGAGGGGCCAAGGGGCCACTGGTCCTCCCACTGCCTCTGTTCCACATTCTTGTTAGTCACAAAAAAACTCTATTCCTGTTTTGGTCATTCACGTCAACTGTAAAAAAATATGTGTAAAATAAAGCAATCAAAAACAAAAAATGTTTTTTTATTTTCACGTGTGGTGATGACCTTCATTGTTTAATACATTACGTTTCTTTCTTCAACATTAATTTCATACCCTCAACTGTCTGTATAATTAACCAAAAAGGAAAACACCTATTGAAAGGGTCATGTTAAGAAAAGAAAACTTTCTCTGTGCATTACTATAATATAATATATTACTATATATACAGTTCTTAGCATTAGCCACTAACCATAACAAAGAGGAATTTAACAACAGCAACGCTTTATGGAACCAATATGTGATGGAAGAATTATGATGTGAGTTTTGAATGGAATATAAACCTGCTGGCTGGATGTTACGGTCTGGGGTTAGGTGTTTGGTGCAGTCTTTGGTGCTTTTTTGATGGAGGGGAGTAACTCCATGCCCTAAAACAGGTAAATGCAAATAGAGATGTAAATTCATGGTGGTAAGAGGAGCTGTTGTACTGTTTGGACAAAGCGTGTCTGGGACATTTCATCAAGTTCTCAGGAAATTGCGTTAACACGTGGAACAAAGGACATTATATCTCTGCATGAAATAATAACACACCCCTTTATGGGCCATTCACATGTCATGTTAAGGAATTTCAAGCATTTCATTTAATTTCCCAGTGTGTTGTTTCCACTGCAAGAGATTAAGAGTAATTATCAACGATACCACTGTTTGCTGCCTTTAGCTGGACACCTCAGCAGTCAACCCTTTACTGCAAGATCAGGTGTTTGATTCCTAATCTCAGCTATTCCAGGTGGCATGTTAATATATATCATGTTAAGTCTCACATATCTAATTCCAGAAATCAGTCCAGTGCCTTTTGTGCATGTGTGTGTTTGACATTCTCACCCTGAACCTCTGGAGTCTTGCCAGTCTGTCTTGCAGAGCCTTCTCTTGGTTGGAGGTAAGTTCTGCTATATGAGTGCGCCACTGTTGCTCTTTTTCCTGAAACACCACAATTCAGTTTCAAAGGTGCATTAATCGATAAAATCATTAAATGACTGTGTGTATTGTGCAGGAGGTTGCTTGTAGTAAGTAACACACAGACACAGTAATGTATTGAATTGTATACATCAACCCATGTGAGGATCTAGTATATTACAAATAAAACGGAGATTATGCTCCATGTTAACAAGCACCATTAAACAGGATCGATTTTTACAGCTGCATTCTTGAGTAGAAAAAAGTAAGTTGACACAGCAAACACCCACTGTCCTTCATACTTTATCCTCAATAATATGTTAAAGCCCTGTTGGATCATTTAGGAGGTTGCAAATTTCCCCTGATGCAATGATACGACAGAACGTACATCCTGCTGGGGCTGCACTTAAGGGTCTCAATAGGTGTGTGTGTGTGCATGTGAGAGAAAGATGAAAAGTGTTGGGGCTTTTGGCTGCCTATCCCTGACCTCAAATTGGACTCTCTTGGATCCAGTTTCCTGCCGTGGATTTGTGTGTTTTGAAGGAAAATTTTTTACATATCTGACGAAGAAAATGAGAAATCTTTTGGGCTTGTGTATAAAAGACTTGACACGGGATACATATGAGATGGCCGAGGCCAATTGCTCTAAATGAACTGTGTCTGTCATCAATTAACATTTCTGTCATACTTTGAACTTGTGAGTGTGGGTGCTTGTGTGGGTGTGTGTGTGAACAGCTGTAATGCGTAAGGAAGTTGATGTGAGCAAGGGACACATTTAGTTTTATGTCAGTCATATTAAAGAGGAACACTTACATACAAAAAGACAAGGTGAAAGCAATTAAACTTTTACTTCCCTAGTCAGAAGCTAAACTTAAACTTACTTGTTTTTCTGCTAATATGGGGACCTGACATTGCAATTTATCTTCATTCCCAGCAGTGAATACTGCCATTTTTGTCAAAGCCCCTGTCTCTGAGATATACACAATGTCTATTTTAGTTTCAATCCTTGATACAAGCGCAACAAAGAGCGAAGACGACAAATGTCTTTATCGAGAGTTTACTTGTGTACAAGCAGTCCTCAAAAGGTAGCTGGAAAAGGGTGGAAGAAAGTCCCAGCACCCCAAAACATGACAAGCGTTGCAAAACTACTTTGGGCCATCACAGCTACTTGGTTTAAGAGACATACCTTCTTGTTTAGGTTAAGGAAAATACTCTATTTTCATGTTAACACAGCTCATTAGATAATGACACTGACATTCTTAGTTTCAATATGTGTACCTGGCACATGGAAATCAAATATTATGTTGGATAGGCCTTCAGCCTACTCAAACACCAAATCAACCAACATCAAACTCCTCATGTTTCGAGTATCTGAGCAAACAAAATAGTACTTAGACTGCAACTTCACTGCAAAGATTACTTCAAACTGCCAGCCAAGACATACAATTTATGCTGTTGCAAGAAGACGTAGTTTGCCATAACAGAATGGGGCAGTAGTGCGTAAATTGTACAATAAGGGAAACCACAAGACCACTTAGATGAAAAAAAAATGTGAACAAATCAGTGTGTGCATAGTGTATTTCGATAGTGTCATTGGCATGCATCTGTTTGCTTGTGTTAAAGGTGTGTTATCAGTTGGTCTTCAGTTTCTTCACTCCACATGGTCATATTGTCGTGAAAAATGTTTTGCTCGTTTTGCAGAAATGGAGATGACAAAGATTGTGTATGACATGTTAAGTTAGCCGTGTGCTTTCTGTTGTCAGTACTACTTCCCTTATCATGAACATGAGAGTGAGTTCTCTCACCATCAGACCCAACACAAGTAAACACTGAAAATAAAAATATGAATGGAGAGATAAAATTAATAGCAGAAGCAATAGAAGAAAGACAGATATTTACAGACACTTATGATATATAAAGGACATTTTAACCCACTAATAGTTCCTTTAGCCCTCCAAGACCCCTTAAAACGGGTGGGTTTCAGCCTCCCCACAAACCTGTTGGACCTCACAAGTATATTGGGCTTTTGGTTCTTGGTTTTCACACACACACACACACATACACACACTTTCAGACAAACAAATAGGACTTTGTTTCCAAAAAAACTGAAAATTAGCATTTGAAAATTGATTTATCACTTCTGGTCGTTTTCAGGACGCATAGTACTTTAACAAATTGCCTTAAATTGCTTATAACTTTCAAACTGATAAAATTAATGAATTTTCTTTGTCTCCGAACCAGTCACAACATTATGGGACCAATTGGCCATTTGGCTTGTGTATGTGCTAATCAGTGAAAGGGTCATCAGCATGAAAAGATAGACTGTCTACAAGGGTTTGACTGGGCTACTGGAGTCCAGCAATGAAAATGAACACAGATGCAGCAAAGGTGATTTGGATGGAAAAACTTCCAGGTGACATTTTTGAGTTTTTTGAGACATGGTGATTTTTTTTTCTTTTCTTCTTAGATTTAAACTGTAAATGGCTTTAAAGAGCGCACTGGTTGTAAATTAATTAATTTCTCTGGCCAAACGTGTTGCAACATGGCTGAGGCAGATGTTCAGTCAAATGTGAATGATGACTTGTAGTCATCAGTCTGTTATATTCATCTGGCGATGAGTGTGAGATTGTGCCCCGGGTGTGCGTTCTGGTTCAGGATGCTCGTTTGCACTAGCTGCGTGCTTCCATGGGCATGCATTTGTGTGCATGTGTTAAAGGTTCGTGTGTGTGTGTTGGAGTTAAGTTAGGGCTCAGTGGAAACTACATTCCATGCTGAGATGAGAGTGACTGTCCTCTCTGAAAAAGTAAACAGTGTCATCGGCTTCCTGCCATTTGTATTTTTTCTTTTCTTTTCTTTTTTTGTGGCGCAGCTGCATCTCTGACAGCAGCAAAAGCCCACTCCTCTTGTTGACCTAACACACTCATGTTAGAAATGGGGCGTCTGCCCAAAGCGTTCACAGCTGTTTTGTGCATGTGTACATTCCATGTCCATTAGGGTGACCATCTGTTTTGGCACATGTTATTTTCAATGAATCCACAGTATGAAGAAACAACTATTTTCATTTTCAAAATGCCAAAGTGGCTCCGAGTGTGTGAGTGGATGTGCGGTTCAAAGGGACCGATAAGCCTGGCAGTCTTGATATTGGGCCAGTGTTTCCATGGAACTGAATCTGATTTTGCCTTGAGCCATGAGGTGAACCTCAACAGTAAATTAACACTTATCGATCCGTAGTCACACTGTGCAGCCTGTCTGCTTGACTGTTTAGAATACTCCTTCCATCAGACTGAGTATAACAGCCTGGTCTCAGGCAACAACCACATTTTTAGCCCACAGAATGCCCCTTTAAAATTTTTTCAATAAAACATCCTAAAAAGTATCATGACAGATTGTAACTGATGAAATGCGAGTTGAAAATGGGTGTGACCTAAAGATAAGATAAACATTTCTTTTTACATTTAAATAATGTTTACATTTGTCGAAATAATCTTTTGATGTGCCTACATATGTGCAGAAGCACATTTGATTACATTTTGCTTGGGCACAAACATGGATGGAGACGGGTAATAGATGAGGAAGTGTTGGGATGCATAATTATGACCACAATCAATGTTTTGCTTTCCTATCTACAATTACTCTCAGGAAATTGATACAAAAACATTTTATGAGTGGGAGGAACATGTTCGAGCAGTTAGGCTCAATCTTTCTGGGCTTGAGGAGCGTGTCAGTGAGGAAGAGTGGACCCCAAAATAAGGTTTGAAGAACAATTAAAAGGTCAGGGGTCAGTCAGTAGAATAACATACTGTAAGTAATGAACTTGTATGCATGTGAGTGTGCATCAGTGGGTGAAGAGAAGGATATAACATAATCTAATTTTATGCTTCCTGGTTTAATGATTATGAGTATGTGGATGAAGAAGAAAGTGACGATGTCAGTGAGGAAGATGTTCCGCACTTACACCGATTGAGAACACACACAATGCCGATAGCACTGTTTACCAAGAATGGAAGGGCAGCCTTCCAGAATCCTCACGACCCCCTTTGAATACTTCCAGACGTTTTTTTTTAAGACATTCTGGGAGTACCTGAGCGCTATAATGTACATGCCATTGTTTGGATTCCCAGGCACCTGCATGTTTTGGAACAAATCCACTCAAGTGTCCCAGGTAGCTGACACTATGGCAATAAATAGATGGGAGTTCATCAAATATCCCTGTGCTTCAACAGCAGTAAACAGAGAAAAGGTGAAAATAATTTTGATTCACTACACAAGATCCGACCACTGGTCACTCACTTACCTCAAAGCTGTAGATGATTCCAATGGATGAGAAACTGGCTGGAGATGAGCATATGGTCCCTTTCAAGAGAAGAAATTGACTCAAGCAATACCTGCCAGCAAAGCCAAATAAATGGGGATACAAGACACTCATCTTGGCTGGCCCTGATGGTGTCCCACACAATTTTGAGATATATATATACTGGGAGAGTTGTGTGACCCCCTGAGCTGCCAGATGCGGGACAGACAATACCCACACAACAGAACTACAAGCTGTTTTTTGACAATTGGTTTACGGGTGTCCCTCTAATACTCTCACTTCCTCAGCATGGAATTCCCTGTACTCGTACTGTTCGTTGTAAGAGACTACCTGGTGTCAACTTAATGTGTGAGGCTGAGTTGAGAAGAGAACTGAACGTGGATCTTTTGAGCAGAAGATGGCCATAGTTGGAGAAATCCCATTGCATGCTGTGAAGGGGTGTGATAACCGCTCAGTCAGTCTTCTCAGTAATTACATTAGAGCATACCCAGCCACCGAGGTTGATACGTGGAATGGTAAGCAAAAGGAAATCATCAACGTCCCCTGCACTGCTGTGGTGAGAGAGTACAACAAGAATATGGGTTGGTAGGATCTGCTGGACTCTCTCATTGCACTGTACCACAACAAAATCAGGTCCAAGAAGTGGTACCACCGACTGATGTTCCAATTTATCAACATCATCATTGTTACTGCCTGACTGCTCTACATGAGAGATTGCAACAGCACTGACAAGGAAGAGAACAGAGGACCAGATAAAGCTTTACATGTTCAAGTCGTGTGTTGCGGAAAGCTTGTGCAAAAGTGGAATGAATCTGTGGCACAAGAGAGGTCATCCCAGTTCCACAATTGCTGGGCAGTATGACAGAAAGATGAAAAAGAGGACCCACTAAACCAATTCCAGTCCCTGATGTGTGCCTGGATGCCGCAGACCATTAGATATTCATGGATGAAAATGTAGTATCCATCTCTGTTTCACAGACAGATAAAGAAACACACAGCACACACACGCTAACTTCTAAACCACTTATTGAGAAACCATTTGTGGTTGCTGCTTGTTTAAGTAAATCTTTTTCTAATGTACATATTACTGGTTTGTTTGTTGTCCTGTGGTAACAAACCAATATCTGGTTTGGGGGGGAAAACTTTTTGATGGTTACATTAACAGTGACCACAGAGCTCCCAAAAACTAGGGAAAAAAGAGGGTTAGGGTTAGGCTTAGGACAAAGCAGTCAGAATGATGTGTCTTTACACCAAATGATGAGACTATTTTGTTTTGGAGATGAATAGACTTGTAGAGCATGTATCATCAGTGTGTGTGTGTGTTTATTCACCTTTTTACTCTCTTCTATTGCTCTAAGTCTGTCTTTTTCCTGCTTCTCCCAGTCCAGTCGCCGACGAATCTGAAACACACACTCGTGAATATGTGCCTACATAAGTGGGGTGAAATAGTGGTGTTGCTGGACTTGGCTAATCTTACAGATCTCTTACCCTCTCCTCTTTTTTGTCTGGCAAGTCATCTTCCAAAGCTGAACACCCCTCTGTGGCGTCTTCGGCTGTTTTCTTCGACATTCCCAGAAAGGCATAGTCCTCTTCTTTACACAAACCCCTCATTGACTACAACCAGAACAGTGGCTTGTGTCAGTATCACTCAGAGATCTTATCTCAATAAGTCCTCCGAAATAAGTTAGGCCTCGAAGGAAGAAGCAATGGCTAAGGTGGTCTGTAGACAAACAAAATCTCTTGGTAAATAGCTGATATAGGTTATACATATGACATATATTTCATTCACACATTTCTCTTTCCCCATTTTGACAATATGTGGTGACCAGGGCTATTCACTGAAATCCACTGAGAGAGTGCAGCTACGGTAGTAAGAACAATCATAACTACTGCTAACATGAATCAAGGTGAGACACTTCACAGGTCGCTTTTTTATTTTTATTTGTTTCATATTTCAATTCACTTCTATTACTGAGGTTAAAAGAGATCAAAAACATAAATTTAGCTGTTTATTTAACAACACAAATTATAACTAATTTAAACTATGGTTTGAACTGACTACAATGGTGATTTTTAAAGTCCCCACTAAAAATGAGGTCTGTAACCTTGGTAACATGTCCATAAGATAGTTTCTATGTGTTACAAGACATATAACGAGCAAAAGCTGCTATTAGTGCTATCGCGAACCAAATGAGAGGCTAGGAATGTTAGATGGCGAGAAACTTGCATATAGTATAACAAGCACGAACTGTGGAAGGGCTAATATGAGCTAGCAGCGCAAAGTCTTTTCCAGGCAGCAGAGGCTCCTATCAAGGTAGATAAGCTAGTTCTTATAGAAAATAGTTGTTAGTATTTCAATCCTTTATCACGCTTAATGAGTGAAAATTAATTCATACAAATATATAGTATAAAAAAAAAACTGTAACATGAAAATATCCAAAGGCAGTTTAGCCTGTTAAACCCACAGGTTTCTGTTTAACGTTATTGTGTATTTTTCAAAGCCAACTTTTTCAGTTTATATTGCTGAAAGCAGAAAAAAAACTCCATAAATTTCTCCCCAAGCTGTCAGTCTGTTTTTGAGTTACTGGTAGGAAAATTGAAATCAAATGCAACATAAACATGATTTGGAAAGTCAGTGTGCACCAATTCAAAATTAAATTCCAACCTCACTGCTCCATACACACACAGTGATGATAGCTTTAGTGTTTAACAGTTGTAAGCACTGTTTGTCTGCTGGCCTACTGTTCTTTGAGAAAATTAATGTATCACATTACACATCACATCAATAACATCTACACCCTCTGCTCCATCCATCACTGGTTCTCACTACAATGTCTCCAGCAGGATGTTTGCAGGACTGTACTGACGTCAACAACAAGTTGTCATTTGCTCTCAGTCCAATGCTCTTAAAAAAACATAAATCCAGCATTCAGGGATCATCCCATCTACAACTTTTCTGGTAAAGCCTATAATTTTGATGGTAATAAATATTTCAAGTTGAGATCATTCTCACAATTAAAGTTTTACTCCCCTCACTGCTTGTTGCTTAACTTCTGTCTTATACTACTACTACTAATTTAAATAATTGGCCATCTCATGTTTTTTTGTGAAATTGTAACTGTAAAAAAAAAATCACCAATTATGTAATTTTGTTTTATTGTTTTTGTATGACTAGATTTGAGTTTAATTAAAGACCAACACAACGCTTACGGCAAAAAATAGGAATGGACTTGCTTTTTTTCCATCACACGAAGCCCACAAAAACAGATTACATTTTGTAGGACTGTGGTTGTTATAATAATAATTATTATTACTATTATTATCATGAAAGATAAATAGTGTAGTTCAACTGGTGAATGAGCTTTGAAAGAAAATTCTTTATCTGTTACAATTAGCCCGGTCCCCAGCAGTAGCCGACACACCTTTGACATGGGAATATTTTGAAACCTCTTCACATGAGCCATCTTAACCAAGGATGAGTCCACTGCCCCTGACACACAGATATTCACAATTATGAAATCTTAGTGATATTAATACATTTGCATCAGCAAAACAGCAAATATTTCAGAGAAGAAATTACAGCTTTTTAAAAAGCTGCAGTGATAATAGTGACAATGAAAATGATCAGAACTGAGCACAAGACAAAAAGCACATACTCACCTGCGCTTTCACATAAATTGCGTCTTCACTCCAAAATGTTGACCACGTATTAATTGACACTTCTCTCTGAGATCTTTCTTTCTGTGTAGTTTTTAATAATAGGTGCAGATGTATCCTTACCCGGCCGAGAGTCCCAACACAAAGACGCAGATCGGAGTTATAGAGGCTCTTGAACAATGACAGCACGCACCTTAGACACTAGTCATTTCCACAGCACAGTGACAGAAGTGCCACTCTTCCACTAATAAAAAGTCAAGAGCCAGTAGAGTATCTGTAGGCAGTATGTGATTGTATATTAACAATGACTGGGTAACCTTTTGGTTGCTGATGGAGATTTTCTGAACATTTGCAGTGTCAGGTCAGTCTTCTCATCAGTTTAGAAAAAGGTTTTCCCAAAAAAGTTAACAATCATTTATTAAACGGTTAAAGGTAAAGGAATTGTTCATGTTTTTGGTTTTGGATATGGAGCAGTTGGTGCTGGGGTAAACTTGATGATTAAATACTGAAAGGTTCATCATGTCCTCCTATCATAATTGATGACACTTTCAGGAGGCTGCTAATGGGGAGCCTGACAATTACATCAGTGGCTGGAGTGATGGATATTCAGTAGAGATTTTCCCTAGTGAACTCATTCTCTCACACTGTTGTTACATAGATAGCAGGCTAAGCCATGAGAACCTATGGCAGTTATTGTCAACATGTTTGGAGGATGTCAGCGTATATGAGTGTCTACTAAACACAGTGGAGTCTCGTGCTTTGGGGCTGCATTTCAACCGATGGGATTAGGGATCTAGTCAGATTGATGGATTACGAATGCAGAAAAGTACCGTGAGATTTTGATCCACCCTACAAAACCATCTGAAAAACAATTTGACTGGCAACAGCTTCGATTTGAACATTTTTATGCATTAATATGATTTCATACACACAGCCAATGCAAGAAAATCATGCTGGAAAAAAAAACATGTGACAGGACACTATCAGTCGTCTATTGGCCTCCTAAGAACCTGGACCTCAATATTATCCAAGCAGTGTGGGATCATGTGACAGAAAATTGACTAAAAGGAAGCCTGGAGAACTGTTCCTGAAGACTACTTAAATAACAAAAGAGCTCAGACTGTGTTGAACAATAAAGATGCTCATGCCAAGTACAAACTTTCAAGTTTGTCAGAATTGTAATGGCTCTGTTATTTGTGTTATTCTGTTATTTGTGCTATTCTGTATACTCATTTCAATACACTACTGCACCTACTTCCCATATTCTTGGCAATATATAAAGAAATATAGGGTGGCTAAAAAGGTTTGCACGTGGCCACCACAGCATCAAATCTGTGTGGCATAAACTTTTTAAAAAATAAATGCAACTCACTTTGTTTAGGGTTTCTCATTGAATCACACAACAAGACTTGCATGTAAATCTTACAAAACGATAGATATTGAGGCTGAATATGAACATGGATTAGTTCTTGAGCCATCATGTTCATAGAGAGAGTGTGAATAGCTAAACTTAGTATCAAAATTCAGTGTGAATTCAGTGTGTGTTCTTGTGGGATCCAATGGCTCCGCATTGAATGTACTGAAATTGTTCAAATCTGGCAACATGTTCATCCTCTTGACAGGTGTGGTTCAGCACAGTTCAACCTCGGCATCATGTTTTTGTCAGACACCACACAAAGGGTTTTGGCATTCACTTTTTCTCAAACAGAGACAAGAACACGTAGACTTACGCAAGTTAAACTACTGTCTCACAACACATAACCCCTGTACATTACAGCAACAAGCTAAAATCTCTGACTCTCTGTATCTCACTGATCCTAATGCCCTTTTATCACTCCTCAACTGCTTCAGCCTTCAAATGCCTCAACCAGTATAACAAATATGTAAAAAAAAACATAAATCATAAATAGTTATTAAACAGGTATTATTCTTGACCCGATGTGATTCATTCAGCCCATTTGCAATGATTAATGAGCTGAATGTGTTCATCACCAAAAGCAATTATATTTCATGATACAGGATTAAGCTCCATATATGGCTCATGTAGCTGCAGTCATTACTACCCTATTGGACTCATTCATCCATTTTTAATGCCCTTCTTATGCCCTTATTTGGGCATGTTGGATAAAATACACAAATACCAATACATCCTTTTTGGCTTCATCTTTAAGCACCTGCTTAAACCTGTGCAAACTTTCTGTTTTTCAAAATGAGAAATTGCAAAAGATTTGATTTCAAAGTCTCTGTGTTTTTCTGCCTTTAGTTCTCATCGATCCTTGTTTGACCATCCAAAAAAACAGCGTAGCTCCTACACATTTTCAACCCTGATGTGTAAAGCACGCATCTAATTCATACTTCTCTGGGCTTTTTGCATCCGGTATTCTTAGAGGCAGACAGAAAAACAGAGTTAAGCTTAAAATACACTTGACACATTACTCAGATGCTTGAACGTGAACAATGTGCTGAAGTTTTAGTTATAACCTGCTAAATCCAGTTCTTGATTGACAGTTTGGTTGAAGAATGTAGACAGAATGAAAATTTACATGAAAGGGCTGAGAGGCTACGCTCGGTTAGAATGACAGACAGACTAAAGCTGTCTTTAATTTGCCAACTAGTCCACAAGTAGTGCTATTTTAGATGTTAACTGGAACTTTTCATTCAGTACAGCACAGTTTGAGAGTGACTGGTGAAAGTTTTCAGCAGTAAAGTGGCTGGTCTTTTTTCCTGCCCCTGGAAGAAATTGGAGAATTAATCGTAATATACAGAAGCAATATTTTATACTTTATAGTCAACATGATAGGGAAATTCTGTATTGTAACTTGCTTATGAAATATTGCATTCGAGCTAAAACAACAGAGCTATTGTAGCTCTTTGATCTTACCTATATAATCCCTTTTCATGGGTAATATTGATTCATTATTACTATATTAATGATTGTTCTAAAGCTAGCTGCAGTCAGTGCTTATATTGGAGGGTACAATGCAAATTAAATTAATACTGTGCTCAGAAATAGGTCTGGAAGTTTTAAGTCCGTGTTGAGAAGACATGTTGATTAGGCTACATTGCTCGTGCTGTTAATTGCCATCTCGTTGTATGTTTCCTGCTGGCATATGTTTATGTAACATGTAACTGTGAATATCCGGTGAGTAAGTGAGCACAGCTGGATTCAAGTAGTGTTTGAAATACATCAACAGCTGGCTCTCCCATTCTCTAGTGAGTCTTCCATGACACCAACACTATATCGTGAGTGAGTGAGTGAGTGAGTGAGTGAGTGAGTGAGTGAGTGAGTGAGTGAGTGAGTGAGTGAGTGAGTGAGTGAGTGAGTGAGTGAGTGAGTGAGTGAGTGAGCAGTGATCTGCAAGAGGCTTGACTTGCCATTAGTATCCATCATCCAGCCTGGTTCCATCCTTTTGGTGGTTCACATTCAACCACGAGATACCTGTATTGGTAAAAGTGCAAAAATTCATAATGCTACAGAACAGGAGCAACAGCAACTACATCATTCTACATACATATGTGTTATGTCAACCAAAGGGGATTGGTGTCTTCACTGTGGTAGAATGTGTGCATGACACTGTATGGACAATCCCCTGACCTCAATCTCTTAGGGCAGGGTTTATATGTGGCTGATTTGCTTATATGCTGGATATAGAAGTCTTTGATAATCATGATCCTAAATCCTGCAGGGAATCTCTGTTTGCCCTGATGATATACATTAGGACAGATTTTTCCACTTCAGATATCTCATTACATTTAGAGACTACAGATTGGGCTTAAAGGATGCTTTTTACTTTTCAGTTTAATATATTAAAATTCTCATGGTACATGTATTTTTTTCTATGAAAAAATGTCTCCAGTTTAATATTTATTTGCTTATAATCAGCAAGCAATATTGGGCACGATTTGAAGAAGAATACCTTAGGCCATAATAAGCTTAGCGTAACGGATCTGAATTTAATGTGATATAAAACCTCATGTCAACAAGACAAACAACTGACAAACTATATCTAGGAACTGTAGTGCTTTGGACTGAAGGCTAATATGAGCATGCCAACATAATTTCAACAATGCCGATAGTCTAATGTTTATTAGATAATTAGTTCATTATTAGTTTATTCCAGAATGGCGCCACCCTTGAGGCAGGCAGCCTGCTGCAGTAGCTCTTGACATACTATGTCCTTTGAAGATTTACTACTGAGCTTTTTCTATGAAAACACATATATCTGTGTTGGTTTGGATTCTGTGCTGCTGGTAACTTTGGGATTTTTATTTTTTTTTACATCATGTTATGATGCATAACCATAGCAACAGGAACGTTGTTAACCTGTTGAAGCAGCTAACTGCTAAAAGAAAAAGGTGAAAGAGGTTTATACAGTTTCTTCCCTTGATCATCACAGTTCACTGGCAGATAAAATAGACGAGCTTGGATCCCTGATGAGGACACAGCAGGAAGATCAGGAAAAGACATGGCTGCAGGAACAACTCTAAAACCTCTCTGCTCAGCTTTTAGACTATATGGTCAGACAGAGACCGCAGACAAAAAGGTAACAGGGAAGGAGGATTACAGTGCTTGTTAACAACAGATGTTTTAATTCTCTTAAGAAGGAGCACCTCTGTCCCTCAGATTTGAACTGTTGGCTGTGAGTTCCTGCCCCTGAAGATTTCTACCACACCTCCCTCTCTGCTACACTTCAACTTTCTTCAAGTTTGTCAGCTGATTTATGTTTTATTTTGTCATCTCTCTATAGCAAAAGCATGTCTTACAAATAATACTGCAGTTGTATAATTTCCCTTTGGGGATTAATAAAGAACATCTAACACAAAAACTAACAAAATGGACAGAAAGTACTTTCCACGCTCGTCTCTGAAAGTTACAGTATCGCATTTCACTTGCATTTTTTTTATTAATCCAAAGTTTGTAAAAATATAATTTCTGCTAAATCTGCTGGTACGGTCAATTTCATGACAAATTTTCACCATTTTAGATGTGTTTTCTTTGTTTTCCAGCCAATCAAACAGTCTGCAGTCATCGAATCAAATTTCCTTTTGCCACTCAGTGAACGTAACCCAAGCATTGTGACATTTTCGATGACTTAATCTTGACAATGTAGTGGTAAGCTCAAATTTCACAACAGTAGTCCACAAATTAATGAGGAATGTCGATATTCATCTTTTATACAGTCTATGAACTTCCCAATTCCCCTCAGTGCCTCATAAGCAGACAGTTGACAGATTTCCTAAAGTGTCCTCAGTGCCTCACATTGGTGTAATCTGTGTAGTTGTGAAGTTATTACAAAAAACAACTTTTAAGCTAATAAGCCAATAAAATCTGAAAAAGCTGATGAGTAGTTGTCAAGAAGTAGAAAGAACACACACAAACACTACAATAAACATTTTACATTCACACTATTTTGGTCTTCCAAGTTTTGATATTACAAAAAGTCATGTGAGCAATGTACCAATGCCGTTTGCAAAACAGTTCTTCCACGTTTGTCTGGTAGCCAGACTCAATGATTTATTACTTTATCCCTATGTGAACTGAGGAAGAATGAATTATATTTTTTTATGGTGATAAATCTGCCCCAGGAACCATGTTGTCATTTTTTGTTTCTTAGAAAGGTAAACACTAGGTTTTATGACCAAAACTGGGGCACTGAAGCTATGAGAGAATCCAACTAGGTAGTATTTTGAGTTCCCGGGTTATGACTCCTCTTGAACATGGACTAAAATAACACTATGTCAGAGACTTATGGGAACAGGGGTGCTGTGTGGAGGATCTCTGTCTCTTCACTGGAGCTTAGAGCTCATATTACTCTCACTGCTCTGTGTGAGGGTGTGATGCCACATGAGATCAGACACATAAGACTTGACACACTGCAAAATCACCACATAGTCTTTCTAATTTGGCGAGTTCTCAACAGCAGATATTTTAAAACAACATACAGGCAATAGTCCTGATTCCACCGAGGTTGGAAAAATATCATAACAAACTTAAGGCAACGGAGGAAGGACCCCTGTGAAAACAAGTTACAGTTTGTAATGTAACTTTTCATGGGAATCTGACACACTGTATGAATCAGTGCTCTTGCTTTTAGAGATAAAGAAAACAAGAGTGAGTTCCCTGTGTGCCATAAAGTAGCAGCTATTGCTGAAGTGCTCCCCTATGTATTAGCCTGCATTTAACCTGGATTAATGCTTTCAGAAACTCAGTTAAAAACTGTAATCCCTGTCAGTGCAGCACATCTGCTTTTTGGGTGTATCTTATTTAGAAAATGGATTTTTAAAAGAATACTTTTGAATTTCCTTCAGCAAAAAAACGATTCACATCACATCTCATGTGCCGTTCCTCCATATTTGAAATGCACCAAAATGGTTTTGCATCACAACAACCAACCACACATTTTTATAGCTTATGCTTAGGATACAGCTGTTCTTTTGCTTTTGAAATGTCAACTTAGAATCTTGGTTGGCTGCTGAATGTCTTCGCCAATACAGACCGTAACTGTGATGAAACAAAATCTACTCATTTGTATAATAGCATGGAACATACCATTTTTTGTTTATGGGGATATGAGTACATTTTGAATTTCAAGCTTTTTCAGTTTTGGGAGGCATCACCTCTCAGTAGACCTGCATACATCTTGTCAGAACCAGCTCTGATTAAACTTTATTTAGTTGTTAACTTAAGCCTTGTTCTTCATTTGCTTTTGGGTTATGTTTGGCCACATTAAGTTTAAGTAACTTAGGTGATTTGGCTCAGGCATTAATAACTTGTTGGCTTAATTTCACAAACAAACGATCATGGGTCCTACCCCATCGTCATTCATACCAAATTGTACTTATATCTGTCTCGACAACTAGCAGTTACATATATTTTGATGGTCTACACAATTACTTTTTAAATCAGTAAAATGTAGTCATATGTAGGCTGTAATTGTTAGGATCTGAGGGTTTTCCATTTTTTTGTTTTTCTTTGATATTCTTTTTTCACACCTTTGCTCCCGCCTTGGCCATGGCTTCTTCGGATGGCTTTATTACTCATCTGACTCACCTGTGGCTGCACTGATGACCTCCTGCTTATAACCCTGGGTATGCTCACCAGTTGGCACTAGTTTGTCTGCTTTCATGTTGTACTGTGTGGTCAACTTTATCTGAGCGTCATGGCGTGTTCTGGGAAGAGTTTTTGAGTAACGTCGTTGTCTCTCCGTTTGCTGAATTTGTATTGCACCTGTTTGAATTTTTGGAACACTCCTAGTTGAGGTACTTCAAGTCTTGATCTAAAGAGCCCAGAGCTTCAAAGTTTGCTTATAGAATTTAGTCAAGTCATCACTCAGCACTTGAGTCCCTCACCACTCTGCACTGCCATCTGCAACACCTCTGGAAGGTTGTTAACCCAAGTTCGCTTGGAAAACCCTCCCCGGTCAGTAGAGTACATTCTCTCACAATTTTCAGATTTAATTACATCACCTGGAGACTGACCTGTGATCTTTACCTTGTAGCCCTTTTCGTTTCATTCCCCAGGAGAATCATCATCATCTCAGCGTTTCAACATAATTTTCAATGCATTCATGTGGTGGCTGTGGTTCAGGAGGAAGAGCAGTCGTCTGCCCATTGGAAGGTTGGTGGTTCAACTCCTGGCTTCTCCGGGCCAAGACACTGAGCTCCACTTTACCTACCGATGTGTCCATCGGTATGAATGCTTAGAAGAAAGCACTGTGTAACTAAGACGTGCTGTAAGTGAATCTGTTCTCTTAATATCTGATTGTTATTTCAACACTTTAAAAAATACAAATACACACAACATGTGTTTGCACAATACAACTGACAAAGAAACTGATTTAAGTTAGTTTTATAAAATTTTGGAATTCCTACTAGATGCACTGACAAAGTTATGAATCAGCCACCATAGAAATAAAGCGACTCAGTGGCAACGTAAGTCTCATTTGCTTCATCCTCCATATCCATAAATCCAGACATATTTTAGTTATGAGGATTGTAGAGGATTTGAGGATTGTTTTCCATAGTCCTAAAACCCAACTCGATTCTCACATCCATATTTAGCCAGGTCCTCATCTCGTGTTTTATTTTCTTAATGTCTAACATCCTCTTGTTGAGGCCAGGTTTGGCTTTAACTGAGCTCATCCACCTTTGTAAAAGGAAAACATTGAAAAAGCGCAACCAAATACCTTGAGAAATACGGTATCAATTTATGTTGATATGACAGGTTGAAAAGGACAGACTCAGATAGCTTTTACAACCATTTCTCCCTTCCAAGTTGTAACAGACTGACACTTATACGGTCTTAGTTTTGAATGCAGAGAGTACCCCCAGAGTCTCAGTACTGGAAATTCAGGGTTTCTCAAACTGATAACAAAACTGTTGTAGGATGTTTTCACCACAGCAACTTGGAAAAAGCCAGGGAAGCTATTTGCAACAAAATAAAACTCATTTTACAAACCATGATATTTCCCTTATGATACACCAAGTACTATAAGTGTATAAGCTTAATTAAGTCCTTTCAAGGCCTAAACTTTACCAAATACTTTTACTGCCTGACCATAACCAAGTATTCTTATACTTATACTTCATATGACAAAATAAATACCAGAATTAAAAATAAAGACAAAAACGGAGGCAAACAACCGCAGTATCAAGATTTGACTAGAAAATGTGTAATACACTTCCGAATCTCCTCCACCTTCTAGCCACCTCTTATGATGAGTGTTACCGTAACTGTTGAAAAGGTAGCACAATATAATTATGTTTTTCTGTTGTAGTTTACCATTAGTGTCACCCCAGAAGTAAAACTAGCAATATGCAGTTGTAGAGCAGTTACCTGCCAGAAACTGGCTGAAGGGGTGACAGCACAGACTGATTAGTGCCCTTGAATGATAAGCAAGAATTGTAGCAAATATTGGAAAGTCTAATGAAATGAATTGCCTCAAGTTTAGTTGTATTCTAAGTGTATCTGTATTGTTTCAGCTCTTCATTTCTGAAATTTCTACCCTTTCAGATCCTCTGAGAATACACCAAACCATGTTCTGCTTTCTGTTTAGTGTTCTTTATTTCTCACCTCAGACTCCAAAAGACAAGGCTTCACAGAGTCTGCCCTTCACTCCCGTGGGGGATCTTAGTAACACAATAAAGGTAGGAAACTTTCTCAGAAATACTTATACATAACTCTGAGCTGTGCATAGCTTGTACAATACATCTTATAATGTCACACTTTTATTCCAATCATCCTTCAGTCCCAGTGCATTTGTCTCAAAGTGAAACATGAAATTGTCATGAAACTGAAAACCTTGTATTCGATCTAGAATGAACAACAATTCTTTCACGACTTTGAAAGTTATGTATTTTGGTTATAAATCCAGCAAAATTTATATTTTGCTATTGTTTTGATATCCAAACACAAACATGGTTTGGACTTAATTCCTCAGCTTGACAGTCATGTGTAACTCCACCACAAAATTCCTCCAACCTCAAAATTAAAATTTTGTGGCCTGATGATGGAACATTGGTACATTGACTCAACCAAATCAAATTCTTATAGCTTTGAGAAACACCTACCATTCGGAGATGAGTCAGAAACCTGAATCCTTTGGCTTGAAATGCTCATTGCAGAACTCGGACGACTTACTTGGCTCCTTGATGCTACCTCCCACTACTTCCTCAACTATTCTCCTTGGGAAACCTTCATTGTGTGGTTGTATCCAACCAGTAAAATACTGTCAGATTCATACCAGCTCAGTCTCTTGGCCAGTGCAGTTGCACTTAATCATACAAACTAGCTTTGGGCAAACCAGTGGACTGGCGCTTGTGGCCAACAAACTAACTTTTAAAAAAATGCTGTAATGGCCCCATAAAAAAACAATCCTTATTCCTACTTTTGAATGATAATTGGTTTGATTAGTGCAATGTGTGGTGAAGCCACACAATTTCCAGGCACCTTTTTTCCCATTCAATCTTGTAAAAGTTCTGATAAGTTGCCCTGCACGATGTGCTGGAAACATCAGCATATGATCCAGTGACTGGTGTATTTCTATGGTGGTGACAATCAAAATTCACATCTCTTATTTACCGACTGCAGTGTAGATCCATTTGTGAAGCTTTGTTGATTATGTGGGCAAAGGTGCTCTCATGATGTTGGTGGATGTGCCATCAAATCAGCTGCTGGTATGTGTCAAAACTACCCATCGTTCTCCTCACAGTTCCTAAACACAAATTCACAAATCCTTTATGTGCAACAAATCATCTGGCATGTCAGACTAGAACCTCATCATTATAGCTGCTTTTTGACATCCTATCTTCTCGTAAGCATGCCAGTATGATGGATGTGGCTGATTGATTGCCCTGCAACCCCCTCACACCATAAAATCTTGTGTTGTGTAGTTGCTGAGACATGCAACTGCAAACTCAGAAGCAGAATTAACTAGAGTTGTGTTGAAAATTTTTAGATCTTTCCATCTTCTGAGTGTTTGCTGCTTGAACAGATTCTTCCTCAGGTTCTTTGAGAGCATTTTTAAAACCAGCAGAGTGGTCTCCTCACAATATTTCATTCAAGCTTCAAGTTTAGCTGAGGTGCTTCTGAAGTAACAAAAAGATGTTGGCACATTTTTTAGATTCAGGTTTTCAGGTAAAAAAAATGCTGTTGATTGCACATCTGTCCATTTTAGTTGGGCTTAACAGAACAAGACTGCAACACAAAGACAGATTTACTAACTAACCTGAGAGAGTCTATATGTGTCTGTGTTTGTGTGTGCGTTCACACCCCTCTTCTGGTAAGAACCCAGTGTGAAGGAAACCACACTCCTTATCAAGCCAGTGTGCTCCAAAAACAGAGCAACTCTTCTCGCCCCCGTCAACTCTGCCTGCTCATACACACACACTCAAACATACACACACAGAACACAGGCTAAGTGGGTGGTCAATGCCGCATTAACTCCAGATGTTCACACTGCGGGCCAGCTACCACACACCTCAGGAAATTTCACCTGCCAATCTTTTTAGTGAGAAACAGCAACATCTCATTTCCTCTTTTTGCTCTTTTCTTGTCCCCTGATGTGTGAGTTTGCACCAACATGCACTCGCCCGCTGCCATTTTCACAGCCTTCCCATTGTCACCTAATTAAATGTCTGCATGCAGCCTCTCACAACCATTGCCAGTATCAATACTGAATGTACTGCAGCTTTAAAATGCTGTTTCCTCCCCACCACCAACTTTCATCAAGTCTTTGGCCGTGCTTCTGTTTTTCTTTTGCCTTCCAAAGTAAATGACCAGCGCTGACCATGTCTGACATGTTGATTGGGAGGAAAACACATTATGGGCAAAGAACTGTCTACACCCTTCGTATTGCAGTTCTTTGACCATTAGATTAAATTGGTCAAAATTGCACGAGGCATAGAAAGCAAGACAATTCCACAGCAGATTGTTTGCTGTATTCCTACTGGAACTTGGAAATGTTTTCACATTTGCAGATATGAAATATGAAGTAACTTGAAATTAGTTCTCCTTTCAAAACTCTATTTTACATGTTTGAGCTCACGTAAGAATTACTGCAGAACACATCTATCCTTGGCAGTAAAGTGATTTGTGAGTTTCACGAGAACCATATAAGAACTTGCAACTTGAAAAACATGATATAACCAAGTACTTCAAAGTCATTTTGTGGAATGTCTGTGTTTAACATCCTTCTTGCTCTGGGCAAAACCTGGCCCATCTAATGCACTGTTCATTCCTTGGAAATTCACAGATTTAGCATGGCAATTCACTGCACAGATGCAGCAGTTAGAGCAGAGTGACAGTCTGGAAGTGCTGTCAAAATTTCAGAAGTGTTTAGCCATTCACAGTGAAATAAATAAATACTGCTGAAATGAATGAATATGACATGAAATAACATTAGACTTAAAACATTCCTATTTGATAAAGCTCATGGTTAAGAGTGGCTCAGGTGACCCTGGAACATCCCATAGTTATGCTGCTAATTTTTTATTTATTTAACTGAGATATAATTTATTTCATGACATATTTATTCATTTCATTACGTATCTATTTATTCAATTTTGACGGAAACAGCTCTCCACAAACAAACAACTTGAAAATCTTAAACGTCAATGTCAATGATGTGTCAGTGTCTTTTTGATTGAAAAACTAGCTGTGTGTCGTAGTAAAGCTTAACAAAATCCCCTTAATCACTAAAATAATGAGGATCCATCTGTCCCTGGGCATCTCAGTAGCTTAATCAATCTTACCAGCTTATTGTGTCTAAAACTCAAAGGTAATTATTTTTGTGAAAATGAGAATCTCCCTGCATGCTTATCTCTTCATCTAATGTGCAAACGGTTTATATATAAAAAAATTATAAAAATGTATTCTTCCAAATTGACATTCTGTGGTAAAATAAGAGAAATGGCTGTTTATGATGCACATTTAAAAAATGTGAATTCAAAAAGGTGAATGGAAACAGTGAAAATAAATCCATTAATGCACAAAAAAAAATGTTTATGCTTGCTTGAGGTGGTTATTGTTTGCTTCTAAGAAGACTTGGTGTACATTAGGATGAATTGAAATAACTTACAAATCTGACCAAGCAAATATTATAATAATATGAATCACCATCTGTTATTCCAAAATAAATACTTAATTAGTGTGAACAGGTAGGTGGTAACACCTGCAAGGCGCTAGGCCTGCCGTACTTCCACCAATGCCTATTTGGTTAGCTGTGGGGTCGTCAGTTGGGGGCCACTATTCACTGATGTTTCGCCTGGTGATGGGGCAGTGAACAGGGATGTCTCACCCCCCACGTCTTGTCTTGTCTTGTCTTTTCATTTCAATCAAAGCCAAAAACTACAAACTACTGAACACATTTCTGCTTTCTAGCCATTGTTCTGATTGCAAATTAAGCTCACTGCTAACATTTTTATCCTTCCCCACTTATGGTCTCCATTGCTATGTTTCAGGCATCCCGTGGGACACTTCAAAAGACACCCCACCTCATTTTCTTAATGAAGTAAAAATGCGAAATAAATAAAAATGGAGACAGAAATGTATAAATAAAACTTGGTTATGAATGAGCTTGGTGGAATAAATAGGGGGACAAAAAGCAAAGGAGAAATAAGAGAAAAAATAAGTAAATTCACAAAGAACTATTTTACATTGATTTAATAAAGATATATAGTAAAATGACAATAAATTAAATGGAAAAATACTTATGTTATCCGAACGGTAAATTCTATGAATGTTTAGAGAAATAGAGGAAAAATAGAATGGGAATGTAAATAAATATAACCCATGACAGATAAACAGTAGCACAGTTAAATAGATTCTGTTGCAAAAGAAAGAAGAAATACCAACATATTTCACATTGAATACATTAGTTATTGCATTAATTGAATTTAGCTTTGTTTTAATAGTAGTCATTGGCATGTTGACTTATCAAGTATATATTACTTCACAAACTTTCCACCACAAACTTCTTCTATTGGGTTACAGACACTAGCAACGCAGCCACCCTGTGGCAACACTATGAAGCCCAGTTATTTCACTTTAAACCAGTCCATGGAAATGTGTCTGTCTCACAATTTTTGCTTTTCATCACATTTCCCATCTTGGCCAGTGAATGGAAACCAAGCTACTGAATTTACCAGATTTTCTTATTCACACAACTAAAAAAAACTCAGGTGTACTGCATTGCTCAACAATCCTCACAGAAGCTTCTGTGCTGGTCATATTTGTTAATGTTTGATTAACAGATAAATTAAAAAAGGGACCAAACATTTACACTTCACTTGGTATAACAGTATTGGATGCAGAATAATAATGGCAGCCAAAAGCAAAGATGTGATTTGGAAATCACCACTAGCATCTAATGACCAGATCTACAAGCCATAGGCCATAAACTTGAGCCAAATCAAATCAGAAATGTTTGAGAGCAAACAGATAAGTTTGGGTGAAACAAAACCTCCTTTGAGTTTGGCAGAAGTCTTGAAAGTGTTTTCTCTGTCTTGGCTTGAAAGCAGTCTCCTACGACAGTATTAAAATCAATCATTTGCGCCTTAGCCATAAAGAAACTAACAAGAATGAGCTTTTTTTGGGTTGTCAGACTTCTTTGGACTGTGTTCGTTGTTGTGGTTCTGCTGTTGGAAAACACTCTTGACATGTGACCTCCCAGTTTTCATGACAATTCCAAAAATAGCTTTCAGGGCTTTAATTAAATTCAAGAAACTTACGCACTGCTATGCATAAATGACCTGAAATACCATTACCCACAAATCCTGTTTTGTTTCCTTTTTCTTTCTTAGGCAAATTTCTGGAGTCATTGTAATTCTTTACCCTTACCATAAAGCAACGTTTTATTCAGACATTTTATTCAACGTTTTAATAGTGGGATTCACTATATTCGTCCCAACAAAGCTGTTGTACCAGATAGTTATATTTGCCCCCACAGCTTTCAGACTCCAGTAATTAAGAAAAAAAGACCACACACACATGCACAGGTGTCAAGGACTGAAGGGAATCACCTCTAGAAGTCGTGTCTGCCCTCTTTACACCCACGTCTGTCAAGACGGTGTTACCAAACGCTGAAAGAATCCTATTTCCTGGTCTAATCCATCGTCTTTTCTTGTTTGTGAAGCAGGACACAGGGATATAAGTTAAGACCCTAACATCTAGGCCAAGCAGCTATGCTACCAAGTACAGTGGAGAGAAATAAAAAAAAATTGATTTAGAAGTGGCTGTTACTCGTTAAAAGAGATATTCTTTCAGCTGTGGTCCAATCCATGCAAATGCGAAAAAACACCCCTGCTGTTCTTAGAATCACCTTTACCATGATCCCCTCCTAATGCTGTGAGGAGCTGTACGATGGTGTGACAGCACAGATTAGTGCTGTTAGTGAACAAGTTAGTGATGTATGCACTCTTAGCCGTGGCTATAAGAGGAGGAACAAAAGGGCTAATGATAGATGAGAGTTTAATCACGCAGGTGTACATAAATGTTTCCCCATGGCCCTTCTAATGGCACTAAATGATGATAAACAAAGGCAAAACTGTTAATTATGTTTTATGTTTGTGTCCGCGTGTGCTCCAGTATTTTTTTTTCACTATGATTCAGGCGTTTCTGTTTCTTTGAAACCAAAAAAGGGAAAGACAGGTTTTAAACCAAAAAGGAAAACAACTGGAAAAAACACGAACGAACCAAAAAAAAAGAAACAGAACTGTGTTTCCATTTTTTCTATCGGAATCAGAAACAAAAATTAAATTCAAAATACGATCTGATTTTGGTTTCTTAAGATTGCTTATTTCGAGTAGAAACAGTTACAGAATACATGAGGGTGAACATTAGCATGAACCAACATTGAAATAAGCAAGCAAAAGAAGGAACGGTCATAATAAAGAACATACAATCATTTTAATTAAAGACTGGATTGATAATTAATGCACCAATTGATTGAAACCTTTAATTTTTCTTTATTTTTTTTGTTTAGAATGCCCATTCTGTCATCTTTTTGCTTTTTTTTTGCTCTTTCATTCAAAGCAATATAAAGCAATTGGCAAAATTCAAAACTTTTTTCAACTTGTTTATCTTGCTTTATAATTCTGACAGCAAAAAAAGAAACTCAACTGTGTTTTTTTTCAAATGATCTTAATTGGTTTAAATCAGAAAAAAGAACAGTACTTCAGATACTTTATAGTTTCAAAGAAAGAAAATGAATTACCTGAATTTACACAGACCCTTACAGACATATTTACTGTAGCAGTCGTACTGGTATTTGCCTTTTACAATCAAGTGAACCTAAAACCCTTTAAATGTAAGCACGCATTCAATCAACACATTGGAGGTGTTGCTAATCTCCTCTCCACTGCAACCTGACAAGTGGTAAGCTCCTCTTAAAATAAGCGATTACAGCCTCAAATCCCAGCTCTGCCTGCATGTGCATCTCGTTAAGACAAGCTTTACCCCACTGTAAAATCCCTGGGTCATTAGAGGAAACAAACTCTGCTCTTTCATCCTGTTGTTTTTCCTCCGTTGCCTCATATTAATAACTAATCAAACAACACCTGCATGGATGATAGGCCATCGCTTCTCTTGTCTTATCACAACTCTCGGTGGGAAGGAGGGGTCGGTGTCCTCCCTGTGGACAACAGGATTACCAGTACGCAGAGAGGTCTGATGGTGACCTCGAGACGTCAAAATGATTTTGGTCACATTTTGTAACTTGCTTTGGTAAATCAGTGTGTGACCTCATAACCTCAGTTGTACTCTCTGCATGGTGTTTTACCATGGTTGACATCGTAATATGTTGAGTGTAGCATTGTAAATTTTTCAAAGGGCAAAAGGAAACTCATCCCAGCCTCATCTTGTTCTTATAAATATTTATGAGCATGTCTTTTTATAGGTTTATTATTGTGGAGTGACTTGTCATGATGATTTTTTCAGTAAAACGGTGTCTCTTTTTACCTCTATGAATTCACTCAGGGTTGTTATGTCAGAATGTATGCTCAAATATTGTATTATATCATAGTGTAATAGTGTACCTTTTCCTAACCCTTTCTAACCAAACAGTTTTGGTTTTTTTTGTCTAAACCTAACCAAGTGATTGTGGTGCGTAAACTTAACCAGGCAGGACATGGAAATGGAATTAAATTGAATTAAAAGGAAATTAAAAACTGAACGACGGGAAGAAAAAAACAAGTCCCTGTCTGGTTTCGATCTCAGGTCTCATCATTTGAAGTACATGCACACTTGTTTGCTTTCAGATCATCCTGTTTTGTCTCCATTTCAATAACGTAGAAGATGTTGAAGAAACATTTATATGATACATTTGTGCTCATACCCTCTTTTGTGCTAGTAATCAACCCAATGAACCAAAATAACCATTGATTTTGGACAGTTCTGCACAGCCTGAGATCATAGTAATGAAAATGTCTTGTTACGTCTTGCTCCAACACATTAAAATGTATAACTGCTCTCACTTCCAACAAGTACATTAGACAATAAAACATGAAAACATTTTCTGATCCTATGTTCCTCTCAGCACTAAGATGTAATTACTTTGTGCCTCACAAAACTCTCACTAAAAAGATAAAAACCTCTGTCTGATCCTCTCGTTATGATTTGGTTAAGTTTAATGACTTGATTAAGAAAAGTAAATCGGCCAGATTAAATTGAGAACTTGGTTACTCGTAGGGATATCGTTTGGTTAAATTTATGATTGTTTTATTGTTCAAGGAATTTCAAGGTCACATTTTAAGTAATAAAGTTAATGTTATGGCATGAGCATGGTTGTGGTTAAGAAATAAGGCATGTTTTGGAGATTTTACTCTGCAAGCTGCAGAAAACCTGTGTAATCAAAAGAAGACAGTCACATTTCCATTCAGTGCTCCCAGCATGTTTTAATCTGGTAAATAGCCACAGACAGAGTTGTGGGTTGACAAAGACAAGTGCTTGAAACATGTTTTTAGTTCACACAGTTCAATGTGATAATACCAAAGGCCTAGACCAAACACGACCAAGAATCCATTAAAAGTTGTATAAGAGCATTGATTTGACTTGACTTATACGTTATGGCACAGACATCTTATAGATGAAACAATCCTGTAGATCACAGATGCTGCCGTGGATTAGAGGGTATTCAGGGATTTCCTGTCCTAAACACTGTCTACTGGAAGGGTTTACCCATACACTTATTTCCCATCATTTGATTTATGATTTTTTTTTGCCATAACTTCCTTGAGTAGGGACAGTAGGCTGTCAGTCAATCAAGCTTTGGTGGATGTACCATGGAACCATTTGATGAACCATTTCTTAGTAATCTTTAAGACCAACTCGTCAAGCGATCTCTAGCGATACCTCCCCTCTGCATTTGCATCTTTTTGAATTTGCCCACAAATTCCATTTCATTGAATGTCCCTAACTTTGTCTCTTCATAGTTTTTTCTCCCATCAAGCCTCTCTGGTTACCCAATTAGGAACACTTTTTTGTTAGTTTGTTGTTGTTACCATATTTTTCTTACTGTTATATTTCCTTCCCTTTCCTCACATCTCCAACCACTTGAGGCAGTTGACCATCCTGCTTGTGTTTGGTTCTGAGTGTTGATCTTTTCCTTATAGGATGATATGTGACATTTTTATACAGGGTGATTCAGTCTATTCTAATACATTTGTTAACATCTGTTGAATGTATAGATTCTGTTTCCATTCTAAATTAAAATAAGTGTAAATGAGGTATAGCTTAACTACCTTCAAATAGATACCTTTAATAAATAAGTTCTTACAAATGATAGAACAACTACAATAAGGTACTGGTTCTTTATTTGGTTAGACTTTTACTTGAGCTCTTTCATGTTATCATGATTTACACACTTATTATGTCAACCACATAATAAGTGTGTAAATCTTTGGCAGTATATTGAGCAATAATTGCAGTAATTATATATGATGTGACGGTGCATTGTAAAGAATGTCAGCATCAGTCAGAAATTTGTTTTTAATTTGTAAGCAAACCATAGTGTGTAGATATGATGCTATCACCTCTACTCACTCAGCGTACCACCAATGTCATGATGGTGCAAACTTACTCCTAAGTTGACGCTGAAATCTTACTATGACTTTGGGCAACCAAAGTCAACCAAATCTTAAAAGTGGAATTGATCCATCCACAGGTTTATGGAACATTTAATTTGATCAATGGGTCCACATACTGATATGCTTGCATCTTTAACGTGAAAACTGAGTTCCAATTCGATTAGGTCAGTCTTAACAGCCCTAGACTTTTCGCTTTCCTTATTACCAAGGGCTTGCTTTGATAAAATTGCTGGGTTTCTTTTTGTAGACTGCTCTCAGATGGCTTTTGTTGTACATTATTGTACATATATTATGCTGAAGCACATTGTATTGATGTTTAGAAGCAATGTCAGCACAGCGTAATTTGCTAACAAAAATTGAGAACAAATGTCAAATTAAATATTAAAACGACAACAGTTGGTGGTTTACAAGAAGTAGACAGCAGTCAGAGCCCTCTCAGTTTGGAGAATCAAGTTCGAAGTTTGATGGGGGAACTAAGATAACGGCTACTTGGAAGTGGTCTGCAGAGGAACAAATTTTCTCCATCTAACAACTCAAACCTCAAAAGTGTCATAGTGGTTCAAGCAATGGTTTGCACATGGAATTACAGTTACTCTGCCATCAATTGATCAATGGAGGCATCAGAAAGCATTATAGAGTACACAGTTACATAAAAAAAACACTCCAACGACTGGACAAAGCTACTGTAGATCTCAATTTGGTGGGACAACATTCAGAACTAAGTGTTTTTGTAAAAGAATGGTGAGAGAATTTGTGTATACCTCAGATGATGCTGTTGCATTTGACTGAGCGGAGAAGTGGACAAAAAAATGTAAATGTTTTTTGAAAAAATATTTAAAAAATATCCATTTCCATGTGTACTCAACCTGAGAGTGCTCTGACTGTGCTCTGAAGTGATGACTTAGATTTAGGACACACAATGTTGGACAGTTTACAGAGATTTAGCTTTTATTGTTGTTTTATCTGAGTCTACCGATATCTGATTTCTTGTGCTAGAGATTTCTGTCTCGTGCCTCTACTGATCATTAATCACAGGTTTAGTGAGAGGCTCTTGGAAACATCAACTTATAACTTCATATATTTGGCAAGTTCCATGAATAGACCATATTTTCATACGATGCCAGTGAAATGTTTAGGCTCATCGATTCATTTAACATATATAAGTAGATGTGTCTAAACTTGTACTGTATGTATTTTCCCTTTAGAAGCCAAGGAATCCATGCTAAGTTTAATCCCTCCTAGATGAGTCTTAAAAGCAGCCCAGTGATATTTTCAGTGAGCTGTGGATGGCTTTCTTCCCAGAAAAATCCTAAAATTAGTTTGTGAGATTTTTCCTTCTTGAAAACCAGCCTTATGCCTTACAGTACAGCATAATAAGTTTCCATGTGTGTGAATTAATGCTTTGCCTATTATAAACTAAAGAATACACAACATACTTTTACTCTTATCACAAAGATCTCAATGCTCAGCAGTAACCTCTGAGGAATTTGATAATGACTGATTCATATCAATATCAATCACGTTGCATCAATCCCAATTATGCCCAGAATAGTTTGGTCTTAAATTATAACCACAGGCTCTGGCTCTGCAACTGCCTTTTTGAGATTTTCCCAACTCTGAAAACAATGACTAATATGAGATAATAGGGTCACTACAGTGATAACCATCTCAGAGATTTGATATGAATTCATCCTGCACTCATGCTGCTCACTGGGAGCCATTTTGTAGATACTTCTAGCATCCATTCTGTATTAGTCTCACAGCTAATTGATTTTTTGTATTTAATGAGAACTGTACTTTGCAACTGAGTGAAAGGATATGAGGTATCTGGGTAACTTTTTTGGTAACTATTTTATCCTGAGTATGTGAATTTTTTCACCATTGATGCCACTTGGCCTTTCTTTTTATGTTTTATTCTGTATCGCAACTGAAGTGTAAAACATCTGATCAGAGAGCAGAATATATGACTATTGATTAGCCTTCACAATTGACCTCTCACTGGCTGAACTGTGAACTCTTTGTGCTTCAGTGTAACTATTTCTAGTAAAGATAAGGAGATCTCATATGATTGTGATTAACTTGGAAATATAAAAGGTAACCATGTACAAGTCTTTCATTCAGTGACTTCCAGTTTGGGAGATTCAATCCCAAACCCATTTATTCATAGTGAAGGCATACAGAGGGGTGACAATTGATTATTTCATAGATTATATCGATTCTACAAGACTGTGGCACTCTGCTTCGAAATGCTGTTCCCTCATTTATTGTTTTTATGTCAGTGGGTGAAAATCTTTCACTGTTGTTTTCCTTTGTTGAAATCTGGTGACTGTGAAGAAGACAGGATTAATATAATCTTAATACCCATTAAATAATCAAAAGTAATCCTTTGTGTTATACTGGTGAGGGAATTTAAATGTTCCAAAGATAAAGGTGATTACTCATATCAGTCATGTTGATTGCAGTTTCCCTTCCTCTAGGAGTACAAGTAGAAGCAAACCATGCCTTCGTGGTTACAAGCTTTTCTTTAATTTTTCACTCATCTGTAGTATCCTTTGTGCATCAATGAGTGTTTGTGCAGCAGTTCTGCTGCTGCACTGTTATGTTTTTAGTAATTATTAGACAGCACTGGATCTCCATGACGCACAGGGAGCTGTTCATTGCTGGTTTTGGTCATTCAACCCATTTTCTTCATCGACTTTAAAGGTACACGGTAACTCTAAAACATCACTTTTGGACATGCAGGGTTTCCTGACCTTTAATGTAACAGTCGCAGAATGTGTCTTTTTTTTTTCCTTTTTCTTTGTGGCCTTCATGAAATACAAATTTGCAGAAAGAGAGATTGGAGAAAATGCAGCAGAGAGGCAGGGACCAGAACTACAAACCCAGGTAACTAAAAATGTAACTGACAATATGCAGCTGTAGCGTGAATACCTGTCCATCAGAAAGTGATGATAAAGAGATACCCAATGCCTTGAAAACTTACAAAAATTGCTCTTACCCAAGCAGCAGTATGTCACTAGTCAGGAATGAGAACGTGTTGCTCTTCTTTACAATACAACTTCAGCCCATTGCGGTTTTTAACCTTTTTTCTTTGCGCACTTCTCTCATTTTGAAGTCTGGATTTTCATTCATTCATTTGTTTTAATTGATCCTTTTCCATTTTTTGTCAGCTTGCCGGTGTGGGTGGGATTGCTGTCCTTTTTCATGATCAAATTTAAACCAAGCTGTTGCCTCACATTTGACCCTAGAATACTGAATGACTGCAAGGTGTTTAGGTTCTGTGGCTGCAGGTCATGCTCAAATCATCATGCCACCACCATGCTTTACAGTTGGTATTAGGTGTTTGTGCTGATATGCTGTGTTTGGCCTTTGTCCAATGTGGCATGTGTGTCAGAAACTGATGGTACCCTTTTTGCTGAAAACTGACTCAAAAGGCTCCTGAGCAAGTGGCAGTGTGTGATGAGATGACAACGTGCTGGTTCCTTTAGTGGGATTTGTTGACTCTAAGACAAGCGCAGAATATTGCTAACCTTCTGTGAAGGGTTTTCTGACTGACACAGATCATATCAATCTAAGCAGTAACAAAACTTTTCACACAACAGCAGAAACATCCCTGTAAAAAATAAGATATACTCCCTTTCATAAGAGCACGTTTTGATCTGTAAGCTGGGAAGATCAAGAGATTTGTAAAAGGGCTGCATCAGTTATGGTCAAACAGCTATAATCTTTGGCACCATAAAAATTTGAGATGAGTATTCGTCAATCAATTGTTTCCAACTTTAAGAAATATAGGTTTTTATTAAAAGGAAGAAACATAAACAGCTCATGATACCAGGTGATAGTAAAACTTGGTGAACACGTAATCCATTTGGTGAGTGGAAAACCAAACGATTGCATTTTCTTGGATCTATGCCAGTCCATCGCAGGAGATTCCTTGAGAATATCTATTTCTATTTGTCAGAACTGTCTCCAAGAGGAATGAATGGACCTGCTGTTCATCAAATCATAGCGGTAGTGCCAATAGTGACGACAGTGGAAAGGTATATGTTTGGTGAGAAATCTCAAATCTCTGTTTTGGTTGTACAGTGCGAAGAATTTGGACTCCGTATTGATCAGCAGGACAGGATTGGTCCCTGCAGCTCGGTCACTTTTAGGTTCACAGCCAAAACATTTTCGGCATCAGTGGTTAACATCTCTCTGCTCAGCAGCAACACCAGTCAAGGCACATATAAAGTCTCACTGTGAAGCACCTTTGCAGCCCAGCTCTGTATTATAGTCTCATAGCAAGTTCATAGCTTGTTTCATTCCTTTTTTTTTTAAACAATTTTTGCTTTTGAAGAAGACGTCTTTCAATAAATAACACACATATATTCATACATCATATATAGATAGATAAACATGTATAAACTACATGCATTTCATATAATTTAAATAATTTATATATACAGGTCTGCCTCACACACTCCCACCCCTCTAAAGACAGTTCCTCCGTAACAGCAGCGCTGCACCATGTTGCAGCACAATGAGGTGAAATATCATTTAAATGGACCCATGATTTCTTCAGCGAAATTTTGCTGCTCGCCATGACACGTAATCCTGCACTGTGATAAGAAATAAAATCCAATACAGGAAGTAGAATTCCATACAGGTAGTCCTCAGCAGAGCTCTACTGTTATGGTTACGTCCTACGACGTTTTCTTGATAATGCACAAACACAGGAAGTATCAATGCGTATCCACCTCCAGCCCACTGAATTGCGAACCTGTGTTAGTGCTCTGACATACGTCTGCGTTGTCTTGCACTGTGAGTTCCAGTTCTTTTCATCGATGCCCCTGCAGCCCCCCTTGAAGGGCCTGGGAGTCCGACAGCGTGTCTCATAAAAGTACTGTTTGATATCCTGTGTGGCACTGGTTTTAATTTTGGCCAGAACAATCACAGGATCCCCCTTAGTGTCCACAGCTTGGGTTTTGTCTGTCACCCACTGGCTCTCGCTGTCACAAACAGAATACTCCCCACGGTAGCTCTTGTGCTCAGCATACCGCTTCTTTCGCGTCTTGTTTCCTGCCGCCACTCCATCTGGCCCACTGCTCACGAAATCATCTGCTAGGTACAATGGCGGTGGCTGCAGTGGGGGCCGGTCGCTCAGCAGCACCCGAGGTGAATTGTACCGCTTGTGCTTACGGAGGAGGTCTGAGTTCAACAGCATCCCCTGCTGATCGATCATATTATCACTGCGACCCCATGCTCCCCACTGCTCCACATCACCCTGCTCCTCTAGAGGAAAATCTGCACTCAGGAGAGGTGGCTGCGTGTCCCTGTCTTTCCCCTGCTGGCTCTGGTTCCCTCTGCTTTTCCCTCTTGTCAGGTCAGCCTGAAGCAGCTGGATTATGAGAGAGTTTAAAGGGTCGGGACTTGGCTGCTGTTGTCCCTGGTGGCTGCTGTCCATGTTGGTTGCTTGGATACCATAGAGGTACACAAGGACCATAACATATAGCAGGATGGACATCACTAGATTCACCTGTAAGATCTGCAAACAGAAAAAGAGACACTTTTAGAATATGTTACACTACTGATTTATATAGGAAATAGAACATATTTACCATGCTGATTGGAATCATAAGTCACTCAGATATGAATACAGAACTACATCATGTACAGTCATGTGAAAAGTACCCTGGCAGTTCTAAGGTTGTATGTAACAGTGTGTAATGAACAGTCCTCCGGTCCTCACCAGGTCTTAAAGTTAAAGCCAAATGCAGAAGCAATTTCTGTAAGTAAATACACTCTTACTGCTCTCATAAGAATTTAGAGGGTAAGTAGCTGCCAGCTGTTAAACATGGTGGTGGAGGGCTGATGATCTGGACTTGTTTAGCAGCCACGTGGACACCTTGCAGTCATCGAGTCCAATATAAACTCCTCTGTATACTAAAGTATTTTGGAGTCAAATGTGAGGCCATCTGTCTGACAGCTTGGCTGAAACTGGGTCATCAACAGGACAATGATCCCAAACACAGCAGAAAATCTACAACAGCACATCTGAAAAAGAAAAGAATCAAGGTGTTGCAATGGTCCAGTCAAAGTCTAGACCTCAACTTATTTGAAAAGCTGTGGTGGGACCTTAAGAAAGCTGTGCGTAAACAAATTCTGTTTTATGGGAACAAACATGTTGGAACTTGTTGAAAATACTTTGTTTGCATAAAAATCTCCAGACCAGACAAGTTGGAGACTGTTTGGGCAATTTGAAAAAAGATAAATGAAAATGAAACCTTTATCATGTTCTTTAAAGATTTTGCCCGCTGGCTCTTTAAGAGAGCTTGTTGACATTGTTGATGACTGTCTTAACTGCTCTACATAACTCCACTGGCTGTTTTCCATCCTTCTTCAAGCATGCAGTACTTAACTAGCTTCTTTGGAAACACACTGTCACAATCCTTGTTATTTTTGTATTTTTCTGGTTTTGTTTTGTTCTGTCTCCGGGTTCTCCGGCTTCCTCCCACCATCCAAAAACATGCATGTTAGGTTAATTGGTGACTCTAAATTGTCCTTAGGAGTGAGTGTGAGCGTGCATGGTTGTGTGTCCCTATGTGTGGCCCTGTGATGGACTGGCGATCTGTCCAGGGTTTCCCCTGCCTTTCGCCCGATGACTGCTGGGATAGGCTCCAGCCCCCCCGCTACCCTATTAACGGATTGACGGTATAGAAAATGGATGGATGGATGTTTTGTTCTGTTTTCTGGTTTTCTAGTCTGTTTAGTTTCCTATGAGTTTTTATTTGTCATTTCCTGTTTCCCTCAGTTAGTAGTTAGTCTCCAGTTCCACTCCCATCTCCTGTGCTAATTCTCCTCAGGTGTAGTCTATCAGTAGTCATCCTCTCCTCAGTATTTAGTCTCCTGTTTTCTTCTCAGTCTTTGTCAGACCCTCGCCGTCACCCCCGCAGTCATTCCCGCAGTCTTCCTTGTAGCTTTCATCCCCATGGTTTTCCTTCCGAGTTTTTGCATAATTTAGTTTTGTTGTTCTCTAGGGCATTTTCTAGTTCTTTAGTTTCTAGGTTTTTTTCAGCATTGCTGTGATTTAAATTTTTCTACAATAAACCCTTTGAGTTTATCTCTGGCTCCTGTCCGTGTCTGCATTTGGGTCCTGTTCCTTCGCCTCCACCGCCCCCAAACCGTGATACTCACTTTGCATCATTTTAATTGTATTTTTTTTTGTTGTTGATGAAACTGATATTACAATTACTGACTTCTGAGCAAGTTCCCATTTGCATGATAGAACCTTTCGCTCAAATGTAGACTTATTTCATTATATTATTATGTCCTGAAATCTCCATAGTTAATAAATTCAAAACATGACCTGTGGAACTTTAAAAGCAACAACAATAACAGGAAAATGACAGTTTTGATATGGGGATGTAGGAAGACTAAAATCTAAATGATATTTCACATGTTTAGCAAATGCTTTTATCCAAAGCGACGTACCACTGTGGAACACACTGACAGGTTGGGAAGTTGAGGTTTGAACTAGCAATGTTCTAATTGAAAGACAACCACTCTACATCGACAGCTACAGTCGAATAAAATTCTACAAAAAGACTATGCAGAATAGCTTGCTTGTTTGTTATTCAGATTAAATTTCTTTCACATGGAAAGACTAATTTTAGTTCATGCTAACAACCTCCAACTACTCCAACTTTTGCATTCTAAATGTAATTGGAATGTTGTCAGTTCCTCCATCTCATCTTTCTAGAACCATATTCCTCCAGGTTTTTAATAAACAGTTCAATATTTGTATAAGTGTTTATTTCTTTTTATAATAATCAATTTCACACGTGAAGAGAGAGCAGAAAGCTGCAGAAAGGACAAACTCTCCCCAGCACGCACACACACACTCGTTAATACAATGTCTCAACCTCTGATGTTCTGTAGATTTTACAAGGATGGGCGTATGTGTGTGGACATTAGGAATCTCACTTTCTACCATTCCAGAACCATCTCCAGAACATTTCAGGACTCCAGTGCATGAGTGAAAGCGGCTATGAAAACTGACACCAGGTTTCAGTCTGTATGGTATCCATGAAGCCTCAACCTGCAGCCAGAAAATCAAGCATAAATATAAGGACCAGAAATGGGAGTGCACAGAACCCGTCTCTGCTGACGAAATACCACCTCTCAGGCACAACTTCACAGCTTCACTTTTATTGGAAATGTCATCCATCCCCTCATTATAGATGTATGGAATTCTCCTCAGTTGTTAGTTGCTTGAATAGCTCGACTCACTTGCAAGTAATGCAAACAGGCAACATTCCCTCATAACATTTCAGACAGCCTGCTTTACCCTCCTTCAGTCCAATACAACTTGTGATGTGCTTATTCCATCAATAAACCCTTTGCATTTTTGAATTATTTATTTAAAAAGCCTGTTTTTAACACAAACATGAAGCAAAATATGACATAATGTCCCTAAGTGGACAGGTCAGTAATACAGAAATCATGACATTTTAATTAATTAGGCTGATTTAAGACCTTTACTTTAAAAAAAAAAAACCTATTTTTCTCTTCATGCAACAAATGTGTCTGTGTGTGTCATGATCCGTGTTTTTATTTGTGTTTTGATTTTCCTGTCCTTTTAGTTTTCTACTTTACTCTTCATGTTATTACTTTATTAAGACATGTGTAGGTCCATTGTAAAAATAAAATGAAAAAAATGTCAGAAAGTTACATAAAGGCGAAAACACCAGTGGTTCCACATATTGGAATAAATTATCAGTTATATCAGTTATATAATGTCTGAGATATTTAATCAGAGTACACACTTTAAAACAATATCAGATAGAGAGAAGTCAGGAAATGCTAATTTACTATCCTGCCTATTTCTTATAATCGCATTACTCTTCTTTGCATTATAGTTGATCTCAAACCATATTGAGAGCAGACCCTGAATAACTGTTGAAGGCCAGCACTATATGGCCAAAAAAAACCCAAAACACTAAATCATCTGCATACATCAACTGGGTGATTATGCTACGACTTATACATCCTCTTCCACAGTTATTTAGCAGCTTTAATCAATTATCAGTATAGACATTAAAAAGAAGATGAGACTGTCTCTTCTGTGGTTTAATTAGTTCCTAGTTCCTAGTTGATTTACTCTCTCTTCTGTGGTCTTGGTTGGTATTTTTGTTTGTACTTTATACCTGCATTCGGTCCCATGTTTAAAACCATACATTAACCCAAGATGTCCCCAGTTGCCTTGGTCTTTTCCCATTTTGTCCTCAGCTCCCCTTTCACACCTGTCTCCACTCAATCAGTCACAGCTGTACCCACTTGTCTCATCAATCCCGCTGTAATTAAGTTTAAGTTAAGATTGTTTTAATCAAAAACTTTAGTCATCATCTGTTTGCATCCGGGATGCTGTTTCCTACATTTGGGTATTCAATTGCCACTTCTCCACGGTGACCGTGTGAAAAGGAATGCTGGTCTTTTTAGTAACCAAACTGTCACACCTAATTTGAGCTCACTTGTCTAACATAGGGTCTGTTACCTTCTTAACTTTTTTTTTTGTAATAACTTTATCAAACGGAAAAGCTGCCGGCAAATAAATAATCAAAGAGAATCAAAGAAACATAGAAGCATTGTGTGGTTCTTATGTTTTGTCCAAGTGGAGCGATGTAGGGGGTGAGGGTTGAGCTGACAGGTGAACACAAAGAAAAATACATCACCCTTTACAATCAGCAATGTTTGTTTTTAATAGTGAAAATATTGAATGTGGAGAGGGTGATGGTGGTGGTGCAGGGGATAGGGAGGAGGTGTTGAAGTATGCCATTGAAACATTATAATAATATAAATCATTTAAAAAATTTTTTTTAAAAGCTGCTCAGCTTCATATTATTGCCCCATTCATCAAAATATACTGTGCTGTATACTGGACACAGTAGCAGTGTACAATCCTGGGCTTAAGTGTATACTTAAGTGTATACTTAAGCCCAGGATTGGCCTTTTCATTGTTAGCCTATTAAAAATAGCTTGAATCAAACAAACTAACACAAACAACCCAGCAATTACGCAACCATTTACATGAAAGAAGTCCATCGGAGCGAGAAAATGCTGAACCTGGCAACACTGCAAGTTAACACAAGCACTTATTGAAAGACAAAATCAAGCCAACAATAATATAACAAAATTACATCACAAAGTCTAATTCGCTTTAAAAATAGAAAAATACTTTATTCATCCCCCAATGGGGGAAATTCAAATATATTTTTAGAAGATATATTTTTAGTTTACGAACCCACCTGGATTAATTTGGATTGAACAAGACATGACGTTTTGACGATGTGACATGAACTGCTTTATATTAAACTGAATTCAACTAGTTTTCACTTAACATTAAATACAAAAATGTATTAACACACGTATGTTAGGGAGCAAAGCACTTAGCATTCCCAGAGTCAAATTATTTCCCTTCCTGCTGCCATAATCACTGCCATAAAAGCCATCAGGGTAGTTTATGATGCTGACAGTCTTGAAGGATAATGAGGCTGTGCTGGATAACAATAACTTTTACGGGTGACAATGTGGTATTCGGATTGTGCTTCCTGCCTTTAACTTCTTTGCAAGTTCCAGGAAAAAATGTCTGCATGCGGACACTTTTGAGAATGCTGTCCTTAACATTACATAAAGACTGGGCTTGGGAATTGAGCCATTTCAAGTTAGATGAATTTAGGCAAGTAAAGTTTTAGTCTAAGAGAGATAAGTGAATAAAGCGTAAGGCTGATGGATGCTTATACACTAAAAAAATCAAAATGCTAAATGTATTGGTGTGACGCCACAGATTATGTCAGAGAGGAATGAGGGTTTCTGGGTTGACTAATATCAGCACAAAGTGAAAAAAGGGGTAACTTACTAGTTTCAAATAGCAAATTATTTAGAGACTGTGTGGCAGTACTGTTATTCACATGACTGTCATAGAGGAAACTCAGTTTTGCCTCCCATCTGACCCAAATTAATCATACACTTTATTTAATTTTGAATTCAATTCAATTCGAGTTTTGCACTTAATTTTTCTGTTCTCACTCATTGTTTGGTTTGGCTTCCGGCTTAAAACTACTTGACTGGGTTTGGGCATCAATGCTTGCCTTAAAATAGACCATCTTACAAAGACTTATCTACTAATCTATAGAAAACACAAGCATGCTGCAGGCACTAAAAAAAACCTGCGTCTGAAAAATGTCGCTTTAAAATTCATGCAGGGTGTCATGGTAAAAAGTCTATCAGTGAGTCCATCAGTATGAGCCCATTGATTTTTCTTTCATGTCTGTGTTACAATTAACATGAGATTATGACAAAGCACTAGTTATGGTCCTATAGTAAAGTGTGGGCCATAAAAAGACTTGAAATCCTAAAGGAGCCTGTGTCTGCTTATCAAGCCAGTGTATGGTTAGTCAGCAGTGGGGTGAAAAAGAGACCAAGACTGTCACAGTCCCATCTGTCCAGCTTTTAATCCATCCGTCCACCTATTAATTTTCTTCCACTTATATGAGGTTGGGTCGCATAGGCAACACATCCAGGAAGGAAACCCAGTCATCCCTCTCCCAGGCTCCTCATTGTGGAGCCAGGGACACTCCCAGACCAGAAAGGATAAATAGTCCTTCTCTAGCAATTTCTGGGTCTGCCCTGGGTTGTCCTCCTAATCGAAGCAACCTGGAAAACCTCCAAAGGGAGGAAATCAGGAGACAGCCTGATCAGAAATTAGTTTTGATTTCTACCCTCAACCAAATAATCTTATTGCCTAATGTGTTTGGAAAATAGTTGTATGTTTTTGCCTGAACAAAAACTGGAAATGAAAAAACAATTTTTCTTTCAATCTGGACCCTTTTAATTTAAAATGTGGTACGGAACAGTTCTAATCCTGCCAATAATGACAAGAGCAAAATCATCAGTAAAGCAATACTCAGGGATTTTGAGAACCTTAAAACTTAAAGTGTGCTTCTGACTCGTTTTGAAGCATATGAACTTGTTGTGGACATTACCTGACCTGAAACTATGCTAGAATAGCCTGGGGCTGAGATGCAGCAGTTCACTACTTTAGATTCTAGCACCAAACCACTTCTTTTACGGTCGCTTGACCGTCGCATTTTTGGGGATTTCGGTTGGCACGTTTATAGCCTCTTCAATCTGACAAAAAAAACCTTATGTATAAGCTGTACACTTTTTGGCCTGACAGGGAGATTTATGGTGTTACATCCCATGACTATAGGGGGGCCAAAAAGTAAAAAAAAATCTCCAGTGTTACTACTTTAAAGCAGCAGACAACAATCACAATGTGCAGAAGATTTATTCGTCAATAGTCACATGATAAGAATTTTCATGCATGGTAACATAGATTTTTCAAAATACAACAGATCTAGTATAGGTAGGAAAAAGATCATGTTCAGAAGTTGCTCAAAAAAAACAATGAAATCATACTGTCAATTTCAAAAGGTTGCTTAAAAAGAAATATATTTGTCTGATTGTGGCTTAAATCAGTGCTTCCCTTTAACTTGAGAAACAAATTCTACAGTTGAAGATTTTCAAATGAATATAAAATTGTTCCTTTTGCCAGTAAGATCAGACAATTCAGCCCACAGATGCATTCCTTTGGTTGTGAATAACCACTAACATTTCAACTCTCGTTCAGTCCATGCTGTGCACATTGTTCAAATGTAAATGATTAAATAAGCAGGTTCTGACAAGAAGAAACATTTGAGCCTTGGGGAGCTGTGAGGAGATTCCACACATTCATGTACAAGTCACAAGAGATTCTGTGCTCTTTGTGTTGAGGTTAGAAAACTGTCAACTCTTGTCTGTTGCCAGCCTGTTGTGTTTTTTAGGATGTCAGTTCCACTGAAACCAACTTTCTCAGTAGTATGAAGTAGTATGAAGAATGTTTTTCAAAAATATTTACAAAAAAATTCCCGCTCTGCGTCTATTTTCATTTCACATTCAGATGGAACAGTTCCCTGACTATAGTTACAGAATTGGATGAAACTATGTTGCTCGACACAACTACAATGTGACTCGCATTAATTTACCCCAAGTATAGACTAAATGGGTTCTGGCATTCTCTGTTGTTGGTGAATCAGACATCTTCTTTTAGATAATTCAAGGGAAGTTCACCAGCCAAAATAATAAATAGAACAGTTAAACAAAATTAATCTTTGCCATTAAGATCATACGGTCAGCTTCAGACTGGCTCTGTCTGACCGGCTCCTCTTTCTAACAAGCACAGAAAACCAGATGAATAGGGCCAGTATGTCCAGTTTATATATCTAAATCTATCTAAATATCCTCTAATAGGTTTGTCCCTTTAGTAAAATTCAGCCACGGAACTGGTGTGGATGGAAAGCTATTTCTGTAGGTTGATCTGAGGTAATTCTGGATTGTTCACCATCTAATTTGGCTTGAATACTAACAATCCTCAGAGTATGAAGCCTGATCCCTTTGGGATTCCCCTAACCCAAACTCCAAATCTCCTTTGGGGTAACAGAAAAAAGCTTATTAGAGACCATGATGAGGTGGCAAAAAGGGCTCAAAAACACCGTCAAAAACTTTGTAACACACTCGTGACTACTCACATATAGACATGGGCTGCACAGTGGGTTATAACAAACGTTTTGCCACTCAAGCCCGTCAATTCAGGTGCCCTAGGGGTGCCTAGATAGAACAGTGTATACCCTTTATACAGAGATGCAGTTCAGGTTATGATGATAGATTCAACGTCTGCCCACATTTCTTACTACATGATAATGTTCAGTGTTAGTGACCAAGGTTTACACCCAGCTGTGTATAAATGTGTCCTACTAGATTTCGTGTTATACTCAGGTTGCCGAGCAAGCCATTGTGCACATAGGCAGCAGGAACAAGTAAAGACAGTTTTGTAAAGACAGTATATCCCTGATAGTCAATGGTCATTCAGAGTAAATCAAGACATAATTAAATTTGACTACTCTCTGTACGTACAATGATCCCAACTGTACAACTCAATGTTAAGGCAAGTGCAATCTTGATAATATTAAAAAAGTAAACATGGACATTATAGATAAAAGAATCACTGAAAGACAAATGCAAGCCTCAAAAGGTCACCCTTTTTTATTTCTATTGCAGAGATCACAACAGTAATACCACATGTTTGACAAACTCATTGCTCAGCCACTCGTATCTGACATCAGGTATCGTCTCAGTTCCTGCCAACAGCTCGTGACCCTAAATAAGCACGACTGTGCTTATGACTCAATCTACTGTATGTATTGTAATCATTGCCTTCCTTTTCCACGAATCCTGTCTGCAGGTGTTGCTTGAACTTACCCTCACCTGGCAGCCTAAAACACTTTTAAGGAAACTTCACTTGACACTTGGGGCAACTGTGGAATTAAATGATCAACATAAAGCACAGATGAAATTCTTTCATTCTACCGAGACTCACACTGACACGCAAGCCAAAGATTTGACAACATGTAAGGACTTGATCAAGCACTGTTAGGAGAGTTTGCTTCAAAATTTCAAAGTTTTCTTATTTAATTGTGGCCGTCATGATTTAGTACATAGTATGATTTTTTGGCAGTGGGAAGTGAGAGGAAGAGGGGATAGCTGAGGAAGATGGGATTAAAGGATGAAAGCAGAGGACAAGACAAAGCAGTGAGAATTGATGGCGTACATCATTATATAGCATTTGTGGAATTTATTTTGGTATCAAGGTGGAAGGTTAAGTTTACTTGCAAAGGCAATGAAAAAAGACTTTGTGAGGACAATCATGTTGTCTGTGTAGGAACAGAGGCTGTGTATCTGTTTCCTGTGGGTGGCTGTCTCCGTCTCCTTGTGCAACTCACTGATGTACCGTTCTGGATCTTTGATATTGTCACACTCATCTAAAACATTATAGTGGGCTGTAATGTTCCTATTCCTATTAATTGGATACGGTTACCGTTCGAATGATGATGAAACTTTCTGTACCAAGCGTCAAAAAATAATAAAATCTATAAGTTACAAGAACTTTAAACCCCTACCTACTTATTGTAAACTGGTGATAATGGAAACTATGACAATAACTTTGAAATAATTTTTGACTTGCAAAACACAGCTACACACAGCAACATCAGTATCTTTGGCCTGACATGTAACAGTCACCAAAAGTTAATCTATTTATTCATGTCCACGAGCACAATTTTTTTTTCCCTATTCTGAAAGTAAAATGACTACAAAGAGGAGCAAATTGTCATCCCATTTTGTGAAACACTAACAAAAGCATGTCTTTAATAGGCAAAATAGTCTGCAATTAGAAGTCAGAGGTTCGTGGAGCTACTCCTGTGATTGTCAAGATTCAGCATCAAGTTTGAATCCTGTCCCAACTATGGATTTAATAAATAAAACTTGAATTTAAATGATGTTCTGCTTGTGTTTGTTGCTGTTTCCCTGAGTTTTCAGTTATTGTTTCTTATCAAAATGTGTTTTTTTCTGGATTACTAGCTGAAAATTCTGTCCCTTGGCCATACACTCTAAATGTGTTGGACACACAAACCATTCATCCTACTGAAACAAAGTCCTTTGAAAATCATGCTGGGTAAAAACTGAATTTATGTTCATCATCACAAGGTTTTCTGTTTTGTGACTTTTTCTTGTTTTTGGAGTAAGGCTAGGCTGGTATTTTACACAACTAATTCTGAAATAAAGGAATGCCAATATCCAAGAAAGCATTTGTCCAAGCCTATTCTACTAAGCTGTAGCAACCCAGTCATTCAAGCCAGTTTATGTATCCTGCGCAAGGTTAAACCATTTATCGATACCTTAAGCACTAAAACCATGCTTTTCTTTAGGTTTTCACCTTGTTTTGCAGGTTAGGATGTCTTTCAATACCTCTATGAGACATTTTTGTTATTTTTAAACTTTTATTCTCACTTGCAATTTGATTGGGTGTAGGCAACCTAACGAGTTATGATATAAGCACGACATCTCCCTAGCGAATACAAAAATTTTGTAAAGTTAAAGATTTTTTAAAACCCTGGATGTTGCTCATAAATTGTCAGTATTTTGGTTGATGAACTTTAAGATTATACCCATATGTAGTTACTCTACATACTCTGAAAAGATTGGACTGGTTGTAGAACAATTTAATGGAATTTAGAACTCATCGAACAGTTGGTCATTATTCAATAATGTTAATCCCATCAGCAGAGGAAGAAGCAGACAGTAAACTGCTCAGGCTTCATCACAAGATTGAAAACAAGGCTTTTAGGGTCAAATCTGAATTATTACAGAAGATATCTGCGAGAACTACATGACAAACTGAAAAGAGAAACATATAAATTAGATTTTCATATTTGGAGGAATAAATGTTTGCAGATGCATGAGTAGCGTTTTTCCTCTCACTTTGCTCCCCTTATGCCTCCAGGTCACGGTCCAGCCAGATCTCCCTCTTCCACTCATCACCTCACCCTATACTTTGCTCATATTCACCCTCACTTATCCCCTTTGTCCCTTTTCTCTTCTCGTTTTCGGCCAAACCCACATTCACACATAGGAAGAGGATTATGAAGCTTTTGCATAAGTTGAATAAGAAAGATCTGTTCCTTTACATCTGTACTTATCCCCTGGTGTTAATGCTTTTCATGCTATGCTTCGTCACTGGTTGGTTCCAATACTGTTGAACTTGCCTCATTCTTAATTACTTTGTCATTCTTTTGACATTAATCCGTGTTTTTTAAAACTCTCATTTGTTCTATCTCTCATCGTAAATTTATCATATGAACTTCATTTAACTTTGCTCCATCCTTTCAACTGATCTCTCCTTTTTTAAATAGAATCTAAATCCCCTCTTTGTCTATCAGAAGTTGCATAAAAATGTGAGTGTCATGACTGATGACCAGTTATTCTCATCTGGCCATGTTGCTCTTGTCTCTCAGTCATGTCTCTTTGTACTTTACAACGTAAGAGAAACCAGGCTGTATATGACTGAAAATTGCAGCAGGTCTAGTGTCTGATCCGCCACAAAGGGGCACAAGTTACACTGGCTACTCATTGCTGTCTAAATCAAATACATGTCACTAATGCTGCTTACAGAGTGAGGGTTAGGGTTAGGGGATTAGGGTCTGCACCCAGCTATCTAAGCTCCGCCATACAGGCTTGTACTCCTACTCCATCAATCAGCTCTGAACACAAACAACATCTGATTGCCTTCCCCACACACATTCTCAATGCAGACTGTTCTTATATCTGGTTCCATGATGGTTTAATGAGCTACCAAATGTCATCAAAGCAGGGGTGTTCCTCTCTACCTTGAGTCTCTTGAGGACTCATCTCTTCCGAGAACACCTCCTTCCCTAACACCTAACAGCCTAACTCCCACTTACTTTACCTACCCTTTAAATAGAGTTAATGCGTGATGCTTATGCCAGGGTTTCTGACTGTGCTGAAGCTTAAATGTTGTTCCTTGTAAGTTACTTTGGATAAAGATGTGTTGTGTCCTTAAGGACTAAATGTAAATGAAAATGATAAAAAACAATCTGCCACAAACTCTCAGTCTTGTCTTTGTGTGTGTGTGTGTGTGCGTGTGTGTGGTAGAAAAAATTACACTCAGACACAAAAAGAAGAAAACTGCACCATGAAATTGATTTCAACAGATGATGGGAGGCTTCAAAAGTCTCTTTTGTTCCAAAATGCTGAACCGACTTTCCAACATTAGGTCTGTCCAATACAACCTCCAGTGTAAACACAAGTAACTGAACCCATTAGACTAGATGAGTCTCATGCAAACAGACTTATGTATACTTCTGAGCTTTTCTGTTTCCACTCAGATTGCTTGTTCTCCTTGCCATGTTCAAAATACATCATCCCCTTAGAAAACAAAGCTGGATAAATTGCCAAGATCCTCTCTGCTCTCCATGCTCACTGAAGCCGATAATCCCGTACAAGCCTAAACTGAGAGCTGTTGCATGCAGAAATGCACGCAAAATCATATTCAAGCACGCAAAAGTGTTACAGGGCAATACAGGTGTATAAAAAGGAAGAACCATCATGTGGTTTTAATGCAAAAATGCATCTTTTGCATGTAATCTGTGAGAGGCTTAGGGCTTACATAGTAGCTGCAGACTAATACCCTTTGAGCTTTTAACACCTGAGGGATTGATGCAGGTAATCAGCTCCAGGGTGGCAGCATCTTAGCAGGAGCACACACAGGGTTCCTGAGCAGTTGCACTTGTGGAGATCTGTTCACAGGTACACATGCTTCCAGGCAACGTCAGTGTTTCTATCTGTGGTGCCAATGCAACCAAGAAAAAACTTGGAGATGTAAGTTGTCCTTAAGGGAACTCCCCAGTCCCATTTCTTTCAACAGGCACCTACAATGGTTCAGTTCAAAAGCAGCTTCTGTTTTACTCATCTATTCCTTGTCAACGCTTGTCACCCTCCTAATATATTTGTGTGTATATCTATTAGTGCTTAATATTTTGCTTTATCCATGTTCAACATATTGCAACATGACGACGTCCACGTCCGACACTCTTGATTTGGCCACAAATGCTTGTAAAAGTAAGGAGGGGCCCGTGTCACTCCATGTACCGCCATGCAAGCGACTGAGACTTCAACACCCATTCCACGCAAAGTTTTCCACAGTTCTTTAACTTTTCAACCTCGCTCTCCCTCAAGAATGGTTAGGGTAAGGAGTTAAAAGTGCATAGGTATGTTTAAGTTGACATACCTGGTTTAGTGTAGATGTTACAAAATTTGGTACAATTTGTGTATTTGCTGTTTTTTTGCCAAATCAGTGAGGACTGTGGCAATGTAAGTCATGCCATATCAACTTTTCAAGGTTTTTTTGGTATTGTATCTTTATGTGTACATGCCTCTCTATATGCCTCACTGTGAGGCTCAAAAACAAAAGCCCTGGCACTGTTCATGCATGTCAATGTGTATTCACCTGTCACTGGTTGCTTGCAGTGTACTCAACTAAAAGGAGGGAAATGGAAATCAAACAAACAGGAAACCCCAGTACTAACCAAAATAGTCCAGGGAAAGCAGTCTGAAATCAAACAGATCACATACAATTATCCAACTAACTAATAAAAGATATAAACTAAAATATAATTCATACTTTTAACACTTTGCAGAAATGACACTAACCAGACATAGGTTGCCGCTTTATTTTAGATATTTATGAAGTTCAGATGAATGCAGGCTGATTTAAAACACATAATGGACAATAATTTAAAACAATTCTGTTCTCTTAACCAACCCTTTTTATTTTAATCAGTTGTTTACATGTTTGAGTGACTGGCAGAGATCGCTGTGCAAGTGTAATCCAAGACTGAAGATTCAATTTAATATAAGCTCATTGAGTTGTGGCAGTGATAAAATGCAGTTAATGGGCTAAAATAATTGAACCCACACCCCTCAACTCAATCCTGGTGAACTCTGGATAAGTTCATGAAAAGGAGAAGCTGAAGGCCATTTACTGGCAACAGAGCAGTAATGTGTTAGAGCAACATAGACACCAGCCCATCTGTCTGATTAACACAAATTAATGGATCAAATCAGCTTGGTTTACTTTTGGCAGAGAGGCAACACAAAGGGAGCCAGCCAGAGGAGATATGCCACAACAGGGAACATGAGCGAAAATAATTTTAAATATAGATCAATTATGCACAAATACCTCAAGTCTTTTTTGTCACAACAATAGAATTTATAGCATTTTTTTTCCCTTTACATGTTTCTATATTGCAGTGCTATGAAGGCTGAGGAGGGAGTGCTAAACTTGACTCAGTATGCAGCTCTTTGCTGCAAGGAGACAAGAAACAGGGGATATCAGCAAAAGAAAACAGGCCGCTGTAAAAGAAAAAGAGAATTTGGGGGCTCTTAGTCCAAATCCAGGCTAACAAGACCACACTGTTGTCTCAAAGACAACGCAAAATGTTAAGCTAGCCTCGAAGCTACAGTAGATTTTCTAAACATTAAAAAACAATAAATGTTTTTTTAACAATCACTAACATGTCTAAAATATATTCTGCTATGTCTATTTGTGTATCAGATGTATGTTTTTTTTTTACCCCAGGTCGTAATGTCAGTGAAACTTGCTCAGAACTTTGACAGCAGTTGCTTTGTAACTACTGAGCCAGCAATGTCAATGGAGACATAAGAGTATAATACTCATGATTACATTTCTATTAGCCTATAATATAAAACAACCCTTTACATACAAAATAGTGTATGACGAAAATAGAGTGAATAAGGGTGATCTTTTTCACATTGATGCTCAGATTACACTCTGGGGAACACAACTACCAAATCAATAAACAATATCAGAAACATATGGGAAAAAACAGCCAAAAAAATATCATTTGAAACTGTTGCAGGCAGGTAAAGAGTAGTTATGATTATGGTAAGCACAGTCCTAAAATGCCTAACAGTTTTTCAGAGCAGTTTTAGTTCACAGAGCCCAAAATTCCATGAGTCTGCTGCCCTAACATTCAAAGCAGTAATTCTGACATAACTCCAAGCACAAATTACCTTAAGAATCCCCAGTCATCAGACCGAGTCAAGTCAAGTTGATAAGGATTTATGTCTGGTAGTTTTCCAATCAGAGCTTTATAGATACACCAGTACAAAAGCTTAATGTGTTTCTCAGTTAGAAAAGTCAAGTCAAGTCAAGTCAAATTTATTTGTATAGCACATTTCATGTACAAAACAATTCAAAGTGCTTTACATAAAATAAAAGCATTGCAGCGGGGAAAAAGCATTAAAAATACATAAGAATATTAAAAAGAAAGAAAGAAAATGATTAAAATGAAATTAGAATTATTTTAAAAAAGCAACAGTTTAGATCACTTGAAAAGATACCGTGCAGATTTCATGCATAGACACATGAGAAAAGAAATGTTTTTACCCTGGATTTAAAAATGTCTACATTTGGTGACAGTTTAATCTCCTCTAGCAGTTTGTTCCACTTGTTTGTTCTGCTTTTAAAATCTATTCTGTAACTGACTGGAAGCCAGTGTAAAGATTTTAAAACTGGTGTGATGTGTTCAGATCTCTTAGTCCTGGTTAAAACTCGAGCAGCACCATTCTGGATCAGCTGCAGATGTATGAATGATGGAGATGAATGCATGGATGAGTTTCTCCTGGTCTTTTTTGGAGAGAAAACCTTTAATTCTGTTGATGTTTCTGAGTTGGTAAAAAGTTGCCTTGGTGACAGCTTTGATGTGGCTGCTGAAAGTCAGATCTGAGTCTATCAACACTCTAAGGTTACAAACTTGGTCAGTGATTTTAAGGGCCCGAGTCTCAATATATTTACCAATGCTGACCCTCTTCTCTTTGCTACCAAACAGAATAATCTCAGTTTTGTCTTCATTTAATTCTCTCTCATCCAGGTGTTTATCCAGGGCTGCAGTCGTCTGGTGACAGAGACACATAAAGTTGTGTATCATCTGCATAACTGTGATAATTGATGTTAAAGTTCTACAATATCTGACCCAAAGGGAGCATATACAAGTTAAACAGAAGATATCCAAGAATTGACCCCCGGGGGACTTCACAAGTCATGGCCACTCGCTCAGATTCATAGCTGCCAATTGTAACAAAATAACTCCGGCCTTCTAAATAGGACCTGAACCAGTTAAGGACCGCTCCAGAAAGTCCAACTGATGAAAATACTAACTGACCTTATTTTTGTGAGTATTGTAGCTATGACTACTTTTAAACTACAAGGCTCAGGGGCTAAGTATTTATCACAATTTTCATATAGACCATTTTGGAATGTAAAGAACTCATCGGGATTTAACCCTAACCACTGGTGCTGATTGTGTTTGTACTGTAAATCCTAGCACTGACAAAAATTGTACTTTGAGCCAAAGAATAAACTCCCCAAATCGAGATATTGAGAATCTGAAAATTTGCCCCATATGCTGTTGAGTATTCAGAAAAATACAAAGGAACAGTAAAAAGAAAACAACCATGACAAAGAAGGCTGATAAAAAAAAAGTGTCGGGGAGGTGCCAAATACTGTTTTTGATTCAAAATGAGCAACAGAAGTACTGTTGAAGAGTAGACAAAAGAAAGCTTAAAATAAGTGACATTGCAAGGTTGCTGTCATGGCTGTTGGGGAGGTTCCTAACATGAACACAAACTCAAGGCATGCATGTGCGGTATTTTGCTGCAATTACATTATTAGGGGAGACAATCTTCTTACAATAGAAAGAATGTGAAAAGTTGACCAGCTGCCAATTCTCTACATTATCTGACAGCTACTCAAAGTGCAATGGCAGCAGTAACAACTAAGAACATAAGGTCCTCCCTGTTTGTGTCCTGACATTTCAGTTAAAAGCATGTTCTACACGAGCATAACACTCCTGGTGTCTGAGTGGAAGCTCTTTTTGCTTTACCATCAATACAAGAAAAATGAAAACCATTACAATAGAATTGAATAGTACTGGAGAAATCACCCAGTTATCATGTAAAACAAGGTTTGCTATACAGAAATAAAGACAAACTTACATTGTGATCTTTAGATAATTGAATTAAGAATAATTTTAAGTGTAGCTCTTCCGTAAGGAAATGTGGAAGAGGATTAAAGGACGAAGGATGAAAAGGACAGTGAGCAACAAATCAGTGTAACCTCTAAACTGAGGGTTGCCAGCCTGGTAATCTTCTTGTAGCAATGCTTAATATTGAATGCCAGCTGTTGTCTAAGACTACAAAGGGAAAGGAATGTTGTAGTTTTGGCTCTTCTTTTCACCTTCACTTTGAGCAGCAGTTCTGATTTGACAGCCCATATGTGTTTCCTTTTTTGATGGTTTACAACTGCAATTTAGATCTGCTTGTTTGGATGAACAGTTTAAGTCCAAAAGAATGCAGTTTTATGGCGTCATCTAAAGCTCTCTGTTTTGATGGCTGTGATGACAATTAAACTCTTCTTGCCACCCATAATTAATAAAAACAAAATAATGATTAAGATTAAATGCTAGTCAAATTAAGGCAGAACAACATCAATTTATCCTGGTCCTATATTGCAGTGCAATTCCCCTCTCTTTTTGTCTCCATTTCAAGGAAGTATGAAAATAGATATTGTTTACTGCACTTCCCCATCTGTGAGCATTTGAACAACAAAAAAGTCATATGGTCTTTCCAAGCTTGACAACAGCAGTTATGGTCTGTTTTATACTCTTCCTAGGCATAAGGACAAGCAATAAAACTGTTTTGGTTGCCAGGTTGAACACCAGAGGACACCTGCTCCTACATATTAGAAATAATCTGCTCCACCTGGAAAATCAGCAAGGCAGCGCAGATGAGCCCCATTCAGCGGCCCCACAGAGGAACCATCCTTCCAAAATCGCTGTTAGTTGTGTCATCCCGACTCAGGGCAGTAGAGTGTACGTTTAAATTCCACAACTAACAGCTTCAACACCTCGTAAATATCAGATGTGAGGTTTCTGCATACCACCTAAATCACAAGCTGCTTTTGATGCCAATGCTGTTTCCGTTTAGCCCTGCTCTATTTTATCGCACATTTTCAGGTGGACCATTGGCAAAGCAATCCCACTGTCATGTAACTGAAACAGAAGTTCTAATTGGTCAGTGTGGCTTTCCCATCTCCTGACATAACTGTTTGTGAATATTGTAGCAGTACTAAATATAGAGGATGTATGACTGTACACATTATTTGTATAAACACTGCTATGTAAACCAAAAATACACGCCTGTTTTTTCTTAAATGTTGTAGATTGCATGGTGAACAGAAAATACTGATAGTCATTTTAAAGTCTGTAGAAGCCCAAATGCAGAAAAAGGAAAGACTGGTAATATTTATGACAGATATATACAGTTAAGGTGCAGGAAAACCTTTACTGGCAGGACTGGTAGTTGTAGTGACCAGGCCTTGTCTGTGTGACTGGAATAGCTCATATAAAAAGTGAACAGTCACATCAGCCAGTCCTGGGACGCTCCCTTGACTAGGTCCTCGAGGGCCGCTGTCCTGCAGATTTTAGATGTTTCCCTGCTTCTGCACACCTGATTCAGATCAATGCATCATTAGCAGGCTTGCGCAGAATTTAACAATCTTTTGAAGAGATCCATTTCAATTTCAAGAAGTGACTTAAGCTGCTGAGAAAGACTTTTGCCTTTGAAAATATGTCTAGAAACAATGTGGAGTAGTTTAATTCAGTGCTGGCAGTAGAGATAAGCATTGGTTTTCCATCTAAGTAGCATTTTGACCCAAGTCAGTCTTAATCATCATCAAGCAATATAATGTCACATAATTGCAATTTTCATCCATTTCTTAGGTGTTTTATTTTCCTTTGGACTCCAAATTGGAACCTGTTGTTTCAGAAAACCACATCAAATTTAGTCCATGGCAAGTATGGTGGAGTTAGCATGGAGACCCCAGTGATGAAGCTGTCGGGGGTGCTTACTGACAGGCTTAGCAGAGCAGTGTGCCAAACCAGCAAATCCTTCATAGGGATTTTCACCCAGTAATGTCTGAGCCCTAATACTGTCCAATAGACTCCAGATGTTTCAGCACATAAAGAGGGAGAGTGAGATGATCCAGGTCAAACTGTAGCACAATTTCCAGCCAAGTCTGCAAATTATAATCATTCAACACAGAAAAATTTGAAAAGAAAAACATAAACATAGGCTTAAACGCTTACCAAATAAATGTCATTAACAACAATGTCGGTCACATTTTATTCCAACTGTGCAGATGTGTTTAAAATTAGAGGTATGCTGAATAGCTTCACAAAATTACTCAACTTTTTATGAATGGCATCTGCGGTCCACAAATGACTGGAAAATGGCAAAGAGCTGAAGAGTTTACCCACAGCTCAGAGAGACCAAAGAAAAAAGGAAAATGAATGTGTGCAGAGTTAAATTAAAACGTGGCAAATGTGCAGCACAGGAAGTTCATTTTGTAGTATAGGGATGTGACTGCAACTCATCTATCTGGATTTCTTTAATCTCATACTTCCTACCATCTGCTCTGTCTGCACAGTGAGGGTAGGGGAAATGATAAAGAGCCATATAGAGTTTGTAGGCTGTCCACCGATGAAGGAATTAATGAAATACCATGCATTTTTCAAGGGCTAGATTCCATAGAACAAAATTTATGGTACATGGCCCAGATTATCAAAGTTGCACAATTTTGCTACGCTGGATGCCTCATTAAAAAATTAATTTTTAAAAAAAGAAGATATAGATTTAGTTTGAATAAATCGGTTTTGATATACAGTACTGTGGAGCCAGTGCTCAGTTCTTTCAATTTTTTTCCAAGCAGCCACACTTTCTTGTAACCTGGTCTTGAGCTACAGTTTTCCAGGCATTCTAAAACTCTTTTCTTTAGACATTGGTTGCTCTTTCACTCATTTGCCATCCAGTCTTTGTACCTGACTATTTTTGTAAGATTGTGTTTTTCTCTTTTTTTCTTTGTTAAGCCACTTAACACTGAGCTATGAATCATTCAAGCATAAAAACAACACATAGCCCAAGGGATAAACTAGTGTTGGGTCTACTCAGACAACTTAGCAACAAACCATGTTTAAGTTATATTTCTACTAAAAGCCTGTCCCAAAGATGAATCATTTGTTCCCATTTCTTTGATTGCATCTACCACGATTAACAAAGCTAATGCAGCTTTATAGACTTAAAATAGTATTTTTGAAACCTCATCAAAATGGCCTCAATAGAAGGTGCCTGTCCATGAGGGTATCAGATTTTGCATCTCGGCCTCAGCAAAAAAAGCCTGAAAATTTACATATTCTATAACCAACATTTCATAAATTCTGCAATTTTCGCCAAATTCTCTTGCTAGCCATAATAACCAATACATTTCATCTTAGCAAATCTGAGTAAATCCAAACCACACTATATGAGTATGAGTCCCCGGGGGGGTATGTGTAGGGAAGGGCAGAATTCCTGTCATAACAGTGAATCTTCCTTTGAATATTTTACTGCTACGAGCTAGGTGAGTCACAGTGATCATCTCGTGAGAAAAACTAGTTTGTGCCCATGCAGTTGAGAAGGAAGTTTTAAGTGTTGTTGTTAAGGTAAATGTTTGTGTAAGCAAGAGAGTAAAAGTAAAGTATGCGTGTTTATAAATTATTTCAGGAGGAAAAGGTTCATTGTTGAGGTCAGCGTGTTGTCTGGGTAAAAAGATTTTGTATCATTCCACTTTGATTAGGTGTAAATTTTAACTCTAAACCCATGTACATACCTGCAGGTACACATTCCTTTACCTATAGGAGGAAAACAAGTGAGAACACACACCTTGCATTGAGTCTGAGTACATAAACCTCAAAGTGAAGGGGAAAGGGAAATTCCTGTTGACTCTAACCTCACAGTATCTAATTGTTCATCATTCAATATTCATACAACTTGTCTGACAAAATACGTCATGTTAAAATACAAAAACAAATTAGTCCCGCGGAGTTCATAATGAATCATAGTTGTACAAATTGGACCAACATGCTAAATCTAATTGTTCCCCCATGTACATGTTAACAGAAGCTGTTAATAGAAGAAGCTGGTAAAAACAGAAAATAACCATAAAGGTTAGCATGCAGCATGTATGAAATGTACAGAGCTGTCAAGCTGGCAACAAAAGGCTTTCGCAGGGGTGCTGGTTAGCTCAACTGTTTGAGCAGACATCCCATATACTGAGGCTGAAGTTCTTTCATGCAGCTGTCCCCAATTCAAGTCCTGGCTTGGCACCCTTTTCTACATGTCTTCCCCTTCTCCCTCCTTATTTCCAGTCAAGCAACTTAGCAATAAAGGCCAATAGTTTTGTTAATAACCAGGTGGATAAACAACTCGACTTGTACTAGAGAGAGTGTATCAGACTCAGGGCTGGATTATCACTTACCACAGTTTGAAGGGTATCACCACAAATGAGCATTGTGGTACTGAATCATGTTTTGACTGTCACACTTCAGATGAATTAGGCGAATCTTAGAAGTTGAGCCAGCTGCAAAGCAAACCAGCACTCCGCTGAAAATCTGTGATACATGTTTGCCCCTGCCTGGTCTATTGGGTAAACAAGTACAGCAATGTTGACACAATCATGTTTAGTCCTTATGTAAAAGAGGCAGAGGAAGAAATAGCAGGAAGGCCTCAATCCATCTTCTTCTAACACAACAGGCCAGACAGACACAACAGGAGTATTTTGTGTTGGATTTCTTTGGAGTTTTTGAACACAAAGGAAAAGAAGCCTATGTTACTTTGATGTGGTTTTCATTATGTTCTACATCTGACAGGGTCCATCATTAATTACATTACGCACACTCACACATTGCGAAGTTTGTGGTCTTTCAAAACTCAAGCTGACCGCTTTTAGAAATTGGATTTCTTCATCTTTTGTTGTTTCTCAAGCACTTTGTGACACATCTGTTCATTGAAGGAACTCTAAAGTTACCTTTAAGTAGACCTCATATTACGCAAACATATTCAGTGCTTCTCAACTGACATGGAGCATCATGAGGAACATGAACAAACACTAAGCACCGGAGCATGTTGACAATTGAAAACTGTGGGGTCTGCAAACTAAGTATGACACTGTAGTGGTAAATGGACTGTCAGCAAAGGTTGTATGAGGGCATAGTAACAGAGACGGAGAGCTAATAGTTTACTAATCCAAGTCAGACGCAGAGATCAGGAGAGTTAATCTGGTGTCAAGCCTAATACGATCACTTAAACAGGAATAGACAGTAGGGCTCAACAGTGGTTTTGGTTCCTGTGTGTGTGCGATGGTAGTATTCACGGGATTAATGGTTTGAGCTAGACTCCTTACAAAAGTGGCAAAAAGGGCAGGCAATAGGTAGCAAAACTGCATGACTTCAGACTTTGACAGTGACTGTGCTACACAAACACGTCAGTTTTGTTGCTGCGCAAACCTAATACTGCACACAAATCATCAAAAAAGACAAACATTGTGGTAAGCCTTAAGATTCAAAATAAGGAAGATGCGGTATGCTGATAATGGTGTCAATCGTGGTATCATGTTGACAAATCACTGATTATAGTATTGTGTTTTGGACGTTAACTAGTAAAGTGAAACATTATTGAATAAAGTATGATTTTTGCACATTTCTTAAAGTTCTTTGCCTTGTATTTTGAGTACAAGACAGTTGTCAAAAAGAATTAATTAGTCTGATGGCAAATTTACTTTACGTTTCTATTGATATGACAATAATGTTGTTATTGTGAATGCCTCTGGCCATGATAATTCAGATGCTCACCACATCCAACCCAAATTCATGACAGAACATGTAGCTATGTTGGTCTAAAGCTCAAAATTCCACAGTTTGACACTAAAAAAAACCTTTTTCACTATTAGTTCCCTAAAGACACAAAGTTTACATTTTAATGTAATCACATTCATGCTTGATGTGATGATATTTACTATATCAAGTCCGCTACTTTTAACACTGTTGATTGACTCTTCTAAGGTGGAAGGAGTGGACTACAGAAAGCATTAATGTGTAGACTTCCATGCAAGAGGCAAGTTTAATACCCCTCCTGCACAACCTTTTCAGCTTTTGCACTTGCCCTGACTTGCAAATGATTAGGGTTAGTACTTAAAAACACATTTTCCTTTTCATGGTCAACTATTCCCATCGTGTCACGTCAACTCTGATTTAAATAAAAAAAAGTCAATCTCAGATTTTACAACCATGGATCGTGACACCCCTATGTCTTGGAGAGGTTGACAGATGTACCTATTATACATTTTCTAGGGACTGGATTGGGCTGGATGTTTACTTTGTTCAAGAGCTGTTGAAATTTTGTCACATTCTGAGAGATAAATAACTTGATTCTGATTTTCTGATGTTACAAGTTGTGCATTGGGAATAGTCTCACTACCCATGATAGTTTCTAGTTTGCTAATGATTATATTTGAAAAAGGTCCCCTGATTGGTGGATATAGTTTAATGCTACCACAACAATGCAAAAAATGTTTATCATATCAATCTTGATGTGATTAATAAAGTCAACACACAGCAGTTCTGGGGCAAGGCTATACTTCAGTGGTAAATAAGTGCAATCACAAGCAAGATGATATGCATTCTGTTGTGATTGAGATCGTGCACATATTAGGAAAATCATTCTATCTTGCGTGATTAGCTGGAATGAGTTTCAATAGGGGCTGAGCTAAGTTTTTCCTCAAGCTGACAAGCAAGCTCAACAGAAGCCACCAACATAAAGAATATTTCAAATATTTAAAGAATATCTTCAAAGTATCTTTAAATCTTTAAGTATCTCTAAAAATATTCAAAGAATATCTTTAAAAATGTTTTAAAAATATAAAACATGCACCTGGAGATTGACATCTCAACTGACATGTATAACTTTTTGTGGGCATTTACACTTTTGTGAAATTTTGTTTAGCGTTTTAAATGCTGATATCAATTTTATGGTACACAACATTGCCAAGCATACAATCCAATTAGAATCCAGAAACTGAATTTCTGTAACAAAAGCCATGATGATTTTAATAAAAATAGGACCTGCTTTGCTGGCTGTGTACTGCTAAAAGTCATAATGGCAGGGTCAATGACTGAATTATTAGCTTTTGTCCTGTTAGTCCAAAGAATAACTAGAAATATTGAGAGAGCTGTATGCACACTTTTGTGCTTACTGTGTTTTTATACATGATGAAACGATGTAACTTCTAAATGAGGAATTTTTTCCAAATTCATGAGGTTCAAACAGTTCTACCACGTTCGGACTCAAACGAAAAAGTGACAGCTCTATTACATTAATTTAGCAAACTGAGAGATCTTTAGATTTTCTTTGTTTGTAATTTGCAGCAATCAGAAAAAAAAAACATTTTTAACAACAATAACCAAGTATTTCAATAGTCTAAACACAAGCACAAAGTGAGTAAAGATTTTTGCTGTGAAGTGTTGTCACGTGTTGATGTGTCCCCAAAGCAAGCAACAAAATGGTACTTTTACTGAATAAACTCAGTGAAGATGTAAAATTGTGGTTTCAGGAGAATGTTTTGTGTTACTGCTTAAAAAGAAATTAAAGAAGGAAATAAAAATAGTTATCGTAACTTAGAACTGAACTGATGGCCTATGGGATAAAAGTGCTGCGCTTAATCGCAACATCCGTCACCACTCCCACCTTTTTATGAGGACCTTGTGGCTTGTGAAAGGAAACCCTTGTGAGTGATGTTTGTTCTTATGTGGAAACGCTCGTATTTGTCATGTTTGAGGGAGGGACCAATGCCCTATATAAGTTTTCAATTCTGGAAATCACAATTCCTCCTGCTACCTGTAGGTAGGGCTGCCAGCGTAGACAGGCACATTTATAAGAGTATGAATAAAGACTCATAAGTTTGTTTGGGTGTGATGACATGTTGTCACTTACGGTTCATTAAGCCAAATGCAAAATCTGAGGCTTTAAAACAGCATTCTATGGTTGAAATTCCTCATCATTCCTGCCACATTAACATGTTGCACTACTTCCACATCATAGGAAAAGAAGCCACATGACTACGGTCAGGAATCAAATTTCTACTGAATGTGTGTTTAGTCTGATCATCCAAACATTTAAAACTACTAAATAAAACATCTGCACAGTTGAATATTTGTGGAATCCCTTTTTTCATAAAGTCTGGAAGTTTCACAGCCATTCATAAGAAACTCTGAGTCACCAGTGTTTCCTGTAAAAAAAAAAAAAAAACCTTTTGCAAACACAAATACTCAACTGGATAGTATTTAACCCCCCCCCCCCACTGATTTCCATTGAATTTTGCTTGCTGTTAGATCAGGCATGTTCGACTTTGAGGCTTTCTCACACAAGCCATTCCATTTCACGCAAATATCACAGAGAGGAATTGTACTTGTTTTCAAGACAAGTATAATGGTAATACCGTGGTGCAGAAGACAGTTATTGGCATGAAATTACTCACTGTTCTTTTTTTTTTAAAGTGAGCTGCAGAAAAGAAAAAAAATCTCTTCAAATTTCTCTGACATGTAATAGCAACAGATAGACTGGGGACCTGTCCAGGGTGTAACCTGCCTGTCACCCAATGATGGCTGGGATAGGCTTCTTTTGTATATTTGCAGTAGTCTGCCAAAGTTCTACTACCATGAACCTCCAGTAAAAGATGGTTTCCAAAAGTCATAAAGTTTTAAATGACAACAGCCTTGACACAGCCTTTTTTTTTTTTTTACTATTAGTCTTTTCCATGTTCAAAATAACAAGGACAAAAAAAAAAGATCCATGACAAAATTTTGAGCGCCCCTAATGGTCAGCCCTTGTTAATACAACCTTTGGCAAGTATCACAGCTTGTAAACACATTTTTAAGCTATTCTACCTGTAAATGTGCTTTAGTTCTGTGAGATTCTTGCACGTATTGCTCTTTATGATGATGTTTAGCTTGGGGAATGGCGGGGAGCATGGTTAAACCCTCAGTTTGCAGATTTGAACATTAACCTGTTGTAGAAGCCAGAATTTGCTGCTGTTTAATTTAATTAAATCCATTAATCATTCCACCAGTAACACATTCTATATTACAGGTTGCAACACAACTCTCCAAACACGCACAGTATCTTTGCTCATAATGGGCAAAAATCTTGACCTCTTGACTTTCAGCTGAACAACACATGAGATATTACACTGTGTCATTATTAATTGACAAAAACCAAGTGCAAAAATGCAGAAGCGGTGTGTAAAAACTATGTCCACCTCATGATTCAGTAGCTTCTTAGAACCACTTTTAGCAGCAAAAACCTGAAGTAATCATCTTAAACTGTGTGATGTCATCAGTCTCTCACATCAACGTGGAGGGATTTTGTCCCACTCTTCTTTACTTTTTTTCTTCTTTTTAATGTTGCTTCAGTGCACTAAGACTTGTGGTAATTTGTTCATGAACAGCTCTCTTAAGTTTCCACCACACCATTTCAACCAGGTTGGCATCTGGACTGTGACTGAACTACTGCAACACCTTGACTCTTTTCTTTTTCAGATACTCTGTAAGATTTGCTGCTGTGTTTGGGATCATTGTCCTGTTGATAACACAGTTTCAACCAAGCTTTAGCTGTCAGATAGATTGCCCATTTGATTCAAGAATATTTTGGTATATAGAGGAGTTCCTGGTGGACTCATTGACTGCAAGGTCTCCAGGTCTTCAAGACATGTCCACATCATCATCCCTCCACCACTTGACAGATGGTATGAGGCTTTACAAACCTAAGCTGTGCTGCCATGTTCTTTTTAGAGAAAAGAGGCTTTCTCCTGCAACCTTTCCAAACAAGCCATACTTGTTCAGTCTTTTTCTAATTATAGTGCTATTAACTGTAACCTTTAAAATTCTAACTAGGGCTGGATGTCTGAGATGTAGCTCTTAGGTTGGATGAAGGTTCAACTGAGGAACACTGAGGAAAATGAAGTCAGTTTTCCAGCAAATAGGTTAGCCTAATAGTGCCTAAATGCACTATTTGCTAGAAAACTGAACGTCATCTTTCAGCCAATGCAGAAAGCAAGGTGGAAGACAAGTGTTTGGCACTCTTTCCATTACTGACACTATGCACATCTTTAGTTTCTCAGTTTTCCAGAGTAAACATACAGTAATTTACAGAAAGTAAGAGATAAAAATCAACAAACAGTTCCAGCTGAAAATGTTTTAAAATGTTAAATCCATTTCAAATTGGACGCTGCCAAGCTTTTCAATTCCTTTTACCAGCTTCTATGTTTTCCCTATGACAGGTATGGTTGGAAATCAAAATATGTCAAACCCATACATCTGGAAGTCTGCCACAAGAAGGAGTCATGGCAGAAAGAAAGAAACAGTCCAAAAAGTTATATTGTTTCATGTTACAACAGTCCAGGTTGTGATTAGCATGAAACAATAAGTTATGGGTGAAGCACTCGCAACATGCTGAAACAACTTCCAAAGCAAAATTAGTGTCATTTTCAAGAAAGCTGTGTAATTTACTCTTTTTATGTATCCTGTGGGAGATAAATGTTAGTCATGCATCTTACTTGTTACATGCTCCCCTGCCATATGTCAGTCTAATCTAGACACACAGACAATAAATACATATTGTTCTCATTCAGTTTGGCTTACAGTGAGCAGCTTTTAAGAGAAAATAGACATCCAGATAGCCACTTAGAAACTTCAAACAGTCATTTATTTATTGTATCAAAATGATAAATTGTACTGGTTATAATATGTCAATCCAAAAGTGCATTGCAAACTAAAACTGCAAATACTCTTAGTAATCCATTGTACTTGTTGCCAATTTCTATAAATATAGACAAATTTAGGAAGTGAAAATTTAAGTGCCTTGAGATGACAATTGTTGTAATTTGGCACTATATAAATAAAATTGAAATGAATTGAATTGGAGTTTGCGTGTTCTCCCCGTGTATGCGTGGGTTCTCTCCGGGTTCTCCGGCTTCCTCCCACCGTCCAAAAACATGCATGTTAGGTTAATTGGTGACTCTAAATTGTCCTTAGGAGTGAGTGTGAGCGTGCATGATTGTTTGTCTCGTATGTCTCTATGTGTGGCCCTGTGATGGACTGGCGACCTGTCCAGGGTGTACCCGATGACTGCTGGGATAGGCTCCAGCCCCCCCGCTACCCGATTAACGGATTGACGGTATAGAAAATGGATGGATGGATGAATTGAATTGAAAAGAGAATACTAATCCGACCTGTACACAGCCCATTTCCTGAGCTTTTACAGGTTTGGCTCTTTGTGACTCTTTATCATTTCCATCAATATAATGGTTCCCCAAAGGAACTAAAGCAAAAATTTGCTTTCAAGAAATTAAATTATCTACACGTTTTACACTTCTGAGGACATTTCTTTGAAGAATCTTTCTACTACAGCAGCCATGTAAGGGGTGGGTCTGGATCTTTTGGCTTCAGGGTAAATATCAAAGTTAGGATCAGTACTGCATTGGGGTCAGGGTTAAACCAAAATGCAGAGACATGTGTAAGAGATTGGGTTCATGTGTGGTGGGTTTAAGAATCTATTTCAGACACAAGGCAGCAAATTTCACCCTCAGGCTATCTGAACATCTGTCAGGTCAAATATCAAAGGTACTCACATTGGTCCATGCAGATGTCACTTATAGGTATCTCATTCTATGAAGAGAAAATTAAGATGTCTCTCCCAAGTATTTGAGCTGTGTTATGGAGCTTTAAATCTGGGGTTACAACTGCGAGGTCTCAGCTACATGAGACAAGAGGTTTTTCCAGTGACAGGTTTTTCCAGCTTTGTCGTGGATATGAGGTGAGAAAAGAAAAAGACAGGAAAGTCTGTGGCAAAAACAACTCTCTCCACATTGTGTCTTGGCAAATAGACCAATAAGTGTCACAGATTAACAAAGATCAACTCGGATTACCTAAATTTCTAGTGAAACGGGCAGCTTTCAGATAAGTCTGACTTGACTGTGCCTGCAGTTTTAACTGGGAAACAATAATTGTCTTAATGGCGAAAGGTCCCAGATCTTGAACTGATATAATCACAAAATGTAATCCAGTGGCAAATTGGATCAGTGTGACTTGTATAACAAATCTAATGTGTAAATGTCTACATCATTGTTTTAACTCAGTTTAATTCAGCACAATTTTATTTATATGGTACCCAATCATAAAGTGAAGTCATCTCAGGTGAAACTTTAAAATATTATAAAGAAAACGACACAGATATTGAAAAGATTTCTAAAAGCTAAACCCTCAAATAAAGTCAGCTAGAGTTGAGGTCAGGAAATCAGCTTGGATTGGTTAGTGGCATCAACCTGTAGAGACAACAATTATTTTTCTATTTCCATTTCTGTTATTAATTTTCAATGTGAAATCAAAATCTCTTTACAAGGAGTTCCAAGACACCTTCTTAATGTGCTTCCTTCATTTTGCCATGTAAGGCCATCTCAATAATGAGTCTGCAGAGAAGACTGGGTATTTTTAAAGGAGGGCCTTAAATAGGGAGAAGCTAAAACGGAACATGTAAGATGTGCTGTAGGAAAAGTTCAGTGCGAGTATGATCGCTATTACTTGACACTAAAATCTGTAAACCTCTGTTATTTAAACCATAAAACAACATTCCAACCCTGCAAATTAGAATTATAGAAACTCCTTGACTAGTAGATCCCATTACTTTTATCTTAACTAGCTAAAAGCCCTTTGTTAAAATTAGTTAAAATCTTTCTTGACCACAGCTAGCCACAGTGAAATATCATTATGAATTATAAACACAAGACATCCAATAAAATCATACGTAAATCAGAAGTCACAGACAGCGCTGACAAACTGAGAGAGCACAATGACTTGGGATACTTTGCAGATTGAACTGATTTGAATTCAAAATATGTGAAATCAACTGTTAAAATACAATAATACTTAGTTTGTCCAAAAATTACACAACATCAATCTCCTCAAAAGTATACTAACACATCCAACTGAATGCAGTTGAGAATCAAATCACTCCTGAATGTACTTGCTCTACTGGACTCAACTCCAAAAGTCCATGTTTTTGTGGTTTGCTTTTGCTGGGATTTTTGTGCTGCCTGATTAATCTACGCCTCAAACATTGAGCCCAGGAAGAGCCAGACTGTTTTTCAGACTGTTTTTCAGCCTGGCTAATGCCTCATTTAGATTTAAATAAAGAATACTATATTAATTTAGGTGAAACTGTGTGCTAGCTTCTGCTACTTTGCTTTTTATTGTCTCATTGTTGAGAAACTCCTTTTTCTTGTAACACAAATTCATTTTTGAATAATGAATGAAAACAACTTAAACATATTATTAATTATACTGAATAAATTACTGATAATATAGAGCTGCAATGCAGCACCTTGTGTTTATGTGAGTTAATTATGCAAATTGGACTCACAGAGAGCCTCTCAACATTCATCCACCTGTGTGCTTTAAGTTAGTGTTCTCTATTTAACTATAATTATTTCTATTCAAATAAATTGTTAATACCACTGGTAGCCTATCATAACTGCCCATTCAATAGTCAGATTCCTTCCAGGTCATCATCATTTTCAGCAGGGGTTTAGGTTATTTGTTGTTCAAATAAAAAAAGAAGCGTTTAATGAAGGGTTATTTTTCCTGCAGGAAAACAAGGAACTCGTGCTTTGAATTTTGTTAAAGATCTTGCTTAATTGTCCCCTCTAAATGACATTTAAGGGAATATTTGGTGACATTTTGCTTGGCAACATGCTAACAATGTGACATTCCATCGCCAGACTCATCATTTCTTTCTTATTTCTCAGGTCAGTGCTTGTTTGTCTTGAAACACTCCCGTTTGTTTCATATTTAGCTCCAATACCTTTTGATATCTCTTTTTTTTTCATCCTAGTCTGAACACAAACTCTTAATAGGATAGTTCTCAAAGCTTCCAACTGGCTACTCCATCTCTGGGTCCAAGTTTCCCTTGAATATACTGCTATTTGGACAATGTATACCACTTACAGGTTAGTAAGTAGCTGCAGTTAAATCTGGCGCTCCTGCTCGGAACCGTTGGATTTTTAACCCTATCAGTTCTCGTCTGCTTTTAACCAGCAGGGTGTCCCCTCTGGCTCAATATCTTCAAACACGGAGCAGCTCAGTTCTTGGTTTTACTCCTCCTGCCGAACCATACTGGACTCTGTGGTGCCATTAAAAACTGTGAAGCCCAAAGCTAAACCTGAGCCCTGGCTTATTGCGAGAACTCGCGCAGTTAGACAGGAGTGCTGCAGGTTTCCAACCAAATCCTAAAAGACTGTTGGCGCTGCAAAAGTTTCTCGAGATGTTTATTTAGGTCGTATTTAGGACAATCCGGATCAGTTAGGCTCATGGGAACAAAAAGACATGGCTTTGTGTCTACTGCTGAGCACTAAAGTAAACTGCTGAGCATTAAACTAAAATATAATTCAATAAATTTCAATGTAGTAAACTTGTAAATTAAACAAAAACAGTCACTCACTCAACAGTCATGATTAGTAAATAGCTTCCCATATATATGGGTAGCATGAGAAAAAATAGATCCATTAATGCATGTAAATTAACAATAAACAGGTCTATATGGGAATTTGTCCCAGCTGATGGTGTCAGAGATCAGCTGTATGAGAGTCAGGACATCATCCAGTCCTTTTTAATAAGGAAACGGAGAGAAAGAAAGAGAAAAACAGTCTGGGAGGTGGAGTTGGATGTAAAGACAGACAGAAAAATTAGAAACATAAAGATCCAGATGGTGGACAGGGAGCTAAAGAAAATCGCTAAGACAGAAAGCTAGATCACTGGATCAAAACGGAGACAAAAAGAGGACAACTGAACTGTCATATGACTAAAGTGCCGGGAAGCCTCACCTTGAAACGACATAATCTCTCTCTGCCCTGCCTCTCTGGGAGTTGTGGGAAAGAAAATAAAAAAGGCAAGCGAGGAAGCTTTTGGTTACAGGGGCTGCTGAAGATTTAGAACTGTTTGCATCATGGTAAGTGTAAAGGCTACGGGTTAAAGGAATGAAAGTCCTAAATGAATGCTGTGGTTTGTTTATGTGTCCACACTGAACTGCCTGCACTGTGTTGTTTCAGTTCTACTGGGAGAGAGCTGTCTAAACCACATCCTCACAGTATGTTTTGCTCTAACTATCCATAAGAATGTGCAATGTATAAACACTCTGCTAAATGTGCAAACCATCTCAGAGCAGACAGGCTCTGAAACTAAAGCCATATAGGATTGAGGGAACAGCTTTGTGCACTGAAAACACCAAGACAAGTATGGATAATAAGCTAGGGATGAACTCAACACTTTTCCCTGTCTGAAGTTTATTCACATTGGTTACAGTGCAGTTTTAATTCTAGGAATGCATCTTTATGAGGCTTTAATGAACTTGAGTGACTAGAAATCTTATCACACCACGTCAAAACACTTAACTAACTTGCTATAAAAGGCCCCAGTCATCATTTAGCTACTTGACCCAAATAACCTCACAAACACCACTTTTAACTCAAATCTGTTTTTTAGAAAAGTACTTGAGCCCCACTTGACTTTAATTACAAGACCCTTCAGCGATTTGAAAAGCAGAGACAACGGACAAGAAACATTTCGAGAGCTTTCAGTTGTGGAGTGATAGATGGAGTTTGGAGCCTCCATTAGTCCTCCTGTAGGTAACCATTATTTAGTGAATTTGTGCATGCTAATGATGCAGACTGCCTGATGGCCCACTTTTTGGTTTCTTTCTACTTGATTTTGTGTGCACTAGCATTCACGCTTGCATCAAACTGAGCAGAAACCAAAAATAAGTTGTAACCCTGCATATAAGTTTTTATACTTGGCCACGATGGGAAAGTTGGTGCATTGATAAAAAGGCTTCAGTGATTTCCCCAATGAATGTCACCTTGATTTATGACATCCTTCATTAATGTATTTTCGTCAAACCCTTAATGCATTTAATTTGGCATCTTTCCATTACAGCACCCTGTGATGTTTTAACCGCCAAACATGACTATACATGCCATGTAAAAGTTCTCCTGTTCTGTTTCGCAATGCCTCAATTCCAATTTAATATTGTTTGATAGCACCAAGTCACCCCATTTAATAGGGTCTACGGCATAAAAAAAATGTATTTAAAAAAATAAATAGATGTTTTCAGCTTTCCTTTACTGACATTTATAGCAGCACATACTTGTTAAAGTGACTGTAGAGTGCACAATGTGTCAACTTTTACAGTTCAGTGAGTTTTTTAAGTTAACAAAAGAAAAGTTCTAAATGTTAATGTATCAATGTCCCCAAATTGTAGCTGAAAAAACATTTGATTTGATATACTATCAAATGTTTTCTTTAAATGTATATATGTATGTTAGACAGTATTTCCTAAAAAGCACTTAAATGTAGCATGGCTTGAAGTTACAATAAAGAATTGTAGAACAATTGAGGAGAAGGATGAGAAACTCACTGTTCATTAACAATTACAGTAGTTAATGACTATTTCCTAAACAAATTTGATCAAATTAGTTAGGAATAATACATTTCCTAATAATCTCAAATGGAGGATAACAGTATGTGGTTCATAAAAAGATTTACAAGACCATAGACTGGTAGATCTTGTATTACTGAATCATTAGATATAGAGAATGTGAAACTGATGTCACATGTTGTTTTGTTTTAGACGCTGAGTTGTAATTGAATTCTCATTGGGGCTCTCTGAGGCTCTGAGTCTTTTATGCACGCACCCTGAATTCTAACTTCTGGATTGTGTTTTTAAGATTAGCTCTAAAATCGTATCTCAGTCCATTTCTTAATCTCTTAACCAAATTTTTAACAAATCTGTCCACTGCTAAAAAAAGGGGGAAATAAATCACATTTTTAATGAGGCTCAATTATGCACCTAATTATCATTGTGAAAACTCTTAAAACAAAGTGAAGAATACAGGGTTGATAAGATTGTGAAAATTGGTCTTTGTAAAACAAAGGTGTGCTTAGACGATAAAACTGGACCACTGTCATGCTGAAATCCAGATAATTCCACAGCTCTCTCCTTCCCTTCTACATCAGACGTACCTGGTGTTCACTGTTTTACTAATGATCTAACTAAACTAAACTTTTATTTTGGCAGTTGGGATAGGCTCCAGTCCAACCTGTGATCCTGAATAGGATGAAGCAGGTTGAGAAATGAATGAATAACTTTATCTATTTAAAAAGCATACTACTGGACACAGTAGTGGCAATTCTGATTGATTCTGGCAATTGGCCACAGAGCAGCACAGATGCTGTAGTAGAAATGGGCCCATTACATCCTGCAGCTGCCCCAATTAATAAACCATGCATGTTCTTCATTATGTTAAAATTTGATTTTCTACTTTCCAAAGGGAAAATGGTTTCAAGTGATGTGATTCCCCAGCACGGAGGCACTTGATCTTTTCATGATTCAGTTGTTCCGTTGTGAAGTTGTCTCTGATCTAATTAAACTGTTATTCTATTTAAAGAACACTCAATTGTACTTTTCTGGAAATGAGGAAATGTAAGCTGTAAATTTGATTATTTTTAATGGCATGACATGGGGAGAGGTGGGAAAAAAAAGTGAAACATCACATGCTGAAGGAGGTTCACTGCATCCTACAAGCCAGTTCTGAAAGTGTCATGAGCTCAAGTAAATACAAATTGCTGACTGTCTAATTTACCAAGAATAAAAATATGTTATTTAGTGAAAATGTGTTTGAAAAGTCACTGATTAACTTTGCTGTATTTTGAAAAAAAAAAGTGCTGACGTTTTTAACGGTGCTCCTAAAAACTTCCTTTTTACACCCACACATAATTTTATATAAAATGGAGGAGTTTCCGCTCTGTACAGTATCTTTGTTGCGTTTTAAGGTTTCTAAAGGTAGTAGCTGGTTTGATTTTATTTTGGATTTTCATCATGATAAATACTTTTGTTAGTGACATTTGTACAAATGTCAGTCTTTCAGGACAAACACCTCAGTTTTCTGTCCTAAATGAGCTAATAGATTTAGCCTCTATGTACAGGTAAAGAAATGGGACTTCAGCACATGATGCAGCTCAAACAACAAACACGACCTGATGTGCTCTACATTTTAGAGGTTACGCTTATGTATCCAGAGATTTTTTTGAGTTCCAGAGAAGATGCAGAAGCTGGAGCTCCAAATAAGATATGTGACATTGGTGGCAGATGGTGGTTCATTCGGAGCAGTCACTACTGCTTAAAACAACAGTACTTCACCAGGACACCGGTGCTCAAGACAGAGGGAGCCACAGTGAAGAAGCAGCAAGAAATCCAGTGTCACACTAAAGTCCCTCACCAAAGTCCCTGACAGCAAAACAAAGCATTGCTAAGTTAGACTGTATTTAAAGGAGTTTATCGCTGACTGCACTGTAGCATAGGGCTTAAGGTTCTGTTTTGTATCCTGTTGACTGACCACTGTGAAAAGCTTTACAGCTTTAGCAATCGTTAGCTAATGTTGCTAAGTCAATAGCACACCTTTACTGGTTCTCCTTAAACCAAAAATGCATGGATGATCATTCTCTTAATCCTTGTCTATTCCTGGTCTCCCTGAAGACTATCGAGCTCATAATTTAAGGTCATGATCTATAATATGAATTTTCATTTAAACTTTTCATCTCCTCATTGTCAAAACTCCTGTTTGGATTTTATTTTATTTTATTGTTAAACTTGTCCTGGCTTGGTTGGTCTCATGCTAAATCACAGCAATGTTTTTCTTTCTTCTTCTAATTTTATTTTCATCAAACTTTCTCTTTAGACAAAGAAAACTCTGATACTGAAACTTTCTCATTGTTTCTGCACTCCAAGCCTGTAGGGCTGCAAACCAGCATGTTGCACTTGCCCTCCTTGACACAGCACCGGGGGGGATAATACCAGTGATCCAACAAGAGCAACTTTGCCTCTGGCCGGTCCAACATAAATCAACAAGAAGCCTGTTTAACAGATCAAGTGAGACTTTAATCATACCATTGCATCTGTTTCTTTGTTGTAACACTCTTAAGTGACCTGGAGAAGTCGAATAAGTACACTCACAACAGAATTCACTCGACAGTCACATATGTACCCCTGCAAGCGTCAACGCTTAACTGGAGTCATTTTAAACAAGATATAAGTAGATGTTAAACCTTACGACGCCTCAGAGACTCATTGTTTAACTGAGCTCGTTTCTTTTGAATTGAAGTTTACACTGATCTTGATCTTTGACTTTTGAACTGTGTTTGCGTCGCAGTCGGCACTAACACTTTAATAGCGATACGGATTCCTTTCTCTGTACATTTTCGCTGAATTTCTGGAAGATATAATCCAGCAAATTTTGGTCTAGTGTTTTCTAAACTTCCAACAGATTGATCTATTTCGTGCCTGACATATGAAAAGAAAAATATGTATATATAAAGGAGAAGATTAAAGCACATAAATAGCTTAGTTGGATAAGAGTGCGCACAAACAGGTTGACGCTTGGTGCCAAGAAGCACAACAGGAAGTTTTGAAAGTATCTACTGTACCTTATGTACTTTCCACAAGCTCCGCCTATAATCTGTTGACAGCCCACTCCCCATCATTCTGTCTTCCTGCAGCAAAACCCAAAGTGAACCATGTCCAACTAAGCCACTGCAGCTGCATTGCACAAGGGGTAGTATGACACGCACGTAACGCGCAGCTGTGGCGTCTCTCGTAACGCCAGGGAGGCCATTACAGACTAAAGCCCTGAAAGTAACAAAAGCACGGGTCCATGCCTTTCGGCTACTCTGATGGTTCCTGATTTTCCTTTTCGTGCTGTGAGCCTGCATGTCAAGAGAGACCCTGAAATCCGCCGTTGGAACAGTTGCTCCTACACAGACGCACACTCCGACAGCAGCAGGAACGCGTCCACCAAAGGCTCAAGACCCCCACTGATGCGCACCGTTACGCAAAAGCGGGTACACTGTCCTGCCACGCAACCACACAGCATCACTTCCACTTCATCCAGAGCATTGGGCTACACACACGCACAGAGGCGCAATATGACAAGTTGCTTTACTATATTTCCATCTACAGCTCACTGTTCACATTTTTGGAGTCTGAGTAGCTCATTCAGTTTTGCGCAGCTGTTATTAACAAAGTTGTGAAATGTTCACATACAATTTCATCACATCTCGTGTGGGCCTCGTGTGCGCAAAGAGACTTCACCCTCTCAAGCTGGTGTTTAATACATTCGTCACCAATTATGTGCAAGAAGCGAAGAACGCATAGGAGGAGGGAAGAGGAGGAGGGGGGGGGGGGGGGGGGGGGGGGCACAGTAAAAAGCATAGTGTGTCTTTGTTTTGGGAGTCAACGTCTGTGACATATCAACTTTCACACCCACAAAACCGCGCGCCGAGACACAGTTAACGCGTGGGTATAAATCCGAAGACATAAGTTGCACCAACTCACTCTCGTGCGCATTTAGACAGATCGCTTTGGAAAAGCAGAACTCTCGAGTGTTTGAAAAGAAAAAAAGAAAATCAAGAGTCTATAATGTCTGTGTGTTTGAGCCAGGTTTGGAAATGCCCATCCCCTTTGTCTACCTGTGCGTACGCAGAGAAAGAGGAGTAAAAAAAAAAAGTGTGCGAGACCACGCTGGTTTGCCCTGCATAACAAAAAATAAAATACATACGGCAATTTTAGAAAAAAGTTAATATTCAATCTGCGGAACAATTAGAAGATACTATGGTGCCAATTTAAGCTCATCTGAAACTTCAAAGCTGAGAATTCAAGTTGTAACTCCGGTAGTTCCAGAGCTGCTGACATCACCCAGCTGACTTAAAACTTTCTTCTCATCTCTGAGAGTCAAGTCAAGTCGAACTTGTTGCACGGTTAGTCTCCTCCTCTGCGTCTTTTTTGGTGTAGAATTCCCCAATAACCAGAGAGTCTCGCAGCGACAAAAACCTGCCCCAGCGAAGCACCACACAATAAAATAAAATAAAAACATAAAAGGGCATTCCTACCGTAATAAAGGTAACCATAGCATCGGCGGGTTAGTATCCAACAGAGTCGACATGAAGGTGATTAATTTTTACTCTGAATCCTTTGGCGAAAACTTCCCACTTGGTGAGGGCTGTCGCCAGTCTGTGCGCCACACTGGATCTGTGTGGAGAAGGTCGGGGTGTGCGTAATTCTCTCTCTCTCTCTTTCTCGCTCTCTCCCTCTCTTTCTCTCTCTGGACAACATAATCTATCTCTTTCTCTTACAGGACAGATGGCTCTTGGCGCATGTCGCTGCAAAGACCTGCATGCATGCGGTCGCTGTCTTTCCAGTGGAGCAAGCCTGCTGACATGAATTAGGACATCGAATTAGAAGCGTGTATGTGTGTGGTGTGTTTGTGCGTGTCCGATGCAACCATTAGGTCTCTATCAAACTTTAAGATTGAAACTTTTAGCCCACCATATTTTAAAAAGTCAAGTCATCCCCATAACAAAATAAACACTCTAAATATATTGATGAAATTAGGCTACATTTACATTACCAGCTATATTGTCCAATCCCAGTCAAGATCAGATTTAATAATCACACTCATAATAAATGTCTTGCATCTTCTTTCAAATGTTACTGACCACCACGTGCACCTGGTACTTTTTAACATTAAAATTTCATATTTCTGGGAACTCTTGCAAGATTAGATTGACATGAAAGCTTTGGCATCAAATCTATGGGAAACATGTTGTCCCAGAAGATGGCAAAAATCCATCCATCTATTTAAAAAAAAATTAAGCTGATGTCACTATTGGTTTGTGTAGACGCCACATTGTATTGCTGCTTGCGCTGAGGATGTTCTGTGTGTGCACCAACTCTGGATCCTAACCACACATTAGTGTTTCAACTGGATTATTAATTAGTATTCTTTTCAAAAAGTAAATCCTACATTCAGCAATGTAGATTCAGTTCATTTGAGTTTTTTTTTTTACAAAATTTTGCTTTACAAAATAAAAACTGACCAGGCAACAGTGGCAGTAGGCAGAAGTAACTGGAGACAGGAGTTCTCACAAGATGGCGCTCCCTCCCAGCATGCAACACAGGGTGACATGCCTTCATAAAGTATATATAAAAATTAAAAAGCACAACAAACAGTTAGCCTTTGCTGTATTAATCATACATCTGTATCCACACAGCCCTGAAAAAAAAATCTGATGTGAGTCACATAGACAAAAAAAAATTACTTTGAGTCACATTAGTTATTCTTGAATATGGTAACATAGTATTAAAAAATGAATGGTAATTTTTTTCAGCAGTTATTTACAGTGTCTGTCTTTTCATGAAACATGGCTGAAAGGCAACCTTCAAGATTTCTCTTCAGAGAGTAAACCGCAATTGTTGGATAAAACATTCTCTAATAAAAAGAGAGACATCCTTAGTTGAATATTGAACCATTCATGAAACAAGAAGGACGAAAATAAGCTTTTCCAGACCGGATTAACATACCAACACAGCTTGATTCTGTGCATCTATGCACTCAACTTGACTCAAAGAGGTCTTGGTGCTCTGTATAGGTTAACATTTTTTGTGTATGTTTTTGTAAAAATAGTAAAGTGTGTTTGTCAAAGTGATACGGGAGAATTTTTTTTCCCTTTGGCTTCCGCTACAGTTGTAGGTTGTAACACTATTGTCATAGAAACAAATATACATGTGAGCCCTGCACATGTACTGCCATACTCATAAATCTGTTGTCATGTTGAAGAGACCACAAAGACACCATCAGAAGCACAAAAAAATGTCAAGAGACTGTAAAACAAATAGGTATGGTGCAGGCCTAGAAACTAAAGTGGTGTCTCAGTCTCCAAGTGCCTTAAGCCAGTTTCAGGCATTGTGTTTTGCAAAAGTCAGTGTACTTCAAAATGAGTCTGCAGCACAGAGTGTCGAGGCTTACAAACGACAAATTCCCAGTAAAGACGCTCTCATTCACCTTTTTTTCTTTTTCTTTTGTCAGGTGACTAAATGCGTCAAAAATTGTGATTGAAAATGAGTTTAATAAGACTTTGTATCAACTCAGGACCACTTAAAGTATTTCCAGACTGTCACTCTGCTGTAATAAAATCCGGATTTTATTAAGTCGCCCACCAATCGGAAGGTCGGTGGTTCGACTCTGGCATCCCCGGGCCACATGTCGAAGCATCCTTGGGCAAGACACTGAACCCCACGTTGCCTCCCGATGTATCCATCGGGGTATGAATGATTAGAAAGCACGTAGTTATGACTTAAGACGTGCTGTGTGAGTGGGGTGAATGCGGCATGTAGTGAAGTGCTTTGAGTGGTCAGTTAGACTAGAAAAGTGCACCACACTTCCATCTTATAGTCCATGTCATTGTCCATTGAGACAAGTTAATTCGATTCAATTCAGTTTTATTTATATTGCGCCAAATTACAACAATTCTCATCTCAAGGCACTTGAATAATATAGTTCAAGCCAATTGGAATTCAATTCATTGTAATCATAATCCAATGAAATCCAATTAATTCATTTCAAAATAATCCAATTAATTCATAGGGCCAATTAAGAAAAAAATATCCTAGCTCACTGTAGAACTAGAAACCAAGGAAACGCTGTGCTTTCTGACACGGTGCCTTCACAAAGTGTCCGCGATAGCGCAGCCAGTAGCTTGACAAATCTTGATGGACATGTCAGACATGGTCGAAGTGTCAGTGGGAGAGCTGGGGGAAAACGTAGCGGCGCAGTTTATACACGTAGCCGCAGCCATGCTGCATCTGTTCACTCGACCGGAGTGCGTGTTAGCGCACTTGGTGGAGACATGACAGGAGCGCAAGGTGGCACAAGTGGTGCATTTAGAGGCAGACACGCTGTCACACAGCGCAGAGCCAAGTCAGCCAACATGTGTCTCACTAAGCCAGGTTATGGAAATGCAGGCTTTGAGTATTTTACTGATGAGGTGGGGTACCAAAATTGGATAAAGCTATTGGATAATTTTTCGGCCATTTATTAGAAATAATTTACATAGTTGGTTTACTCTGCTATTTCCCTGAGCATTTTGCATTGTATAGCACATTGAATATAGAATATTGAATATAGCACAGAGATTAAGAGGGGCATATTTGGGGAAAGCCACAAGATGGCCGCCACCCCATGGCGTCATAATGTGCAAATTAGGTGTGTAAATTTGCTTCCTACATACACTTTGGGTCATCTTTAACATTTCTCTAATTTACAGAAAGTCTCTATCTCTTATCAGTTTTAAGATGTAGCCTTTTGAAATTTATTTGTCAAAATCAAGGATTTAGAAAAAAACCTCTGGTGCCTAAAGGGTTAAAGGCAAGAATATTTATGTAGCATGCACACTATGCCCAGGAAAAAAGACCACGTCTGCCTCAAGCAACTCGAATCTTATGAAGCACCTCACATCAACACATGCTAACATGACACTTTTTGCTGCTAACCCAATCCCAAGCCCAAATGCAGCCAGCGAGGGAGATGGAGCCACTCTATTACAGCAAGCAACGCTCGATTTTCAGGTTAGCAACAGGTTAATAGCGTATAGAACATGAAAAATAATGTCACAGTTACTTTGCTGAGTAACTAATTACTTTTACAATGAGATAACTGAGTTACTAACTCAATTACTTTTTGGGAGAAGTAATTTGTAACTATAACTAATTACTTTTTTAGAGTAAAATGACCAACACTGCGGGAAACAGCACAGGCCTACACAGCGAAATCAGCTGTCCCCACATGTAAACAATGCCGTAACTCCTTTCTGCAAGGTTCTCTGATACAAAGAGTAGAAAAAGTAATAGAGTAACGCGGAGAAGGGCGAAAAATCCTCGTTCAGCCTTTGTCACAACTTTAACGCACAGTTTGTGGTTGTTCCAAAAGAACACACGCAAGAATTAACTATTGAAAAAACAAAGTTAACAGAAACGGTACGGGAGCTGTGTCTGCAAGTGGCCAGCTGGACCAGCGCCATTTTAGCTAAATGTTGCCTCTTAATGGTAAGCCAATTATGTTGTTCAATTGGTTTCAGTTAGCATTTTTTTGCAGCTGGCTGTCACTATCTATTATGCATCAAACCTTTCAAGGTTTATTTTTCAAAAGTTTCTTCAGAAGGAGCATGTCCCTATAGCATTTTCTGGTTCACAATTTTATGCTTTATTCTCTTAATCAACCACCACCTGCTACTGATTAATGTTGTGTTTCAAATCCTGAACTTGTCTGCACAAGGTTTACACTGACTTGCAGCTTTGGCTTTGTGTAGTTCACTATGAATATCCAAATGGTGTTGAGAAATTGTGATGAATTGTCTTCCTCGCTGTAGGATTAGTTCTGTCAGTGACTAAGAAGTAATCACAGAATAAAATCCGACTTAATTTCAATAGGTGACAGTATTCTGTTGAAATTCATGCATTTTGCAAGTGAAACCACAGTACAAAAATTATTACATTTAAGGGTACTGTATGCAAAGGGCGTAACAGTAAAACATTCAAACTGTTATCTTCAAGCTACATTCTGTACAGTCCTTCCAAGGATGGAGAAATTTCCTCACGGAATCCCAAACATTAACACATATGGACTTAGTTTTGTTTTTCACGATTTGTATTGCACATTTTAACTGTTGATGTATGTATGATGTATGACTAAGCATAAGTCATACATCACAAGAAGTCCCTTCACATCAGTCTTTTGTTCAGTGTCATCACTGGAAAAGACTTGTTAAATGTTTTATCTGTATAGTGGCAGTGCACATCTCCAGTAAAACCTTCAGGCTCCCCACATGACATGGCAACTGTACAATTATTACCCTGGACTGCAGTGAAATCATTAAATATGTAAGAAATAAGGGAGTTTAACAGGAGAGAGGAGGATACAGAGGCAGAAGAGGAGAAAAGGAGTCAGTTGAGAAAGAATTCTGCTATCTGGGTGAATAGATGGGAGGAAGTCAAGGAAGTAGAGGCTGAAGAGAAAACATGGCAAAAAAAATGGATGAAAAAATAATTTTGAGATAGACTAACTTTGGAAATGGTTCTAATTCTCTTCAAGACCTAAAAGATGGGCCAACCTTTGGTGCAAGAGCAGTATTTTGTAATCTCTCTCCATCAAACCATCTTATAAACGTGCATAAAGAGTAGAAAGATGAAGTTATGGCAGATCAGGCTGAGACTAAATCTTAATGTGAGGGCTAAGCTCCTTGTATCACACTAATATCAGCATTAGATCAAATAAAGTGCACACGTCCACATGACATGTGGCCCAGATTAATTTCTTGGGGCTTGATTTGTGGCAAGTGTGCAATTTCAGCTGCGATGACTAACTAAATATGTTTGTTAGATGCTAAGAGAATGGGAATACTGCTTGTTAGATTTTTGTTGAGTTTGACAGAATTGTAAAATGAAAATCAGTTATTCCTTTTCTATGAATGGACAGGAATGTTTGTTCACATATACAATATGTAGTTTCACAGTTCAAGCTTAAAAGGCTGTATGATAGCAATATGTTGGTGGTTGGCTGTTTTGTGTCAGATAGTGTTGCATCATTGGAACCACAAATTATTTTTTACATCTAAATCCAACCTTTTACATTTAACTCCTAACACAGGAGGTTAGCGGGTGCTAGCAAAGTAGAAAATTAAGCAATCAGAAGTAGAAATGTAAAAGAACTATCGAGAAGATTGTGCTGGGGGTAATTTAAACATGAGATATTTAATTTGAAGCTGAACTTCACCCACCACCCAAATGCAATATTTTTGTTGAAAATGTTGATGTCACTATATTATGAGCATCAACATCGTCACATCTGTCATCTGTATCCCAGTAGAAATCCATGGAAGCAAAATTTGAGCTATTTTACTATTTTTGCACCTAAATTGCACCATATTTTTATAAATAAATTAAATAAATTAAAAAGAGATGAACACAAGCTTATTCAAACCCAACAGGAAAACAAACATTCATGCATCATAAGCACAGACAGATATGTTGAAGACACCAAACACAACATGTTAATGACTGAGGATGAGGACCTGAATGAAGGAGAGTTTGGAACAGGAGGGAGGAGAGGGATTGAGCAAAGGAAAGGAAAGGGGGAAAAGTCAAAGAAAATTGAGGACAGATGGAAGACTTGAATGACTGAAAGTAATGGAAGTGTAGAGAAAAGTTAAGGGGGAAGAGGATACAAAGAATGAGGCTGTAAAAAGGGTTAAGCCACTCTGCTCTACTGCCTCCCAGACATGTAGACAAATATACAGCGGAAGAAGAGAGTGAAGGTTCTGGGTTACACACACAATCTGTGTGGCATGTGTGTGTACTAATGATCACGCAACCTGCGGCTTTGACAGAGTAGAACTTGTTAAACATGTCAGAGCAAACATAGACCTCACATACAGAGGATGTATTTGTGTTGACACTAGCACATAATGGACTACTGGTTTTCAGGGACTAATGGAGATAGAGTTAGTGTCTGAGATAGTGTGTGTATATCTGTGCTGCATAGTTCATTTTTATCCTTGTTAGAATATGTGCATGTATAGGAGTCCATACGACTGTCATCCCAGAAACCTGAATTCTTCCCCCATCTAATTCAGTACCCTTGATCTTTTCTTTACTTCAAAGCTTCATATTTGTTTTCAGTCACTGTTTATTTCTGCTAGTGTTTGGTTAGCTTTTGTCATTAAAATCTATTTGGTAAGGGTTAGCTATCAAAGTATAGATGATTAGGTTTAGGTATAGAATAATACATAGTTATAGTTTAGAAAACATCCAACTTGGCTTAAATTGAAAACAAAGTCACAATGATTCTTATTGTTACGTCTTTTCACACTGATGAAAACAATTATTTATTTTATGTTGCATTTCTGACAAAACATGATCATGGGTTGTATGGTTGTGCAGAGAGATAGGACCTATAATTACATTAGAAGAATATTTTCTTCAAATAGTTGTGGGAGCAACTGCATTTAAAATGTAAAAATGACGACTATAAGGGTGATGGTCCAATTGTAAAAATAATTATTCTATGCCCTTATGTTGATCATTCTCTATTTCCTTGGTAGTTTTGATTTCTAACCTTAACTAAGTTATATTATTACCTAAATCCAACCAGGCAGTAACAAAGTTTTGTTGGAATGTGTTGTGCTTACATGAAACAAAGGCAACTGGCGAAAATGGCATCCATGAAGCTGATAGCCATGTTAAAAACAAAATGTGTTTTAACCCTAATCATGATCGTGCTGTCTAAACCCAACCAAACAAATGCACAAAAGTGTTTTCGTTAAGTGCTGTTATGCTATTGACTAAATGCAACTCAGAAGTTGACATGAGGGATATGCATTTCAAGTGAAAATACTATCAGAAATCCCAGGAAAATCAGTCTATCAGTCGAACTAACACCTCCTTTTTTGATTATTCGGTGCCATTCATTTGCTCTGTGGCAATGCAGTGCTATCATTGATATAACACAGACTGTGTCATCCATCGTCATGCATGTCTCAAAACTGATATAATTGGTTAAAAAACAAAAAAACTCTGGTTGTTTTGTTCCCAACTAATAATGGTAAAACTTATAGCATGATAGCTTTGTACTGGACATAATTTTCATTTGTAGTTTTTGAAGGCGATCCACACAGAAGTGTTTGACCGCTGCTTTCTTTAGCTTTGCATGTCTCTGTTGATGGAGCACAATCAGCAACAACCTTTAAGGTTGTATCGACTGGAGTAGTTTTTGTATCATGAGCGCTGGATGGGCTGCTGCTACTTCACATATGTGCTTATTTCATCCACTTGTGGTTTTGCAGTTATTACTTTTCTACATCAGAAAGAAGGCCTGAACAAGACCCTGAACAAGGGTCTTTTGAAGGGTTATTTTTTTTCTACCCCTTTAATTTCCATTGCAGAAACCATGAGACAAACAAAGTTTTGGGATAGATATTTTATCCTCAAAACCGGCACTGCGAGGCAGGTCGTACTTTTGAGATTACCTGGTACCTTTAGGGTTGGGCTTCCACCCCACAGGTACTGAGGGTTAGGATTGGTCTTTTCTTAGCCTCTCTCTGTCTCATTCAGGTCACATTTAATTTCTTCCAAAGCTAGTAAAATCTGTTAATCTGAAGTTGTACCACAGGAATAGTTGTTACTGTTTGTGACCAACCTTCAAACTAAGCCATTAATGCAAACTCCAATCAGGTACAATCCTTTAGGAATGTGTAATATCAACAGACTTTGGATAGTACAGCTGAATCAGACTTCTTTCTTTCACTGATCTTTGTCTGTGTATTTTTGTCAGCGCTGCAGCCCCAGTGATCTGTCGAGGACAGACTTTATTTCAGTCAGTTTTAGGCACATGGGATAGTCCTTTAAAGTAACTTTCGGACAAACAGGGACCCGCTGTACTGCGACATATATACCTATTATCCTTCTGCAGTGGTAAGTGTCAAAACAACTGCTTCAGTAGACAACAGGGTAACACAGGCAAGCAACACAGACCACATGCGACGGTTGAACAGGTGGAGGGGGATAGACACTGAGCTTAACAGAGAGCACATAGCTCCTGTTCAAGTCCAACCTTGATATTGTTGCTTTTCTCTACTTTTACTTTACTGTCTTTGCTTTCCTTCTGCGCTACTTTGATTACAACTACTTGATTAATGTCAGGAAAACATCATAGATGTTCCAATATACAATAAAATACATTTTATTGTGGAAAGCTTTATCAACATTTTCTACATGCCATGGTATTGCTCCTCACTAATGCTCCTTAAACAGCTCAGGTAACCCCATACGTCTTATGTCTCATTCATGTTCAACGGTAAATATGCAGACGCATACAAACAAAGCCTTCTGTCCATCCTCTACTTTCATTTCGTACATATTTTGGTATGTTTTCGGGGAGCTTGCGGATGCGTAGCCAAACGCAGCAAACGGAGCAGTAATGCCGGAACTTGTAGGGACAGTGTTGCTCAGTATAGCTCACGTGCTGTAAGGAACAAACAAGAAGACAAAAACAGAAATTGCAGTACTCTGTCCACACAGACCATCGCCATCTACTATGTTGCCTCTGTTTTCTCTTTCTGAGAAGGTGCATCATCATGATCTCCTCCACTGTCACCATGTTCATTATTGGCTGAAAATGAAACTTGGAAGTGAGCTCTGAACTCTGCACTGCTATCTGGTGGATGTATTGCCTAAAAACCATGCCAACGTAAAGCAAGTACAGGTTTGACAATGTTTGAAATGGACGTACCTATTTACATACGTAATGGGAATATAAATGAACCTTTAGCGATACTCTGGAGGTGCCCTTTTCATTAAAAACTGAGCAGCAGGCTGCTGACCAGCGTCAGTATGGGATGGGTTGGAAGTAAGAGTAAGTTGGATTGGATTAGGGTGGCATGGTTTGAATCTTGGCTACGACCTTTCTGTCTCTGAGTTTGCATGTTCTCCAAATGCCTAAATGCTTGCATATTAGGTAGATTAGAGAGTCTAAATGGGTGGCCGTGGCTCAGTGATTAGAATGGGTCATCCAGTAACCGGAAGGTTGGCAGCTTGAGTCCCACTCTGGCCCCTCAAAAATTGGTGAAACTGACAGCTGGAGGGGTGTCAGTCTGCCTCCTTGCCATGGCTGAGGTGCCCTTGAGCAAGGCAGTAAATTTCAGATGCTCCCCGGTCGCTGTGATTGGCTGCCCATCGCTCCAGTGGATGGCACCTGTCTCTATGAGTCCATGTTCGACAGGTGCCAACCTGGATGGGTTAAAAGCGGAGGACAAATTTTGTTTATGTATATATATTTGCATGACAATAAATCTGATCTTAAAACTTTAGCTTTATACGTTTATACTGCAAGTTTCACTTGATGTTAGGATAGGCTTCAGTCCTCTGTGACGCGGTTATAAAGAAAAGATGGATTGACGTAGTTAATTAGCTTGTTATTCATAATTAGTGTATACACTCTTCCATATCTTGCAAGATTATTTTTCCCTAATTTAAGTATGTCCACAGTCTTCCCTTTCTATGGTAGCCAGTTGGTTATTATGGGTTTTAATTGTCAAAATTTTCAACATACTCTAATCCAATACAACATAGGGCAGCTGGAATTTAATTTGTGTGGCTATGATGTCTGAGACAGATAAGAAAAATAGAATTGTATCCTTGAATCTCAAAGGCATGTGTTCCCAATAACATCATCAACCATACTCTCTGTGTCTCGTCATTGGTATCATCATATATATTTATATGTCAAAAAAAAAAAAATCACAAATTTACTTCTAAAGGCCATATAATCTAAACTCCAAAAACAAACTTTCTCATTTTTAGAACTTGATTGTTATATGACAGCTTAAGTACAGTTCTTCTTGGTTACAGTAATGCTGTTCTAACAGAATGAAAAGAGAATTTAGAGGAAAGACCAGTGATCATGATTATCAGAGCAGAACGCTGCATTATTCATCCTGCTCCCTGTGGAGAGAGACAGAAGCAGGAGGAGTGATGGAGTTAAAGAAGGTTAAAAAGTAGGTGACAGCAGAAAAGTGGTGAAATGAGCAAAAAGCAGACAGAGTGAAAAAGAAAATGAGGGGTGTGGAGGAAGAACTAGAACAAGGTGAAGTGTGATAGAAGGTGAGTGACACTGAAAGAGCTACTGGATGACAGAGGCAGAAGGACAGACAAAAATGTAGGAAGTTGATGAATTTAAAATTCTTATGATGAACGCTGGCCTCATTTTCAATTCTTCTCTTCTATGACATCATCCTTAGATCCAGAGAAGTGCAGTGTCCAGTTTGAAGTCACTCTGATAAGCAGTCCTTACATTTCTTGTGATCTTATGGTTGTGTTATAATGATGTCAATCAGGCATATAATCGGAGTATTGCTTCTGACTGAAGACTTAGTTTATTATTTTAGTTTATTAAAAGATTTAACCATGTAAATTGCTCAACTTGTCTAAACACAACCAAACCTTACATAATGACCTTGTGGATAAATGGCACATTAAAAGGACTGTACAATTCTGTACATGTCTTTAACACGTGGCAATGGCAAGCTAACCACTAACACCTTAGTCAACATGGCCCAGTAGTCAGTCATATTGATATGAAGAGTTTCTCTCTTTTCTCTCTGTTAAGCTGATACCTTTACCGTGGCATTTTGTTTGTTGAAAAAAAAAAGGAAAGTTTGTGGTAGCAAAGAGTTACTGAAAATGTAACCTAAAAGTATCCAAGCAAATGATTTAGACTACAGGAAGAATGTTAACATATTACCTTGGCTTAGTTTTACAGTTTGTTCAAAACTTATTATTTTTCGATGGATCGGACATCCAGTAGTACACTTACCTGAGAAACCATATCATCATTGGAGCTCTGTAGATAGGAAACTGTGTGGGACAGTGCTTTTTAAGTTTAAGTTGTGTAAAACACTAATAGAGAACAACAGTCACAACTGATATGAGGTTACTGTCTTTTCAGTACACGTCAGGCAAGATCTGCCTTATTAGTTAAGATACCTTTACAAAATTTGATCAAGATATCAGTGTTATGCATCCTTGAAAGAAGGAGGACACAAATACAGCACCCTAACACTAGCCTTTCTTAAGCTATGAAAATAAAATGGGAAATAAAAGAGACAAAAAATGAGGACAATGACAGTAGACTCCAGTCTTTCAAGAGATGAAGCCCAGATGTTCCAACGAAAAGAAACCACATTCAAATTGCAAGACTAGATACGAGATTTTTATTTCCAGTTTGGTTCATGTATGCAAATTCATATTATCTTTTTGGTCGGCTGTGCAAAAACTTCCCATTTCTTGGCATTATGTAATTTATGCACTTGTGGAAGTGTGAATAATGTTTATGGTCTTGTTGTTGTTTTTTTCTGAATAGTGATTGATCCATTTGGGAGGATGGCTCAAGAATATTTGAACAGGGCCATTGGATATCTCAGGCAGATCGAGGCAAGAAGGGCAACCTAGAGGCCACACAGACTCAAAGAGCAAAACAGGGCCATAGTCCAAAGGCTTAGCAGATTGGCTGGGCTGCTCAGAAGGATGGCTCAAAGGCTGAGCAGAACGGCTGACAACTGCTTCTCCTCATCTAAGCAGGAGACCAGCAAAGGAAGTAAAAAATGAAGTAGCAAACCCTAGGCTTTCCTGAAACAGTTTATTTCTCTGTTTAATGTATTTTAAAGTCTTGAATGTAATATAGGCCAATTAATGTCAGAGAAACAATTTAAGCAGTTCATTAGCTGACCTTGTTGTTGCATGATTTTGTCTGTTTGCACAAACCAAATATAAGGTACCCTTATCAGACGGGATCAGGCCTTCTCTTCAGACAGTGTTTGATAATTGTTAGGTGTAAAAATATTATAAATAAATATGGGTGAAGGTCTCTGGGCATGTAAAAACATTCTCTAACAGGTAAAAATGACAACAAAACAACAACACCCAGTGTTGAATTTCCCAGGAACAAACCTCCATAACAGTTTCAGAACCACTGCTCCTGTTCCATCACAGTGTGAACATGTGGCTTGTACTGTTGGTTACTAATGGAGCATAGGTGCTACTCTGACCATGCTAACTTTCCCTGCGTAAACAAAGGGTTGTTTGATTAATATAGGCGTACAAATGCACATTCTGTACTCAAAAGGTGGACCAGAGATAAGAGGAAAGATGTTGCCAGATGTTGCTATGATAATTCTGTGCTCTGAAAACTACATGATGGACAATAACCGTAATTGTCTATATTGGGATGGGTAGACATGGTGTACTTTATATTGCCTATTTTGTAAAATTCAATACATGCCTTTAGTCTGTTAGATTGTTGCTGTATCAACAGTGCATTCTACACACCGTTATCCTGCCAACAACGTTATCTTGCCTTTCACTCAGTTCAAATTGGAAGAGTTGCCAAAGGTATAAATGGGGAGTGAATGTATGAGAAACTAGTTTATCTTAGCTGTATTGATTTTTAGCTGGTAATTCATCTAGTCTGATCAAAAATGTCAAAGTTCAACTGCGGTCTTAAAAAGTACTTTTTAAACATATTTTAGTTTAAAAATTCACTTCTGCCTTCAGTTGTTGTAAACCTGGTTAGGTTGAGGCATTTAAAACTAGGTGGTTTGGCTCAATCAATAAAAAGTAATAATTTAGATATTTAAAAACTGGGTGGTTAGCTTTTGGCTAAGCAACATGAGGTTGGAGTTCTTCCCATTGACTAAGAGGTTAATCTCCCTGCAACTGTGAGGCCCTGATTTATTGTAAAAGCTAAGATTAAGCAGAAGCTCTTTATTTTTATCCAGGTTGAGGAACAGTGGACCAGATCTTTACCCTAACAAAGATCCAAAGGGGGTAACGGGAGTCAAGACCATCCATTCTACATTCTTTGAAGGGTATTATGGTAGTATAGGTTTCCAGAGTCATCGTTACAGGCTATTAGGCCCCTGTGTAATCAAAGCAACAACTGTGTCCGTATCCTCAGGACAAAGTTCAGCTCCTTTCACAAATCCTGTTTATTGGTGCTCATGGACAGGATAATGAGGCATAGCCTATTAGAGGAGGGCGTCTGGTTTGGTAACATCAGGACTGCTTCTTTGTTCTTTAAGATGTGGTGTGGTTCTGTTGAATCCTTCATACTATTACCTTTAGCACACGCTGGAGCTGTTTGCTGCAGAGTGTGAAGTGGCCAGGATGAATATAACCCCCTCCAAATCTGAGACCATGGTTCTTGACCAAAAAGGGGGGAGTGTTTTCTCTGGGTTTTCTGGGCATCTAACTCAGGTGAAAGAGTTTAATTATCTCAGGTTACACATTCTGGAGCAAGAAATGGAAAGGTGGTTTGGGGCTTCATTAGGGCATTTCACTGGTCCATTGTGGTGAAGAGAGAGCTGAGCTGAAAGTCAAACATTTCTTTTAACCCTCACTTAAGGTCATACGATTTGGTTAGTAACCGAAAAACTAAGATACATAAGGCTGAGATGAGTTTCCGTTGGAGGGTGGCAAGACTTACCCCTATAGATAAGGTAAAGAGATTGTGCATCTGGGGAAGGTTTAGGGTATAGCTGCTGCTCCTTCGCATAGAACGAAGTCTGCTGAGGTGATTTGTTCATCTGATTAGGATGCCACTTGGTAGTCTGTTTCGGGAGGTTTTTTAGGGAGTGTTGCTGGGGAGAGAGGTGTCTGAATTTCTTTCTTGGACATGTCGCCTCTGCAATCTGACCTCAGATAAGTGGAAGAAATTGGGTTGATGGATGGATACATGGAAAGGGTTTAGACATTTAAAACTTGGTGGTTAGGTTTAGGCAATTAAAAGTATTATGACAGGTTGGAGAGATGAAAAACTAGGTTGTTGGCTTTACGCAATGAAAAGCAATTGGTTAGGTTTAGGCACTAAAACTGACAAGTACCAGGTTTATACACACACACACAAAAAAAAACTCTTTCCGAAATACATTACTTTAGAATTTGTGCTGGGTGTCTGTCAGCATGAATCCAATAATATTTATTTACTTAATTCATGTTAAACATCTGATAGAACAAAATTTTACATTTGGTAATAACATATTGAATTATCAAAGTTTTCACTGTATATACATTGGAATTTCACTGGTTGTTAGAGTGTATGTCTCACCGAAACATCACACATCTTCAAGTAAATCTATCACTGTTTAAAGAAAACTCGGGTAAAGGTACAGCTTTAACTCATTCAACAATAAAATCAAGTGCTGGAAATTTTCACAAACCTGACATGCAGAGGCAACAAAAGTTGAACAGAAAGTGAAGTAAATACATTGCTCCTTGCTCCACATCTTTATTTGTCAAGTCAGGCAACTTTGTTTAACAGACCAAGCAGCTGCCTGTATAGAAAAACTTTTTGCTTGACAGAACTACCATTATTTGTTTTGGTAACTCACATGAATGTGTGTATGGACAGAGCATGTATGCTTGTGTTTATGTGCCTGCTATGTCATGGGTCTGTGTATGCTGCATGTCAAGACACTTTGTGAGCCTCTTGCTGAATGACACAGAACACCACTTTCAGATACTGTTCATCTGCTGTCGATAGTTTTCTTTGGGTCTGCTAATTCTTCTTCTGTTCTCCATTTGTTCAGTTTGGTAGATAAAACATTGGTTTGTCCCTCGTGTGAGGGTCCCTTTTTTATACTGGAATGATTCATAGATCAGTGGCTAAAAAAACACATTTCTCTGAAAAGGTATAAGGACTGGGTTGAAGAAGTATTTTACCAAAGATTGTACATAACCTATAAAGAAATAAAGGGTGGGTTAAAAACTTCACAATTTCGATTGTTGATTATATACAATGATTTACTATACAATACTTTCTAAAAACCATCAAACCATCAAATATCATGGCAAATCTCACAATCTCACCCCTAAAACATGTTAAATATCCATTAACAGAACATCCAGTAACTACTGCTTTAGTTTTCTAGGGAATTACATGCAGTTGGTGCTCTTTCAATTTGTGCAGTTTTGGATTTAGGCCTTCACGCAGACTTCCAAGGAGGATGGCTATTAGCCCTCACAAATTGGTGCAGGTAATAAAACTAATGATTCAAGCATGTAGGGTAAGCCAACAATACACAGAAGCAACTAACCCTGTTGGAATCCAGTCACAGTTAGACTTTATGGCATGAATTCTCTGTTATGCACTTAGAAGCTATGTTAGAAACATTCTTATTGCCAAGACATTAGGTTTCTGAAAAGGAAATCCAGCTGTGTTAACTAGGTCTTTCAAAATCACTTAATGCACTCACTGAAACCAGGTTTCTGACATTTAAAATATAAAGTTACTTCAGAAAGACAACAAATAACCCAGTTACTTAATTGCATTTAGACACTGCCAATAAAAACTGAGACAAAGGGATTTGAGCTCAGGCCTCTGATATTTTAATAGAGTGTTTATCCTGAGCACCACCTGTGATTTGAGTTTGGGAGGATTTAAGTCTACATGTAACAGATCTCTTATGAATCATGATTCAGGCCATTTCCGTGAATCTGAGCACAAACAGCTGAGGTCAGATAAGTCACATTACTATTTACAAAAGCTTTTCATGTTATCCTGAAAGCGAATATTTTTCGTCATTGTAACTTGTTACAGTAGCTCTAAATCTCTTGTTTGACATATGTTGTCCCCCCTCTCTAATGACAAGCCAAACAGAATGACATCATAGCAGCATTAAATAATTAAAGTTTACATTTAAAGCGAATGATTAAAAGCAAGGCCACACTGGTAAACTCATAACAAATAAATACCAGTGAAAATATATCAAGCAGATATATTTGAAGTAATTGGCATTGTTGACTCTTTGCGGAAATTTACGGAGAGCCATAAAGTCCAAAATAATCGAGGGTGTCGTGCAGCACCCAAATCAATAACTTGTTTGTTTGTAAACAAGTAAGTGAACTATGTGAGGGAGACAGGTGTCCCTTTTCATATTTGACAAAAGTAAAATTCTCTCAAACAAGGTTGCCATGATAACAGATTCTCTTTACACAATTATTGTGGCCAAAGATCTTCATGATAACGATATTATCACAATATCTATTGATAATTTGTAGAATAATCTTCAACTTTCATTGCATGTTTTGTCCTTCTCTCTGCGTATGTATATGAGTATGTGGAAGTGTAGGCGGTTGTTGACCATAACTCCACAACAATGTACACAAAGAATATGAGGTGGAATTTAGTTTGTGTACAGTGAGAAAGGCAAACAAGTGAGCTACTAAACAAAAGATCCACAAGGCTCAATTATTTGTACAATGTTTTCTTTTCTTATTCATTGTTTCAGACAATATTAACTGATTATGATTTTTCTGCAGCCTCTTACCTCTTTGACAATACTGAACACATAAGAACCCATATGCAAAAAACATCATAGTGTTTTCTACAACATTTATGCCAAAAACCGAGCTAATGGTTTAACATAAATTCAGCTATGTAAAAGTAACTGTGCTATTGCGGCCAGCCCACACATTATAAGCAGGATGATCAAAATTAGCATATGCTTTTTTGCTATATGCTATTTTTCTTGAGGATTTTTCAGTTAAAATTAAAGAAGCCAGTTGTAACCATCAGGCAACAGAGCTGATAAAGAGGATTTTTGTTGCTTGTTGCTACCTATTGGCTGAAATTTCTTTTTTTTATTAATTTGAAATAAGAATATAAACATACGCCCTAACTCAGTGTTTCTCAATGCTGGTCCTCAAGGCACTCCGGAGCAGGGAAACATGGAAAACATGCAGGGCGGGGTGCCTGGACCAGGATTGAGAAAGACTGTCCTAACAGGTAAAGCTGTGCCTCCAGGTAATGATCTTTTTTGAAGACCAAAGTTAGAAAACCACTTTTAAAAGTACAAAGCTGATGACAGTAGTAATATTAACTTTTTACTTGGCATGTCAAAAACAGTTCCAATTTGTTTAGTTTCTTGGATACACAGGGTGTCTTGCTTTGCTTAGTTTTTCAGGTTTTCACATTCTTCCATACTATAATACAGAGTGGCCTATTTATTCGCATTTTGCTTCCCACTAAATTAGCTTCACTAACAGACCTCATTACTATTATTGCCATGTTTTTTATACATATGTCAGTCAGCCACCTCGAGTAGATGTGATAATTGTGTCTCAATATGAGCAGAACCCGTCACATTCAGATTTACTCTGCTGAGGTCTGGAAGCACTAATGCTGAAACCATTTTACACATGCCACAGATATTTCAAACCTTCTGACACTAAAATGTTATTTTCCAGAAAGATGAAACAAAGAAAAAAATACTTTAATTTTAAAACCCATTTGTGTCTTTGCAAGATTCAAAACAAAATAATAATGTAAGAAAGCAATTGTACACAAAAAACAGGACAAAGCCACACAACCAGCTGTTACATCTGTAGAGAGACTTAAATGAAAACATCCTCCGGTCTCTGTGGGGAACCAGGTGGAGAACTATCTGGAACACCTGCAAGAAGACAAACAGAAAAACACAAACAGCAACGACACCAGCAGCAAGTACATGAAAACATAACTGTGGATACTGATGCTATGACACAGCAACTGTATAAGAAGTACGTAAGTGAGAGAATCAGTGTGTGTGTGCATGTGCCTGCAAAATATGGTATAGGTGTTACTTTTGCTCAACAGTGTGCACAACTCAAACCCCCCCTCAATTACAGTTACAAAAAGGGCAGACAGGGACCCACGATCTGGGAAACTACCAGCACCCGCAGAGCATGGAACCCAGGCACCTCACCCAGAAAGAAGACAGCAGGGGCAGGCACAAGACAGCCTCACGGCAAAGGACCAAAGGGTCAGGCACTGGTTGCCCAAGCATGAGTGGAGTGAAGATCTTTGCCAGGAGATTAAACGGTGGTGGTTCTTTTAATTTGCTGTCAACAGCAGCAGTGCCAGCAAATAGCTTTCATGTGAGTGGTCTGTGCATGTAAATAAATAACTACTAACCAAAACAAAGAGTAGAACCCGGTCAGTTTAAATATACTGACATTATTAAAATCATATGTTGAAATTGTTTTGTTCCCCAACTTCTCATGATATTTCCTTCATTTTATTGGGGTTTTTTATTAGGGCCTGATTTTGATAAAATCAGAAATTCATTTTTATTATTCATGTTGTTGTTTTTTTTTTCTTTTGCTGTGGAAAACGTGTTTACTGAGATATGGTAGATGTTCCATGTGAGTCAGCATCTGCAGCAAATTAACATAGTCAAAATAAAATATTTCTGATGGATAGATAGGGCAGATGAATAAAAGCTACAGCACTAAGAAGACAGGGAAAATGTTTTTGCTTAGAAAAATTATGCTGCTGCAAAGAATATTATTTGCAAATACTGTCTGTGGCTGAGGTTTGATTACATTTCGCAACTAAAAGCATTTGTCTTGGGTCACGAAAAGCACAGCACAGTGGTGAGAGAGGGTTGTCCAATAACCTGAAAGTTGGTGGTTTGATTCCTGCTCTCACTGCTCAAAGACTGGTGAACTGACAGCTGGAGGGGTGCCATGGCTGAGGTGCCCTTGAGCAAGGCACCACCCCAACATCTGCTCCCCAGGCGCTGTGAATGACTGTATACAGCATCTGTCTCCATGAGTGTGAGACCCTGTGCATGTGTGTGTTCAACAGGTGCCAACATGGATGGATTAAATTCGGAGGAGTAATTTTGTGTATCTACATGAAAATAAAGTTTCAACTCATACAAACCGACAGCTAGCTGATTAATTTTTGGGCTCTATCATGTGACAAAACCATGCTTAAAGTCCACGTCTGCTAAAAAGAAAGTTTTCAACCATGTTAACATGCCCATAAGTGTCACAGCACCCAACTCAGACTTGCTTCTGCTTTGTGCTCCTAGCTCAGAAACTCCATTTCCAGAAAATTGATAGCAGTTCCCACTTCCTGAATTCACTAGCCTGGGTACTCGTTACAGTTAGCGCCCTGGACCTACCTTGTGTAGTGTAACCAGTGGGTGACAGAATAGGCTTCTACTCTCATGGTTGTAGAAGTGGTGGAAGTAGTTGTTCGAAGTCGAAACAAACCTTCAGGTGGAAACAAACAACAAAAAACAACAACAACTGCGGTGGACATCCACAAGATGAAAATGAATGACTTTTTTCAGGACTTACTTTGATATCTTGAAATATCTGTAATATTATAACCGATCTGGAAAAACAACTTAATTCATGCAAGTTCATGCCAAGTTCTACCAAGCCAAAAACAGCTGGTGAGTCACATCATCCTAACCTTTTCAAAAATGGCTATAGAAACCTGACTATTATCAACAAGATTTTGCTCCTTTTCAAACAGCATTGAACCACATCCTGATTTTGGGCAAGACTTATGTCAGTTCAGAGTGGGTAAAACTAATTTGTTTTTCCATGAGCCAAAGAACCACAGTCAATCTGTATTATATCACTGGCTATCTGTTGTTTGAATATCCTTTTGGTTGTCTTTTTTTTTTTAAATAAATTTGGCAGTCTCAAATAATCTCAGACTTCTTACTCTGTATTACAGCCTAGTTTCCCAGCAAAAGATAAAAATAATTTCTAAATAATGAAGAAAAAAAGTAATTATTCAAGCGTAGTGGGAGTCATCACCTAACAGTATAAGTTAAGGAACATTTTGATGCAGTTCATCAGAGTACTGTATGTTGTAAGTATGTTTTTTTATTATCATTATTGTGGGTACTGCAGACTACAATGCAGACTCTGCATACAATAATAAGTTCAGTTCGACTTTCTGTAATCACACGCTGACAATTCCCAACAAAAGTAATCTCATGGTACTTTCAAGAGAACGTAACCAAGTTAAATCCAGTCGAAACATAATCCTATTAAATCCAACTCAGTCCAATTAATTTTAACTGTGTTCATATTACACCAATAGAAGTAGGAAGCTAGAGAATCTAACGGAACGTGTCAAATCTTTACTGTGTTCATTCCCCCATTGTAGGCACACATAGGGCAGTGGGCAACAGTGTTGACCAGTTGGGGAGGTGAGTTGACAGGGAAAAGACAACAAATACCATAACACTAAACCAGAAAGAAGGTCAAGTGAAACAATAATGGCACATACATACTTGGAGGGTAAAGAGGCAAAGGTGAGGATAGATGTTCACTACGTCAGGAGAAGCCCCCCAGCAGCTTAAGTTGATAACAGATTGTCTGACTCTAACTCTTGCTCAGTCACCAGCTCCACTCCATCGATAAGCTTTTTTTTTTTAAAAAGGGAGGTTTTAAAGAGTAGTTTGGGGTTTTTGAAGTGGGGTTGTGAGATGTACTTATGAATAGGTAGTACATTTCCTGCAGTAGGCAGCGCTCAGAGCGCTCTGTGTTTAGAGAAGCAGAGAGGAATTCCCATGGGGGCCTAAGCTAACAGGTACAGAGAGCGGGGACAAAAGAAGAGCAAACGTTTGCCTTCTTAAACAACTCAAACATAAAAAAAACTGTCTTACCAGTTCATCGAACGCTACATTGTAGATATTTGTTACTCTTTTCTCAACCAAATAGCATGTATGTGCTCCACAACTGCTTAACGTATCCCACCCCCTAGTTAAAACATAAATATTGTCAAGATGTTTGCTGGTCAACAAAATCCTGCCCGAGACCCTGATCTAAGTAATTATTTGATCTAGCACAACAGAGAACTGGTATGTCTCTGAAACCGGTTTTCCTGGCTAAGAACCGGTTCTAAGGCAACGTTTAAAGACTGGTACTCTCTCCCAGTCAACACTGTGAACGCCTCAGTTGAAAGGGGCAAAAGAGAAATTGCTGGGTTTTGCCTTTTGCAAAGTGTTCTGAGATGGTGTTTGTAGTACAGTTGTGCAATATGAATACAACTGAGTTGTAAAACAGATATGATTTGAGATATAGATTGTATAATATGTATTTTGGGTGTTAGTAAGGAACAAGTTAACACACCATTTGTTAAAAAAAAAATTCATTACTGGTTTGTGTTTTCTTTGAGGCCATTCTGTGATTGAACCGTGCATTTCTAGTATTGTGTTTCTTCAAACAATAAATGGCAGTACAAAAACTGAAAAAAAGCTACACAACCATGATTACTTCACACAAGTTACAATACAGATTATTTACCCCCATCCCTCTTCTCTTGTTACCAGATTCCTCTATGTGTATAAATGTAACAGCGATCCTTCGCCTGAAGCTGAATAGGCAACGTGGAGCACAAGATGAGGTGATGCGAAGGGGAAAAAAAGAGAGAAGGACTGGACGAAGCTAGGAAGGTAAATTAGGGTGCAAAGACAAATTAGAAAGAGAAAAGGGGAAAAAGCAAGAGAATTAAATGCATGAAAAGAAAATATTAAAATGGGATCGGTGAAACGAGTGTGGTAAGGACCACAAGAGGTGCAGCAAAGCATCTTTTACTGCTGTCTGGATCAGATTTCCACCCAGTTTCAAGGGTCATTGCTTAGCTTTTTAACCCACATACGCTCAAATGAAAAACACTAAAAAGTCTATTCTTCAATACATGAGAATCTGAGAACACTTAGGTGTGTTGATAAACATGTATTTGTTGAAAATAACTCAATTTAAAAATAATTAATTAATACTTTCAAATAAGAATAAAACTCAGAAAGCAATTAAATGAACAAAGGCTGATCAAAATCAGTTTAGAAAAACAAGGAAATAAATCTGGAAGCTTTACCAGTGAGAGGTTTGTAACTTTTCCCTCGGGGCCTCTCGATTCCTCAGCTCAGTTGTTGGCTCAGTTTCACATTCACAGTCTTTCAACACACGCAAACTAACTCTCACACTGCCTTTTATCTGTCTCAGCCTTGTTTCTGCCTTTCCTTACACACCAGCTCACGATAAAATGAGCAACATTTAATCTGTGCAGAAAAACATTCTCTTCACTCCCCAGCTCATCAAACCTGAGAATAAGTTAATCTGATATTGTTTTTTTGGTAGTATCTGGCAAACACACACAAATACTCCAAAACTAAACTTGTGAAGCTGTGCTTTACACATCTCATTTGTGTACAAATCTGATTTGTAACACTTGCTAATTGAAATAGTTCTGTTTGAACTTCAGGCCAAATGGGATGTATGCAAGAGGGAACAAAAGTTAGCTCTGTTAAAACAAATTCTGCCTCCATCTGTAACCTTCACAAGACAAAATAAGCATTAAATTCCATGATAAGACAGACCATTTTCCCTTATTAATTTATTTGAACTTTTTAATTTGCTGCAAACTCTGCTTGATGACCTGCTTCTCTTAGTGTAAATATATTTTCCTTCTCTCACTGTTATTCAAAATTCAGGGCCAAATCAGGAAACGGTTCTTAAATCTAAGAAGCCAGAGTCAGATTATTGGATGTATGAGATAGTTGTAAGAACAAATGTCATAAGAGCTTTGACAGAATAATTTTTCTATAATACCCCAGACATCGTAACTGTTGTGTACCAAAGATACCAGACAGTAACATGTGGAACGGCAGCTGGGTTTCTCCTGAATTACCAGGAGTGATTCATAGAGAACCAAAAGGTAATATGCAGGCACACGGAGCATTATGAATAAAACGAAAAAGTATATCAAAATGAGCAACGCTGCTTCTGCACACACAGTAAGGGTGTTTCAGTTGTTCAACTCTCTAATCATGTGATCATCTTAAATGTTATCTTTATTGTTTGTAAATGCAGAAGCTTACGTCATCTTTGGTACTGAAATTTTGCAGTTCAAGTATTATTGTCAATAGTTACTAACTAAATACCTGATGTCATCATACCACTCGATGTGGGGGGTCAAAATTTCCATTACCGTCAAATGATTTCTTAAAAAGGGTAGTTTTGCACTAAAACTTACCAGTGAGGCAAAGAAAGCTGCTACAACTCAGCTGATCTTGTTGTTATCATGAACATTGTACAGAGCTCCGGAGTGTGACCAAGTGTGTCGAGCAAGCAACCAAAAAGTTTTTCATTTTCCTCCTATTTTTTGTAGGTCTACTTCTATGTGTAGCCTCATAGAAGGAAACATCCAATGCAAGTTAGTTCTGACTTAGCAAACGTGTTACTCACATGACTAGTCACATGAATTTTGTTGGTCATCAGCTGTTTAAGCTTCCGGAGAACAAAAAAGGTCAAAACTCTCTGACGTGAAGGAATAAACAGAACATACTTAGCTAGAAAGAACCCCTGAAGACTTCTATCCATCGTAAATGGCCCAGTTCACAAGTTTTGTTTGTGTCTTCTTTCTCACATTTGTGTTTCCGGTTTGAAGTTATTACAAGTGTTGTGCAAGTTCACACAAGAATTAATTCAAAGTTTAGTTCACATAGTTAAATGGAGTAAGTTCATGTTCACAGTTTACCAGTTGAAATTTTGAACAAAGTTCACAGTCCAAAAATGAACTTGTTCCCTTTTATTTTTATATTTTCTATGTTTTATTCTACTTTTTCCTTCATATACAGTATGATACAGTGATTTAGAATGTTTTGAAGTACTGGAACATTGGCTCCTCAACTAGATGCACGCACATATCTGCATTTTGGATACTCAAAATCCAACAATTGGATATATATATATATAAATATGTTTTCAGCGCATTACCTACTTTATTTGATTTATTTTCACACAGTTTAAAGCATAGGGCCAGCAGAGGCCTAGAGACAAACAATCAACATCATACTCAATGAAAAGCAGGTGAAAAAAAAAAACTTCAACAGTAAAATTTGACACACCAACAAGAAACTAAGAAACCAGATGAGCAGCTGTGTTACACAATCTGGTGTGGGGAGCACCACCTAAGATAAAATCATACTGAGTGAAAGTACATGACATAGATGAGACAGAGTCAATGAGCAATGTCAAGGCCAAAGCAAAAGCTCAGTTTACATTACAAGTGCTCTCCAGTAGCTGTCTGCTGGACAAAGTTGCCTGTTAGATACTTACGATTCAACTGGAAGGCCTTGCTTTTTTTTCACTCTTCATAGCTGTCTTCTGAAACCTCCTTTTGTTTTTGTCAGTTTCTGTCTTACTGTCTGCTGAGGGAGTGTCACTGCATATTCTACATGTCTATAACTACACGTCTGTATATATTCTAAAGTAGTTGCATTAGTTGTATGCACAGTATCAAAGCCTGCTACTGGTGCAGAAAACATTGGAAGGCCTGTGGCTTCTGCAGGAATGTACACCCATGGGGTGCGTGTAGGCACAATTCATCATGACATGCACGCTGTGAACAAGAACATTATTCAAAACCGTAAAATGGTCGTCAATGAAAAACAGCCTCATTTAGTTCAAAATTCACCGAAAATATGAACACCGATCATAAGCATGCTCATTTTAACACATTCATGCACCACACTGGTTACTACGATGTTTATTTCAGACATTTGTAACCTTGCTTTCACTAGCACCTGCTGATGATACTATAAAGCCAAGTTTTTTCACTTCAAAACACATAATGCACTTTTTCTATAAAGCAACATTTGAAAAGTTTGCTTTAAATATGTATTTTTTTGTTTCCTATTAGTGGTATCTAGCAATCTAGTTATCTATAACGTGATTTCTTGATGAACCACAAAAAAGTGAAAATGAACAAAGTCTTTATATGAAAACAAAGTCAGGATAAACTACAACTAAGGCTACGGTCACACTGTAGTTGTAATTGGCCTGAATCCGATTTTTTCGCTCATATGTGACCCATATCCGATTTGCTTTTGACAGTGTGAACAGCACAAGTCGCATTCAATTCAATTCAATTCAATTTTATTTATATAGCACCAGATTACAACAATTGTCATCTCAAGGCACTTAAATAATATAGTCCAATTCAAGCCAATTGGAATTCAATTCATTGGAATCATAATCCAATTAATTCATATAGAGCCAATTCAAAAAATTAATATCCTAGCTAAGGAAACCAACAGATTGCACCGAAACTTCTCTTCAGTCCAATCTCCCGTCCTGAGCATGCCTGTGGCGACTGTGGAAAGGAACGACTCCCTTTTAACAGGAAGAAACCTCTGGCAGAACCAGACTCAGGAAGGGTGGCCATCCGCCTCGACCAGCTGGGGTTTGAGAAGACAGAAAAGAGGGAAAAGAGGGGGGGAAAACACCATAACGCCATTCAAAGGATATCTGTTGGAACAGGGAAACATACGTTAATAACCACAATAATGTCACATGTACATAAAATCAATTGTGAATTTAAACAGGGGGAAAAAGAGAGCAAAGTTAGGAAAGGTGTGACAGATGAGGTCCCCCAGCAGTCTAAGCCTATAGCAGCTTAACTATGGGATGTTTCAGGATTACCTGAGCCATCCCTAACTATAAGCTTTATCAAAAAGGAAAGTTTTAAGCCGAATCTTAAAAGTGGAAAGGGTGTCTGCTTCCCGGACATTTACTGGCAGCTTATTCCACAAGAGAGGGGCCTGATAACTGAAGGCTCTATCTCCCTTTCTACTTTTAGAAACTCTGGGTACAACAGGTAAACCTGCAGTTTGGGAGCGAAGTGCTCTGTTAGGAAAATATCTTACAATGAGATCTTTAAGATATGATGGAGCTCGGTCATTAAGAACTTTATATGTGAGAAGAAGAATCTTAAATTCTATTCTGAATTTAACAGGGAGCCAATGAAGAGAAGCTAAAACTGGAGAAACATGATCTCTCCTGTTAGTTCTCATCAGAACTCTGGCTGCAGCATTTTGGATCAGCTGGAGGCTTTTCAGAGAATATGTGGGACAGCCCAATAATAAAGAATTACAGTAGTCCAATCTTGAAGTAACAAATGCATGAACTAGTTTCTCTGCATCACCCTGAGACAGGATGTTCCTGATTTTAGCAATATTACGAAGGTGAAAGAAGGCAGTCTTAGAAACCAGTTTTATATGTGCGTCAAATGATAAATTCTGGTAAAAAATAACTCCAAGGTTCCTCACTGTAGAACTAGAAGCCAAGGAAATACCATCTAGAGTAACTATATAACTAGACAATTTCTCCCTGAAGCGCTCAGGTCCAAAGATAACAACTTCAGTTTTGTCTGAATTTAAAAGCAGACAGTTCTGAGTCATCCAGGTCTTTATGTCTTTAAGACAGGCTTGTAGTCTGACCAACCTATTGGTTTCATCTGGTTTCATAGATAAGTACAGCTGAGTATCATCAGCATAACAATGGAAATTTATGCCATGCTGTCTGATAATGTTACCTAATGGAAGCATGTATAAAGTAAAAAGAATTGGTCCAAGCACAGAACCCTGAGGAACTCCATGACTTACTCCAATGTGTGTGGAAGATTCTTCATTTACAAGAACAAACTGGAATGTATCAGATAAATATGACTTAAAGCAGCCTAATGCAGTTCCTTTAATCCCAATAACATGTTCAAGTCTCTGTAACAGAATGCTGTGATCGATCGTATCAAATGCAGCACTGAGATCCAACAGGACAAGCACAGAAACAAGTCCGCTATCAGAAGCTAACAGGAGATCATTGGTAACTTTCACCAGTGCTGTTTCTGTGCTATGATGCACTCTGAATCCTGACTGAAACTCTTCAAACAGATTATTTCTATGTAAATTATCACAAAGTTGAACTGCAACTATTTTTTCAAGAACTTTAGACAAAAAAGGGAGATTGGATATAGGTCGATAATTAGCCAACACTTCTGAATCAAGAGTAGGTTTTTTAAGTAAAGGTTTGATTACAGCAACCTTAAAAGTCTGAGGTACATATCCTATCAACAAAGACCGATTGATCAAATCCAATATGGAAGTGTCAATTAAGGGGAAAACCTCCTTGAACAGTCTGGTTGGGATTGGGTCTAACATACAAGTTGATGGTTTAGAAGAGACTATTGCTGTTGTTAGCTCAGAAAGATCAACTGGACAGAAGCTGTCTAAATACAATTCAGGTTCGAAAGATACTTCTAAAGCTGCTCTACTTGATGATACATCAGTGATAATAATGGGAAGGATTCCATTAATCTTCTCTCTGATAGAAACAATTTTATTGATGAAGAATCTCATGAAATCATCACTGCTGAGAGTTAAAGGAATACATGGCTCAACAGAGCTCGGACTCTTTGTCAGCCTGGCAACAGTGCTGAAAAGAAACCTGGGATTATTCTTATTCTCTTCTATCAATAATGAATAATAAGCAGTTCTAGCTTTACGAAGTGCTTTCTTATACGTTATTAAACTATCTTTCCAGACTAATTGAGACTCTTCTAAATTAGAAGAACTGCCCTGTCTCTCCAGCTTTCTTGCAGTCTGCTTTAACACACGCAGCTGTGAATTATACCAAGGAGCCAACCTCTTCTGACTGATTACCTTCCTTTTCAGAGGGGCAACATTGTCCAGTGTTGTACGCATTGAAACTATAGTGCTGTCAACAAGAGAGTCAAGTTCTACTGGAGTAAAATTTAGGTAGCCGTCCTCTGTCATATCAGCACATGGCAGTGAAGAAAAGGATGATGAAATCAACTCTTTAAATCTGGTTACAGCATTCTCTGACAGACACCTTCTATATGTAGAATTCTTCTCAGAAACCGTGTAGTCAAGTAATGTAAATTCAAAAGTTATTAAAAAATGGTCAGACAAGACAGGGTTATGAGGGAACACTGTTAACTGTTCACTCTCAATGCCATAAGTCAGCACAAGGTCAAGGGTATGATTAAGGCAGTGAGTAGGTCTGTGAACACTTTGAGAAAATCCAATAGAGTCTAATATAGAATTAAAGTTAATATTTAGGCTATCATTTTCAACATCTACATGAATATTAAAGTCACCCACTACAATGACTTTATCTGTACTCAGCACTAACTGGGATAAAAACTCTGAGAATTCAGACAGAAACTCAGAATAAGGGCCAGGTGGACGATACACAACAACAAACACAAGAGGTTTTTGTGATTTCCACTTTGGGTGGGAAAAACTGAGAATCAGAGATTCAAAAGAGCTAAAACTAATCTTGGGTCTAGGAATGATTAGTAACCCTGATCTGAAGATAGCTGCCACTCCTCCTCCTCTACCTGTGGTTTGAGGAACGTGAACATTTAAATAGTCAGAGGGAGTTGATTCATTAATGCTAACATTATCCTCCTGCTGCAGCCAGGTTTCTGTAAAACAAAATATATCAATATGATGATCACAAATCAAATCATTCACTAACAGAGACTTCGAAGGGAGAGATCTAATATTCAGCAAACCACATTTAATAGTTTGATGTTTTTGTTCAGTTAAAGTTTTTGTTTTAAATTTCTTTTGCACAAGAAGATTTGCTCCTTTTGTGTTTTTTGATTGAGGGGGGGGCAGCATCAGGTGGGAAGCCGCAGAGAAGTGTGTAAGACTACAACTCTGCATCCTGGTCTCAACCCTGGGTTGTCATGTTTTTGGATGACTAATACATTCGTCCATATTTCTAGAAATGAGAAGAGCTCCTTCCAAAGTGGGATGGATGCCATCTCTCCTCATCAGACCAGGTTTTCTCCAGAAAGATTGCCAATTATCTATGTAGCCCACGTTGTTTGCTGGACACCATCTAGACAACCAGCGATTGAATGAGGACATGCGACTAAACATGTCATCACTGGTCAGATTTGGCAGGGGACCAGAGAAAACTACGGAGTCCGACATTGTTTTGGCAAAATTACACACCGATGCAACATTAATTTTAGTGACCTCCGATTGGCGTAACCGGGTGTCATTACCGCCGACGTGAATAACTATTTTACCGTATTTACGTTTATCCTTAGCCAGCAGTTTTAAATAGGATTCTATGTCGCCCGCTCTGGCCCCTGGAATGCATTTGACTATGGTCGCTGGTGTCGCTAATGCCACGTTTCTGACTATAGAGCTGCCAATTACCAGGGTTTTCTCCTCAGCGGGTGTGTCGCTGAGTGGGGAAAATCTATTTGAAACGTGGACAGGTTGATGGTGAACCACGGGCTTGACTTTAGGACTAGGACTCCTCTTCCTGACAGTCACCCAGCCACTCTTAAGTCCCGGCTGCTCGGGATCTGCTCGGGGACGACTAACAGAGCTAGCTACGCTAGGTGGCTCCGCACTGACTAAAGGGGCCTGGCTCGCTATCGGGTGGTTTTCAACAGTGCAGAGCCGAGCTTCCAATTCAGATAACCTTGCCTCCAAAACTACAAAAAGACTACATTTGTTACATGTACCATTACCACTAAAGGAGGCAGAGGAGTAACTAAACATCTGACACACGGAGCAGGTGAAAGCAGGAGATAGAGGAAGAGAACTGGTAGCCATACTAAGCTAGAGAACCAGACACACCGCTAAAAAGTGAAAAATAAAAACTAAAGATCTGTAAGAGTGAGCGTTAGAATATAACAAGTATGGGATAGAGTTAACTATGCAAGATGTGTAAATTATAGGGAGAAATAAGGTGATTATTAGTAGTTCAAGATTGGACATTTTCGAATCGGAATCAGGCCACTTTTAAATGTGGTACTGAATCGGATAGGATCTGATTTTTTTTAATGTGACCGCAGTCTGAACAGCCAGGTTGCATTTAATGCGACTTTGACGTCATTCTGACCGGTGCTGCACTGCTCCCGTTGATCGCCCCAGCACACTGGGGGAAACCCCACCTCTGCCTGAAGCCTTGCAGCACCTCCTAGAGATCGTCTCGGGTTGGACAGGTCTTTTATTACTTAGATTATTATTAGTGTTGTTGTTTGTGTTGGTCTGCTCAGACTCATGGAAGACGTGCTTGTTTCCTGCCGTTTCCATAGCGATAACGGCACACCAGAGAAATTTATATTATACTTTTTTGCAGCATGAGAAATACCATGTGTGGCGTGTGAGTGTGAGAACTAGCATTAAGCCATACAGTCCTGCAGTACCGGTTGCCGTTGCCATGGTCGCTTCAGTAAACACCATTGTGGCATGGTCTATGGGTGTGATGTCATCAGTGATCAACTGCGCATGCGGGTCACTTCAGGAATGTGAGCTGTTCACAAAGCAATCTGTTTGACAGGACACATTTAAAGAGGTAATGTGAACAGCCAAACATAAAAATCGGATTTGAGCAGTAAATCGGAATTGTGCATTAAGACCTGCAGTGTGAACGTAGCCAAAGTATCACTGGGAACTCCAAGTCTAATTACTTAGAGCAGATACCAATCATCTCTGCCTTGATTCTTTCTTGCAATGTGCAAGTATTTCTTATTTGACAGCTATCTAATTTTTAAAAGCCTGTGAAGGTATACATTCACAGAATTGTGATTTTAAAAACAGTTGTATTGCTTTTTTTACACAAAAAATGACAAGACTTTACTGTTTTGAAGAAAAGGCAAAATCTCGTAGTCGTATTTCTGTAAAGAAAAAGTGAGCTGTGTCTCCTGTTGGTGTCATACTGCACCACATTAGTCACATCAGCGTGAATCAGAGTTCAACCTGATAAAAACCTATGACTTACCCAAGGTCATATGACTTTCAAATGCAATGTGAGACTTTCACATTGCATTCAAAAGCCAAATGTCAGCTGGTGTCAGTAGTTTGTATGACCAAAGCTCAAAGACAAATCAGTTGCAAGCTTTATACACAAAGGCTCCAGTGATGGCTCTCTTAAGTTCCTGACACCTGCTGGGACCACAAAGTAGATCTGTAAGCTTCCACAAGGAGTAGTTTTTCAGTATTTGAGCTTGAGAAATGTGGGTGTGCTTTGTTTCTGATATCATTATCTGTCACTCTTTCAATGTCAGCTTTTCTAACCTATTTACATATACACAGGCACACATACACTATAGACCCTCTGTTATAAGGGCAATTCCAATAGCATGGATCACTTCCCTAAAGCGTGAGACTGTGTAGCAGGACAGAGAGTGCAAGCAAGAGAGGAGAAGACAGGTGAAAGAAGGGAAAAGGAAGAGGACAGGGAAAAGAGGGGGGGGGGTAATTCAAATCCGCAGCTTTAGTTTACCTGCCATGGTAGCCAGACGGCAGGAGAGCTGCTGCATTAGATCATTCTGCCAGATAAGATCGAGGGAGAGGCTTTTCTCCCCACCAATCTGGCATGTGTGGGAGTGTACAAGAGTGCAAGAGAGTTGTTGGGTTAGATTGCCCAATCTGATAACTCTGCAGTTCCCAAATGAGAGCAGAGAGGTAACAGGTAACATTAGAATAAGTGGTCCTTCTGGAATATATAAAGGCCTCTCTTCTGGAAAAGGGAAGGGGAATCGGGAAGGCAATTGAAACGTTTATTGAGCCGAGCTGAACTGCTGAGAGAGCTTCTAGTTTCAGGGATCGAAGCGCTAAAGAAATAATAACTTTGGGGCTGAATTTGTAGTATAGTCTCCATAAGGTTCCTTAAAAAGTTGTTTCTGAACTAATCGATATATGATGTAAGAAGACTGTCCTCCCAAAAACAACTATGTGAGTTGTTTGTTGCAGGCAATAAATAACTATAGTTACAGTCAATGAATATATTACCTCTAGTGGTGGTGAGCGTAACTGCATGTAAAAATTGCAACCATTAACTAAACTATAGCATAGTAGAAGGAATGTATTTTACTCCTACTGCGATAGTTATTCTAACCCTAATAAAGTGGTTTTGATTTCTAACCCCAAGCAAGTGATGTTATTGCCTTAACACAACCGGGGAGTGACAATAATCTTGTCATAATATGTTGTGCGGTGTTACTAAGGAAACCAGAATAAAAGCCTCAATTAAGGTAATAATACCATTACAAAAGAATGTATTTTAGCCCTAGTGCTGATGGTTGTCTGACCCTTACCAAGTAGTTTTGACTTGACCAAGTAATGTTACAGCAAAGTGTTACAAAGTGTTTTTGAAAAGTATTATTAGTTAAACATAACCTAAAAGTGAAAAACAATCATGTCAGAGTGTCAAATTAATGTCCCGTGGTAGAAAGAGCTGCGCATAATAGAGTTTACACAGGCTCCAAACTCCCCAGATACTAATCTGATAAGATCTGTGGGTAGCAAGCCAAATTCACAAACAGCCTGTAGGACCCAAAAGATCTATCACTAACATCCTGATATCAGAAACCCAAGAATACTCTTAAGTATTCTTTGTCGAAGCCCTGACTGGTCAGAGCACTTTTGGCAGCATAAGGAGAAACTACACAATTTGGCAGGTGGTCATAATGTTATGGCTAATTATTTTAAGACTAATGCCATGTCTAGCATTAATGGTTTTAGCCAGGTAGGAAATTTGTGATGACTGTGACAGGTTTCCTGAGATTTAGATACCCAGAAACTTTAAGTTAACCTCGTGCCCCAGCTACAATTAGTTCCAATGATTCAGAAAGGGGTGTGTATTCACGTTCTTTTTCTCAGCTCCTTACTTTTGTTGTGTTTTGTCAGCAGGTTGTACTATGAACCCCAATGTAAGATTCTAGATTTCTTCCACAAAAATCAGATGCTTGTTATTCATATGGTAGATTATGGTAGTTTTGTTGTTGAATTTCACAACAGTGTTCTGTATGTCAGGGTATGCCGTCATGGGTGTACAGAGTAACACTGACCCTGGGGTGTTCCAGAGTTGAGCTTTCAGTCTGGTTTATGCTATCTGTGAAATCAATAAATAACCATTTATACCTTCCTGGCTGGGGCCTTTCCTTGTGGAGTTTGCATGTTCTCCCCGTTTATGCCTGGGTTCTCTCCGGGTACTCTGGCTTCCTCCCACCATCCAAATGATGACCTGTCCAGGGTGTACCCTGCCACTTACCCAATGACAGCTGAGATAGGATTCAGGCCCCCCGCAACACTAAAATTGGATTAAGCGGGTATAGAAAATGGATGGATGGATGTTATGAAACGTGTGTGTCAGTTGCCAGTTGGACACCCCAAAGCATTACCCAAAGCAGTAGGCTTCCGTGCAGCTGAGTAGAGTGTCTTTGTGTGCATGGGATGTTGTCTTTAATATATGGCAGAACCAACTTTTTAGCACTTCATCAGAATGGAAATTTCCTCATATATACACACAACTCCAATTATACTAGGTTGGAAGTGTAACTGCAAAAGAACAGATGCTCAATTTGAGGATTTCCTGTGGTAATTCAACCAAGAGTGAGGGACACTACTACACACACAATGCAGTTGCATCCTGTGGAAAGTCACACACACGAGCACAGGGGTGAAAATTGCCTTTGCTTTTGGCATCACTCAACATCCTTTAGATATGTTGAGTATCGCATTATTCACTGTGCTTTACAGTTTAGTACCCAGTAAGATCTACCTTTAAAGCAGTGAATACAGAGTCCATGACAGGTTAAACTAATGAGACATCCTGGAAGATTAATAGAGGTAAATTCTTATGGTAACTTTTAAAATAGTTTATATCAGCATTTCAAGTTCTGTGATCATATTTTAGTTATTTTAGTAATATTTTATTTTATTTAATTTCTCTCTTTCTGAGGCTATCATATCTCTTGTTTTCACTGATGTGAAAAACAAGCTGGTAACAATCAGCCCTTTTATGTGCAGTAAACTCATCAGGCAACATTTGAGTTTTATTTCCTTTTTTAACCACTTTACATTCATGCCCGTAACTTAAAGGCCACTTGGTGAAGTGTGGTCTCTTTGTATTTTTAAGACTTTTGTTGTTGTTGTTGTAAAAACACAACTTTAACGAATGGTTCATATTTCTTTGCCTCTGAAACATTTTAAACTGTGACATTTTAATTCAATAAAATTCTGTCCAGGACTGTACTATATGGTCCTTAAACCGTTAATAAGGAGTGGAATTAAGTGGAGTGGAGTTAAACAAACATGCCCGCAGACTAGACCATTACGTCTGAACAAAGAAGAAAGAAGTAAGAAACCAGTTGCAGGACAAAAGCAAAGAAAATGTCTTGAATACACCCAGTGTGCTAACAGTTTGAAAGAAAGTTTATCTTAAAATCTATACCTTGTGTTTGCATTCTTCCTCCACCATTCATCATATAATTGAAGACAAATTGTGTAGCTCTCTAACAGAGTGCTATTGATTTTTGTAAATATATCAGTTTAAATGTAAAATCTTTTAAAAAATAGCAATGTCTGGGCTAATATTGATCTTAAAAAAATCATTTTTAATTATAGAATGACAAGATCATAACAAAGAGTCACACTTGTACATGTAAAAAAGCTCAGAACCATATCATAGCCTTGCTGTTCCACATCACCTTTAACGGCATTAAGTACTGTCACATGACAACAGCATGCTTTCATTCAAACACAACACGCTCTAATTAAGCAAGGAGTCATAAAGTGCTTGCTGAGAACGGGGGAAACATACAATGGAGAGGAAAAGGGTGTTGTCTGGGGCAAATTAAATGGAACTTTAGAGTGACAAAACAGTAGGTAATCATCAGCAGAGGTAAATGCAGACAGGAAGGGTGTAATGCATGTGGGCAAATGTTGTGCAGCTTTGGCCCTGAAAGATAGACAGGGAGGGATTTATTACGTGTTTTCTCCCACCAACCGTACAATGTGATGGATTTTGTATGCTAAGCTTTGACGTGCAATTCTGCAGACTCTATGGGCTTTTAGGCTGTTCTTTGCCTTAACTCCTGAGAACCATAACTGAAAACGATTTGTTTCAACTCCTGTTGATTGGAAATGTAACCTGGAAATGTAAGACCAAGCACTGAGAATGTGAACTGAAACAAAAATTTCATCAAACAATGAGACTGCATTAACTACACCTGTCATTTGGTTCCATTTCTATGTTTATCACCTCAGGCTGAGTTCTAAAACTAATTCTAAATCCGGATTCCATAAAATAATCAGGGTAAAGCTAGATGACACAGTTATTATTTGTTTAACCCTAAAAGTTTAATGCTGAACTGGGTCACCTGGAGGGACTGTTCATGAGCAACAGCATGCAAAACCTAGATGACTTTCATAAAACTTTGTGGAGACTGAACATTGGCAAAGAAAGAACCCATTCAATTTTGGTACAGACAGGAAAATTTTAAACGTATAAAATGCGGTGTTGGGCTTGGCTGAGGATGTACTCTGAGTACTCTTGAATCTTAGTTGCAGGAAATAACAGCATAAGTCATTTGAACATTACATAGTGAGGTAAATGGTCCCCCTGGTGCTTTTCTGTGACATTAAGTCAGAAACTAGTCTGTACTAGAAATAAAGATGTTTGCTTTCAACATGTTGCAAGTGTTGACTGCTGCAGTCATCTTAACTGACACATTATCACAGCAAGGCTTTCTTCTGCTATGACTTCATCTGCAATAATAAACACTGAGTGCATTTTTTACTCAGTATCTAAGCCAAATGAACAAGTAAATTGTTTGAGCTGAAGCTGAAGTCTCTGCTCTCTGTCTGAACACATACAACTCAATATTTTGAACCGCTCCCATCCACTACTGTGTAGCTTAGCACAGCGCTGTGTTTGCTAACTCGATATGGATTCTTATGGCAGAACAAAAACTAACTCTAGAACTTATTTTTATGTAATCGTATTCTTCTGACAAGCAGAATGGTGCAGTTATGGTGCCCTCAGGTGAAACAAGCATAATTATTACTCAAACTAATAAACAAGATGCTGGTACTGTTTTTCATTCAAACCCTTAACAAGCTTAAAAATATAACAAAGTGATATTTTCAGTTAGTTTGATCCACTGTTTCTTTGTTTCACACGACCATGGCATGCTTGGCTTGGCTTTCTTGTTGTGGGAAAACTGCCACTCTAAAGACTATTACACCGCACTTTATATCCTGTTAAATTGCACATATCGGGTGCACAGCATGGGGCTTTCTGTTACTGTTACAGATATGTCTAAAATGAACAGACATTAGCAGAACAGTGACCAATGTCTGAATGAAGGAATCTCACACTTTAACACTTCGATGAAGCTATCAATGATACATAGCTCATGTGTCAATAAGGGCTTTACAATATGGGGAGCCACCATGGACATTATTCAGAACTCGCTTACATATAAACATATGAAATAAAAAAGTCAACTATGCCGAAAACCTTACACACAGAATAATGAAATGCTCTCATATACACACTTATTAACTCAAACTCGCTCATATAGTGTATTGAAAATCATGAGATTATCAGAAACCTGTCAAAAGCAACAGCGCTACAGCTCCAACTGCAGACACACTGGACAGTCACTTAGCAAGTCCTTTGTGTTCTTATTGGAAAAACCCTGAAAAGGACACTACAGAGATGCTTAGTGACTGTTCAGGCCTCTGTAACACTTTCTGCAGGCTGCTGAGCAGACATCAGTGTTCCGACTGAAAAAATTTACCACAACACTCTAACTCTAAGTGCACGTTTAGCTAAACATACCAACTTCCATTTCAAATAACAACTTCCAGTTCAATGAAATCATCTGAAAATATTTCAATAGTATATGTAAAAGCAACGTTTTTTCCCCAATTATCTATAAGAGCTTTTTACTAATTTATTTTAAACATTTTCACAGGTTTATATTAAAGGTTTTCACTAGTTTATCTAAGTCCCTTTCAACATTGTGTACACATTTTTTAAGTTATGTGTATGAGAGCATTTCATTCATATACATGCAAGGTTTTCAACACAGTATGTGTAGGAAGTTTGACTTCATAAGTGTGTATGAGAGTATTTCATTAGTATGTGTGTAAGGTTTACAGCATAGTATGGGACAGAGTTTGATTTCATACGTTTGTATGTAAGCTAATTCTGAATAATGTTCCTTGCTGGCTCTTCATATTACAATGCCACTGTCACATTAATTTACACCATTTTGTGGGTTGCCTTGGTGACTTGTGTGCAAGACAACCTTTTTGTCACATGATGATTGGGTTTAGGCAATAATACTTCTTGGTTAGGGTTACAAATACAAATAACACTATTATCAGCAGTTTTCTGACAATGTCCCAATCCATTGATCCAATCTAGCACACAGAAATTGTGCCTGTATGAAACAGCAAGTTAAAATAGAACTACTCGCCAAGAGAAATCAAAACATAAGTTGAAAAACAATGAATTAAGAAAAAAAAATCCCACTTTGTTCATTCTGGGTATTAAACCACCCATTTCTGCTTATGACCAGAAAAACAGCTTTTCCGTAAGAAAACAATAAAAGCTAATTGAGAGTGAAAGCATAGGAAATAGATATATCAAGTGCATGAGTGTAAGAGCTTCTGAGGAAAAATAAATCGCAGTTGGAAGTCAAAATAAATATGCAGCCGTTGACAGAAAAAGCCCCAGAGCTGTGAAAAAGAAAAACAGCCAGTGACAAGGCATCAGTTCACAGAGGCCAAATTGCATGGTTCAAAGTAGTATTCAGCATTCATTTTAAAAAAATCAATAAGAATTGAAAAAATGTGTTTTTGACATATGTGAGAAGAATCAATCATATCAGGGCCTGGCTTTGTTTTATCTGTTTCTGGAGCTGGTTTTGTTGTAACTGGCACAGATGATACAGAGGTTTTATATGGCTATGTTGAAAGTAATTCCAACAATCTCTTTGGCCACACCTTAAAACAAAAAAACAGTTCAATAAAGTGATCCAAACTTTTGTATGATCTAAGCATATCAATGCAATATGAACAGAAACTTTAATGAATCACAGATATTATACTTGCTAATCAGCATGTGGCTAACTAAAAAAAAACTGGTTTACACTTCACACTAAAAACTCATTCAATGACATTTCTGAGGAATTAAAGGTGTTTTTTATCTTCGTTGTAGTGTAAATGCTAATTTTTTAATAAAAATGGTATATTAGAGCTCACTAAAGTGCATGTCGCTTCTGTTTACGGAAAATAAATTAGGCAGTAAGGATTCAGGCTTGTTCACTAGCCATTTGCCAAGGGTTTTCCATCTCCTGTATCATAGTGGAAGCAGTAAGCAGCAGAGTACAGTAATTGTTTAATCGTGGATTGTGTGTGGACTGTGAACAAATACCAGACATTTGCTCATGACCTGGTTTTTGTGCTGCAGGTAAAAAAAATAATCCCCATACCTTTACAGAATCCAACCCTCTATGGGTGTGTGTAAATTAGGAATGTAATGGACACATAATTCACCTCTTGACTAAGCAAGCAAGTATTCATTTTATTCTCTATACTCTTTAATCGAGCAAGAATGTATTGTTCGTGTATTATTTTCTGTCACTTTGTATTTTCTGCAATGTTTTAAAAGGAGATAATCTCTAGTGTTTTTTCTGAATTTATTTTCTTTGCACTGTTCTTCCACCTTCCAATGCCTCAGGTCACTTTTCAAAGGCACAGGGAACTCCCAGTCTCCTTTATTTTTTTCTCTGACATTACTTCTCAAAGGGGTTAGCTAGACCGAAGTCTTTACCTCTGCAGAGAGTTTTCCATGTCATACGGTCAGATATCTTTTCAAGTTTTATTTGGTTAGATAATCTCTTCTACCAGGGTTTCCGCAGGGTTTCCGCAGGGTTTCCCCAAGTCTAAACTTGGCCTGAGCACCATGTAAGCATTGCGTAGCTGTCACGTATAAAAACCCTTTAAAACTGTCCACATTTGTTCTGTTTAAGCAACATTTGTTCTGTTTAAGCTGAACAAATGTAAGATAAGATGTCGGGAAAGCATGAAGTAGGATGAAGGAAAATGCCTCCAGCAGTATAAAAGACAATATGTATTACATTATAAAACACATCTGAAACATGTTAAAGGAAATGCACCTTTTTGCACCTGATGACTTACATCAAGGTGCAAAAAGTACAATGTGTAAAAATAAATAAAAATGGGAAGGTCTATTAAAGCCTTGCATACATCCAAATTTTTTCAAATTTTGTCTACACACAAGCTGATGTGGTGACATCTGCAGATAACTTTTTATCCATAAATTGGCATAAGTTTGTACAGGGTGGGAATGACGTCATAATCAAAACTTTGTACTGGATGGAGTCTGATAACAAAACTGACCACATCATGATTCTCAGGATGCTTGGTGAAAAACCAAAAGGAGTAAAAGGACCCAAAATCAGGACTACAGATGAAGGAGGTGAAGACGGGCAGAAACTCAAACAGACAGATCTAATAAACAGAACTAAGAGAAACAATAGACAGATTGCCTAACTGAAAGACTGACAGTGTAACCACAGGGAAATTAGATAGAACCACAGGATAACATCTGGCAAGGAGCAAAGGAATACCACGAGAATACACCATTCAAGTATAACATTATGACAAGTATTGTGTTGGTTCCCCTTTTTCCGCCACAACAGTCCTACTGAGGTATGTACTCCACTAGAGCCCCAAAGGTGTGCTGTGTTTTCTGGTACCAAGACATTAGCAGCAGATCCTTCCAAGTTCTGTACACTGCGAGGTGGGGCCTCCATGGATCAGCCTTGTTTGTCCAGAATTTCTCACGCCGTGGGGCTGGAAAGCAAAGCCATGAACTACGGTATCTCTACTCCCAGGTGCTCTAGGGCAGTTTCAGGCTGAGGAAGATTCACATAGTTTAAGGGTTTACAAACTTTGGTAGTGTTGCTTTGATGGTACAACAAAAACAAATATTATTCTTTACTTATTCACATCAGTAAAGAAAACATACAATTATTCTAATGAATCAGTAAGATCAGGAGTAACATGAGAAAAGCATATTTTAACAACCTTTTAGAAGTGTTTGGCTGAATTCTTCCCATTAGCAGCTGCTAAGAAAATTAGATCAAATCCCTCCCTTTAAACAAACAAAACCTCATCACCATACATGTGTCTCTGGCTCATTGAAAGCCAAAGTACATGCTGCACATGCACAATATGTCTTAGTTAAACATTATCTTCTTATTTCAATCAGCCAGAAGAAGCTAAGCATTTCTTTGGTGTAGTTGCATGCTTTGTCTATTCTGTTGATGAGGCAGAGACACATAACTCCAACAGAGAGCAGCTTATCTACCTCACACCTGTATTTCATCATTGGTTGAGCTTGGTGTTGCATTACTTCTGTTTTCTTAAGCATTTTCCACCAATTTTGTCATGCCTGGCTACATCAAGGAAGGAGACGAGTGAAAAACGACATTTAACAAGTCTCTCAGAGACTTCCTGTACCCATTTGTCTTTGTCTATCTTGATGAAATCCTGGTCTTTCTTTCAAGGAACATCTGTGCTTCATAGGCTGCTGGAAAACTGAATGAATGTGAATTCTAAGTCCCCCTCCATCACGTCTTCGAGAGTGTTCAGACGAAGACTGACCCGGAAAAGATTGAGTTGTCACCAACTGGCCAGTACCCACCACCCGCAAGCAACTTCAGAGGTTGCTGGGGTTTGCCAACTTCTATCACCGGTATATCTGAAACGACAGTCAGGTAGACTCACCACTTCATCCATGCGCTTTTTACTCCCGTTGCTTGTCCCCATCAGCACATAACTACTACATGGGAAATCGTGAGTTACTAGCAGTAATACTCCCTCTTAAGAAATGGAGGCACTGGCTGGAGGGATCGAGACAGCTGTTTGTGGTTTGGACCGACCACAAGAACCCAACCGATCTACAGAACGCAAAAAGATTGAACTCGCATCAGGCCCACTGGTTGTTGATCTTTGGTTGGTTCAACTTTTCAATAACTTACCGTCTGGGCTCTCGTAATGTTAAATCTGATGTCTCATGACTGTCTCTTGACAATCCTCTTCAGATAACAAAACCTCTGGCACCTACCTGCACCATTGGAAGCATTACCTAAAAAATTGAGGAGCAGATCCAGTTGGCCCTGCAGTCTGAACCTAACCCTGGAACGGTTCCACCCGACCACGGATTTGTTCCCTCAACGGTCCGTTCCGCTGTTCTTCATTGGGCACACCCTGCCAGGTTCACCTGCCACCCAGGTATCCATACAACCATTTATTTTCTTAAACACTGTTTCTGGTGGCCTTCATGAGACGGAGATGTGAGAGAGTATGTTTTGGCTTTTACTACTTGCCCACATTTCACCCCCTTCCCATGCTCTCTATGATAGACCAGTTCTACAAAGCAGACTTCGTAGCTCTTGAGAAACTGCCTCCAGCTACCGAAACTGCTACCCTCTTTATGTTTTCAGACTCCACTGCATCCCCTCTCTGATCGGGGCCCCCGGTTCATTTCCCAAGCATGGAAGACCTTCTGCACAGCCCTGGGTGCCAGAGTATGTTTAAGTTCCAGATATTATCCCAAAACCAACAGACAACCAACAGAGAGGCTCTATTCCAAGAATAGTCCTCTTAAGTCTGTATCTAGGAAACTAGCTTACCATCATCTGTCATGATTACGCCTGGTTGTGGTGTTGTTTTGATATCTGAGCCTTACGTCGGGCTGAAGCTTTCCGAGGTGGAGTCTGGCCGACTCCTGCATTCACACTTGTGCATTAATCGACCACATCAGGAGTCCTTTTTAAGGACCAGCAGGAGCAGCCAGTCTTTGCCAGATTGTCAACGTCCTCCATGTGGTAATCAGGTCTCTCCTGTGGCTACCAAGCACACTGTGTTGAGTGATTGATTTACCTTTGTCTCCTTTGTTCCTCAGCTTCCTCCATGGAACCTGATGCTGATTCCAATCAGCAGTTCAGCTCAGTCTGTTTCCCTTGTGTCAATACCTGTGGATGCATCTGGGAGAACTCACCTATCTGCCTGCTCACCCTCTGATGGCTCTGGTGCTCCCCCCCTCCTCTCTTAGATTCTGATGACCCACCTGGGTTGCTTCTATGACCCCCTGGCTGACCATCATTCCTTTCAAAATAAACCCTTTTCTCTCACTAAAACTATTTCTGGTGTTCTGCTTCAGAGTCCATCTTATATTGGCTCACATGAGCTGTGACAATGTTAACTGTAATCCTGACCCTGGTAAGAGGATGACTTCAGTAAATACTAACATCCAGTCACTGAAATTTGTCCTCTTAGGCCTTAAAACACATTTGTACCAGCAAGAAGGCAATTATTATTCTAGGTAAAGCCGGCTGACACACAACAAGCTTATCAGAAGCTTGATTTGCTGTGAAGACCAGTTATGATTCATCAAGCTTCATCCTTTCGGGTGAGTATCAAACAACTCAACAGAACTGTGTCCTTACTGGCTACCAGTGTAATCATATTGCCATTCAGACTTTTGCTGTGCATCTCTGTTTAAGTAGGAACTAAAGTGGCGGTTAAGCAGTAAAATCTTTAATCTGCCATGTCTAATACCAGATTTTATGGTCCTCCAGTCTTGTTGGCAGTCGAGTCCTATGTCTCAGCAGATTTCATGCAGCAGAGCGGTTTGCATATACAGCCAGTGTTGATTTACACAGTTATCCACCAACACTAAAAAGATCTATGATCTTCAGGTTTACTTCTGGATATAATTTCCCTTATTTTCATTGGAAAGATTTGAACTTTCACTACCATTTCTTAAATCGGTTTTTTGTCCTCCATAGTTTTCAACATCTGCTTTTCTTATGAACTTCTAAGCCAGTGTTGAATCACATTTTCATTATCTATTATTTTATTTTCCTCGTTCAGCCAAATATCTATATATATCCATCTATCTATATCTATATATATATAGATAGATATATATAGCAGATTTTGAAAATTATGGATGACAAAGGCTTTACTGGCAGAAACATTCTATTATTCACGATTTCCTCCTGTGACTCCAGCACAGTAAGGTGAGGACACGCCCAGTAGGGAGGACGGCAGCAGCTGGTGGTCACGGCGTACTGGCGCTGGAGACACTGGGCATGCCAGAGGAATCCCTGGAGCCTGTGGCACGTGGCTGAAACTCCGTGTCCTCTCCTGTGTAACAATAAAACAAATTGAGTAATCAAACATGAGTTAAAGTCTTTAATTGAACAGATTTGAAACCACGTCATACAGCATTTACGCATGAACCTCTATCTTGTAGGGCTGTGAGCAGGATACTGTATGAACACGTTTGTTGTGAGTTACACAAATACATGGGTAGTTACCTTGGGGGTTGTCGGACGTGCTCCCACCACCCCTGAGCGAGCAGTGTCACCCATGATCGCGCCAACTCGCTGTTCAAACAGGGTGGGGCCCTCTTCTCCTGCTCCACCGCCTGTTTTAACCATACTTCGACGGTGGGCAGCCAGCCTCCGCTTCACATCGACCTTGATGTCGGACCACTTCTTCTTGACCACCGCTTGTGTTTGGTTCTCCGACCCCACCGCATTCACAGCTTCGCACACGCTCTCCCACCCACTCCTCTTACGTTTGCTGCTTATTCCAGATGATAGCTTGCCAAAGAGCACATTTTTGCGCGCCTCCACTTCGGAAAGTGGCACTTCCATCTCAGTTTTGTTTCAAGTTTTTCTTTTTTCTCATCTTACTCAGTCGTTTTTTATATCTTTTCTGATCGTGCAGAGAGGAATCTCAGGTGCAGGGCTCATTTAAATATTATTTGCATATTTAAGTAGGGGGGGTGGACAGGGAGGAGTCGGGTACTCCGACATGGGCGCTCAATTCCACGTAGATTGGGATGTACAAAAGAAATGTGCTTGGATTCATTCATATCATCACATTGATACTTCTGGATATTTTTGTACATTGGAGGGCATTTTGGTTTGAGTGTTTGTTTTGCCATGTTTCAGTAGGAAATCCACGCTAGTCTTTGTACATGAGGCCCCAGGTCATGTTTTTTCCCCTGTCACTTAGCTTCACTCAAGTCACCTGTTTTCTGTTCCACAGCTGCACATCATTACCAATCACCTCCTCGCAGTATATAGTTTCCTGGTTCCTCTCACTCATTGCAAAATCCTCACTTTACCTTCCACGCTCAAGCCACGAACGCTTAGTCTCGTTTTGCTTCATTGTCTTGTTTTTCACAGTGCCATAGTCTTGTCTCACAGTTTTGGAAGATTTTTGATAACCAGCACAGCCTCTGTTCTTGCCTTACCTTTAGTTTTTGGAATAAACCATTCCATTTTGAAGTCTGCATCTGCGTCCTCCCTTCCTGCATCATTCCTGGCACTTTTGTATACTTGCAGCCGTCTGTTTTTTTTGTTGTTTGTTTGTTTTTTAGAAAAAAAAGTCAAAGTACTCAACAATTACCAACAGCACATTCAGCACAAAATGGCAAAAGAGCATCTAAATGTAAATCAAAAACAGAGGTTTGTGATACAGTAAAACAATGTAATAACCATTTTCTAGCACATCCAGTTCAATAACTGTCTGAAAAAACTAAATAATTTTTGTCTCATCACTAACACTCTTTGTGACACAGTTTTGGTTTGTGTGGACTTGTTTCCCTTTACATTTTTAAATGTGCTATCAATATTCATTCACAAAATGTTTCACTTCCTCCTATTTGTCTGGCTATAATGTTTCTTACCTGATATACATACTTTATCTTTGGAAAATTTGTAAGATTTCCAGTCATCTTGTCATGATTGGTCAGTCAGGAGAGATTGAAAGGATGGAACAAAATCTATTGATGTCTGACAGTTTAATTTAAAACAGTTTTGTTTAGCAGTTAGACTCTGATGTATCATTTTCGTGAAGGGTAAGAATAGGACACTTTGGAGTTCAGATGCTGGTAGGGGATGAGCTGAGTTTAGAGGTGGCAGAGACCTCTAATAGATATCTATTGTTCCCAATGCTGACAGATTTTCTGTGTACTGTAATGGCAAAATGTGACTCCCAAACCTCGGCTCTTTGATCCTTGAAAAGAAATACAAACTTTGCGAAGGTTATCATATATAATTGTCCAATGACTTCAAACTCAGTCCCACACCTAAAATGACAGTGGTGAAATTAAGTGGCATTTTCAGTACAATCTCCGTTAGGTGATCATTTATGTATTCAATTTTACATTACCACACTGTTCTTTGAAACAGTAGTACTGAATTCATGTTCTTATATAATCCGGTATCTGTGTGTTTTGTTTGTCTTGCTTAATGAGCACTCCATTAACTTTTAAAGCACTGGGAAAGACAACAAAAGTAAATGACATTATCATAATTTAGTCTGGAAATTGGAACCACTCCCCAAAGCAACAGTTACACATCTCAGTGTGCCACAGTTTCTTTATAAAGACGAGGGAGTGGTGCTCTGACAAAATGGGCCAGGGTGATCCACCATCTCATTCCACTTAACCTAACAATACTACCTAGCAAAATGTATTAATAGATAACTTTGCTGTTTTATTTTTTATATGGCCGGGTTGGCTGCTGTTCTACCGAGCAACAAAAGCTATAATCTCAGTTCAGCACACCCAGACACATACACAAATATCAGCTCTGCCAGGAAACCAATAACAAGAGGTGAATATGGGGTCAGTCTGCCTCATAATGTATCTGCCCCCTTGAACAGTTTTCTTACTATGTGGAGATTAGATTGCAGTTGATAATCTTGAGATCATTACTCTAAAGGATATACACATGAACCCTTTCCAGTGTTTAACATAGATAAATTAATTTCACTCAGTGGGTTTACATGATGAGATTAACTCGATTATAGCTATAGTTGGGTTATGCTCCTTATCTGAGCAAGGGTAATTATCCTTTGTTAAATGGCGGTGAAAGTATCGAATCACTGCCACAAAGCATGCAATACCACAGTAGATAAGTGGCGCTGTACCCATTTCAACTATCGCTATTATATTAGGGCTGCATGGTGGTGTGGTGGTTAGCACCTTTGCCTCACAGCAAGAGGGCTCCAGGTTTAACTCTGAGCTGGGGCCTTTCTGAGTGGAGTTTGCATGTTTTCCCCATGTATGCGTGGGTTATCTCTGGGTACTCCGGCTTCCTCTCACTGTCCAAAAAACATGCATATTAGGTTCATTTGTATCTCTAAAATTGTCCTTTGGAGTGAGCATGTGTGTGGTTATTTGTCTCTGTGTGGCTGATATTACAATATCACTCAAAAACTATAAAAAGTGACAGACATGGAATTCATAACAATAAATGATAATGGCCCAGTCACCTGCATATTGCACCTTGAGTACATGTAGCATAAAAGCATCATTAGAGAAGGATGCAGATTCAAAAACATAACCCATCCTCTCTCTCTCTCTCTCCACCTCGTCCCCCCCCCCCACCCCCCCCACCCCTCTCCACATACACAAACCAAGGGTCTCGAGCCTACTGCATACAGTACACACTCAAACACTTGCACCACTCACCTCAAGGGAAATTCAATTTCCTATCGCACCCGCAGCACACCACAACTCAAAAACATAACCCATCCTCTCTCTCTCTCTCCCCCTCGTCCCCCCCCCCCCCCTCTCCACATACACAAACCAAGGGTCTCGAGTCTACTGCATACAGTACACACTCAAACACTTGCACCACTCACCTCAAGGGAAATTCAATTTCCTATCGCACCCGCAGCACACCACAATCCAAAAACATAACCAATCCTCTCTCTCTACTCCCCCCCCCCCCCCCCCCCCCCCCCCCCCCATCATAACAGCACATAACACACACCATAAGGACCCTGAGTCTATCGCACCCACATTGCTACACAACTCACATTGCACGGAGTTTCCCAGGGTCTCCTGAGTTACTCCAAGACCATGGCACTACACGCAGCAGCTCCCAGCGAGATCACGAGTTGAGCGTGCACCCCCTTGGTTTCTACACCAAACTCCATGGTAACCAGCTGGTTGCGTAGGAGGGAGACCACTGAGTAAAAACTCTCAAGCCAACCCTAACCCTAACCCAAATTTGTTCCACAGGTCTTAGTCAGCATGAATTTTCGTTTACATCACTATTAAAGCAGATTCATTTTGGGCCACTTTTCTATTACCAGGCTCTCCGAATAACCTGGGTACCTCTCTTAATATCTAGAATACACTCCTTGATTACCGCCCAGTGTAATTTTAGTTTGGTTAAAGGACTTTTACAAGATGATTATGACTTTTTACACTAGTGGATCAACCGAGTTTTTACACGTGAGAGCAGTGAAAAGCCATACATTTCTTAACACAAATTCACAGCCCAACTCATTTTGGATAATGAGGCTCTAATTTAACAATTGGATTAGCCTTCATAATGAAAAATTTAATTTTCTGAATAATGTCTGTAAATTGTCTTTGAATACATTATTTCATCCCAAACAGAAACACCATTCCCTCTTCCTTTATAAAGCCCTAACCATCGGCCCCCCCCATCACCACTGAAAAACTTAATTTTAATAATTCAAATAATTTTTCCACCCTAAATCCGACCACCTTCTCCTCTTTTTTATAACTCCCCATTCCATTTACCCTTACCCTAAGGTCACAGGACCAAAGTCCTAACCTTAAGCCTCCTCCCCTGGATCACCACTGAAAGATTAATTTGAATCATTTCAAAAAATTTTCCAAAATTTTTTTTTTTCGCCTTAAATTTGACCACCTATTCCATTTTTTATACCTTCCCCTTCCATGTACCATTACCCTAAGGTCACAGGACCATGCCATAAAACCTAAGTCCAACGTTATCATGCCACTCTCCCAAAAATATTTTTTACACGGTCCCCACCTCATCTCTTTTAACCTCTCTCTCCTTCTCACCCCCTCACTTTCTCTCTCTTCCTCCACATACACAAACCAAGGATCTCGAACCTATTACATACACTCCATACCACTCACCTGCACAACTCACCTCAAAGGAAACCTTGGTTTCCTATTGCACCCTGCAGCACACTACACCTCAAAAACATAACCTGCCCCCATTTCCACTCTTTTTTCTCTCTCCCATCTCTCCCCTGATCCCTCCACACCACCCAACATACACGAACCAAGGGTCTCGAACCTATTGCATACATCCCATACCCCCCCCCCCCCCACCCCCCACCTTCCTTGCAGCACATAACATACACGCAAAAGGACCCTGAGTCCCCTACCCACATTTAACACATCTCATGGAGTTTCCCACGGCCCCCTGAGTTACTCCAAGACCATGCCAGTACACACAGTAATTACCAGCCAGATTACGAGTTGTAGCATGCATCCCCTTGGTTTCTACACCAAACTCCATGGCAGCTAACTAGTTGCGTAGGAGGGAGACCACTGAGTAAAAACTCTCAAACGTAACCTAAATCAGTTATTAAATCATTTGCAATAGCAACAATGAAGGTAACTCTGCACCTGTTTGTCATCATGTTATTTTTCTCAGCTCTCTCCAGCAGCAAAATCCAATCCGATGTTGCTCCTTGCCCCATGTCTTGCTTGTACACTTTCTCTCTTCTCCCTTGCTTCCTCTTATAGTGTTGTGTTGGGTCTCTTTGCAGCATCTGCCACAACATTTTTCACCCTTTTAAGTTTCTTTTTAATGAAAATATTACAAAATGCTTTGACCAGATTTGAAAAATAAATGGTTAGCGATAAAGGGATACTGGTAATGGGAAAAATATTAAATAGTGTGACCCCAAGTTTTTAAAGGAACTAAATATTCACTTAAATTGCATTTGATGACATCACTGACTGATCACAGCTGCTTGGATTCTTGGATTTTGAACACATTTTTAAAATCCTTTTTAGATCCTTTTATTAATTAATTTCCACAACCATGAACAAATCTATTCTAAGTTATGAATTTTTCTTTTGGTGTTCATATCTTTTTGTATAATTTGTTATCAATGTCCAGAAATCATCAGTTTGGAAGAGGGACAACAACTTAGTGGGCTCAGTATTTGTCAAATCCCTGTCTCCTCAATAACCAACAGGCTAAAAATACCAAATCCACCCCTGTAACACTTCATCGGTTCCTAAAAAAACCCAGTCATCTTTACCACTGACACACTTGTTTCCAGTGCAATACATCTGTATCGTATTCCACTGAAGTCCATCGAAGTCCACATTTTGCCCTGTCATTGCGATCTCGTCGACCCATGTCTCCCTCAATGCCCTCTCTGATCCGTCACTCTTCTTTCCGTCTGACAGCGAACAGTCACTCTAAGGAAACTTCTCACCCTCTTCATTGGCAAAACTTTAAACCAAAAACCTTCTCTTGTTTAGTGTTTTTTTAAGCAATTTATCAAATTTTCACCCCAACATGTTCGATATAAACACTTCCACGTAGCCACATGAACTAATGGTCGTGAATGATACAGCATTTTATTTCATGTGTTTATGTTTAGGTTTATGCATTTAGCAGACACTTTTATCCAAAGCGACTTACAAATGAGGATATAACATTACAGCTAACATCAAAGCGAACACCAAGCTACATAGAAGGAAGCCACTAGTCAGACTCTGTCAGAGGTGACAGTGTAGAGATAGAATGCAGGCATAGTAGAGATAGAATGCAGGCATTTCATACACAGTCATCAGTTTATATAATTTTGTACAATTCAGATAATACATACCTACCATCTAGTGGTAGGGAGTAGAAACAAGATTGGATGTGTTATGTGTTCTATTCAGTGTGGTAGCTTGTCGCAAATGTGCGACAGTGGCACTTCAGGAGATCAATCTTTTTTTTTTATTCTTACTTTATATCGTTTCTTTTATTTTTACTTAATTCATTATGGTAAAAGTGTGTTTTTAATTCTAGTTGCTGGTGCATGACTTGATACTGTAAAGTGAAACAGTGTCGAGCCATGCAGGAAACTAAAGTTATGAACTGCAATTTCTCAGCCCCTAGGTGCTCCAGGGAAGCTTCAGGAATGGTCCCAGAAATGTGCATAACAAAGGTTGGTCTGCCTCATAAGCACCTGGCTAAATACCTTGGAGTTCTCCCCTGTGAGTGAGAGGATCACCTCACTACAGCTGTATGTCGCAAGAGGGAAGGTTTTGACTGTTGATTGTGCAATCTGAAGGACCTTCATTGTGGATGCTGCTTCCAAGAGCTATGGCCTGAAGATTGTTTGCCTGTTATGGCGGTAACTGGTGAGGGAAGTCGTCAGACTGAAGAAGAAGGCCTTTCGAGCTTGGTTGTCCCAGGAGTCACCTAAAGCAACTGACAGGTAATGAGTGGTTAAAATGGCTGCAGTCTTACCGGTTGCTGAAGCTAAAACTCGGGTGTCGGAGAATTTTGGTCATGGGGAAGGAATTTTGGTTGACCTCAAGGATGTTCTGGCAAACCATTATGTGGTATGAGGTACCAAAATTGCTTTTTTATTACCAAGGCAACAGCTGTGTCTGCATTCTTGGCACTAAGTCTTGCTTGTTTACAGTGTGGGCTGGACTCCGCCAGAGGGTGTTGAAGACTGTGGTGAAGACAGGTGTTCATGTCAAATATTGCCTTTCTAGCTTTTCAGAATTATGCAAACTTTACTTTTACATTATATACTGCATTACCAGTTATGATTGCACAGCTTTCAAAAAAATATTAGTAGTATCAGGTGAATTATAAGAGTGAAGTGAAGTAAGGTGATTTGAGTACACATAAAGTGACAAAAGTTCAAAAAAGCTTGTCATTCACAGACCTACACATTGTCCACAGCACTACCTGTAGCGCTGTAGTGCCTCTCTCCCTAATGTGCTGTTATACAGCCTAATGGCCCTGGGTTGGAAGGATTTTCTAAAGTCTGTCTGTAGAGCAGTTCAGTGATAGCAGCCTGCTGCTAAACAAGCTCCCCTGTGCTGTCATGAGGCTTGCAGAGGGTGGCTGACCTCATCAATGATGGCCAGCAGCTTGTCCAGTGTCCTCCTCTCTGTAACTGCCACAACCGACTCCAGCTCCATCCCAACCACAGAGCTAGCACGTCTGATCAGTCTGTCCAGTCTATTTGTGTCCCTCTTTCTGATGAAGAAGAAAGTTTTGATCAAGGGTTCTATACTACATGATAAAGAACAGTCCACCTGCGTGCATGAATTCAGACTTCGCATTTTGGAAAAGTTCAGGAAAGCAATTTTTCAATCTACAGAGAGACAAAAGAAAGATATGAAGAAACAAAATGCATATATACTTTGAATGAACACACAGTTTAGCCAAATGAGAACTCTTCTTAGACTATCCAATATTTTTTCATTGTGACTGCTCTGGATATTTTAAGTCATACAACACAAGAGTTTTTGTTGTCATACAACACAAGAGTTTTGTCACTGCAGTTCATAAGAAGAAATAACTATATATAAGGAGAAATTTATATACAGAAAGCTGTATCCAGACTTCCTGGAACGTTATAACCAGTTTTATGGTCGTTTTCTCCTTTCTATTCACTTGTTGCTGATAATTTGACCAGCTGCTGCTTTCTGCTGACATATTACTCTCGGTCAGAGTCAGAATCCTGCTTGGATCTACACAAGTGCTGAAATGATGAAAAACAGACATTTTCTCAGCTCAGGGGCTCATCAGTCAAACTTTAGCCACTATGTGATGGTCTAAAATCCTGGTTCAAAAATCATGTTTAAATCATGCACACATAAATGGAAATTAATGTTGGGCAGTATTTAAAAACACATAGACTCACATAAAAACCCCATTAACCTTAAAACACAAATATACTAAGAACAGCAGGAAAAACAAATTCAGGGAGGGGTTTTTTTGTTCACTTTAATAGCAGTTCTCCAACACATTAGAAACACACTCATATCCAAGAAAATTACAATGACATCATCAAGGTGAGGAACAGAATGGATGTAAAGGCCCGTGTGTGGCATTGGCTGCTGGACCCGCAGCGTGTGAGTGAATATGAAACCCAAACTATCCCTTTCAGTTCTGACCCCAATGGCTACGCCTGCTGTTTGTCAAGATTTGCTTTTTCTCATGTCTCTCAGGGTCAAACACACACACACACACATACAGATGGGCATAACCAGAAACAGATTTTTTCGTGTCAGTAAATTGAAAACAGAATCACTGAGCCATCTAATCTAGACTCCATTGATCCGTATTGACAGCCCTCTTCCTTGCATTTCATTTACTTTTCACTGACAGCTGCTCTCAGATGCACCAAACCACAAAGGGAGAACGAATTAAATCAGAGGAAACTGTTAGTAAAGTTGTGGGTGTGAAATGGATGATGATGTCTCTGTTTTTGCCCTGCAGGTGACCACAACTCCTCACGAACTTTACTCCGACCCTAACTATGACCCTAAATGCTGACCCCCTCCTAAATCTCTGGGTGTGACCATCAACTCTTGGATCGTGTTTCTACGTGACATTATCGTGCATTCCACAATGTTGCACAGAGCAATTCAGAGTGGAAATTTAATGCAAAAATCTCACTTAAAAAAATTATACACTTAGTTGAAATTGGCATTTCAATAAAATTCTAAATTAAGTGTGGAGTTAAAACAAATTTACGACATCTTTACATATAGTACATGATGCATGTGAGTTAAAAGTTACTCATTGCTATAGAGAAGGATAATGATAATAAAATGTCAATGTCTAAATAATTGTTTAGTGCAATTATCTCTTGTTGTTGCGAGTTGACTTGAACTGGGACTCAACACCAATACATTCTCTGTTCAGTGAGTCACTGAAAAAGACAAAAAACAAACCTCTACAGTGATGTAGTATGAGGGAGAGCAGTGTAGCAAGGACATATGTAATAAGAACTAATGTGAATCAACACAGTATTGATGCTGTGGGGATAAAACACACCACACTCTACTCCAAAGATGATATCACAGTGGTTCTCTGTTGCACTGAGATAAAAAAAACAAAGAACCAGCACAAACATATGACAGACCTCTGCCTTAAAAGTCTGAGCCTGATTGTCTTCAAAGAAACCAGGCCAGGATTTGAATCAATGACTGCTAAATGTTTCTTTGTACTATAAAGTTTGCCATCACATATCAGAGTGTAAAAAACAAGAGGTGGTCATTTACTACTAAAGTGTTAAACAGCACAACTGAAAGGCTATTAATTATAGTACACAGTTCCCATCTCTATCACACCTTGTTTTCACATGTTTGAATCATAATATACAGATTAGGGTAAATATACGGATTAAACAATATACAGATTGTTTAATGTAAATTATGCTTTAATTTTGAGATTAATAAACCTCACTTTGGCAGTAGAAGGGGCTTGTTGACGTTGAAAAGCACAAAAATACAGCACACCACATATATAACTATATATAAGTTATACATTGGACACAAGACCAAAATGCTGTCTGTGTCTTTGCTGTACACTTTCACATTTATAAAATCTCTGCTGGACTGAAGTGACCCTATAACCTTGTTTTTACAACCCACATACCTCCAGTAACCAGCCTCCAGATCTGAAGCAGTTATTGAGGCCTTTCTCCAGAAATCCTGTCAGGCCTGACTCCTTGTAAACTTACCTCACCTTCCACTAGCAGGTGGACGTATTGTGCATTTGCAAATTTGTTATAGAAAGAAGTAACCGTGCATACGTGTGGTTGACATTTTGTAGGTACATAGAATGAAGCGTTGTTGTTCCTGCTGTGTCCCGGTATCAAAAGATACAAATAATTTACTTACCTGAAACTTTTACTTCTATTATGGTATTGAAATATGATATTTGTTGTGTAAATTTCTATGCATGCACTTGAAACTTTGAATATTTCAAATGATGAATCCTGAGAAATATGGGGGCCTTGAGGAGAATATGAAAGTTTTTAAAAAATCTTTTTGAAAAAACAAAATGTTACTAACCTGTAATCACTCTAGGCAACAACATATGGTTTAGTAGTGGAGCAAAATAGGAGGAATTGGCCTATGCAAGTAACAGAGAAGCCCAAAAACTTTCTTTTTTCATTACCACTTTCAGTCAATAACTGTGTGGTTGTTTTCCACACAACAGCTGGGCGTGGTAAAGTAGTTTACCTTGTTGGAGGTTGGAGGTGTGTGGCCTGAAGGTTCCATTACTTATGCTCTAATGTTAGAAATGCAGCTCAGCTCTGCTGTCGCAGAAAGTTGTTACTGTCTGTTTCCTCTGTAATCTCGCCCTGTGCCTCTTTCTGTTCCCAGGGGGTGACTGTTTCTTCTCTTACACACCCATGATTCAGAACAAGAGGAGCTGTAACCCCAGACACACACACATAGTAACACCAGCCCACCGTTTCAGGATCAGTTACTGAATTAGCATCTCAGACTGGAGTGTCAGGAACAGAATCGGGGAGAGAACAACCCATAGAATTTCTTTTCCTGTCTATTATCGTTTCACTCGTGACCTCCATCCGACTCCCGATCATCTGTTTTATTTTACAGCTCCAACAGATGTTGCAAAGATCAAACACTATAGGTGGAACACTGCATTTGAAGAAATCTACATTTGAATAAAATGAAAATACATTCTTATTCATTCTTGGCAGCATAAAACTGAATTAATACAAAGAAAACAACACAACAGAAAGAGACTTACTTTCTTTCCAAGGTAGGACTTGTAAGATAAACACACAGTCATTTTGTCATTTTTAGTTGGGGTCCTGCAATTCTTCGACAGTAACATGAACTTGTTAGTTTTAAATGTAATGTATGTATCTCACTCCCCACTCCCCACTCCTTATGTTTATTGTGCCCAATGGAGACATGAAATGAAGAAAACATGAATCCATGGAGTTGAGAGTGCTTTCCAGGATTAAGCCTAGGCTTTACAGTGAATGTTATTTGGGTTGAGGTTGGCAAAGCTTTGGGTTTTGCACTCAGTTGTGATGGTCAACTCTTGATTAAAACAGCCCCTCGCCCGCACATGAGGATATAATTTTACCCAAAAGCTTCGGCAGTGAAATTCAAGCTTGAGCTGTAGGTGCTTTGAAATGCATGTTGCATTTTGCAATACAGTATATCAATGTCTAGTTTAAGGATATATTAAAGTTGCCCCTTAGAGATTGGCGCTGAAGGTGAAAATATATTCCCAAACAGGCCTGGTATTAAATTTGTGCTACTGTATGGCTCAGTACAAAAACTTGGTATCTAAGGCTGATTTTCCTGTTCGTGACAGTTTTTGAAAGCCAAATGTCATGGCTCAGAGTTGTTGTGTGCACATTTCCCTTAGAAATGACAATGACAATCTCAAGGTTGTCAACAAACCACAGAATAAGATTAAGGTTGGTCTTTTATCAACTCACTATGATGTGGCTTGTCTGTGTATTTTTGTTTTGACATCCTGGTGGGTCTCTAAACCAACTGTTCAGAAACAAACCCAGGTGGTTTGGAGCTTAAGACTTGAATAGGAAGTTAAAGTTTGAATGGGATGTTATGGTTTGAATTACATTAAAGTTGGGGATAAGAGTTGGGGTTGACCGTTCAGATCTGATGGGTAACAGTAGGAAATAAGTTAAAGAGTGCAGTATTTTAACATAGTTTCTCCTTGTGTGGAGAGAGGTGAAGAGAAAATTTAGGCTCAGTCCCAGTTCCTCCCCATTTGCAGTATTAAGGTGACCTTTCCCTTTGATGGATTAATGTATAACGCTCATCATGCCCTACAAAATGGGGCTTTGGGGTTAATTTAGATGGCTTTATGACCACTACTTTTTGATCATTAAAAGAAAAGACTTTTTTAGGTGTAAAGCCAAGTTGTTGGGCCAAAGGTATTGGGACAAAGTCAACAGGCAGACAAGCTTTGTGTCACATCTCAATCAAGTTTTATTAACATAGCACCAAATCACAACAAATGTCATCTCAGGGCACTTCAAAGATGCAATCCAATTCAAGCCAATTAGAATTGATTTCATTGTAATCCAATTTTAAATCAAATCCAATTAATTCAATTTCAAATTAGTCCAATTCATACATACAGAGCCAATTCAAAGAAAGTAGCATAGTTAAAGAGACCAACAGATTGCACTGAAACTTCACGATAATTGCAGGAATTTGTTTTTATGTTCTTTGCTTCTCTCATCAACTATTTATCCAGTTCTCTTTAAACTTGATAGATTTTGCTGGAGACACCAGGCAATGCAGTGAAGTCATTTGGAGCCCCTCACAACTACAGGATGCCTCAACTCGTGGGAAACGAGTTGAGTTAACTGTGCCAGGAAAAATCTTGGCACAGTTATAAAAGCAACGGATCTCAACAGGTAAGATTTTTGGTTGTTGAAATGAAGTTTTAGTATTAGCCCTGTGTTAACATGAGTTTTGCTTCTGACTCACTGCATTTTTTTTTCATGACTATAGCAGGAATCACACACAGCAGAACACATCATGAGATTACAGTCAACATCTTGATGACTAAACTATGATGTGAAAACTGGGAACTTGCACAGGACACACGAAGAATTTGGTCACAGCTCTTTGAATAATTCCAGAAAAAGTGATGTGCGCATAAGCTCTTTGCTTTGTTGAATGTAGATATTATGCACTGATATCCACTCGCCATAAACAGGATTCATAAGAATTATTTCCACAGTATTATACCCAGAAGGTTTTTAGGGTCACTGAAAGTTTAAAGGCAGTCTTTATGGGAGTTCACGTGTTCATGAAATAGTTTCAGGTGTTTGCTTTTAGTGCTTTTTAACAGAATTATGACTGAAAATGATAAACGTTCCAGTAAGAATTTCCGTAGCCTTTAGGAAGTCTCTTGAGAAATTTTCATTTTGATTTCATGGATAGCTCTGTGGTTCTTGAAAGATTTTCAATATAAATATGGGTGTATGCCACAACACACTCACAGAAAATCACATTAGCTCTGGTCCAGCCACCAAGATTTAAGTATCCTGTTTATGTTAGACATCAGAATCAGACTTTCTTGCCACAAGACAGCAAATAAACAACAAGACCGTGTATATGTGTACGTAAGAGAGAAAGAAAGGACAGAGAAACAGATGTAACAATGGTTGGATTTAAATGGATCCTTTATGGTTGCTTTAGATTTTATTTGACACATGTATATGATATAAACATGATGATTTGGTTGGATGTGTTTCAAATCCTGCAAGCTCCTATGCAGCTCTTGATATTTGTTTAACATCCACATTAGCTTTACATTTTGAATTTAAAAAAGTGTGGCAGTAGTAAGGGAATTTTAAGTCCACTTTTATCAGATGTGTCTTTGTTCTTATATTTAGATTTTATATTTTCAGATTTGTTGGTGCATTGTAAACCATTTTGGTTGTGAGACATTCACTTTATGAAAAGTTTTAGCCATCTTTTCACAAACTCTTCTTGTCCAAACATTTGCTTATGCAATGTGTGTGGCATAAGCAAATGTTTAAGCATAAGCAAACTAGAGCAGCTGAAACTTGAATTTCCCTCTGGATCAGTAAAGTATATATTTATCTATTTGTCTATCTACCTTTCATTTGTTTTTATCACAAAAGTAATTTTGTGTGGCTTTCACCACTAAATCTGTGCAGGGCATCCAGCAATAGGGCAAGCTAATACGCTCTTTAAATGGTGTGCAAATTCCACACACTCTGTGCACTCCAATGTGGAATCAGGCCATAAACCTTTTAATTGTATATGTTATGCATTCGAAGGGTCCACTGGTTCCTTGTAAAATTATAAATGGACTGTACTAATATATCGCTTTTCTAGTCTAGTTGACCACTCAAAGTGCTCTTACATTACAAGTCACATTCACCCATTCACATACACACTCATGCAGCATGTCTTAGTCTATGCAGTGTTACAGGCTACTTTCGACTGAAGATGAGTGAAATCAAAACTCCAAAGAAAATTTTGAAAGACCTTCAACAAGCCTGGAGAACCATTGTGTGGCTGCTTGGAGACAAAATTTCAACAAAAATGAGGGGTGGCTCAAGAAATCTGCACAGGACTTTATGTAATGTAAAGCATCTCAGTTTCGGTATTATATGTATGCATGTGTGTTTATCTGCCTATTTGTAGATAGAAATTACATTTTATATACACAAAACATTTTCCAGGATGGGATCTTGAGAGATAATGCATTTGAGCAAACAGCACTCCCACACACTCACACGGACTGCCCTGAGTAAGGGTAAGCAGTACATTAAAAGCAGTTGGTGAAGCAGCAAAGAGGCCAAGTTTTGACAAGTCTCTCCATCCCTTTTTTTCTTTCACTCTTTCACTCTACCCATCCATCTCTCTCTCTGTCATCCCTTCCTCTATTTTCAGACGTTGCCCTCCTCCCATCTCCTCTCGTGTCAGACATGTCGGCAGCATTTTTTTTCTTTCCCAAGGAGGACAGACACACAACATGAATTATTACCATGTTCCTGTCCTGTATGGAAAGGCAGGGAGAAGGATTTAGGACAGCAGAATCACTCCACATCCTTCATCTCACAGCAGAAAACTTGTCTTTTTCATTTTTTAGCCAAAGGAATTGAAGATATCCTCCCCATTGTATATTCTGTATAGCAAATGAGTTCTTTTCATCCTCTGCATGGTCCCTATTGCCATGGCCAAACTGTTTTTTGCTCATGATTCTTCTGGAATCAGAAGTGTTTTTGCCAAACTGTTTATAATAAGTAAGTAATAGTAAGAATTGTTTTCCAGGTTTCTGCTTGAGACAAGTGATGCATTATTAGCATCCTTATGCCCATACTGCCATTTCATTTAGGGTTAAGGAACGTGTCCTTATCCTACATTGCAATGTGATCTTATAACAGACATACTGAAAATACATACACTAGAACATATACATATATGTAGCACTTTTACAATAAAGGCTCAATAATTGTAAAATTGCAAAATTTTCCTTCCTCAGTTCTCTAGTGCAAGATGCTCCTGTCATGCTATTAATTACTTTTACATCCCTGATGTGACATGACAACAATAGCCTCTTTCACACATGCTTTGTGCCTTATAATGCAAGAAAGATGCTCTCTTTAAGCCACTGCTGTTCCTCCTCATCATTCACACATGCCAAACAGAGGTGGAACAGCCTGGCATTGCTCTGTTATTTAACGCATCAAGCTAACGTAGCGAACCAGCTAAGGGACAGCAGTACTGTTGGTTTGAGTGGCATGTTCCGCATTGCCAGTTTGATGATTGTTGTCAAGGATCGAGGTGGAGCAGGAGGTTGAGGACACAAATGCAGGACTGAGGAGGCAAGGAGAGGTGATAAAGAAAGAAAAAAAGCTTCATTATAAAGTAACTAAGAATTGCTTATACTCTGCAAAATAAAATTTCTGCAAAGCAGAAATAAAAAAAAAATCTACAAAGTAAACTTACACGGAACAAAAGAAGGACAAACTGGCTGATTTACAAAACCACAAGGCAATCGTGAGAGGGAGGAGTAAAAACAACATACAGTGAGTTGGAAAAATAGCCTGGTTGAATGGAGAAGTGCTAGGAAGGTGGATGAGTGAATAGCAGGAACAGGTGTGAATGAGAGCAAGCAACAAAACCACGATGACTGAGGACATCTAGGGGTGGAGACAGGAAACAGAAAAGCAGAATCTAACAGACTGAAAACTAAAACAGTATGCCAGAAGTAAGGCTTGAACAAAACACCAATCAAGAACACAGAACAAAGACAAGGCACTAAGATATAACTAAACCAGAGCAAAGACTAAGAAACCAAAAGACAGGAACCAGCACCCATGAACTTATGAACAAGAGTAAGCACACCCGACGTGGGATCGTTTCACCTCTGTTACGTCCTTTGCTGGCGACTTTGTCCCCTCATTCTGCACATGTGAAAGAGGCTATTGATGCTCCAGGAGTAATAATGTCAACAGTTATCACTCTTTACAAACTTCTAGGTAAAAGTGGAAGGAAGGGTTGGTGGATACTAGCCTTCAGAGCACAGATCCCACATCCCTTGTACATCAATGAATTTTAGTTCCTCATTTCAACTGACTTCTCCTTGCTGAACTGAAGTGCCTCACAACAGAACTCTGAGTAACTCCACGTACGTACTGAATGTATTTGAAGAAAAGAACGTAGGTGGCACTCTTGAACAAGTGCAAACTAAGTACAAGTTAGGGTGTTAAAGGTTTTAGGAATGGATGTGTTCTCAGAGAATCTCTCCTTGAGAATCTCATATGTGGACAAGGGGACCCCTGCTCTGATGTTATGAATTCTTACTATAAAATAATTACAAAATAATAGCGTTTTATACTGACACTTGGGCTTGAATTGTAACCCCTGTGCTATGGACACTAACTACTTAGCCATTGGGTAGCCTCTTTAACGTTCCAATATTTTGACCAGATGTGTTTTACTGTAACCACCCTGCAGAACATTACTATTTTAACCCAAATCTAGATTTAAATGTTCTGACTGAGAAATGTAGAGACAAAAAGTTGCATTAAATGAGAATGAGCAGATGAACGTCATATATGCCTCTGCCATGTGCTTCAACAATTTGGTTGTTAAGACTTAGAGGTGTTTATGTGTGGATAGTTAAGACTGAAGAATGACAGATTAGCTGACAGATATGGGCAAGTCAGCATGCGAGATGATGGAGGAAGTGAAGTGTTGGTGGCTGAAAGACAGCAATGCCAAAACAGAGTGATGCATAGGGTGAAAAAGAGGAGACTGACAATGATTTCCTCTGAGAAAGAAAGGAGGGTTTTATTAAGTTTGCCCTCATCCATATTTCATTGTCACCCTCTTTCTTTGTCAGTTGTGTGCAAAGTGGCTACACTTTTGTTTCAAGTCTCCAGCGGCTTTGGTTTCAGTTAGACTTTTACCTTATTTCTCCCAATGTGAGCTGCTGATGCTTTTCATGAAATAAATCTGTTTGTTTTCCCTCATGAAGCCAAGTGCCTCTGCAGGCCATGCAATGACAGATAAAAGATCTGATTTCAGCTCAAGCCAAGCATTTCAAAACATAAATTTATGAAAAGAAAGTGCCAGCAAGAAAATTGTTGGATAAATTTACACAGGGCTTTCTTTTTACCAGATAAAATTACTTCATGCAGCCGAGAATCATATGAAACCATGTCTTGATTAAGACTGCTTCCAAGACAACAGAAGAAAATAGGCCAAGGGTAAGATGCATAAAACAATTTGTGGCTGTCATGACTGAAACTGTTGTCAGATTCATAAGGCTGTGCGTATGTTTAATTTTCTAATCTCAGTTATTGTGGATCTAAATGTACAAACCTGCTATTCACTAACAATTTGTTATTTACATATCAAGACAACCTCTGCCTCGGGATGGCTGTAGCTCAGGAGGAAGAGCAGTCACCTACTAATCAGAAGAGAGGTGGTATGACTCACGGCTTCTCTGGGCCACATGTTGAAGTGTCCTTGAGCAAGACACTTAACCCCATGTTGCTTACCGATACAGTTTATTTATATAGCACTAAATCACAACAAAAGTCATATCAAGGCACTTCAATGACATAATGCACACACATATTCACACACTGGTGCATTCATCGATAATTTGGCAAACTTTTTGCTCTTTGTCTCCCCCCACACTTGTGAAATGTAACACCTGTCATTAAAAAAAAATCTGTGTGTTAGCCCTAGTAATGTACAGCCACACACACACACATTTTATTTGTCATTTTGAAGAGGCAGTAAAGAAGCAATCAAAAGCCTACAAAAATTAAAGTGACTTCAAGGCAAAACGTTATGGTGTGAAGTTGGAAACCAAAGTCGTGAACTGTGGTATCTCAGCTCGCCGGTGCTCGAGGGCAGTTTCAGGAATGTGTGTAGTCAAAGTCAGTGTACTTCAAAACCAGTCACAATCACACAGGTTTACAACCTTTTCCAGTGTTGCTTTAAAGGGAGCCCTAGCTCATAAGACAGTATGTGTCAGAAAATCAGAACCATCTCTAAATATTTGTTTTCTTTTTAAAGTCTCATTAGAGACGTCTTTCAGAGCTATATACCTGACACACAGCTGTGGTTATTTATTGCACCCACAATTACTTTAAACAAGTAAAACAATCAGCCGTAACATTTTGACCACTTGCCTAATATATGGTGTCCTGTCCTCATCCTGCCAAAACAGCTCTGACCAGTCAAGGTGTGGCCAAATAACCTTTTAAGGTGTCCTGGACTGTCTTGTACCAGGACCTTAGCAAAGGATAGTTTGGGCCCTGAAGGTTGTGGGGAGAGTCTGTATTAGGCTTGCTTCCCACGGATGCTATCAGATCCCATCAGATTGGTATCTGAAAAGTTTAGAGGTCAGGGGAACCCCTCGGGCTCTTTGACATGCTTTTTAGCCTTTCCAAAGCTGTTTTCCAAGTAGAACATTGCATTAGGTGTATGTTGTGAAAATTGATGGTGAGAAACAAAATCAGAAAAATAAATCAGGCTCTGTGAAACTGTCTTTTTTTCTAAATAGAAAATGATGTGGCTTCTTTTTGTGTTCCCTTGATACCAGGGTTACAGTCTGATAAAAAATAAAAATTAAAAAAACGTGTAAGTGTGATTTGAAGAATGTGTGTATGCATGAACCGCTTCTGTATCTGGTCCCAGGTGTTTGAATATTTGACATCGCTTTATATAATCGTGTTTTAACATGATAAGAGTTGGACAAGAGTATGTGCTGGAATTTTGATTGTTGCAAATAAGAGGGTGGTTAAGGAATGGATCAGTTAAGACCACAAAAGTTCCATTCATCCCTCCATGATTTTTGACTTATTATTTCTGCAGATATTTCCTGTAGTTATTTTTCCCAACTGGAGATATTGCATTAGATCTCTAAGCCAGTGAGCATGGATGGGTGGTGATACTTCATTCAATTTAGGAATCAGAATTGTAACAATCAGTGATACAAAGGTAATAACGTCTATGTTTCCAGAGGTTAGATTTCTTGGCAACCACACCTATTATATTTCTGTGAGCGAGGTGTCCTAAACTCCTTTTAGAGAGTCTGGAATACCTTTTACCAATACTTACAAAGTCAAGGAGAAGTCTAAAAACTGGGGATGTGCCATTAAGAAATCATCTTCCTTGGACCACACACACACATCCCTTGATAAATGAATGGCTGGACCTTAAATCACAATGGTGCTACTCTTAGGCTCGCACACACTCGAAAGTGACTCAAACAGTTCCTCTTCAGAACATGTTAGCTTGATATCGATCACCAGTATCGAACGGTTTCTCAAATCTGTCCGTAACTCACCAGAATGATGGTGTGAACAGCCTCTGTGGATCACGTAAAGAGCAGGAAGTTCATATTATCTAGGCACTGCACATATGTCCCAAAGTTCCCACTTTTACATCTTTTTGTGGAAAAAAAAGTAAAGCATTTGTTTATATTGATATAACTGAAAAGGAATTGTTACAAAGCATCTCCAGACTGTCGCTCTGCTCTGATAAAATCCTGATTTTATAACTCACACAGTCTGTGTGTGTGTATAATATATATTTGCAGTTACTGCAGTAAGAAATCTGAACTTGTGTATGCTGTATACCACTTTAATCATTGTTTGTGGCCCACAGAAACAAAGAGAAAGTGTTGTCAGTCACCTTGAGACTCTCTCTCTAAAACCTAATAATCAGGTTAGCAATCGATGGGTAATATTGAACTCAGACCTGAACTTTAACAGCCACTTTAAATCAATAACATCAGCAGCTTTTTACCATCTAAAAAACATTGATAGAATCAAAGGAATAGTGTCTAAACCAGACTTAGAAAGACTAATCCATGCGTGTGTCTCCAGAAGGTTAGACCACTGTAACGGCCTGCTCACTGGGCTCTAAACAGGCTGTAAGACAACTGCAGTACATCCAGAACGCTGCTGCTCAAGTCCTGACTAGAAGCAGGAAATATGACCATATTAGTCCAGTGCTCAGTTCTCTGCACTGGCTTCCTGTCGCTCAGGGAATAGACTTTACAAGTACAAGTACTGATAGTATTTTGTCTGCACTCTTCGCTTATAATTTTGCTAATTAATGATTATTTTTATGTTTTATGGAATGATTTTATTTGCCTTCTTGTGTTTTCATGTGGCTGTAAAGCACTTTGAATTGCCTTGTGTATGAATTGTGCTCTACAAATAAACTTGCCTTAATTATTTGTGTAATATTTGTATGATTATTTCTATGTTTAGTTATTTTATAATTTCACAGAAAAAACTGTTCCATGAATCCATCCTTGAAAGAAAACTTCTGAATGGCAATCACATAGCCTTCAGAGGAACAGCAGATAACCATATGTATCTTCCTTAACCATCGTGCCAGACAGTAGCCTGCTTTGTGGATGATTTACAGGGGAAAATGACAAACTACTATTTCCCAGGAGGGAAATCAAGCGTTTTAAAAATAAGTCATGGGACCCGTCTCCGCACTGTTGATAAAGTAATCTGGAATCCACACTAAAATAGAGATGAAAAAGCAGAACGACTCTACATTGAGTTGACATGTTTCAAGTACACTGTTGCCAAACAATCATGACAGCACATCTTATTCATTAAACTTAGTCTAAGACATTTTCCAGTTTTATTTGGATACAGTCACCCAGGTTCACCCTGGCAAGTTGCGAATAAGAAACTTGACATATGGGGAAAGGAATACCATGACTGGAAATAGCCCTTAAATTCTTTCCCATGTAGATAGGCAAGTTGCAGTCATTCTGCCAATGACAGTGGAATATGTCCGCCATGGAATTTAAGTGAATTGTGAGTGTAAATGTGTGTTAAAGTGAGAGATACTCTAATATATCCAGCAGCTATAACATTCAATAGCAGAAAATGTGTCAAAAAGATAACTGTAACCCACTGAGGTACTCCAAGGGCTGTCAGCAGTGAATCAGAAATAGAAACAGATGATAAGACCAGCAATTTTTGGTTTCTTGCTGAGAGTTTCGTAAAATGATTTTATATGTTTTATAAATGTTTGGTTAATATGGAGCTATTGCCAGCAGCCAGTTATATTAACGTAGCACTGAAAAGAGAAGGCTGGAAACAGGAAAATAAGGTAGTTTCAGATAGTTTGTTTTGTCGTATACACAATCATACATGTGCAGTGAAATGTTTTACTTTGTCCTGCTACCAATAAAATAAGAATTAAAATTAAATATGAATATTATAAGAGCCCTGTCACAAAAGTCACACACAATTTGAAAATGTTTAAAGTGTCAGTGAATAAAATAAAAAAAAATGTATAAAGTCTCTAAAATGTACAGTATTAACAGACAGAAAGTGAAAGTGACATAGTCCAGTTTAACGCTCACTGTTGAGCAGACAGATGGCCTGGGAGAAGAAGCTTTCCCTGAACCGCCGGCCTGAAGGCAGCAGGGAGTGTCCGGGGTGGTGTGGCTGCCTGAGGACCTTCTCAGCTCTCGACGTGCATTGTTTGATGTACATGTCCTGCAGGTCGGGTAGGGTTGTTCTGATAGGCCGCTCATCTGAGCGGACTACTTTCCTAAGGACCAAGACGTCCTGTTTTTTGCAGCTTCCCATCCATGTGGTGATGCTCCTACTCAAGATGCTCCCAATGGTGCAGGTGTAAAAGTTATTGAGCACCTTGAGGGGAAGCCTGAAGTCTGAGGCGTCTGAGGTGGAACAGACGCTGCCTAGCCTTTTTAACAGTCCTGTTGACGTGATGTGACCAGGACAGGTCTTGTGTGATGGTCACGCCGAGTTATTTGAAACTGTCCACCCTCTCCATCTCAGACCCGCCGATGCAGAGTGGACAGATGTCACTCTGCTGCTTCCTCCTGTGGTCCACAATCAGCTCCTTAGTTTTGTTGGCGTTCAGCAGGAGGTTATTCTCCCGTCACCAGCTTAAAAACCACCTTTCTATCTTTTAGTTTAATGTACACTTCCAGGCCCAAAACAAAATAATGTCAGTGGTGAACAGATTATGACACTGAAAGAAAGTTATTGAAAAAAATATCATCAGTTATCAAAAATGTTACGTTATCTGTTACTTTTACCCTAAAAATTGTGTGTAAGCAGATATGTTGTGCACACTCTTATTTCTCTGACATAAATCTCATTTGTTTTACATTCATGTGATTTCACTATAAGTCGAACTTGTTTACTGTGCGTATTGGACTCCGCCAAGGCTGCATTGTCACAGATGCATTGTGATTTTCAAGGACAGGATCTCAAGGCGAGATTGCAGATACAAATGGCTGAAATGGGTTTCCTTCAGAGGTTGGAGATAGGGTGCCTTAGAGATAGGGTGAGGAGCTTGGTCATCCGGAAGGAAATTGTAGTAGAGCCACTGCTCCTCCGCATCAAAGGGAGTCAGATGAGGTGGTTCGGGCATCTGGTTAGGATGCCTTAAAGCTTATTTTAACCAAAAACAGTGAGAAACAGAAGCAGAGACCAGAGACATGGGTATGACACGTGACAATGATCCAACAGCAAACAACAGACAACTATCTGTCTTTATACTGAGGGAATGACAAAGGGATAGGAAACAGGTGAGTGTAATCAGTAACTTAAATCAGGTGATGAAGGAAGTAAAAATGAATTAACCAACCAAGGGAGAAGTTCCTACAAAATAAAACAGGAAGTAACCGAAAACCAACAAGGGAACCAATTAAAAGGAAAATTTTAAAAAGCAAGGATCAGGACATAAAGTTTGGAATTTTTATTTAGTTTGTGGGAAAGCAGAGAAAGACAAAGTATTTAAGTCACAGCAGATAAGTCACAAGTGGGATTCAGTCCCAAGCCAGAGGGAGAACATGTGTCTCTGAGCCACAGCAGTGTCTGTGGGAACAGATTCATACAAGAACCAGAAGAGTATTCACAGAGCAAAGAGGACCGGATACCCCACACCCTACTCCAAATCCAAGTTTCAGAAAGCCTCCACAGTATGCTTCAGTCTTTAGGGTCCTGCTTTTTTTTGTTATCCTCAGAAGACTAAACAGAAATAATTCTAATCATTATGTGAATTGAATCATACAAAGAGGCTGCTTTAAGCAATCCAAATTCCCCTGGATCCAGAACATATAGTATTAATAGCTCAGTCTGTCATGGTGACGTCAAAATTCCTGAAATGGAAAGCAAACCAATCAACAACACTTCTGAGGAGTTCTTTTTGAAGCTCTTGTGCTCTGTCAAAGTATTTATTTTTTTTGCTTTCAATTCCTGATACCAAATGTCTCATTGTTCTGTGACATCTAAGCAATAAAAGAAGCCAAAGAGTAAATATTTCAGAGCCTCTAGCCAGTCCAGACCCTGTTATGTAATAGAGTTTGATAGAGAATCTCTTTCATGCCCACATATAGAGCAAAGCACTGTGCTTAACTAAGTCAGGATCAAACCTTCCCGCTGACAGAGGTAATTTAAGGTTCAGTCAAAAGTTGCACAATATAAAAACATGATGTTGATCATTCTTGTGATTATGGCTCAGTGTCAATTGATAGTTGTCATTGATAGTTGTTGATGAATGTATCACAAATGAATGATACATTCATTTCTGTATTAACATATTATCTGACATGGGGCAACATTAGCATTCATTTTGACTGATATTCTTATATTTATGGCCAATATTGAGCATGTTTACACTACACTGACACTACAGAAGAGCCAATCAGGATTTGATTAGATGTCATCATTAGACAATAATCACCATTCAAGTAACCTAAATACATCTATGCAGTGAATTAATCTATACTTACATGTACTGTGATCTTCCACAGAGAAAGTTAGAAAGAGTAAAATGTCTTGAATGTTTTTCATAGTCTACTACAACAGACATACTTTGGTCAGTAATTTGCTTCAACTACCATGCATGTATACTGGGACCAGGACAGTGGTCCAATTAAATGGCCAAGTTAAGCTGTAACAATAGCTTGACTAAACTATGCATGTAACCTACAGACTGACTCGCTGTTTTGATCTCCATCTGTTACTTTTATTTCATTATCGATTTAGCAGAAGTGAATTTATGATAAAACTAAATGTAAATGTAAAATCAAGGACATAAAAGCCGTTCTATGTTTCAGAGATGAACGGAAGCTGCAAACATACTGCTGAGCTGTTACAATAGGACTCTGTTATCAGCCACTAGTGAACCTCGTGAGGAGCATTTGGGTGTCAAAATAGGCTGAACACCATCTAAAATGTCATGTAGCACACAAACACGAAATTGTTTTTCGTCTCATCTTCACACCACATGAACCTAGTGAAAATAACTGCAGAGCCTGTGGTGGCTTTGGTTGATATTAATGGTGCAAGTGTTACATAATTGAAATCACAATAACAAGTGATTCTCACAAAAACATGTGGGCCGTAGCACTGTCCTTAGGCCATGATCACACCAAGAGTCCATTTACATTACATCTACTCTAAAAATGTTTTGTGAGACATCAGATATCATGAACAGTACAAAACACATAATTCATCTTAAACAGCCTCTAAAGATGTTAGAGGCTGTACGGTTGTTTGTCAGTGATGATTTTAAGATATCTTGTGTCCATTCAGCGCGATTACTTTAATCCAGACGGAAATAGTTAAAAAACCTTTGGTAAGAGCTATAAAATATAGAAGCATTTTGATGATCCCATGAATTATCACTTCATGCCATTCATTAATTGATTTTCCATGCCCACTTTATACTGTTCAGGGTGTTATGGGAGGGGGGTGGCTAGAGCCTATCTCAGCTACCAGTTTACCAACTATTTGTGTTTTGTTGCTATTCACCAACAAGCTAACATGCAAACATAGTAAACTTTTTAGCAATCGAACATCATATGACTGAGAGTATGTTCAGCATGAGATAAGCATTTGACACAAAGCACCACTATGTCTAAGTAACAAAAGAACCATGAAGAAGAGCCCCACCAGGGCTATAAATCCATATTTTCAGTTATCTGAGTGTTTCAGGTATATTTTTCTCTCCATGTGACAAACACTTGACTGAACAGACACACTACTTTTACAATCAGTCCTATAGTTACAGTCCAACCCTGCTATAGAACAACTTGTCATAAGATGCTAAGTATATTCTTGTGGGTTTTTTCCCTTTTTCTGTTTGAAAGTACAGTGATTGCATTCTGAGGCTTTGAGCAATGCCATCTAAGCTTAGCTTTCTGCTTGAGCTACATATGTATATTCCAGTCATTCTATAAGCTTCTTTAATGACTATTTCAAAGTCTGCAATGCTGGAACATATTGACTTTAGTCCACTGACTATGCCTCTTGGATATAGAACATTATTCTGACATTGCTTTACAAATCCATGCATCTTCACTTCAGAGACTCTTCCTCACTCAGGCGCTCTTTTTATACATAATTGTATTACTGACCTGTTGCCAACTGATTAGTTGCAACATGTTCCTCCAGCTGAATATTTTTAGAACTTCTTACATTTTGTTTGGTGCCCCCATCCTAACTTATATGACATTTGTAGTTCCCATTAAATTCAAGATGAGCTCATTTCTCTCATGAAATAGAATCCTGTTTGTGATTTTCAAGGACAAGATCTCAAGGTGAAGTCATGAGAGGAGGGCGTCTGGTTTGGTCTCTGTTTTTTGCAGATCATGTGGTTATGTTAGCTTCTTCAGGCCAAGACCTTCAGCGCACACTGAAGCGGTTCACAGCTAAGTGTAAAGCGGCCAGAATGAAAGTCAGCTCTTCCAAATCCGAGGTTTTGGTTCTCAACCGGAAAAAGGTGGAATGCTCTCTCCACGTTAAGATGAGTCCCTGCCTCAGGCAGAGGAGTTAAAAGTATCTGGGTATCTTGATGACTTTTATGAGATTTGTAGTTCCCATCACTTTCAAGATTGAATCCCATTAATTTCCCTCATGAAATAGAAAATTACTTTTCTGCCATTTTACACAATGACAAACCTCTTTTTGAAAAAATAAAAAATAGGATTGTATAGACACTGTTCATAAATGCACAACACTGGTAACATGTTGGATTGGACCTCTTGCTCTGTGGGCCAAACATTGTATGTTGTCACATACCCCTTTCCCAACATGCACTCTCTTTTTGTATTCCCGTAAATGTAACAACATTTTTTCAATACTTGGGTTCTCCTGGTTTGCCAAATGTCAAAATGAATAAACATTGTGTTACAATGCATTCAGCGAAATATGTTTTCAGTGAATATACCCTGTAATCTCGAGTTTAAGACTCAATTCTCATGGTTCGTCCCTTCATTTATAACAGCTGGAACAGATGCGGTCTTTCACAAAGATCTGTCATAGCTGACACAAAACAGACCTCCATACTATAAACCAAATAAACCAAAGATATTTGACACATTTGTTTTCATCAGACATCTGCAGTAAGAAGTTTATGTAACCCACAGTCGTGACTGTAACTGTAACAGGACAAAAGAACCAGGGAACAAAGAAAGAATGATAAAGGCAGATAAGAGGAGACAGCATTTGACGATCTGTCTTTGTATGAAAGTCCAACTAACTGTCAAACTACCCAAAGAAAAGATTTTCCATTGTTATTCAGTGCCAATTTAGTAACGTTAAAAGCCAAAGAGTAAATAAATATATACATAAAAATGTTGTGTTTCCAAAAAGATCAGACTATTGCTTTTAATTTTGGAAAAAAAAAAGTCTCAACACTCAACATTAAGAGAGATACAGTAGGACAAGGGTCTGGGCACTGTCCATGAAATGGGTCACTTCCTCCAGTCTTCGTTGTGACAATACCAGCGATGCTTGGAGACTAATCCACCAGAAAGTAGAGATGAGTGATAATCACTTCTTCTCTGATGGCACGCATAGATTACATACCTAAATCAAATGCAGATACATGCATGCGCATGTTTCATGTTCCTGCTTACTAATGCATGTATTTCAACCCAGTACAGCTGTAAGTAGTGTAAGTGTCAGCTACTTCCCAAAGAACATATATCTTTCCCCACTTCCCTCAAAGAAGTTGAAGACTCTACAGAAGATTTAGCTGATAAGTCTTTAAGTATAATAATCATGTCTGATCCATGTGAATCATGCTCTATCCTGCTAACATATTCTACAAACGAAAGCTGACTTCTTTAATGAAAAAGCTGACTTCTAAAATTTCAAAACTGTAAATTCCTCTCTCTTAGCATGTAACAAAACTGTTTCACTAGTAGCTTTCTGACCAGTAAAAGCCCTTAAAACTACCTCAGATTTTATGAAGTCACAGCTGTGTCGTTAGGGTTTCAAAGTCCGGTAATTTTTTCCGCTCTGCGCAAATACAGACATAATCCAGAGGTCATAATCTAGTAGAGAGGTGACAGAGCGGGCCATTAATCCTTCATCATCAGGGAAGCCCCCGCCATCGACGTCACGATGGGAGATCAAGTATAGACGTAGGCAGGTTTAACATTAGATCTGTGTAATACGGGGCATGGGGATTAAAAGGCCTTTTCATCTGCTGAACATCAAACGTTCATTCATAAAGTGGTTTGAGCGTCACAGTAATATCCTCTAGCATGTATCTTAGTGAAAGCCTCCTCGGTATTACGTTAAAGTATCAGGCCATATGGTCAGTAGTTCCCTATAATGAAGGCAATGATGGAGGAGGAGATTGTAGTAATAACTTTAAGCATACAGATCAGTCTGCTGCAAAGTGTCTTTTTTTTCTTGGAAGGAATCATTTAAAAAGGACTCCAAAACTAAAAAAAAAAGTTTGCATAACAAAAATGAACATTTCTTACTTATATAAGACTATTAAAATTGCTAATACATGAATATGGGTCTAATTAGAAATGGTAAATAGTGGTTTTCTATTTGACCACATGCTTATACATTATATAGCGCATTCACCCATACAGCACGTCTTAGTCCATAAACAGGCTACACAGTGCTTTCTTCTACACGTTCGCACACTTTCATATTCATCGGTAGGCAACATGGGGTTCAGTGTCTTGCCCAAGGATGCTTCAACATGTGGCTCAGGGAAGACAGGAGTCAAACCACCGACCATCCAATTGGCAGCGACTGCGCACCAGTGTCATACAACACCGTCTTGCAAAAGTTAGTGAAATTGTAACAAACCTAAACTAGGGATTTGTGTCCTGAGACATAAATCTCCCTTGTTTCTTTTTTTTTAGTAAGGCCATAGAGGAGTAAAGTTAACAAGCATTTTGTAAAACTGTAATGAAGGAATGTATTTAAAAACTGAAAAAGTCCATATTTGGATGTCGGAGAGGTTTCGTGTTGGTGCGTCTTATATGACGAGTAAGAGTTTGTGCCATGTTCAATACAAAACTTTCGACATTTAGTTTCAGGATTTTGTAACTCGCATTAACTTTTTTTTAATTTCCTCTTTACTTCATAGTTTAAGTCATTATTTAGAACAGAATAGAAAAATACTTTATTCATCCCCCAGAAGTGGAAATTCAAAAATTTATTAGGTTTTGAGATTACATATAAAATGTTCACAAGTACGTGGTTAGGTTTTGGTGTTAAGAATTCATTGGTTAGGTTTGCTTCTTAAAAATTATTTGGTTAGGGTTAGGAAATCCTAACAAAACCAACAATCCTATAATATATTGCATTTTACCAACATCACCTGTCCCTTATTCAAAAGATAGGAAATGTTCTGGCACATAAACAAATCCATAATCTAAAATTTCCTAAAGTTTCCCAAAGAAGTTGCACAACACATACCCATTAGCACAAAGATTTTGGTTTTATGCAAACCAGTTTGCATAATTTCCTGCCGACCTCACAGGCATAACAAATCAGATTTATCATTCATACAATTGCTGTTTTAAAATACATTTTGTCAGAGTCATTGGTGTAGGAGAAGGGAGGACCCAGATGCAGTCTTCAAAATCAAAAAGGTTTATTCCAAAGGCAAAACAGAAAACGCGGCTGAGCCAGATATCCAAAAAAGTTTCTATCAGATAATGCATCTGTTCCGCCAGTTCTACAGTCACTGCTGTAGGATATGATGCAGGGTTTACAGTGACAATGATGATAGATTAACCCGGTCAGGACAAGATCAGACTCCAGGCTCTCATAACTGACTTGTCATTGAGAAAGTAAGTGGTGGTTAACAGATGCACAGAGGAATTGTGCATAACATAAAATTAGTTACATAACAAAGGCTGCCTCTTCTTCTTGTACCAAGGGCTCTTTGGAATTTAGATTGAGGCTTGGTGGTTAAATCGGCTGATAAACAAGTTTCTTTTATTTATGGCAGGACTCTACAAACGCTTTTAGGTGTAGTAAATATTACAGTGGCACCCTTTGGGAGATGGGGAAAAGTTAAAAGGAACAGAAAGGCTCCCTTTGTTCAGTGGGGGATTTCCAAGTTATCGTAATCCATTTATTGATAAATGCCTGAAAAGATGTAATAAAACTGCAGTCACATTGAACTCAAGGCTTGCAACAAACTCCTTTTCTTTCAAATGCCCAAATGAGGACTTGTGAAAAGTTGTTCTTTCATATTTAAACATTGTCACCTCAACCCCAGCACTGAAGATATGGTATTTCTTCATACTGCAAATAATAAATCATACTATCTAACACCTGTCTTTGGGTATTATTTGATAAAGTTTCCCATTAATTTAACTATATAGCACAGTGCTGTCACTTCTGAATTTCTCTCTTTTTAAAAACCAGCCCTAGTATGATGATGAATTTGAACTCATTGACAAAAATTTGGTGTCAACTTTTGGTTTTTGCCTCTCACCACAGCAATGAGTCACAAATGAAAAATGTTACATTTATGTGTAATCCATTCATCAAAAGTGTATATAGTGGTAGCCGTAGTAATGTAAATTCCACTCTTAAACCAAGAAATATTTAAGCCTCAACTCATCTTAGCAAGAACTTATTATGGCACTGAAGATGACTCAGAGAAAGATACTCAAAATGTCAACAATTTAGTGAATGAGTGACATTTTGAGCATTTATTGTGATTTTGGTACGTTCTCCACAGTTAATTTGATGTTCATGACAAAGGTACACGATTCAGCCTTGTTACAAAGCCAGCATGTGTTCTTTAACAGGTGCGGTACTGTGCCAGTACCATTTACCCATAGCAATTATACAAATACAACACACTCAAACTCAAGCTAAACAAGAACTTTTTCCAGCTATCTCAGCAAAACAAGCTTTCTTCCCATCATGTGAACACGACAGCCTTCGACCTCTCTGATGCAAACACACTAAACAGAGAGGTGTGAGCTTCTTGTGACCTTTTAACTTGATTATACATCTTTTGCATTCGATTACTGTTTTGTTAACATTTCACATTGTTGCTATTTCTGATTTGCTTTGTTTACTGCTGCATAATCCTGAAGGCCCAGTTATGGAAAATATCTTCTTTGGTCTTTTGTACACAAAAAAAAATGATGAAAATAACAGACACTGCTAAATTTGCCTGAATTTGTTTGGCTTCCTGTGCTTGAAGCTGATGTGAAGAGAAGCCTGAGAGATGATTCTTCAGCTATTTCTACTGGAAAATATTCAACTATTTCTGAGTGATTTGTACCAAAAGGGAACATAGTAGGAAGTTGCCGGCTCTGAGCCAAATATAAGCTCATTCTGTCTCTTGTGCCACATGTCCAGCTTTACATGGGAAAAAACATGCCACTGGGTCTTGTTGTATTTCACTTGAAGGAGGCCTGACACCTACAAGGAGTTTTTATTCCAGTATTATGCTAAAAATAAATTGCTTTTATGAATACCTCAGACACAAAATGTAACTAATTTTTTGAATGTATATACATTTTGATTTCAATAGAATGACCAGGCATCAAACACGATCAAAGAAATAAGACAGGATAAGACACAATTAAAAAAAAGGGTGATATTGTAAATCCAGTATGTAAGATATAATCCACATTTTTATAAATACAAATAGAAGTCAATTTTTGTCTGTCTTTCTGACAGACAAGTTACATAAATGTGTCCAGTCTGCTGAGATGAGCATGAAACACTAATCATAAAAAGCAACTTTCATTGAAACTGTAGAATCTAATAATGCCTTAGAAAGGTTATGCTTCAATAATGTTGAGGTCCGGGCTCTGGGGAGGATTCATCCCTCCATAAGACCTGTTGCCACTGATTTTCAGTCCACTTCTTGTGTCATTTGGCATAGCTCAGCTTTTTCTCCCTTTTTCCCGTCCTTAAGAATGGCTTCTTGACAGCCACCCTTCCATGGAGACCATTTCTAATGGGGCTTGAGCCAACAGTAGAACAGAAGGTCCAGATGCATCACTCAGGTCCTGTGTCAGGTCTTTGCTGGATTTTTTTTCCTCTTTCTTAAGGACGTCACTTTCAGATACTGTTCATCTGCTATAGATAATTTTTTAGGCCTGACATGTCTTCTGTTGTCCTCCACTTGTCCAGTTTCCTCAGATATTTTAAGGCCACACCACACACCATGCTGGGATATTCTAATATGCTAAGCTTTCCTTTACTCATTCTTTGGGATCACGTTGTTAGTGCAAAAATACAGTTTTATGTCAGTCAAACTGTGTTGTTTGTGGTCATTTTCATAATGTAACAACAGAAATTGGAAAACAAGGTTTCTTTGTGATAGACTGCGAGTAGCAAAGTGCCTAAAGATGCCATTTAGAATAATTTCTTTGCTAAGCTGTCTGTTGACACAACATTGACTCATCTCTTCAGTCAGGTGCCTATTTCGTGCTTGAGTTGATACTTCAGTGGTACACATTCTTGTGAAAATTTTTGCAAAGTACTATAGTTAGGATAACTCCCCTTCCGAAGCAGGAAATGGGATTTTCTATAAGGACAAGAGAAGACATTATACTTCACTGTGTGCAGTGACAGGTTTACAGGCAGTCAGAAGTTTAACACATGGTGTCCTGATGTGTAGGTTCACCAAAATAGCAACACAATAAACGTTCACGTTATAGACCTTGACTTCATGTACAGAAGCATCAATATATGCTATCAGTAGTCAAAGGGTCGTAGGTCAGCACAGCATCTCATCTTCAACAAATCTGTTCAAATCTCAGGAAACGTGTATTTTGAGTTGCTCGATGGAATGCAGTCTGCATGACTTCTCTGAAGGCAATAATAGTTTACTCATCAAAGCACTTGTGTCCCTGCAGGAAGAGGGGGGCAGCCCTGCTACAAGGCGTCATTTCAACATGATGTTTGGCAAAGGACATAGTGTGGACAGTTATATAACAGCACAGCATTCATAATAATCTTCCAAGAGAGCTTTTAACAGAAGCAGAGTCAAACGAACATGATTATGAAAAGCACAAGCACACTGATACCTTGTATGATGTAACTATTGAAGGAAAATTCTAAACAAAGATGCAAGCAGCCTGGTGTTGTTGTGTTCTGAGTTAAAGTTTACACATTTAAACTGTGGATTTTTTAGCTGTTAGTTCATTGTAAAAAAAAAAAAAAGCAGCACATCAGTTCATCATCATTCATTTTTAGCATTTAAAACTTCATGGTGTTTAAATTTTTTCTATTCAAAATATTATATTAAATATATATTTAATCTAAACTCTGAGCACAACAAGTTAAAAGAATAACAATAAAAACAGTAACAAATCATGCATTAAAAATCTATTAAAGAATGGTTTTGTGAGGTGAACTGCTTCAACAAGAAATTATGGGAAAAATGTCAGGAACACATTATTTAATCTCATTGCACATTTTTTTAAAGTATTCAAATTAAAAGTCTACCTTTATTAGTTAGAAATTATTGTTTGTTTCCATCAGTTTCGTCCATATTGCATTACAGTGTACCTCCTACGTACCTGATGCTTGGTTTTAAAACCCTACAGCACCATCTAGTGCAAACTCTGTTATGAGGTAATGAATATTGTGACACGGCATGCAGACACAGGCTTCCATGATCTTCTGTAAAGAATAAAAACTGTATTCAAATGGTGGAAATTATTCTTCAGCTTCAGGGTCAGGATCATGTGCATGCTGACTCACTGTCCCAGTGACATGGCTTAAAGGACTGTTTGATTTTCTTTAATGTGGGGCTGTGTGAAGTACTTATTAGTAGCAAGTCAGCATGGCTACATGCACAGTTGAGTTAATGTGCTGTTGTGAAAGAAAGGGTAACTGAGTTATTAACTGAAGTATGTCTGACACTGCTACACTGTGGACTGTGAGAGAAAATGCTCAAGACATGCCGTTGCTTCTAACTTCTAACGTCTGTGTCTGTCTGTGAGTCTGACTGCTGTCTACTGCAAGCAAGAGATCAGTCATCAGTAATATCCCTTTAAAGATCTACAAAATGCAATTAGCATTTCCTTTTATTGTGAAGTCCAATAAAATTCTGTCAAATAATTCCAGAATGTAAAATCTTCATAAATGGATTGTTAATACATGTTGCTCTCAACCTTTTTAATTAATTTTGCCTACTTTTATTTACTCTTTTAAGCTTGCATTGCATGAAGGTTAAAATCATCCTCAAATATTTCTTTCTAAAATGGAGAAATGACATGATTTGATACAATACATGGATACTAAAAGTAAATAAGAGTACAGTTTTCTACATTATGATTTGAAATATCTGAAATTTAAAAAAAAACTGTCATGGAATGTTTCATTTAAAAATGTTTTGACTTGGACTGTTTCCCACTTTGATCAATTCAATCCCACCATTCAGCAGACCAACTGCTTTACACTGGGGTATCACTTCCATATGATTACATTTTTGGCATGTTCAAACAAATGTAATTAAATTATGCCCATCTACAAACACTCCTTGGTGAATATAGTTTGTCGCTTTGTGCGTCCAGCAGGTGGCAGGATTGCAGCAAAGTTTTCTCACATCAATTTCTATCAGTTCATATTAGTGGTGTCTTTCCATCAGTGTCAAACAGGTTCAGTTTAACAACCCTGAACTAAATGCTGTTATTACTGAAAATTCAGCTTATTTCTTTTTCTTGATGTTTCTCTTTTGCGGTTTGAACAGAAAACAAAAATTCTCGCTATGATCATAGAAAGTCAAGTAATTACACATTTCTTCTCTTTTTTCTACATTAACTTCAGTGTGTTGAAATGTATGTTAAACAATGGCTTCCCAAAAGTTACAAAATATACTGAAAGATTACATTTTGTACCAGCCTTCAAAAAAACAATCAAAGAGGAATCCTCAAATTTAGTTTAACTTAAAGAGGAAATTATTTGCTCAACATCTTCACGCTAGCTGTTAGATTATTATGAATACACAGCGCCCTGTATTGCACTGATTAATGCACTCCTCTGTGCAGGAGGAAATTTAAACTAAACCCATTAGTCAGAACCTTTCCTGTCTACTTGTTTATATTCCTGTCTGCAACCGCAGAACAGGAATTGCTGCTGAATTCATGTGCGGCCACAGTGAATGCAGTGTTGCCAGGATGTTGCCTCATTTACAGACGAGGCTGCTGTCATAAGACTTGTCTCCTCTCATTGAGAGCCATGCTGAGACACTTTCATTTTTTGTGAGAGATGTATTTTCCTAATTCTATAGTTAGAGCAGGGGTTTATCACGATGTGGGCCTACCCAAAGAGGCTCCAACCAGTTTCAAGGGATGCTCAGAGAATGAATGGAAAGAAATATCATATTAGTTATTGAATTGGTTATTAGATCTCATACATATTTGCTTAAATGCAAGATATTTGTTTAAAAGAAAGTTAATTTATACATTAGTTTTGGAGAAACTTTACTGGCTTTCCAAAAGAAATAAAACAACAAACACAAAAATGCCCATAAAAACGTGTGAAATTGCCACAAAGAAACACAAATTTGCAAAGATTCTCTCAACAACTACAAAGATACAAAGTACGACTATAAAGAGACATAAGAAAACAGAAAGAAAGAAATCAATACAGTTAGATAACAACCAACAAAAAACTCAAAACAACCACCAAGACATGTAAAACTGCCACAAAAACACTGAAAACAACCAAGAGACTTCAAACAACTGCAGAGAAACTCAAAAAGACAACATGGACAGACAAAGGAAACTAAAAGATACAGCCAAGGCAAACAAAAAAACATCTACCAAGAGATATAAAACTGCCACAAAGACACTGAAAACAACCAAGAGACTTCAAACAACTGCAGAGAAACTCAAAAAGACAACATGGACAGACAAAGGAAACTAAAAGATACAGCCAAGGCAAACAAAAAACATCTACCAAGAGATGTAAAACTGCCACAAAGACACTGAAAACAACCAAGAGACTTCAAACAACTGCAGAGAAACTCAAAAAGACAACATGGACAGACAAAGGAAACTAAAAGATACAGCCAAGGCAAACAAAAAACATCTACCAAGAGATGTAAAACTGCCATAAAGACACTGAAAACAACCAAGAGACTTCAAACAACTGCAGAGAAACTCAAAAAGACAACATGGACAGACAAAGGAAACTAAAAGATACAGCCAAGGCAAACAAAAAACATCTACCAAGAGATGTAAAACTGCCACAAAGACACTGAAAACAACCAAGAGACTTCAAACAACTGCAGAGAAACTCAAAAAGACAACATGGACAGACAAAGGAAACTAAAAGATACAGCCAAGGCAAACAAAAAACATCTACCAAGAGATGTAAAACTGCCACAAAGACACTGAAAACAACCAAGAGACTTCAAACAACTGCAGAGAAACTCAAAATGACAACATGGGCAGACAAAGGAAACTAAAAGATACAGCCAAGGCAAACAAAAAACATCTACCAAGAGATATAAAACTGCCACAAAGACACTGAAAACAACCACGAGACTTCAAACAACTGCAGAGAAACTCAAAAAGACAACATGGACAGACAAAGGAAACTAAAAGATACAGCCAAGGCAAACAAAAAAACATCTACCAAGAGATGTAAAACTGCCACAAAGACACTGAAAACAACCAAGAGACTTCTAACAACTGCAGAGAAACTCAAAAAGACAACATGGACAGACAAAGGAAACTAAAAGATACAGCCAAGGCAAACAAAAAACATCTACCAAGAGATATAAAACTGCCACAAAGACACTGAAAACAACCACGAGACTTCAAACAACTGCAGAGAAACTCAAAATGACAACATGGGCGGACAAAGAAAACTAAAAGATACAGTCAAGGCAAACAAAAAACATCTATCAAGAGATGTAAAACTGACACTAAAACACTCTAAACAACTGCTAAAAGATTCAAAATGATAACATGGGCAGTGGAAAAATATACCAATGAGGAAACTAAAAGATAGGCAAACAAAAAATGCCCACCAAGAGACTCCAAACAAAACGCTATAAGTCAAACAGCAATATTTGATTTTGTCTTGCTTGTTATGTGCATATAAGATCAAATAAAATAACTATGAGCATCGAGGAGTTAAGCAACATTAATGTGTGGATCTTAATCCCAGTTTTGTCTGGGGCTGCAGTCCCTGACTTTAAAAACCTCTGAGTTAGTGTACTGATTCTGCTCATCATTCATTTCAGTTAAGTCTGGGCTCTCATTGGCATTGAGCAGCAGCCTCTTGGTTTAAAGTGAAGCATTGCACATTCTTTCCAGTCTAAAGTGGGACTAATTTTTGTGATTAATTTAGGTCAGCTGGTTTGTGTTTTAAGCCTTATTATTATAACAGTGGGAGAAAAAAGGTTGCAATTTGTTTAACTCGTTAAAACATCAACATATCAACAATTAAAACAAGCTGCAGAAGATTTAGGTGCCAGAAGAAAAACAGCAGATTTATTACATTACATCTAACTGCGAGTGAACTGTAGCGTGTGTGTATGAACTTTAGTGCCTGCTCAGTTTGTGGCAGCTTCAGAATTAAAGTCTGACTCAAACGATACAATTTGAAGCTTCTTCCTCAAGGGGGCGCACTTTTCTTTCCGATCACACAAAACTGAGCCAAATTCAAGGGGAACGCTTCATTTTCTTTCCTGTCACATGAGATCTGACTCATTCATTTGTGCAGTAGGTACAAGTGAGTCATGCCTGGAATCATCCCAAAACAATCAGCTGTTGTATGTGTGTTTGTGCGGTGTTTTTTCTTCTTTTACGATATTCAATTTTAATCTGCAGCCACTGTGAGCTCGGAGCTCAGCGACTGTGATCAAAGGCTTTCAGTCCAGATTAGACAGCATTATGAATTTAACAGGACGTACTGATCTCAACACAGACAGGACGGACAACGAGACGGTCAGACAGGCAGATTAAACATGACCGCTGCTGTAGATGCACCACAGAGACCCTACAGTGTAGTTTAATCTGCTGGTGCATTGTACAGCTGGTTGTATGATGTGTGTTTTTGTCTGATCAACTGTGACAGACAACACTGTGAAACCACCATACTATGAATTATTTATCAAATTTAAATAACCATTAGAGTGTTTTTCCAGGATGACAATGCCCACATTTATAAGACATGAGGTGTCACTGAATGGTTTAATGAATATGAAAATGATATGACTCGCATGCTCTGGCCTTCATGGTCTCAACTGAACAGTTGGAGGGTTTTATACCTATGTCTTAGACAGCTCTGCCACTCTGCCACCATCACATTTTAATCTCAATAGGACAGAAAATGTATCAAATGTTGAAAGTGAGACATTTTACTATTTCAAGAAAAATATTTCTCATCTCGAATTTGATGGTAGGGGGATAAAAAAGTTGGAACTGGGCCATATTTACCACTGCAGCATCCCCTCTGTCAAACATTTAGGAACTGAGGAGACCAGTTGTTGGAGAGGAATGTTGTCCCATTCTTCTCTGATATAAGATTCTATCTGCGCAAAAGTCCCGGGTTTGTCATGTTTTCCACTTCATGAGACTAGCATCAGGTCCTGACACTATTCATGAACTAAAAACGGGTTTGTGTCCAAATTTCAGGTCCTTAAAGTATATCTGTGAATATTGGAAAAAAATACATATGTTGAAATGAATGGAAATATAAAGTCATAAATTCTTGAAGGGCAGAACATGGTTACATGAGCCTCTTTTAACATTTAATTATCTTAGATAAAGAATTAAAAAATATTCTTCAAAAAATAATCCGAGCACATGTGAAGCTATTTAATGATTCTAGTTTTAAAACCATTAGGAAAAGTTTGTCACTCAGGTTTGGGGTTAGGATTTGCATGGTGACTATTTTAAACTTTTCCATTTCCAACAATGTAACAAGTCGTACTTTGTGACCTGTTGTTGCCTCTGCAAAGGATGTGGCTGATATGGCTGATATGTCAAAGAATATTACCCACACTTTTTCTATTGAGATCTTTTTTATTTTCTTAAATGATGACTCAAGAATGAAGGTAAGTTTAAATGTGCTTTTGAGTGAATGTGTACAATGTTTGTATGTGGCCTAAATGTAACGTTTGACAACAGTTTTTTTTCTTTTTTCCCCCAGTAATTTTGTAGGACTTAGTTGTAGTCACGGTTAAACATCAACAAGTTAGTCTGATGTAACCTGCTCTGGGAATTTCTCCTTTGCTTCACTTGACATATATCTGCAGTGTCATTCTGTCTTGTGGTCAGTTCCCACAAACCAACTCAGAGGAAGCTTAACTTGTGTCGGTGTTTCATTTGTACCACCTCAAAATCTTGATCTGAACATAATTATATGAATAAACAGTTGTGAAGAACACGGGTTATTATAGATCTTTTTTTTTTTTTTTGGGGGGGGGGGGGTTGAAAACAAAACATGCTTGTTCAAATCTGAGCTAACCATAAGTAATTTCAGTCATCCAACACAGCAGGCTGAAACCATACTGCACTACAGACTTTGCACCACACAATAAAGAGGAATAAGGAATAAGGTAAAATGCATCATTTCCGGCCACAGAGAAAGAGTGATACAGTAACACAAAGCAAAAGAGACGAGAAGACAGAAGTTAGTCATGTGAAAAAGAAAGCATATCCTCTATTTCCAAGAACAACACAATATATAACACAGTATCATTAGTTATTTCATAAAAACTAAGCCAAACTGTGGAAGCAGTGGGTGAAAAATGAAGTAAACCCTGTGATTCAGGAGTAGTAACCCACCTCTACATCATCAGCCCTCCACCAGCATGCTTGACAGTTGGTATGAGGTGGTTGTGCTATCATGATAAGCTTTTTAGAAAAAAATGTCACACTGTGCATTAAGGTCAAAACGTCCCCACTGTGGTCTCATCATTCCAAAGGACAAGTTGAAGTCTTGTGATTTGTTCAGATGAAACTTTACGACCTCATTACTCAACCATAGAAGCCAAAGAAAAGGACCAGACTTACAACCATGCTGGTTAATAGTCTGCAAGGGAAGCACAGGACAGCCCAGTGGCTTACTTGCAAACAGTCAGTAGGCCTACAAATGCTAATGATGAATTAATCATTACTTAGAATCAAAAAGTGGTCTTTTTATTTTTTTTAATGTGTGTTGCAATAGATCAAATAAATCCCTGTGTTCAGCTAACAGGATTATTTAAATGAATTATGACAGTTGTACATTTTGTGTTGGAGTTGTAACCTCCAATAATCTTTTATTTGCTTACTTTTATATGCATGATAATGTGTGAAAACCACTGAATAAGTTTCCAGCATCACGTTTGTTGGCTGTGACATACACGTGCCGTTTCACTAATCTATTGGGATGCTGCGCCTGCACTCTGTGGCACTTTCATCTTCTGTAATTAAATGCAGATGTTCAGAGGTCTCTGGGTTCTTCAGCATTTCAGACCCACTGCAGTTCAGTCTGCTGATGGCAGACCTTTTTCAGCTCTCAGCCTTTGGCTTTTTGAGGTCCGGTCTTGATAATAACATATTATTTCAGTTGGTTTACATTCTCCCACTGACACTAATTCTTTTGTTTCAGATAACTGTATTCTAACTGCATTTAAGGAATGCATTAAAGATAAGTTTTTCCACAAACTCTAAAACAGCAGCCACAATTTGAAAAAAATAACAATTTGGATGTCTCTCAAATGATAATTACTGGCCAATATCAAACCGTCTCTTTTGGGTGAAATCATAGAGACAGCTGTCGCTCAACAGCTGGACCAATTCTTTTCATTCAAACATTATTTTGATATCTTATATATTCCACTCAGAATTCTGAGTAAATGAAACCACTCTTGTCAAAGTAATAAAAGACATTCACTTAAACACAGACAATAGTAACGTTGATGCTGCATCTGATCAGTCAACCACAACATCTTCCACAGACATGGCCTGTAATAAGAAAAGGGGGCCTCATCATGGGTTTTAGTTGCCCCATTATACTACATTATAGCTCTTTAGCTATTTCCAGTCATGGTTTTCTATTTCATTGTGAGCCTAATTGCAAAGAAATATGGGGCCTAGAGTTTTGTTAGTAATATGGGCCATGAATGCAGCTTGTTTCAAAGCTTTAAGAGATTCTACAGCAGTCAAAAGCACATTCTGTGATGGTATGCGCTGCATCACACCTGTTCTCACATGGTACTTATGTGGAATAAGTGAGTGATATGGAACAAAGCCAATGATGCACTGAGACCTGCAGCAAAAAATGATTTTAGATTTTGTGTGTGATTGTGCCATTGTTTTGATATTGTTACGTCAGTGCCAATATTGGTTCAAATCACTTGCTCATTTTATGGTGAGGACATGTTTAGCTGCAGCAATGCAAATGGCATGGTCAACATTTTTTCAGTTAATAATTTCACTGGCCTAACACATTCATTCATGCGAGACATTTACCTTCATTTCAGCATGTGTCCTACTTTCATAGCACTTATCTGGTGCTCTTTCGAAAGTTTGATAAGCTGAAATTGAAAAAAATAAACATCTATTTGGCTCTTGAAATTTTCTTATTAAAAAAAGGTGATAACTTGCTGTAAAGTCCACAGGGTCACAGAGAGTGTGAGCTGAGATTTCTAAAGAGTTTATATTTCCAAAAGAGCTTTGTCGCAACACAGGGAACTCAACTATGCAAGTGGAGAATATCAGCCTGTTGCAAAAGAGGCAGAATCATCACTCGTTTCCGAATCAAAGGAATTTTGATTTGCTCAGACTTTTGTGTTTCTCATGGTCTCCAAAAAAGTGCTTCCTCAAAGATAAAGCTACATTGTGGCTCCGAATAAGATAACTCTTTTGCAATGAACCAGACTTATTTGGGGATTTATTTCTGTGACGCAGGCACAGTGTACAGACTTGAGGTCAGTTTCGGTACCAGGCTTTGTGGCGTCAGACATGACTAATACTTTATAGGAGAAACTGTTCTAACAAGTAAAATATTGCTGACCTCCATGGTAAAAACTCTCATCTCAAATCTGGAAAAAATATTGGTCAATCTATTCAAAATAAAGCTTAAATCTGTCTACAGGTAAGTGTTTTATCGCACAGTAGCATCATATCATCTAATTTTTTCCCACCACCCTGTCTCTGGCTAAACAGCACAACAGTTTCTCATCAAAGCTTACCTGTCATTAATGAGATTGTCTGTAAATGTTGGCTGTCGTATGCAGCTGATGCTTTTTTTAAACTTTTTTTTTTGCAAGAAAATAATGCTCATCAAATTCAGATGTCAAACAAACCAAAACTGAGAGCATTTAGCCTCTAGTGGGATCACAGAAAGAGCAAGTTTCTTCTCTTTTCCTCTAATCTAATTTCTGCTGAGCCTTCCTGGGATATGGTATGAAATGAGTTCCTAAGTAATCTGCAGTAAGGTTATAACACTACAGACCTTTACTGTAGCTGCACATTTATAGAATTATTAACATGCATTCACCTGACTGCCTCTCTTTTGCTTAGGGCATCCTAAATAGACCAGTACCTCTGTTCTTCTGTGATTTTATCAGTTTTTAATTAAAAAAATATTTCCCTTTGTGGCCTTGAACCTCAAGCCCTTATTGGACGACAGAGCACTTGAGTAATGGGTATGACTCAACATTGGACAAAATCATGATGTATTCTGTTGCAAGTCAGTGAAGAGCTACAGGAAAATAGCATTACATATACTGGACTTTTCCCTCAGTGAACAACTAAGAGCATTTTGTGCCAATGTTACCAATACCTGCTTAATTTAGAAAAATAAGAGTTGTATGGTTTTAAATTCATGTGTCAAAAATTTAAACAGGTAGAAAAATATACATAGTAGGCTAAAATAAATAAATACACGGTTCAAATGGTTAACCAATAATACTGGATAGATTCATTAATACACAATTGAAATAGCAAAAAGAAATACATTAATAACAAATAATTAGTTAAAAGTACTTTAGAAAAAGTATAAATAGTTAGCTAAAAGCTATGGCTAATTGGTTTCAAGTGTTAGCCAAAAGTAATGACTAAATATGTACAGTACATAGTTGAAAGTCTGCAAACTGTAGGCCACAAAGCTGATTTATTTTTTTTAATACCTGAACATTTGTGACAACATCTATAGTTATGAAAGTTTATAAACATCCATCCATACTAATCATTTTGATGTCCATCTGGCTAACTGGGAACCTGGGACCCACAGTGCTCTGCTGTGGCTCATATGTATTGAAGTTGCCGGTTTATCGATTAATGTGTTATGTTTTCTAACATAACAAGGCAACAAGGAATAGTTATTTGGAGGCCTTGTGAACTCTTTTTTTTAAATATTTTGCAATTAGTGTTTCAAAAGGGAACTTCAGCAAAATAAAGAAATTTCCAGTGTGTTAAGGGAACAAGAATTTTAAGTGTCACAAGCACAGGTTAAACAACAGATGACCTCCTCAATAACCGGCTCTGAAATGTATTTAATGGTTGGCATCTATGATAACTTGTTAAAGTGTTTAGACAATAGGACTGCAGTTTCACAGCAGAATTGCCAGGCTATGTTCAGACTATTTGTTAGTAGGCCTACTCACTGGTGATCAGGGAAAATCACAATAAACGGACTGCAGATGTTAGAATTAGCATTCTATGTTAGCTTCATAGCTTCTAGTTCCAAGCCATAATTCATAATCGTCTCTTTGAACCAGTGTAGAGCACATCTGCTGTACATTCCCTTTAGTGTACAACATGTTGAGTCTGGAGTGCACCAGAAAAGTTATGGTTGAAATTTCAAACAGTGCTACAAAATGGCTGACTAACTTTGTAATATATTATGTAGTAAAAGAGTGGAGAATTTGAATGCAGCATTGGTTTCCCAGTCTCACACTTAACCCTCAACTTAAGACGCTCAAAGCATGGGCCTTCTATCCCTCCATGCTTACATAAGATAATTAAGCTAATGCCTGAAGTGTAAGCAGTGAACTGTTACTGGTACACAGAACAAGCGGGTGGCACAATTGGCTTCATGAGTGCTTTGAACCTGTGACATAAGGCAGCTCACTGTCAACCTGACTCAATGCAAAGTGCTACTCACTCTCCTTGTAGTTAAAATTAAAAGAAAGTGCACCCATTTTCAGCTCAAAGGTTTTGCATATTGGGGCAAAATAAACATAATCTAGTGCTAGCCAGGTTTTAGAATTAGATAAATACAATCTGTATTTATTGCACTGTGCAATCACTGATATTACAAAAAGTTAAAACTTAGAGGCTGTGTTTGAAAAAGATAAAGAACACTGTTACTGTTTCTACTGGGAATTAAAAGGGTAAGTAGCAGCCAAATGCACTTTATTATTTGATCATCAGTAAGTGTAGGCACCTCTATAAAGGAGAAGTTTTGGCAATTTGCTGGTCTGGAGCACTCAAGTGTGTGTTCACATAATACCAAGGAAGAAAAAAATTTGTGATGATCTTAGAGAGATAATTGCTGCTTCCCATCAATCTGGTAAGGCTTATAAGGCTATTTCCAAGTCCATCATTCTGCAGTGACAAATATTATTCGCAAGTGAAAAATATTCAAGCCAACTTTTGCTAATCGTGACCAGGAGTGGATGTCTCAGCAAGTTGACCCCAAGGTCATACTGTGCAATGCTCAGAGAAACTGCAAATTAAATTAAATTGAAAAAAAAAGTATTTATCCCTAAAGTGAATTATACTGTTGCAGTATGTTTTTTCCAAAACTCATTAAAAGCTTTTATTATGCATGGTTATTGCTGCTGGAAATGCTTCCTGTATCACTGTGTTGCAGCTAGTAATATGGAATAAAAACACACAACCAACATCTTAGAGTTTACAGGCCTCAGTCAGCATAATAAATGTTAAAGTTCATGACAGTATAATTCGAAAAACATTGAACAAGTACTGCGTGATTGAAAGGGTTGTATGAGAAAGACAACTTCTCTCTAAAAAGGGCATAAAGGTTTTACCTGAGTAAACCACAAGACTCCTGGAACAATGTCTTGTCAATAACAAGACCAAAGTGGAGATGTTTGGTCATAATGCATAATGCTGTGTGTTTGCAGAAACCCAAACCCATCAGCACACCTCATACCAACTGTCAAGCACAGTGATGGAGGACTGATGATCTGGGCTTGTTCTGCAGCCACAGGACCCGGACACCTTGCAGTCATTGAGTCCACCATGAACTCCTCTGTATACCAAAGAATTCAAATGTACTCAAATGTGAGGCCATCTGTCTGACAGTTAAAGCTTGACTGAAACTGGGTCATGCAACAGGACAATGATCCCAAACACAGCAGCAAAGCTACAACAAAAGATCTGAAAAAGAAAAGAATCAAAGCATTGCAATGGTCCAGTCAAAGTCCAGACTTCAGCCTCACGGAAATGCTGTGATGGAACCTTAAGAGAGCTATACAAAAACCTCAATAAACTTAAGCAACATGGAATAGAAGAGGGGGCCAATATCTCACGATGTGAGAGACAAATAACATCAAACAGAAAACAGCTACTTTAAGTTATTGCTGCTAAAGGTGGCTCTGAAAGCTACTGAATCATTTGGTGAACTTAATCTTTATACGCTGCCTCTGCATTCTGATTCAGTTTTTGGGAAATAAATTCATGTGTTTTCTGTCACCTGAGGTTGTACTTACCTAGACTTATGACCTGGTAAGGACCAGATGATTTTTTATCATGCACTGATACATAAACTTTACAATTTAAAGTGTGTGTTTTTTTTCTTTTTCATGACTGCTATGTATGTAGAACAAATTATCATGTTTAATTGAAAACATATAAAAAAAAAACGAGAAAAAAAAGTTGATGAGAACCAAAGTTGATGATTCAGAAGTCTCTTGTTGCTCAATTGTCTCATTGTAGAATTCAACCCTAAAATACCTCTCGTGTCATTTGGTAATCATTTAGACTTCCATTGTGCTTTGCACATTCATATCTGGTTCATCATGGACTGAGTCTCATCCTCCACTTTACAACGGTTTTGCCCACACACAACACGTTAATTAGAGGCCACTCAGAATAAATGAGCTCTGTGTACTGAGAACAAGTCACCTCGTCTGTCTGGTTTACGGACGGTGGTAAATGCAGTTCATTCCAGTGTTTTTCCTCTCACTGTGCACACAGCGTGACCTGTCCAAACACAAGCTGCCGCCCAAGTTTACCCTGCAAGCACTTGGACTCAGGATAGGCAATCTGATTATCTAATGTGGGGAGGTGGTATTTTTCCAAAGTCTCTCTTGTGTAATTTAATGAACAGAACCACTGACTAAAATGTAGGTTACAATGTCCCAGATTTAGCCCCCACACACACGCACATGCATATTCTAAGCAGTAATAGGGATAAAGTAAAACTTCATTTAGATTGTGTAAGGCTTGAGGTCATCTTTAGGCTTTGTGACCAAGATCAATGTTTTTTCTTTTTTAATATCAAAACCAGTCAAATATTTAGAGGCACACAGTGGAATGTTTACCACTTTACCACCAATTGTACATCTAACAATGCAAATATTTCCTTAAGGCAAAAATAATATTGCATATCGCAGCATGTTTTATCAAAGTATGCAGCATGTAGCCCTGAGTACTGTAGCAGTCTTTTCTAGTCCAGTACAGGATCCTAAAGATGCTGCTACTGGCTTAGGTTACTAGAACACAGTGTGCAAGCAGCACTGACATGCTGTAAGGAAACCTGTATATGTCTATTTATAGAGACAGATTTAAGTTGAACGCTCAAGCAAGTATGCTGGCTCATCACAGTGAGGAACTCTCTTATGTACTACGCACCTGAAGTTTGCAGACACTCACAGTAGCTTGCAATGTCAGCATGAGGCTGCTGTTAAAAAAACAACAAAACAGCAGCAAAAGTCAGATGTTTTGTCTGATCCACTGTAGCATGAAATCATAAATGTGCATACAGTACTGTGCAAAACTCTTTCAAATATCCAAATATCCTTTCTTGTAATCTTTGTCTTGAGCAATAGTTCTCCAGGCATTCTGAAGGTCTTTCAAAGTTTTTCTTTGGACATCGGCTGCTTTTTCACTCATTTTCAGTCCAGTCCTTCTACCTGACCACTTTCAGAGGAATATTCTTCATTTGATAAGCCACTTAACACTGACCTATGAAACATTTAAGCGCAAAGAGGGACCTAACTTAATGGATGATCCCGTGTTGTGTTTACACATAACAGATAAGTTAGAAAAGAACCTGTTTAAATTGTATTTTTAGGCACTGGCCTTCATGGTGATGTGGTGGTTAGCACTGTTGCCTCACAGCAAGCATTGAAGGGTGACTGTCAAGATGCCATTCTTAAGGAAGAGAAAGAGGGAGAAAAAACTGATATGCCAAATGACACAAGACCTGCACTGAAAACTTAGTGACAATAGCTCTTATGGAGTGCTGAGCCTGGACCTCAATACTACTGAAGCAGTGTGAGATCATCTTGAAAAAGAAGATTGATTTTAAAGCTTGTTCAAATAGTTTTTGCCTTCTATGCTGTAAACTGTTTGCAGTGTTATAAATAAATTTCTGCTGCTATTTCCTGTTTTTCTCGTATAAAAAGAATTAAAGAGGGGTGTTTAAAGACTTGCATATCCGTTGATTGTGGAAAAATAAAAGGTCATTATTGTGGCTAAAATCTTTAGTGAGCTCAGTGAGGGTTGAGCTTTAATTTTGGTTCCGTTTTTGTGTTACTTTGTCCTTGTGATTTCTGTGTTAGCCTTGGTTAGGTTCATGTTGGGTTTTCTGGGGGGATTTTCCACATCTTTTTGACTGGACAGACGGGTGATCTCAGCTCAGTTAAATATAACAGCAATGTCTTGAATATAAGAAAAGTTGCTCACCAATCTTGATTGACAAACCACCTCAAAAAATTCTCAAAACTACACCACCAACATGAGGTACAACCAGGTCTGGTTTAAATCCAGTGACACTGGAGTCAGGCTCAGTGTCATTGGATTGTTGATTTATGTAGCAGTATACTCCATAAAATGTTCTGATGAATGTTGTAACTGTACATTTATGTACAAACATGTCAAAAGTCCAGTTAGCACTGGTGCTATCTTGGCTAAGTTTATCACTGCCATGGAAACAAAGGGCAGAGCGGTACTTTTTTGTGAGAATTAACAAAGGAGATATGCACATCACAAGCCAAAAACTTTTTTAGTCTGTACCTTAACATTACATTTGGAGTCAGTGAGAGAGTTTTCCAGAAAGCTCCATTTCAGTGCTCCATTTTTACTAACAGACTTTAGGTGCTAAATACATAGAAAATCCTGTTACATTTCTTCGCCGCACAGTTCTGAATGTGATGCACATAAGAAGAAGAGATTGACAAGTGCGTGTACTCTATGAAGACTGAAAAATATATGCGTATACTTTGTTTAACTGCATATAACATGTCCTATTTCCTGGTTTCCTTTGTCCAGTGGTATATTCTTATCTTATTCTTTGTTGGGTGTCTTTTACTTTACGTCCAGATTAGTTTTGTTTCTATCATGTTTGTTTTGGACATTGGATTTATGATTCTGGACTTTCAGCACAGCAGAGCCTTTGATAGGTGATGAAAGTTTATCTATTTCTTCCACCTGCCTGCCTCAAGCCTATGAGCAAGCATTTGTGTTATTCTATAAGCACTCTAGAGATATATCAGATGAATTAGATAAGCACGTCTGAAGATTTTGGCAGTAGAAGAGTCATTACTGAAATAAACACCATACTAGACAGGAAGTGGTGTTGAGGGGGTGTGAGAGGGGAGTAAAACTGTCAGTAATTTGTGCAAACGTTTTCTCAAACAAGGCTTGACATTCGTGTCCCGTCCTAAAATTGACCAGTCCATCCACCCCAAGCTCCATCTAACGCTGACTTTGTCTCTCCAAATTAGTTTTCACAATGAATGCTAAGTTGAACACTACTAAGAAAAACAGAGCCATGCCATCATAATTATAGCTCTGATGTTGCATGAAGGTGACATAACTCTGCTTTGTTATGCTTGTCAGCAACCTTTAGGCTTCTAGCTTCTGGCAGCACGATTCTGGCTGACTTTGAAGGACTAGTTGACTTTATGGGCAGAGAAACTGTTTGTGAATGGAACACTGACAGAACTAATTTCTGCTTTAGAAAAAAATTAACAAAAATTGGTTGGTTGCACAAGTAGTATATTACAGCCAACTGTGACATTTCGTTGCTCATGTTTTATTACCTTGTGACACATAGTCATTCAACACACACGTGTTTAGTTTCAAGTTATAAGGAATGCAGACACAAAGGAGTAAGTCTGAGAACATTGTTATTCATCCATCAACCACAAGATTACATTGCTCGTGCTGCTAAAACAGCTCATCAGGGCATGGACACAGGACATCTGGGGTTATACTATAGTATCTGGCACAAGGATGTTTCCAGGATCCTTTGGATTCTGAGTGTGGCTCATGAGGCTTCAGTGAATCTAGCTAGTTCCAGCACATCTCTCAAATCTTTAATCAGATTGGAATGTGGGGAATTTGAAGGGAAACTTGAGCTCTTTGTTGGGTTTCTCTGTGCTTTGGCTCTGCATTGTACTGCAGGGGGTGTGCTGTTGCCATGAAGGATGTGCTTGATCTGCAAAAATGTTTGGGTGGGTGGCAATAGTCAAAAGTAACATCCGCATTAAGTCCAGGATTCAAGATTTCCCAACAGAACATTGCATGGTTATACAAAAATCTGTGTTATTCACTTACAGAAAATGAACTAGTCAGTCTCTGTATTATGTCAATATGGTGTTTATTTGTTTTATACACACACACATATATATATATATATATATATATATATATATATATACGCTTTGTATATACGCTTTGTGAATATGAATAAAAACTAAATGAATTGGTTTACAAATGTAATTTTAGTCACAATGACACATAGCAAATGTTTCAAGTGAATCATGAAAAAAATAGTTCATCTTAAATTTGATGGCAGCAACATGTCGGGCCATGAATATCATTGTGTAGCATCCCTTTTTCTTTTAATGACAGTCTGTAAACATCTGGGAATTGAAGAAACCAGCTCCTGAACCTTTGGGAAAGGAATGTTGTTGCATTCTTGTCTGATATCTGATTCTAACTGCTCAACAGTTCTGGATCTTCCTCATCAAATTTTACATTTCATGATGCTCCAAATGTTTTCAGTTGGTGTAACGTCTGGACTGCAAGAAGGCCAGTTCAGTACCAAGGTTCTTCAGCTACACTGTTGTAAGAGATGCAGTATCTGAATTGGATTAAGCGGGCAGAGAAAATGGATGGATGGATGGATTCAGCTGACCACAGAACAGTTTTCCACTTTGACACAGTCCATTTTAAATTAGCTTTTGTCCAAAGAAGACAGAATTGCTCCTGGATCATGCTCACATAAGGGCCTTCTTTGCACCATAACGCTTTAACCTTTAACATGTGTTGATGGCACGGTGAACTGTGTTCACAGACTATCATTTTGAAAGTGTACCTGAGCCCATGCAGTGATTTCATGACAGAATCATGTCTGTTTTTCATGCAGTACTGCCTGAGGGCCCAAAGATTACAGGCATCCAATATTGATTTTTGTCCATGTTCCTTTGGATGATATCATGTACTGTACATGATGGAATATTCAAACTCTTCACAATTTTACATCAAGGGATATTATTTTGAAATTGTTCTACAAATTGTCGACAGATTGCTGAACATCTGCCCAGCTTCACTTCTGAGAAAATCTGCCTCTCTTAGGTGCTCTAACATGTTGCCAATTAACTTAATTAGTTGCAACATGTTTCTCCAGCTGTTTCTTTTATTATCACTTACATTTCTAGTTTTTATGTTGTCCTGTTTCAACGTTTTTGTATGTGAACTATTTTTAGGTGTAGGTGCACTTTGGCTGTACAGTAAAGGTGCTTCAGTCATTTAGTTTGTGGTTTGCACTTGGTGTATTTTTCTTTAAAGAACCTGACTGAACTCTACTATCAACTTTCTGGCATGGGAGAAGTCGCAAAGTTCTCAAATATCATCACACTTTGCAAGGAAATATACTATTCTAGCTCTCAGTGAAGCACTTAAGGGTTATAGTGAAGTCCTGAGATTACTGAATGAGACATTCCCATACATATTTTATTAAAGACTGGTAAGATATGAAACACGAAGGCATTTCATTTGATGGCTGCACAAAGAGACCACAGCTGACGGTAGCAATAGTTAAATCAAGATGTTTTTAGAGTTGCGTCAAAACTACTGCTTCTACTGCTGAGAAATGTATGTGAGAACATAATGGCGATGCATGTTGAAATATATGTTGTCATCAGTTGTTCTCACTCTGCTTGAACCCTAACTGGTTTGGAAATAAAGGCATCAACCTCTACGGCTGTTTTTAATTCTCTCCTCATCACTACGCCTTGCTTTTTTTCTTCCCCCCTCCTCTCTGTCTTGTGGAGACTACGTGAGCCTCCACACAACTCTCTCTAGATCAAATACTCTAGCAGAGAAGGAAGGGAAAAAAAATGAGGAAGATGACAAGAGAGGAGGAGCGTGTTCAGGTGGACGTGACTTTGCTCACACTGAATATCCATCCCCATTGAATTATTTCTTCTCCTCTCTAGTACATGTTAATGTTGTCATGACAATCGTATTAGTCAGCTATCTCTAATCCATGAACCCAGTGAGGATTTACAAAGAGTCAGGGCACCGATATAACAGGAAGTAAGCCGCTGTTGTCTAATAACCTCAAGAGCGCTTCAAGGCTACCTTGGCACCTCTTCTTGTTTTTAGATTTAACTCTTTTTCAAGCTCACTGGCACCTTACTTCCCTCTGCTACAGCTGCAATATGTATGCAAACGTCTACTACACCTCTCAATTATCTAAAGTTGCAGCATGCAACTGTGGATATTCAGGCAGTAAAGTTTACTATTAACCTGCTGTTACTTATTGAAAAGAAACCTTAAACCTGCACAAACTACCACATAATGCCAATATGCAGAAGCTCAGACAGAGTAATCGCTTAATAATCTCATCACTGAAATCATCAACTTCTTATTTTGAATAATTTTATCAAGTTGTTGACCAACTCTCTGCAGTTTATTTATTATTCATTTCTTTACACTGAGAATTAGATAAGACTTAGCAAACTGCGACCCGTACGCAGCAGTCCCAATAAGGAACTGACATCTTTATAATCCATACAAATCACAAAGAATTTGTTATCAATGAGGCAGCACAGTCAAGCACAATGTCAAAGCACGGTCTTATCCATGTCATTAAAAGTCTTCAACTTACTCTTCTAAAGCACAATCCCAAACAGGAAAAGTTACGGAAGGGAATATGCAGAAAAAAAGAAAAACAAACTACAGCAATTCTTACCCTTAAAGAATTTGACTTTCATTCAATTTCAGACAGTATTGTTAGCCCGATTCTTTCATTGGAAGCCCAAGAACAAGCTGGAGAAATCTTTTCTTAAACAAAGTATTTATTAGTGGTCACATAGTAAAGTATATTGCAGCGCTGGACTCGGAGTAACAGAGCTCCCGCAGGAAATCCGTCAGGTCGACCCCCGATATCCGGAAGCATTCCATATTTATATTCAGCTTTATCTCACAGAGGTTGCACTCACACTTGACAGAGTATAATTGGCCAGTTTTTAGTGGCCTGAACAGGCCAACCACTGTCCTCGTCGTCTTCTTTGGATGTGATAAACAATGTGTGTGTGCTCTTTTAGGCGTGGATCTAATGTACCAGACCTATCTAACCCAATAGAGATGTTTTGTCTGACCAAGTTGTTTTGTCTCGCCATGTCTTCCTAAAGTCTTGGACCATTTAAGGTCATCTATTGTGCAGTAAAAGTACCAGCTAGGAACATAGGTTATTTAGGAAAATACAGAATATGAATAAGAGCAAAGCCAATAATAACAACTCCCCCTTTTGACATGATTTTATCATGTCAACTAAATGAGGTAGGAATGTTATATTCGGTATTGTGTCACACCTGTTAGCGGCAGCCAACTTAGCAGGCCCCAAAACTGCCAATAAAGCGGCCACCTACCTTGACAGGAGATTCTCGTTGTCCCCCTTTTGATATAACTTCATTATGTGAGCTGTTAAGTGTAAGCTGTTTTTCTTTGCTATTATCAGCAGCAAGCAAGTCTTCATTGAATATGCATGTGTAAAACAATTGTAATGCGTTAGCTAAACCGTTCTGTATCAGTAGTGATTATCATGTTGCTGGGAAAAGAACCTCTTTCCCAGAATAGTTCAACCTTCATTACTCAACTGATCATAACTCTGCAATGAGCACATTTCTTGAAAAGCTATAAGTATCATGCCTGTACGTGTATCCAAGGATTAAATGTTTTAATATTTCTTAAAATTATTGTGTATATGTGGCCCCGAACCCAATCTCTGTAGAATCTCAGTTAATTTTGGCCCAAAACTATATGCGGTTTGAGCAGTGGCAAGACCCTGCTCACCCATAAGTACCATCACAACACATAACAATAATTAACTAAGCTACAAAAATTTCTAGAATATATAAACTCAAAATTGTTTAAGGCAATTAACATTACCATCAGGATCGTCCACTGTTCGCAGCGAATAGGAGCAAAAAAACGGGAAAATTCTCCTATGGCCCCATTCCCACTTAATTACCTTTCAGTGCTGAAGGTCCCGCTCCGAACACCCGATTCACACCAATGGCAATGGACATATGTATGATTGGCTATGATTAGTAATTGGTAAGTTTAAAATGATTCAGCAACAATGTGAAATTAAAGCGGAATTAACAAAATGATTAAACGAAAAGCATTTCGGAAACCAAACAATATACAATAAACAACTTAACATCATTAGGAACATTGAGGAACATCCCAACACACAAAACAATACAGACATTTAACCATGACATGTGAATATGAACATATGATCCTGTTGAGAAATGATGATGAGTAATGATACAAGTAGAGTAAAAACTGACTATTTCTTTTGAGTGAAAATTTTATGATGACCATGTGCAGAGTGGTGTAGTGCAGCTCAGTCTCTTCTGGTCCAATCCTGCCACTGCTTGGTGTTTGGTTCTCCGTCTGGCTTGAAGTTTTTTCTGTTCCATTTGAATTAGAAACACTTCATGTGGTGCCATCAGAGTTTCTTATAACATCACGTGATACAATAACATATTTCAATACAAATTAGAATCGAAGACAAAGGTTTATTTTATTTGTTTATTTATCTGAATTTATCTTTTATCTATTTTTTGAGGTGAGCCTTGTGCTGCTAACTTTTCCCTTAGCAGTGCCACAGCATCGTGCTTGTGTTGTCAGACATCAGATCTTTGGTTGGTTATTGATCATGCATGCTTTGACCTAAGGGTCCAGGTCAGGTATGCTATTCTCACTTTCTTTCTTAATATTGTTTTGTAACCATTTTCTTTGCTCTAAGCAGTTTTGGAATGTTAGCTAAATTGTTCAGGATCCTTCTTGTTCTTCCTTGACATAAAGTAGGCCTTTCATCGTGCAGTTCAAAGCTCCGTGCTTTACCCTAATTTCTCGAATGAACCAAAACATGTGACTAAAACTGTTCTCACAGAACATTTTATTCATCCCATTCATATCTTTTTTCGTTCGACCAACATGTCATGACTGAGCACAGATCAGATTGTACCATACCATCTTGTTTCTCAATAAATTGCAGTTGAAGTGGGTTGTTGACATTTTCCAGAGATCTTTTAGTCACCTGGTGTGGAGTGATGGGAAGAAAGGGTGTGTCCAGACAACTGTTGTAGTTCTGTATCTATTGAGCTTTTAATGTCTGACTCACAACACAGGAGAAGTGTGAAAAGGAGCAGAGTTATTGTAACTTTCTTGTTACTGCTACTGTGGTTCTACAGTCTAGTCTCCACAGTAGTGTTTTCCTTTGGTTTCATCGTCAGTGGTCCGTTCAGTCTCTGATAGAGTTTTAGTCCCCGTGGTCTAGTCTTTGTCAGTAGGTGAAGTTCCTAAGTAACTAAGTCAGTTAATGTTCTTTCGGTAGGATCTTGAGCCTGAGTACAGTGATCCTTGTGGATCCAGTTACTCAGTCTGTTCTCGGTCAACCATATCTTTACACAATGTGATGTAGCTTCTGCGTCCTGTCCACAGAGGGGAGGATCAGTTAAGTTTGTTCACTTACCCAGTTTCTTACTTCAACAAGTGAAGTATCATGGTCCTGTTCCTTGGTGAGTATTTCCGTAACTTGTTGAGATATACTCATCACCGTGTTATTCAGTTGTTTCACATTCACACAAGTTTCCATACTGCACTACAACAGGGGGTGAGCCTGTTGGTGCAGTTGTAAATGGACAGGGTGTTTTCTCCCTCTCATGACCTCATGTGGGACAGCATGACAACAGTCATGGTGGGATTTGGAGTAAATCTTAGGCTAACACAATATTCATCCATGGTTTCAGCCCAGGTTAACTGTGTGTCTGCACAGACTTCTGTTCGGCCTTTTTGATGGTTCTATTTGCTCTTTTCACTAGTCCTTGTAAAGCTGGGTGAGAGACTGCACCAACCTTATGTCTAATTCCAAACATCTTTTCCACTTCTCTTAGTTCTTCATTAGAGAAGTGAGTACCATTGTCTGAGCTTATCACTTCTGGTACCCCAAATCTTGGAATAATTTCTCTTATAAGCCATTCAATGACTTCTTTTCCATTTTCATTGATCTAGTCTTCTCTTGGGGCTCCTTTCGTTTTCACTGCTTGTTTTTCAGATGGAGCATCTGCTTCTTGAGATGATGTAGGTGTTTAAGGGGGGGTGCTGGCTGAGGTCAAATGCATTAATTTACCTTTCAAATTTTCTAAAATTCACTCCTTTTCTCGGTTTATTAATCTGTCTTTAACTGTAAACACGTTTTTTTGTTTTTATTTCACTAATTTATTCAATGTTTATTGTTTGATTTATTAATATTTATCTGCAGGGTTAGAATTTGCTAATAGTATTGATATATTGTTCAGCTGTACAGCTCTCTGATTGCTGTGGCTGTTTTTAAATGTGCCATGAAAACAAACCTTGACTTGACTTGTTATGACTCAGACTCACTGCAGCTGTCTTTAAATTTCTATTAGAGTTTTCTTCTTTAAGAAACTCAATCTGCTGCAGTTACATAGTTCAATGGTTTAATGAGATCAAATATAAATACTGATGATAAATAGTATCTCAGAATTGGTGAAAACAAGCAGAGGAGAAGTATTTAGATCAGCTAAATTTTAAAAGTCATGTTAATGTGATTTCTAACACAATAAAGGCTAACCTTTACTGTTTTAAGATGGTAAGAAACTGTCTGACACCTATCTGCCTGACCTTGCTGTTAAATCCTGATATTTTCACATATGTCATATGGTCTGACTGTCCGGTCTCAGACCTGCTTCAGGTGAAAATCATAAAGTCTCAATTTGTAGAAGGCAGTTTTTCAATTAAAGGATCACAGATTTAAATGCTATGTTTGTTTATCTGACTTTAACTTTTTAAGAGAGCTGTTAAATCTTAATTCAACAACAAACTTGTTCTAATGTTTAGTTTTAAACATTCTGTTCTTCCTGGATTTATTTTGGACATTTTAATGCTTCTTATCTCTTCACTGTGATACTTGCATTGAAAAGCGGTTTTCAGATTGTCCATTCAATTTGGTATTTGTCCCATTCAAATTTATTTTAAAATAAATTAATTATTGAATTGATGATAAATGCTCTAGTAAAAACTTCTATTATCATTGTAAATTCTTCGACTAAATAACTATATGTAACTCTGGTACTCTTTAAGTACAGGCCAATGATCAATCAGAATCTGTCCTCACTCTCAGGGCTGAATGAGGGAAGAAGGAAGCAGGGTTGGGATGAGATAATCTTAGGGTGAGAGCATTTATGACAAAGCTAAGGATATCTAACCTTTTCTTTTCCAGTTACACATGTCCACATGTAAAGCCTAAGCTGTTTATGCTGAATCTGTATAAATGGTCAGTTTTTTCTTTTGCTAAATGGTATGCCTCTGTTATTGAGCATGTGTGATGTTGGGAAGATGTGTCTTATCTTCTAGTGTAGTAGGATGTTTCCCTGGAGAAGCTGACGTATTGTCTGGCATTTGATGTGGTAGTTGTGCAGAAGCCTGTGTCTGAAAAGATAATTTAACTTCTCCTAAAAAACACTAACAGTCTGCAAGAAATGTTACTGCTTTTTTCTCGTCTTTTTCTGCCCATGCTTTCTGCAATAAACCTGCCTCCTGTAGCTTTGCTGTTGCTTGATTCTTACTGCCTGTTGCCTGTTTTGAAATCATAGAGAAGTTGTTCAGTTTCGGTGGAGCACTTTCACATCCTCCAAACATTCCTTTCCCTTGCATTTCTCTCATCCAATTTACAAATCTATCTGTCCCTCTTTTTTCGTCTTTCCTTTTTTTCTGCCATCTAGTCAAGATGTCAAATAATACTGACCCCAATGAGCGGGCTACTTCAGTTAATTACAGTCATACCGCCTCACGCAGGAAAATTATAGACACACCGCGACATATGGATTCGTTTTACAGTCAAACTGCCGCAAGAGGGAAAATTATAGACCAACCGCCGATTGCGGGCTACTTAATTATGTCCTAGATCCTATCCAATATTTGAAGACAATCCTGAAAGGGTCTTTTATTTGTCCAGATTATACTAGTCTAGGACACTTATTGCTCTCCCTATATGAGATTATGTGTTTATAGTTTACATGTGATCATTTAATACAACAAACAGGCAGTCATTTTGTCCTTTGATTTAGTGATCAGAGGACATCTTTAGTCAGACAATTTGATTTAGCTTAACCACTGTGCAGAAATTTCACATGCTGATACAAAAGGTTTTCTGCTCACCTTGTGCTTTAGGCCTTGAATTGTCTGAAAAAGGGTCCCCTCCAATCAGCTCAGGACAATTATAACAGTATAAACCCAACATATTTCATGTTTTGTCTCATAAACTTCACCTAATGTGTTGATACATATACATTTTTGCAGATTTGCAGTATTTTCCCTCTACTGTGCATCATAATCTGGAGGTATTTCAGTGTGTAATGGGCAGGCCACAGGCTAAACTGGACATCGACCTCAAACAGCACTGCAACAAGAACTGTCATTCATCAATAGCTGATATAACCTCATGGACAAGGGATTACTGTGAGAAACCTTTGTAAAGCACAAAATACAGAGCTCCATTCACAAATGCCATATAATATTTCACTGTGCAGAAAAGAAGCTTTCTGTTTACCTTTTCCAGAGGCAGCATTGGCTTCTCCAGGCTCTAAGGGCTTTTGAGATTAACCATCACACAGCGGAAACATGTGTTTTGATCAAGCCAATGAGTTATCCAGAAACTTTTAGGAAGATGTGGACACTGTGTGCTCTGGACCAAAAGCAAGAGAACAGAAAGGATGTAAGGAAAGTTTTAGAAAGTTTTATGAAGGTTTTAGAGCAGCATATCAGAATCAGGATCAGAATCAGAATCAAGTTTATTGCCAGGTAGGTTTGAACTTACAAGGAATTTGACTTGGTGTAGTTGGTGCAGAGTATTAAATATAGACAATGACTGGTGACTGGAGGTGCAGCTGTTGGTGTAGAGAAGAGCAGAGGAGAAAGAACACAGCCCTGGGGGCAACCAGTGCTGATGAGCTGTGAGTCAGAGAAGTGTTTTCCCAGCTTCACGTGTTGTGACGGACTTTAAGGTGGTCATTGGTGGAGGTGTCCAGGCCCCTGCTGAGCAGGGGGAGGTGGAGGTGATACCATGGAGCTGGACCTGTTGAGAGGTGTTGTGGGGGATGGTTTCAGGAGTGTCCCATTGTCTATCGAAGCAACAGTAGAACTTGTTAAGGTCGTTGGCTAGGCATTGGTCATTTATGGAGTGGGGCTTTAGGCTTGTCATTGGTGATCTGCCTGAGCCCTTTCCAGACAGATGCAGAGTCGTTAGCTGAGAACTGGTGTTGGAGTTTCTCAGAGTAGTCTTTTAGCCTCTTGCTAAACTTGTACTTCGCCTCTTTGAATCTATTTTGATCCCCACTCCTGAAGGCCTCTTTGTTATCCAACCTTAATCATAATATGCTGCTTTCAAGACCACATCTTTTTCTAGGGATGTCCATTCATTGTTCAACATGACATGGCAAACCATATTCTTTATACATTGCAAAGGCTTGGCTGTGGAAGAGGTGGGTATGGGTACTGGACTAGCCTACCTGCAGTCCAGACCTGTCACCAGCAGAGAATGTGTGCAGAAATTTGAAAGGAAAAATGCAAAAACTGCCCTTTAATGTTGCACACTTTAAGGTGTGTTTGATGGCGAAATTACAATAAAATGCTCCACCTGTTGATATCCTCAATGCCGGAATGTCTTTTTAGTGTTGGGAGAAGGAATGTCAACTTTGTAAAGTGGTAAAAACTTTACCGTCACAATTTTTTCTTTTTCTTGTGTTGACGATCTGAAAGGCAAAAATAGATGTTAACTAATCAAATTAAATTGAGCAATGAAATAAAAGTCCAAGTAAATGTAAGAATCACTGTTGCTTTTTCTTTATTTAACACACTGTGTTTGAAAAAGTCTGATGGGAGTAAATCTCAATTTGTTGTTTATTTATCTTCCTTAGCTAAAATAAAATACAGCATGCCTCATCAAATACAATGTAGTAAAGAAATGCTCAATTTTACAATTTTTGCTAATTGAAATATAGAAATTTTTAATTAGATTTTAAATTATATAAATATGTGTTTCGCAAAATTCTGCTTCCAAGCCCAAAATTGGCAGGCAGGCTTTGTACAGCTGAAGAAACTTTAAAGGAGCTGTTATTTCTCAGCTGCAGAGACTAATGTTCCATTATATCTAAAGTTACGACACAAATTTAAATTCTGCTTTTCAACAACAAAGAGTTCAGTTTCACTCATGAAGAAGTAGAGACTGATGTTAAATGCCACAAATTACAAGAAGAAGCCTCTTTAAACTGAATCGAGTACATCTTTATTTATTGTTGTGGGCAGGAGTAACCTATTGTTGCAAGCTGAAGAAGCCTCTGGTTGAAGAAGCCTCTGACTGAAGTGTGGAGTGGGTGAAGTGTTGTCAGCTCTGCCACAAACATAGATAGAAATTATGAGTACAGATTATTTGAGTGATGCCATGACAAGCAGAGAGATGAAATGTTATCTAGTTAGCCCCCACCACTTAATCTACTGTCCATCATCATGTCATACAGTATATTAACAGCTCATGATTATTTTTACATATTTATGGAAATAGACTGTTTCTTTGCAAAATTAGAGATAAAAAAGTGGAGCACAATTCCAGGAATTTGTCTTTACAAAAAAGAAAGCTGCACAGAGGATGTGCAGTGTGAGACAGGATGTGTGTATCCATGGTGTGATGAGACAAACTTTCCGTTAGAGTTTCACTGACAGTAAACTGAAATCTGGTGACACACATCACTCAAAACAAAACCTTACACTTCCTTTTTACCTTTAAATGAAACAGGGGAAAGATATCTGACATTTATCCACAATTTTCTGTTGATAGGCACTAGAATTAGCAAAATATTCAAATATCACACAACAAAGACATTAGGATGACTCACTACAGTAAGTTAACTCTTTTGTGAAGGCAATGGGGCTATGCAGAGGATCACGTAAAAGAGCTTTTATTTCACAGTCAGTGTAATCAGGGATAACATTTGGTCTATTTAATCTGTTCTGCTCTATTCAAGGCCCACTGAAAGACTTATCCTCTCCATTCAGCGGAAAATCTCTTCATCAATGGCCACTGCACAAAGAAAGAGGGATGAGTTTACACTTCGATGCACCGATAATGCAGTTAATGCATTCTTTACAAAACAGAACTTGAGCATGTGTGAGTGTAAATAAATATTAAAGCAAAGCCAAGATTCCCAGTATAACCCTTACAACTCTGCCAGTTTTTACTAAGAGCTGCTGAGCTTCTGTTTTTGTATTTTAATGAAAGGAAACAATAAAGCAACCACGAACAGTAACTTATCATTAAAAGGCCAACAGGTTATGTAAAAATAAACATAATAAACCCCTGTCATCACACTGGACTTATATTATACGTTAAGTTTCATGTTAAAAATATCCATAGTGAGTGTTTCAAAGAGATTTGGCATAGGGGTCTCTGGAGAGCAGCTTGCAGATGTTGTAAATGGCAGGTGAGGGAGTAAATTTCCAACCTCAAACTTGGTAGAAAATGTTTGACACTGGAGCATTCTGTCCAGACTGATTACGGATGACAAGCAGTCATAAAAACATAAAGGTGTATTTATTAACACTGTTGCCGTAGTGGGGCAAAGGTTTCCATCAGCGTTCTTTCATCATCACCACCAACATCATGCTCCAGATATGTTTATTTTTTATGACTGACAGAGAATTATCAGCAATTTACCAATTAATGTCCGTGTTTTTAGACATTCAGAAAACCTTTAGCTGTAAAATGTCTTAAAAATGTTCATTAAAACCTTATATTTCCTAACCTTTGAAGAAGCTAGAAACACGAAATAAAGAAGCACCTTAGAGGTTAAATCTTTAGCGTTTCGATTGACTTGTACTCGTTTTTATCTCTTTTTTTTTCATGTGAATTGTTTATCATCATGTTCCATCAAGCTAAAGTTAGGGTAAATGCACACAATTATTGTATCAGGTTCCATCCTTCCCTTTTATTAAGCTTTTTAGTTTATGTGACCACTCCTTGATCATTTTCATACCCTCTGGCTGTTACTGCTCACTCTTTCTGTGGATCTTTTAATTCCTGTTATTTTAGATTTGTGCCACTTATCATCTTTCCATGTGTCCCCCTGAACTACAAGTTCCTGTGGCCAAGAATTAATGGGCTTTTCTACCCTTAAGAAAAACAGGTCAAACAGTTCAGTTTACTTGAATGTGTGTGTGGCTGCTGATTTCCATCTCTGTGTCTATATATTTGCATATTCTGAATAAGGCAACAATTTGAGCTCAAGTATGAGTGATCAGCTGACTGCTATTGAGCAGCAAGTAGAAGTGAAGCTGCTGAGTCATGACAAAGGAGGGACAACGATAGAGTGAGACATGATGCCCTGGTGGCTGATGATGAATCACTCTTTCAAAGAGAGTTTTGGCAATTATACCAACGACCCTTTTTATGCTAATCCTAAATGTCCAACTTGAGGCAAGCCACTGGTATGCACTTACCAACTGGGTTAGTCGGCATTCAGTTTTTTCTAACCTGACTGATCGGGATCACACACAATCCTTTGTCAGCGCAGCATTAGACGACTATTTGTGGAGTTGCTGGCTTAGCCAAGCCTGTTAACACCAAGCCAGTGTACCATTCAGATGCCTGACACAGCAACTTCTCTCTCCCACAGAGATTATATACACACACACTATCAATGGCAAGCGCTATGCAAGTCTGCTTCAGGCTGCGGTTGCCCAGACAACACACTGTTGCACTGAGCCTCATTAATTTCACATAGCAGAATAAAACCAGAACAAGAGCAAGCAAAAGATAAATAGGTCAAATGGAATCTAATCAAACTCAAATGGCAAAATGAAGTGTATGACTTGCATAGGTAAAGTAGCCAAGAGTGAGCACCATATTATGCAAAGTTTGAATGCAAAATAGGTTAGAAAGTTTCAGTGCCATTTGGAGTGCTAGACAAACCTACCTGAGAGTTGGATGACTGTGTGTGTGTGTGTGTGTGGGTGTGTTTGTGTTTGTGTCTGTGTTTGACTCTGTGAGTTTTGGGGAGGAAGAGGAGGAGCTCATGGTGGACCTGACAGCAGTCACATAGCCACTCTGCCCACAGGATGACCAGACTGAGCCAAGATACTTAGTCTGTCCATGAATCAGAGTCATGGAAATACCACATTCAGCTGGCAATTGGAGTGTGTGTACATGCACTCTTGAAACTATCAAAGTGAGGACCAGTTAGAGTTTTAGATAACTGAAGCCAGGACATATTGGAAAGTGAGGACCCCATTTTTTCCAGCCCCCGTTTAAAGGGATGTTTTAGGGTTAAGACTTGATTTTTAAGTTGTAAGGTTGGGATTTGCATAGGTTAGGGTTAGAGGGGCTTAGATTAGGCACTTGGCTGTGATGGTTAGGTTCAGGATGAGGGAATGCATTATGTCAGTGAATGTCCTCACCAAAATAGTCATACCGCTGTGAGTGCTTTTGAGTAGTTTAAGATCAACAAATAGAGGAAAATGTGGCATGCCTCTGCATCAGCATCCAGAGTGAAATGTTTGTCTGGAGTCTGGAGGACTTTAAGGGTCTCACATAAAATAGAAAGATCTACAACATCTGTTCTATCATTTTTCATTACTAAAATCTCCTTAACAAAAAGAACGAGTCATACAACTTTTTCCTGATGGGAGATAAAAACAGGAAGATGTGCAACATAATAATGCCACACATTATCATTGTCCCATCATTGAGATTCTCAATGAGGAGAGTGGATCAGTTTAACAGTTTAACCACTGGCAGCTATTAATAAATACCACAGATACATATACCACTAGAGATGTGGGTTTGAATAATTCCTTTGTCATGGTTAATGCTATCCCAAAAAATCAAGTTAAAAAAATATATACAAATATAAAAAGCAGCATCTCACCTTCCAGTGTATGTTCAGGTTTCTCATAAAGTATTGAAATTGTATGTTCTAAAATCTCTAAGCTTGAGCTGACAATGCTAGCATGCATTGTTTATCATGCTGATACTTGCTGATTAAAACTTTACACAAGGTATAATTGAGGCTAATTTGAGACATAATTATTTTTTGTATTGTCATGTGTGCAGACAGTGTTGTTAGGAGCCACTTGAACAAAAGATTTTTTTTTTTAAATCCTTTTCAATCAAAATATTAATATATCATTTTTGAATATGTAATATCTGCAAAGTTATGATGCCCAAAATACATGTGAACACAATGGCTTACATAAGATCCTAAAAACACCTAGTCTTTTTTTGTCAAAACATCAACATGAAACACATTTGCAAAATGGCTGCTTAGCAACTGGTTTGGCATACCTCAAACAATGTATACCTGAAATAGTGTTGCCAACTATTTCTAATGACATGGAACTAATCTGGCTAAAAACAAGTTACTAAATGTCACTCAATGACAGCATATACTAAAATGCATATTCATCATATCATTACTTTCCATTTGCTTTTGCATGGTGAGAGTCCACATCTATTTGCTTCGGTTTTACTATTTATTGTTATTTAATAGACCCAAATTCTCAATAAAACTGGTTTTGTTCATATATTTTTCTTTTTTCAGACAGCAAATGTTTGAAATTGTGACTGTAAAGCTGCCTATCAAAACTACATGTACACTTGCACTCCCTTGGAGAGCATTGCTGCTGCTCTGAAATGACTATAGAAAAAGTCTGAAATGACAGAATGTCTGTTTAATGTAAAGTCCCTGTGGCTGTGTGAATGCCAGTAAGTTGCTTGCTACTTCTCATTTATTTGACTGCAAAGCTCACAATAGAACCCATCCTTGCCAATAATCTAATAATTCTCTTCTATAACAAGAAGCTAAGGTTTGATGTAAAAGTTGCTAGATCTGTTGCTTTATCATTTTTAGGTTAATGTCACAGAGAGGATCTGAAAGAATGTCAGTTTAGTAACATCAGACTTTTATGACAACTGCACTTATGTGAGTGCAGATGGTTTTATCCTTTTATCAACTTCCTGAATGTATTAAAATCATGATAAGACTGATGTTCAATGTGTGACTCACACTGTATGACTCATGAATGAGTTGCATAGAAATGACTGAGATGCAGGGAAATGCCACGTCCTGTGCAGATTAGCTCCATACATGGAAGCTGACGTTATTGTTGAACTTTTATTTAGGCAGACAAAACAAAGCCAAAACTGCAAATTCTTCAGGAGTGAATTTATTGGTCCTGCAGATGCAAAAAGATTAACCGAACAAATGTGCAGTCCCCAAATTTAAACAAGGTGCCTCTCGCTCCAGGCATTCATTCAAAACTACAATAAATAAAGAAAAACAAAAAAGAATTTACAAAAAATTTCAAGTACCTCATTCAAACAAAAAGCAAGTTGTTGCTTACTTCTCAGAGATCCCAAACACAAGTACAAAAAGACTCCCATGAGTTTCCAGTCATCTCTCATTTGTCAACATTTTCACCATATGTACACTAATATTTACAGAGATATTATTAACAGCACGCAGTGTAATAAAAATATAGGTGCTTTGTTTTGTGCGTAGCAGATGACAGCAAAAAATTTAAATAAACCTTCTGTAATGAGGACTGCAAGCACTTTGACACTGCAACTAAAAATCAAACTGAAACCTAAAATAATTCAAATGATATGTACAGTTATTAGGTGAAATGCGTCTCTCCTCAAGCAGTTAAGTACAGAGAAACAGCGAGAAGCTGCTTTAGGCTTGCAGAACAAGCACTACAGGCACTCTACGGCAAAAATCACCAAAAACCGTGAAGTAACAGGACATGATAAACACACTGTGACGAAAACAAAAAGTATCACTGCTGTGCAAAGTGTTGCTTTGTTTGTAGTATGACTGCATACATCCAATCATGAGGTGCAGTAAATACCAAATCATTTCAATTTGAAGACAGCCATGAGGTCATGGTTGAAAAACAAAGTTGAACTGAAAGTTTTATCCAGGCATGAGATTGAGACTTTGGTCTTTAAAAGAATAAACAGGAAGAAATTAACTTTCCAGAGAGCAGTCTCAAAGATATGGAAAAAAGGTTAGTGTTACTCAAAAAAAAAAAAACAACATTCCAACAATAGCAAGAAGAGGAGAACTTAAGAGTCTTGCTGGGTGGGGGGGGGGTGGAATACAGTGACCCGTGTCCTTGGCTGCAAAAATTACAGACAGAATAATGTTGGTTTTCCAAACGGTTTCATGTCGTTTTCAGAGCGTCTGAGAGATCATCTTCTTTAGCTTCGTGACATGTCGGTGCAGTTTCACAGGCAGGGCTGCAGGATGTCATGACGACCAGATGAGCTTCTCAGGTTCTACAAACACACAGAAAAAACAAACAAGACTTTAGATGCCTCCTGCCCTGAATCAGTCACCAAGTACGCACTCCGTGACTGACAAGTTGAACAACACTACAAAAAGCAAGCTTACTTTTAGATATACCCCAGGGCCAAGAGAGTCTTATGTGGTGTAATCCCTAAAGAACATGTTACATCACCTCAGTTCCTCCCATCAGGACCAAACTTTCTCAGATATTTTTAGAGGGCGTGAAAACTTGCACCGACTCCATGGGTGTGTAAACATGTTCCTGTGGTTGCAACACTTTGATCCATTATCAACTGAATGCAGCGAACACACACCTGTCAGCGCCGCTCATACACCAGCAGAACTAGCTCAAACTGGCCAGTTTGACTCATGCAGTCAGGTGTAATTATACTGCACGCTTCATTACTACATGATGAATGGGAACAAGTCATTCTGATCGCTGTGAGCTGATGCAACAGCCAGACATTTTGTCCCTCCTAAAAATAATCTAAACTGTCATTGAGGCAACAGATGAGCAGAAAGCTGGGACATCTAACAGAAACTAGCTTGAGATTTGTCACTGCTTAATGCTGCAACACTAAGTTTATTCCAGTTGGCAGATGTTTGGAGTTTACATTCATCTGTGGCAGAACTAAGAAGCAACTATAAAGCCTCTACAGTGTGTTTACCTTTGAAAGACTAAGACTGAAACCACTTTTAGATAGTGGAGGATGGTTCGTCTTTAAGCAGCGCAACACAAACCAAACACACAAGAACAGGTCAGTCAGCATGAACCAGCGCAGTGTAGCAACATGTCCATTTCAGTGACAGCAACAGAAAGGAATTATAGGAATGCAATACTGAGAGGGGCGAGGGTTCCAATGAGCAAATAATGCTTTTCTTTCCCCCCCCATCACTTCCAGGAACAGAACATATCATCATTTCCCACAAGTCAAGTCTGGATTAGACCGGTGGAGTGCAGATACATTCCCAAAGAACTACTTTCTATTTCGAGTTTACTATTGTGGAAGTCCAGGAAAAAAAAAAAAAGTCAAACTAAACTGTGGCGACAAGAAGAGAATGGACGGATGAGACTGAAACAGCAAAGACAGCCAAAGAGCCTAAATAGCGCAAATACTTACAGGCAAACTTTGCCCAGCCAGTGCTGTGAGGTGCAGAGGAGGAAGGGGAGGCAGCAGAGGAAAAGAGGATGACAAGAGTGAGTGAACACATGCAAAGGAAACAGATGCAGGAAATGTTGGGTCATGATGTCAGAAATGCTGCCAACTAGCGATTCAACAAATAATCCTCAGCAGACTTATTAGACAAATTCTCATACAGGCTTTCAAAAAACAAACCCTGCATGAACTGAATCTCTTCTTGAAGATTTTAACGATGCTCAGGAAAAACCCACCTGTCCAGCCAGAGTGAGGTGTGAGGAGTTACAGAGGGCCAGCGAGGCCACAGAGTTTGGCAGCTCGTGGATTGGAGCCTCATCCAGGTCGTCTATACGAGGTTTCTTGATGTTGCACTCCGGGCTGGTCAGAGGAGTCACACTGTTCCTCCTGATCAAAGTGCCAGGGCCCCTCTTAACCTCCTGCAGGGATTTTAAATAACACACAAGACTTCAAATTATAAGCAGCTCTCTACAGCATTTCCTCTGCTGCTCCATCACACCTGCCAAATGCAGGGCATAACACAGGAATTCTCTGTAATCACTCAGCTAACCTCAGGTCTATCTCTGTGGGTGTTTACAGCCTCCACATTCAGACAGATGGACTCCACTTTGCAGCCGTAGGCGACTGGGGTGAGCTTCAGCACAGTGTGGAGTGGACACTTCAGGTAGGGCATCTCATCTGGACAAATGGCAAAAAAATATATATAAATAATAGCACCAAAACTCTTATGTGGATCTTTACAAACAGGCAGCTTGTGGGAGTTGTAGTACCCACCTGCACTCTTATCCAGGAAGTAAGCAAGCAGGCAGCGCATGACGGCCTGGTGGCAGATCACCAGGACGTTCTCCTGCCTCTCCAGCTCCATGATGACGGGCTCCACCCGCTGGACCAAGTCCTGGTAGGACTGCAATCAGGACCATTGAGAAGTCGTCAAGTTTAAGTCACTAAAGCCAATCTTAAAGACTGCTTTTTATCATTGAAGACATCAAAGAGCTTGTCAATGTACCTCTCCAGCTGGGTAGCGGTAGTAGTATTTATCTTCATCTCTCAGTGCAAACTCTTCTGGAAACTTCTCCTTCACCTCATCGTATGTCATCTCCTCACACACACCCTGAAAGCAACACACAGATCACAGTCAGATTGATGAAAACAGAAAAGTTGCGTTATGATGAGAACGTGTCTGAGGCCCCTTTGTTTTACAGAGATATGCAACCCCCTTTTCTTTTTGGGGAGATCAAAGAGTGGCCTTCATCTACCAACCAAATGGCCAAAGCACATCCTGGAAACATAGTGGCAAGACCAAGGGAGGTGGCTGGCAATGAGCCTTGTGGACAAACTCACAGCGTCTATCTCATTAAGTGCCTTCCACTGCTCGTATGGCACTCCCAGGTGCTCGGCGGTCTGGATGCTGCGGCACAGCTGGCTGGTCCACACCTTCAGGTCCTTCAGCTGCTGCTCCTCCACAAATCGTGTCAAGGCAGCAGAGAACTACAGCAACGAAGGCAAATATTCAGCATCCAGATTTCTAAGTCAAGAGTTTTGAAATGTTGCGGTGCCGGGACTGTACCTGTCGACCCCGCAGCGAGAGGCCAGAGTCGCCACCCAGCCGTCCCTCCAGGTTGTCTGTGCTCTCCCCGTGTCGGCACAGGTAGATGGTGCGCGGCTGCACGTGGATGTTCATCAGGTAGTAAACGATCTTACTCTGAATGTGATCCTGGATCCGGTTGACAAGGAAACGGCGTCCTACGTCAATTACCTTGATGAAGGAGAGATCCCTGGAAGAAGATGGTAAACAGGACAGGAAGCGTCACTCATCTGAATGCTCGTGTTGGATTTAGGGCGAGCGCTGATGAAAACATTAACAAGTTTACCTGTCATACTGATCTGGGTCCAGAGGCTGGTAGCTGGTTCTGTAACATTCGATTCTCTTCTGGAAATCCATCATGGCGTCAGTCTTGTTGCAGTCCCGGTAGTCTGGACAGGACACCTTCACTTCCTGCGCAGAATTGAAAGCTGTCAGGCGGCGAATAACGTGCCTGATGCCAGAGAGATGTGCTCGTTTTTAGTCGAGAAAAGATTATGTCATGTTGGTGGCTCACCATGATGTTTGACGCGATGACGCTGGGATCGTCACACACAGACTCAATGAAAAAGATCTGGACAGAAAGAGACATTGTTAAAACCACGTGCTCTGGTACAGTGACTGTATCATGGCTCCTCCTCTGCCATTACAACACGTACCTTGAAATCGTTCTCGCTGCCAAACTCCAGGATCAAATTTCGCCTGTCTCTTGTTGTGTTAGTGGCATCGAAGACCTGAAAGAAGCATCAGGATTAGTAAGACAACAGCGTGATGATAGAGTTTGACAAATCATCCAATCCATAAATGGGAAGCTCACCGCTACTTGGCCTCCTTCATCCTTCAAGTAAGACTTGACATCCCTCAAAGCTGCTAAGGCACACTGCCTGAGGAGCAAAGACAACGGCAATATTAGTTATTTTAAGTCCAAAAAATATTAAAATATCAGTATGTTGTGTGCATGAAGAGGACTTACTCCCTGATTTTGACAGCACATTCATTATCGGGCTTGAAGAAATCGTAGGAGCTGTAGTTCTTGACCGCCTCCCTGCGGTACTCCCCTACATTGAAGACTACGACACACACACAGAAAGACAAGTAAGAACACAGTGTCCTGGGGTTAGAAACCCGAGTTGATGCCATCTGGCATAACACTTTGAGAGGCAACCTGTCAGCACGTAACCGATAAGCTGGACAAACTGTACGAGCATTGAAACATTTGGCTGTTGAGTGTACCTTTGGTGGGCATGCCGATCCAGTTGAGGTAGCGGGTAAGTTTCTTGGAGATGTAGGTCTTTCCTCGAGCCGGCAGACCCACCATCACGATGACGGTGGGGGGGTTGGCGAAGTGGGGTGAGCCAGCTAGAGCAGGGAGGGAGACAGGTCAAGACAACTGTGCCCGTTTACATAAGTACAAGTAAATATCCATCCATCCATTTTCTATACCGACAGTCTATACCCGCTACCCCGTTAATCGGGTAGCTGGTGGGCTGGAGCCTATCCCAGCAGTCAGTACAAGTAAATATGTAATGCAAAATGATGCAGCAGCAAACAAGTAGTCGAAAAAATTAGGTGCAGCCCGTCTGATTTGATCACCAACCTATAGTCTCCATTTCTCTCATGGTGACACTTTCAGCCTGCAGAGGACTGCCTGAGGCCACCAGATTCACTTTTTACTTCCACCTCACTGCACATTTGACCCACTTTTGAGAGCCATAGCTGCCCCACACGAGCCAGGAAGAGTCATTTTCATTTGGCCACATATGGACAGTACAATAATCCCATCCCTGAGGCCCACGGGCAATTTCTGGCTGCAAAGACAGGGAGTGATGGCTAAAGAATGCAGGGCACTGATTCTACAGACAGAAGATCTTTCTTTAATGACTGAAAAGGTGAATCAGTTCCTGCAGATTAAAGCCAATGCAACCACCCTTTTTTCTCCCATTAAGCCCAACCGAGAGGTGTGTTCTGCCTCTCCATCAGTGCTGTGGTAAGCAACAGCAGAGTCTGTTCATGGTCTAATAACTCCCCATGAGCTTGAATTTACACTTCGTCACTACGCTGCTAATCTTGTTTCCACAACACGACAGCCAGGATACTTCAACGGAAAAACGGATCAAACTAAGTGGATGTTCAGGCATCTGATTCATAGTTCCTAAGCAAACCTGTGGCTGCAGATATCACACACTGCACCTGTATTGCTTAAGGGAAAGAGGAAAAGAAGGTTTTTCCTCCTCTCCTCTTATCGACTCGTGTTTTTATGCATTAGCAGGACAGAAAATAGGACTGAAAGTGGGGGTTAAAAAAAAAAAATTAATATTTTTTCCTTTTTATAAATTTTTAATTATGTAAATTAATTTGATAAAATATAGAAACCACCGCCCCCAAAATAGTTGCATTAAAAAAGTGGCACTGACGAGATGGAGAACAAATTCTTCCGTTGCTATTCCATTTTTAAACTAGCGCAGATAGGTTGAATTGTCTTAAATTAGCGGGTAATTGACCTCCTTCCTTCGAAGTTGGATAGACGAGAAGGTCTATCTGAGACATTAAATCGCGTCTGTCCAAGACGACCCCCATGACAACGCTCGCATTCCACACAATTTACGGTGGTCTATTCTTTACGAAGCCAAGTGCACGCGCGATGCCGACCAACCAATAGAACTCCGGTGGCGTCACATTCAGGAATCGGGTGGGGGGTGTACTACGGTTACTATGGTGAGACGAGACTCGTTAAAGCTCCTGTTGGGAGGGCGGTGACGTATCGCATGTGCTGATGAAGACCACCAATCAATGACTTGGAATTTAAAAAAGCCGGTATAGTAAAGCAGGTGACCTGTATATCGATAAATTAAAACCTTAAACTGCCTTGTTGAATTACTACAACAGACCTATTGATGCTAATGGTTTATCCGGCAGTACAGGGCACATGTGCTGTCTGTAATATCAAATAAAAAGAGCTTAATTCTTATTAACATAAAACCTTGTGAGCCCATACTTAAATATTGAAAGAAAGCAAACTAGTTAAGAATACCATCATTATCGCTATGTGGTGAGAGACTCACAAAGACATGCATGAGAATATCGCCGAAATTGCGTTTTACCTCTTCGCTTCTCATCCTTGGTGGGAACCCAGATCTTTTGGATCTTGTTCTGAGTGAGCTCTCTGGGCATTCCTTGGAGGCTGACGAACCGCAAAGGACAAGCGAGGCGAATCCTTAAGATTCCGAGTAAAAAGATGGGGGGGAAAAAAGAACCGGTGGTAGTCTGAGCCGGAGCCTCGTTCGTCTGTTCAAATGCCGTTTGGTTGTGTTCTCAAAGCGACTTGAGTCGGGCTAATCTGCAGGTCTGCGGCACACATTCGCTATTTAACCACGCCCGCCCGGGAAGCAACGTGACATGACATGACGAAACGCCACGAGCACGAAAAGGCAAACGCATCACACAGCCACACACAGGAACACGCGCGCACACAGGCTGCCACAGCGCCTCTCTGTGGTAAACGTTACCACCACGACTTTCTTTTTAAATTACCATTTTATATGTGATCTAGCTAACTTTTTTTTTTATTATTGCATTCAGCGAGATAGTGAAGACGGTCGAACATTTCTGTTAAAATTAGTCACCGTTGTACCTTTTTTTCTTTTTTAGAGGTTTCAACTTGTATTGATATCCATAAAATGACTTCTTTATCATTTATAATATAATATATAACATTTTGCATCCATTTTTTAACCATTTCCTGGGGACTCTGAAGTCAAAATCCTCTTCCGCTTCAAACAAGTCGCTTCAGTAGAATATTTTCTGTTCATTACTATCTTGTCTTCATTTTTTCACAGTGACAATTGATTTTTTTTTTCTATCGAAAATACTGAGTTTTTATCAAAATGGAAATGATTCCTTTAAATCAATGGAGCCTGTTTCTGTGATACAATGCATGTTTTCTTTTTTCATGTTTGAAAGCATGAAGGAGAGAGTCTAAAGCGCTCTAAGTGGGTTAATTTCTTTACGACATGCTGTCACAAAGGAAAGTCCACCGTTTGCCTATTCAGCTTCAAATCTAACCAGGAGGATACGTGCAGCGCAGCACATCAGCCCATCTCCACTTCCCCACACTGGGCTGTACCATTCTAGTCACCCTGTGTGTGATTACTCATACAGAGGTAAGATTAAAATTTCTAAGCTCTCTTTTAAGAAAAAAAATGAATAAAGTATTTTTTAAGGAGAATGTAGAGAGAGAAAACCAAGCTTCTTGATACATAGCAAAATAAATAAATAAAATGTATCAAATGTCGACTTTTCAGTTATTGACACTGAAGAGGTTTTAAGACCTCGTTTAAAATGATAAGAAAAAAATCGTTTTAAAATACACCAAAAGCTTAAAAAGTGTGTAGTATATTAAAAAAAAAAGTTTATTCTGTGTTTTGTTGCATACCGCTTCTCTCTTCACCCTGAAAAACTCACTGATCCTGCCTATTTTTTCTCTTTTTTTTTATACATCTCCATCTCAGGCTGAACTGTAGCAAATGGCTGCAGATGGAGAGGTCACCCGATCCAGACCTGTGCCACAGCCCACCTCCAAATATCACATCTTAACTGCTCTCAGACATCGACTCTATAATTACATTTATGGTAACTTTAGTTTTCTGTGACACAGCTGGTAACAACTTTCTAAAAATTTATTGTGTAATATGCTTTAAAAAGCTTGAAGAGCAGCATATCAATTTCTGTTTTCTTACATCATTAGCACTTGCATAGTGGCTGCACTGCAAAAAAATAAAATAAATAAATATATATATATACAGAGAGAGAGAAAGGGGAACAAAAATGATCACTCCTGTTCAGTCTTTCCTATAAATACGATTCTTCATTTGTCTCACTGATCTGATGTAATCCGAGTCAATGGATCAAAGTGACAAACGCTTTCCTGTTGTTGACCACCTGAACAAACGGAAGCTGGCTGACTGACAAAACACACCACTGCTAAAAGTGTGGATGTCACAGCTGTAAGGGAAAAAAAAGGAGAATGTAAAAGCTTTGAAGTTCAGTTAAAACAACAAAAACAACATGCTGCAAAAAACTCACTGTACTGAGTGCATATATCTACCACTGAACACGTTGAAATGATCATTAAATTTAAGGCCAGTTACTTATAAAATGGGGTTTGATCGTCTAAATCACTACTTGCTAAATTACACTCAAAATGTATTTTCCGTGTCTTTACTAAATACAGTCAGTTATCACTCACAGTTCAGTCTAAATAAAGCATGTGAGTCCTGAAAGAGGGGAAAACTAACCCAAATGTAACTGCAAAACACCCGCAGAAATCGATACAACATCCAAACATTTGTGTACATATGTCGGCTAAAAGAAAGGAACTTAATTCGAGTGATGTTGAAAATTTTGCAGCTCACGTCAAGTGTGCTTTTGGGATAGTGGACTTTGTTCATTTTAAGTTCATCACACTAAGGCCTCATTCCAACTGTGAGGCATGGCAGAGGGAACATTAAGAGTTAGTGCTGCTTTGATGAGCTTTGGTGATGCAACACGACAAAGATGCAGATGCAAGCAAGGAAGTCAACAATATAGTGGTGGAAAAAGAGGAGAAATTCATATTAGAGGCCAAATTGATGCTGTGGCATGACACAAGAGGGACATCTGAAAACATCCCAACAGTATCAATGGACTGTAACAGGAATAGTCCAAAATTCCTCCTCCTCACGCCATAAGTCTCATAAGCAGCTTGAGGAACCATCTGATGGAGGCAGTTGCAGCTAAACGAGGTTGTAAAATCATTCAAGCTTTAACTGACAGGGTGTGGGGGGGTTGCCATCATAGGGTGAACACAGAGACATCCAACCATGCACACCCACTGTCACTCCTAGGGTCAATTTAGAATCAATAGTTAACCTAACACGCGTGTTTTTGTCTTGTTTAGTTTTTGTATGTGATTGTGAGTTGAAATTTCTCAGCAGTTTCTGCTGAGCCAACTTCCAAAAGTTATCACACGCTGATTTTTTTTTTTTTAACATTTGGATTCAAAAGAGTTAAATAAGATCAGATTATATTTCCACCTGAAGGATTCGGACGTGTCTGACGTGACAAAATCAGGTGGAGAGGCCATGGTTGTGAAACCACAGCAACACTTCGCCTTAAAAAAAAAAAGATAAAGTCTGTGAGGATAAAATTATCAGCTTCATTTTACTGTAATACTGCCAGTGAGTCAACTAAAGTTTAAGCAGTTTGTAAATTATTGCTTCATTTCTTAGCATTCTCAGTGGCTTCCTGACTTGTTCTTAGAGCTGCTCAGAGAGCCCGAGCAAATGGTCGAAAACTATGACTACAAAACGCATCTTATAGTCTGCACATTATCGAACACATCGAACCACAGGGATTCTTACATTTACTTTTACAAAGGTGATGTCAACAGGTGATTAAAGATTCTGTACAACAGCAGTATAAACCAGAGGCTCTGTCACTGACGAGCAGAAGTGGGCAGATGATCTCCACAACAAATGTGTAAAAAAAACATTGTAAGATTAGAAGGGATTTGCACACTTCTCCCTCTAAATGGCAGAATATCATTGAACAATTCAAGGAATCCGGAGGAACTTCAGTGTATAATTTGCAGTGGTGCAGGCTGAAGTTGGACACCCATGGTCTTTGATCTCTCAGACGGCACTGCATCAAGAACTGTAGTCATCAGTAGCTAATATAACCACATGGGCGAAAAATTACAGTGGTAGCAATGAAAATTTACATTTACAAATGCCTCTGTAGACTTTACTGTTCAGATACCATAAATTACTCCATATGTCAACGTAGTCCAGAGTTGAATACCCTGCGCTCGGAGGCATCTGGTGTGGACCATCGCACAGTGGAAACGGGTATTGTGGTCAGACCAATAACAAAGGCATGGCTGAGGAAGAAGTGGGTCGAGGTACTGGACTGGCCTGCCTGCAGTCCTGTTCTGCTCTCAGTAGAAAATGTGGAGAATTTGCCAAATGTGAAAATAACAACCCTGTACTGTTTTACACTTGAAGATGTGTTTGTAGGAAGAATGGGACAAAATAACACCTGAACATATCCTGTTGTTATTTATCCAGATATTTGGATCTCCATGTGACTTTGTCAAAAATTTCAGATCACACCAATCTTTGATTTTATTACTTTTTGTTATTGTCAGCTGTCCACTAGTACCTCACACCTAGATGCAAGCCTTACATCATCCCCCCAACTTTGAGTGATTTCAACTGCTGTGCCCCCCCCCCCAACATATTTTAAAAATCAAATATCATTCCTTTCCATTCCTACACATAGAAGGGACAGATACAAAGAAATCACACATGAAACAGATTTTTTTCTGTCACTTTCATCATATGAAATTAACTGCACCCCAAAATTCTTCCTTTCAAGTTCATAAAAGTACAAATCAGGGGTTCCAGGTAGGTGCTGCTGCCATTACAGAAGGGTAGAAGGTATTTTAAGAAACACTTCTAGTATGTAAAAATAGTTTTGGTGCAAAACAAGAGTTTACCTGTGAAAAAAACGGTTGTTAAAAGACAGTTGCTTGCCCATAGTAACAGTAGACATGTAGACACAAGACATTTTTGAACCTCATACCAACTCTGAAGCCTGGTGGTGGAAGTGTTTTAGTTTGAGGTAGTAAACCCACCGAGGAATAGTTTAAAAAAGAGAAATGGATGGTAAGGAGATGGTTGAGTAAGTCTGGAATCCCATGTTGTGCTTGGATTTTAAGACTGCAAAGCATGTAAGAAGACCTACAACTAAAGGCATCTTAGTGGAAAAGTAGTCAACAATTTTAGCAGCAGATGTTGGAGACTAAAGGGGGCATTGGCAGGTTTTGTGGCCAAGGGCACATCTACTGTTTAAATAGAAGAAAATCACATTTATCACATTTTTTGTTGAATAAATCACAGAGAAAGCTAATTTTCCTTGGGGTGTTGTTCAAGCATACAACCTGTATCTGTAGGTCCTGCTTTAAGGAGGATCCTAATGTTATCGTGTTTGAACTAGGGTTGGGGTTAAAAAAAAAGCAACAGTTTCTAAGTTAGGTAGCAGACAGCAGGATAGATCAAACGTGTCAGATCTGAATGTGTCATCCCTGGTATCTAAAAAAAAAGACAACCAACAAAAGGAATTCTGTGACCACAATGTGTTCTGGCCAGAGCTGTTTGACCACAGCAAACAGTAGACATGTTGGCTGAAGACCAAAGACCTTTTTTCAGAAGAATCTCACACCAATTCTGAAGTATGGTGATGGAAGTGTTATGGTCTGAAATTGTAAACCCAGCAGGAATGGCTAAAAAGGAGAAATGGATGGTAAGGAGATGATCAAGTAACAGCCCAGATTTGAATACCATAGAAATGTGCTGGGATTTGAAGCCTGCAGAAAAGACCTTCAAATATCCTGAAACTAAATGCGCTTTTGTGGGAAAGTAATCAACAATTTTAGCAGCAGATGCTGGAGACAGATGTACAATTTATACTAAATCAGTGATAAGGTAGGAAGTGTTATGGTTTGAGGTTGCCTTGCTGGCCTCAAGAACTGGACAGCTTATGTGTCACGCCAAAAATTGCCAAAGACAGATAATCACTATGAGCAAACTAGCAAATTCGCCGAGAGTTGGCTCAAAGAAAGATTACCTGGACGGTTGTGGAATGGCCAACTGTTACAGAAGTCAAAGCCCATATTTGAATCCTTTAAAAATTTGTAGGGATTTGAAACAGGCAGCATGGGGAGAAAAGAATCTCAAACAACCAGACGCTGAAGGAATTCTGCAAAGAATTTTAGCTAGCCATTAGCGCTAAAGTTTTGCTACAGAGCTGCTCCCTTTTGTCAGAGCCATCTTAGAATATCTTTAAAAAATATTTTACCTTTTCTTAATACATCTATGAACATTTTTGTTAATACAATCTATAGCTACAGTCATTCTAAAGAGATCATGATGTTATCTTTCTATGGGATATATTTTTGTTTTCATGTGTTTGTGTGTCATATACTATAGTGATCGAGTGGGGCATCGCTGTCCAACTAATCTAATATGTTTAAAACACAGTAGTCATAATAATTGAATGACATAAACAGCTCAATGAAGGAAGCTCAGAGACATGTCTTCCATCTAAACCTGGACTGCACAGTACAACCAAGAGAAATCATGATAATGCATTGATTTGTATCAAACAGTTTCATCATTTCATGATAAGATGGGTTCTGTCTCATCTTATCTTAACAAGTCTGCCAGTTCAAGCAACCCCTCCAACCTCAAGTCTCAAGTCACGCCTGCTGGTATGTAGGTCATGGCTTAGTAGGCTGCCTGATAGCCAATGACCCACTGACATGGCACTGCTATTGACATTTAGGACACGCTCACACCCTAAAATATTTGGACATGGGTCAATATTTGCACTTTTTTTAAATCATGAAATCAATATGGATTTGAAGTAAAGATGCTTAGCTCTGATTTGAGGGTATCTACATACAAAACTGATAAAAGGGCCAAGAATTTCCAGCCATGTAATGTCAGTAATCCTGGATTTTCAGCTAAAATGTGACAATAAACCCAAGGCTGATTCTTGGACAGGTGTGAGCTCATAATTCATTACTTCGTCTCATGAGTGTGGCATTTAAAACTACAACACGGTCAAAAGAGCTCTTGGTAAAATAGGCCATCCTTGGGGTGAGAAAAAGAAAAAAAAAAAGAAAAAGAGAAATAGAATCCATCTGAAAGCCAGCAGGTACATTAGGAATGACCAAAATGAACAGTTTGGTGCATCCTGAGAACACAGTGGTGAAGTCGGTGACATTAAAAGACTCAAAAGATGAAACTAAGATGAAATTTAGTAGGACGGTCTCGTCTTTCCATCATCTGTTTCCACCCCTTGGCTTTTGTGTGCTTACTCATATTTCCATGTCCTTTGAACTCTGCAGTATTTATGACAAAATTAATCTCTTTAAATGGGTCTCTCTTCTCATTTCTGTATCACTATCCAACCCGTTCCCCTGATCTGAATTAAACCCGTTCCAGTGGGATCATCTCTGACGATGTTCACTGGAACCTCCAGAGCCTCTCTGACTCACTTACATAAGTTTTGAATGAGGCTGGGGCTGCGTTCACAGTCCCAGTCCCCTTTCTATAATCCAGCAAGGCTAAGTTAGTACCGTCACGCCCTGGGGGACGTGTTCACACTACGGCGGAACCAGCATTGTGTCAGACTTCTTGGAAAGTGGAGGCTGCTCCATCACATTATGTTGACATCGCCGGACTTCTAAATTTTGCTTTCAGAAGAAAATACTGATACACTAAAAGAGGAAACAATACACTGGGTATGGTCCATATCTTTTATTTAGTCTTGACATAAAGGTATTTTTCATTCACAGAAAAAAAACCACAAGATGGATTCACTATCACTACACAGTCACTGCTGTTGAGGAAATATAAAAAAATGTGTATGTACAAGTGGGGAGATGACGGGAGCTCAAGTGTCTGGTGGGGTTCCTTAAGCTTCCCGTGGAAACGTCACACCTGCTCGCCGAGATCCAAAATCCGAAACTTGTCTAGATTGTAGAAGCAGGCCTTCACGACTCGTCCGCCGAAGTAACGACCGTTCAGATCCACCACAGCTGCAGAGGAGCAGTATGTTAAAGTCACACTGTACAACTGGATTAGAAGCAATAAAATAAAGGAACTAACAGACTGATATGTTGCAGTGATAGCACTGTGGGTGCAGCTGACACAGCATCCATCCTCTGTCTGCACCATCTTTGACGCGTGCAAAGGATCGTGGGTGCTTTAAGAATACAGAAGGTACACACAGGGATCCTTGGAGATTTCACTGAACGAAGGACTAAGTTCTTAAAAGGATCCTCATCATCACAGCAGTCTTTCCCTTTTTGATGTGGTATGGGAGAAACATGGTCGTCATAGATCTTATGTTTGAGTTTGAGAAGCAGCTATAAAATAATACCAAAAGTACCAGTGTTTCCTAAAAGTGGCATCAACAGTCACCCAAGCCAGTGTATCCCAATCCAGGTCCTCGAGTGCACTTGCCCTGGATGTTTTATATGTTTCGCTGCTTCAAACACACCTTATTCAAATGAGTGGCTCTTTACCAGGCTTCTGCGGAGCTTGATGAAGAGCTACTGAATCAGGTGTGCTGGAGCAGGGAAACATGTAGGACACGCAGGGCAGGGGGGACCCCGAGGACCAGGACTGGAAACATCGATCGTTGCCATAGCTACTGAAACTTAACTTAAAGGGGACAAGGAAATACTTCTGCAAAAACAGCTATTCAAAAGAGAAGACCAAATCCAAGCAGTGCGTTTAAGTACCACATTCAAATACTTTTTAGAAGAGCGGGGTAATACTGGCGACATTTCAACAGAATTTAGACAACATTTATCCTCAATTTATTTGTCTCAATTTATCAAACACAAGTGGATTTTTCTAAAAACAGGAAAAATAACTGAAAAGTCCATATACCTCCTAGCCCAAGCCTCGGCTAACTAATATTCTCTACCTGTGTCCTTTGCAACTAACAAACCGACCGATTTACATTCAAATGCTAACGAGCTAAATGCGAAATGTTCCCTTGTGTTTGTTACACTCAGTGGATTCGATATGTGAACTATGGGCAAATCCCCTTTGTGCTCAAGAGCATTTTATAGTTAATCTAGGTTGCTACAACCAAGATTAGCAGGTTTCATACACACCTCAACTTGTGTAAATTTCTCAAGAAGAAATCTCAAAAACTCAATTGCAATTATCTTAAATATTATGTACAGTATAAAGATCGATTGGAACTATACAATTGGCCGCACTCCACATGAGGTCACTTTTTCAAATAAAACAAAAAACAACACTTCTAGCTAGCAGGTGAGTCTGCGGAATTGTTGTAGAATAAGACAGCTACTACATTAAACATTGACAAACTTTTATTTTTGCTATTACTTTAACATTAACAGAAAACTACAAAATACTGCCAGGCACCACTTTTACAGACTATTTAGTGTTATTATAGTGCTCTTAGGAAAGTTTTGCTAACAAACCATTAGCTTATTTTACCGACATATTACAGGGTATGCTTTAGGTCAAGCTGACGCTGGAGCGCCCTCTGCTGGATCTTACCATAAACTTAAGGCCTGACGTAGCCACAGCGTATCCACTAAAGCACTCAAAGGCTGTAATGTTTTTTATTTCAAAATGGGTTACTGATGTTCGAACTTCAGGTAAAAAGTGACCGTCTTAACTGGTGGATACTCAATGGAGAGAAGTATATTAGCTTCATATTTTGCCTATAAATACAAGTATGGTAGTAACAAATTTCACCACTAATTCTCGGTACAATCTTATGGAGGCGTGATATAGCTTGGTGTCTGTATGCAACTTAAGATGGAGTTCAACAAAAAAAAAGCAAAGGAATTCATATAAGACTACGAGTTTGATGCTTGGCAGATACCCTGACAGTGAACAAGCCAGCATGTGGAGAATTTTCTTCAATCTGGGAGCACTAACATGTTTCGTTAGCATTGATAGAAGCCTAATATAATCATGTAAACAGCCATTTTAAACTAAATCCTTATGCCGGGCTGAGAATGCCTCTCTGAGAATCTGTCCTGCTTCCTGCGAGCTGTGATGTAAGCGCGGTTCTGCTGGTGCCGCAGGGAGACGGTTGGGTTGCTGGGCTACATGTGATATAACACCACAGGGAGCTGAGTCTCACCTTGTTTCGGATCTGGGCCAACTCATTTAGAATGGGACACACTTTCACCTGCATTATTAGAGCAGTTATACAATCCAATAAAGAAAGTGAAGCACATTACATAAAGTTGATCTCCAAACAGCTGCGCACATTTGCAGCCAGAATAAGTTTTGAGTGTCAACAGAGCTCCAGATGCGATGTCCGACATATTTATGACGTAACAAACTGAACATTGGAACAAAACAAGTTTTGACTGCCAAATAACCCAAATAAGTGAGAAAATACTGACCTTTAATGGCTGATTCCACCCTCTCAAACTCCAGAAATATCCTGACGGCTTCTTCGTCTGACACTTCTGCGATCTGAGAGGGTAAATTACATCAGTTCCACTGTCCCGTTTTATCAATTTGACTTTGTCTAGTTCAACTTTACTTTTCATACCTCAAAAATAACACATTTGACCACTTTGCCGTATTTCTCGCACTCTTCTTTGGTCTCTCCCTCCAAGTCTTCGTCCACCTCTCCTCGGCCCACCATGTTCTACAACACAAACAAGGGCATCGTAGAATCTCGTATAAACGGGATATCAGGGGGTAATAAAATTGGATTTAATTAACTTTCATCATTTACTTTCATTTAGTAATTTTATGAACTAAATGTTATACTCAGTGGGGTTACATGGCACTGTAAAGAATCGAATTAATGGATAAATTACAATAAGACTGAGTTCTTAAGTTCATGTATACACCTTAGTCTGACTAAAAATTGGACTGGATCGGGTTTTTCGCAGTTGGATTAAGACCCCGAGATAACTCGGTTGACAGTCGCACTAAACGTGCTTGTATAGGGTGAATTGAACTTTGCTTTCTGCGCATGTTCCGAGATTTTTTCCCGGGGTCGTGACCCGGAAGTTGAAGGAGACTATCGGCGGCAGCGTCTTTCTTCCATAATCATCGCAACCAAGAGCGCCGTTTGTGCAATAAACATGTTCATCCCAAATGAAACGTAGAGGGACGCAGTTTCATCTTGCTCTTCATTCGCCACTTTTCTCGAATGCCTGAGTTTGTTGTTGTCGTTGGTGGTGAAGAGGTCAAATGACTCTATTAGCAATAGTTGAAATGGGTACAGCGCCACCTATCATACTGGGGTATGACATGCTTTGTGCCAGTGATTCCATTTATTCACCACCATATACTTGGAAAACTGCCCTTGCCCAAATAAGGAGCACAGTCCAACTATAGCTATAATCGAATTAATCTCATCATGTAGACCCACTGAGTGTTAAGCTACTTTCTTTGACTCGGTTTTCTAACTTCTCGTATAAATTATGTGCTGCAATATGGCAAAACACTTAGTGACAGAAGGGGGGGGGGGGGGTCAGGGACAGAGTTAAGAAAAAAACAAAAAGCACTTACCCTCAGCAGAACCACTTTAGTTGGGTTTTTCAGGATCTCCGTCAGCGGGTTCATGTCAGACTTCTTGGAGTCCACTGATTGGACGAACAAAGATAAAGGTCAAAGTTTTGACCGTTTCCTTCACAAAAGAACATTCACAGGCTGCAAGCATGCCGGATGGAGCAACTGAAGGTGTGCAACAATAAGCTGCATTGTATGGTATTGTTTAAGATGAGGAGCCTGACTAAATACAGGTGATAAATTAAACTATTCAGCTGTTGTTCTCCGATTGCCGAGCTGAGGTAATGTGTACTTTTCTGACGTCATGCTACCTGGTAGCATCATAAGGCAGCGAGGGTTTTATTGTGTTATTGTACTGCTGAGAAATAAGCGAAGTAATGTTAGTATCCCAGGGAAACTGTCAAAGCAGCTGAGAGACGAAGGTGGTATGTTGAACAGGATCACTTTTGCTTCGCCAGCTCCGGTTTCAACGAGAAGAGGCTTTTCCGCTTAGTCTAATAATGCATTTTATAAACCAACACGGATGGGAGGAAGAACCAGGCTGTGGTGAAAAACAAACCAAAAACCAGGACACAGAGAGGAAATTCTGCCACCATCTGTGCAGAAACTGACACGTGGCAGAGAAGCAGAAGAGTTCACAAAGGTTGAGTCTTCTAAAAACCTATTTTGCATTTCAAAGGTTTAATTACATGTTGTCTGTTAACTATCATTTCTGAGAGATTAAAGTAAGTGCAGGTATAGACTACAGAGGTGGAGAAAAACCATTTGGAAAATACTTTTTGGAGGTGTAACATGAGTTTTTAACCCCTTCACAGTCCAAGAAAACTGACCTGAAACGCTTTTATGGCATGCCCCAAAGCAAATGCTTTGACACAATACTATAAGCTTCTGTGTTCTGTTGCAGAAACTGATCTTTAAAAATACATCTCAACTCGACATTTAAAATCTTATTAAGTCCAGATTGCACTCGGATTGGCTCGGATGGTGACATAATCTCCCTCCAACTCCCGACGGTTCCCCTGCCGCGCCTGTGTTTACTTTCTGCAGCATGTGAAGATGCCACATTTGATGCTGTGATCTGTTTTCCCGCTACTTTCTGACACCACTCCAAACAGTTTTATCAAAAATAACAACTGATAATGACAGCGATCGCATATACGGTATATCTAAAGTAGTCGGCCAAACTCAGACGTTTACCAGCAGTCCTCAAACTGATAAATATTTGACATGTGGTGTCCTGAGGGATGTACTTGGGAGTCCTGGCTGTCACTTACATTTCAGAGGGGAATATCTAAGAGTGATTATACTGATAACAGAGTAAAACTCATGTAACAGGTGCAGTTTCACTGCAATTAAAGCAGCAATGACCCTTGCATCCCTACTTGACATCTAGAGGCCATAAGCAAACAATATATCCAGTCAGCCTACAGCTCTCCGTTTTCACAACTTGTAATCCGTGATGATACCTTTGGTAAACTTTGCTCCATTCAATTAGCATCTATGTGTTGGGAGAATAAGTGAAAAATATAACGAGGGAAACACAGCAAACGTAAAGTACTTGATGCTAAGAAAGAGTCTGAAGGAGGAAAATTAGGGAGACTTGTGTCTCAGACTGCGCTGGCAACAAACAGCATGCTATAGTGGTGAGAAAGCAGAGGGCGCCAAAATCATCAAAAGAAGTTAAAAATGCTGGGCAGAGAACATGCATCTAAAAACCAGGTGTAGTTCTGTGTGGAGATCTGTCACGTCAACACGCAGAAATCCCCACTAAGCTTCAAAAAGGTCTTTGCTACTTCTAAGATTAGCTGGGTGTGACAACACGCATATGTAAAGCACATGCAAACACAGAATTAGACAAACCAACAGAGGCTGAGTGGCAAAATGTGGAGAGAGAAAATGGGAGTGGAGGCCAACCTGAAAAGCCTCCGCCTGAAGTCTCAGCTGCACCTGACTGGCTGGACCCTGCTGCTCAGTCGCACGCACAAAAACACACGCACACCCATACACAAAATTAAACACATACACACAAGGTCACTGTAAATCATCTACCTGATGCTAAAATGTCACTGTCAGAGCAAAAATACACATGAAAACACAAAGAGAAGCAGATGTAGGCTGGACACGGACTCAAACACGACAGTTTGAGAGGAATAAGGGAACAGTAGAAAGAAAAACACAACAGGGGGTGGGGGCTTACGTTTTTCTGCAGCGTCGCCTATGATAATCTTTCCACCTCTCTTGCTGGTCTTCTCCACAGACAGCGCTGTGCTCAGCCCCTGCTCGTGCTTCCCCAGGCCCTGGCCTTCTTTGAAGCCATACTTCTGCATGATCTTATGGGCCACCGTACCTCTGTTTGGAGGAGACATCCTTTTACTACACCTTTTTTTTTTTAAAGAATTCATTTTAAAGCATCTCATGTGGCTGCTTGCTGTGTACAGAGGTTGGTGTGAGTAAATGTGCTTCCTGCCCACCCCATGTTGGCCAGGAAGGAACTGGTTGGTCCCGGTGGTGAACGTGGTCGGTCTGAGTCCTCGAACATAGGTGGAGGGATGGCCGCCTTTGAGCCCCTTGCAGAACGCCCGTCATCATCGTAGGAAAATGAAGCGGGGCCTAAACACACACAGCAACAACAACAAAAAAAACTCAGCAAAGTCTCTTTGGTTTATTTCGTTGCATTTGAAGTTCCTCTGTCATATCTACCAGACAAACAATGCTGCCCCCTGCTGGACAAACTTGCTTTTTCTTCAGGCTGGTAGTGTGTATCACATGAAGATGACTTTACTCTGTACAGTTTCCCTTTAGTAATTTACTAATACAAAACATATTAAAAGTACTTTCATTGCTCATCTGCCTATTAGAATATATATATGTATTGTAAGTCAACTGGTTTGTGAATTCAGGTAAATTCAGCCTCTTTTTAACTCTCAAATACCACCACTATAAATGTCCTTGTGGATTTCTACTTGTAGCAAACCCTCATGTTTGTGCTGAGCCTCAGCTACTGTTGTCAGCCTCAGCTATTTGTACCGACACTGTGGACGTTTAAAAGGGACAGCTGGGGTCATCATTACTTACCGTCTCTGTCCACAAGAGATGAAGGAGGAGCGATGGCTGCGCCGCTCATACCTGAGTGGGACACAAAACTCTACAGTAAGTTCTTGATAAAAAAAAAAAAAAAAAAAACATTGTAGAACTAGCTTGTAGAACCATCTTTAGCAGCAATAAGTTGAAGTTATTGTTTTCTGTATGACGCTACCTGTCTCTTTCATCATTGTGGGGGAATTCTGCACCAGTCTTCTGTACAAAGTAGCTCTCTTAAGGTCACACCACTCTCTCTAGAGAGGCTATCTCAGTCTAATATGACACAGTGTAATATGTCATGTGTTGTTGATCATCTGAGGCTGTATCCATTTCATTTTAAGACCTGGTAAGACTGCCTGACTGTCCATCAGATACAGTTCCATTCTCTGTCATTCAGTGTTTTAAAGGTGGCTGACGTAGCTATAAAGTGATTATCTCCTGCCTACTCTGAAACAACAGATGCCATGGCAGCTATACAACTTGTGTGTTTGGTTTGTCCCATTTAGGCTACTGTAGTATGAGGCAAAAGCCAGCTGCATGAATGCCGTAAAGACAACATAGTTATGAGAAGGGCTCTAAATTAACAGTCTGGTATGTCGTTTACATGCTGTACCGTCTGCCCTCCTGAACAAAGTGCAGCTGAATGAGGAGCAAAATTCAAATGAAGTGACGTGTAGAATGAAAAACAAAAACGTGGCGGTGGTTGGACGGTGTGGAGAACGAGGCCGGCTACAAGAAAAGAAAGGAGGCAGAGGAGAATCTCGACCACAAAAGAGGAGGTGAGAAAGAAAAAGAGGCCACGAGAGGCTGGCGTTTGACCAAGAAAAAAAAACGGAATGTACTGCAATGGTTGCCGCACCCAAACCCAAGACAGCCTGAAGGACTCAAAGGCCCCGCAACAGGGGCCTTTGAGAATGTTGCCCAGCAACATGTTATTTAAGTAATGTGAAAAATCTACTAAGATAAAGTGTATGGGAGGTCACTTCAAATGTGTTAAAAGTTACTTTGTTCCTTGCTGGAAAAGAGAACGTTTAGAGAATGTTGACGTTGTTTGGCATTTTCATGAAAATAAAATAAAATAAAAACGTAGAATTTAATGCATTCAGCTGCACTTTTAATCTGGCTTATTTGCTTTGAAAAAAACGTTGCCGTCTGTTCATAGATATCCCAGAATGTTCTATAATGGAACTCACTTCTTTTCCTCCGCTCTTTCTCGTACTCCTCCTCCTCTTCAGAGTCTTCCTCTGCTGCCGGGAAACGAGAGAAACCGCTTGGAGCGCCACCTTCGTGCCGGTCTTTCCTCTTTCTGCAAAACACCAATTCACACCATGTTTTTTCCATTCATCTAGTTTTCTACAAGGAAATGGGTCGTCCTCAGCCTTCTGCAGGCCTTAAAGACCTGACTCATTCATTTGAATCAGGTGTGCTGGAGCAGGGAGACATGGAAAACATGCAGGGTGGGGTGCCTTGAGGACCAGGATTGGGAAACACCGACTTGGTTAGTTTATGGCAACAAGATCCCTTGATCAATAAATACATATAAGTAAGAAAAGACTGAATAAATTTGCTGAGTAAAAAAGCATGGCAGTACTTTTCCCTCTCTTCGATCTCCTTCTGCCGCTCCTGCTCCCTCTGCCGCTGTCGCTCCTCTCTGTGGCGCTTCACCACCTTTTCGTAGTCATTGGGGAACATGGGGTCGTACTCATCTGCCAACGGGATTAGGACGTCGCCGGAGGAGAAACCAGTGGGGACTGCATCCTGGAGAAAGCACAGAGCAAACGCACGACACGGCCAAGTTACGTGCGAATGTCCTCCCTCTGCTCGACCGTCTCAGACTCAACTGAATCAAAAGATAGATAAAAAGATGAGTGTGTCAGACCTTGAGTCCAGCTGCATGTGGAGGAGTGTCTATGCTCTGTCGCTCATCGCTGGAACCTCCTCTCTTCAGATCGATGACAGGAGCCAAGACGGTGGTCTGCTTCATCCGCTGGGTCTACATTTGCACAAACAAATCCACCGGTTTATAGTGTTCCTTTGTCATAACTGTGTGACACTCAATGCATCTAATAATATCTTTCTAGGCTATTTGAGACCCAGTAAGTGGTCCAAGATTGGAGTTGGACCTTTGGTACATATGGCACACATTCTACCAGGTAAGATGTCGATGCAGCCCTGCGTTTTGCTCTCAAAGTATTTCTACCCTTTAAGATCAGAAGTTACTTTACATAATCCTTCACCCGTACACAGGGAGTACAACATCCTAAATGAAAGGCTGTTGATCTCAACAGGGATCTTTGAAACCTATTGAAGAATCTGTGGACCACAGACTTCTGTCCAGAAATCGGGTTTCCTGATACTGGTAGGTACCTCATTTCTACCCAGGGAATATTTACGAAGCAAAAGCCTGATGGTCAGAAGAATTTGTCGGCAAAATTAGGGTGACAAACTCATCAAGTCAAGATTCTGGTTGTTAGCAGACAGGTTTGTTTCCTGGCCCTCATCTACAATGCAGACCGAGAGCGTTGTTACACAGCTGCTCATCTCTAGAGGTTTCATTTGTAATTGTCAAACAATGAGTCTCCGCTGACATTAGCACCAATTATTTAATCGCAAAGCACTACAATGCAGAGCTCGGGTTAACTGCATATTTTCCTTTTTTTTTAACATAATGACAGAAAAAAAATCAGAAATCCATCCTTCATTCTGGCAGATTAGAACACAATGAACTAGCAATCAATAAAAGTGCAGTACTATGAACTCAGTAAGACTGATTGTTAGTGACAGATCAACCTTTATCATTTGACAACTGCAAAGCACCCTCGTTTCACAATGTTTGTCATGGTCATTTATTTTTTTGTAAAAAACCCACATATATGCACTTTCATCCTCTGACAGACCAAGTTATCGCCTGTAGTCCGTTTTACACTCACGTGCTCCCTTCTTTTTTTGCCCATATAAAAATACTTGGTCAAATTCTGTGGTTGAATGTACCTTGGCCTGGGTCAGAGCCGCCTTCTTCACCTTCAGCTGAGACTGCAGCAGCTTGAAGTTCTTGGACCAGCCCTCAGTCTTGGTGTCACTGGCACCCACACCGAGGTCATCGTACAGCGACATTGCTGCCCGTCAATTCTCCTGTTACCCAAAGAAACAGAGAAAGTTAGGCTATAATTTCTCATTCAGCGGTCTCATTCACTTCAGTGGCATTACTCCGCTCTTCACTACCTGGGCAGAAACAAGGTTATAGCAACAGAGTAGCATAGATGCAAATATGGTTTGTAACTGGAGCATTTCTCTCTAATATTTGTGTTAAAAGTGCAGCAGCAGGAGAGCCTTGTGACTAATATCGTTAGCTAACATAAGCTAAAGCTAACGTCGCCGCTGAACTGTCTGCTCCAAAAGATTTTATATTTAAAAAAACAGCCTTTTGATTTTTTCAACCTGTTCCTAACTTATCAGTGTTAGAATACTACAGATTAGTCATTGATTAAGTGCGATTAAATACATTTTAAAAGGTTTTAAGGCACATTTCACATACCTCCTCTCCTCGCAGTGCGTGACAACAACAAAACTACGCGCGACAGTCACCAACACTTTCCGACACTTAACGCGCCTGCGCCATCACGACGTCTTCCGGTGTTGTTACGCGTTTATGGTGAAAGGCGGATCGTTTGCTACAATAAGGGTGTGATTAAAATTTTTTAAAAACGAAAGTGTGGGTGACGGCATCTCACTGTGGCGTGAAGTAACGATGGTCGTTACTGCTTTAGGATTATACGGCAAGCATGTTTTAATTGACTACGGAGCTGTAAGATGGACCGAACATGTTTCATCTTATTTTTCTGCCTTATGATGGTTTATCTGCTCGGGTGCGCGCGACTCTCCAGCGGTGGTAAGAGCAAACCACGCTCATCCGCTTTTCATGAGACCCACACAAAAACACTGCAAAGAAATGTGCTTTGTGTGTGTTTATTTGATCAGTTACTTGACTTGCTTAAGAATAATACACAGCTGTACACAGTTGTTGTATTGTTATTCTTTAGTTGTTCTTTGGTTCATGTTGAATCAGCTGTTTTTTTTAGCTCAATCATTTTAGTAGAGCACAGATTAAACTGATTATTAAACTGATGACACGTCTTCACTTATATTTAGCTGATTAAAAAATCACAAAATCCACAAAATAGCAATATAAGTATCCGTTTATATGAATCCAAAATTATATAGTGTTAGCTATAATGTTGTTTTGCAGTATTAAAGACTTTCTTGTGCATATATAGATATTTTACTTGCTATGTGTATGTTTTGTGTGTGGTAAGTGCAAACACACTTAGATTAATCCTGAATGTTTTATTTTTAGGAATATGTAAGAATAAAACAGCCATGCAAAGCCAGATTTTGCTTATCTATTTAGTATCCGCGGGGTATTAAAAAGCCTTAAAATGTCTAAAATCCAATCATTTGAATTTAAGGCCTTAAATGTCTAAATTTATCCTAAAATTTCATGAATTGCCAAATTTCATAAAATGTCTTAAATACGTTAAATGTATTAACGTTACTTTTATTTCAAACAAATGCATAAACTTCAGTCTTGATTTTAATTAATTCGATTTTTAGGACGCTACAACATAAGAACAAAACGGAACTAAAGTACCTGTGCATCCCGGTCAGAACTTATCGAGCACAGCTGGTTAGTGTGTTGTGCGTGCGCCCCGGTGTGTTGGCGTGCGTGTTACATACGTTTCTGTTCAATACGTTACATGCACTAACACACGCATGCAATTGATGAGAAACGTGATGATGTTAGTACACAATGTAAAATCACGTGACTGTGCACCACGTCACCTAACGTTACCGTTACTGTAATTACTGTATTTTCATGTCTCCGTTAATATGGCCATTCACAAGCCACTTCTTCATCACTTTGTTTACATATAAGTGTTACAATTAAAAAATGAGGGGGGCTCATCTCCAAAGTTAACAGTAGAACAAATATTAGTTCACAATAGAGAGGCATCTGGTATTTTTAGTTAGGTTAAGCATTTTGTATTCCAATGTGAAAGAGCTGTAAAAAAAAAATAATTAAAATCCTAATTCCGGCCTCCGAGTTTCCTTCATGCCTTTTGTACTTTTTTGCCAGTATGGTTGTGAAATGGGTCTTAAATTGTATTCATTATGGTCTTAAAAAAGTCTTCAAATGTCTTAAATTTGACTCAGAGACCCTGTGATTCTTGATGGCCTGATTTTGCAGAGAGGGTGAATGTAAGAGAAAAAAATAATTCTAACAAAAGAAATACTAGGTAAACTGCACAAAGACCTTTTCTCTGCTCTGGTGCGTGCGATTCTCTAGCAGTGGTAAGAGCAAACCACGCTCATCCGCTTTTCATGAGACCCACACAGAATCATTGCAGAGAAATGTGCTTTTTTTGTGTGTTTATTTGATCAGTTACTTGACTTGCTTATGAAGAATACACACTTTGCTCAAGACTTCTGTGAACTGTGACAGTTTTAGATAGCGTATACCCAAACTCTAACAATAGCAATATAATAACAACACAGACCTATGAACTTGTGTATAATCCAACAAAGTGAGATTAGAGAGCCTCTTCTGTTTGTTGGATCATTGATTTTTATTAGAAAATGTAACAGATAGACTTCATGATTAATCTAGATTGATCTAAGCAGGTTTGAGTATAACGTAAGAACCAACAATAACATATTGATTTCATGTGTTACCTATCAATAAGGTGCCAAAGAAATGCAAACATTAAAAGCTTCACAGTGTTTAAAATGTCCAACTTCAGTCCCAAGACCAAATTAAATCGATCCATCAATCGTTTTGTGCATCTCTGCAGCTATGTTGTGATTCTGTCATATGCTGATTTATTTATTTATTTTTTTTTCAGCCCCCTGTCCGTGTCCGCACATCCCCGAAAGGCCTCTAACAATACCTCCACCGCAAGTCTGCCACCACATAAACTCCAGTTTCCGCTATACTTGCATCGAGCATTACGTGAGGAAAGCGGGGACATCAAATCTCATCAAGTGCATGAACAGTAATGGAAGTGTGGTGTGGACCACATTTAAACTCGAGTGTATACGTAAGAAATCCATATTCTGTTTTATTGTTTGCTTTTTTGTCTTTCGCAAATTCACTTTGAACGGTGTTACAGTAGGTCAATAACTGCCTTTGTAAAAAAAAAAAGAAAAAGAAAAAGCTCAGATCCACAGGTTCTTAAAGGGGAACTCCGGTATTTTTAAACCTAGACCTTATTTCGTTTATCTACTCACTGAGAACAATTTGGCGAAAGTTGGCATCCTTCGGGAGCTATTTAGATAACTCGTGATCGGAGTATATCCATATAACATAGTGAACAGGGTAGGGACGATGCAGCCTCTAAACAAGGCATTATCTGTCTTTATTTCACCAATACTTTAAGAAGAATGAATGAACAAACGCGTACTATTGCTCTCTTAGCACATAGCTACTGTTATGCGGCTACTTGCAGCTATAGGAGAGCTAAAAAAACTGAACATTGTCCTCAAGAGACTTGCAACAACTAGCAGATAACTACTGTAGATATAGATGGAGTTGGTTTGATTAGATGCCCGAGATGACCTACACAAAGCTATCAGCACAGGAATGAAGGAATGAAAACAGTCACTCTTCTATCCCAGCAGTGTCTCAAGAAGAGCTCTGATTTTATAGTATCTATAGCAACGCAACATTCTTTGACTGTAAAAAACATTTCTTAATCGTTCAACTGTATTGCTGTGAAGAAAACAGAGTGACCTGACATATGATGTGCTTTGTGATATATTTCTTAAGTCAAGGGCATGAAAATCACAATATGATCATGAAAAATCACAGCTTGGCTCTGTGTGGCATGAACAACCACAGGTAACAGTGACAGATTCAGTTTGTGGAAATGGTCCATTGAGCAATCCTTTATAATGCAAAGAAACATAAAAGAAATGTAAAAAATAATGCTACGTAGGTGAGAAAACATTTGTTTCCATTCAAGTGAAAACTACTTCATTGGGAGTTATTGAACAAATTCTAAGCATAGAGGGGTGTGTCATCAGCATACAGTGAAATCCTGTGCTTGCTGTTTCGTCAAAGAAAAATAGCCAAAAACAGGTGGACTGTTGTTGTTGTAAGACCTTTTTGCCATGTCTATGATGAGCATAGCTTGAGCTTGGAAACTACACTCACGGGACTATGGACAGTGCTCAGCAGGCAAAAAGACACAGTTAGTTGCACATCAGATGGAGTTGTGAACTTGTTACGCTCAATATCCGGAGGCTGTCCTAATGCTTGTGAACTGCTTGACCAACGAACTTGAGCTGTATTATTGTTCTTTAGTTGACCTGCTGGCTCATATTGAATCAGCTGCTTTTTTAGCTCAATCATCTTCAATTAATTGTCTTCACTTATGTTTCAGCTGATCCAAAAATCACAACAAATCCACCGAATAGCACTGGTAAGTATCCGATTATATGAATCCAAAGTAATATAGTGCGAGCTATAATGTTGTTTTGCAGTATTAAAGACTTTCTTGTGCATGTATAGATATTTTATTTGCCATGTGTATGTTTTGTGTGGTAAGTGCAAACACACTTAGATTACTCCTGTATATGTTTTATTTTTAGGAATATTTAAGAATAAAACAGCCATGCAAAGCCATATTTTTGCTTATCTATTTATGATTCTTGATGGCCTGATTTTGCAGAGAGTCGCAGCGATATTTATCATGGCTCCATCGTTACCTCTACAGTCAGTGAGTTTTTTTTTTCTGCATGAATGTGAGAGAAAAACAAATTCTAACAAAATAAATACTAGGTAAATTGCTCAAAGACAATTGTGAAAAAAATAGCTAAGTTATTGCTACAAAAAAAACAAAACTTTTCATTTCTGACCAGTTTAAATTGCTCTATTCCATGCCTCAGTTACTTCAAGCCGGACTACCACACCCAAACAATGCACCTGGGTGTTTTTTTACTCCTGCATTTATGCAATAAACTACTCCCAAAATAGCTTCAGTACATGCTCCACAGTTCTCATCCTTGGTTTTGGCTTGGAACTAGCAGAAGACGCTGGAACACAGATTAAGAATTAAATTATATCAGCAAAAAATAGTCACAAGGAATGAGGGGCATCTCTTGTGAAACAGTAAAACGTACAGAACTTACTTAATGAGCACAGCTGTGAAGCTGTCCAATTCACTGTTCAGCTTGGTGCCAATGTGCCATTAACAAAACTGTTGCCGAATACAAACAAGGTGAAAGGGGACAAATTGCCATTTAGCATTGGGTCAACTGACATATTTCAGTCAATAAGTCGACCTCACTCTTGTGTCTGTCTGCTGGGATAAGAAAAGTAGCTCAGTTAAGTGACCAGGTCCATTTAGGTTTTCAGAGGACATTTTTAAGAAAAGCTGCTTAAATAGGTGAGGTTTGTTATTGTAATGGCAGGTTCCAGTGTAGTGCTGAATCAGACACACAATCATCTGATTTTAGAGGAACGCTGTTGAAGTTGATAGATATAAAGGACAATACTGCTCACCCTCTACATAACGCTGTGTTGAATTAATGTGTGTCAGTCAGAGGCTTCTTCAGCTCCACTGCAGAACGTTATAGGAGGTCTTCCCACTTATAAAAGTACAGCGTGATTTGAAGTTAAAATGATCAAATACACAAATAATGATATAAGAAACGATGTTATAGAGTTCTCTAATGACATTTTGACATATTTTAGCAAGAAACGGGCAGGTGTAATTCATAATCTTACAAAGGCTCACAGCTGGTAGTAGTGGCGGTGGTAAAGGGAGAAGAGAAACTAATAAATCGCTGTACAGCAATTGAGACTAACAGAATGTGGAGTGGTATTAAACAGTGTGAAAATACTAACAAAATTGTGCATTTATATTAGTGGGTGCATGGCATGTTGCCAAATAACCAAAGTACGTTGCTCACTGATGAAAGATTCTTCAGTGTTAACTGAAGAATGTCAATGCATGAAACATTATGCCATGATTGTCCAAATAACAGTATGAGTTTGTTTTCTCTAATAGTGGTGCTAGAAATAGTGGTGATGGTAAAAGAAGTTACACCAGTGGGAGACCAAGTCTTACTTTGGAAATATTACTAAAGTACAGTTCTTTTATCAGCAGAAACTTCCACTACTGTGGTCTGGAGCGTGAGCACCTCAGTGTCCACTTCTGGAGGGACAAACAGTGTGGAGCCGACGCCACAAGGTAAAGGTTCAAGCATCCACCTTGCATAAAAACACTGCAAAGATCACATAAGTTGAAATTTGTTAAAAAATAAGTTAGCAAAAACATTTAACCACAGCTGTGAAAAGCACTGGTTAGTTATGCTTTGAAGCCTCAAAGTGGTGCAAAGGATTCAAGCTTTAAAGACTGTGTAAAGTGAAAATAAATATGTTTTTAGTTTGTCAGACTATAGAAGAAAGTGTTATTAACCACCCAGCCAAATTTGAATGATTAAAAATAACGATAAGTTTATGAAATTAGGTATCAAAATCAGGTAAAAATGAGCAGTACTCTCAGCTCCAGGACTGCGGGGGCGTGTCCGCTGAAGGCGCTGGAACCACGCCCACATGCGGGAGGGGGGCCGCCTCCGTGTAACGTAGCAACAGTAGCCGTGGACGCTAGAGTTAACAACAGCATCGCAGTGACCCAGCCCTACATGTTTGAGCCATCAGAGACAGACACTGACTCTGACAAAATACATTTAATTGCCAAAATGTACAGTATTGTAAGCACATGACGTTGCTTACACTCTCTGATGGGCACATAATGCCGGTGGTGGTGATGATGGCACCTGCTGCTGGCAGGATGAGAGGACGTAAGCCAGAACAGCCTCAACGGACTGTTCAGGAATCCAGACTTTACCTGGTGATAGTTGGTGAAACTATCGGGGGTAAAGTGGACATTGCAGAGACGGGTGGTGGTGATTACTAACTTTCCACAGTACCCCTGGACACTGTGGCATCCAGGGAAGATGCACAAACGAGGAGGAATGACGAGTTAATTACAGTTGTGAGTTAGTTAGTCAGTTAGTTAGCCAGCTAGCTGCAAACTACTGTGCTATGCTATCTGAGACTCGAGACCGAGCAGGAAAACCATCGAGGCTAATGCGCTAAAAGTATTTATACTGCTACAGCAGCAACGGCGGGTTTATGCTAAACACCGCGGCGGTGATTATACACCCGCCCATTAAATCCTGACACAGAAATGTTGAAACACAGTTTGTAGTTTGTGAAGCCTAGCTCCACAATTCCAATCTGAATGGTTGAAATGCTTTTTACACATTGTTGAGAAACACTTTTGTTACCTATTTAATATGTTTAGAAGAAAATGACTGAATTCACTTTACACCGTCTTTAACTGGGGTTCCTCCCAATATGTCTATTTTTTTTGTGCATTAACAGTGACCACAGTAAACACCTGCACAATAAAGAGCTCCATGCTCTCGCCAACCTCCTCTGGGGGCTTCTCAGCCCCAGCACCCCACTTCGGTAATTTCATCTTCACCTATATTATTACACTGTTGAAATTTGTAAAAAGTTTATTACTCCTTTATTTTTCTTCAGCTTCAGTAGTTTTTTACATATATGTAGAAAAAAAGTTTGGACGCTTTGTAAAATGTCAATGAAGATGTCACAAAACAATATTTTATACACAATAAAATGTAGAACACATCCATCCATCCATTTTCTATAGCTGCTTTATCAAATTTAGGGGTGCCTAAGCATGCTCCAAACAGACCACCAGGGCTGTAGAATAGATATCAAATGTTGAAAGTGACACATTTGACTTTTTTCATAAAAAATATGTGCTTATCTGGTATTTGATGGGAGCAACTCATCTAACAAGAAAGTTCGGACAAGGCCATATTTACCACTGTGCAGCAATGCCTACTCTTTTAACAACAGCCTATAAACTTGGAGGAACTGAGGAACAGTTTTTGGACCTTTGGGAGAGAAATGTTCTGATGGTCCTATTCTTGTGTGCTCTATTATCCCAGCTGCTCAACAGTCCTGGGTCTTCTTTGATGTATTTTGCATTTCATAATGCACCAGGTGTTTTCAGTTAGTGAAAGTTCTAAGCTGCTGGCAGGCTGAACTAAGCGCTGATAACAAGGCCTTATGCTCCTTCACATAAAGATGTCTCCAGATTTTCTCAATATTTTGATATCATCTACTGTATATGATGGAATATTCAAAGTGTGTGAAGATCTTATGTTGAGGAACATTATTCATCATTTTTTTTCAGATTCTGAACCTCTGCCCATCCTTACCGAAGAGACTGCCTCTCTAAGGTGCTCTTCGTTTTACATTGTAGTAAATTAGGAGAAGCTTTAATCCAAGGTGTCTTAAAAGTGAAAAACACATTGTGGGCAATGCGGGATGCGGTATCAGTATCAACTTTTAGATGCATTGCTGGCATCGAATTCAAGATGAGCAAAATGTGTCACTTTCAACAATTTATGTTTTCTATGTTTCATTGTGAATTAGGTAATTATTTCTGCAATACTGTTTTAGCCCGTTTTCTGTGGGCAAACAGAGAATCAGGAGCAAAAAGGGAAATTGACCATGTTTTTTTTCTTTCGTAAGAAACAAATGTGAAAGCAGCGGCCATCAGTTTGTCAGTTGTGATCATGATCTGTGCTTTGACTGGCCTCACCCTTTGTATGTATCGAAGGTAAGACGAATGAAGATGGTTATCCATCAGGAATCACTGTCATTTTGGTGGTTATAACCAGTCTTGCTCATGACTGTTGTCTTTATATCTCAGAAGGGTCCATAGGAACTGTCAGCAGCAGAAGGTAGATGAACTGCAACCCATGAATCGTACAACGGAGCTGGAGATGCAGAATATGTACCCCGTGACTTCGAACTGCCACAGAGGAGCAATGGGGTGTTAATGGAGGAAATATTTTTAAATATACAAAGCCCTTGTGATGTCACCCATCGGTTTGTGAACAGCTGGCCTGTACCATTGTGTTCATCGGTTCAGACCGATGACCATATCAATCCCCCATCTATCAGAACTGAAAAAGCCTTTCAGATGTTCTTTCTTGAAGAACCAAGAAAAGCCAGTTAATTAAGCTCTTAGGATCTCTTCTTATCTACTTCCACAACCAGCAGACCAAGCAATGCCAAAGCCACCTCCACAATAAAGTTCTCACTAGCCATATGCCTCTATGATGACTGAATGAGGAATTTTCTGCAAACACAGTTTTCTTAATGTTTTTTCATCGGTGCATCTTATGAACAGGTGTAGATGGCACATGATAACTGGCAGTTGGACATGATTTCTGTGTGTTCAAATGCTAGATGCTGGCAGAGATGCTTACAACATGAGAAATCCAAGTTTTGGCCTTTTACCCTGTCGATTCCTGTCGGTGGTTTGGTTTAAAGGAGCCCTAAATTGGTATGAATGAAGAGGAAACTAAAATTAGACTAATTGAAAAGAGAGAAAACCCAGCAGTACCGTCGGTGGGGAATTAATTGCTGCTCCAAAGAATTTTAAAAAAACAATAATCATCATGGATTTATAAACTTGTCAAATGACTTGTGGAAGGATGAGTGGGATAAAATTTACTTGAATGGGAATCGAAAGGAGCCAGAGATCATCAGACAGGATAGTGTGTGTTTCACCATCTAAACCCATGTGGTGGTCTGCATATTGGATGTCCCAAATCATACTAGCTGTTAGTATCATTTGTCATTCCCATATCCCCATAGATGCATAAAACCAAACTTTACCGCTTTCTTTGTTGATTTTATTTTGCTCGTCTAGAATAAGCTTGAAAATATGAGCCAGGCCCAGAAACCTTAAACAGAACAAAAGTGGCAATATCTGTCTTTGTTATCGTAAAAAGTCTTGTGTTTCTTTTGAGTTCGACCCACATGTATTGTACATTGCCTTTTCATGGAAATTGTCGTTTTAAATGTGTCAGTGAAAAGTTTGATCTTTTTATAGCCCCTTGCACAGCACTTTGATTAGTGTGAATTGTATACAAATAGGCTTTATTAATCAATTTTACCTTACTGAAAATATTGTATCACCACATAGGAACTATAAGAAATAAATTATGAATATATTTTAATGGGTTGACTGTAGGAGAGGAAAAAAAGGTTTTATTGTTGAGAACTGATGAGTGTTTTTTTGTTTGGAGAATGTGACTGATATAAATGTGAAATGTCAAATTTTCTCATGACTAAATATAAATGAACAAATAAATATCTGTTTGATGCAATTTCAATCTATCTCCACTGCATTCGTGGTTTTAGCAGATCATCTAGATAGCTACACCCAAAGAGCCACATGCTAACAGGATGCTTTAAGCTTTCTACTGAAAATTGTAGTTAGCCTGTTTTTCATCAAGCTATCACCTGAATATTAGGTTTCACGTCATTGGTATTGTATTACTCAAGCATATACAAAGTTATTTGCTCAATATGGTACTGTTTGGCCTCAAAATGGAGTGATTACCATCTCTGAAGGTGCTATAGCTTCTGTTGAGTAAGATTACCCAGCTACTACCTCACCTAGCTTGTGCTAATTTCTCCACGTAGCTCGTTTTCCCTTTGTTACTACTAAAGCTTACTTTGAGATTAAATAATTTCATTTTCAGTTATCAACATGGTTATTATTAACATTAATAGTTATTGAAACCATAGTAATTTAAATCAATTGGAATTCCTCTGTTCTCATCATTCTCAACATGGTTCTCTACAGGCACAAAGCAAAATCTAGCTTAGGACATATTTGGAGTTTATTGAAATTTTCAAAATGGAAATACCATTCATATATGTTTGAGGACTCTTTGATTTGTGGAAAACCCACTAAGGAAATGGCTTTGTTTCCTCTGAGTCTGTGGTGTGAGACATGTCATAGACCTTGCATATGTTTGAGGGTACCGTTGACACAGAGTTGTATAGATCTTTTTTTTTTTTTGGGCGAGACATACCTGGAGTGCAGATCTTTCTCCTATTGAAGACAAATGAAGCATCATGACAAGAAGAATCAGACGACCATTGACTGCTGAGAAACGGAAATCTTGTATTCAGCAAGACTGTAAAGATTTATCTTGCAGAACTCCAAATATTTGTACCCTTAATTCCCCAAAAGATTAAAAAGCAGAATTAAAAGGAATGGTGATGAAACACAAAGGTAAACATAATTATGTGTGCCTCAGTGATTGCTGCCATCAAATTTTAGATGTGTTTATATTTTCTAGGTGAAATTAAGCCAGACAAGAGAGGCACTGACAATCAGTCAGGCAAACTCGCAATCTTTTCTGAAAATGGAGTTTGGAAAATAAGGCCTTAAAGGAATAATCGTGATCTTATCTTGGGTCTTTTTTTTTTTCCCTTAATGTAACTGCAAACTCAATAAGGACTGCGAATGATGTGTGTTGTAGCTGCCCAACTTCCCACAATGTTCCTCACCTATTGGTGACACACTGTCTTAATCTCCTCAAAAAACCTCATTACTAAGGAAAGAGAAACATCTGCTCATCCTAAAGATTTCCTGTGGCATTTCCTGCCTTCTTCCTGCTGGCCACATGCATGTTCTTCTTGGCTAAAATTGTTGCTTGACAGAATTCCTGAGATGGGGAAAGGGGGCAAATTAGTAGCAGCTGTTTGGCTCAAAAAGCCTTCAGTACACCCTTGTGCAGTCATTAATGAACTGCATGCATGAAACACAATGCGGATAGTAGTACAAATGTGCCACTCTTTTATTAAAAACTCTTGAAATGATTTCTTAAAACAAAAATACTAACTTCCAAGTTTGATTGATGAAAGAAACCTCTGAAACCAAAGGTAGAGAATATGTCCAGTTGTCAGACACAGAGCTCCCCGGTTACATTTTAAACTCTACAGGTTTGACGAGAACATACAGGCAATTACCGTGAAACATGAAATTTTTCTTTTAAAAAAAAAAAAACATCTTTAGAGAGAAAAGTAAACAACACTGCTCAGTCTGAGACCCTGGTTCTGTGACCAAACACATATCCCATTTCTTTTTTTAAATATATCCTGCTGGTGCGTCACCTGCTCTTTTTCACCAAAGAGGACAGTTTTGTTTTCAGGTCCTTAAAGACCCATACTGTCAGAAAAACAGCTCCACAAAAAACGGGTGGTGGATAGGTGGGTCGAGTCTTTCCGGTATCTCGGCCATTGAGAGCACGTCGTCCGTCATGAGAAAGGCGGTGGGCCCGATTCGCATCCAGACGCACCTCTCGCACAGCGGCCCGCCGGAAGTCTGAAAATCGGACTGAGCAAAGACAAAAGAAAGATTCAGTAATGGCAAAATCTGAGCTTCATAGAGCATTTAACAGCATTTGGAAGCATCAGACTGTGCTATACATCTTTAGGGTCTGACATTTCTTACACATTGCATCTGTTCTCTGGACATGATGAACGCTGAGCCCTGTGTGATGCAGTTAGGACAGTTGGAGATGGAGCATGGGAGGGGGTCCCTGCCAGCCGCCAAGGAACTGGACATCTGTGACTTCAGGAAGTATTCCTGGAAATAGCGGGAAGGTGATGAAGTGAGGTGGAGAAGACAAATAATATGGATAATAAATGGAAATAAAAAGGATATTTTTCTTCAAGCAGTGAGTTTTAAACGTTGAACTACATTTTCAATGTAGAGTTTTGAGCAGAAGGTATCATTTGCAATAAAATGTGCTTCATAAACATCTGATCTACACTGCCTGGCCCAAAGAAAAAAGTCACCACCTGGATTTAACGAAACACAGGTAGAAACTTTTCATTGTAAAATACTGCAGTTACTTGAATGTTTCAGCTGGAAACAAGTTGACTGATACAGTCAGCAGCTTCTAATTCCTTAAACAACCACGTCAGACACATCCACATCATGGAAAAGATGCTACTGTCTCAGAAAGGGCCAAATTGTTAGCCTTGTAATGGAAAATCAATTCTTTTATGCATTGTATTGAGTGTTACTGTGTAAAACCTGCTCTGGTTTTTCCAAATATGCCACTCCCGTAATTAGCGCCAAGTTAGAAAAAAAAAAATCAGGAGGCGCAAGAACCGAGCTTTATTTTCGCTCATGGACTGAACGCCACAGAGTTCAAATCTCAACTCCACTGAGAATCTTAGTTTAGCGCTGCAGTCTGACTCGCCGTCATCACTACAAGATCATGGGTAAAAACAACTCTGCATGGAAAGGAGTGTTGTAATATTGCAGAAACTTACTGAAATAATGCCAAGGTGAGTGCATGCTGTAATAAAGGCTAAAATGTGTCCTTTTTTTTTCCCCCACCAAGCCATGTGTTTGGAGAAAAATGCTTCAAAGCAATGTCTGTGTTCAATTTAGCAAACGCACATCTTTTTCTGTACAGCTAATGTTTAAGGAAGAATGTCATTCTTGCTGAGAAGCCATAGAATCAGCATCTACGGGAGTCCACATGGAAGTGATTTCAAAGCTTTATGGCTTGACAGTAAAAGCTTGCAGAGCCTCTCTCACCGAAGCAGAATTTATTCCATTAAAAGCACCCAGTGGATTCTTACTCTTATTCTTCAACAATGTATCTCATTCTTGGCCTCAAAATGGAAGTAGACAGAAACACAAAGTGTGCTGAGTGTAGATAAACAGAGACTCCTTGTGATTTAGTCCACCCCGTCTCCTTGGAGACCATCCCCACAGGACACTAACACAAAAATCCCCGTTTAACATCTACTCCAGTTTTCCTAAGATTCTTTTGTTATGAACAAAGAGCTTTCTGACAACTGAATGTGCACCATCTGGGAAATAGAAACAGTTTGAACGGAACCAAACAATTTTGGCATCCTCTGGATGATTTGCTTTGTTCCCAGACTCTCCTTTGTGGTCACACATCATGTCCATCTGCTGGACTGCAGCTCCAACTACAGCAGGTGTTTCTCTTCTCTGGACTGTCCAGAGAATACAACCACATATCATTTGTACAACTTGTATGACAGCAACAAGAAGAAGAAAATATCTCACAGCTTGGTTCCTTCAAAATTTGTTAAGCTTTTCTCTCCCAAGAGACTAAAACACAAGCGAGGTTTATATTGCTTTGGATTATACAGCCATGTCACACAGAACATCCTTGTTCAATTCTAAAGAATGTGGGTATAGAAACCAAGCCCTGCACAGCCTGTAATACTGTACAGAATATGAAGTGCTGCTTGAGTGTGCGTTTGTAGTATAAAAGTTGCGCTTTAAGTTGTAAACTAGACGAGAAAAACTCCTAAAATTAAGTTAGCATTCACCGCTTTGGCTCCAGCAGCTTTGTTGCTTTGCAGCAAATTCCTGACACAAATATTTGATTTGATCAGTCAAATCATCTGCCAGTATCAAATATCAAGTCATCTGATTGTTCATTAATGAAAAAAGGTTTGATCGATCTGGAGGTTTCCCTTTTACAATCTTCCCATTTGGTTTGTCCAAATTTTGGACACAGCTGGCTGAGGAAAACATCTTTTTCACACTCTGAGCTGAATTACCTTCATGAAGGAGTTTTATGATCCTTTCCATCGTTTCCACTCACAGCACTTCAGTTGGGGCCCTGTTTCCTGTCACTCAGGCAGCTGCAGTGGCTCCTTGAGCTCAGCAAACACTCTCTAAACTGCAGACTCATTTGTATTTTGTAGATATTTAGACTTGTGCAGATATGTTGAACCTACTTTGTATACCAGACCTCGGGACTATGAACTCCTCTGTGTACAAAAGAGTCTGATACGAGGCCATCTGTCCGACAACTGAAACCGGGTTGTGCAACAGCACAATGATCCCAAAACATAGCAGCAAATCACTGTCAGCTCTGTGAGGAAAGGCAGGCGGCGTCAGATCACAGATCGACTGTCAAAACGGGCCTACGAGATGAAATTTGACAAACAACGTCTCAAGGCAGCGCATTCAGCACATCATTAACTACAAGAGCAGTAGCACCATGCACACCTCCACAGATGCCCCACGAGCAGAGTGTCACATCATGCATGGCTGTGTTGTGTTTTGGGTCACAAACAGCTGGCTCCTGTGTACTCTCTCTACAGGAGGAACGCTCGGATCAGTGAACCTGAGAAAAGGCTGATGGGGCACCTGGGAAGGTACTCAAAAATTGTGCTGACCAACTGTTTTTACAAACCCCTTCAGTCGTTCACGAGGACAAGCTAAAGTTCCAACCTGCCTGAAATCCAAGGTCATCATCCCAGTCCCAAGGCATCCATCACCAACAGTTTAAACGATTACAGACCAGTTAGATTATGAAGCGTTTTGAGAGGCTGGTACTAAAACAGCTTCACACCAGTCTCCTCCCCAGACTTTGACCAACATCAGTGTACTTGCAGATCTACAAATTATGCTACTGCACTAGCCCTGAAGCACCTGGAGCATAGTGGGAACTATGCACCATAAGCATGCTTTTCATCGACTTTAGCTCTGCATTTAATGCCATCATTCCAAACACACTGATCACACTGTCTGGCCTTGGCTTCTCCATCAACATATACGACCGGATAAAGGACTTTCTAACTAAACACCCACAGCCTGCTAAACTTGTCTCCGTCTCTCCTCGACCATCACCATGAACCCCGCACTGTGCCGACTGTTCAGCTGTCTATGCAACAACCGCAATCCTGAAACTTGCAGATGACACAGCGGTAGTTGGGCTGATATCGTGGGAGATGACACAAAATAAGTTGTCGTTGATTTAAGGAAGCACTCTTAACTCTTTCACGGTGAAAAAGGCTCAATTTCCCGAGAAAAAGACACGGACGAAATGAACGGCTACTGGTGACCTTTCACAGTTTTGCCCGTGAGAGTCCAGTCCTGGCGTATGACATAACTATATGGTATGGTATGATAAGATAACATAAGATAAGGATCTACAAAGGGGCAAATAAACACGGCACAGAAAATCATCTGCTGTTCTCTACGATCTTTGGAACAGATCGTCAACGCCCGCTAACCCCAGCAGGGCCTCAGCCATCACCAGTGGCTGCACTCTTCCAGGTCACCATCTGTTCCACCTCCTGCCCTCCAGGACACGCTATAGGTCATTTAAAGCCCGTACTGTTTGCACAAATGGGTGCGTACGTGGTTGTGCGCAGTGCATGTGTTTTTAAAGCACCTTACATCGAGTAGCACTCGTGATTTCGTTGGCAATCGATCGATTGAAATGCCGAGGTGGGTCCCTTGAGAGGGCCGTGCATAAACGTGCATACTGGATAGTGTAGTGGTACGACTGCCACCTTTCATGTGGGAGATCTGGCTTCAAATCCCTTGCATGAAAGGTACTACCTCCAGTAGGGGTCCTTAAGAAAATGTTGTGGTGCAAAAGCATTTAGAAAAAAAAACCAAAAGATTGTGCTGAATATGTGACAATCAAACAAATTTTTCAATAAGCAGCACCGGTGCTTCTCCCCCCAAAAAAACAACGTTAATGCACATTTTCACGTTAACTACATTTCAAGATTTCCTGGTAATACACAGACAATCTGAAATAAATACTGGAACGGAAAAACTCGCTTTGCTTCCTGAAGCATCCCTTGAAAAGTGCTCATGAATGCGGGGTTGACCTGAGAATTTGACATTAGTTTTAAACTTTACACCGATTCATAAAACTTAACACACGAAAACCCAGTCTTTAAATCAGGCAATGTAACCTCCAAGTAACTGAGTTTCTGTAATTATTAGAAGAAGAAATGTTAATAATTAGAATCCCACCGTTTATCGTCTGGAGTAGTTTTGTTTTATCAGAACACACACAGTCGGGTTCAGTTAATGCTTCCAGCTTTATGTTTTGTCTGCCTTGTGCAACATCCATTTAGCTCGTTAGTTAATATTCTTCATTAAGTTTTCAGCTGGTCATTTGTGGTTTTCCTCATTCAATTCTAAAGTCAATTCAACCTCGATCGTATAAAAATGGTAAAGATGGTATAATACTCAAGAAATGGCTGTCAAAGGCAACTAACTAGTTACCGTCTGGAGTCCTGCATGATAAGTGTGTGCTGGGGTGACGAAATCTTACCCCTGCCACTGTAAGGATGCGGAGGATGTTCTTAGTGATGACCACAGAGGTCTTGGCACGAGTCACCGCCACATATATCAGATTCCACTCATCGGAAGGAATTTTATCTATACAGAGAAAAGACAGACTTTATCAATCCACCGACAACAACTCTAACAAGCAGGACATGTTTTCCAACACCAGGAAGCTTGGTGTAAAAACAGGGCAAGCAAAGGGAAAGAGAAAGCAAATGTTGGTCTACATTAAGAGACAAATCCCACCGAACGAGAAGTCACGATTGTGATGGTGCAGGTTGTGTCCGGAAGAGGGGACAGAGGAAAAGTCGGCATTGACGATCACGGTGTCAAACTCGAGGCCTTTGGCTTTGTGAACAGTTCCAACTATGAAATCTGGAAGAAAAGAAAAAAAGAAAAGAAAATCAATTCTGGCATTTAAAAAAATGACTTTTCAATGTGACGGCAAAGCTGCACAGATGTTAGTAAAACCTGGGGGGGGGGGGGTAAGTATATGATATGCTTTTGTAAGCATGTAATTTCTGTGTCACATGTGGTGACTCTTGTAGGAGTAATTTAGCTAAGAGTCTTTCATTAATAAGCAAAAGCCTTTCAAGAGAAAGAGATTTCTCCCGATTGCTGTAAAAAGCTCAGATCTACATTCCAACATACATGCTTGCATACCTGCTTTCCGCAAGTCGTTTTCAGAGCGACCGTTCAGGCGCTTGACCAGTTCCGGGATGCGCTTTTGGTATTTCTCCACGATGCTCAGTTTTCCATCCAACTCCTTGTCTTCGGTTTGTGAGACGTATCTCTTGAAGGTGCCAAAGCGATCCTCTTTCTTCATTGAAAAGCACCGAATCAGGGGGTCCTTTATCACTGAGGGCAGAGTGGAGTCAACGTTCTTTTTAGGTCCAATGCAACATTTACAGCAGCCCCACAGTGGTTTGACATATGAACTCAATCTAAACATGTCAGAGTATCAGTTTGTTTCAAAGTTCAATCTCTTATCTTTATAGATGCAGACAAAGAACAAGCTAACTTCTTCACCACTGCACCCCAGGATGTTTTTCACACTGATTTTATGGAGGAGTGGGGTCGTGAAGCCCCTGTGAGTCATCGGTTTTACCTGCACTAGGCAGACATCCGCGTGAGCGGGGATTTTTACACTGCGTTCCTTTTTCAATCGGACTGTTATTTACTTTGTCAATATTTTCTCAACCAAAACTCCCTCATACTGCAAACTGACTGACTCACAACTCCGCTGGTCTAATCCAAAAATACCAACTGTGAGACAGTGAGAGAAAAGCCAGGAGAGGCTGAAGCGCAGCCTGAAAACTGGGATGTTTTACAGCTCGCTCACCTGGGACGGATGTTGTAGCAAAAGACTACTGAACCAAACTTCCACACACTTTGTGGACAGTTTGAGTTTGGTCTTCAGGGGGAGGTTTGGTGGAGATCGGGATTGGTTTTAAGAAACATGCAAAATATGGAAATATTTATACTGCTGGGCAGTTTGGCCTTTTCTCAGCCAATTAAGAGGTTCTTACGTAATCACAGTTAGTCCATCGTTTCACAAGAAGAAAAATACTTAATACTAATAAAAATACTTTTCTGTTCCCGATTGGAAGGATATGACTGAGCTTTTTACAAGAGAAAACTTTCATCATTTATCTACCAGTTTGAGCAAACATAAGTTTTACCAAATGTGAGTTTCTGTAATCCAAACCTTTCATGTGAAAGTACCCGTGAAGCTCACCTCGGGTTGCTGGTAATTTAACAGTTCGCAGCCGTTTAGGAATTTTAACCATGTAAAGCAGACTTCAGATAGCACATAAATGACGAGAAATCTCAAAGAGCATGAGATTACACATTTATCTAGGATAAGCAACGTGTGCGTAGGTTCTGTACAAGTCTTACACTTAGGCTTGATCTCCGTCAGAGTCATCAGGTGGTAGATGTCCATGATCTTGGTGAGCCCAATGTTTTGGACACCCTGCAGGAGAAGTTTACGGTCTTAAACACGGGACATGCGGTAGCATCCATCCACATCGAAATAAAAGTGGCCCAGCAGTCTAATAATGATGTGAAATACATCTAAAACTTTTTATGTCTGTGGGCGTAGGTGTGTATTCACCCCAATGAAGTGAATCCGGCAGTTTGGGTTGGCGTCTGTGAGACGAACTGCCTCGGCGAAGACTCCAACGTTACATCTTGATAAGATGCTAATCTTCCCTCGGTTCTGAGTCACACCCGTCTTCATCGCGCTCACTGCCCTGTCGGCAGCTTCGTCACACACCCCGCCTGCAGAGTGCACAGTAAAATCAGTCAAAGTGCATAATCCTTACAGTTTCTTGCACCGTCGCTGCTTGCGTTTACCTTTCTGCTTTCCTCCTACGAGAATCTTCTGAACTTTCTTGCAAACTCTAAGGATGGTGGCGCCCACATAAGCGATCTCCGCTCCGAATCGAAAACTCTGAGGGAATACATGAACGCCACGGAGGTTGAGTTTCCAAACAAGAACAACGCGGTGCTGGGAGTTTTTCCGTCTTTTGTACAGAAATGTGACATTTAGAATAAGACACAGCCACAAACAACTTGGTCAAATAAGTTTTAACAGTCTTTAAAGACAACAGTTCTCTGATTGGACAAACGGCTCATGTTCCAACTGGCATTAAGACTAATTATCACACTTTTTATACACATCTTTCTATAATAAAATGCAAATTTCCTGAAACTTTTAGGTGCTTGGAGCAAAGAATTCACAGATGGCTCCTGTGAAAATCCATATCAGATGCTTACATTTCCTTACATTTCCCTGATTTTTCCGACTGCAACTCATTCTGTTGAAAAATCTGCTGAGTATTTGGGTTTACCTGGGTAAGGTAGAAGATGTGAGTGTGGTTCTGGACGTGCAAGGCATTGACGGCTCCTCTGAAGGTGTAGATCTGCTGGTGGGGATCTCCAACCAGGATTTTCCCGCAGCTCTGAGACAGCATCACGTCCATGATCGCTACAAGAAGGCACCGTTAAAACCCATAAAGCTCAACAGCGACGCTTTCCTACATACTGCACCGCGCTACAGAAGGCCGACTGTTGCAGTACCGGGGGTGCAGTCCTGAGCCTCGTCAATGAAGAGTGCATCGTAGCGGTCGGACAAGCAAGGCTTTGGGTTTTGGAGCTGCCACAATTTCAGGTAACCTGTAAACCAAATGCTCCTCTCATCATCTGTGCTGCATTACCTTCTATATTCCACCAGAACTACTTTGACTCATCTATTCACAGTTGGCTTACCGTCGTGGGTCATGTAAAAGGCGTGTTTTGATTTCTCTTTGACATTCTTCATTTTATTCCAGATCATCTTTGCATCTTGTACGAATAACTGGGAATTCACAATGAAAAAAAAGGATTGCACATGGACTGAAAGGACCTTGAAAGGAACATATTAATACAAGAACCAACCTAAAACTGGCTCTATCTCATGCTCCAGCACTGAAACTGCTTTGATCATCAGTTATTCACTTTCAGTATCAGTGGTACAAGAGTTTAAAATGTTTAAAATACCCATTTATCATCTTCATCTATAAGTTCCCTGAAGCTGTCTTTGACTGTGTAGAAGTCGGGGACATGTATGGTGCTGATGCCGGGGTCTGCTGAAGCCATGAAGGTGTTGAGAGTCGTTGCAACCACTTTGGCCTTGGTGAAGCCACCGCGTCCAGAGGGCAGAACCGAGTTGATGGCAAATGGCTTCGTGTTAAAGGTTAGCTTTTCGTGCATTCTATATCTGAAAAGATCACAGAAGTAGGACAAGTGATGAGATTTCAGAACATAATACCGGTACTCAAAATACTCAATACTGTAAAAAAAATCCTCAAAGATTTGTCTTACAGATGAGGCTTAAAGTTCTCACCTCCTCCCAATGTCATTATAGGCTAAAGAGTGGACAGTTTTGCAGTCAACGTTGCTGGGGAAGACGCGGCGAGCCTCGGAAGCCACAGAGTGGTTGAAAGCAACATACAGGAAGCGGAGGTGTGGTCGCTGCTCGGCATACTTCACCAGCGTGGTCGTCTTACCTGTACCTGCGTCACACGGGATTATTACACTGAAGCAATGACGCAAAGAGCACTCATCTAACACTGGCCCACGTCACACAGACTCCACTGGGACTGAGAAAACGCACACTACATCCAAAAGCTAATTTCAGCAGTTTGAAAGAGAAAAGAAACGGATCATTTTACTTCAACTGTTCTAAACGACATAACAAAATCAGGGTACCTGCAAAAGCTATTATTTTGATCACGTGACTGTCCTGGATGTTGTGACTGAGAATCTGCTGCTGTTCTCGTGTGAGGTGAATCTTGGGTTGCCTGCCACAAGCACAAATAAACACACACAAACACCTTTAACAAGTCATTTAAAAAGAGTTTTCTCTGCAGCTGGATTTGTGATTTAATCAGTGATAATTAGCTGCTCTTTATTGCTGTTCAACCCTGGACTTTGATTGGTTTTATTTTTTTGTCCACAACAAAATACTGAGAACCTTTTGTAATGTAACTTTACAACATTTAGGAACAGAACTCTCAGAGAACAGTTCTTAAACCTCGAAATCCTGTAAAAGCCAGAGAATCATAGCGTGTTACAGTGCTGCTACTGTAGCGTTGACCTCACCCGTTCTGGCCGGAGCCGACGGAAAAGGGACCATTCTCCAACAGGTGAAGTATGTAGTAGACGTTGTAATGTGACCTGCACATCAAAAGGAGAAAATCACAGGCAGGCTGACCACAATGACGCCTGAACAGAAATCCTAACACTTGCAGATCTTACCTGCTGCTGATCTTAACCTTGTTCCTCTCTAACGCCAGCAGCATCATAGCCATGTGGCTGAGGTACTCTGTGATGGATGTTCGTGTCATACAGCCACTGAGCAGAGAAACCAAGGTCTGCACATCCCCGACACTCTCACTGAGGATCAATATGACGGCCATGACAGCATACGGGTTAGGACCCTGGAGATCAAACACAGGCGATAGATGTCACGCACACACTGTGAAGCCCTTATATGGTCAAAGAGATATTTGCATGTGTAAGTCACACCTCAATACCAAGATGGTGAGACTTCTGAATAGAAGGAATGCGTAATCTGATGGAGGCTTCAGCCTGAGGAAAAAGACGATGTTTCTTCACACGTTCCAAAACGTCCTCTGGCCTCACTCGCTCTCCCACCTTGTGCCGAGCCATTAAACTAATCAAAGCAAACGCATTTGAAAAGTTACACCAACCCTCGCACACGTTTTGGTTAGGAATTAAATAGTCGAACACTGAAACTCTGGGACTCTGAGACTTACACAACAAGGTTTCGTATGCTGTGCTCCGAGGACCCGGGACCTGTTATCCCACTTGTCTTCAGAGTGGAGAGGACCTCCTGCACCGCCTGCTCTTCTCTCATCATGTAGCGGTAGTATTGCTTCTTGAACGGCACAAACTGTGAAGTGGAACACATCAACATAACATGCAATAACTGATTTTAAGTCACTGCACATCGGCATCATCTCCCACGCAACGCTGTTAATATTTGTGCTTGAACTTGTAACACCGTCTTTCCAACCTTGGGATCCTGAATGATATTCCTCCAGCGATGGCAGACGAGGCTCATGTTGCGATAGAGGTCCTGAGCGGGGACCAGACACAGCACTTGCCTCAGCACCTCCTCTGGAAGGTCATCCATGCGGCCCTGAGGTTCCAACAACACGTTGCTGCTGCCCAGGAGTCCATAGTGGGCATCAGGAAGGGGCTCCACCTCTTCCTCTTCGCTGTGAATGCCCCAATCGTCAAACTCCTCATCATCCCCAAACATCTCTGCTGTCATTCCTTCCAAATAATCTACCTCCCGGTCCTCCTCTTCCTCACGCTTGGGTGCCACGGCAACAGCTAAATGGCAAGAGTGGCCGAAGGGCTTCTTCTCTGCCTCAAACTCTGGAGCCAAGTCAGCACCTAAAAGACTATCGTCATCAATCTCGTCCTCCTCTTCCTCGGGCTCTGGAGCAAACGGGACCGCCAAGAGGCTAACATCATCATCATCATCATCCTCTTCCACAACTCCTGCTCCCTTTTTGGGTAATGTGGACGTAGAGGGCAAAGATTTTTGTGGACTGGAACTGATGACTTTTGTCACGGAGAAGAAGCTGTTGATGGCCTTCTGATGACCAGAAGGACTTCCTGAGGCAAACGCTGCTGGAACCAAGATGGATAAGAGAAAATAGAGATTCAGATGAATCATTCAAAATCTACTTAGACCGATACTTTGCTCTCTCATATGTATTGTGTGTGCAATGACTATAAAAAAACAACTAGAAAAAGATTATATATTGTTTAAATGGGTGCTGTTATAAATTAAATCTGAGCATGTGAGCTCATATTAGGGAACTCTGGACACAGATTACATGCAAAGTATACAAAACAACCAACACAGTTTAATGCAGGATTATACAGTGAAATTTACAATATTAATTAAGAGTTAAAAGCTTTACTTTGAGCATTGATACACCCCTCATTTCTTTATATTTGGAAGACTTTCTTTGGAGTTTTCCTTTGGACATTGATTGCTTTTTCACTCATTTTCATTCCATTCCTGGTACGTGACCATTTTTAGAGGAATGTGTTTCATTTGTTTGTCGAGCCACTCAACACTGACCTATGAATCATTCAAGCATAAAAGGTCACCTAACACAAGGGATGAAAGAACACCGTGTCTACAAATAACACACAACTTAGCAAAAAAACTCATTTAAATTGTTTGCATTTCGTCAGCTGCATCTACAAAGGTTCAGAATCAGAATTTACTGTCATTGGACTGAGTAATTAAAAGCGAGGAACACATAGAATAAAACAATGACAACATCCCACGACACACGCACTACATAGATTAAAAGACATCATGTAAAGCCCACAATTTAATCTGAATATTGCCTCACAAAGTAAGCATGTTTGCATTTAACAGGGTTATGGCTCCTGGGACGAAACTGTCTTGAATCTGTTTGTCCTGGTCTGAATGGACTGCTAGCGCCACCCAAAGGGCTGCAGTTCAACTCGATGGTGGCATGGGTGTGATCTGTCCTTAAAAATGTCTCTAACCCCGGATGTCATCTAAGGTGTGGAGACGGTGTCTAACAATCTTCTGGGCCGTCTTAACCACACGCTGCAGTCAACAATAATTTCCCTCTATCCCAAAGAGAACTTACTTTGACAAATTTAAAACAGTATTTTGCACCAGCAAAGTGATTCCCGAGGAGCTATTAGCACATGGTAGCTAAGGAAACTGAACAAGTGGAGGACAAAAGAAGAAGTGAGAACCAAAGTTGAATCATATGCTGCATTTGCATTCATGCCTACGCAGTTCCTAGTTAATCACTTTACCTATTTCCTATTTTATTGGCACTATACAAAGAAATGTGGATTGGTTCAAGAGTAATGCATTGTACTGCAGTTTCCTTAAATGTTTTGACAATAAGGGCAGTTCAACTTATCGGTTGGGATGGCTCCAAGAACCCATCATTGGGGTCTTTAACGCTGGCTAAAAAGAGTATTTTTCCTCATGACCCTGCTTATTTTTTCTGAAATGTGGGAGCAAACAATAGAGATCCTGACCCAGAATTACCAAAAAAAAAAGGATTAGTTTTACACAAGAGTCAGTGACCTGTTGTGGTTTGAATTATTATTTTTTTTATTCAGGGTGTGATTTAAAGTCACTGATGCATCGATGACAGTATATATGAAAGTGGACAAGAGCAGGAAATTAATGGTTCTTTCAGAATTCAAATCTAATTTATAAAATCAGGCTCTAGCCTAAAATGGCTGCAAGTTTCAGGCTACGAGACCACGGTCAACCAAATAAAAACTGTTCTTATAAAACCATGTTATGCCTCATAACATAACTTGACTTCAACTGAATTAAGTAACATTAATTCTGAAGGTTGCAATTCTCAGCATTCACTGTCATCTTCAAAAATGACAGATTTATGATTGAGCATGGGCTGCACATGCATGCACAAAACATGCATGTTTTTGGATGATGGGAATTCACCTGAATTGGAATAAGTGGGTATAGAAAATGGATGGATGATTGATCACTTTCCCCAGATAGTCTGCTAACTGCTAATGGGCTGCTCTGCCTCATCTCCCTGTGCACTGCCAGTCCTCTTTTATGAGTGCAATCGCTTCATCAATTAGTTTCTTTGAAGAGTGACAAAATTAAAGTGTGGTGTGAGGAAAAGTGACAGGGTAAGTGTGAGTATTTTGGGCTAAGATGGGTGCTTCTGAATAAGCAAGAGCTTGTAGGAAAACTCCCACGCCAGACTGTAGACCAGCTGACTGCTGAGGACCTCAGTTACTTAGCATATACATGCTTTCGATTACCCGACTTCCGTCGCTTTGTGGGTGTCCTGGGGTGCAGTCCCCAATTAGGGTTACGGTTATCCAGCCCCTGGTTGGATGTGTGGGGTTGGGTGAGGGTGCCTGTGCCCTCGACACTTTGTCCCAGTTCATCACATTCCTGTGCATTCAAGTGCTTCCTCTTGGCCTTCCCTGGAAAAAAAAAAAAAAAACATTCAGTGGTGCTATCACAATACAAATGACAGCACTGGGACAGTCCTTTTAAATACGAGTCTGTCTTTAGTTCAGACCTAGTTGTCATTCCTCCTTCACATATCTTCAAAAAGGTGTATTTACCAACTAATACTTTACTTTGTTTAGACTTTTTTCCCCCTCCAGAGCAAGATTCCATTTTAGTAAACTTAAACAAGAATTTTTACTCCTTCAAGTTTAGCGTTGAGAGGAGACAAAGACTTTGGAACCCTTACAAGTACAGAGCTCCGGAGGAAAGTCCTACACTTTACCACATCTAAACTCATACTTTCCCTGCTGCTGGCACATTAGTCATATTTAGTTTGCTTCATGTTACAATTAATTTACCTTTAACAGCCACCTCCATCTTAGAACCCAGCGTATTCGTCGCTTAGAAACCAAGTGACATATCATATGAAGCAAAATTCAGAGTTACTGCTGAGAAAAAACCTCGTCGAAAACAACTTATACAGAAATACAGACTTAAAGCGTTAACGCTGGAGCTAGCGTTAAACATTAATGCTAGCAAACAAGCACTGCAAGATATGTTTACTCCAAACATTAATGTAATATTTCCTTACAAACAGTAACTATTCATAACCGTCGTTGATAACCTACAGATGAACTACAAATTGCCGTATTTAATTGGGAATGGCTTTCTATGTTTCGACTTAATGTTTCAATCTAAACAACTTTGTGATGTTGCTGTCACACGATTGGTCGGTTCGGTCTTCTTTGAATTTTATTGGTAGTTGACAAACTAACTTTAAGTTAAAACATCGCCCCCACTGGAAAAAAAAGAGTAAAGCTTTTTATTTGATAAATGTTATGTTTGGATGCAAAAGTTTGGCATCATATGTTTAAATATATCTTATCAATATGTATGAAATTCAAACAGAGAAATCTATAAAACTGACAAAGCCTGGATTAAAATTCTTTCTGATGGCACATTAGAGTCGAAAGGTTTTTACAGAGGCAGATTTTGAATTTTCTTCTTATTTAAATTATGAATCTATGTTAAACAACAAAGGTAAATCAGTTGTCGCCCTGTTTTAGGAATGCATAAATTAGATGTTTAAACAAGAAAGGCAATTTGCAAAACCTGGAAATGTTGGTTGAACTATAATCCCAATTCAGAAAAGACTGATGAACCAAATTGTGATAGTCAAGTCAAGTCAAATTTATTTGTATAGCACATTTCATGTACAAAACAATTCAAAGTGCTTTACATAAGATTAAAGCATTGACTTAGATAGGTAGAAAAAAACGGCAAAATATTTGTAAAAATATCATTATTTTGAATGAATGAATGAATGATACTTTAATAATCCCAAAATGGCCATTATTTTTGTTTTTGAGGTAGAAAACAAATGGTTATTAGTCAATAGCTATATTTTATATTTTATATTTATATTATATATATATATATATTGTCCAGTACAGTCGTTGCAGATCAGTTTGTTAGCCTGTTGGCATCTGTTAACCTCAGTCTGGGTCATAGGTGACCTAGTCCTCCTGAAGTCTACATACAGTTCCTTAATCTTTGCCATGTTAAGCTGCAGATGGTTTTGTTCATACCAAGTTGTCTACCACAGCCCTGTATTCAACATCATTATCCTCTCTGATCTATCCAACTACAGCAGAGTCATCACAAAACTTCTGAAGGTGGCAGGTCTCTGTCTCTTAATGCTGTGGGAACACATACTATCAGTTCAGTAAATAACATTTCAGGACACAAGGGGACCCTCTGCCTGCATTGCTGTCAGCTTCTTGGCCAGTAGATCCAGCCTAATGGTAATAAATGCACTAGAGAAGTAAAAAACCATGAACTTCAGTGCTCGCTGGCTGGTTCAAGTGGGTCTAGACGTGGTTGAGCAAAAATGATGGCATCCTCAACTTCAGTCTGGGCTTGTAGGCAAACTAGAGCAGATTCAGAAGTGCACGGACAATGATTCGAAACTGTTTTTTCATGACATGTGACATCAGTGCCATGGGTTTTCAGTCCTTTAAACCCCTGAGATGTAGAATATTTGGCACAGGAACGTGGAAACCTCTGCAGAATCAGGCTCATGCTCAAGATTTTTCTGTACCCTGAGCACCATCAGGACCTGCAGACTTGCCTGAGCGAGTCCATGGCCAAACGGGGTCAACAGTGAAGGACACAGAGGACGTGGAAGATGGAGGCCGGATCGGCATGTTGGGGATAGGCAGAGGTGACAGGTTGAAGAGTGAAGTCAAGAGGTGTTAATGGGGATCTCACAGGAGGTTGTGAGGCTGTAAGGAGCCATAGCCTCAAAAGAAATTTCAGTTCATCGGCTCTGCCCACACCACCATAACTCTAAATGTTACCTGATCTGAAACCAGTGATTCGCCTCATACCACTCCAGGCATCTCTTGTTAATATTTTTGCATTGTAAGTCCTAAATTTGCCTTTTCTTTTTTTTTTTTCCCCCCTTGTCCTGTTCAGCATTATGGCAGCAGAATTGTAGTCTGAATACCTTTGATGCCAAACAGATTTGCTTTGCCAAGGGAAGTTTTATAAATGTAAAGCTCCCCTTGATGCCCATTTATTTATTTTTGTTTACAATATATAACATGTAATAGAACTGAACCGGACCGGGGGACAAGGAAAGAAGAAGAGGAAAGAAGAGGAAACAGAACAAAAATAGAAACAAAAACCAGACAACCAGCTGCTACACCTGTAAAAAACAAAACAGACAACAATCCATGGCCTCTGAGGGGAATACAGCCTTAGAGCCACCAGGAGCACCTGAAAGCAGACAAGCAGAGAAAAAACAAACACACAAACAAACAAAAACAAGCACAAGAAGCGGTAATCGCATACAACACAGCTGTGAATATAGATGACCTGAGACAACATGATAATACATCAACTGCTTAGCGAGCATGCTACTGGGCTAATAAATGTGTGTGTGTGTGTGTGTGTGAGAACATGCGACACCCATGGCACAGGACCTACATGGTAACCGTGGTTAGTTATGAGTGTATAAGTGTACAGGGCCACAATCCAATGCCCCCCCACCAGCAATCAGAAGCAGGCAGAGAGGGCCACAAGACCCAGGCCACCAGCAGCCCCCACGGAGCACAGAACCCAGGAAGCCCACCGCAGGGACAACCACGCATCCACCCAGAAGACTGCAGAGGAAGCCCCTGGACAGAGCCCCCATAAGCATAGGGCAGAGGCCCTCAGAGAGCCCGGGGCAACAGCCCACCGACCCCGCCAGGCCCCAGCCGCCCAGACATGGGCCGTGCACTGGACCCGGGCCCCGGGAGCCCGAGTGCCCCCAAACCCCCCGGCAGAGGCCCCACCCAATACCCAGGAGGGCCAAGTGCCCCAGACAGCCACGCAGTGGGTCAGCGCCTGCCCCAGCGCCCCTGGCCAAGTGCCCTGGGAGTCAAGACGTGCCCACAGGTGGGTGAAGTCGCGAGCAGCGGGGAGAGGCAACGCCGCCCCCCCATCGGGAGAAGCACAGGCAGGCCAGGCCAGGCGACAGCAAGTCCCAGATCCAGGCCCAATCATTACCACACACACTTTCACGTCCCATACATCCACACATCCTTCCTCCCTCAACTCTGCTGGGGTGTAGTGCAGCGGGCACACCAGGGGGCCAGCAGCCCCCCAGCCACCACAGACCCCGAACCAGCAGAACAATTAATTAATCCTCCTGGCCCCTCCCGCCCCGAGCAGCAACCAGGAAGCAGGGGTGTGGGAAGAAGACCCCTCCCCTCACCCTTCTGGCTCTTCAATATTTTCTAATAGTGAGCGATTAAAATTGAGGGGCAGCCAAACTTGTAGAACTGGGAGCGCGGCCCTCTGGGCAGCCTACATACCCAAAGAGCCCCGCCCACCAGATGCCACTCAGTGTAACCACCCCCCAAGACCTAATGTGTGTGTGTGAGTGTGTGTTTGATAAGTAGTAATGTCTAAGGTGTAATTAAAACAGGGGCGGGGAACTGCAGAGTGCAACCAAAGGGGACCACCTACGTGGCCCCATCCACTACACCCCACCGAACACACACGGCCCCAAAACCCTTCATGTGTGAGTGTGTGCTGTGTACAGGAGCCAGAAGGGAGAGGGCTATGGGGATATACACCGGGAGAGCTACTCTCCCCCGGAGAGGGCAGCCAGGGACTGGCTGCAATAGGCATCCCCGCTACATGGGAGCCAACATAGGGCAGGAGGGGCTGATGTCCACCAGGCTCGGGGCCTGCAGCGACCATATTGCGGGAGCTACTGTACCCCCAGAAGGTACCCATCCCGCCCCACCCCACCCCGGAGGACCTCTACAAACAACAAACAAACAACAACAAAAAACAAACAAACAAACCACCCGGTCACACCAGTCGCAGCAGCCCGGGCCTGAGACCCACCATCACCCAGCCCCCCCCCCCCCCCCCCCCCCCCCCCCCCCCAACAGGGGAAAAGCACCGCCCCCCCCCACCGCACGCCCCAACACCCTGAAAAAAAAACAACCATCTGCAGACACCTTGGAGGTCCCAGAGCAACAAGCCCGGCACCAGGACCTGCACCAACCCACCCATACTGTGGCACGTCCAGGACAACCCAGCCCCCCCAGGCACAGGCAGGGCCCCCCCCCGGGCGCAAGGCAGCGCCCAGCCACCAGGGCCCAGGCCCAGCACCACCACCCACGCCGGAGCGGCCCGGCCACCCGGCATAGAGCCAGCAGCCACCACCCCAAGGCCTCTAAGGGACCCCGCCCCACACCGCAAGACAGTCCCACCCGCAAGCCCCCAAAACTGCCCTCCAAGCCCGACACACAGTCCCCCCCAGCAATGACCAACCCGGTCCCCACGACCCGAGAGACCACCAGACGCCCGAAGCCACACAGCCCCCCCCAGCACACACCCAACCGCCCAGAGCGACGGGACAGCAACCCACCACCACCACTATGTGATAAAGCTAATCAGAGGGGACCAGAGAGAATTAAATTCAGCCAATTGATGTTTTGAGGAGGCAGACATTGTTTCCATGCTAATATAATCTAAAAGAAAATTTCTAAACTGGTTAATACACAGATTGTTCTTCGCTTTCCAGTTCATGAGAATAGTTTTCTTTGCGATACATAACACTGTGAGAACCATGTGTGCTGAGTTAATTTCCATGTTGATGTTGTCTAAGTCACCCAGTATGCACAGTGTGGGGCATGCAGGGATGCTACACTTTAGCCATGTTGATAGGTCCGCACAGACTTCAAGCCAGAACTTCTGGACAGGCGCACAGAACCACAAAGCGTGTGCATAATCATCAGGTGTGTTATCTGTGCAATGTGAGCAGATGTTTGAGTGTGTTAGACCCATCCTGAACATCCTTTGTCCTGTATAGTGTGTTCTATGAAGGATTTTGTATTGTATGAGCTATAAATTAGAATTCTGAGTCATTCTGAAGGTGTTCAAACATATTTGTGGCCAGAAGCTGTGACTAGAACTGATGGATAAATCTGCCTCCCATTTTGAGGATGGAAGAGACATTGTGTCATCTATTTTAGACAATAATTTATATATTTTTGATAGTAGTTTTGGGGTGCAGATGCTTAGAAATTCTGCTACCCTAATCGGGAGTTGTAAGTCTGGTTGGTGGAGGATATATTTCTTTGTTATTATAGACTTAAGTTCTGATAGGCAGCAATACATTCTAGGAATGTATTGCTGCCTATCTCATGTTGTGATATGAGCTCATCAAATGAAATAAAATTTCCATTTTGGATTATATGTTCCAGATGTTTGATTCCTTTGATCTTCCACAGAGTAAAGTTTAGCATTTTTTTGTTTTGCAGTATGTCAGGATTGTTCCAGATGGGTGTAAGCTTACATGGGACAATTGAAGACTTTGTTATTTTAAGAAATTCCCACCAGGCTGTCAGAGAGGTGCTGATGTTAATGCTTTTGAAACATTTGTGATGTTTTACGTTTTGACTAATAAGTGGCAGGTCAGAGATTTCCAGATTATCACACAATGCTTGTTCTACATTTATCCATGGTTCATCTATTGGGCTAGGTTTAAACCATTTTGATATATACTGTAACCTATTGGCTAAGGACTAGTGCTGAAAATTAGGTAAATCTAATCCACCACTGTCCTTGGTCTTCTGTAGCGTTTTTAAACTAATACGTGGTGGTTTGTTTTTCCACAGAAATTTGGAGATGCAAGAATCTAGTGACTTAAACCAAGTAGCAGATGGTTTTATGGGGATCATTGAGAACAAATAATTAACTTTTGGTAGTATCATCATTTTAATGGATGTAACTCTCCCCATAAGTGATATAGGTAAGGACTTCCAACGAGAGAGATTGTCCTCTACTGTCTTTAATAATTGCACATAATTTAGCTTTGTTAGCTCTGAGAGCCTGGAGGAAATGTTTATGCCTAAATATCTGATATTTCCTGACTGTAAAGTGATCGCAGGTATATTCTGGACTCTGCAGTTAATGGGCAGAACTGTGGTCTTAGACCAATTGATAGAGTAGTCAGAAAGTGCTGAGAATTTATTTATGAGTGTGATTGTGTGAGTGAGAGACGTTTGAGAGTTCTGAAGGAAAAGAAACTGTGTTTGTTTATCAATAATTTTGTTTAATTCAAGTTTAGCTTTTCTTAATTCATTCAGTGTGTGTTCCTCTTTGGAGGTACTGTAGACAATTTCTAATGATTTAATCCTGAGTTCTAAATCTGATATCCTTGAACTTTCCCTCTTTTTCTTATTTGATGAAAAAGAGATTATTTTGCCTCTCATAACTGTTTTTCCGGCTTCCCAAAGAGTACAAGCTGACATTCCTGGCAGGTCATTATTTTCTAAATATACAGACCATTCCCTTTTGAAATAATTAATAAAATCAGGGTCTTTTAGTAATGATGTATTAAATCTCCAATTCCTAGCTGGTGGTGTAACTCTGTTATTCTTCAGTGTGATAGAAACTGGGGCGTGATCACTGATAGTGATGGGGTGGATTTTGGTGTCTGAAATATCCCTCAACAAGGAACTGCTAACTAACAAATAATCTATTCTTGAATATGAGTGGTGTACCGGTGAGAAGAAGGTGTATTCTCTAAGAGTGGGGTGGTGGGAGCGCCAAGCATCACAAAGACCAAAATCTTTCATATACTGTTTAACAATATTCCTGGACTGCCAGTTCCGCTGACTTCCTGAAGTACTGAGTCTGTCTACTCCTGGGTCTAATACCATGTTAAAGTCCCCTCCTTTGATGAGTGTGTTATCTGAGTGATCAGAGAGTGAAGTGAAAAAGGAGTGAAAAAATGAGGGGTCATGCCTTTTCTTTTTTTAAAAACTTACTTGCCTAACAACACCAGGCAAAGGGGCTGCCAATGAAAAAGAGCCTTTTGGCTACCTCAGGTACATTTAGATTCAACTTGTTCACACGCATGGTTCGTTATAAAAGAACAGAGACAGGTCATATTTCTTTATTGGTCAGTAATTTCTACATGCTTGGTTAAGAACAAAATCAATGTCCAGTTAATTATGTAACAGCTCGGTAGGAGGTACAGCACCAACTGCCATTAATCAATACAGTAACTGAACTGTACATTAGTAAGACAAACCCCATCTTACACTGTTAACGGTGTTAATTAATCATCCGGATATGGTTTAGTCATCACAACTAATTTAGCCAAAATTGGCTTGTCAATAAGTATCGGTTTTCCTCAATAAGATTAAACAGAATGTTAGCATTTCTTAGGGAATGTTTTCTGACTAAATAAAAAAAGCAAACCGCTTAGTGCTAACCTACTTGGAATATCATAAAAAACAAACAGGACATTACTACTCATCACTATAGGGATGCAAGCTTCCAGAGACGGTTAAGGCCTCGGGGTGTACGTTAGCACAGCCACACAGAAAGCAGAAGGTGGTCCAGTTCATGTAGTGTAGTCAGGGCTCCTGCATCGGGTCACTTTTTTAAACCCTGGACTTTTACTTCAGCCTTTGACTTCAAAGTTGTGGTCTGAATTTGACTGATCACTTTGTCTTAATGCCATCGGAACATTTCGTACAATTTCTTGTTATTATGTGGCAATCATCATTTTCAAAGCCCTTTGTAACAGCAGATACCATCTTCTTTTTCTCGTTTTCACATCCTGAACAGCTTCCTTTACTGCTTCAAGACGGGCAGCTCCCTCGGCTTGAAGAAGGCCTGAGCCATCCCCATGGCAAATATGTAGACCTTGGAATCCACCACGATTTTTTCTTTCTGCAACAGATCTGTGAAGGGAAACAAGCGAAGCGTTTGCTCAGGACTTCGGGCAGTCCACGGGGCCCGTGCCAAAGAGGAATAAATCTGGGTTAGAGCGGAAGACTCACCATCGATTTTTGCCTGGAATTCATCAAGTGGTAAAAGAATAACTTCAACAAACTCTGGGAAGACGAGATTAAAGCCCATGTAATGACTTGTGTTGTGAGTGGAGAATATTTGGGAAAAATCAGAGATAAAACTCACCTCCATCACCTGTGAAAGAACACAAGAGAGCACGATTTAATCAACAGCCAAATGTTTTTAAGCATATGGCAGAGGTGAGCTTTTAGTTTTCAGAAACCACTCGAGTAGTATCACCTCTCTTTAACAGAACATACATTTAACTGGTGTTTAATCATTAACGCAAACATCTACTTCTGCGTGTGTTTGAGTGCCGTTTATTTCACCAGATGCTCAAATAAAAGGAGATCCCCTTTTCATCACCTCGGGTTCTTCATGTCAATTCAGTGTTCAGAGTTCCCAGAGAGGAAATGTTTCTCTAATTGTTGCTCAATATGATTTAGGGAGTTAAACAGCTGGATTTTGTTTTAATTTGAAGACAAATGTATGTGTGACAGCTCTGGACTGCAGGCAGGTCAGTTTACCATCCAGAATTTGTACACTTAACACAAGCAAGGCCTTTCCTGACAAGACACTGCTGGATGTCAGTATCTGTTACTTAAAAAACTTCCAGATATCATTAAGCATGAAAGGTTGGGGTCTGATGGTCCAATGATGACAACAACTCAATAATGATATTCAATCTTCTCCCTTAAGCACAGAAATGTCTCCAAATTCTCTGAGGCTTTTAATATTGATGTATGGTACATGAAATAAACCCATTTTGTCAATTTTTCACTATTTTGCTTTGAAAAATGTCCCTAAAACTGCTGAACTATTGGTCCATATACTCTAAGCTTCGCTGACCTTTTTTCTTTTCTTTTTTTAAATACCCAATCGTGTCACTAACATGTTGCCAATTAACCAATTTTTTTTTCTTTTCTTTTCTTTTTTTTTAGTATCACACAAATTTTGTCTTTTGTCGCTCCAGCCTCATCTTTCTTAAAACATGCTGCTGGCAATTAATTAAAAATGTAGGTAAAGAAAACCTTAAAATGTCTTACTTTATGTCAAATTATTCACATTCTGTGAATTTATTTATTTTTTTACATTTACCACAATAATTAGGTGTTTTGGGAAACAAGGTTTCAAACATGAGAAAACTTTAGACTCTTATCCTTCATATTGAACAAATAGGTTGGGAAATTTATCGTGACATAATGAGTGAACACTGTTCTCTCACCCAGCTGCTGTGTTGGGTTAATGTTCTCCATGTCGTCTCCATTGATATTGACCAGCACGATCTGGGTGGTGCAATTAGACAGACCAGGGTCCAGACAAGTCACTGCAATCACAGCAGTAATGTTACCACCAACACCACACAAAGACTTTTACACTCAATCGCATAGATAAACATGAGCATGGCACCTTTTTCTCTTCACACCACTGACCCCTGAACCTCTAAGATAAGATACAACAAAGAGTAGCAGCTAATGTCAGTATGTAATACCTGGAGTGACTCCGACTACTTCCCCTTTGTAGCCAGTTTCTTCCTTCAGCTCCCTCAGTGCAGCTGCTTCTGCAGTTTCGCCTTCATCGATCAGTCCTGAACACAGAAAAAACAAAATCAATCATCCCCATACTTTAAAAAAAAAAAAAAATCAGTCATCTGTAAATCAACCTCCCCTGAACACGATGTGGAAGAGTTCCTCCAGGAGACACACAAACAGAGGAATTCATTTGATCTGATTTTTTTTTTTTGTCCAGAAGGGAAAGTGGAGCTCAAGAGTGGAGAATCGTCTGACCTGCAGGAAACTCCAGACTGCAGCAGCCCAGAGGAGGACGGAACTGCTTCACCATCACTACGCAGTCTTTATGGAGTGTCCGTTTGAGCAGAGCGATGATTCCCACACCTGCAAAAAATGTACATTACACCCCGAACAACTCTGTTACAACCTGAACAAAGAGACAAAAACAAAGACTGTATGTTCACCATCTGCATCTGTGTTGGTTTGTCTTGTTGTCCGTTTCACAGACTCCCAGGTTCTTGTTGAATAAATGAAATAAGATCAATTTAAAGAGAAACTGCTCGATTTGTTTTTGGGTTTTTTTAAAGCAAAGATCAGAAAAAGATTGAACGGTACCTTGTGTTTCCAGCAGGATCCACATACGTGGTCTTATCCAGCTTCACCCATTTTCCAGCTGCCATGAGCTGGAACAAAAAAACAGCAACAAAAATACAGTCAGCTCAACAAGATGTGAACCAAACGTTACAAATGATGGTGTCCACCCTGATCTAACAGTACCAAAACAAAATTTAACATTTTAAGGCCAAAAACCTTGCTCTGAAATTAAATTATTTGACATACTGCAGGTAGAGCCAATACTGCAGTCTATGTAAATATGAGAAAACACACAAACCTCCTCTTTCACAATGTGTGGCGTTGTGGCCACTTTGGGTTCCTTGGATTTGCTCATTTTACCAGTCTATGCAACTGAAAATCAGAGAAAGTCGAGTGAGAAAACTTTTTTCAAAAAATTAATACACAATAACCTCAGTGAGCTCTGCTGAGAATCTGAATAAATTGCGAAGCTTATCGCAACATTTTAGCGTTGAAGAGACGAGACTGATCTGATCATGAGTTGCTCAATTAGCTGCAACAACCAGTCTACTCCAAAGAAGCTCGACTCATTTCGTTATATTTCTGCATGAAGCTTGTCTGTTTGTTTCTTTGTTCATTTGCCCTAGCTAGATGCAACACAGTTAAAATGCTACCAGAAGTCCGAGCTTGAGTATTTTAAACTTAAAATTATGATTTAACGTGAAAGTCACTAAACTAACTCACGTGAACTCTTAGCCGTGTTTCAGTGGGAGATGGATGTGAGGAGAGGGAAGCAATGAATAGTCACTCTGTTACGACTTCCTGGTGGCGCAAACGTCACGTTATGTTTGAGTAAGGTGATAGGTAGGATACGAAAAAAATATTATTTCCTGAAAATAAATATTTTGTGAGTAATTTAGGGATCATGTTTAGAGTAGAAATTATGGATAGTAGAATTATGCTTGTTTTGCATAATGATTTACTGTGCATACTAACAAATTAACTCTCCGTGGATGCTGTCTCTATTCTTTTGCTAAATTTACAATCGCCGACAACGTTAGCTGGATCAATTTAAGTTACATTTACAGCAAGTTTGAGAGAGAAAGTGAAAGGGTCTAAGGCTAAAAGTTTGAAGTGACTGCTCAGTTTTATAAACGATCTATGTCACAAGTCTGCGTGTGTAACTTAAAAACACTTCCCCCTTTGGAGGACACAATTTTTTTTACATAATTACGTCAGTAATAAAATTGACAATCATCATATTTTACAAAATGAAATTGAATAATTAAAAAATATAAAAAATATCAATGCAAATAGATTAACCCCCGATTTTAAGGTGCTTGATGAAAATTTGGGTCCCGGAGTCGGAAGATATTTTCTGATGAGCACGCTTCCTCTCCAGGATATTGCAGCATGAAGAAGGAGCAAGTTGTCAACTGTCAGTTTTCGGTCTGGTATCCGATATTCAAGAAACATACGATAAAAAGGTAGGAAGTTGCTGTTTGTAAACCATTAAAAACTATAGAAAAGAGAGAGCCGAAAAGCTTTTTTGTCGTTGTTGGTGTAAAACTGTTTTCTAAGCAGCTAGCGAACGCTACCAGGGTTTGAGCTGTCATCTGTATCCTTCTCGTTTGTATCAATAAATATTTGCTCAAGTCCAATTTAGCACAGGTTTTTTTAACTTCTTTTTTCCATCTAATCCTGCTCGCCTGTTGTCCTTTGGTTAAACTTTTTTTTCTCCTATTTTTCAGTGTGATTCTTCCATTGCCTCAGAATGTAATAGACTATTTACTGGATGATGGGACGCTGGTAGTCTCTGGGAGGTAGGAAAACACACAGACACACACATTTATTTTTATTCCTAGGCCTATATGGAGACACTACATTAATTCTATGTACTTCCTTAAACGTCACAACTGACCCTAAAAAAATAAAATCACTTAATAGCTGTGTAACTGTAATTTGGTGCCCAGGCTCACAGGAAATCCCCATAAGTTGCTGTGCTATCAGGTTTCTTCTCTCCACCATTATAAATAAACAAACAAACATTGTCTTGTGTACTAAAACAAAACCAGCTGATCTGATATCATAGACAGGCACACACAGTAAGTGACTCCAAGTTAGAAGTGGTGAGATCACAGCTGGTGACATAGTTTAACCCAGTCTTTGTTTCAGGTGCGATTACCTCTTAGCTCATTAGGGCGCTTGCACTTGTTTTTTTTAAATCTTTCTTCTGTTTACATCCATTCTGTGATGAAGTTTTAAGTTGGCCTCTAAATGTTACAGTCCCTCTTCTGTTATCCCTCCAGCGACCATAACACGCAGCCGATACACACTAACAACAGCGACTCAGAAGCAGAGGAAGATGTTCAGGTAAGATCCCACTTTGATTGGAATCTATTCGTGAGAAATCCTTCACTCAACAAATCCAAGACCTTGGACATTTTCTCAACAGCCCCTCAAAAACTAGGTCAACTGGTGTACATAACAGTAAAACATTAATAAACAACTCAGTTACATCTTTGTTTTCAAAGGTTTTCTTTACATTTCAAGGAATAGAAGAAGATGATAAGTGTATCAAAACTTTCCTTAAGGCACACAAAACCATGGCCGTCGAGCGATGAGCAAAACCAGTGAATTGTTTATTATGCAAACATGGAAAACTGAATTAAAGATCAAATTGTCTTGGCAACAGAAAGTCACAGTTTCAGATTTCTTTAAATACTATATGTACAGTTACATCAACGCAGTAATGTAAAAATGAAATGCATTGTGTGAAGTCTCGTGGTCAGTCTCTAAGGTCTTTATGGAGAAAATTAAGCCAGTGATGTGTTATCATGTTGATTTTGCACACTCTACTCCCCTCTAGTGGTCAGACGATGAGACGACCACAACAGTCACTGTGAGTATATCCAGAGCGTCAAATGTTTTTAGAAAGGGCGCATAGAATAGAATCCCTTCTCATTTGCCATTGTCATTTCACTAGTTCTATGTGTCGGTCTGGTGTATAAGAGCCCTTGAACTCAATAAACAGGCCACAATTCTGTTAGGCTGGAGGTTCATGCCTCATTAAACGGCATTGCATCCATGCCTGAATTCACCACCATATGTGTTTTTTTTATTTGATTTATTAATGCTGTTATTATGACTGTGATGTCCTGATGTCGCTTTGTTTCTTCCAGGCTCCCGAATTCCCCGAATTCACCTCTAAGGTGCTGGAGGCCATAAACGCCCTGGGTGGGCGCATCTTCCCCAAACTAAACTGGAGCGCCCCGCGGGTAAAATACTGCTCTCTGTCGCTCTATGAAAAACGTAAAAAGCACCTTCTTTGAAACGAGCCATAGAGCTACAGGAAGCTTGTAAATATTTAGGCATTTGGCTTGATGATAAGCCTTATATAAAGCCTTTTGTCACATCACACCAGCCAGTACCAGACTAAGTCTACAACTAAGCTTCTTTTGAATGTTCCTGGGGTGCACTTAGAGCTGAATAAAACTGCTTCCTCCTTCGATGCTTTCTATGGATGGAATGAGCTTTGAACTCTCAACAGCTGACAAACACTCCCCTCTTTACATACTTTGAAAGGCGTTTTAAAGACTGCGTTGAAGGAAACCTTTTACAGTTTTGGTTAGTTTTATAAGCAGAGGCAAAATATGTTGATTTTAAGTTGGTACGGACCCTTTTATTTAATTTTTTTTATAGTTAACTCCCTGTGTCATATTCTACCAATATTTGAAATGGCCTTTTATGTGAAACTTTCTGTAGTTGACATTTTGTCTTATGCTGACTTCTTTCCCAGGACTCCCTGGAAAGAATATGCACTGTACTGCCAAAAGTATTCACTCACCCATCCAAATAATTAAATTCAGGTGTTCCGATCACTTCCATGGCCACAGGTGTATAAATTCAAGCACTTCGGCATGCAACAGGTCCGGTTGTGAAATTTCCTCGCTACTAAATATTCCACAGTCATCTGTCTGGTATTATAACAAAGTGGAAGCTGCTGGGAGTGACAGCAACTCAGCCAAGTAAAATGACAGAGCGGGGATCAGCAGATGCTGAGGTGCATTGTGTGCAGAGGTCGCTAACTTTCTGCAGATTCAATCGCTACAGACCTCCAAACTTCATGTGGCCTTCAGATTAGCTCCAGAACAGTGCGTAGAGAGCTTCATGGAATGGGTTTCCATGGCCGAGCAGCTGCATCCAAGCCAATATATACCCAAGTGTGATTCAACGCTTCAAAAGCAGCGGTGTAAAGCACGCCGCCACTGGACTCCACAGTAGTGATGATGCGTTCTCTGGAGTGACGAATCACGCTTCTCCGTCTGGCAACCTGATGGACGAGTCTGGATTTGGCAGTTGCCAGGGGAACGGTACTTGTCTGACAGCACTGTGCCTAGTGTAAAGTTTGGTGGAGGGAGGATTATGGTGTGGGGTTGTTCTTCAGGAGCTGGGCTTGGCCCCTTATTTCCAGTGAAAGTAACTCTGAATGCTTCAACATACCAAGACATTTTGGACAATTTCATGCTCCCAACTTTGTGGAAACAGTTTGGGGATGGCCCCTTCCTGTTCCAACATGACTGCGCACCAGTGCACAAAGCAAGGTCCACAAAGACATGGATGAGCCAGTTTGTGTGGAAGAACTTGACTGGCCTGCACAGAATCCTGACCTCAACCCGATAGAACATGTTTGGGATGAATTAAAGCAGAGACTGAGTCTGACCTCACAAATGTGCCTCTAGAAAAATGGTCAAAACTTCCCATAAACGCACTCCTAAAGCTTGCCCAGAAGAGTCGAAGCTGTTATAGCTGCAAAGGCCGACATCTTATTAAACCCTATGGATTAAGAATGGGATGTTACTTAAGTTCATAAAGGCAGATAAGCGAATACTTTTGGCAATATAGTGTTTCTTTCATCTCAACTGGATCTTCCTGGCTAAAGAAAGAAAATGAAATACCCAATTTTTTTTTTTTTTTAAAGCCTCATGCAGATTAGTTAATTTAAAAGCTGCTTCATGCACCGTCGCAGCATAGACGGGTTCAAGCTTAAACCACCAAGCACGTTTTTGTGTGTGTCTGCCTCCCAGGATGCAAATTGGATCGCCCTGAACAGCTCCCTGCAGTGTCACAGCCTCAGTGATATATTTCTGCTCTTCAAAAGCTCCGACTTCATCACCCACGACCTCACGCAGCCGTAAGCCCCACTCACTGTCCAACAGCACCATCACACACACACACACCGGGCTTGCACTGCATTTAGTGTGCAGCCTGATTGGAAATGGCAGTTAAACACAAGTGGCAGCGGGAGAAATGGGTGACTTCTTGAGAGCAACGCAGGAATGCGAATATCCCTTTGTTATTCTAAAGAACATTTAGTTTCCTAGGACATTCGCATTTTGATCCAGTTAATTATTTGCTTTGGTTTCATCTCTTGTTCAGATTCCTTCAGTGCAGTGACCAAGACTCCCCGGATCCAGTCATCAATTATGAGGTATTTTATCGTTCATGAAGAAGCCCGTACAGATACAGTTGTGTCATTTATATTTACGGGAACACAGTAGAATTTACCTGAAAAACAAAATCGAGTCTCATGCCAAAGTTATCCAGCTAAGTCCTGTGTTATGTGGAAAAGCAGACGCATTGTTTCAGTCTGGTTCTACTCCTCCTTTGTTGGTTACAGAAAACTTTAACTTAGGAATTGAGTAACAGACCATGCACTCTGGGTTTTAACAGTCACATTGTCTTCTGTCCTCAGCTGGTCCTGAGAAAGTGGAGCGAGCTGATTCCTGGTGGAGAGTTCCGCTGCTTCGTCAAAGAAAACAAGCTGATCGGTAAAAGCTCCGGGCAGCCTTTATTTGCAATCACACATTCATTTCGAAATACGAGTAATTCTGTGGAAACAAAACAAAGAAAAGCTAATTTGTACTGTGTTTGCGATCCTGAGCCTTTAAGCTGAATGAAAATAAGACACCAGCAGAACTTAAACTGTGATGTTTCAGCCGTAGGCTAATTTAGAAGCCATTATAGAATTCTGTTTGAGCTACACTGATGGCTTCTCTGTGGGATTTTTGCAGCTATCTCCCAGAGAGACTACACTCAGTATTACCAACACGTCCTGAAGCAGGAGGAGCAGATCTGTCAGGCAATACAGGAGTTCTTCATCCAGCACATCCAGTACAACTTCCTGGACGAAGACTGTGAGCATCAGCCTTCCGTTTCTCTCTCTTTAGCGTCTTAAGTGCAGAAAGTTATTGAATATTTACTGATATTTATTAAAAGTTAGTTGACGTTTTTCTTTTCTTTGTGTGAAACCAGCAGATGCAGTGACGTGAATGTTGAATAAAACGTTTTTTTTTCTGCTTTACAGTTGTGTTTGACGTCTACCGAGACAGTCAGGTAACTTACTACTGAATATTTTTTAATGGCGGGATTAAGGATGGCAACATTCTGAGCCATGTTTGAATATCACGAGTCGTGTTTTGCAGGGGAGGGTGTGGCTCATCGACTTGAACCCTTTTGGAGAGGTGACCGACTCGCTGCTGTTCAGCTGGAACGAGCTGACATCCGGTGGAGAAATCGCTCAGCAGCAGCAGGTCAGCAGACACAGAGCATTCCAACACATTTCTTTCTTTCTTCCGGGCTTTGTTTTGTGCTGGAACCTGGCAAAGGCTCATCTGGTCTTTGTACCTGTGCAGGAAGGCCCAGCATTCAGACACACAACAAGCGAGGTGACGGTGCAGCCCAGTCCCTGTCTGAGCTACAGAATCCCGCGGGATTTTGTTGATCTCTCCACTGGAGAGGACGCCTACAAACTCATCGATTTCCTTAAACTGGTATGTACTCCTGTGTCTACACATAAAGAAGCGTTCTCATCTCAGCATGAGTCTCATATCCTGTTTGCCAGCTTAAGATAAAATTAATTAATTTATTTTAAATGAAGATTTACTTGACTGTCAAGGCTCCTAAATCTCTGAGGGAGGCATGTGGCACCAAGCTCTCCAGCATATCCTTTAACTCCTATAAAATGTGTGGCGGAGCTTCCACAGATTAGACTCGTTTGTCCAACTCAACCCACAGATGCTTGATTTAGAATTTGGAGGTCAAGTCAACACCTCAAATTTGTTCTTGAACCATTTTTGGGTGAAGTGGGGCACAGTATGCCGCTGAAAGAGGCCACTGCCATCGGGGAATACCATTTCTATGAAAATGCAGGTCAAAGTAACATCCTTCTGACTGTTAGTACCTAGGGTTTCCTGGCAAAGGTCAAAGTAACATCCTTCTGACTGTTAGTACCTAGGGTTTCCTGGCAAAGGTCAAAGTAACATCCTTCTGACTGTTAGTACCTAGGGTTTCCTGGCAAAGGTCAAAGTAACATCCTTCTGACTGTTAGTACCTAGGGTTTCCTGGCAAAGGTCAAAGTAACATCCTTCTGACTGTTAGTACCTAGGGTTTCCTGGCAAAGGTCAAAGTAACATCCTTCTGACTGTTAGTACCTAGGGTTTCCTGGCAAAGGTCAAAGTAACATCCTTCTGACTGTTAGTACCTAGGGTTTTCCTGGCAAAGGGCAAAGTAACATCCTTCTGACTGTTAGTACCTAGGGTTTCCTGGCAAAGGTCACAGTAACATCCTTCTGACTGTTAGTACCTAGGGTTTCCTGGCAAAGGTCACAGTAACATCCTTCTGACTGTTAGTACCTAGGGTTTCCTGGCAAAGGTCACAGTAACATCCTTCTGACTGTTATTACCTAGGGTTTCCTGGCAAAGGTCAAAGTAACATCCTTCTGACTGTTAGTACCTAGGGTTTCCTGGCAAAGGTCAAAGTAACATCCTTCTGACTGTTAGTACCTAGGGTTCCCTGGCAAAGGTCAAAGTAACATCCTTCTGACTGTTAGTACCTAGGGTTCCCTGGCAAAGGTCACAGTAACATCCTTCTGACTGTTAGTACCTAGGGTTTCCTGGCAAAGGTCAAAGTAACATCCTTCTGACTGTTAGTACCTAGGGTTTCCTGGCAAAGGTCAAAGTAACATCCTTCTGACTGTTAGTACCTAGGGTTCCCTGGCAAAGGTCACAGTAACATCCTTCTGACTGTTAGTACCTAGGGTTTCCTGGCAAAGGTCAAAGTAACATCCTTCTGACTGTTAGTACCTAGGGTTCCCTGGCAAAGGTCAAAGTAACATCCTTCTGACTGTTAGTACCTAGGGTTCCCTGGCAAAGGTCACAGTAACATCCTTCTGACTGTTAGTACCTAGGGTTTCCTGGCAAAGGTCAAAGTAACATCCTTCTGACTGTTAGTACCTAGGGTTTCCTGGCAAAGGTCAAAGTAACATCCTTCTGACTGTTAGTACCTAGGGTTCCCTGGCAAAGGTCACAGTAACATCCTTCTGACTGTTAGTACCTAAGGTTTCCTGGCAAAGGTCACAGTAACATCCTTCTGACTGTTAGTACCTAGGGTTTCCTGGCAAAGGTCAAAGTAACATCCTTCTGACTGTTAGTACCTAGGGTTTCCCATTAAAGAATCACACTGCCCCCTGGTGGCCTGTCATAGTGCACTCTGGTATAGTTCCCCAAGTAAACCATCCACATGGACCCGGGAATCCACTAGACCACCGTTTTCCATTACTGTATGGTCCAGTTCTGGTGCCGACATGTCCGTCATAGGCACTTTTCAATGGTGGATTCTTGTCTGTAGGGGCACCCCAACCGGGCTGTGGCTTCTCAGATCAATATGCAAACAAACTGCGATGCACATATTTTTCTAATCATACAAAAGGAGGTTTTTGCTTTAATTTAATTTAGTTAAAGAACATTTTATTTAGAAAACATTGAATTTCTAGTTATTGTTGCTTGCTGTTGTATGAGTTGAGAAATACACAATTTAGTAATATCAGTGATATGTTTTCCTTTATCTGAGATAACCAAGCTGACCTAAATAATGGCAATACGACACTTTCCCTAAATCGGGCCGCCCTAATTGTGAACCATCGAATCAGATCTGTTACAAATCAGAATTTAAAAAATGTCGATAATGATGAAAAAGTTGTGGTAGGCTATTTTTTTCTTTACATCTGTGGACAAAACTTTGGTGATTTAACGTGAATCTGTCCTCTTCCCACAGAAGAAAAGCCAACAGGAAGAGTCTGAGGAAGAAGAGGAGGAGGAGGAGGAGAGCGCTCCACAGTGACATCAGGGTCATCAGCCCTCTATATGATGATGATAATAATAATAATGTCTGCATGAAGAGACTTTTCACCCTCTGTCCCGTTTGATTATTTTTTTCATGCTCTTTCTCTCCCTCTGTAATCCGACTGGAACAAGGTGTACCCATGCTTTCTTATTAACGGACTCGTGCTGAATGAGTGGATCATGCTAACAGCTCCTTAAGCACTGATTTCTCTCTGTCGAGTTACTCTCTGACTGCGATAGTGTTGGCTGGTTGGTTATTTCCTTTTTTTTATTTTGTCGGGGGAAAAGTGTTATAGCAAGGGGATGTAGTCGCCACTATTGTAAAGATCGCTTGCTATTGTATTTTGAAACGTGTAAAATAGTTTATGTATCTGTATAGAAGCCCAAATACTGTTACTGGATTTAAAGTAAACTTGACCATACACACGTCTGTGTTGTGTTTGTGTGTTTTGATGCTGACAGACTGTGTTTAACCAGAAACCAATTCAATGCCAACGACTCACTCATTGCTGCCCACTGCCCCAGGCGCTCTTCTCGAGTCCAGACTGCCTGAAACAGAATAGCACTGGCTCTGGCTTAACTGCAGAAGAATATTTGAGAATCAAGTCTCCAGCCAAGTATTTCAAGCATATCAGTTTGGTGGGCAAGCCCTAAGGTTGGCTACCATCCACCCAGCAATGAATAATCTATGCCCGGAGTTATGTGGTGGCACAAACCTGTACCAATTTCAAGAGTGCACTGCATGGAAGGGGTTGTGTCCAGCTGCCATGCACAGGTGTAGAGAAATGGCTGAAAAGGATGCTGTATCTGATGGCTATGGTCAATTGAGTAAAGGGTGCAACTGTTCAACACTTCCATAGCAATTGCTAGTAATATGCCCTTTCAAGTAGTGAATATCCTGAAAGTAGTCTTTGCCCTTCTCATGCTGCAGATTCCAGAGAGGTACAGGCTGTTCAGGAGCCTGTAGTCAGTTAGGAAAACCACCCACACCAAAGTGTGGCACGAGTACAGTTGTGGATCCCGATCCAGACATTTGCGGTCATCCGGGTAGCCGAATTCCTCCGTCTGCTGCTGGCAATTCCTCGAGCTTCCTTCATGACACTGGAGGTCTCACCTGACTGGAGGACAGGGCCAGGTGGTGGCAGAGGGACTGGAGGGAGAACATCAGTGAGGCTGAGGGTTTGGCTGAAGTCTTCTTCACAGCAGAAGTTTAGCGAGTCTTGACATCCCAGTTTCCTAGGACTTAAAGTTGAGAGCTCCACCCCTCCGAGCAGAAGGGAGCCATTATTACACACCTGTGCATTACCCTATGTGATGGGTTTTTGTTTTAATACAAATCTGCTCTGAAACAAATCTTATTCAAACTAAACACGACAGGTTTCCGCTTCATAACAGAGCAACGTCAGACCTTTAGGCTTCCCAGCATTACATTTTGGGCTATCTACACTCCAAGCAGAAGATTTACCTTGTGGTCCAGATTGGGCAGTTCCAGGTTGCAGAGCACCAACATCAGATCCTACATCGACAGGCACATAATTGACAGTCGAGTATCCAGTCGCAGGCGGGCCAGAGCCCAAGCTGCTCAATGCTGGAGCAGTCTGAACAGCCTGTGGGATACCACAAGCTTGCACAGCCATTTGCACAGGCTCAAGTGAGCCAGAGCTGCTGAATATTGGGTCTCTCTGCAGAGCACCTTGGAAAAGACTGGGAGCTTGCACGACCATCTGCGCTGGTGCTGCTGAATCTTGGGTCTGCCTGAAGAACAGGCTGACTTAGACCATAGGCTAGCACTGGTGTCACCACACAAACGTCACTAGAAGTACTGTAGGGCACGGTCACCGTGACTTCAAATTAACAGTCTGACTTCAATTCCCTTTGACCAGGACTGCCCATGTCTTAAATAATGTCTGATGTACCATATGAGTTGTTATTTACCGTATATAAATAAAAATGTGAACAACAACAACAAAAAAGACTCAGTGAGCCAATAGAAGTCAAGAAGACGAGACTCCACAGAGCTTAATGACATTAAAAAGGACTTTTGGTCTCTTTCCCTTTATTTCTCCCCATTACTTGTAACTTTCTTAACGTATCCCTGCTGAATTGCATATTGTGATGTGCTGATGCTGATCAAACCAACCTGCCTAATATCTATTGTTTCAGTTTCTTTCTCTTTCTTCCTGTCCCCTAAACCCTTAACCGGGAAGATGACTCTCATTCCTGTGTCTGGATCTGGTGTGAAAAAAGAGTTTATCTTATTCTAACTGTGCTTTTCCAGTGGAAAATAGTCCACTGACAATATAGAGATAGATTGCAGTTTCCTGATTCTCCGATGACTTGTTTGACTTAAGTGTTTACGCACTGATGAGAACAGATATATCTCTTCCCATGTTTCTGTTCAGTTTGATACAACTTCATGTGTATTTGTAAGGATAATTGCATGCCATAGCTTGCCACTTTGATCAACAGATAAACACAGATATTAATTAAAGCCATGAAAAAGTGCTTGTGGAAACAGGAAGTAAGATGAAATGTCAATTTAGTGACCACTTTTATGTTTAGCTAGCAATCATCGTGTTCTATAAAATAGCTTTGCAATAAACTCTTCTTTTGTGAGGGTCGTAATGATTCGTATTAATTCAAGCTGTTGTGCAGAAATGTTGATTTAACTTGATTGTTTTGGAGGATGGAATGCTATGGACCACTGACACTTGGCTCAAAGTTGTACTGAGAGATCATTTTTGTCAAGAAGGGATTAAATCATCTTGACATACATAAACTGTAATGCTGGGAGAAATGGTACAGCTTAGATTCATGACCCAAACAACTGTTTTTGTTTTTCTAAAATCCAGTTTAAAGTCTAAGTTAAAGTTTAAGTCTAAAATCGAGTTTTAAGACTTGAAAAACATGCTTTCAGTAGCATGGTCCCTATCTAAGTATCAGCAAAAAGCTTAATTATTCTCTCAAATATGCCACCATACAAGTGCTAAACAAGAGATGGAGATATTTTGATTTAGCCTTTCTCTGGTATAAAAGGAAATTGTTTACCATGTAAAGGGTTGAAAACCCCACAGAAGGTGATGAAGAAATCACGGATTTTTCAGAAGCATAGCGGAAATTGGAGTTAATTAATAGGTAGGTCGTGTTGGAGGATGCAGTTTTTGTGGTGCTTTCAAACTGAGCTGAATTAGCCGAATCCATTGACATAAAACACGTGGTTGTAAATTGCAATTTAATATTGCAGTAAACAGTGCCAACAGAGGCTGAATACAACGAAGATTTTAAAGCATTAAAGGTTTATTTCAAGAAGGTGGATTCTATAGAAATACATCAACATAAAAATAAAAAAACTACCGTGCAAATATTTCTATTGCAGGGTGATTAAAATTGTTCACACTGTAATTACTTAACGACTTCATGTGCGACACTGAATTAATGTCAGCTTTTCCTTCTGTCAGGTACGGATGCTGCGTAACAAGAAAAGTATGGAGATATGTCAGATATTGTAGTTTTCAGGTGTAAGAGAAACATGTGAACCGGTGATGTTTTGGGGATCCGGTGTGAGCGCTGACGGACTCCGAACCGGATGTGGTCTGGGTGGGTTCTGTGGCTTGTGCAGCGCGCAGAGTATATAAAGGTATGAACTGACACGCCGTCACCTCTGCGAGTTAAAGATCGCGGTTGGAGCGGGTGGGGGTCGTCGGTTACTGGGATTTCGGTTGTCCAGCCTCTCTGTCCGTGAGGATTTAAAGAGCACGAACCACAGACATTAGGTGAATATTCTGGAGTCCCCCCGCCCCCCTTCCCTGATAAATTAAATTCGATAAAGGCAAAGTTTGGCTTCCACCGTCAGGAGAGCGCGCCCGGTGCTTTAAAATGACTCCATCAGAGTTTAGGTTGATTGTGAAGCGGCTGCATTATATCTGCTCTTGATGAAAGCATTCTTAATGTCGGGGGAGCGAAAAAAAAAAGAATCTACAGTGACGCTCATTTTACATTGCTGCATTTTCCAGCTGTGGGGATAAATGTGACTTTGATGTTTCTTAAGTAAACCGGATAATTTAAGGTCGAGGGAGCCTCTCAGGAACCTCTGTAAATCGTGGTGCGTATGTGTGTGCGTTCCGGAGTTTGTGGTTTGTTTGTTAGTTGTTTTTTGCCTACTGCTTTGGCGATTTATCCAGAGAGAGCACGTTGTCTCGTGGCCTCCATGAATGCTTTGTCACGGTCTTGGCAGCTGACCAAACTGGGCCGAGTCCGCCTCTGTTCGGCACCAGCAGCATCTCTGTTGCAGTTGCGACGCAGCGCGCGGCTCTCGCTTATGTCGCGACTCTCCTTTTGCAGGTGGTAGTCCGTTCAGCATGGTGCAGCTGTCTCCCTCCCTGACCCTGGATGTCCCCCTTCCGCCTGACCGCTCAGCAGAGGGTGAGGAAAAACGGGAGGATCCAATGAGGGGTGGTAGTCCGAAGGAGAGCTCGCCGGGGGTGCTGAACTTCCTGCAGCTCAGCCTGGAGATGTCTACTGCCTACTACGGCTATGAAACTTATATCGAAGATGGCCTCATCTGCTTAAAGCACAAAATTCGCAACTTGGAGAAAAAGAAGGTAAGATGTTGACAGTGCAGCTTTATTTTTATTTTTTTAATTTTTTAGGCAAGACTCCTAGATTTTGATCTCCTTGAATTCCCACAGTTGAAGCTGAGGGACTACAAGAAGCGGCTGGACCAGGGTGAGGCGCTAAACAAAGATCAGAAGGTGAGAACAAGTGCCCTCCCACAAAAAAACGACCTCACAAGCTAAGTTTCATGTGTTCACAGCTTTTGCTTGGGTTTTGTATTAGGCAGCTGCAGAAAAGTATGAAGAAGTGCTCCACAACCTGGAATTTGCACGGGAACTGCACAAAACCTTGGACGAGTTGACCCAGAATGTAAGTTTTCCACAATCGCAGCTTTTATTTTGGACTCTTTGTGGCTTGGCTACAGCCGGGCCAGCTGGGCTGTGTTTGCCTGGTGTGAATATCTGGGAGCCTCTACTTCACACAGATCCCTTGTTCTTATCATCACTACAGTCCTATAATGGAGTATGTCATCAAAATCAAGTCTTCCCTCTGTGGAAAAAGCTTTCAGAAGTCTATTTGTTTTTCCAAATGGCACGAATAGAAACTATATCCAACACTTTTATTTCCTGCAGTTTAATAAGAGGAAATGTACATTGAACAGACACTACATCCTACATACTGGACCCTTTTTGGCACTGTGAAAAGCAGAGTTTTCTGAATTTTTGACTAAAACGCTTCTGGAAACATCCTGCTTCACAGCTGCTGAAGGCCCAGAAGAAGGTGGTTAAAAAGGAGCAGGTGGCTAAGTTGGAGGCAGAGAGAAAGCGCCTGGCCATGGTGCTCAAAGTCCAACACCTCCTTGCGAGCCTGCAGCAGGAGCACGTACAGAAAGACCTGCTGGGCGGACACAACAAGGCACCCCACATCCCAACCCAACAGCTACGCAGCCTGAGCCAGCTCTCTGCCCTGCTGGGGGTCAAGAGGGATGACAGATTCAGGTGAGGGTCTCTGTTTTTTTTCCCTTTGAAGATGTGCTGCCGGTGTTGACTTGTCCGGAATGGAAAGGACCTCCCAGTTGATCTCTGGAGATTTGATGGGGTTGTTGACGGTGACTCAGCAGTTCCGTTAAATTGTGCAGAGACTGCTGGGCAGTCTTTGACTCTAACCTTTCAGTCAACGCCCACAAATGCTCATCAATGAATGAGTAAATCTGATGCTATGATCAAAACTGAAAGAAAGATGAGGCTAACCATGTTTGATTCCTGGCCAATTGTAGAACATTTGCACTGCATTGACGCGTCATTGCTGTTCGAAGTACATGGTGGTGTGTTTTTCAGCATGTATTAAGACCTTTGCTTGATTTCCTTCATTTAGCTTTTCTGGATATTTTGGGGGTTTTAACCTTTTAAACATGGTGTGAAAATTCTTTCCACTGAGCCCATAACTAGTGTCACTAAAAATTCATTTATTTATTTGTTTATATATTTTCCAAATTGTGTAAATTGAGAGAAGGATGACCAAATGACATCTAGCTCCTCCTCTCCCTGTCATCCAGGGGAAAATGTATCCTATAAATTACAGGGATGTTTTACTCATGTTTTTACATTTTGAGGCTAATGTTATAGAATAGTCCAGAATGGCAGAAACCAAATCCAGGGCTCCTTTTTGACATCTCTGTCCTATGTCATGTAGTTTAGAGGAGCAGATGGAGCAGGCTGCATTGGTCTACATGGACCTTCTGGACGGAAATGACAAACCAGTGGCTGGATCCACATGTAAGGGGATTTATTTACTTTTTAAAAATGTTTCTAATTCTATAAAATCAAATGTGATCTGTGTGTGTATATTTTTTATTAGCTTAACTATTAATCACCTGCATACTAGTATGTGGCCTATCAATGAAAAATGAGTTTTTATTATTATTTTAAGCCAGGCTGACTCGGAACACAGGATATATTTAAGTAGACTAGGGGTTTCAAATATACATTTCATGTAAAACTGTGAAATGTTCAGGATCAAATGGCACTCAGCAATCCGCTACATGCAAACTTGTCTTGTGCATTCATACAGGAGATTGTTTTTGTCGTATTTCATACCTGGTATTTCCTCTATAGAACACATTAAATTCTACAGTTGTCTGTGTACATGCAGGGCTCATTAACTTTACGGCACAGGAGATGGACTTAATGTTGCAGTTTGACAGTGTTGCTTTGCACTTGGTCTCCTTTATTGGAGCTTCAGATCAGGGGCCGTTTGTGTAAAAGACCGTACAGCGTTCATATGGACAGAGAATGTAGTCATCAAATCCCAAATATACACTACTGTAAAGTAAGTACGTACTTCAGCTGCAAAAAAACAAACTTCAGCCTAGTTGGACATTGATGTGCATGTAAAGAAAAGGATGATGGTCCACAGTGTGGCTTCCATATATTGACATGTTATTTTTTATAAACTTACTTTACAGTCTCAGAAAAACTGTATGTAACCTTTTGTAGGTGATCTTCCTTTGTACCCAAGGCTCTTCACTTCCTTACATTTTAGGAGAGATTGGAGAGGCCTGTTGAAAAGATGTGATGCAAGGCACCCATGCATTCAAAGGTCCTCAAACTGCTAAATGGGGCAAAGTTGTAGGTTGCGTTGAAGACTTTATGAGATGGGGATTTAGTATTTCTTGAACTTCTAGACAACTTAGGAGTTGATTTTTAAAAATATACAGTGTTTTTTAGTCATTTCAGTTTGCTATAGCATCAATTCATAGCTGGTCATGTCAAGGCACTTTAACTGGACCGTAATGAACCAATTTACTTTCCCCTTTTAAAGTCCTGTTTTAATCCAATTAATTATAATTTGATCAAATCTGATTCATGAGAAGTGTCCAATTTGTCAGTGCCCAGAAGAAAACAAAGATGCTAGTGTTTGTTCCAGTTATCTACATGAAAACCTCAAACATCCAAAAGTCAAAGTAGCTGCAAAATATCAAGGAAACCTCAGGAGATTGGATCCCTCGTCAGAAGGTGAACCACTTCCTTCTCTCCTACAAAAGTTTCAAAGAATAATTTTGTACCACACTTAAGATTTTAATCTGACTCAATACGGTGCATGTCTTACAGGGTCCTGCAGTGCATTCTGACAGTTCTGACGCCATTTAACGCTTTTTACATTTGTCAGGCCCATTTTGTCAGCCAGACTAACTTTTCTCTACACCAAGACACCAAACTGTTGCATTTGTAAATCTGATCCTCATGAGTTTATGGTCTTGATCTGTCGTTTGGGAGGGGTTTTTCTTGTAAAACCAATTATAAAGCTGGATATCCTTTAGTCATGTGACAATGAAAAGGCAACTTCATCTTAAAGCCTCAGCTTGTGTTATAGTACAGTTGCTGTTAACTACACGTGTTTATCATGACTGCCTCCTGTATTCTGTTTGATTGGTGTGTCAGTTGTGCATGCCCTCAGAAATGAACATTGGCCGCTTTTCCCAGATTCGCTAAGAGCTTCTTAGTAGTGCTAACTTAGACCGCTCCTAAGAAGCTCTTAGCGCTAAGAGCTTCTTAGCAAATCTGGGAAATGTGGCCATTATGTGTTCGCTAGCTGCGACATGTTGATGACGTAAGCTTCTGATCTTTCAAAGTTTATCAATTTCTCGCACCACGTTTGGTTTAGGGGCCTCTCATACCATCTAGGACGCTGCGGTGGTTGCTTGTTTTGTCGCGTTCTTAAGCTCAACAAAATGGTATCCTCTTCTATTCAATGCTTGTTTACCTTTTTTTTATTTTTATTTTTATTTAATTTCATTACCACTTTGCTCACAGAGTGCATTTCAGTTTGTGGTCTCAAAACCTCCTCAAAGATGGTCTTCAGTTTCCTAAGACCACTTCTTCAAGGTCTATACAGTCGCACGTTACCGCATAAGAATGGATGTGTCGTTGAAGGGGAGGAGAATCGGATTGATTTTCCTAATGGAGGACAGGCAGAGGAGCAGTGTTCATCTTTTTACATTGAACATAGACATAGAATAAACCAAAGTTTGTCAACTGCTCCACCAGAGAAGGAAAAAAAAGTTGAAAGATTGGAAAAGTAGCTAAGAAGGAGACTTTGTTGAAATCACCATGAAGGTGTTGAGATATTTGTAGCCAGACAAAGACCGATGATATGATATGAATGTAAACTCACAGCTAGCAGTTCAGTATCCCAGGTACAGATCCTCTCCTTCAGTCACTTGTCCAGGATGACACCATCTGTTGTTAAGCACTGCCTTACCTCTACCTTCACTTTTGTAGCTGCTCCTGATGTCTCTCTGCCTGTATTGCCTTAAAGCTTAAAGAGGGGCGTTGAAGTCTGGTATATGCTCCTGCAACCCGTGGAATTCTTGATACTGTATTCTTTTTGTTTCCTCCTGAGAATTCCTAGCTCTTCCATTTTATTTTCCAGTGACGTGAGATTAGTCATCAGTATTAGGGGAACTTAATAATTTCCTCCACCTGGTTATTGTTTGTCATATTGCAACAGTTACTGGTGTCAAGAAGACCAGCTTTTTATTGAATTAAAGTAATGAATAAATAAAGGGTTCCATTATTTTGTGTAGGCTCAGTGTCAAATATACGCCATTTTTGCTTACCTCACTTCTATTTGTACTTGCAGGAATGGTTTGCTAAATGTAGCAGGACAAAGCACAACCTGTTTCTTTTTGTTCACCCCCCCCCTTCCAGATAAAGTGTTGAAAGACGAGCTCATCAGACTGTTGAACTACAGCTACTTCAGCAATCTTCCACCTCCAGCCAACAAGACTCCAGAAGTGTTGCGGAGCTCAAGCCACAGCAGTAAGACTGCAGTTGCATAATCAACATTTTTGCCAGAAATTTGATTTTAGATGTTAAGGTGAGGTGAAATGCATTAAAAGTTCCGATGTTTTCATCTGGAATGTTGGATTTTTAAAAGTGCACTGAAATAAGCAGGAAATAGTCTCCTGCAAAGCTGCTTTAATGGTGAAATCGAAGTTGTAAATGCACACAATCAATGGGAGTTTAATTTATTTATAAAATGAATTTTAAACTGATTTGGGTTTTTTTCCTTTTTTCTTGGGCTCCTTTCAGCCATGTTAAAGTTGAAACAAGGAGTTTCCAAGGAGGTAAGACCACTGGGATATTTAAAAAGAAGAGGAAAAAAAAAACAACTTTATTTTTAAACTATAGTTTATTTCGTAAGTGAACATCTTTCAAAGTCCGCTAGACTGTTGGTCATTAGTTTTTCAGCAGACTGTACCTGACTGACATGGAGACTCCTTCCACTCAAAACTGGAAGGAAGATTTCCAGGCCTTGAGGGAACGGGAGCCACCTGATAGCTGGGATGTAGAATTCCCAGATGAACCCTTATCAGCACAAACAGTCCCCAAACCATGGAGAGGAGCTGCTACTTTCATCCCTAAAGTGGTTCCAGCTTCCTCCAAGAAGCGACCTGCTGACTACAAACAGGTAAACCATCTTGAAAGCAGGTAAACAATAAATTATATTTCAGTGTTAATAATCCAAGTTTATCAATCACATCCTGCCAGTTCCCAACAGCCAGGTACAACAATGCTGCATTTCTCCCCATTAGGCATGGGCTGGTATGAAATTCTGATGGTATTATTTTGGGAAAAGTGTGCCCATATTGCATTAAAAGTTCTAAGGTGTTGCTTTGACTATAGCGGGGGATGGCAGATACAGTGAAGATACCAAGACAATGCCACAAGATGAAGAGGGGATAAAGGGTTTGAGGAAGACACGGGACAAGAATAAAGATCAGATTGGATTTTACTGCTGGTGAAAGCTGAGAAAAGACAGGATGACAGATGTATGAAGAGTTGGCTTCATTGATGCGGTCAATAAGTAGTAACTGATTAGCTCTGTTGTGCTTGCTTTGCTTGGCTGTGTTGAAGTTGCTGACATGTAGGTTTAAATCCATGAAAAGGATATTATGATAATTTCTTCCTCTGCTCTATGTAGGCTGTAATTCAGAGACGATTGAAGCTGGGATTTATTCCTGTAATAAAACTAATGAAACGTGTTTATATACTTCAAACATTTACTTAAGTGCTCTGTATCGTGATTAACAGGAAATGCACAGCATTCCAACAGCAGTATGCTCACTCCAGTTATGATTATTGACCGTTGTAATGCAAGTTATAACCTTATCGTTATCATCTTTTCAGACATCAAGTATGTATTGATTTCACAAATACGCCACCTTCAAATCTGCCTGTAATGCATGACAACTACATCCCTTGTATAGCAGTGCATGTGAAGGGCTAAGACAGTTTGTTTTTACGACAATGATATTGCATCCCCCATCTGTAGGAGTCAAAGAGCAGAAAAATTGCCAAATTCGCTTGTGACACTTTAAATGATCGTAAACCTGTAGCTCAGCAAGTATTTGGAGGTGTGTTCACTTTTCTTAATGTTGAAGCTATGATTTGATTCTGTTATTCAAATTTTTTTCTTGATTTACACATATGGAGAGCTCAAGTGAGAGGGCCTGCAGCTTGGAAAAAATCAACAAACTCTAATTGTAATTTGGCAACACGGTACACGAACCAGTTTAAAGGTAATGAGACAGTTGACACCTGTGTGCACGTAGGAGTCCGACCCAGTCCGGCATTTCTTATGTTGTTAGCTCGGATTTATTGATAGACTGAAGAATAACTCACTTGAACTGGAAGTCCATGTATACTCAATCTGTTTATTTTATTAATTAAATCTAAAAGTCACTTGATACTTGATGTTCTCTCCAGAGAAAAGAGAAGAAGGCCAAAGAGGAACAAAATACCAAGTCGGTGAGTGCAGAATGGGGAGATTATGGCAGAATTGTCTGTTCACCTTCAACCAAACTTTCCTCTTGCGGTGCCTTTCAGGTAGTTCAGATGGATATACCTGTGGAGGTTTTCAACTCCTTGTCCACCATACCCAAAGACCCAACACTGAGGAAGCAGCACCTCGAAGACCTCATGACTAAGATCCATGGCTCCTTCAGTTTTATGCAGGTGGTCTTAAGCGGTTTGCAAATCATTAAGAAGGGATGCACAGATCTCTTGGCTGGTGACTGGAATTTATTATAATTTATGTCTTAACCTGTTAAAGTAAACTTATTGTTGGGCTCTTGGACACCAAACTTACTTACTGAATCAGGGGCAACAAGACGACTCCTTCCTTCTTGTGCACTAACTGGCTACACTGAGCGACCAATCGGTGTGATCTGTTAGCTGGAAGATGATTTTGGCATGGTCTCAAAATGCCAATGGGTCCAAAATACTGTACAAATGCTTTAGAGGTGTCTACCTGCCAGTTTTCAGTTGGCGTGTAAGGTCCAGTACACACAAACATCTAGCTGTACGTGCACACAGGTTTTAAGAGTGAACATGACGACTTGGAGACTCTGAAACTCTTGTATGTCATCAATAGAACTTTTTGAACCCATCTGCCAGACAGCTGGCGTTTATATATACTTACACTTAGTCTGATGGTAGTTACTGAACACATCTGTAGTTCTACAAAGGGCACTAAACCAACTATAACTAGCAATGGAAAGAAAAATTTTCAGCTTGTATTTGGATTTATTAAAAAAAAAAAAAACACTGTGCTAGGAAAGGAAAATGTAATTTATTGTTGGTATATTATAGTTTGTATTTAAGGTTTTAAAAGGAACACTTGTTCTGTTCAGGACTCTCTCTTGGATGGCGAGAGCTCTGCCACCAATGGTCATCCCAGACTGAAGAGACGGCCGTCTGGAGCTCCCTCTCCTCTGGGTAACGAATCAACAATCGCTTAATTTGGCAAAATCATTCCAACTGATGGCCCATATGCTTACGTTTTCCAGGGATCTAAATCGTATTGCATGGTCCTTGAGGGGTGGATGAAGTATCTTTTATCATGAAATAGTTGGTTCTTTCAGTTCTGTAGCTGTAATGCAACAAGAGACAAACACTGCAAGCATTGCAACTTTTTGGATGCCAACTGCACGTGTATCAAAAAATTAAACAGTCCTGCCGATGGTACAATACACCACATTAATGACCCTGCTTCTTATAGGGCAGCAAACGTGAGCTGAGAGGATGTTTACATTTTTTATGTTTTTTTAATAAATATGCATAAGCATAAATATGGACATTTGAATTTGAATAGTCACATTCAGTCTTCTATGGACTAACAGTGACATCATTAATGCCCTAAATGGTGTCAAAGTTCCTTCTACAGACACTGGTTACTTGGTTTTGTCATACTGGGTTTGGAACATGCTGTGGTTTTGGCATCTGAGGAGACAACAGTGTAATTTACCTTGAGGTGGCTTTTTTGCAGTTACCTGGCTCATACATCTTGAACTTAATCTGCAGCTAAGCTAATAACAGAAGACGCCTCCAGTTGGTAATGGGCATTCTCGGTAGTCACTTGTATGGAACTTTGACTTGTTCTCTAGAAATAGTTTGGGCTTTCAGTTTCATTAAAATAAAGACTTTTTTTCTTTATTAACTAATCTTTTGTTTTCCTTCCAATGAACCAGTTGAGGATGGGTTGAGAAGTCCATCTGATGTCCTACCAAAAACAATGCATGTAAGCTGTCATTCTGTTGTTTTTAACGGGCATGACTGTGACGCGTCTGTAGGTCATTCCTTCTATGCACGTGTGCTCCATCTTATTAGATTTAATTATGTTTAAACTAAAAATCAATGGACTAAACCCCTCCCCTCCATATTCAGTCTACCCCGCTTCCTGCCAGGCTTTTGGAGCGTAAAGTCAGTTTGACCAGTGGAGATCAGTGTCTGGAGTCAAGTGACCTGGACCTCTCCTCAAAGGACCTACCTCATGTAAGAAGCAGTGACTCACTATCTGATGCATTATAACTTTAGGTCATGTAATTCTTAGTGATCTTAAAGTTGTCTTGTCTCTGTAGGAGCCCCTCCAGTTGGCTGATAGGAAGCTGTTTTCCTCACCACCACTGTACCGCAGAGACTCAGCCATCACTTGTGTAGAAGAGAAGAGCTCTCCATGTGTAAATGGATTTCTTCGTCAAGTCAACAGAGAAAATGTTTTTATTTTTACAACTGAATTCTAACACACTGAACGTTCTCCAGACGCCAGTAACTGATTCAGGGAAGCAGTCCCCCTGTAATGGGGTGCGGTCTTGTACCTCGACACCACCCCCAGAGGCTTTCTCCACACCGCCTACCAGAAGAGGTCTCGCCTCTGCCCAGCTTCAGAACATTCAGTCAGTAAGTTTTACCCGGACTATCAAATCTAGGGGTCATTTGAATGGTACATATGTTTCCACAACCTTCTATAGTGTCAGTATTCTACTTTCTATAGGTGTTCAAGGTGGGTACAACTTTACCCCCAAATGGGGAACTGCAGTACAAATCAAATGCTGCCGTTTTCTCTGAGCCAAGGTACAATACAGCCAGTACTCAAACGCCGCCAGAGTTTGCTCCTGCTTCAGAAGAGCCTCAGCTGGGTATGTTGAGTTGGTGTACCGTGACCATGCAGCCCATGAGGGTGAAGTTAATGGTCTTTCTCTCTCAATTCTTTTTTAAAATGTTGTTTTTAGTTAATTAATTTGTTTGTTCTTTAATATATTGGCTGTATGATCCCTTTAGTGTACCAGTCAGATTACGCAGTGACCAATGGTGGACAGAGCTTCCTGTCCCCTGTTCAGTCAGGTGGGGGTGCGGGTCGACCCAGCCAGTCGTACTACAGAGGATCAGTGAGAGGTATGGCACGTGGTGGCAAGGGACTGGCACAAACCTTTCGCTCTTCTGGTTGGCACAGAGGTATCTATCCTGACCTTCTAATTTTCTCCCCCCCCACTTCTTCTGGCTTCTCACAACTTCTACATTTCCACCATCTTTTTGCTACGTATCTATTCAGGATGTGGGGTGGGATAGCATTGCATCTCTACAAAAGCTGTGCCTGAAACAAATCTTTCTGAAGTTTACCTGAAAGTGATTTCCTCTCCCCAGGAGGGTCCTACATCCCCCAGGCACACCTCAGGGACTCTGGTCCTCTCTTTTATGCGCCTAGAGTGAGTCATTCCCGTTCAATTTCTGTTTAATCTTCCAAGCACAGCTCAAATACTAGAAAAATGGTGACACTTGACAAAATGCTATTGTCAGCCAGTGAGACTTTAGGGCAGTTTAAATTGTTCTTTTTCTCCTTCACTAGAATGGCAGCACTATATAAAATTCCACGTTTCTGCCAATTAACCCAGACCCAGTAGTATAATTTAGTTTAATTCAAATTCAAACTTCATTTAAACTCTCTCACTAGAGGTATACTACATGTTCATGTGGTTTAGAATGCTCTTAAAGAAACATTTTTTTACTGTTTAATTGCGTAGAACTCAGTCGTGTGTTATGTTATATGGAATGTGGCCACTGGACATAAACAATGTTACAGTCCTTATTGCAATTGGACCCACCAACAAATGTCATTAGATCTCTGGGTCCTCAGAGGGGGGAACTAATGTGAATCCAGCTCCAAATTCTAAAACTAGAACAGTTGGATCAGTATATAGTCTCTTTGCACTTACTTAACTGTTCAGATATCAATTTTTGCATCATCATCATGCTGTAGTAAAGTGATTCATTGTTCTCCAATGTTGGTTCAAATGTCGGCGAAACATGGCAACTCAAAGTACAGAGATGCTTTCAAATTACAAAATGTGAGGGATATTCTCTGTCCTTTTCTATTAAATTATCTTCAGTTTTACTTTTTTAAATTAGATAATACTTTGGATAATCTGGCCAATCTGTTGAAACCTGTTGTGTGATTTAAATTGAGTTATAATATAAAAAATGAATCGGGCTTTGCTTCTTACATGCAACAGATGATGTTAAATGGTGCTTTTACATCTTTGTCTGTGTTTTTATAGTGTGTGTTCTGTTCTCAGGAGACGGGATACCATCAGATCTACAGACGAGCAGGGAGACATAACTCTAGTGGTGAGAACATGCAAATCTTTGCTGCTGAAGCTCCTTAAAAGCAGCATTACAGAAGTCGTAGTGACCTTTTTGGCTTAGCCTGCTAAAGCAAGTTGATGGGAGAACTGAACATAATCCAGGAGATGACAGTTTATTGATGTTTTCAGTCTCCTAAAACTGACTTCAGCCACTACTGCTGCATGAATTTCAGCTGAGAATTCCAATGAGTGGAAAACTAATCTGGAAACTATTCCTCTGAATTTGGTTTTAAAAAGTGTAAGAGTAAGGTGGACCTCTACAAATGACTCTTTTAAATGCTGCTTACTGAAGCCTGATGCAGGACCTTTCTTTCTTTGAGCTTGTGAGATATGCCTGTAACAGTTATCAGCTGATCCTCTGGGTGCAAAAGTAGGACACAACAATCCCAAAACAGTAAAATTCACAGGAAATTCATGGGAGGTCATTAGGCTTGTAGGCAACTGCAACCTTTTTTCTGAAATAGTATTACACACACAAGTAGCAAAGATGGTACCAGACCATAACTGGTTCCTGGGTGTTCCACCTGGCACTTCAGAAGGAGCTCATATGTAGTTGCACTACATCCATTGGTTTAAACGATTCAAGGTGGTGATCTTACTTAAATTCAGGAAATTAAACCAATCTGAATTTTGGGGTATACATTCTTCATCTTTGGCCACTGTTTCAATGAGCATCAAATATTTGCTGTTTCAGTCATATAGAAGAATTCAGTAATATCCATAGAAGGAGCTTTTAGATCTATGCATTTGCTTTGTGTAGTTCTTGCACAGCCCTAACTGTTCTCTTTGCTCTGCTGCAGCCTGGAGTGACTCTTCCCAGGTGAGCAGTCCAGACCGGGATGGTGCGTTTACACTTGTGGATTCGGGTCATGGCGATTCCATGTCCGTATCCACATTGGAGGTCCCACTCACTCCCCACAGCCACCACCCCACCGCCTTGCTTCCCATGCAGCTCTACCCTCTCGCTCAGCCACTTCGAGTTGCCTTCACTGCTTCTCGCACCGCCAACTTTGCCCCAGGCAACCTTGACCAGCCCATTGTCTTTGACCAGCTGCATAGTAACCTGGGGGAAATGTATGACACCCACATCGGCCGGTTCACCTGTCCTGCAAATGGAACCTATGTCTTCATCTTTCACATCTTAAAGCTCGCCATTAATGTTCCTCTCTATGTTAACCTCATGCGCAACGAGGAGGTGATGGTGTCAGCTTATGCCAACGATGGAGCTCCAGATCATGAGACTGCCAGCAACCATGCCATCCTGCCTCTCTTCCAAGGGGACCAGGTTTGGCTCAGGCTGCATCGTGGCGCCATCTATGGCAGCACTTGGAAGTACAGCACCTTTTCTGGCTTCCTGCTCTACCAGGAGTGAGCTGCTGATAGCTAAACATCCCTCGGTTTCTACATGTACTGTTTGCTTTGCCTTTCATGGGAACAAAACTGACATTTCATGTTGTAGCAGGTGTTATACCGGTGCCCTTTTCACCATAAAGCCCATTCATAATGTAACAGGTCTGTGGCCAAAAGGTATTATCCACCCTCAAAGGCATTATTTAAATTTACAGCGGATGTGAGGGTTATGTCTACTTGACCAAAAATTTGACTTACTTGATTCCTGTTCATCAGTTAACAATGGTGATGCTCCTTGTGACTGATGCTCATACAACTGGAACTTGAACTCGCTGCTGTTGGTCATTCTGTAGCACATCACTGGACAGCCTTTAAGTCACATGTTGCAGTGATGACTCTTATGCAATGTTATGAATTTGTGCCTTTTTTTGTTTTGTTTTCTGAATGGCTTTTGGATGATTGACCTGATAAGAAGTTAATAAGCTGAATGAATGGCTTGCTTATCAGGGGGATTATAACCGACTTAACTAGCAGTACTCTGCTTGATGCTGGTCCTCGACGCATTCAGTCTCTCTGCTGTGTGAATGGGGGGGAAACTAAGGATGGGGGAATATTGTATTCTTGGTGGTGGGTATGGTGTTGTACACTTGAGACCAAACTAAATCACTAATAGGTGAATTTGAGCAATGAAAGTGGTCCCTCGTTGTGCTTAAATAAATGATGAGCAGTGAAGTTTGTTCATTTTGTGTGTGTGTGTGTGTGAGAGAGAACTGGTGTGTGTGTTAGCTCTTAAGCTTATCTACTCTGCATCCACAAGTGGTAGATGTTCGCTTTTTTTTTTTTTTTTTTTTTTTTTTGAAAAGCACATCCTTTTTAGATGAAATGTACCTATTTTCTCATTCATGAGCCTTTAATCCATGTATTCTCTCGCTTTATCTGTTTGATCAGAGAGTTCTTACAATGATTTAAGTTAGGTTTGAAAGGGTGCTTGGGGTCATTTAAGACCTTTGCTATCAGCCAAACAGTTGAGTATTTGGTTACATGTGATAGAACATTACTCTACAAAAAGGTAACGGACTTATTTAATTAGTTAATTGTGAAGTGTACTTATTCTATCGCTTCTTGATTAGATATACCACTTGCTACCAATGACTAGTTGAAGATCTCCAGCACGTTGCGTCACACATTGAAAGACAGACTTCAATGTGTCATCAGAGAACTTATGCAGGTGCCATGTCTCAGAGTTGTACTGAAAATATGAGGTGCACAGAGTGAACTAGAAAGGCTCCAGAACAGTCCCCAGTGGTGCTACCAATTTACTAACCACCACATTAGACAGGGTGCTCCCCAGCCAAACGAACTGAGGCCTGTATGACAGTTGTCAACCCAGAAGATGGGTGATTTGCAAGTTCACTTCCTCAAATTACTTTTTCTTTCAATTGCATGATTATCTACTACTATACTGACAGAAACTGGATAGGGATCACTATCCACAGCACTTTAATTCAATATCATTCAAATATTTATTCCAGCCAAAGTTTGTGATATCCATCATTTCTCGTTTGTGATTACCTTGCTCTGTCTTGACTTTTGGCAAGCAGTCAGTTTTGCCACTCGCCTGAAAACATATGCACTTTACTTTCATTTGGACTTAAAGATGATTATGCTGCTGGTCAGGCAATCTGAGCAAAGAACCGAACAGTTTCACTGTCTTCTGGAACATCGGAGCCAGTGCCTCAAAAAACCTGAACAAATTGATAAAGAAGGCTGGCTTTGTGCTCGGAATGGATGACACTAATTTATATTGCTTTAAAGAAAAAAAACAAAACATGAAACAGCTTCTGAGTGCAGTGGAAATTAAATTTGACAGCTTTGTTGACATGAATAAATCATCACTAAATTATGCCAAAAATAAAAATCGTAATATATTTTAACAAAATAACCTGTATCTTACCTGGATGGCCCGATTCTCAAATAAATTTGAACCTCGAATGAGACATCGCACTCTATAGTCGGTATTTACAAGACTGAAAGGTAGTCTTATAAATAGTAATTTAAAAAAAAAAATCACTTCTCAAACTAATTCCTAAAACCCAACAGACATGGAGCAGAACTGTTTTCTTTCTTCTTCTTTTTTCGGCTTGTTTTTTAGCTACCCATATTGGCTGAGATGGTGCATTGCCATTTTACTCACCTGGTCGCTGAGCACGCTGTGGGACTGAAAGTGTCCTCGCGTGCAGCCGAACTGCGAGCTCGCGGAGGAGAAGCAGTCCTGCTCCGCAAGTTCGCCTTACATGCTCGCGCTGTGACCGCCGTTGCTAGGCAACGTCACGCGCTTTGACGAACCGCGAGTTCTAATATTGACGTAACAAAGGCGCGCAACTGTGACGTAGAGTTCCTTTCCAAAGAATTCTGTGACGTAAAGTCTCATATCAGCTGACTGTTGGTCTGTCCACTACCTACAGAAGTATTGATCAGTTTGCAAACTTTGACTACTGAACAGGTAAATAATTATTAGCACTTAAGTGAATCTGGAAACATGTTGGGATTTTTTGCTCGTGCTTCTCACTGTATTGCAAAAGGTCTCGGACTTTTCAATCCCCATCCACCCGAACTGAACATCAACTCTGAGGTTACACACTTCATAAAGGCTATAAAGCAGCATCAGTACAATGCTTCTTCCACAGGAGAAGAAAGTCTGTTTAAAGTCAAACAGCCGGAGAATAAATGTCATGTTTGGAAGGGTTATTGTTATGACCCTGAAGGAGGAGCTGTTTCACCTACATTTCGAACTAATGTTACAGCTGTTGATGATGATTTTCCTTCAACCAGTGGCCACAAATATCCCACCAAGCAAACAGTTCTAGAAGTCCAGCATCAAGAAGACAGCAACCAACCTGCAGCTCTAATAGATTTTAAAGGAGCCTTCAGAGGATTAAGAAAGCTGTATCAGAAAGCAGGGAAAAAAAGTCGGTGTAAAGTCAAACAGCCGGAGAATAAATGTTATGTTAGGAAGGATTATTATTATGACTATGAACAGAAATGTTATTTTTCCATCAGCGTACCTGAGGAAGAAAGAACCACTGGATCAGAGGACACAGATACACCACAGCTCCCTAAAGGAGGAGTTCAAACTAATGAATCTACAGTTCAAACTAATGTTACAGCCGTTGATGATGACTCTCCTTCAACCAGTGGCCACGATTTAACCGCCAAGCAAACACTTCCAGAAGTCCAGCATCGAGGATGTTGGGATGTTCCTGCACGTGTTCATACAATGAGAGACGCAGCAGCCTACGCAAGGAATGAGGATGGTTTGCCCAGCAGCAGCTTGGCTCTGCAAGAAGATCAGAATTGTTGGATCATCAGAAAGTCCCGCCTGTTCAAAGCTATGATTGACGGCACCAGAAGAAGAGTGAAGATTTGGATGAACCGGGCCTGCACAACAGCTGCATCTGGTGTGGGCAGGATAGGACAAACCCTTTTTTATATTTTCTGGAGAATCCATGACGTATGTCCAGAGATAACTATGATTTTGCTTCTGGGTTGGCTGATCTTACTCTTTTAGCCTTCTTTTCAGAGGCTTTTCTTTGTGCTGCTTTTCATGAGATTCAAAGAATGATTTGCAAGATTTTTTACTGAACCCAGAGATGATCTTGAAGCTCCCAGAACCTGGTGTTACCCTGCTTACATTTCTTAATCACCATAGTTTCACGGACCTTCTTCAGACACATTTGAAAGAACCCTTAGAAACATTTTCATCCAGTCCTCCCACGGCTGCTGCTGTGGGGATGAAAGTTCTGCTTCCATCGCCATAGAATGATGCTTTGACGCTAACACTGATTATAAATGTCGAGAGGACCAGACGTTTAAAAATTCCTTCTATGTAGTTTATTGTTAGCTTTATATAGCTTGTTAAATCTTCATTTGTAAGTCGCTTTGGATAAAAGCGTCTGCTAAATACATAAACATAAACATAAACGTCCACTAAACATCTAAGAAGAGTTAAAGAATTCAGGAAACGTTATGAAAACACACAGGCGCACCCAGATATCTTTAATATCTTACCTCATTTTTAAAAATCTAATTATTTTACAATCAGATGTGAACATGTCATCCATTTACAATAAAAAAAATATAAATAAATAAATGTATTTGTCCATATGTTTGATTAATATTTCAATCATAGAAACCTGTGGTCAGCTTCTGTGTGATGAGATTACTGGTTTATTTTCTTTTGAATAAAATAGAACTGAACAAAGAAACAATCGCTCTTCCTGAAGAATTAATGAACAACTTAAAATTTAAATCTTCATTTCACAGACATTTGAATAAAGAAATTATTAAAATTGTCTTCACTGACCAACTTAATCATATATAAGAGTCATGTTTCCCATCCGCTTCCTTTTAATGACACTTTTTAATGGTTTGGGAATTGAGGATACTGACTGTGGCAGTTTTTCAATTTAGTTCCGGCGCTGTGTCGAGCGGCAGCCAGCAACAGTGGCTCTCTCCCTTTCCGCACTTTTAGCCGTTTTTTCTTATTTATATTTTACTATTAACTTTTGTTTTTCAGTAGGTGGCTGTGCTAACCTTAGCCAACTATGTTTGGGAGTTTTCTTTCATGTTGTTTGTCCATGGGTCTCATTCTTTGGTCAATTTTTCCCGAGGCGCCTGCCAGACGGAAGCAGTTCTATGAGGCTGTTGCGGGGTGAGAGGTGTCTTCCATGATGTTTCTTGTCTTCTTTCGAGTTCTGGAGCAGTACAGATTCTGGATAGAGGGGAGAGGGGCTCAGATAATGTGCTCTGCAGTCCTTACAGTACGCTACAGTTTGGTTCTGTACTGTGTGGAGGCCTGAGAAGACACTAATCCAGTTGATGTGCTACAGAAGAAATCTATGATAATCATAAATGTTTCAGTGGCTGGATTACTATGCACAAACAAATGGAATAAAGTAAAAAAGTGCACGCTTTCAAATTTTTCTGATTCAGTTGAGCTCAGCACTGACTGATACTGTACAATGCACAAGATAATCTCCTCCAAAACTGTATTCAGAAGTTGTTTAAAATCAGAAAAAAATATTAATTTAGAGGAAAATGTATGTTAAAAAGAAGCAAGGATCAGGAGAAATATTTTTTTTATAAATGTATATCTATTAGAGGGGTAAACTTAGGGGGTAAAGGAGCAATTGTGATGAGGAATAAAGATTGTGTTGTTTTCTATGTAAATTTAAACAATGTTAAAAAAAATCAGGTGGTAAAAAAATCTGAAAATGAGGTATGATTAGCATCGTTTATCAAACGTACAATACTCACAAAAAAGTTAGGGATATTCGGCTTCCGGGTGAAATTTCCGGATGAACCTAAAATGAATTCTAACCTTTCCAGGTGAACTTAATGTGACCTTCAGTAAACATTTGAATACACATGTCCAATCGTTCAATATTTCAAGTCCTTTTTGCACAAGTTTCAGTTCTCTAACAAGGAGTTGAACGGCAAAATTCACATCAGGTGTTTAGTCCATGAATTGACCGATAAATTTCCTGGTTCAATTAGAATTAGTATTTAAACAGTCCTCCTCATCATGCTGTTCACATTTTGAAATTGTGAGACCAAGACCACACTTAATGAATGATCAACTGTGCCTCGTTGCGAGACTTCATAGACTTCTCAGACGGATGTGGCCACTGAGCTTAGATTGTCATCATCAGCAGGTTGCAACAGAGAGACTGGAAGAGTCACAGAAAGGCATAGAAGTGGACGTCCTTTGGCCACATCCCACACTGATGACTGCTTCATTGTGAACAGTGCCCTGCAGAACCGGATGATGAATCCCACTCAACTCCAGGCACATTTAAAGGGGAAGTTCGTTTTTTTACAACCTAAACCTTATTTCTGGCATAAAATGCGTTCATCTACTCACCGATAACAGTTTGGTGAAAGTCGGCGTCCTTCGGAAGATATTTAGATTACTCAAGATCCGTGTATATCCATATAACGGGAGAGAACAGGGCACTGACAATACAGCTTTTAAATAAGGCATTATCTGTCGTTATTACACCAATACTTTAAGAAGAATGAATGAATGAACGCGTACTATTGCACTCTTAGCTCATAGCTTCCGTGTTGTTGTCATCCGGGGCTATCAGGGGGCTTATAAAGGGTTTTCTACACACGCGTCTACTGGGATGAACGTATTTTATGCCAGAAATAAGGTCCAGGTTTGAAAAAAAAAACCTTACCCTTTAAGGGAGGTGACAGGCACCCAAGTGTCACGTCAGACCATTCAAAACCGAGTAGAAGAGCAGAAATATGGCCACCAACGGTGTTGGAAGGAGAGCGCTATGCATCAGCCACTGTTGTCACCTTGTCTAAACTGGTGTCACAGTGTGGGCAGGTGTGTCTAGTCGGTACAGAACTGCCCTGCACTTTATGAATGGTACAGTGACAAGCCCATACTACCTGAATAACTTCATTAATCCAGTCATTGTGCCCCTGCATGAACAACACAGGCCTGATTTCATCTTTATGGACGACAATGTTCCAGTTTATCGAGGTTGCATCGTTAGGGAACGCTTGCTGGAGACCTCAAATGGAGTGGCCTGCTCTTTCTCCCGACCTGAATCCCATATAAAACCTAAGGGATCAGCTGAGTCGTCGTGTAGAGGCTCGTAACTCTGCACCCCAGAATGCTAAAGGGCACATGACAAGTTATTGAGACATTGACATGTTCTGTTGTGGTATTAAGCAGAAATACAGTATCACTGACCTGTCACAGCAGCCAGCTGGAGCGGCCATGTGTCTTTTACACGCTCTCATCATATGCAAAAGTAATAATTGCAATTACAGATATCAACAGCGCTCCAGTTACATACCTGGAATCACTGCCTACAGCGAGAACATGTCACCTGGTACAGAGGTGAGCATCATTAACATGCAGAGACTGAGAATAAATGAGATGTCCGCTCATTAGAGCTTATAACGAGTCTGGGAAACGCGGCTGGGAATATCTGGGGACTACAGGTCAGTGAACTAGTGTCTGATTACAACATTACTATCATTACCACTGACGACCGAGCTCCTCCCCTGTCCTCCTCTGAAACGGTTCGGTTATAATTAGACATCAACAACAGCTCACCTGTGTCAGACGTCCCGTTGCTGCAAATAAAACCAATTTCATATATTAGGCTACCCCCAACCTAGTTGTTTATTAGTTTTAAATCGGTGAACAGTGTTTGTCTATGTTTGTCGCTCCTTTTTGTGTAATAAACTATTTCATCATTTATTTGCTTTTTTAGTGCTTTTTGAAAATGACCTTTTTGAAGGTTATCTGAAGGTTGCGTGATGGTTGTGTGATGGATTGATGTTGAGGTAGATACCCCCACACACATCTGTAAACGTGTTACATTTGATACACATTTCCTTATACGGAAAGCCTTGTCGGAATGGTGGGACATTTGCATGTCGGAATAGCGGGATGTCGGAATAGCAGGATGTCGGAATGGTGGGACATTTGCATGTCGAAATAGCGGGATGTCGGAATGGTGGGATGTCGGAATAGCAGGATGTCGGAATTGTGGGATGTCGGAATGGCGGGATGTCGGAATAGCAGGATGTCGGAATGGTGGGACATTTGCATGTCGAAATAGCGGGATGTCGGAATGGTGGGATGTCGGAATAGCAGGATGTCGGAATGGTGGGATGTCGGAATGGCGGGATGTCTGAATGGTGGGATGTCAGAATGTCGGAATGGTGGGATGTCGGAATGGTGGGATGTCGGAATAGCAGGATGTCGGAATGGTGGGATATTTGCATGTCGAAATAGCGGGATGTCGGAATGGTGGGATGTCGGAATAGCAGGATGTCGGAATGGTGGGATGTCGAAATGGCGGGATGTCGGAATGGTGGGACATTTGCATGTCGGAATAGCGGGATGTCGAAATGGTGGGATGTCGGAATGGTGGGATGTCGGAATGGCGGGATGTTTGAATGGTAGGATGTCGGAATGGTGGGCTGTCGGAATGGTGGGATGTCTGAATGGTGGGATGTCAGAATGTCTGAATGGTGGGATGTCGGAATGGCGGGATGTCTGAATGGTGGGATGTCTGAATGGTGGGATGTCGGAATGGCGGGATGTCTGAATGGTGGGATGTCAGAATGTCTGAATGGTGGGATGTTGGAATGGCGGGATGTCTGAATGGTGGGATGGCGGGATTTCTGAATGGGTGTTGCCACCCGAAAAAAAGAAACACAATAGAATCTAGGGCCCCGGAGCTGTCCATGGACTGGAGCTATGCTTTAACACAGAGAAATGCAGGTGGTCATACCTGCCAGCAGCAATAAGCACACATAATCGAAGATGATAATGATCGTTTTCTTTTTTTTGTTTTAAGTACTGCAACATTGTCATTTTTCAAAATAGTAATATTCATGTCCCCATAGTGCATATTTTATGTGGTTGATAGAGCTAAAAGGAAATCTTAGTGTGAGCTGACTGGCGGGGTGGTTAACAGTTATCTGGCTCGATTTACCGAGTGAGCAGGTGACATTTGTCGTCATAACAACAATTGCCCTCCCACGAGGAATTTCTCAGGAGCCGCTGCCACTGATAAAAAATATTGTTGTCTGTGAAAGCAGGGCTATTTACAAAGGATTTTCTTCTGCTCCTGTTGGCTCGACACATTGCTCTCTGGTGTGAATATGTGAAATACTGAGCCGCAAGTCAGCGGATGGAAGGACGAGCTAAAATATATAAGAAAAAGACCCTGAGACTTTCCTTTGTCTGCATTTGACATGATGGTGGACGGAGACCCTAACCTTTTAACTGACCCCTGTTCATTATTTTTTTTGTTTCCGCAGCTACCCTATGTTCATATCTGAGGAATGGTCGATTTCATCTCCATTTCTGTATACGTTACGAAGGCAAATAGAGTTTGACAAAAAAAGGAAACAACGTTTCTGTCAAACTCACCGGAAAGAAGAGCGACTGTCCCTTCAACTTAAATGTTGTTTCGCCGATAAAACCCCAGTCTAACCAGCTTCAGGCCGGTGGCCTTTTACTTTGAACGCAATGCTGGGAAGTTGTACTTGGAAGTCCCGGAAGTCTGTCTGTGCTCGAGCCATTGAATGCAGAGCCGTCATTAGTGCAAAAACCTTCGCTCTCGCTAAAACCTTTAAGGGAACCGCGTAACCGAACAGTCATGGACCCGAACCGTATCATCCAGGCTCTGAAAGGGACCATCGACCCTAACCTGAGGATAGCTGCGGAGAATGAGCTCAATCAGGTGAGGCGCTGAAGTTGTTTGTTTGCAGCGAATGTGCATCCTGGACCGTTCGGGCCCCGTGAATGGTGCCGGTGTTTGTGGACGGATGAAGGCCGTGTTTTGGTCACAGCTCCCAGCACACGCTGGAAGACTTTCTGTCAGAGTGTCCGTATATCGGGCCAGAGAGCAGCGGTTCCCCCACACTGAGCTGGTAGCCATTCCCCAGAACAATGCCATGCAGAACTGTCGCCGGACTGAGCACCAAGTGGTCAGTGTCGACCGAAGAATGATTATTATAAATCACTGCGAAATTCAACTCAGTCAGCTACTGCACTAGAATTGGCTCAACCACAATAAGCCCCTGAGGCCTATGCTGACCTGCCTATTGTTAAATGATAATGATTCACCTCTACTAGTTATTTATATATATTTTTTTTTGCTTTAACGCTGTCATTTTTTCAGAAAGCTGTTGAGAATGACTTAATGATGAAGTACATATTAGCCAAATTCGCACATAGGCTATCTTGTAGTAAAACTAATCCAAAAAGCCACACAATTAAATGATATTTTACGGGGTTAAAATCATAATTCTCAAAAAAAGCTAACCAATTTTAGATTCCTCTCAGTAGTCGCCAGTGTTTGCCTTGATGGCAGCTTTGCTCTCCATTTGGTTACGTCAGCAGCAACTTTATGAGATACAGTGCCCTCCATAATGTTTGGGACAACGTAATGTTGGGTTTCCTTACACGCGCTGACGGTTGATGACGTCACCACGCGCTGAGCATCTTCTCTGGTGATGCTCTGCCAAGCTTCTCCCGCAGGCACCTTCAACTCCTGCTTGTTCCAGGGGCTTGTCCTTTTAAATTTCTTCTTTGGCATATAGAAGACATGCTCAATTGGGGTTAAACCATGATTTAACCCCAACCTGCAGGTGACTGACTTGGCCATTTAAGAATGCTCCACTTTTGTAGCTTTGAGAAACTCTGGTGTTGCCTCGGCTGCATGTTTCGGATCCTTGAGCTTGAGCAGATGAGATGTTTCTATACACCTCAGAATTCATTGTGCTGCTGCCATCAGCAGCTACATCATCAGTGAAGATAAGTGTGCCAGTACCTGTGGCAGCCATACATGAAGAAGCAATAACACCCTTCACCACCATGATTTAACAGAGGAGCTGCTATGCTTTGCATCTTGGGTAGCTCCTTTTCGTCAGTGCATTCCCACTATTTAATCCTGTTCCAGACAGTCGATTTTGGTCGTCTGTTTAGAACTTTACACTGAGGAGCAGAGGCGTTAAATTTAAGAAAAAAAAAAAAAGAAAAAAGTGATTTTGTCCAAAGCATTATGGGGGGGCACCGTAGCTGGAATGGTGTCCAGTTCACAACTGAGCCTCGTTGTCCTTGTCTTGGCCTCTTGTGCTGATAGAAAAAGAAAATGGACCAGTTCAAGTACTTCATTAATCCTTGTTATGGATATATGTGCTATCTGCAATTTACTATAAAGTAGAATTAGAAGAGTAGGTCTATTTAGTCCGATTCAGAGTATGGACCACGGGTGCTTCTATGTAATAAGGTGTTCATTATGAGCATTCCTCAGTGTCCGTGGAACAGGTGTGTTATGTATTCTGACAGGATCTTGTGCACCCATCATGTTTGATTATTACAGAGGCTCACAAGTGAGACTTAAGTTAATTTAGTCAAACATTAAACACAAAATGCAGCTGCAGTTCATCTGAAGTCACATCACATTGTCCTCATTCGGTTATTATCGTCTAATAGTGCCAGGACGTACTGACAGATGTAATAATATTGTTGTAGGCTGCGTCATCCCTGATGGTTTTCCAGCATACTCTTGCACTTTGTTTTGTATGTCTGTACAAAAATGTCCTGCTTTCAATTTGGTGGAGCCTCCAAAAACCTTGAATTTCAATTTGTTGAAACGGTTCCAGTTTTATCCGAACAACATGTTGAAACAGTCCGTCTGCCTGTGTGTTGCAGTCTTACAAAATCATCAACTTTGCCCCAACCCTGCTTCAGATTATCGTGTCGGAGCAGGTGGAGTTCCCTGTCCGCCAGGCAGGTAAGACGTTCAACTGTTTCTCATATTATCGACTCTGTCATCTTGCTCTAAAAAAAAAAGAAAAGTCTCTAGAGTCTAGTCTCTAGAGTAAATTTCCATGCCATACCTTTCATGTCCCCTTTTTTTTTCCATTTGGTTCATAGGGTTTTTCGTACTGCTTAAAATATGACGTCTGTCTGGCAGAGGGCAAAGTCATGCAAACACAGATTCAAAGCAAAAGCTTGTTTATCAAATCTTTTTTTTATGCATTGGCATCATCGTGCAGTTTGAAAACAGAGGTGTGTTAGTTCATCTCCCCTCTGTGTCACTCAGTCCCAGCTCCAAACCCACTGGATCCTTCTGAAGATGTTAAATAGAAGTATGTGTTTAGCCTGGAACGAGTCAAAATAAACTCCAAAAGTAAATCAGGCTATCATGCACACACACACACACACACACACACACACACACACATACAGGTCACTTTACTCGACATTGTATCCTTCTTATTTTATTAACTAGAAGGACTGGACATAAAGAACCAGTGTGCTGATATTCTAGACGTGCAGAGTCAAGCCAACGCAGACTGCATCTATCAACAAGTACTCTGTGTGTGTGTTTGTGTGCACTTGTGTGCTTAGCTGCCATCTACCTGAAGAACATGGTGAGTCAGTACTGGCAGGACAGGGAACCATCTGTGGGTGAGATCGTCTTTCCCTTCAACATTCACGAGAATGACCGGCAGCAGATCAGAGAGCACATAGTGGAGGGCATCATCCGCTGTCCCGAGTCGATACGGTACACACGCAGTCATTTTCACATCTGACACATTATAAATCTGTTCAAATGTTCCAGTGGGCTCCTGAATGTTTTTATTTTCCCGTCCGTAGCGCCCAGCTGACTATGTGTCTGAGAGCCATCATCAAGCATGACTTCCCAGGCCGCTGGACCGCCATCGTGGACAAGATTGGCATGTATCTGCAGTCTCAGAACAGTGGCAGCTGGTACGGCAGCCTGCTGGCTCTCTACCAGCTGGTCAAAACATACGAGTGAGTTACGCACTTGTGTTTACGCGCTCTAAACATCCATCTAGGGCCTCTGTAATCCTCACACCAGGACCACTTCCTACCAATGTGGTCCAATAGTTAAGAGCTGTACTTTTAAATCTTCCAGATGAATGGCCAGACTGGCACAAAGTCGTCCATGATTTCTTTATCGAGGCTAAACTTAAATCCAGTCACTGTTGTGTCTTTAGATACAGGAAGGCAGATGAGAGGGAGCCGCTGCTGGCAGCCATGCAGATTTTCTTGCCGAGGATTCAGCAGCTCATCAGCCAGCTGATGACTGATGCCACCATCTTCTCTGTCCTCATTCAGAAACAGATCCTCAAGATCTTCCATGCTCTTGTACAGGTGTGTGTGTGTGTGTGAACATAAGCCAAGGAACAACAGGACCCAGATGTAGGGGTTGCTCTGTTTGCAGGAGGACCGTTTGATTTAAAGCAACATTCACACCAAACGTTACATACTGAAAAGTTATCCGTTTGCTTTCAAACCACAAACACCCGATAGGCTTGTGAAAAATTGTTTGGTCCATGTTGGGGTTCAAGTGTCAGCTTTCACACCTGAAAACAAAGTCCCCACCAACTGAACAGCTAATCAATTTGCTTTAAAGGTGACAAAATATGCCCGTTTTAATGCTATTTCCTGAGGTCTTATTGAAATGTGCGTGACGGGCTTTGGCTGAAATATTTGTTGCTTTAAGCACAGTGGGCCTTCCTCACCTCGCCTGACACCAGCCTGTTGGAGGGGCAGAGTGAGTAAACCCCCTCCCTTCTGGTGAGCTCAGCAGAATGGCACATCTCCCTCTGAAAAGGTTTCCTGCTTATATACGCCACTGGCCTCTTGTCTCCTCCCTCCCCTTGCAGTAATACAGCCCCAGTCCTGCTGCCCATCTGTTTGGGCAGTAAAGCCCGGGTTGAAGTTTGAAGAACTGGATCATGCCAGAGAGCTGCGCTCAAGTCCAGGAATGCCTCCTTTAGTTTCTCTCCCCATACAAACTTGCCTTGGGACTTCTGTGTGAAGTCAGTCAAAGGGGCAGCTCTTGTTGAAATGGATCCTCTTTACCAGCCAACTCAACTTAGAAAGGACTTTATTTGAGTTTTGGTCTCTCAATGACTTTCATCTCTTCCATCTTGTGCTTCTGTAGATGGACGACACCTCGTGGTTTCCGGTTTCTTTTACTGGTTTCTTTTTGGAATAAGGAACATTTCTTTGGATAATGGTCAGGCCAGCTCCTTGAATTCCTTCAAATGAACGAGATGGTCGTCTAAGACTTGATTTTAGTTTCAATATTGTTCAGATAAGCAGCTGCAAAAAAAAAAAGCGGTGCCTGCCAAAAGTTTATCCATCAACTGCTGAACGGTTGCCAATGTCCACTGCAGTCCAAAAACAATCTTTGTAAATTACCAGAGGCCGTGAGGAGTATAAAAAGCTGTTAGAGGCTTGACAGCTTCCATTATGGGTACCTGCCAGTTGCCCTTGCACAAGTCAAGAGTGCAGATGTACTTACCTGGCCCACTCTCTCAATACGGTCCTCAAGTCTTGGCAGGGGGTATGCATCGAAAACTGACTGAACATTCTGAGGTCAGAATGGAATGCTGCCGTCTTTCTTCACAACAGGTGGCGCAGGATTACTCCGTTCTCTTGTAGAGGGCTTAATAACACCCAGGTCAATCATAACCTGAATCTCATCTTTTGATACCGGAGCTACCCTTTCAGGTAATCTGTACATCTTCTTCCCGATAGGAGTTGAATCTTTCAGTTTGATGCCATCAGAATCTGAATATCTTTATATTCATTGTACAAGAACAAGAAAATTGAGGTAGAACCCAGAACATGTAGAAATATTGCACAGCTGGTTATTGCACCAGCTAAGGGATTGCACACTTGAATGTTTACGTACTCAGGTTTATGCAGTGTGTGCTCTTATGGTTCTTAAGTGTCTCCCTGAGGGCAACAGTTTAAGCAGATGGTGACCATGGTGGGAAGATTCTCTGAGGATGTGTGCTTCGTAAATGTCCTCAAGAGAGAAAATGGGGCACCGGTGCATTTCTGAGCGCTGTTAATGACCCTCTGAAGCGCTTTCCTCTCTGCAGCAGTGCAGAGAACCACAGGCTGCACTGACTCGATGGAGCAGCGGTAGAACGACGCCAACATCCCGGCAAAGTTGTGCTTCTTGAGGATCCCCAAGAAGTTCACCCTTTGATTAGCCTTTTTCAGGAGTGCAGTGGTGTTTGCAGTCCAGATCAGGTCATTCTTGATGTGGGTACCTAGGAAGCTGAAGTCTGAGACCCTCTCGCAAAAGTTCCTCTTTATGCTGATCGGCTGAATGTCCGGTTCAGTTTTCCTAAAGTCTGCGATCAGTTCTGTGGTTTTTGAGGAGTAATGGATCAGATTATTCTCTTCACACCATGCAGAAAGTGCTGGACCTCCTCCCTGTCTCATCTCCTTCTGTGATGAGGCCCACCACGGTTGTGTCGTGCACAAACTTAATGATAGCCTTGCTCAGGTGGGTGGGGTTGCAGTCGTGGGTGTAAAGAGTGCTGAGGCTCAGTGCTGAGGAGAGATGGGTCTTACCAGTAACAGATGTGAGGTGAAATACCCAGGTCCAGATGTTTTGGGACCACTCTGCTTGGTATGATGATATTAAATGCAAAGCTGAAGCCCATGAAGAGCTGCCGGGTATAGTTCTGCTGTTGTTCCACAGGAATAAGTGTGGAGAGCAGTGGCAGTGCTACGCTGTCTGGTCCAGCATCCTGGGTTGTCTGCCTCACCTCATGTGCTTGCACTGTGAAGATGTGACTACTGGGGGCTGGTGGGGTGTAATGGAGCCCACTCTGGCTTCTCAACCTTGAAGCAGCCAAAGAAGTGGTTTAACTCCTCGGCCAGTTGGGCGTCACCATTGGTTGCTGCACCTGTAGTTGGTCACAGCTGAAAGATTTGTGCTTCCTGGCCTTTCTTGAAACAGATCATTTGGAATGGATGGATGGGAGCTCTACCTGCTGAGCTGAAGACATCAGAGAGAGATCAGGGATGACAATAGTGGTGAGGTCTGATAAACTCCCACAATGTTGTCGACCTCCACTCACTGCATAAACATCTGCCAGAATGAACCATTGCTGGTTCATCCTGGGATTTTTAAGCTTTGCATAAGTAGTGGTTCCTGATTTTCTCTTTTTTTTGTCACCACCTATGGATCTTGCCACTTTGCCAGCAACTTCTCAGTGGTAGGGAGAATGAGAAGAACTTGATGACCTGGCTGAAAAGCTGATTGATCATACCAGGCTTTTTGATTGTGCTGCCCTTTCTCTAGGTTTTTCTGGACCAGCTTGGCAGTATGATGCATTTTCTCCTTCCTCTTTAACACAAAGGAAAGGACACACTCTGGCTCCACCTTATTACTCACCCAAGACTCTATGAGGACATCCAGTGGACCTCGAACTTGCCAGGCAAACACCAGTTCTAAAGGTAAAAACCCAGTTTCAGCCTGCGGAACTTCTTGGTAAGCAAACATGACACAAGGAAGCTACCTATCCCAGGCTTTGACATTTGCTGAAACAAACTTCATCAGCATATTCTTCAAAGTGCGACTGAAATGTTTGACTATGTCTTCGGGCTGCGGATGATAGGGGGTGATCCATATACTTCCATTCCCCAGCGATCTATACACCTGCCTAAGCATGTTCGACAAGAAATGACTGCCCTGGTCTATCAAAATTTCTGAAGGGACCCATTCTATAAAATCTTATGCTATCTGTCTACAAGGTAACCATGGCAATACGGATCAAGGGAACATCAATAACTGGAAAGGGCTGAAGTGGAAACTTTGGGATTCCTTTATCCTCTGAAATCTGACATAATCTGACAAAAAGTCTTGCACTGCCTTTTTCAACCCAGACCTGTAAAACCAACGGACAAGATTTTTTAAGAGCCCAAATGACCACTACAAGGTATATCGTGTTTAAGCTCTAGGACCTTTTGTCTCCAATTTTGTGCCACTACCAGTTTAAACAAGCCAGAGCCTCTAGTTTTATGATACGGCAGCACACCCTCAGGAACAGTCAGGGATTTCCATGCTATCCGCCTCGAAGAGAATAATCTTGCTGCTGGAGCTACTGAAACCCTGAACCTGGTGAGCCACCCTGCTCCCCATCTATCATAGTCTCTGACATCATTTCTGCAAAGTACGTAATCTGTTCTCGTCCTCTCCTTCCCTATCATGCCCCAGAATAACTTGGTTAGCTTAATGGCTAACAAACTCAGTTGTCAACAAGTAAGTATGGCCCCCTGCCTCAATATAAACCTCAGCTGTGGGCTACCCATGTCTATCTCCATGGACACAAGTTATGGACAGCCCTCCCTCTCTGTCTGACTACCCTCCTTCACAACTGATGGATAAACCCAGGTTTGGATACTACCTGTATTCCAACAAGGCTAATGCTGACTTCCCATTTACTCTCACTGGGGCTTTCCTTCTGACTGGGACACTCTTGACTCTCGTTCGGATACAGCACAAAATTGAACCTTTCAGACCACAGCTGTAACAAGTGAGCTTAAACTTGGGCTGATTAGAACATGTTTGTTTTTTTTCCCGTGGGCTGTCGAGGCAATACAACTTCTAGACCCTGAAGGAGCACCGCCCACACCAGAACTGCCAGACCTACCTTTTGCTGCTGTATTCTAATGTTGAACTTCATAACGGTAGGTTTTGGGTCCTAGTCTGGCGCCGAGAAAGGTCTCCACCAGCTGGGCTGCTTTCTGCGCTGATTCCGGTTAATTTCCCTGTGCCCACACACTTAAAACTGCTCCAAAATGAAGACTTCCACAACTTCTTCTTCGTCTCCCATTTCTTGTACAGTTCAAAAGGGCGGTTGTACAGCTACCAGAAGGGTTCATTTGATCTAATAACACCCAGTTTATCCACTGGACTCTTATGTCCTTTGAGGCTGGTGGTAGAAGCATGCTTCTCAGTACAGCTGACAACAGAATATTAGCAAGCAAAGCTGACTTCATCTGTCTAGCTGGTTGGATGTGGAGGTCTAGGGTTAGCAGAGGAGGCGTGGTGAACACACAAAAAAAGTTTTGTTTTTGATCCATTTTTAATTTACTGGTGACCTCAGACACCCAAATATATGTTTTCCAGAACAAGGAAAAAAAATCATTTGACATAATATGTCCCCTTTAACTCAAACTTACCAGTAGTGTCCAGATAAAAATTCTGGAACTTGTGAGAACTCGGTTTGGGTTTGACTCATCACAAGTGGGAATAAACCAAGTCTAATTTGTGTGTGATATTGAGATTCATGTTGCAAGAGTTTGACACTTAATGGCTCAAGCTAAGAAGAATACTGACCTTTTTTCACTTTATATTATGCTTTCGTTAGACAGTTGCAGTAGAATCAAACAAGAAAGAAGCGTGAAACTGCTTGAAGTTGACTTTTGCTGATGTGGTTATGCATTATATTTACTTATGTCACCTCACGTGTTGACATTTCAATGGCACACATACAATTATGCACATTCCTCAGCTTATCTTTGTCTGGTATGGGGGTAAAGTGAGTATCTTTGGGTTTATAGCTGTTGGTCAGACAAAACAAGACCTCTCAAGACCTCTTGTTACGATGTGGGAAACCATAACACAGGTTTTCCTTTATTTTCTTCAAATTTAGTTTGGTCTAATATAGGGAAATTATCATTGTAAGTTTCATGTGGCGTTGGCAAAAAAAAGGAATGAGAATGCTTATGTAGTCATGGCAATGATGAACATAACCTTGTTGCTGTCTTGCAGTACTCGCTGCCTCTCCAGCTGATCAACAACACAGTGATGACTCAATGGATGGAAATCCTCCGAGCTATAATGGATCGAGACGTTCCTGCTGTAAGAGCGGTTTTAATAGACTGAGCCTGATCATTTCAACTTCATTAAGATTTGTTCAGTACATCTGGCCCAGTCTGACTCTTTCAGTTCTTCACAAGTTCCTACAACTGACCATGACCTGTGTTTGTCAGGAGACATTGGAGGTCGATGAGGATGATCGTCCTGACCTGGCATGGTGGAAGTGTAAGAAGTGGGCATTACGAATCATTACCAGACTTTTTGAGAGGTAAGTCCACAGCTGCTCTCACATCACTAGGAAATTGATTTAGAGTTAACAGAGTAACATTAGGAGCCATCCTCATATTTATGATCTGAATCCCAGGTATGGAAGCCCTGGCAATGTGACAAAGGAGTACTACGAGTTTGCAGACTTTTTCCTGAAGACATATGCAGTAGGCTTACAGCAGGTAAGCTTGTGTCAGTGTACAAAGATGGATTTATCAGTTTGATATGTCAGAGATGTTAGACTGTAAATATAGAAGATCTTTTTGACCAATTCATTGCATAAATGAAATCATCTACCAGTGCACACAATGTACTGGGCAATGATGAAGTAACCTGGAGGGGCATGATTTGGAGCAATGGCCTCCCTGGTCTGAACCGAGCATTTTCTGTTATTGGACTTCATTGACTGTCTATTTAAAAAAAAACAAAAAAAAAAAACGCCATGTTCAAGCAGAAGGTGGTCCATTAGTGTACTTGGTACCAGGCCACCTTAGACCATGGAATCTGAATTGGCCAAGTTAAGAGCCTCCACTGTAAATGCAAGTTACAAGAGTTGTGGTCAGGTCATCGGTGCCCGTCATGTTAGAACCATACCTGCTGGTGAACACCAACAGTGAAGGAAGCCGTCAAGCAGAAGAAGGAGGATTTTCAGGCTTGGTTGCATTGGAGGTTGACTGAAACAACTAACGAGTACCAAATGGCCAAGAGGGCCACAGCGTCAGTGGCTGCAGAAGCCAAAACGTGGGCTTGGTGAGGCTATGGAAAATGATTTTCGGTTGGCCTCAACGAAATTCTGGCAAGTCTGTCCACAGCTCAGAAAGGGAAAACGGGGCCCATTCCAAGTTGTGCTTAGTGTGATTGTGGAACTGCTGACCCGAACTTGGGATATCGTTAAGCTGTGGAAAGAGCACTTAGAGGATTTCTGCAGTCCGCCCAGCATTTCCTCCAATGTGGAGGCAAAGTCTGAGGACACTGGGAAAGACTAGCCCACCACCTAGGCAGAGGTTGCTGAGGTAGTTTAAAAGCTTCCCAGTTGCAGAGTGACAGGTGCGAATGACATTCGCCCCAAGAAACTGAAGGCACTGGACATTGTGGGGATGCCTTGGCTGACACATCTGGGACAACACCTGACCAGGTCAGTGGTCCCCATTATTAATAAGGGGGACCAGAGAGTGGGTGCTAACTATCCAATTTACCCCAAGGTGTTGGAAGGAGGCGGCTTTCAAACCTCAAATTAGTTTTTTGCCAAGATCTTCACCCTCCTCTTTACCTATGACCATCTACTCATGGGTTTCGCTGACTTGGAGAAGTCTTGTAACCGTGTCACCTGAGAGATTCTGTGGCTGTTGCAGGAGTGCAGGGAAACAGAGTCACTTTTGCAGGCTACTTGGTTCCTGTATATCCAAAGCAAGAGTTGTGTCTGCATCCTTGGCACAGTCAATTAAGGCTGCCCCATGTCATCAAACTGTGTATTTGTGTTGTGAAGGAAGTAGTCAGGGGAGTAGTCTAAGGTTTTCCTGTTACATGCTGCACAGCTCTGTTTTTCTGTTGGTTTTGCTATACTCCTTGTGTGTTCATTGTTGTCCATCCAGGTCCTGCTGAAGGTGGTGGACCAGCACCGACAGAAGGTGTATGTCACTCCTCGAGTCCTGCAACAGTGCCTCAACTACCTCAACCAGGGCCTGTCGCACTCACTGACCTGGAAACAGATGAAGCCGCATATGCAGGTAAGGCCTAATTACACTGAAGCGTCTGAATCGTAAAAGGATGACGCCCTCTGTCTTGGATTAAACTCCAATAAATCATAACAACAAAGCACCACCTGCAGAGCAATTTGATGAATAGAAGCAGCCAATTTGGACTTTTGTCGCACCTACTCCCGGATTATCTGAACTTTGGCCTTTTGGCCACAAATTGCCAACTTTGAGCCCCGCATCATGGATTTTTTTCCATGACTGTGAATCTCATGCAGGTCCTGCTGTTTTGAAGTGTAAGTGGGGACAAGAATCTAGGTTACGGACAGTCAAATGACTATGAAACTTTGTTTCAACAGAGCTCCACCGCAATAAATAGAAGACAAGTTTTCCCACCAAAAGTCCCAAGGGCTTCATAGACCACAAACTGCAAGCGAAATAACCTGCTTTCAGTTGCAGATTGTTGCTGAAAATGTGTGTGAAGATTCAGAATGTACTTCAAACTCAGCAGGGGTATGAATTGTTGTTAACCTTTCTCTCTCTTCAGCGGCCATTTTAGATCCTGGTTCTTTAGATGTAAACGCTCTTGCATTTCTCTTAAACCAGATTGATCTGATTTGTTATCTTTTCAGTCCAACAATTAGATGGATTGAAAGTTTCCGCTTTCTCTTTCTTGCTGTTGTAATGTCGGGAACATTTACTGAACCCTTATTAGTTCTCTTGAGGTGCTGAAGACCTTTGTCTCTTCCAGACCATATGCCAAGAGGTCATCTTCCCTCTGATGTGCTACAAAGATGAAGATGAGAGGCTGTGGCTAGAGGATCCTTATGAATACATCCGCATGAAGTTCAGTGAGTGTTCAAACATCCTGGTGTGATATGCCACTTTTTAACATTTATTGACATAGCTGCCATCAAGCATTACAGCTGGCAGATGAATCATGGCAGCCATTTGTAGTTCGCTTTATTGAAGGTCAGTTTTAAGACAGCCAAATCCAATGAAAACAGGAAATCTTACTGAAGATGAGCGGGCTTTTGTTCTTGAACTTTCAGTTTGAAGTTGAGCTTGCAGCTCTGTGGTACTGAGTAATGGAGGAAAAATGGGGTCATATTTTGGGGTATTTAGTTTGGTCCTGTTCTACCTTTGAGTGCGAGCGTCTGTGTCTCTGTTGCAGATCTCTATGATGACCACGCCCTTCCAGCGACCGCTGCTCAGAGCCTTCTGTGTAAAGCGGCCCGCAAGAGAAAAGAGGTCAGAAACGTCTTGACACTGCTCCTTTCTTATTTTAACGCTGACCTGAGATCATCCTGCTTCCATGTTAAAAACTACTGTGGCCAACAACCACAGTGCAAAAACATACAAGAGAAAAGTGGGCATCAGCCAGTCAAAATGATTGGTCCCTTTGTACAGAAGTCTAAATCAAATGCAAATTTTGCAGCATTAAAACTATAACCCTCACGTTAAGTGCACGTGGCATCTTGGTGCACGTTAAGGTTTAATTTCTGCATCAGGATTCTAAATGGAACTTGAAGCAAGTCCTTTTTTTCGTGACAGGTGCTTCCTCAAATGATGGAGTTCTGCCACCAGATTCTGATGGACCCCTCTGCTGACCCCCGCAGGAAAGACGGAGCGCTGCACTGCATCGGTGCTCTGGCTGAGCTCTTGCTGAAGGTACACACAGATGGCCTCTGTGTGCGAGTTCGATTTGAATGTGTTTAAATGAATTTTGGACAGCTGTGTCTGTGTATCTCCTTTTACAGAAGCAGATGTACAAGGAGCAAATGGAGCTGATGCTGCAAAACTACGTCTTCCCTTTGCTAAACTCTCCCATGGGTTACCTGCGAGCCAGGGTGAGTAAAACTCAAAATTCATCAAATCTATCATGAATTACAAAAACACAAGCTGGAGCTTCTGGAATTGTCCTCATAGACGCCTGATTTGAGCATCTCAGAAAATGAATATATTCATTTCTTTGCAGTTTCCGTTTTGCTGTACTTGCAGTTCATATATTCTTGCTTTGACTGACCCCATATGTATTTCTTTAACTGTGTTCCCGCATTCATACCCAAACCGTCTTGTTTACAGATCTACGGGGCATATTTTCAGGTTGTTTAACCCATTCAGATCTAGGATGTTTTCAAGAAACTTTCCTGGAAAAATCCTGGGTTTCCTGGATGTAATTTTTCAGGCTCTGAAGTAACTAAAGAGCTGAAATAAAAGCTTTTATGAGGTTAAAACCTTCATCCTTTGCTGTAATTTATTGACTTTACTCTTGTATTAAGGATCCAAGTTCAAGTTTCTCCACTTCTCCCAAAAAGCATTTTAAATATTGATCAAACCCGGACACATTGCTTAGCCACCAAGGCCTGCACTGTGAGAAGGTGTCACCACTCTTTTGGCAATAAAGACTTCGCTGACAATCTTTGCCAGACGACCAATCACAAAAGCAGATGTAGATATTTACGTATGTCCTCTCTTGAAGACGGCCCACATCCAGTCCAGTGTGCTGTCCAGGTGAACACCCAGGTATCTGTATTCTTCAACCACCTCCGTCTTTCCACCTAGGATGGAGACAATCTTGGGCTTATTCCTGGTCCTCCTTAAATCCACAATCATCTCTTCTGTTTGTATTCATGAGGTGATTGTTTCCACACCATGCCAGAAAGCCATTGACCAGTTCCTTGTTCTCAGCCTCTTGTCCGTCACTGATACATCCACCTATGTTTTCTGTAGCTTTCTTGATGATTGGGACTGTGCAGTACAGGTTGTATTGTATTAGAAACACTAAAAACACGGTCCTCATTGTGGAGCCTGAAAGGTGTTCACTTGCTTGCTGAGGTTAGCCTGAACCTATTGAAATGCAGGTTCATTTCATTGGTTCCTTCCAGGCTTCCTTCAGTCCGAGCCTCTGTCACCTGAAAGCCTGTGATCTTTTTAATCCCTGACCACACATCTCTCATTTTGTTATGCTGGGGCATGGTTGCTAGCTTTTTTTTCTTTACACCTCCTTGCTTGGTATCCTCTTTTTCAACAGTCCTCAATAGCTGGCGATACGTTACTGTGCTGGAATGTAGAAATGGCGCACACTGCAGAGAGAATCATCACCCGGGGGCTGTGCAAAATGTCTGCAACAGCAAGCACGCCATGCTTGTTCATTGAAGTCGTTTGAGAGTCTGGCACACAGTGCTAATGTGCTAATGCTCAGCTGTGCTAATGCTCAGCTGTTATGATCCCTCCTATACTCCAATATGATCTCTCACATACTTGGTGAAGGGGAGCAGAGGACAGGTGTGGTGGTGGTTTCAAACATCTCGGAGCAATGTGGGGGAATTGTCCAAACATGCTTGTCTACTGTGTTCTGGCAGTCCTGCTGGGTGCTGCACTGCTTCAGCCCGCTGCGTTTCCATCATGAGGTTATGCTGCGGAATGCCGTGGAGTTGGTCAAGCAGGATCTGATAGACGACAAAGAGATGCCTGTTAAAGTGGAAGCCGCCATTGCTCTGCAGACACTGGTCAGCAACCAGGAACAAGGTATGTTGTTGGGTTTGCTTTCCTGTTCCAAAAAGATGTAGTGCATCACTTTAAAGTCTATTACAATGGCACAAACTTTATTTTTTTCCATCAATTTTGGTTTTTTTTTAGTGGTTGTGGCCAGTTCCAAGCTGATATTAGCAAATGTATTTTCATCAAACAACATCTGGGCTTTAATGAATTGAATCACACAATGAATTATTGCCATGAATTGCTTCTGCACAGCAACAGTTCAAATATCCGTTGTGACCTTTTCAGCAGCTTCAAATCAAACTTAGAAGCGTCTGCTTCTAGAAATAAGATGCTTACATTGTTTACCAAGTAAGAAGCAGCACTGTTCTTACATTATGTGCCCCGTTCTGTGTGTGTGTGTGTGTGTGTGTGTGTAGCCAAGCAGTACATCAAGCCGTACATTCGTCCAGTGATGCAGGAGCTGCTGCATGTCGTCAAAGAGACAGAGAATGATGACCTGACCAACGTCATTCAGAAGATGATTTGCGAGTACAACCAGGAGATGGCCACTATTGCTGTGGACATGACACACAACTTGGTAAGAAACACACACTTTTTATATATATATATATGTTTTTTTTATTTTTTTTTATTACAGTTTCGAAGGTGGAAAGGACTCAACATTCATCACATGGTGCCAGAGGACACACGAATGCTGTGTGTATATTGGGCTCATCCCTGATCTCAAAACCTGTTACTTAATTGGTGTGTGTGTGTGTGTGTACGAATGTAGAAGGCTCGATTTAAAGTGAAAGAGAGGTTAGGTAGCATTTAGCATAGAGATAGCTTTGGGATCAGGGTGGTGTATGCTCCAGTTTAGGTTCAGGTTTGGGGGAGGTCAGCATGTGTGTTCGTTTACATTGATGGTTGGGTTACAGGTTCAAGTTAAAGTCCAGGAAAAGTTTGAATCCGTTTTAATAGATGGACACACAACTGTGTCTGTTTTTCACCAGGCAGAGATCTTCACAAGGGTCCTTCAGAGTGAAGAGTACGAGGAGAATGAGGACAAGACTGTCATGGCTCTTGGCATCCTCAGTACCATAGACACCATCCTTACTGTCATGGAGGACCACAAGGAGGTGTCTGACGCGCACACACACACACACACAGACCTTCCCATCTTCTTGATGGAAGAGATTTTCATTTGCCGTCTCTGAACTGAAATGGTTTTTTTTTTACACTTCATTGCTTCTTATCTCTCAGATCACTCAGCAGCTGGAGGGGATCTGTTTGCAGGTGATCGGCCTGGTCTTGCAGAAGCCCATCATAGGTATGGCAGGTGTGTGTTTACCGTGTTTTAACGCTCATAAACACAGCATTCCGATTCCACCGGAAACTAAGTTAGAGCACAGAATCAGCAAGTGCACACCACCAGGCCATGAAAAGTCGAATAATTAGTGAGAGCGCCTTTAGTTTTAAGCTTTAAGTGTCATATTGGAATATGACTGTGCCACCGGGGAAGAAGAAAAACTCTATTGATGGAAGTGTTTGTGTGTGTTTAATGGCCAATCCAGAGTTCTACGAGGAGATTCTGTCACTGGCGTTTGGCCTCACCTGTCAGACCATCTCCCCCCAGATGTGGCAGCTGCTGGGTGTCCTCTTCGAGGTCTTCCAGCATGACTGCTTTGACTACTTCACAGGTACCCGCCACTCCAACTTTCCAACAGTACACCGCAACGCTGGTTGCAGCTTCATCAGTTCTTTGTGTGTGTTTGTCTCACATATTTCTATAGATTTATCACTTTTCTAAAAACGTTGTGTTGTTTCCTCGTTCTTATCTTTTATACAGCAGTTAAAGGGAAGTTCTGCTTTCATATTCATTTCTCCAGTGTTTTGTGTGGCCTGGTACTGTTTAAGAAGAGTTGACTGAATATTTTGTGGGAGATTGGGCCACCTGTGTGGAGAAGGGGAGCCATCCATCTATCCAAGCTGTTGTTTACTTCAGCAGCAGAGTGGTAGATAAATGGGATCACGATTTTGACAGGTTGTAACCATTAAATACCTAAAATCCTCTCCAGGGAGTGTTGAAGAGTGCATTAATTTTAATTTGATTTTACAAACCTAAAAACAATCCAGTCCGACAGGCATTATCATCAGTAGGCCTGTCGCAGTTATTACATAACTGCCTAATTCCAACTAATGCTAACAGTTGAACTAAACAAGAAAAATTTATATTTCCGTCATGTTTTTGAAGGTTTGAAGGTTGACCGGTGCTCTCCTTGTGCATCCGTCTTCTGCTGTGGCTTAATGGCATCTGAATGCCCCCAAATTTGTATCCAAAGATGTTAAAATTGGCTAAATGAACAAGTAGTTGCAGAGTCCAACATCACAGCTGATTTTGGTGTTTAGCAAGAGGAAAATGAAGGACCCGATATGTTGGAGTAGGAGGAGATTTGTTGAATTTTTGTACAACAAAAAAGAGGTCAAAAGGGGCTAAACTACTAAGCAAGACCCTTACAGATCCAAGAGCTGCCTGTAGCTTCATTCTTTCCATGGACATTCACTACGACTACTGTTTATTACACAAGTGTCGTCCGATCTTCACTATTTTGGCTGTCATTAAGGATGGTGGTCCATGGTGTATTCTGGAAGCTGCCATCTTGGACAAAAAGTTTAGTTTGTCCATGACATGAGGGCATCACTCTGTACAGCACACCTGTGGGTTGTCTGGTTTAGTCATAAATGTAATAAGCATAAACATCACAACATAATCTGTTGCACTGATGAAAGGTTTTAAATTGTCACATTACTTGTTATAGTTTTGACAGGATGCAAAGTAATTGGTTAATGGTAACCTTTTATCCTGACTGAATCTTATTGCATTTGTTTTTAATCACAAATGCTGAGGTTGGTGTTTGAAACGATGCAGGTGAGGCTGATGAATGGTTGTGCTTGTGTTGCAGACATGATGCCTCTTTTGCACAACTATGTTACTGTGGATACAGACATGCTTCTGTCCAACCCAAAGCACTTGGAGGTCATCTACAGCATGTGCAAAAAGGTGAGGCTGCAAAAAGGTCAAAGGTTTTCCCAGCAAGCTTCTGTGTCATGATGGTAAACTTGACTGTAACCCGTTGCAGGTGCTGACTGTAGATGCAGGTGAGGACGCAGAGTGTCACGCTGCTAAACTCTTGGAAGTGATCATCCTGCAGTGCAGAGGCAGAGGTATCGACCAGGTCAGAAGCAGCTTCTCTTTGTTCTCTTTGTCCACTTATCATGAAGCTAACATACATTTCTAAACTCCTACAGCCTGGAAAACCTGAGCGTCCTCTAACGTCTCCATGTGGGTTCATTTCAAAGGGGGTACACGTCATGCTATTGTACTTTTGTATGAGGGGATAAAAGAAATTAACCAGAGGGTGAAGTAAGACACAAAAAACCGATGGTCCGATTATTCACAGAGATTTAGCGAACTGCTACTGTGACTTTGAGCAAACCAGAGAGGAAAGCAGGCACTAATAGAGAGATCTTACTTATGAGGCCCCAGTTACATGCCCTGGTTTGTTGAAGAGAAAAAGGTGGATGTGTCCTCAGTTCCGCTGCCTGGCCTCCCTGGAAACACGAATCTGGGGTAGTGTGTCAGAGGAGGCGGTCGTCTCTCCCGTCACGCGATGCCTGCAGTGTCAGCTTGTGTCCCAGGTGGTGCGTCGCAACTGACCAAAAGGGGTTCTCGCAAAGACTTATTCAAAAGTTTAAAGGGTTGCTCGTTAGCTCAGTGAAACGCAGTGCAAATCTTGTGAGGTAGTCTGGTTTTCAATGAGGAACAAAAATGAATCGAATCCAAAGGAATACAGAAAGCAAGCACATGAACAAAAAGAGGACCTAACCCATGCTTACAGGACAATAATGTTTGGTACTTCCAACAAAATGATTATTCATTTATACTAAATTATTCACAGGCTGTAACCACTAGATGGCAATGTTGTTCCATGCGAAAATTCTCAATTTAATTATACATAGTGTAATCTTATAAGCTGTATCAGCTGTATAAGTTTCAGATGACTCAGGCTCTGACATTAGTTGTTACAGATATTATATAGATATTAATGAGGGGAAGATCTTCTCGTAGACTGTAAATGTGTCATCAACACTTCATTTGCACTGCTTTACCCCTGACTGAGTGGTCCTGCCAGTGGGGCATTTGGAATGCGGACCCTGGCACGAAGAGGGGGCTTCACTCGCACATTGGTTTAAACCTCTCTCTTTCGGTCGTCTCTCCTCTCACCAAAGCCGTGACTGATTGCTAACATGCAGTGCTATATGTGTTTCCTACTTACAGTGTATCCCTCTGTTTGTGGAGGCAGTGCTGGAGCGTTTGATGCGGGGTGTGAAGTCCAGCGAGCTGAGAACCATGTGTCTGCAGGTGGCCATTGCTGCTCTGTACTACAATCCAGCCTTGCTCATCCACACCATGGACAATATGCATTTCCCACACAACCCGCAGCCCATCACAGCTCATTTCATCAACCAGTGGATGAATGACACGGAGTTCTTCCTGGGGTGAGTAACTCACGGAGTTACTGATGTGACTGTAAATGGAATCCCCCATTCCAGAAAGGCATATTCATATTTTATGAGGTAGGAAACTTGTTTTCCACCTGCAGGTAGCAGAAGAATGTAATTTATGGATGGAAGACAAAGTCAGAGATATTATTGCTCATAACTTGCAAAGGGTGGCAAATAAATGCAGAAGCTGATGCAAGGGAGCACAGTTGAGTCGTCAGTTTGTGCATCCTGGTTTGTTTTGGCTTCCTGATCAAGTCATGTGGAAAAAGTCATGTATTTTTAACGTATTTTTTCTCTTTGTAACTCCTTATAGCCAGCACGCTTTTCCGTTAAAGTAAAGTGATGGTCATTCTCAGTTTGTGTCCCGCCTTTCCTCCTCTGATAAACTGCCCAGGCTCCATGACCGTAAGATGTGCATCATCGGGCTGAGTGTGCTGATGGAGCTGCCCAACCGGCCCGCAGCGCTAGAAAGAGTCGCTGGCCAGATCGTCCCCTCCATCCTGCTCCTTTTCCTGGGTCTTAAACACCTCTACACCTCCCGTCTCATCAACAAACCGGGCCTCCTGGCCGGTGCAGGGGCTCAGGAAGAAGATCAGAACGGTGAGAAAAGCTCTGCAACACTGGGAAAAGGCTAAAGTAGAAGGCCTGAGAGAGATTCTCGTTTTTGCCAAGGACAGATCTTCCATTGCTCAAACCGTCATTCAACACTGAGCTCAATTTAGCTGCAACATATTGACTTTTTCACTACAGTCGTTCATTAAGGAATTAGATCCCTAAATCTCTAAGTCTTCTGCCTGTGGAGTAGTTACAAAGGCTTTCTCAGGCTTTCTCCTGAGGCCTGATATTTGCAATGTATTCATTTCATTGCATAAAATGCTCCAGAATAAACGGAAAAGGTCACAAAGATCAGGACATTTCTTTCAACTGCTGACTAAACGTTCTGCAGCTTCTGTCTCTTCTCACCTTGACTAGTTTAACTGAGTACACTCGTGTATTAGTCAGGGCTCTGTTGTCTCCAGTTGATTCAAAAGGCTGCGGTTGGACTCATTAAACCTCAGTAAACCTGCTCCCTGTTACGGTTCATATTGATTTCAAAATCTCACCCTGTGATGAAGGATGCATTTTATTACATTTTTTTTATTCTGTGTGGCCAGAGGAGATTCCCAGTGACGAAGATGAGATGAATGAGAGCCGAAACACCATACATCAGCAGTCCGGCATGACGCCAGGCCAGGGAGGGGAGGATGAAGATGATGATGAGGACGACTACTGGGACGAAGACGGCTTTGAGGGAACGCCCCTGGAAGAGTACAGCACGCCTCTGGACTACGACAATGGAGAGGACGAGTATCAGTTCTTCACCTCCGCTCTCCTCAGTGAGTCATGATTTGAGGTTTGACAAAAGATGAAGCACTTAACTCCTTCTGTTTCCTCAAAGCACACGAGCCAATCATCAGCTCCACCTCCAGCCCTTCTTTCATTCCATGATTTTATCACATAAAAACTGCAAACTTCCTTTTAATGTTTGAAGTTTACACGCGTGGGACCACTGATCGCTTTGCACACCTGCAGCAGAGTATTTTAGACAGTCTGGAGCCCCCAACATGTTCAAACAAAGATGATTTGAAGATTGTAGCCTCAGTGTGTCCACACACAGTTGTTCACCATCACAGATCAGTAAAGCTTTTCTTCGTCTTACTTTTCACTCATGCATACAGAACGTTTGAGAACTTTTGAAGGTTTTCTCTCTTGTTAGTTTTCAGACTCATTGTAACATCAGTTCTATTTCCTTTAATCAATTTCTTTCAGACGATACTCTGAAAAATGAGTTAAAGAATTTTATTCCCGTCTTAAAAACTTCTGTTAGCAGAAGTATTTAGATCTTTTGTGATTGGTGACTCTGAGCTCTGTCAGTGGTGCTTGTCATGCTTCCTCAGCTTGACTGGACGCCACCTTTTTTCCGATCGAGTTCACTTGACATTATCAACCATAATAAGGGCAAAGAGAAGTTGAATCGTTACCGTAAAAGCCAAAGAAGTTTAAATTCTCGAATGATTTCATTCCACTTTACTTTTTCAGAGATATAAAGGTTTTAGTGAACATGAGTGCTAAAATTCTATATATAATCCTCTGTAATTCTGTCAAGTTTATGACCTAAAATCTATTAATTTGCTCTAAAGTTAAACAGTAAAAGTTAAACGCCCAACTTAAACTGTATATAAGAAATGGAAGTAAATCAACCAATGGCAACAGTCCACTCTACAGATTTGAACTTAACATGTGTCTAATACATCTTCGACTGCCTAACTGGAGTTGAACTTCTCAATAATTTACACTTGATGTGGCCTGCGGTTTTCACTGACCAGCATTGCAATGAGCAGCTTTGGTGGTACTTTAGACATAAAACACAGATTGAGCTCATATTTATATCTGCATATTTGTCTGGTGGGGAATGCAAAGTTGGAATGGCAGAATTTACTCTTACTGATGTGCCATATTTTAAGAGCAAACCTTGGGGAAAAAACCTGAAGAAACCTGTCACTGTAATATGTATGTGTGACAGGGATCCAGAATACGGATGCTGCATGGTACCAGTGTTTGACAGCTCCACTCAGCGATGACCAGAAAAAACAGCTCCAGGAGATCTACAGCATCTGTCAGCAAAGGCGGAGTACTGCTGCCAAGGGCCACTGGTAAGAGAGCCCATGAAGAGATGGTCACACACAAACACAGAAAGGGAGGCCCTGGCAGGAGTTTCAGGCAGAGGCAGAACAAGAATGATGCTCCATAAATTCACTTGGAGACTTCTCTGAATTGTTGCATTGGCCCAGAGGTTTGTTCTATCACAGTTTTCAGAGTTTGAAGTGATGATCTCTAACCTTGTGTCACACTTGGCCCACAAAGAATCAGGATCCATTGCCTTCATGGAGAGCCTCTACGCATACACACACTCTGAGACTTCTACAGTCTTAGGTCCCTTCTGGGCTTAGTAGCAAACAAAGTGACCAGAGAAGCCTGTGTTGTTCAGGCTTGAGTTGAACTCTCCTTGTTATTTCAGAGGCTGAGGAGACACACGGACTGCGCAATCAAAGAAGTGGGAGCTGAGACGAGAGAAGCTGGTCTGACATGATCTGAACTGGATTTCGGTTCAGTCTACAATCTCAGCCCAGATCAGACCATTTCAGGTTTAAAGGATCTCACCAAATCCAGGGTATCATCAGGACTGGATGCAGTGGCTGGGGTGTGCTAAACTCACAGCAGCCGAGGTGCACTTTATAGGGTCCCTACTTTGATATTCATTTTACAAGGACAGGACCGCTGGCCTGTTTGTGTGTGTGTGTGTGTGTGTGAGCGTGTGCGTGCACGTATGTGTGTGAGGATCCAGAGTTACAGTTGCATTATAATTATAAATGTTTCTGACCAGCAAAATTTGTTCAATTGTTTTGTACAGTGCAGTTCTACGGTCTGTCATTTTGTGTGTGTGTGTGTGTGTGTGTGTGCGTGCGTGTGCACGTGCGCTCGAGACATCAGAATGTGTGCTTGTACTGTGAGCTCTTGTCTTCATGTTTCTGTAGTTAGACACTCATTTCATGAAATGAGGGCCCATGCTGAGCAAGAAGGGCCCCGTTCTGTCTGGGTGCCTTGTATACAGACTGTAGGAGGACAAGTGGGACAGAGGTCAAAGGCCTCCAGCTGTGATGTCACACATTTGAAATGTAAAATGGGGGAGGGAAACGGGGGAAGCAGTTTTTTGTTTGTTCTCGTCTTTGTGTTTCTCCCCATGGGTTTTGTTTTTGTAACCTTTTCAGAACTAATTTAAGAAAATCATAAAAGTTCATGTAACAGCTTGCGGAGTTGTGTGTTTACTTATGAACCTCACTTGTTTTGTGGCCATTTGGCAGTCGTGAGCGTACATAAATGATAGAAATAAATGGCTGCCTTGAAAGGTGGGAAAAGTATATTTCCAATTCTTTTTGACAGAATCATAATCTTCTGCAGCAGGAGGAATGAAACTGTGGCTGCTTTGACACTAGGACAAGTAAACAAACTACTTTTAGTGTGTGAAAACTTTTTGGAAACTAAACACTACATTGGTGAAAAGGATCAGTATTGCCCAGTTAAAGAAATTGGACTACTTTTCCTTACAAAGAAGTTTTTATTGCTGATTTAAGTCTGTGGTCTTGTAAGAAGAATGGCTGCCGCTTCTTTCAGCCTCCAGATTGTGATGTGGACACGTCTTTCTTCTACACCCCATTACTCATCTCACGCACCTCTGGTATTAGTCCCTCCCCATCTGATCATGGTTAGCTGAGGAAGTGAGGAAAAGATGTAAGAAGAGAGGGGTCAAGGTAACAAGAAGAGTGTTCCTCAAGAGGGGAATTTGTTGCGGTGGCACGTGGATTACCCGAATACAGAAATGGAAAACTTAAGTGCTTAAATAAAATAAACTTTACTAAAAGAATAAAGAAAAACTACAACCCAGTTCCAAACTAATTTGGACACTGTCAGATTTAAAAACTGAATGCAATGTTTTGTATATCTCATAAACCAATTAGAAAAAGTAAAATATTGAAGGTGAGGCATTTTATTGTTTTCATGAAAAATAATGGAAATAACTTGGGATTCAGCTGGCAGGCGTTACCAAGTCCTGTGAAGCTGTCTCCCAACTCCCGCTTTTCTTGGGATCGTTGCCGTTTAGCCCAGTGTGCAGCTACACGTGTGGAGAACCATTAGTTGTATATGTGGTAGTTACACCTTTGACGTGTGCAGAAATGATTGCAAAGTTTTCCCACCCAACTCAATGATAAAGAAAATATTCCACTCCTGAAACAAGACTAAAGCATTCCATGAAATGCATTTACCACATGACCAAAACTCTCCAAGCGTTCAGTGAGCCAAAACAAAAAACTAAATGGCCCTTACAGCCTTTTCCCCTTAACTGCAGTGACTTGGGAGCCAATTTCTGTGTTGTTTTTCCTGTGCGTGCACAGGGGACAGACCCCCTACAACGTGTGTGAAAGGGGCAGGGGGCTGCAAAGCTGGGCACAGGTAGTAGACGTCGTTATTTTGGGTAGTAAAAAATGAAAATATGTGAGTGTTTTGCACAATATAATCGTGCATTCCATCTAAGCATAAAAACGTTATGAGAAACCCTGCAGATTTTCAATGTTTCCATTGCCATAAACCCCCCAAAAATCTGAACAAAGTGAAGCATTTTATACCAACGTCAATGGCAACAAAACAATTACCCCTTTACAAATGATGAAAAACAAAAGACAGAAAAGCCAGTTGGCTCATTTTAGAGTCGTGAAACAATCACTTTTGGCTTAAAGTGTATCAACCACCTCTAGACTAGGTTATCGGTCATGGCATGTGAAATGTGTGGGGCCTTGCTGTCCCCTTTTATGACTGCTGAGCTGTTCATTTCACTTCATCAATCTATACCGGACTGTGTTCATTCCCAAAAAGCACCGGTCCTGATGGGCTCAGGGGCAGGGTGGATGTTCTCCACAGCTAGAGGATGTCATTATCCAGTCATTCCAGCATCTCCATGACTCTAGCTGCATCCAACAAACATGGAAGGAGTCCACCATCATACCTGTGCTGAAAGACTCTTGAGCCTGGGAGGTGACGGACTTCAGACCAGTGGCGTCGGCATTCATTCTGTGCAGGTACACGAAGAGGGTGCTGTATGACCACCTTACAGCTATGGTGGCAGGCAGAGTAAGCTTTTGCAGGTCATTCACCAAGCAAGCAAAATAACTGTCAAGAACCAAACTCAAATATCGGTGCTCCACACAAGCAATAGAATAGATAGCTCAGAACATCCCAGCAGACTCCACCCATCTCCTGCATAATTCCTTCCAGGTACTACCACCAGGCCACTGCTTCAAAGTATCTCACATCAGCAAAAACACTTACCATAAATCATTTATTCCCTCTGCCTTTAAAACCTAACAATCCACCTTCTAATCCTGCTTTTAAATACATCTCATACTAACTGCACTTTTCCCAGAAGTGTATGTTTTGTGTGTCAGTTGTCTGTTTTTTTTTGTCATTGCATGTTGAGCCACACCTAAGATGACTTTCTGTCAAGTTTCTCTGATTCTGATTTCCGTTCGACCCCACCCTGATTTAGGCTCAGCATTGCTCCTAATACAGGGTAGATGTCATCTGTGGTCAGGATAAAAGGGGGTCCAGGGGAAAGGTAAGGCTTTAGTTTTTGCTATGCCCTTTTTACCTTTGCCCAACAGGGCATGCATCGGTTGAGCCAATGAGGCAAAATGGGGTACAAATCTGTGATAGTAGGACATAAACCTTACCACTTGCCTTTGTATTGCCTGGCACTGGCAAATTCTTGAGTACTTTTTCCTTTTCTTTTATTGAGCCTTTGCATCTGAGCATCACAGAGGCCATGGAGGTTTGCTTGGAATGGAACTGGCAGTGGCACTGAGCCATCTGACTAGGGCTTCTGTCTTCCTGTGTGTTCAAAGGTCCTCCAGTTTGTTTTCTAGTGGTTCAATGTTTCCCATCAATATAAAAGATCACCTGGTCTGTATGTCTTCTTCCATTCAATTCAATTCAGTTTTATCTATATAGCGCCAAATTACAACAATTGTCATCTCAAGGCACTTAAATAATATAGTCCAATTCAAGCCAATTCGAATTCAATTCATTGTAATCTTAATCCAATGAAATCCAATTAATTAATTTCAAAATAGGGAATCCGCTCGACTGTGGAAAGGAACGACTCCCTTTTAACAGGAAGAAACCTCTGGCAGAACCAGACACAGGAAGGGTGGCCATCCGCCTCGACCAGCTGGGGTTTGAGAAGACAGAAAAGAGAGAGGTGGGGGGGCGACACACCATTCCATCAGTTCCACAGTGTTTTCTTTTCAATTAGGCGGGGATTTTGTGTCTTTCTTCGGGCTGGAAAGCTCAATTAGCTGCTCCCATTGATAAACTACTCTCGCGTCAGCATGGCTCCTCATCATTACATGTTGAAAAGTGTTAGAAATACGAAGAGAATTCCCCTAAACGCCGCCGCCTCCAAACCGTCGCAGAAAAATAATCCCTCTGTTGCTGAGAAAAATAGCTCAGAATGAATCACGATCAAACACAAAAAACACACAATGTTCGGCGCTACTGCAACTTGCAGCCAGTTTAGCGCGGAGCATTCTATGCGACCGTATATTCTTTCAAATGGTATTAAATATGCTGCTCACAAAGCTGACCTTCAAAAACGTGATGGTAGAATCCTGTTATTTCTTACAGCTGATCATCATTAAGTTTTCTTCCCATAACTGATCTGTGTCCCCTGTGGGCGTCGACATGTACTCCACAGCTGTTACGGTCATGCTGTTTAGATAAGACAGCTAAATCACAGATGGGAGCTGATGGGAACCCAAGAAGTGGCGGATACTTTTGAGAAAAGGGTTGATGGTTGGCATTTGAAAAAAAAAAAACTTTTATATGTCTATTATGTCTTTCAATGTCAAGCTGTTAAAAAAAACCCTGAAAAAACCTGTCTGACCTCACATTTAATCTCAGTGCCTGTGTGCTGCAACAGCAGCTGGTGCAGAGTTCAGTAGGCTGTTTGCCACAGTGCAGCAAGAATCACAATGAGCTAGTCATGCCCATCAGGGGCTGTATTCACGAGAACTTTGAGAATTTTCTCAGGGAACTTCATTCTTAGCCCAATAACTTCGAGCTTCAGTGATACAGGATTAATCTCAGAGCAACTCTTGTGATTGGTTGTTTGAGGTTTGAGACAGATCAGACCCTCAAGCAGAGACTGACACAAAGCAAGTAGTTTAAGGGGTTTATTCACAAGACTCAGGTAAGCATTTCCAAAGAAGCAAAGTCAACTGATCCGCAAGTAGGCATGCATGGACTCTCCTGGATTCTCCTAACTAGTAACTGGGGCAATAATTGTTCCTCCTCTTTGGAAAAAAATGACTAAAAAGATTATCAAAATTAAGTGGGCTGAACATTTTTTACAGTAAAGATGGTGGTTAAAATGTTAAGTATAAAGTATGATTAATGGTTGCAGTAGTAATATTAAAATGAGCAGACAGAAGTAGTGACATGTCTAACAGTAATGCGAATATTGTTGTTTGGAACAACACGGGTCGTTCTCAAACAAGAAAAATGTAACTCTTAAGATCTGATTTGTAAGAAGGTGCAGCCTTTCGATGGGTTATTTGAAGGCCACATCTGAGCAAGCTGATGCCATGCTTCCTCTGAGAGGCGGGATGCTCTGCGGTGACTGAGTGGCTGCAGCTTCTCAGGCTCCACTGACTGATGAACACTCGCTGTATGGAGGTGAGGTCAGGCCGGGGTCTGCAATCATGAGCCGGGCGCTCGTGTAGTCTCCGCCGGCATGCATTGATTTTCTGCTGCCCCAAAAGAGGCAACCTTTGGCTGCGCATGCGTGAGAAGGCGGGTTCTCTGTAATGATGACGCATTCAAGTACTCCAAGTGAGCTCATGAACTCAACACTGGCAGCTGAACCCTGCCACTTGTCTAGTATTTGTTGGTAAAACTCAATGATTTACCAGTAGGCTTGCGTGTATGACTTAGTTGCAGGCTGGTTTCTTCCACTGTAGCTTAATTGGTTCTGTTCCATCCAACTACTCGTCTCCACACAGACAGCATGACTTGTCGAAGCTGCCCCTACTTCTAAATTAAAACTAACGCAAAAAGTAATTTATTTATTTTTTGGTCAGTTAGGCCAGTCTTTTACAACACTCTTAAAACTTCCTGTCTATCAGCTAACTTTTATCTCATATTTATGGTGCGTTCAAAAACCTTTTAATTACCGCGGTAATCTACTTGGATGAAAGCTGACAATCCGAGTGAATTTGGATTTTTGTTCTTGTTTTCGGGTTCATGAAACTAACACAAACATAAAGTTGAACTTTGACAAGTGTATCACTAAATTAATCAGAGAAGGGGTTATCTAAATTGAAGAGAATTTAAAAAAGAAATTAAATCGGTCCTCTATTCCTACATTCCCCAACTGCACCTGAAAGCAGCTCAACACATACACACCGTGCTCACTGTTCTCAGAACACTCAACCGCTACCTGTCGGGCGGAATGGTCGCTTTCTCTTGCGCTTACATCTTCCCGAGCCCAGCAGTACCGCGGGGGAAACCAGGCACGACATGACAGCCTCGGGACGGGAGAAGAAATTCCGCCAGCAGCCGCGGGTGACCGTCCGGCTGGAGGCGGTGTGGGCTGCGGGTCGCTATGCTGTGCTGACCGCGCTGTGCGCTCTCTGTTACAGCAACTCTCTCCACGGGGAGTTGGTGCACGACGACGTTTGGGCTATCATCAACAACCCGGACGTCCGACCAGGGTCCAGTCTCAGAAACATCTTCAGCAACGACTTCTGGGGCAAGAGGATGGCGGACAACACGAGCCACAAGTCCTACAGACCTCTGTGCATCCTCACCTTCAAGTAAGTTCTGTATTCTGCTCGTGCACCACCAACACTTCACTGCAGCTGTATGTCACTGTGGCACGAGAGGTACAGAAAGGCTGACGTCATGGAGCTGTTCTCACTCTGTTGTAGGTTGTAGGTTCACGAACAAAAGCGAAACATACCACAACACGGACCGTAAATGCACCACTGTCGTGCTTGGGGGGTGCCCGCTGACCCAAACTCCAGCTAAGAGTTTGGTTGGTCCAGAATCTAAACTCCTACTTTCCATTTTGCTCCCTCAGAAATATTTGCGAGTGAGAGTTACTTGCCGCAGCACAACCTCATTCCAGATCCACTGGTCTGAAGAGACTTCACGTTCAAGCATGAGAGGAGATGTGTCTGAGCCAAAAAAAAAAACAACTAAAAAACCGAACCAAACCCAAAACACATGCCTATTCCGAGGGGGACTTGTTTTAAGCATGTTAAATTGGGATGGTGCGTGGGTGAGGTCAGAGGGTGATGAAGGACTGACATCAGCAGAGCACACAGCTGAGTGGGAATGTCTTAAAACTCATAACATCACATAAGAAGAAGAATGAAGCCCGCATAGTGCAAAGAATGCAAAATGTTGCAAAAATAGAGAAGTAGTCTTTCTGAATCCCATTTGCCAGATGTCCTAAACACTTCAGGCTTCTAGCTGAAAGTCACTGAGTTCTGCAAGGACTGTTAATAAATCTCAAATGAGCAGTCACAAAAATAGTTGGACTCGAGGAAATGCTTCCTTCTGCCCTTCAGACATTCATTCATCTTCTGGAACTATTGTAATTAAATGTAAATTCTGGATGTTTTCGCAACCAATTTCTTTTTTCTAACTCCTCTTTCTCCGAAGAGGAGCAGCAACTGTGCAAAAGCTGTTTACTGACGGGTGAGAAAGCTGACTTCTCTGCCGTGTGTTGAATGCACATAGAATGTGTGATGACTGGCCGTCCAGCTGATCAACTGATTCATTCCTTATATACACCGGTTCAGTCCAGTTCATTCTAATAGTATTCATATAAAAAGTTGCAACCCTGGGAAAACCACTGAATTGCATCAAAGCCTCCGTCTAAAGCAGTCCCCCCTTCCTGAGCATGCACGAAGCGATAGTAGAGAGATAAACTCTCTTTTAACAGGAGGAAACCTCCAGCAGAACCAGAACCATGAAGGATGGCTAACAATCTTTTGAAGGGATCCATTTCATCTGAATCAGGTGTGTTGAAGCCGGGAAACATCTAACACCTGCCAGACCTGGGTGACCCCGATTTAGATCAAAGAAACGCAGCATCTGATGCGACAACTATCCTCCCAACAAAGTATCCTCCATCCCTGCAGCGTTTCTGCTGTGAAAAAAAAGAGATGGCTAAATAGTAGCACCTAAAAAGCTTATTTTTGGTATTGAAAACAGTGTCAAAAGATTGGGTGCAGCTAAAAGAAAAGTTAGGTGGACCCATGCATGCAGTTAATGTTTAAACTTAGTCCGGATCATTCAGGGATATTTTCAACAACCCAATCTGTGCCTGAAGTGAATAAATGGCTAAATAGGTGCTCAGATATCAACTGTTGGCTTTTTTTCGATACTACAAATTCAAAGAGAGAAAAAATTGCCACCAATCGGGTACCTTCAGCACACTTTTATTTTTCACACCATGAAAATAACGTAAACATCAGAACGGTGAGAGATGGAGAAAAAACAAAACTGAAAACATCTGAGGGATTAGACCAAATTATGCATGCCTTCCATAAAATATCCCTTTTTAAGCCTTTATAAGATAAATTATTTAACATGAGTCAAAGCTAATGAAAATAGCTGGTCTGAAAATGAGTGGTTCCTTCCCCAGCCCCTCTGTGTGTTTCAGTGCGTGTATGATGGAAAAAAGTGTTTCATATGTAATAAGCACTGTATGGGTGTGTATGTGAATGAGAAACACATTGGAAAGCACTTTCTACAACTAGAACCACATGGTCTCAAGCATCTATCAATTGCCTAATGAGAAATGTATTCTCTGGCTGTTTGTTCCATAGAAGGTTGCTTTTCACAGATGATGGGACCCTGTTATTGTTTGTAAACCCCCCACCCCCACGCACACATGTGATAAACTAGATTTCAACAAATTGCCACAGTGTAAGACCGAGTGCTGCCGCCAGGCTCTGACGAATATCCCTTTTCTGGATTGGCAAGATCAGAGATGCTTCATATACTAATGACTTAAAATCTAGAGCGCTGGGAATTACAAGCTGTATTTCCACCACTGGATCCTTTTCTGGGGTCTTTTTGGCTGCAAACACCAGGAAATAAATGGGGAATTCTGTGGAAGTGATTTCAGCCCCTAAAAGGAACCCACCCTGGTTAGGAGTTGGTACCGTAGAGACTACCCTGAACTGCTGGCGTTGGGCTTGCAGCGCTGAATATGTCTTGATGGAAGAATAATTTTTTTGTAAGTTTAGATCAGCAGCTCCTGAACGAATGAGGAGAAAGCAGTGAAGTCCAACCAATAAACATTAATATTTGATTGCTTCACAGCGGTTATACTCCTAGACTCAAACACCTGAAATCTCCTAATAACATGTAACATGAACAAATGTTTCTATTTCTTTTTTCTATGTCCATTTTCTAGGGATTCAATGTCTGATTTAGTTTCACAGTGGTTATGCACCAAGACAAAAATAACTCCACCAAAACCCCATAAAAGTGTGTTACATGGGCGGATTTTGAGTTACTACAACTGAGGCAGACTTCTTTGATCTACTGTAGGCTCAGTGTGGCTGTGCCGAGACTCTGGACAATCAAGGTGGAGCGACACACTTCAGTTGACTTAATTTGCTTAATTTATCCTCAGCCTCAGACCTCGACGGAAACGGAACAGGGTTGAAATAATCTCTTAACTCCAGGAAGGAAAGCCCCTGGGCCGTTTTTTTTTTTTTTTTTTAAGTTCTGGGAGCTAAATGCATTTCTATTCGTTTAATTTTTGCAGTTGAACCCATAATGTTGGAGCTTATCGACACTCCCTTATGCGCTGGCATCATAATGAAGTGTTTTTTTCTGCCTAAGATAGATTTTTATTCTTTTGCTAATGAATCCCAAAATAGAGATAACATGGGTGGAATGACAACTGAGGAAGGGAAAAAAAAAAGTACTGCGACAAAATACTTTCCATTGGGAATGATTGTCTGTTCAATATGATACGTGTTTGTAGATTGATATATATTTAATGTGTTTTTGAGTGCATGTCTTTCAGATTCATGTGGTCCAACCGTAACCACAGAGTAAAACCTGTTGGGAGGAGCTCTCATTAGATCATTTAGTTGCTTAGACTTGTCTTGGCGGCAGATGGCTCAGCACCCTGCTGTCTCCCTCTGCTCTGTTAGCTGTAGGTTCAAGCAGCTGTTTCCCAACATTTCCTGTTCTACATCAACTAGATGGATTTAATTAAGGCTGTTGTGTTGTGAGAAAAGTTGACTGAAGTTGATTGAACTCTATGCAAGTTGAGTCCTTTCATGCACTACTAAGTTTCACACACCTGCTGTGTCCTTGGTATGCTAACATGAACTGTTGACATATAACATGTTGTTGTGGGAACACTATGACTCTTCTAAGGCACTTTATGTACTTTCCAATCTCATGCTAATCACAAACATCATTCGTGCATCGTGACTCTTTATTGTCACTTTTACAAGCGTGTGTAAAACGAAGGCTGAGGAACATCAAATGGCTAATGAGCTGCACTTGTATAGCTCTTTTCTAGTTGAGTTGACCAGTCAAAGCGGTTTTACATTCTAGACGGCATATCTTAGTCTATGCCGTGTCACAGCCCACACAGTGCTTGTACTCTTTCACACACAGATGAGTGCATCAGAGGCAACGTGGGGCCTCGCCTGAGGACACCTCAGCATTAACTGAAATGACACCAGTGTGTGCAAAATTGACTGGTGAAACCATTAATGTCTAGACTTCACGAAAGGCTCAAGATTGGGACCATTTAGTGAGGTTTTGCAACAATGTTTTTCAGACCAAAATAGGTCAACTGTGCTTATCATATCCACTGAAACGGTTGGATGGACGAAGCAGAGGTGTGCACGTGCGTCATGTGGGTGACAGAAAGGGTAGCGCTGTCGACATCATCTCAATGCAGAGTGGAAGCGACACGGCTTGAACCGGCCTTCTTGTCAGTCTTGCTCGGCCCACTCAACCATCAGCAAATTTTTCAAACAAAAGTTCACAGAGAGGTTGTGTGACTCTGCAGCACAGGACCGTGAACGTTAGAACACTGCTGAATGTGTCTTTTACGCAGCACGCAACCTGTGGGCCCTGCGCTTTCTGTGCTCCCACCGCCGAACAATGTGACTGACTATATGCAGACGTGAATGGGTTTGGAAGAGGAGCGCCCACTGCATCCCATCCAAAAGAGTGTTTGCTTTGCCTAGCACTGTTAAAACCTGGGAAATGGCTGCTTTCTCATCCCCTTGCTGGTAATACAGTTGTTTAGCAAGATACTGTCAGCGTAATGATGCTCCTGGGACCAGACGGTGTGGCTCACAGCTTTCTAGAGGAGTCTGCTCTCAGAAACACACAAACAGCAGTTACTGAGTGTGTGGTAGAGACAGCAGAGCCACCGTCATTTTCAGGTACCATGTAGGAATGCGGCAGGTGTTGTGTTAGTGTTTACGTGGGGAAGATTTCAGGGAAAGCTTTTCATGTGAATAACTTGCGATGGAAATCCACATCTCTGTGTAGTTGCTCATTGAGCGCCTCTGGCAATTTTCTTTGTTCTTTGGACTTCATCTCTCTTATTATTAATATGTATGTATCTTTTTTTTTATTCAGCTGTGTTTGGACAATCCTCAATAACGTCCTGTCTGTTCCCTGGATGCTTTCTTTTTTTATGTCTAGCAGCTTTTTCAGGTCACTGGTGATCCAGGGTTTGTTATTGGGGAAGCACCTCACTGTCCTTGTGGGAATAACACTCCTCACAAAGACGCGAATGCGATCTATCACACACTCAGTCATGGCATTGATGGCGCTTACATGGGCTCTCGGAGTGCAATCCAGTTTGTGGATTTAAAGCACCCCTTCAGAGTTTCTTGAGCTTCCTGACACCATCTCCTCAGGGTCATTTTGCTTACTCGTTGCTATGATTTAGGGAAGAGAAAGCTTAAACTTCCTTCCCCTCTTTCTGCGTCTAGCTCCTGCCTGACAACCATGACGTTTCATCTTTACCTGCCAGGAATTTGGGGTCTTGTTCCAGGCATTCGTTGGGTTTTGGGAAGCGCAGTCAGCTGCTCCCCTTTGTAAACATCTTGATGGTAGCTCATCACAACTGTTTTTCTCTTTGTTTCGTCTTGAGCCCTAACATTAATTTCTTCATCAATCTGTCAAAGGGACAGATTGACATACAGTCTGTTAAGGTTCCTTCATTCAGACAGGACTGATACTCCCAGCTTCTTGCAACCCCATTCATATCATATTATCGTAACAGTTCATATACCAAGTACGCAGACAGTAGCTGTGTGAAAAATGGCAGTGGTGAGTGGAAGCAGCTCAAAATGTCACTTTTCTACCTGTTGATTTATTGAGCTTAATTTCACTTGATTTAACCAAATAGAACTACAGTAACAGTGTAGGAGTTTAACTCTAAGAAAAGGTGACATTCATTTAATCTCAGGACACTTTCTCCTTGCTGGAGCATCCTACAAAACTCTTATTTCCTCCTAGAGGTAAAGTATTCTCAGAACAGCATATCAAGTGAACACACACAGTGTGGGGTAAGTAAACCTTTGGCCGGGAAAAAACAGCTCTGTGCAGCAGCTGCTGATGATTGTAGGTAAAACCACAGAAGAGAAAACAATCTGAATGAATGTTATTTATTTCGCAGCATGACGAGCGATCAAAGACCACGAATCTGCCCTTTAATGCGACTGTAGCTGCTCACCAGGTCAAATTTCTGTGTCCAAATGTAACGGTTAGGTCACAGAGAGGGGTGATTAACACATGCCACTTCCACGTTCAGTAGCAACCAGTTTGTGTGAAAAGGGCTTTAGGTTGCAGGAATTTTGCAATGCCAGTTATCGCATTTTTCCAGCTGCTGATGGAATGCCCTCTGCCATGATTAACGAACTATGTGTAGGATTCTTCCAACCTCCCTTTGGGTCGTGGCGCAGCACCGCAAAATACGACTTAAGACAGGATGTCATCTCACCTCAGCAGCTGCTAATGTTTATTCACTAATCAGTAGAAAGACAGAAAGCTCATCTCTTTGGTCTGATGTGGGCCCCCCTGTGACCCAGAAATATGAAGGGCTTGCTGGTGGAGTCTTAAACAAAAATAAACTGCTGTATCCTTGTGAAAGTCCTTCTGCTGAAGAGTAGAGCCAAGTCAGATGGTGTTACATGGCAGCTCCGAGGAAAAGAAGTCTTATTTCCTGTCTGCTTCTGACCTCGACTCTTCCTCTTGCATCTCCGCTGAGAAGGACGAAGAGGAAAGAGTCGGGGACGTGGAGAGGGACGGAACACCACAGTGAGACAAAACATTAGCTATCTTGGGTTGGTAGTGTCTGCAGTGAAGTAATGAGAAAAATGTATTTGTCCTGTCTCCACTCCAGCCTACTAGTTCTCAAGGAAAGCAGCCGCTGGGTTTCCATCTGGGAAGAACCACGTCATTGGGGTTGCTGTGAGCTGCGGTCACTCTCGTGGCACTCGCCACGGCAACCTCAACGAATTTTATTGTGTACAGCTTGGTGTTGTGTTCACATGTGTGCTGAGCAGAGTAGAGTCATTTCATGAAGGACTTAATAGCTTTTAAACACTTTCACTTTGTGCCCAAAAGTTAGAAGGTGATAATGGTGTTTTTGACCCATAAAAGGGGCTACAGTTTTTAATGATATAATTTCAAATTCTTCAACATTCCCTGACTGCAGGCAGGTCAGTTCAGTACCCGTACCCTCTTCCTTCTCAGCCATGCCTTCGTAATGTGTGCAGCATGTGGTTCTATATTGTCTTATCCCTGGAAAATGTTTTTTTTTTTGTAGGAACATTCATTTTAAATCGATTTGGTGAATGAGATATGCATTTAGCACTTTGTAGAACCTCGGCAAGTTTAGAACGGTGCCGTGTAAGTGGAGACCTTTTAAATATGGATAAAGAGGAAAGTGGTCAGTAAACACACCAATGCCTGTTAAATCTGGCTTTTGGGTGAAATTCGAAGGTGTGTAAAGGTCCCATGGGATAGTTTTCCATGTTATCTGCCGTGTTAAAACAATGTACGATCACTTTAAATGCCTGTACAAAGCTCAGAAAAAGAGGTAAACGCATGTTTTAGTATTTTCATGCAGGCCGAACTCGTTTCATCCATTAGTCTTTGAACTCTTACTCACAAAACTTTTTTTCCTTCACCCTTTTCACACACGCCACACGAGTGAAATGCAGGATTTTCCATGTAATCCACGAGACCGTTTTAAGTTGGAGGTTTTTGCGCCGCAAGTCGGGAGTGATCCACCACTGCTTCTCAGAGCAAATAACTTATTATTTGACATGTACCTTCAAGATATTGATTTTTGTTGACGTGGCAAGTTTTTCCCAGGCACCACAGTTGTGAAAATGCTTGCATTTGTTCACTACACTTCACAGACAACTGTTTTTTGACCCAGTATGATGTTTGAAGCTAAAAGTCGGGGCCGTTCCAACACTAAAAGGACATGAACCTGAACCTCAAACTGTGAGTGAGGCTTTTAAAATGGTACCACGTAGTTGGCATGAGGCGTAGGAATGCATTTGATCCCAGCTTGGGAACAATGAGGCAGCTAAGAGGTGCTTGTGGAGGTGAGAGTAACCCTTTTGTTACATAAGAGGCATTTAAAAGATGAAGCTGTTCATAAAAATAGGTAAAGTATGGAAAGTTAAATGTGTCCTAATCATGTAATTATTCTTTAAGTTGAATCGCAATTAATTTTTATACACGTTTCACAAGCAATTACGTGTTTGATTACCTTCCTCCTCCAAATCAGTCTTTTTTTTTTCACCCAAAAATTTCCCAAACAGCCAAACTTTTCCACCTGGAGGAAAAGTTGCCATCAGGTCAGAGGCAGGGTTCACCGTGCACAGGTTGCCAGTCCATCACAGGGCCACGCAGACACAAATGAGACAAACAACCGTGCACTCTCACTCCTAGGGAAACTTTAGGGAGATTGTTTTAACCAACACACCACCGTGCAGCCCATTTAAAGGACCAATAAAGTAGATTTTCAAATTAGATGCTTGATTGTTTAAAGTACTACAGTAACCATAGACAGTAGAAGAAGCCCATGAATGCATTTTGGCATTTTTCATTATTTGCCTACTCGGTTAGCAATTCAATTGGGTTTATTTATACATCGGCCACTTCACAAAAAGAGTTATCTCAAGTTAGGTTAAAAATGTGTTCCAATACAATCCAATTTACTGTAACTGTATTATGTGTATGAGGCGTCAGTGGAGAAGAAGAACTCCGTTTGAACAGGAGAAAAACCTCCAGCAGAACCAGGAAGAGCAGCCATCCGTCTCGACCGATCGGGGCTGACGGCAACAGTGTTGTTGTTTATTTTCTGTTGTTGCTTTATTGGCAGCATGTACAAACTAAGCAGAACTTGCTTTCTAGGGCAAATTTTGATCATTTTCATCCTGCTTCCTCATCCAATCCATGAGACACGCTAACACAACGTCAATGGAGTTTAGATTAAGGAGTTGGGCTCCAAAGGAATTATCTTAAAAAGAGGTGGCATCCTTTTCATGAATCATTTCAGATGGAAGAAGCAGCTATTTCATCTTAAAGCACAATATCATTCGAACTTGAGAGGCAGTACATTTTATTGTTGAATCTTTTTGTCATGAGATATTCCACAGTCAGTAAAGAAAGACACTGGGACAATCTGTAGTGTAATGTAGAGGAAGAAGATGACACATCATCTGGAACCATATCCCCCTATAAATTCCCTCTTTGAAGGGTCAGGCTCATTATCATTCATGATTGAGACTCGAGCTCATAAAGGTCATGGCTCAAATCCCTCTCGCATGTGTGACCATCGGCAGCGACGCTCCACAATGACTTTTTGTCAGGACTGAACCCTAACCCGCTTCCTCATTTAAAATCTCTCCGGATCAATACATGAGCCAAAGACATGAAGGGAGAGGAAATTACATTCATCCAAAGCTTTCACCTCGCCGAGGCGTCAAAAGCCCCGGCGCTGAGGGCAGACTGAGATAATGGTGAGGACTGATGCTCTCTCCACAAGCTCAAGCAGGTTTTATCAGTCGTCTCATTGGATTATGAGCAGAAGAGGATACGAGAATACTAGAATACTGTTTCCTTTTTTTTTCTTCTCCCCCTTTTAAGTCGCTTTAAGTCGGGAAAGCTGCTGTTTTTCTGCCCGGACAATTTCAAGCTGTTAAGTTTATCCCGAGTTAAATATTCAAATATGATACCTGATGTTGTTTAAAATGCCCCTGATGTAATCCAGAGAGCATTCCGCCAGCTTCTTCCTTTTCCTGCAGGCTTTCACTTTGGCTGTCATTTCTTTTCACATCCTTGTGCCATTTCTTGCAGCCATTCACTGTATATTTGTACTGATAGTTCACTCGTCTCTGTTCCAGTTATCACTTTTAAAAGTGAGGGGACTGCATTTAAAAGGCATATAGAAATACTGTGCTTGAAATGATAAACAGTGTCCATTAACAAAAAGTGGAGCCTTGTTGCCTGCAGTGTTTCCCTGTTTCTGGGTCGAGGACTCTGCGGTTATAAGCTACTCATTCTCACTTCTCTCTGAAGGATCAGCTTCTGAGAGATGCTGAGCAACATATCTGGCGTCAGGAATACAGCATTCTACCTCGAAGCAATCATTTGGCTTGGGATTGTTGACCCTTTTGTAGTGCCGCTGTATTAAAGTAAGAGTATGTGAGACTTATCTCCTCTCCTAATCAGCTGATGTTTTCTGTGTCTCTGTTGGTCAGGTTGAACATCCTGCTGGGCGGTATGACTCCACTGTATTTCCATGTTGCCAACGTGTGTTTGCACTGCGCCGCCACCTGCCTGTTCATGTACACATGTGAACGCTGCGTATTTGGAGACCAGCGCCTTGCCATCGTCACAGCCCTCCTCTTTGCTGTGCACCCTGTCCACACCGAGGCAGTGAGTACCTAATGAACACATTTTTTCCCCCTTTCTAATTCATTGATTTATTGTTTTTAAACTCCCGTTTTTTTCCAGTATAATTGGGACTCTTTTTGGCGTAAAAAAGATTGTTTATGGTAATAAATCTTCTCGAGTCTCTGCCTTTATTCTCTCTGATAAGTGAATAGTTTCTTGATATGAGAAGAAATGCTTCTTTTTTCTTTTTTTTGTGCCTTAATGCTTCATCTGCTCAGGCTAAATGGGATTGGCTCAGATTTCTGATGGGCTGGCAATGCCAGTTGTCAATGGAAGATGGGGCCAGGTTTGACGATATAAGGCTGTAGAGAAGAGCTCTCCCGAGGCACAACCCTCAGCACTACATAACACTTGTGAATACCCTGGGTCCAATCAAATTATCCTAACTGAGTGAGATGACCCAGAAGTATCTAAGTAGCAGCTGTGATAATTCTCTGGTGCTTTCTTTATTATCTCCTTTAGCATAGGACGGTATTATCTCCTTTCCTCCATTAATGATACCTTATCATTAATGGAGGAAAGGAGATAATACTGTCTTGCGGCTGATTCATGTGGATAAAATATTAGGACAGGAGGGTGAGTTTTAGCAGCGTGCGACAACATAAACCTTTCTTTCCTTCTCTTAATCCCATTCTATTCAGTTTTATTTATACGAGGATCCAGGCTCTTCTGACTGCTTACTTTCCTTCTCAGAGGGGCAGCATTGTCCAGTGTCATACTTACTGAAGCTGTAGCTATATCAAAGTAAAGTAAAGTTTAGGTAGCTCCTCTCTGTTGTATTAGCACATGGCACTGAAGAACGTGATAATGGAATTCCTTAAATTTGGTTAATTGCCAGTACAAGATCAGAGGTATGATTAAGAGTGTGAACATTTTCAAAGAAAAAGGACAGATGGATCAGGGCTTCGTCAGAGGTAATGAAGGTGTTGCGCCTATCCGTTGCTGTGAAGAAGCTTTCGATTCCCCGGTCCAGCTTCCTTCCACCTCTCACCAAAGGGCAGCATATTTTGGTAGTGACCTAAAGAATAAGATTGCAAATACAAGTGGCTGAAAGTACTTTCCTTTGGAGGGCAGCTGAGCTCAGCCTTAATGATAAGACCCAGAACATGCTGAAGGGATCATGTATCCCCTCTGGCCTCGGTCTGCCTTGGGATTCCTCAGGAGGAGCTGGGAATTGTCGCCGGAAGTAGGGATGTGTGGGTTTCTCCCCTAGATCTGTTGCCTCCGCAACTTGACTTGATGTACATGGACTAGACAATGATGGTTAAATTTGGTTTGAGAGCTGTGACAGTCATTATGGGGTTTTGGGAGGATAACGGCAGAGAAGCATTTAAAACAGATCTGGAAGGGGTCCAGAGAAATGCTGATTACAAATATGCAGCACGTTGCAGCTGATCTGCTCACATAAATGAGTATCTATGTCACACTTGGAGACTGGACACCCTCCCCCTCTTCTGTGTATTAATTCCCCACCACTTGCATTGTGAGGAACTCTGTTGTCTTGATAGCAATTACCTCTACCTCCTCCTTTAGCCAGGTTATGATATCAGCAGTCTGATAACTGGTATATATGTATGATTTATAATCTGCCTTTATATTTAATCTCCCTTAGTGCGGAGGAGCACAATAGGGAAGCAGAGTTGGGGCCTGAAAGCTGTGCTGGAGTTGATTACTAACCATATCCCCTGAGGGTGGCTGGTTTTGTCTCAGTTGAGTATCTTGTGCTTTTGCTTCCTGTAAGGAACACACTACTGGCTCTAACCTATTCAGCAGAAATGTCTCTGTTGCTTTTGGGGGTGGTTGGGGGTTGGTGATGTTTCTTTTAATCTGCAAAACCAGCAGATAGAACTCTGCTTCAGTTTAATCAGCTGATACCCTCCAACTCACTGGCTTCCTCTTGATGAAAGAGATCCAATTTATCAATCTATCAAAAGAGAGATTGAATCAGTCTGAAGAGAGAGACTTACATATTCTCACAGTTGTTCATTAATATATCCAAAGACACTCAACAGACTGCATCACTGAAGCAGTCTCTTCTGTCTTCTGTCCACGGTGGCCATCTGGCAGTCACTCAGTCAGTCCATATCCAATGAAGGAAGCTCCTGTTTCAGAGCTGAAAAGCCTCTATTCATTAATACATGCGCTCCTCTTAGCGCTGATAGAATGTTCGCCGTGTGTTGACCGTGTCAGCCGTGTGTCGGCCACTTCTCTGACTCGCTCATACGCACAGGAAATAAACTTTGTGTGGGCTGTGTTGGTAAAGACCAGAGGTTTCGTGTAATTATGTAAGCATTATTCTGATGATCTGCAAGGATTTAGTTAAACATCAGAAAGCCTAAACCCACCTGGCATCGTCTTTTCCACATGGCACCCTGGCTCTGGAGGCTAACATTTGTCTTATTGAGCGCATTAGAAACTTGTTGAGTATAATTTCCCACAGCTGACATGTCTTCTCTTGTCTCCTCAACCACAATCGCCTGGAAACGGCTGCAGAGTCATGACAGGAGGCGCACAGATTCATCTGTCCACAAAGGACAACCCCCCCGACAAATACAGCTGCAATACAGCGTTGATAGGATATGATACAAAGAACTAAATGGATAAATACTTATATTAATGATAATTCATTTTGTTCTGGGACTAAAGCTCTTCGGAACAGCTGACCAGATTGCCGGCCTTCCATAATCGGGGCTTGGGACACAGCGAGATGCCGCAGCAGTGCACAGTGAGCTGCTGTGGAGATGGGGGGGTGCACCCTGATGATCACCTCTCTTTTCTGATTCTGCTTGGCTAAAATGGATTCGTGGTAGCATCTCCTTGGTAACAGAGTCCCTAGCTTCTGTTTCATAGTCTATGACAGTTATTATAACTACACTGTGCCACTGTACTTATAACTGGGTCCTATTTTTTCTGCTTAAATAGCAGCTGGCCTCTCCTCATGTGCATGTCAACCTAAGCTAGCCACACTGTGCACTATCATCCTTTCCTTTCCATGCACTTTAATGTTAGACTTCACCATCTTTAAATATAAAAGCTGGGCGGTCTTCCTGTACTTGATGGACAGTGACTGGAGACATAATGTGCCCAGAGTAACAGTGGACCTGCAGAACACTGACAGTGTTCAAACAATGACAAGAGTCAGCAGCTGTTTAGTCTGAGCCGACAAACAAACTCTGTAACTGAACGGCGTCTTCCCACATATGATTTAATATCTCATATGTTCCCAGAGATTAAAGTAAGGTGTCACTCATATTGTTAGTCGACGACACTCTTAGCTCCTGGTGATGCTTTTGGTTTATTAACTATTTATTAACTATATTTTTATGAAACATTTAAGGTGGATAAGAATAATAATGAATGAGATAAATTGAGATATAACAGCACAATGTGGTGTTCCCCTCAGTTATTGAGGTAGGAAGCCACCTCCTCAAAAAGACATCAGACCTTAAATGTAATTGAGCAGTTGGAGCCTCCATTCCATACACGTCCCCCAGCTTCTGTTTGCACTGTGCCCCTGTAGGTGGCCGTGAATTCATCCATTTTATTGTCACCATTTTCCTAGCAGTCATCCAGAGGATACGTAACGGGTATGTTTGGTCTCTGGTGTACATGTCTTCAGGAGTTAGATCGAAAAGAAACCGACTAGGGGGGAATGGTAAATCGATTCCCAGAACTTTATCTATCTCACTTTCATCTACAAATTTGGAAATCACCGAAGGTGTCTTAAAGAACGTAGTCTTCATCTTCCAGTCGCATTCCCTCCACATGTCACTATTAATACCCTTATGGCATCCAATGCACAATGTTTCCCACTCTCCATCCTCATTTATAATATTTAGCTCCAGCTCCCAGTTATTTTTGATAGAAAAAGTATTGTCTGGTGTATCCAATAATAGATTTCTGTATATATGAGAAACATGCTTTTTGTTGGGTAGCTGATGCTTTATGATATTAAATAAGTAAGTTTCTACATTTGTTGGAGCATTTTTAATCGTATTCCAATCTTTATGGCTTGTGATGTAATGCCTAATCTGAAAATACCAGAACATGTCACTTGGAGGTAGAGAGAATTTGTCTTGTAGGTAGGAGAACGGCTGCAAAACAACTGGTCAATAACCCCTAATTCTCTGTCTATTGTGTGCAACTTTTAACCAAACTCTGCCGAGATTCCTGTGCAGGAAAGTTTCTTCACCTTGCTCTCCATCCTGTTTTGTTGGGTTTGGCCCCGTTGTGTCCCCCGACCCTGTCTCTTGCTCTGCCATTGGCTGTAGTTCCTTGCTGAAAACGCAGGACCTCTCCCCCTGTGATTTATCAACCATACTTGATATTTATATTTGGAGAGCAGGGTTTCTCTGTGAGCCTCATCATGGGAAATGTGAGATCACTGGATGAGCATGAAGCGAGAGCACAGCAGGAATACCTCTTGTAAGAATGTAAGAAGCAGCACAACACACTTTGTTGCACAAATAAAGAAACAGACAGTTGGTCTTTGATTACCTATGAGGGCTATTTGCAGTCAAGCCGACTGTTATTAGATGCTTATGTCAGTTCATCTGTCTCTGATTGCTTCGTTTCCAACTGTCTCTGCTTCAATCCTTGTGCCAGCTTGCAGGATAACATTTGTGTGGGAGCTCAAAGACTTGACTTCATTGATGAGAAACATTAAAAAAAGGGTGTTTGAAATTATTATTATGATTATTATTACCATCATACCTTTATTTAACCTCTTGGTGTACACAGAAACTAATGGACGGAGCACAGCTGCATTGCTGAAGAGAGTGCGAGCGCCACATTTCCCATAATCCTCGGCCTGAAACAAAACCAACAGACTGCGCTGCCTCACTGTCACAATCGCTATCATTTACAGATACAGGCGTGTACAGCTGCTGTTCTTTGTGAACGGCAGCTGTTGCACATGCTAACAGCAGACAGTCTGGTTTCTGGAGGTGCTCTCCTGCCAGGCTTCAGCAGAGTGTTAGACAGGATGTCTCAGTGTTGCAGAAAAGCATTGCAAGTCACATAGAGCTTTGTCCTAATCTTATCCTCAAAAGTTTCTGTTGAGTAGCTGCAGGCACGCAACCATTTCCCATCCCTTCCAGCTTATATTGACAGTAATTACACTGAGGGAGCAAGTGTTGGCATAAATTTCTCTTTTGCAGCAGCTCAAGTTTTGCATCCCATCAACATCCAGCAGCGTTTCCTCACTGGAGCTGTCCAGCGCATGAGTGATCTGAGTGTGTGCTTGCATGTGTGTTGCAGGTGTCTGGTATTGTGGGCAGGGCTGACGTCTTGGCCTGTTTGCTGTTCCTGCTGACATTCCTCTCCTATATTAGGTAAGACAACTCTATGCTACCCCACACGTTATCTACACTAGCACACACTCCCCAGGCTGACAGGAAATACCCATAAGTCTGTGTGCTATTCGGATTTCTGTTGCCATCATGATGGATAAACATGCACTGAACATACATCTCTCACACACGCATACACACACACACAAGCTTGCACGGGGATTTTCTTTACAACACTGCATTGGCTTCCATTGATTGTATACAACCTAACCCAAACCTGACCTTAACCTCACTATCAAGCTCACTATCACTCTCGGTCAGCAGGATTGTAGCAGTTCCAAGGGATGTAGATGAGATAGAAATTGTAAAAACATATGATTTTATTGGCTGACCTCTTGAGATCCAAGAGAGCTTTTTGACGTTTTCAGCAGTCCGTAACATGTGGACAAGGTGAGGACCAAAAGAACAACAGTAAACGGGCAGTACTTAGGTTTCACCCTCCCACACACACATTCATACAGCACCTCTTAGTTTATACAGTGTCACAGGGGACTTTTTTTCTATCACACTTTCACACGCTGATGGATGCTCGGAGGTCGAGTGTCCCAGTCTGACGCTCAGTGATGGGAATTCATAGAATTTCATCTTTACCACAAGGCCACGGGGCAATTCCATAAATTGATATAGCTACTTACCACCTAATTAAATCTGCAAGTCATAGAGTGAAGGACATTCCAACAAAAATGAGTCGCTGACACTGTATTCTTTGCAATCTACTAAAAAGGCAGTGGGTCGCATTCAACATTTAGTGGATTAATTTACCTGTCACTGTGAGGTATGAGCTGATCCAGACGGGATGAATGGACAATTTGAGCTTGTATGGGAGGAGGGTTGTGGTGGGCATCTCTTCCTTTTGACTGTGGTCTCAGTACAGCAGGGACAAAACATGCACAGCTCCAGTTCTGCTAATGTGACAGTCCCACAGCAGCTCTGATCAATAACTGTCTGACCTTGGATATCACGTTTCTGTTCCACTGAAACACGCACATTTCATTGAACTAGATGTAACAAGTCTTTTTCTATATTTCTTAAAAGGCCTTTTGTGGTGTGTTGCTTCTCAGGAGTGTGGGGGAATGTGTCACTGAGGACTCTCTGCCCTCCACGGCGTCTCTGTGGTCTCTGCTGGTCAGCCTGATGCTGGGTTCCTGTGCCATGCTGGTCAAGGAGACGGGCATCACCGTGTTCGGAGTGTGCTTGCTCTACGATGCTCTGGTGCTCTGCCGCAAGCCTCTCACACAGTAAGCACTCAAGCTTTTCTTTGCTTTTCCTCTCATTTTGATTTATGTGTGGAGTGGGATGCTGTGTGTGCAGCACTGCTTGGCATCATACTTACACAGCTAAACTCGGGTACACCTACAAACTGCTCGCTGCAACTGTGGATAATTTATTTAGCAGAAAGGGAGCGATGTTTGCTGCACTCTTTTGTTACAGTTCACAGTTTAACATTCTTAAATTTTCATTCTTTATTTAAAAGACTTCTCATTTTTTATGGAAGAATTGTGTGTGAGACGTGACACTTGACTGGATTACTTGGCCCAAAAGGCTTAAGGGGACACGGCATGCAAAAATTCCTCTTTTCTGTGCTTGACAACATATTTGGGTATCTGAAGTCACTACCAACTTAACCACTAAAAAAATTCCAAAACCCTGGCATTTCGTCCCATAAATCTGAATCAATCAATGAGCCGCTCAGATTTTCTGGGTCAATGTATGTCTTTGTAGAAAGTTCATCCTCCTCCTCCCTCTGTATCTTTGCCTTACTTCAACTTCAGAAGATGCTGCAGTCGCTGTACCTCGGAAGTGGAAGATGAAACTCTTTTGCCCTTGCTTTTTTCTTTGATATTAACATTAACTATAATCATTAGTTATCACCCTGAATAGAATAAATAAGTGAGCTGATAATGTTCCACCAGCACTACAAACTGACTTCTAATTCTGTCATTTTTGACATGTTGTGATTTGGAAATTTAGATTTACCATTTGTCATTGAATGCACCGTCAGTACAACATCAGTAGCTGCTGTTACAGAAACAAACACTGGTTAAATGCTTGCCATATGTGTAACAGTTCTAAATGTTAGCTGCTATGGAGCCCATATGTGATGGAGGGATATGATGCGAGTTCTCAGTGGCGTTATTAATCTCCCAGCAAATGTTACGTGTTTCAACAGTTTCAGCCATTTAACACAAGATTTGAGACGAGGCTGTGACTAAAAGAGGGGCCAGTAGCTACCAGCTATCTGTGGTCCAACTGCAGAGGAGAGAAATTGAAGTATTTGAGAATAAAACTGCCAGTCGAGTCTGGTGTGTGTTCTGAGCTCTCAGGGTCTTTTCACTGGGCTCAGTCATACCATAATATTTAACTCCAGGGGTTATTGTAGACTGACCTCAGGAAACTGTGTCGGCTTGCTTTTTTAAGGCAGCCTAAAGACTTAGCACAATAGGCAGAGTGGAAAGCTGCTCAGGTCAAAGACCAGGAGAAGCAGTGGGAACCTGTGAAGATTCTTATGTCATCCATTGATCACATATCACTATGTTCACATGATGCTGTTAGTAAGACAGATGTTCCTCCTGTCTGCAGAGTCCAGTTGGGAAGTCCTTTTTGTGTGTGTATAAGAACAACATGTGTGTCTCCAAGTTTCTGTTTGTGTGTGGGAGGCCTTCATGTGTGAGACTGGCTATGCTGAGGCAAACTCCAGATGTTTTGGAGCCTCCCTGTGTAGACTCGACTGGAATGTTCTGGAATGAGCCTGCTGTCACTGGGCTTGGCATGAATGTCTTTCTGTGTATTTCATCTGGCCTAGTTGATATTCTGGTTTAGTCACTGAGGGGCATGTGTCGAAATAAGGCTGGCAGGCTTCACTTTTTTCTCTTTTTACTCGGTACAAAAGAGTTCTACTCTCAGAATGAATTCAAGTCTATTGAGCGACACCTTGGAAAACGTTTTGGTCTCCTAAGAGTGTAAAAACATTTATGGAGGGGTTTTTTTATTCAAAAAGGTTGCACTGCAAATGCTGTTAATATGAAATGACTTTAGGTTATAACATAACGTTGGATCGTTGGCTTTAGAGGTATTTGCATCATAAAAAGGGTGAGTTTACTTCTTCCTTTTTTCCTGCGGTTCCTTGCAGGCAGAGCAGTGTTTTGTTGTTGGAAAAAAAATCCACTTTGGAATTCACACAAGACAACCACCAGCAGCCACACGACCTGCCTTAGGTCTTTTTTATGTTTCAGTGAGGAAACGGCATCTGGCGATCAGTCAGAATAAGATTACAGTGTAAATGGAATTTAAACATGAGGGCAAAGTTGAAGATGTCACCGGAAGGGAGGTTGGTATTACAGCATCTTTTTATTATGGGATGTTGCCAGTTTCGCATCCTTTCCTGTCCCTGTCTCCCTGTTTGGTATCCGGAGAAGATTAAACTGCTCCTAATTTAATTTGAGCCTTAATTTAAGCTCAGCAGCTGCCAGTAGATCCTCTGAACAAGCTAACTGGGTAACAGAGAGGGAGAGAATCTGGATAGCTGTCAGAGGCGAAGTATTGATTATGGAGGTCTCTGAGCGGGGGTACCAACATTCAAACAATAATATCACTGGGAGTTAACATTTGAGAGCCCGGAGGATTGAAGCATCGGTGAACCGTCTGGATTTTGTTCAACTGTCACTGCTGTTCAGGTAAGAAAACCCATTGTTACAATACGAAACATGCTCCCTGAACCACTCTTTCCCAGTTTCATTCGGATGAATCCCGATATTGTCATCTTGGAATGTGACTACCATTAGAGAAGAAAAAAAAAAAGTCTACTGATGGAAAAACCTCATTCTTTATACTCAGGTTGTCAGCTGACCTCATTTTTGGGGGATTGATGGTTGTTAAAGGTATGAGAAGTCACTCGCTACATCAATTAGTTTTCCATTAGTTGTTCAATTAGGTGAAACGTATTAATCACTGCAGTACAGCGGGAGTCTCATTCCTTCTCAAGTCCATGTGCAGACTTTCTTTCTTGGCCAGTAATCCAGTTCAGTCCAGTTTATTCGAATTCTGTTCATATCACACCTATTGATTAAAAGTAGAAGGAAATTGTCGTCTTTCTCCTGTGAGCAGTGTTCTTTCACTGTAAGCCCAGCAGGTGACTGAACTGCTACATGGCAGTGCAATCTGTTAGAGCCCTTGTTCATATCAGATGTCTGGGCTGTGACTCTGGCTGCAAATGTCTAGTTTGAAAACAAGAGACGGTAAATCTTAATCATCTATAATTTGCATGTGTGAATAAAGGTATTTTCAGCGTGCTGAGTGTGTGTTCAATCACAGGTAATGATGAATGATGAATATGGAGAAAGCTAGATAGATGGCAGGAAGGCTAGAGGGACAACATTTGTTTTTACAGCTTAATTGAGCATCTGCTCCATGTTCCTCCCAGATATGGATGATTGGTGACGGGGGAGGCAGAGAGTACATTCTGCTACTCTCGGGGCTTTATCTACTTCTGCCTGACAGATTTATCCATTTTTTTCTCCCAAACCTCAGTTGCAGTTCCTGCACATATTCAACCCCTCTGTGGCTTGGGTGCTTTATGAATCTGCTGGGCACTCGGTGTCACAGCAAAACATGTAACAGGCACATTTTCCCAGTGTAGCAGTGTCACAATGTAGCCAAGAACCTGTCAAAAGGTGGTGTTGGTGTTTCAGATATCTGTAATAGCTATAATATCTAACTCTGCGCATGTCTGTTTCCGGACTGAGACTATGCTGAATATATACTTGTTGGATAAATGATAAGGCTGGAATTTGAGATATCCTTGCATCATTTGGCCCAGAGAGTAAATGCAGAAAACATCGGTCCTTTACCGAACGCTTCTCTACCCACAAACCCTTCAGATGGACGGCTACTTCAGGTGTTGTCATGAAAAAAGACTCTTTGCATGAAAGTTGTGGGTAAACAGTGCCAGTCAAGGTGTTGTGCGTGCATCCCACTCACCATCACAGACAGAACACGCCAATCATGGATTCTGATATCAGACACCTCTCTGGTTTTCATATATTACACGCTTTTCCTTTTCTCTTCATGTGGTAGCGATGGTAGAGAGCAATAAAAAGAGATGACATCAAAGCTAGTTCCCTGCCTGAAATTCAAGTGGGGACTTTATATGAAAGGTGTCATTTTCAAGGAGTATTCCCATATCTGAGAACGTGTGTTCTGCTAGGTTGCCCCCAGAGCTGCTGCAGTAAACCAACATTAGAAATTCAGCTCAGTGTTGAACCTTTTTCTCGAGGTATTATTATTTTCTTTTTACAGTAACCGCTTTTAGTCCCCTTGGTTCGGCGACAAATAGGGAATGTCTTAAGTTCTGTTTGAAGAACTTAATACATTAATCTTTGAGCATAGCAAAGAAACTCATTTCTACAAGATTTGTAAGCGAGTCAGCTTACTGACGGACAAGAATCGGCTCAGCGTTACCTCAAAGCCTGTCCAACGGTCTGGCAAAGAGTGGAGATCAACCGGGGGAATGTGAGCTGTTAGGCTGACGTGCAGATGAACCACAGCTGTGTGTAGAGAGCCTGCCAGAGAACACACACACACACACACACGCACACACACACATACGCAGGCTTGCAGGACATGGAAGCCCCAGAGGCTGATAAGCTCATGACAAAGTGCGAATATGACCTCTTTGAAATGTGTTAAACCTTTGTACGCTTTAGCTCCTGTGTAATTTCAGATTATGAGGAAATATGGTGGTAAACTCAGGAATCCCTGTCAGTGCTTGGTAATTAAATCTGCTTTGGCAGGAGAGTAGCACTTGTGACGCTACACACTGCATTTTTGACATTCATATTTGATATTGAGTAAGTTTTTGTATCCATGCTGTGGCGCCAATGTTTACAGAGGCTTCGATAGGCAAATGTTGAAGGCTGAGTTACAACAGTAATAACCTGAGCCAGAAATAGCCTGCGGATCATTAGTATGCTAATTATTTCAGCGGGAGGACCTCATCAGGTCCTTTAACTACAACGCATAGATAGTTATGCAATTTAATGTGTTTAATGTGGAGATAACTCATAGCGAGGGTATTTTTGACTGTGGAACACCACGATTGCTAAAAAAAAACTTTGCATCCACCTCAACCGACTTGGAACGAGAGGACAGTGCAGAAACACGAGTATGTGACAACAATAATATCATATACCAATATACGTGGAGAGGAAAGAGAGCAGAGGGAGGAGAGGTGCATCATAGGAAGCCCCCCAGCAGACTAGGCCTATAGCAGCATAACTATTTGATGTTTCAGAGTCACCAGAGACATCCCTAACTGTAAACTTGATTAAAAAGGAACGTTTTAAGCCTAATCTTAAAGATAGAGAGGGTGTCTGCTTCCCAAACTGGCAGCTGGTTCTGGGGGCCTGATAACAGAAGGCTCTGCCTCCCATTCTACTAAGTAAGCCTGCAGCCAGAGAGAAGTGCTCTGTTAGGAAGATATCGAACTATGCGATCTTTAAGATATGATGGAGCTCGGTCATTAAGACCCATCAAAATCCTTTTTTTCTCCTATCTTAGAGTACATGGGCAATAATGAAGACATCAGGGAGATGTAAGGTGTTTTGTTTTTAAATGTGTGAAAACTAATTGGGTTAGAGGGGAAATGTGCTGCGGCTCTAAGCTCCTCTTCCTTCTCCCGCTGTCTCTACTTTGATGCCTGCTCATTACTTATGAGAATGGTTCTCTGTCTTCTTTTGATCTTCAGCCAGAATTACCCAAGGTAACGTTCTCGCTCACATATTTTCTGTGCTGAAAATGCCACACATTTCTCAGAGTTCTCCTACCCGGAGTACTCCTCTTTTTCTTTCTCTCTTCTTGTCTTTCCCTTACACACACACAAACTGATGAGACAAGATAGACGTTTATTGTCACAATTTAATTTGAATGAAATCGACTGCCAGATACTAAATGTAGAAATTATAAAACAACAGTATAAATGTCACAGATATGAACAAGGATCTCATTAAATATATGAATAGATATAGATAAAAGTGAACAATTACAAACATATACAAACAGATGGCACTTTGTATAAACCTTTGCACTAGTTTGGTAGTTGGGCTTAGCGAATGGAAGGCGAAGATCTCTGCTGTGGAGTTATCAGAGAAACCGCTGTGAAAGCTTACCAGATTATAGGGGAAAAAACAAGTTCTGGCCGGATGTGAATAGTCTTTGATGATGGCAGTGGCCCTCCAGGTACAGCAGGCCCTTTTGATGACCTCCAGCCTGGGAATTTAGGAGCCAGTGATCCTCTCTGCTGTCTTGAAGATTCACTAGAGAGTTTTTCTGTTTTCTACAGTGCAGCCAGATTACCACACTGTAATGCAGTAGATAATGACAGACTCTATGGCTGATCTGTAGAAGTTCACCATCAGCGTTTGTAGGAGTCATATCCTCCTCAAATACCGCAGGAAACGGAGCCATCGCAGTGACCAAGTCAAGTGCTAGCTAAAAAATAAGAGAAAAAGAAGGGGCTCAACACACACCCCTGTGGGACACTGGAGTTCAGAGTGATGGCAGAGTTGTAATCAAGGAACAGCAACTGCATATAACTGTGTCTGTAGGTGTCAGAGAAGCCTCCAAGCAGCACTGACCACCAGAAAACTCTGCTTAGGTTCTAATGCTTCTGTCATCTACAACCGCTCGGTCCAATGTCTGCTCACCAACTCGCTACCGAGAAAAGTGCAATCAGACACAACAAATCCCTACAGCATTTGGGCAAAAGCAGATTCACATCAAGAAGTGGGAGTCAGACTGAAGAAGACATGAGAAGCAGCTCTGCTGACATAAAACTGGGGCAGACGATGACTGTGCCTGCATCTGTGGCTGATGATAGGACATGTTGTTTTTAATAGGAACCAAACCCTGAGTGTTATGGCCCAAATCTGAATTTTTAAACAGAGTGCTGTGACATGCTGTTTATCTCAGAATTTTCACAATTTCAGCTCATTATGTTTGCTTCTCACCCCACTCTCATATACTGTAACACAACAGACTTCTCAATAAAGCAGTCCTCTTTTACATGTTTCTGTTAATCAGAAGTCCCAATGAGACTGTAGCAAAATAAGACCGCACATCCACCAGCAGTCACTGATTTCACAAATGCGACTGCAGACCATGTCTGTTCTTTGATTTATTCTGTTTTTCCAAGTAAAATGACTCGAAGAAACTCCCCTGCACAGCTCACTGATATGTGGTCAAATGCTGTTTCCAAGGAAAAAAGAACTGATTCTAATGCAGTTTTTATTTCATGCAAACCATTGGGATAATGCCATGTCTTCATCAGAGTGTGGACTCTGACCTCCAGCCTTCTTTTATCCTTTGATAGTTCCGTAGCTGAGAAGCTCCTGGTCCTGTTGCATTCTGTTGGGAGATTTAACTTTTTACTAAACGCTGTTTCCACTCGGTACGTAGACGGGCAGCTGTCGGAGAACAAGCTAGTCCTCATGCTTGCACAACTGCTGGTGACTCACTTCAGCGGAAAGTGGCCACTGTTTGTCATTTGTTTCACCAAATTCACAAAAAGCTGTGTGTGTATGGTTAATGTGCGCTAACTTGATTTGCGCTCCTGTTTTTAGCCAGGAATGGATGCAGACACTCTAATGAGTCATTTGCATGTCTGATGCTGCAACGCTGCTGACTGTGGGAGAAAAGATTCAAGACATTCTGCTGCTTCAAACTGTCTCAAAAGTCATGGTACCTGTAAGTACAGCTGGATTCACTGCACGGACGTCTTCAACTTACTTGAATGATGACTTTGTCAGATGAGGCTGTGGTTATAAAATCAGGGTTTTATGAGAGCATAGCGACAGTCTGGAAATACTTGAAGTGACCATGAGTTGACTTGTCTTAACACAGTTTATGATGCGTTTTCCAAACAGAGAAATATGTGAAGGAGAGCAGCTTCATTGGGATTTCAGCTGTAGAATATACACTTGCACTTTACTGTTTTTAATGAGAGATGGAACTTGTACATGTATGAATATGCATGCACAGAGCGCTCGGTTCCATTTGAGTCTAATGCAGGAGTGATTCATTGTTCGTGTTAGTCCAGCTTTGAGAAGCTTGATTTTGTATGATTTTGATAGAACTAACATGTTAACATGTACTTCAAAAGTCCTGTTTTATGTATGCAAATATCCATTGTTTTTACAAGTGTAATGTAAAGGTTCCTGATGAAAGTGGCTGCAAAGAAGAAGTACAATTTTATTAAATGTGAAACTGAGACGCTCATTAATGAAGCAGAGAAAATGGGACCGTTTTATCTGGTGTATGAGTTCTGTAATCATGACCAGAGCAAAAAGGCAAAAATCCCACAAACAAATGGTGAAATGTGAAATTAAATTTGGTCACGTTTTTCTCTTTCCTCTTCACCATAGGCTCATCGGACGTAATCTGCTCCAAGAACGTGTGTGTTCATGGTCTGCAGACGGCACACATTCTTCCTTTAGAAACAGCAGTTTGTGTCGAGGAAAACGTGTATTCATGTTTTTTATGTGTGCATCGTTTCTGCTTGTGGTTCTGGGGTTTGTTCACAGACTATAAGTGACAGGAGAAATGCAAAAAGAGGAAGCAGCTCGTATGACGCATCACCGCAATGCATCTGCATAAACCGTGTTGTCTCAAATCTCATTTGAGATATAAAGCGTTAGATTCTTGGGCTTAGAAATGAAACCTCTTCCTCTTGTCTTGTCATATTTTTCTGGGGGTCTTTCAGTCAACAAAGAGTTAATTAAACTCATTCAGCTGTGTTTTGAATAGATGCTTAACAGTGGTGTGGCGCCCTTCCTGTGGATGTGGGTGTGTGTTGGCTTATGGAGGATGCTCATCATTTTCACCATCCCTGCAGCTTATGGATTCAGGATTCAGGAGATTAGAAACAGAAAAGCAACATGTTTCAACGAGATAAAGATCATTAATGAAAGCGGAGGTTAGAAAAGACGGATTATTTTAATGGTGGAGCCAGTGCTGTTTCTGATTCTGAGCAACTGTTGCTGAGCCGTCACAAGGACAGATGAGGAGGTCTGTGTGTGTGTGTGTGTTAGAGAGAGCTTCTTGTGATTAACGTGCAGCTTCTTTGGGTATTTTGGGCTGTAGCTTTCAGGGAAAAATACTCACTCATGCACTCGAATACAGCATCCTGGTATAAACCTGAGCATCTCTGAGGTTACAAATCTGTCACTGTGCCTCCTTGTAATCCTCTCCTGGGTTTTATGCAACAAACATTTGAACTAATCTGGCAGGCTGATGAGTGTGATGGGAGGGGGTGCATTCACTTCACTGCACACATCCCTGATTATAGTGCAAAATATGGGCATCTTTTTTTTTTAAGCAGGAGAAACTATGGTGCATTCATTGTGACGCAGCGAAATATCAAACAGATCCTACTCCATAAGCCTTGGTGGGCTAAACACAGGAGAAAACTGATGATGCACACAAGGATTTACTCCTGAGTTTCTCGTGATGCTTTTATTTCCCATATAACAACATTACACTATAGATTCTGTTTGAATCAACCAGTTGGTTGTATCTAAAAAAAAATCACTCCCGAGCTCTTCCCACGCCCACCTTTCTTAAAGCCAGGTCAGCTGAACAGGTGAAGGCAACTATTTTTTCTAACCATGGACAAACCCAGAGTGACACACCCATTACCCAAGAGCCAATGCAGTGCACACACAACAGCACAGTCATGAATATATAAGACACTCTATAAGAACGTCTCTCCAATACAGACAGGTAGGACGGAGAGTGCACACTCAAAAGGTTAGTCATGGAGAAAGTGGAGACATCCCGCAGATAAAATAGATGAAAGAACGTGGAGAGGACCAAGAGGCTGCAGTGCAGATCTCTTCCATGCAAAGTCCCGGAGGTTAAAATCCCCCTGGTGGAGTGAGCCCTGAAATCTTTTGGAGGATCCAGTCCAGGGGAAACACAAGCCAGTCAATAGCCTCCCACAGCTTGTAAGACTGGCTCTGGGCGGACACTGGAAGCTCCTGGAGTGCTCTCTGAAGTGTGAGAAAAGCGCTGAGCGTGCCTTGTAGCACGACACAGCACAGCTGAGCTGCCATCTCCTTGGATTCAAGAAGTAGCCACAGAGAGAGCAGAAAAATCACTAACCCTCTTTGTGGCTGTCAGGGCCAGCAATAGAGCTCTTTTGACTGACAAACTAAGGACCTGAGGTTAAGAATCAAATGGAGCCTTAACCAGAACCAAATCCCACTGAGCAGCCAGGAAGCGTGTCACCGACATCTGTCTACACACGCTTTTCAGAAATCCTTTCACCACAGGGTAACTAAACACTAAACTGTCACCAAAGCCGTTGTGATAGGATTTGATGGCAGCAGCATAAGTTTTGACTGTGCTAAAGGCCAAATTCCTGTCCATTAACATCTGGAGTAATGCCAGTATGCAGGACAGGGTACCAGCGCTGAAATGCAATCAATTTAGATGTATAAGATGCTCTGGTCAGCTCTCATAGCCTGAATTTTGTGAGCCACATCTGGGGAGAAGCCCAGCCTCTCTCAGTGCTCCCATTTAGCAGCCAGGCCCAGAGATGCTAACCTATCATAGGGTCATTCCTGATCACTCCTCTCGCTTGAGGGAGTGTCCCCCTGCCAGGGAAGCTTCCATGGACGGCCTGACAGCAGCTGCTGCAAGCACAAAAACCATGAAAGTTTCCTGCACTCCGGAGTGATGAACATCACCGACAGCTGTTCCCCCCTCACTCGATCCAGGAGTGGAGGGATCAGTGGAATAGGCAGTGGAAGGCTGGCTGCAGTGTCCTGGGCCGTGTGCGAATGCGTTCACCCCTAGGGGGCTGTTGTTTTGTGGACTCAAAGAGAGCCGCAGATCGCATCGTGCGTTTGCTTGTGCAGCAAACAGATCAACCCTGCTCTGCCGAACCTGCTCCAAATCTGCAGAATTAGGTCGGGATGGAAGCTCCAGCTGCCTGGTCAAGGACTGCCCCTCAACATGTTCAGAATGCCAGGAATGTGTGTGTGTGCCAAACACAGCAGCTTTCTGGTTATGTTCAGCAGCCCTGCCGGTTTAACTGGGGTGCTGTCACTTAGCTGTCTGTAAGGATCAGAACATGCTGATTCTGCAGCAGCGTGTTTATGTGGAGGGAAGTGTGAGCTGGCCGCTGTCCTCCCACCACCTGTGTCAGATACGCCGAGATGAACACAGAGATGTGTGAAGCAGCTCTGCTCAGAGGCACTCTCTGATGAAAATGTGGGGATGTTTCCAGTGAGCCAAGGCGGCTGCCACTGAGGGGGAACAGACATCACGCCTTACAACCGCATGGTTGACAGGCTGTCACCAACCTTTGAGCTGTGACGCTTTGAGGCAGGGTTGTCAGAGCCTTGACTCTGGGCTGAGAGAGCTGCACCTGTACGGTGAGTGAGTTTATTTCCAATGGCCTGGGATGGGTGGAAATAAAAAAAGGGTATTGCAAAATTGATAAATAGATACCCGTCCCTCAAATCTATGGAAGTGAACCTGGTGGATGCATTCCAACACCTGTTATACTGTCAGCATGTGAAATGGACTCTCCATAATAGATTTGTTCAGCTGTGAGAGATAGAAAATGGGTCTCATTCGCCTGTTTACCTCAGCGAGGGCCGTCTTATGTCACCGCTACGTCAATACATTGCAATGTAATAACAGTGGTTAGACTGGGTGAAAGGTTTTTCCCCACAATAACAACTATTTCATCCTAAGTATTGATATAATACCTCATATGAACAACCAAAGTCCATGTTAAATTTATAAGCCATACAAGTCATTTTCATCCGAACCTTACAATAGAATTTGTTGTTAATAGCAAAGCAAGAGCAAAATAGTTGTGACTTTGACATTTGAAGCTGGAAGGAGATGAAAAGGAGGCTGAATATTTCTACTCTGAGCTGGCAGTGTGATGTAGAAATCCACATCAAATAAACTGATTAAGTGATTATCCTTTGTAACTGGAAACAAAACTAAGTCTAGATTTCCTTTTTTTTCTTCTGTTTTGGGGTCGACTTCAGACACCCAAATAAATTCTCTCAAGCACAGAAAAAGTATGTCCCCTGTCAGGTAAATGACTTGCATCAGGAATTCCAGACTTCAGCTTTGAACTACTTGAGTTCCCTTCATTCAGGTTAGATCTGATTTCAGTCCCAGAAGTTGCACCAAGAATTCATCATTTATTTTTCTTAAGAATTCTGCCACCATCATCTCAAAGTGATGTGGGTGACTTTGGTAACTTTAACACCAGAAAAACTTGTGAATGGATAACCATCAACACCTGGAGGTTTTGGTTAGAGACAGCGTATCAAACATGACACCCATTGAATTCCTGTTCTCCCTTTTTGGTGCTTCCAGTTTGTCATTTGGCCACAGCCATCCTGAGTTTTTCGGAAGCAGAAGTGATGTGTAAACAATGGACTAGTACCGGCAAAATAAAAGAGAAAAATGTGTTCACATAGAATCCTCGTAAAAGGATGGAATATTTCAGTTTGCCTTACAGCTTCTGATTTTCTGCTGTGTGGAACAAATTCAAAGACGGGGAGTGACGCGGTCCAGTAAACACAACAGATTTGTTTGCACACCTGTGTTTAGATAAGAGCTTTGCACGCTCTGATTCTCTCAAGCATCTTCATCTTTTCCTTCACCAACTCATCACAACCCATCTTCCAGCTGAGCTCACATCAGTTGATACTCGGACGGACAAAAGTATTAAAGAATCTTTAGTTAAACCTTCTGAAACATGCTGGTGTCGGTGGGTTTTCCTGTTAATCATGTCACACTGGCCTTAAAGGCCCTTTTTTTACAAGTTACCGCAGTAACCTGAGAAGTTGGTGTACATCGTGCTCATTACCGAAGCTGTTAGCGGTTGCTACTGCTAATTATGTCTCAGATACTTCCTTTCCTTTCTGTCCTCCTGTGTGGCCTTTGAAGATGTAGGGATCTCGCAGTAGTTTGCATTAATGCAGTGAGTGAATGTATTTGAGAGTTTACAGCTCACACTAATGCAAAGTTGATAAACCACCATCGGCCTTATCGGGGCAACAAAGTTGCATAGTTGTGTTGTTGAATTAAGTTTAAATGTAGCACACAGTTTGTATACTGAAAAGATGGGGATTTTTAAATGAGAGACTGTTGTCAAGCAGGAAATAAAAAGGGAGCGAATGATTGATGCGTGCAGTTATATTGTGATATGACACGAGACGCTGGGGTTCATCAATTTTTAACAGGTGAGTCATAATAAAATCAAAATGAAAGGAGTGATCAAGCCAGTAAAAGTTCTCAAGTCTGGAATAATTATGTCTTATATAATTGTGTAAATTATCAGGTCTTATATGATTATGTCAGATACTGTCACAGACTCATAGGGTGTAAAATGTCAGCTAAGGAAAACAGAAATGAAAGCACACAATCAAAACAGGATGCATCTGTGGGCATCGTTCACGAAAATGACTCCTGAAAGAATTTGAAACATCTGGCACAGCTGTACTGGTCATTTTGTCAGTTGTGTTGCAACCCTGGAACCAACCCTGGCGCGCGCTCCTCTGTCCTTTTGCCCGGATAGAAATTTTATCTCGCAAATTGTAGATCAGAGATTGAGTGTGTCCAGCGGAATATGGGAAGGCAGAGTCAACATGTTCCAGCCACTGTGTCTGGGTGAGTGTAAATAACTCAAAGAAGAGGAAATGCCACTCTGAGGAATGTGCAGAATCTCAGCTTTACGGTTTCAAAGAAGCTGCACTTTTGCAAACACGGAGATGCTGACCAGCCAGAGCTACTCAACTCGACTCCCAAATAAGATGCTATCACACACCAGGTGTGTGTGGATTCTACACACTCCTGCATAACACCACATTCTTTTTATTGTGGGTGAGGAGTTGTTTTTTTGAAAATAGTCACATTCACTTTTCTGTCTTACTTTTACCCTCCTCCCTTCTTTAGGACACAGATCCATCTACTCCATTCATCCTTAGCAGTTGCCATGGTCACAGTTGCCATGGTGAATTAGCATCCTGTTATGCAGATGCACAAATTCGTCTTTCTTATTGTTCTTCAGGAAACTTTGAGGCTGGGGTCTGAAGACTCCAACAACATCCGTCTCTTCCTTTCTCCGTACCCCCTCTCACTCACAGCTGCATTCACCCAGACTAGAAAAGGTGCATTCATGTCACAGCTGCCATAAGCTCACAACTTTCCATCAGTCGCGCTACCAAAACACGACTGTTGAATGAGCCTCCCCATTGTAATATAGAACCATTATTCCCAATAGTTTCAAATGCTGGAAAAGTGAGGTTAAAGGTTTCTGTTTGTACGGATACCGTCATACCTGTTCTCCTACCAGCTGGTGAACGTTTTGTGTATCTGAAGTAATTAAAAATCCCCAAAATTAGAATATTATCCTGGCAAACATCCACTTCTGCATAACACGAATAGAGACAGTTTAAACACTTTAGGAGTGTTGCATGTTGTAAAGCGTCATTGGGACGTTGCTCACAGCTGGTCCAGTGGGATAGCAGCCGTGAACCAGTGACAGGATGCTGGAGGCATCTGCTGCAGCTCCAAGTCGTGAGTCTCAAGCAGCACAGGGCGCCGTCAGAGGTCTCGGAAGGCATAGATTTTACAAATGCGTAGCTGAGACGATGTCAAATCCTAAAGAGAATCTTTAAATACTGGCATCACGTTGCGCTTTCCGGCCCAACTCTTTGATGGGATGACAAGATTTGATGTCTGATATCTCAAATGGTACACCGGTTGCATTTAGCACTACAGGGGGTAGCTGCATCTTCAACCACAGCTTTGAAATCTTTTGGACAGTCGCAGGTTGAATGCAAACTTGCTGCTGTTGCCAGTGTGCACAGCTAACATTTAGTGGATTCAGAGGTTTGCATTTAGATACTGATCATGAGTTTTAAGCAGTCATTAAAAACAGTTAGGAGCCATTCTTGTCTGCTGGAGACAGACTCCTCTTTGTTATTGTACCTCTCCCCACAACAAACCGCAGCAGAGCAGACGGCGCAAATACTTTGTCAAAGACGGATCAAGAGAAGGAAAAGGGAGGGCATGTGTGATACACAGTGACGGTGTGTAGAATTCTTATGAGAGCTCTTCTCTTGCTGTTTCCACAAAGCTTCGAAAGCTCAGCATAAAGGGAATTTCTCCAAGTGACGGGCTGTTGACTGGATTCTTCATGCTGTCCTTTCTCTACATATCTGTCTCAACTAATTCTCATGCTGCCTTTTTCCCTGCAGTCAGAGCTGCTTCTTTAGTTTCTACCTCAAACTAAACAATAAGAGGTTGTGGGAGAGGAGTTTTTCTGGAAGAAAGGACCGACAGTGGCTGGATGAGTTTTTAAAAAAGCCTCGAGGTATGGCAACATTGAAGGGCTTTTAAGGAGAGCCGACGTGTAAATGATACTGACCAATGGAAGTTTATTCGTAATGCTGAGGGCTCAACAAAAGTCAAGATTTCAAGCTGCCAGTTCATCACATTATGATCAATCGGTAAAGTTTTCAACCACTGTGGACACTTTATTTTATTTTTTATTTTATTTTGACGTTTTTCTACCTCTGTCAAACTCCCACATGCAGTTCAAGACCACCAGTGTGTTCATCCATGACGCTGCACTTTTTGACTGCCCTGCTTTTTCTGTGGCTGTTGTACTTCAAGTTCACTTGTCCCCCCCGACCACACAGACCTCATGATATAAGGAATCGCTCAGCTTCCTGTTGTGTACTCATAAAGCAACAGATGTGGCTTTGTAAAAGCGTGGAAGTCACACAGTTGGCCGGTCACTCTAGGAGTGAATTATGAATTTGGAGCGCGTGATGAGCAGCATCTGTTTGTCCCCCAGATTGAATCCTTAAATTCATGCTTTTGGTAAAGGTTTCACTGGTCATGGCTTCTGAAATTTGAGCATTTTTAGGATTGATTACAGGATATGCTGAACATTTGCTTTTTGTCAGAGAAAACAAGGCTTTTGATGCTAAACTGTGAATAGGGACAGAATGCAATGATTTATGAGTCTCATAAACAATATTCTAGTCCCGATAGGAAATAGGAAACCCATTGAAGGTTGTAAATTAGATGCTATTTTGTAAAAAAAACAAGCTCAAGCTCCTCTTGAATTGATGGCAGCAACACATCTTAAAAAAAGTTGATACAGGTCCATGCTTGCTACTGTGTAGCATCCCCTCTTCTTTTAACAACACTGTAAACATCTGGGACCGGGTTCTGAACCCATTCTTGTCTGATGTAGGATTCTGGCTGCTCAACAGTCCAGTCTTTGTTGTATTTTTTGTTTCATGATGCTCCAAATGTTTTCAGCGAGTGAAAGGTCTGGACTGCAGGCAGGCATCCCAAATTTTTTTTTATAAATTTGTCAGACCACAGAACTGTTTTCCACCTTGTCTCAGTCCATTTTAAATGAGCTTTGGTCCAAGAACGGCATCATGTTCAGCTTTAACCCATGTTTTTGGATGGCTCGGTGAACTGTGTTCACAGACCATGATTTCTCGGGAGTAATGCCTCTCTAAGGTGCACTTTTGACATCCAGTCATATTACTGAGCTGTTGTTAATTAGCCTGATTGGTTGCAACAGGTTCCTCCAGCGGTTTCTTTTCAGTACCGCTTACTTTTCAGCTTTTTGTTGCCCCCGTCCCATCTTTTCTAATGCACTTTGCTGCTGTCAAAGTAAATATTTTTCATCATATAGTATGATTGCGTTCTGTTTTTATTTGCATTTTTACATAACATCCCACCTTTTCTAGAACCGGGGCTTGTAGATGTCCCAGTTTGAAAATTCTATTTTTTGACATCTTAGAGACAGAGCTTATAATGTAGGAAATGATTAGTTAATTAAGTCATTTGTAGGGTAACAGCAGCTGTTGGAGATGATACTGCAGTTACTCAGTTTTAATTTTGTCGGAAGATGTAATCAGTCCTGCTGCTCGTCAGTCCTCCCTGCTGTTGCAACTCAGCCCCCAGTCCCTGTTTTTATCTGAGAATCCAAATTTAGCCTCCACTAAAAACCAGACAACTTTCTGCTGCAGGGTTCTTTAACACACAGTACGCACTTGAACTCTTTTATAATATTTTGGAACCGCTGGAAAAAGCTCCTCCATATCGAGGACTGCTACACTTTATGTCACTCATCTGCTAGTTTATTGCTTGATATACTTTTAGATATCAGTTATAAAATTAACAAAAAATAAACAAATAATCATTAAGATCCAATAAAAGTTGTACACCATCCTCTGGAACAGATCTATAATTTTGAAACATTTTATTGACTGTAGCGAGAAGACAGGAAAATAGTCGTTAGCAAGAAATAGGAAGACGCCTTGCTGGTTCCAGGGTTCCTGTACTATGAAATAGGTTCAATATATCTGGGGTGTCTTTTGGTGACCTTGTTTATCTAACCCTAATAATGGGGCTACGATGCTGGTTATGAATTTGGTAAGTCCACCCAAGTTTTCCCATCCTGGATATGCGCACCTCCATGTAAAACAGGTGGAGCTGGCATCTGGTGACCAATCAAATTCTATAACTCTAACAGAAAAGCAGCAGCTGCTGCAGCCAAAGAAGGAAGGAAAGCCGACAAAAAATAAAGAGTGAGAGAAAAGGCTGACTGTGTGAGTGCATAATTCAATAAGCTGATCAATATGACTGCCATGTCATTAAAGCACGAGTAGAGCTGATCATTATGGGATTTATTATGTGAAGTATGTGAGAAGGTCTTATTCTGATCTTTAAACCAAATAGACCAAATGAACAAATATAAAAACTAGTTATCGACCGATACGATTTTTTAAGGCCGATACCGATTATTTTGACATCAGTCTTAACCGATCCCTGATATGTGCTGCCGATATTGTTTTTTCTCCCTCCATTTACATGATAAAAATGACACAATGATAAGAAATATTACACAAGTCTCCATTTAAACAAAAAAAGAAACATTTATTAACAAAACATCCAAAACATATTAACAGTAGCAAACAATGTAGAACATTTAAATATATAGCAACAGAAAAAAACAATCTTAACACTTAAATGTTCATGCACTTAACATAGCAGCATGAGGTCTTTGTAGTGCAAATTACCTTCCTAAGAAGATTTGTTAACAATAGTACAACAAAAAATAAATAAATAAAAAGAAAGAAGGAAATGTGAACAATCTGAACCTGAGAGTTTTTCACACCAGGTCATTGTTGTGCAAATGACCTTCCTGAGAAGATCTGTTAACAGTAATACAAGAAATGTGAAGAATCGCTAATTAATTGATCGGCGAGTGCACGCATGTATCGGCCTGACGTATCAGTCGACCTCACAATTCACAAACAATTCACAATACTTGGTGGGTTCTTGATATTTAAAATCTCTTTTCCAAGAGAGTCCTGGCCAAGATAGGCAGCAGCTCAGGTGAGCAACAATAAACCCAACAATACATATCCACTGAACGCAAAATATCCACGTAGCTATCATAAAAAGGTAATAATAAGTTAAAATTATACAAGTTTAAGGCACCGAATCCTCAGAAATGTAACACAGCAGTCATCACAGGCCAAATTGGGACAGAACGGTCAAATATAACATTTACAACCACACATATCTGTTTCTAATATAAATTTTATTTAGTGACACTAGCTCTTTAAGATTCAATTGAATTTAGTACATTTCTGAAGGATATAAGTCTGTGAATAAGTTGGGAGCACACCTGGAATAGTTTTATAATTAAGAATATGCCAATGTCTGAGTCCGAAGTAGGAGGACGAAGCAGACCATCCAACATGAGCATGCTGTGTGCGCAGTGGTGTGTGAGGGATTTTAAGGTTTGGGATGACCCTCAGAGCTCAACAGCAGATGGTATCCAATGCATGAATAACGTCACCATAACTGAGTCAACAAGTCTTTGTTTTGGCAGGACTTGATTCTTTAAAAAACTGTTTTAACCTTTTTTTTTTTTTTTAAACCAGTTGTATGTGAGATTTGAAAGGTTTTTCCTAAGTTCCTTAGAAATGTATTTTGACAGTGACTCAATGGCCAGTTTTGTTTCGTTGGCATTCAAAACAAGTCTTAAATCGCACAAAAGTTTGCTCGACAGTATGAAAAACTTGCTGTAGTTGAAACAGAGCCTGATTGGGAGCAGTGAATTAGGACATCACAGTATCCTCAGCATCAAAATGGAATTTGGCATTAAACACTTCATGACAAAAGCTTTATGGAATTCTTCCATTATGTTTGTGTCGCATTAAAGCTCTACAGCCGTAGGTTCGGCAACACAGCTTCACACGTAGAAAACAACATGATGCTTCCAGACAAAACGAGGGGCAATTTTCCTCACTTCTCTGCCTTCATGTTAGTTCCAGTTGGATTCGCCTTTGCAAGTCCAGTTGTTTTAGTTTCCTTATGTCTTTTGCTGCTCTCTACCTGCTCTCCTCTGGGAATTGCTTTTTATACATAGTTAAGCTTTGCAGTGCCACTCTCAGTTGTATCAAGTCAAATCATTTATTTTTCAGGCTGCTCAATTAACAATATAGTGGCAGGTAGTATGCATCATTCTGTCTCTATGCTGTTCAAAAGCTCCACCCTCATTCAGCTTGTCATGTTTGACTCGGACAGCTGCTGCTGCACCATTCTGCTGCAAAGCAGTGGCTCCGTTCTTATTGTCTCTGCATACAGCATGACGCAATCTTTCTCTGTGAGCATCTACATTTTAGAAAGCATCAAGTTTAAAAAAGACAGATGTAGAAGCAACCGTGGCGTCTTCTCTGACAGCAGCAAGAACCTTCAACACTTCCTGGTTAATGTGACCGTGCCGAGTGTGGCTTTAATTTATTAACACACTGTACGGTACCTGTTGAAGTCAGCAATAAAGGATGCCATCTAAATGACTTTCTGTTGTTTGTTCCGCAGTCACTTGTCTGGCTCCAGAGGCAGGGACCTTCTCCACATCTGTACCCCCCTCATTAAACGAGCTTGCCTCATCTCTGGCTATGTGAGTATTTCTTCTTATTTTTGGAAGTCTTACGCTGAGGTTTCTACCCTTTTTAGTAAGATGACTACTGAGGTCGTGAAGGCATCACTGAGGGTCGTTTTTAAGCAAAACTTGAATATATTCAGTAGGTTATGAGATATATATTATATACTTATATATACTTATTATATACTATATATATATATAATATACTATATATATATTATAGGTATATTTTTTAAATGTTTTGTCATTCATAATTTTTTTTTTCTGAAAATATGGCCACATAATGCAGTGGAGAAAGAGAACATCTTTGGCAGTGTTTCTTTTTAGTACCATCACACGTCCCATTTTGAACAAGCTCGTCTCACCTTCACCTTAACTGTACTTTTTGGTGCATGCTAGGATGCGGTTAACTTTGTCTCACAGCATGCTGTCAGTACTCCTCTGCCTGGATTGCTCAGATTCTTCCCCTGCCTGCCTTCCAGGTGGTCGTTATCATGTCTGTCAGGCTGTGGCTGATGGGCGGATCCATGCCTCTTTTTTCTGAGCAGGACAACCCTGCCTCCTTCTCACCTCATTTACTTACCAGGTTAGTTACACCCTGACAGCCACTCTCATATGCATGAAAATAATTAAAAAGTGTTTTGTTGTTGTTGTTTTGTTTTTTATTAAAATAACATCTTTTCAATTAGTTTGATACATTGATAATATTGTGAACTGAGCCATAATTATTCAATAGCATTTCTGTGTCTGCACATCTACTGATGTCTTAATAATTACTCTATTTTATATACAATAATGGTATGTAGTAATTCTATATAACTGGGTTGGTCTGTTATTCAATTCAATTGGATTCAATTAAATAATACTTGGTAAATTGTATTGGTGCAGTATAAATTATTGTTAAAGATGGATAACAAAATGAAAATAATAAAAATCATCTGACAAAGATTTAGAAAGTGTAGCAGAGATAGTTGTGGTAGAAATCTTCAGAGATTACCGGGAATGGATTGGAGTGTTGTTTTTGTAGCTTGGCAACAACTCACCTGTTGATGTCAAACAGGACATCGGCAGGTAACACGAGTGAACTCTCATACATACAACATAGACAGGAACTCACAGCCAACAGTTCAATATCTGGGGTGAAGAGATGCTCCTTCTCGGTGACATGTCCAGGATTACATCATCTGTTGCTAACAAGCACTGCAATCTTGCTCCTTTACTATTACCTCTCTGTCTGGAGTCTCTGTCTGCCTATAATGTTAAAGCTGAGTAGAGAGGTGTTAGAGCTGCTCTTGCAGCCATGTGTCAGTGAAATTGATATTGCCTTCCTGTTACTCCAGCTGCATCCTCAGTACTGCTCCAAGCTTGACCATTTTATCCGCCAGTGACCTCACACTTCATGATGATCAAGGGAAGAAATGATTTATACGGCCTCCTACTTAGCAAAATAGCCAAGCATTTTTAGTTGTTGTACACTTAAACTTATTGGGCTCTGTGATGATTCTAGTAGGTGAAGGATGTAGTGCTGCATTTACATCTTCTAGCAGTCTTTAGGAAGATACTTTGCGTCATAGCCTTGGCAAACCAAGGATCCAGTGTATCCATGTTCTTCCATCTCACGTCCGCTGCCCTCTTTTTCGGATTATCATGCCTATGTAAAGGGGCTCGGTACCCATTCTCGGATGGTGGGGATGATGATGTATCCTCCCTGACCTGTCGTCCTGGTCCCCCCTTGTGATGAAATAAAATTAGATGAAATTTTTTTTTTTTACTACAGACCAGTTGCGCTAACATCCCACATCATGAAAGTCCTTGAGAGACTGTCATTGGCTCACCTCACAAGGCAAGTGACGCACTACAGTTTGCTTATCATCCCAGGGTTGGTGTTGAAGATGCCATCATCTCCTTTCTTCAGCGAGCCAACTCTCATCTGACAAAGTACCCACTTAATCCAGGGTCATGGGGGAGCTAGAGTTTATCCCAGCTGCCATTGTGTGAGAGGCAGGATAAGCCCTGGATGGGTCGCCAGCTCATCACAGACAAACAACCATGCATGCTCACACTCAGGCCTAGGGTACATTTACAATCCTCAGTTAAGAAGCTGCAGAAAATACAAGTGGATGCCTCCACGACTACCTCACAAACAGGCCACAGTTTGTGAGACTGAAGGTTTGTGTGTCTGAGAATGTGGTCAGCACCACAGGAAAACCACCGTTTCTCTTTACTCTGACATCTCAGACTTCCAGTACAAATCAGAGTCCTGTCATCTTCAAAAATACTCAGATGACTCTGCAGCTGTTGGGAGTGTCAGTGATGGACAAGAAGCTGAGTATAGGGAACTGATCAGTCACTTTGTGGCACAATGTGGGAACAGTCACCTCATCTTGAATCAAAACAACCATAAGGATATTATTACAGATTTTAGGAAGATCAACAATAAGCCAAACACTATCTCCATCCTAGGAGAACAGGTGGATGTAGTTGAGGAAGATTATTACCTGGAAGTCTACACCAACAGCAGACTACACTAGAAATGCAATGCAACACTGAGGCTGTCTTCAAGAAGGGACAGAACAGACTATACAGACTGTTTAGGAAGCTTGAGTCCTTCAGTGCCTTCACCAGGGTGTTGCACATCTTCTATAAGTCTGTGGTGGAGAGAACAATCTGCTTTGCAGCCATCCATGGGGGGAGCAGCATCAGAGCCAGTGACTCAAAGAAACTGCACAAACTGATAAAGAAGGCTGGCTCTCTGCTGGGGATTGACCTGGAGCCCCCCAGCAATGAGCATACCCAACAGTGTATGGTGATCAATGGGAAAAAAAGTAAAACTGCTTTAGCTCTGTCAAGTTGGATGGGTTCTGCTGGTGTACAGCAATCTTTAAGTCATGCCGCAAATCCTCAAATTGTTGGATTGAGGTCTGGGTTTCGACAAGGCCATTCCAACACATACAATCATTTCCACTTAAACCACTGGAGTATTTTTTGACAGTTTGCTGAAGGTCATTGTTCGACTGGAAGGTGAACCATCCTCTCAGTTTAAAATCTCTGGAAGACAGAAGGTTTTCCGCAGGTATTTCCCTGTTTTATCATCATCTATCGTTCCCTCAATTCAATTCAATTCAATTTTATTTATATAGCACCAGATTACAACAATTGTCATCTCAAGGCACTTAAATAATATAGTCCAATTCAAGCCAATTGGAATTCAATTAATTGTAATCATAATCCAATTCATTCATGTAGAGCCAATTCAAAAAATAATATCCTAGCTAAGGAAACCAACAGATTGCACCGAAACTTGTCTTCAGTCCAATCTCCCGTCCTGAGCGTGCCTGTGGCAACTGTGGAAAGGAACAACTCCCTTTTAACAGGAAGAAACCTCTGGCAGAACCAGACTCAGGAAGGGTGGCCATCCGCCTCGACCAGCTGGGGTTTGAGAAGACAGAAAAGAGGGGGGAAAAACACCATAACGCTATTCAAAGGATACCTGTTGGAACAGGGAAACACAAGTTAATAACCACAATAATGTCACATGTACTTAATATCATTTGAAAAATGAAACAGGGGGAAAAAGAGAGCAAAGTGAGGAAAGGTGTGACAGATCAGGTCCCCCAGCAGTCTCAGCCTATAGCAGCTTAACTATGGGATGTTTCAGGATTACCTGAGCCATCCCTAACTATAAGCTTTATCAAAAAGGAAAGTTTTAAGCCTAATCTTAAAAGTGGAAAGAGTGTCTGCTTCCCGGACATTCCCTCAATTCTGACCAGTTTCCCAGTCCCTGCTGATGAAAAACATTCCCATGCTTCACTGTTAGCATCATGCCTTTGGGGTGATGAGAGGTGCTGGGTTTGTACAGGAGTTTTCCTTAATGGTTCAAAAACTTCTATTTTATTCTCATCTGAAGTATAAACTTTTTGCCATTTTCCAAAGGAATGGTTATTGGTCGCCCGAGCAAACCCTAACTATAAGCTTTATTAAAAAGATATTTAAGCCTAACCTCCAAAGTAGAGACGGTGTCTGTGTCCTGAACCCAAACTGGTGGCTGGTTCCACAAGAGAGGGGCCTGACAACAGCTTTGCCTCCCATTCTACTTTTAGAAACTATATGAATCACTTGCAGTCTGAGAGTGAAGTGCTTTGTTGGAAAAATATCAAAGTCTAAGATCTTTAAGATATGATGGAGCTCGGTCATTAAGAGCTTTATATGTGAGGAGAGAATTTTTCATTTCTATTCTGAATTTAACAGGGAGCCGGTGAAGCTAAAACTTAAAAGAAATATGATCTCTCCTCCTTATTCCCATCAGAGCTCTGGCTGCAGCATTTTGGATAAGCGAGAGGCTTTTCACTGAATTTTCTGGACAGCCCAATAATAAGGAGTTATAGTAGTCCAATCTTGAGCTAACAAATTCATGGACCAGTTTTTCCGAATGACTCTGAGACAGGATAATCCTGATTTTGGTAATATTACGAAGGTGAAAGAAGGCAGTCCTAGAAACCTGTTTTATATGGGAGTCAAAGGACAGATCGTGGTAAAAAATAATAATAATAATTATAAAATTATTTTTAATTATAAAAATAATTAAGTTTCCTTAATGTTGTACTGGAAGTCAAAGTAATGCCATCTAGAGTAACTATATAGCTAGACAGTTTCTTCCTGAAGCACTCTGACACTTTACCATCTGTTATGATGAGTTACCATGCCAACGGAAAAAGGGTTAACTAATACCTGGAGTAAAACCTCATATCCAGGATGAGTTGAAGATAAAACGCACTGGATTTTGGGCAGGAGGTAGACTGAGAGGATATGGTTTAAAATAACTCCACCTCTTTCTCAATGTCATGAGGAATTTGAAATCGCTAGCAAAAATTTTACAACTTTGGAAAGCTCATCGGAACACAGCAGAAACATCAAGATGACAGTAATCGCTGGCTGCAGGAGCAATGAGAGTCAAAAATGATAAAACATGTTCTCAGTAAGCTGTGATTTCCAGAAACTGTGACGCACCACAGCCTGTGGGATAGTGTCATTCCATTATATTCTGTTGTAGTGGCCTCCAGGACTGCCCACTGTATACGTTTCAAATAATCTTCTGTTGAATCAGTTCAGTTTGATTTAACTGTCATTTGTCTTGCACAGTTCACAACAAGAAGTCATCTCAGGGCACTTTACAAAAAAAACACATCAGTTCAACATCAGCACCTCTCAATTCTAGATAAAGGTTTGCTTATTCCTGCGTCTTGGTCCCTCTGTCACCCATGTGTCTTTGCCTCTCTCTCTGACCCTGTCTTGGCTTTTTCAGTGGAAGCATGCAGATCAATACAGCAGAAAGCCAAGGCAAAAGGGGAACTCAAAAGATCCAGTCAAAGCATAGCATGATTCAGGCTTTTAATATTCATTTGATTATGAAGTGGCACAATTTTATTTATTTGGACTAAGTGTCAGATTCGAAAAACAGTTAATCTTGGACAATCTCCTTTTCATTTGATCCTCAAGTGATGAAGTGAACACTTGGGTAAAGTAGAATATAAGGATGAAAATGTTTAAAAATGTATTTATCCTTTTCTTTCTCTCTTCCATTTCTGCCTTCTTCTTTCCCCACATCTTTCACCCCACACCTCCCTGTTGGCAGGATTCTAAGCTACTCATACCTGTTGTCCTTTAACGCCTGGCTTCTGCTGGCCCCCATCGTGCTGTGTTATGACTGGCAAGTGGGCAGCATCCCCTTGGTGGAATCTCTGGGTGACATGCGCAACGTGGCCACCATGCTGCTGGCTGTGGTGATGATCGCTCTCTGCCTGCACTGCATCTTTTCCCTACAGGTAACATCCAGAATATGATAAGTGGCTGATAAGTACTTCACACACAACCACACTCATTTATTTCTAAGCAAAACGTCTGGAAACAAAAGTTCTGTGGTATCACAGCCTCTTGGGCAGTTTCAGGCTTGGAAATGTACTTCAAAACAGGTCAAAAGCACATAGTATTAAACCTCTAATTATCTTTCCACATTTGACACTTGTGTCTACAGTAAGAAATCTTCACATTTACTACATATTTATGGTCTCCAAAGTACAATGCTAAGGAATACACCTGTTGAACCTTTTTGTCTGGTCCCATCTGTGTAAAAATGTACTACATCTTTGGAAACATTCCCATGAAATAGTTTTTGACAGTGCTGTATTCCATAGATTATTTTCAATAGTCGTCTGCCAAGCGGTGGTTCAACTCCCGGATCCATTGGCGTTTGAAAGTGTGTGATAGAGAAATAACACCTTGCTGCACAGAAACCGAGTGCTAACTCACAGCATTAGAAAAACACTGTAGTGTTTTAGCATCAGATGAAGAAGTGAAGATGCAATTAAGAGCAGCAACTTTCTCACTGCAAACTGCTTGATTTGCAGTCCAGACCTTTTTTTTTTCCCCATCCCATTTTCAACCAGCAAAAACGCAGCTATACTTTAGCATCAACATGCCAAATTTTGTTAGTTTGCTCAATTCTGAGCTGAAAGAGTGATTATAGTGGTCGGCATGAAGGTATTTCTCCAGCAAGCAGGGCTTTTCATCTACAGCGAGCTTTGTTGTTTGCTGGACTGCTGTCTGTCATTCTGCTGTACCTGAAGCATCAACTCTGCATCACTGCAGTCTCTTAGCTGAAAAACGCACCTAAAATACATTTGAGGCAGTCTTGCTAACAGACTGCACATGTGCAAAGAAGTTTCCGTTTCTGTTACCTTTTGATGGGACAGATCAGTGTTAATTGAATTGTTGGTGTCAAATCTGGAAGAAGGTCTTTGAATTGATCAAAAGAGTTCTGACTGCTGTACATGTCTGTTAACCATCACAGAGGTGCTCAGTTGGGACTGAGGGTTTGTAAGATAAAAAGTAACTTTGATATAGGTGGCAACACACTGACTGCACATGTGTTGTCCAGTCTGGTTGTCTCATCCCCTGACATGTGAGATCTAAACATTCTTAACACACTGAGTGTATAAATGCCATTTTTACTCCTTTTATTACTTATATTTTCTGATATCTTTTTCCTCCTATCACCGTCTTTTTTTTTGCTCACATAGACTGTATTCCAAAGACCTTTCATCTGTAGGACAAATGCTTTCACCTCGTCAGTTAGCAGCAGATTTTCAGTTTCACAGGAAATCTTTATCAGATTGAGATGCAGTTTAAGGGAGGAATCTTTCCTCTGACGGCATTTTTGATCCCACTAAAACCCGGAAGGCTTTTTTCTTTCTTCTGAAGCTGCTGATTCTGGAGAGCTGTACTTTTTCCCTGCCATGAAAAAGTGTTTGCACTGGGAGAAGGTCATAACGTTTCAATTAATTTTCTTTTCATTTGGAGGGCTTCAGCTGTGTGGGAGTGAGAGCGCTGTGCTTAGAGTACACACATGGAATAGGTTTATGGACCCAGAACTGAAAGAGCAGAGATATTTTTTGTTGAATTGAGCTTAACCGGGGGAAGGCAGACAGCTGTTCTTCAGCTCCGCCCCTCCACAGCATGAATTCTGTTTCAGCTATTTGTAGTTGATCCCAATGCAGTTAATAAATGTGGCTCTTTAGAAATGTTGCCAGTCAGTGCTGATATTGCACCTGGGAAATCAGTTTAGATGTAAAAGTGCTTTTCATTGGATTGGATACACAACCAGATTGAGGCAGATGTGTATTGAGGTGAGCCCAACCGTATGTAGTTGTACAACTCCACCTTGCACACCAGCTCATGTCCACATGTCTATTCCGGTCAAGGTATCTTCCCCAGACTGGCTTTGTTTCATTGAGGTCTTTGATTGGCTCTTGGTCTGACCCCTCCCCCTCCCCAGTACATAATACCATCATTTTCAGAGTGTGCCTATCTGTAATATTCAGCCCACACTACTGTTAAGCAGAGTAGGTGTTGTGTCTGGAATATCCATGGAGGTCCATTCCAGACAGAGATGGTCCCGGTAGATGTCCATGAGCACTATAACAACATTATAAGCAGCACTACTCAGCACTTTGCCAGTTCTCATTGCAGACCATTAGCCAACCCACTGAACCCAGTTAAAGTTTAGTCTATTAAAGTCATGCGTGTTAAAATATACACAATCGAGGGAGAAAAAAACATGGAAGCAGAGACCGTAATGGCTGTGGGCATTAAGATGATAGGAATGACTTTCTGTATGGATTCTATACTTGGAATTGACTGTAATTTGATCATTTGATGAGCTTCATTGCTTCTCTGTTGTACATGTTTGTTAATATTTAAGCCACATTGATCCCTGCTGCTTCACATGTCAAGGTGGACACGTATGTGTGTCTATTTGTGTGTGTTGGCAGACTTTGAAAGGCACAAGTTACCTTTCATAATGTACTCCTCAGCTGTACTGTTTGCAGAGACACGTTCTTTATTAGCCCTTTTATGACCTCCCTTTTAAACAAATGGCTGATGTGTCACGTCGTGGTAAAAGTATCTAAGACTGAAAGCATAATGGGATAACATACTAAAAATTAAAAGGGGAATCTCGGCACCCACTCTATCTACATGCAGCTGAATTAGGTGCCTCTGAGCTGAAGAACAGCAAACTACCAAAAAGAAAGGAGGGCTGAAAGATGCAGTATAATTACAGAACAATGTAGTGTACCAAACAGCAGAGCTGAACATTAAAGGGTTAAACACCTGCAGTGTGAGGCTGGTTTGTTTCTCATGTGTTTCTCTCCCTCTATCTACAGCGGCAGGACAGCAGGGAGGTGTTGGTAGGAATGTTGTTCCTGGTGTTTCCCTTCATTCCTGCCAGTAACCTTTTCTTCAGGGTGGGTTTTGTCGTTGCCGAGAGGGTTCTCTACATGCCAAGGTGAGAATGTGCGGCCATCGACCTACACATATCCAGTATGTTAGCCGATTAGGATCTCTAGTCCCACCCCACTGCAAGGTGTTTGCTGACAAAGTTTTCATATATTCAGTTATTAATTTTACAAGCTTTAATTTCCTCAGGCCTTTACAACAGCCTCGTCTCTCGTCTCAACCACAAATCCTTTTATCAGATCCAGATTATTCAGAACTCAGCTGCCAGACTATTAACAAGAGCAAAGAAAAGAGAGCACATTACTTCCATTTTAGCCTTCTTGCATTGGCTCCAGATATGTTTTAGAACTTTTTTTAAGATCTTTTAGCTTTTAAATTCCTTTGTGGTCTTTCACCATATTGTTTAACAGACCTATTGGTAAAATAAGAGTCTCCATGTACACTGAGATCCTCTGCCAGACTCAGTTTAAGTCCGGAGATGACATTTCTTGAGCATTTGTGGTGAAAGCCCCTAAACACTGGAACAATTTACCTGAGGAGATCAGGTCAGCAACCATCAGTCATCTCTACATGGACGACAGCGAGACATCAACTCACTGATACACCTCACTAGGAAATACAAAAAGGACATCAGGATGTCATATATACTAGATAAATGAGGCCGAATAATATCTAAGAGGAGCAAGATTGTCACAACTGAAGGGGGTTAAACGACTAGAAGTTGCGTAGTAGATGCTCAGGAAAGCTAGAACCTTGTACATTCCTTGCGAGACGTTCTATCAGTGGCTAGAAAAGGCTCGTCTGAAAGAGACGGAGACACTGATTTTAGCAGCACAAGAATAGGTGCAGAGCATAAGAGCAATAAAGGCTGGATCTGCCACACCAATAAGACCAAAAGTCCTTCTTCTTGTGGCGGTAGACAAACTACAGAAGAAGGCAGAAGTGACAGATGTAGGAACTTCAAAGGACAGCAACATGAAGAGGAGGGGAACACGAGAAGCTTGAAAAATAGCAAAGGCTGATATCTGGCTAATCTCCCTCTGTTTTGCCTTGATGTTGGACTCCAACCTTTTTCTCCACGGGGGATACTCCTCGTTGTGTTGTTCATCTTGTAGCCAAGCATTTGACGGATCAGGGCAGCTGTTGTATGCATCAGCTTTGTTGGTCTCCCATTGCAGTTGGACTCAGGGGTTTTGCAAACCTGTCAACAGTTGTAAGAGTTTATATGCCTAACTAGGTCTAACGCTATGACTTAAATTATAGATAAATCTTGTGATGACATCCTGCTGTCAAACGATGCACTAACTTCTAAAAGATGATAATGGAACTGTTTGCCATGTGTCTAATGGGAGTTGGAATATCAGTATAATTGGTTTTATTTTTCAACAGTCCCCTAAAAGGTTTTGACAAATTTTTTTCCATGAAACAGGAAGTATATTTAAGCACGGATAGACTCACATATGAGCTGCCTCATGAGCCTGTATTTTACAGTATTTTTGTATATGTACTGTATCAAATTAGTTAATAACTATAGCTTATTGCATTGTGAAGGCTGTATGTAGAGACAATTATCGGTTAATCCCTGTGATATAGAAGAAATTTTTATGATTTAATGGCAAGTTGGGAAGGGTTTCACTACAGTCTGTTGTACATAGCAAAAGAGTGATTCTTAGATAATGATTCATCATTAGAAAATGAGGTCTCCAAGCGTTATTTTTCTTTTATGGATGCAATGTGCCATCCCTAATAGATAATAATCATAACATAAAACTGCTTATATGTCAGGGACTCTCCGTGTTTCTACGTAAGCAACGCTGAGATGAGGTCTGTTTCAGAGTTTCTGGTAGGGTTCATTGGAAAACAGCCGATCCAAAGGCCATTTTTGTTTTACAGAAGAAAGACAGAATGACTGATGGCTGCACACAGTGTTTGTCTGACACGGCTGACAGGACGCAGCGTGAAGAAGGGGAGGTGTCTGACAAAAGACTATTTCTACATGATCATTTAGAGAAGAATGACAGACGGATGGCTTGACAGAGCGAAAAGAAAGAGGACTGTCAGTCTTTTCTGATTAATTGATAGGCGGAGGAAATGATGCACAACCATAAAACCATTTTTTCAACACACTCGCTCAATAAATAATTATTTTCCCCTTTTTCTAGTTGTCTGAAAAAAATGGATTCTTCTGCATTCGGCGGCTGCTTTCCATCTACATTTTTTCTCAGTTTTTAATTAACTTTGAATTCTCACAAATTGCTACAAAAAGCCTTGTTGCTGAAATATTTCGGGAACGTAGACCGACCAGAATCCAGTAAGCATTAAGAAATGTCTCTTTAATTGAGCCAGTCGAAAAACTCGCTTCTCTAAAGTATTAGGAAGTGTCAGTTAGCTTAAGTTTGTTCTTAACGACTCTGGGCTGAACTTGGCTCGCAAGAAAATGGAATGACAAGTAATTAGTAATAAATTCAAGCATTATCTGATCAACTTAAAAGAAAAAGTGTCATGTAGCGATCAGCTAACTTATGTACATTTAATGGGTGTGTTCTGCAGCTCGGGTCATCAGTGTTATACACATAAATAAAGTTGGAATGTGCTCTTAATTGAATGATGATTATGAATTGTGGATTTCATTTGAAAACTTTAGTCTTTTAGCTGCTTCCAGCCGTCCAAACTGCAAATTAAACTTTAAACTGCTTCCTGCTGTAAATTGTGCTGTTTTCATATCGTCAGTCACTTTCCAAGTGCCTTTCTAAACTCTTGTAAGAAGAAAAAATGTTAATTTTTAAATTGTGAGCAATTTCCAATCTTTCTTTCCTTTTAAAATCATCTAAGAGGGTTGTCCCTGATCAACTTCCTACTTACTTATTACGCAAATTTTTGTTTTCGTCGCTTTAATTCTGGTTTTCATGCACATTATTCTCGTGGAACTGCTAAAGTCAGCTGCTAAAGTCTAGTAAAACAACTGATGGTAAAAATGGAATCTTCTACAGTGATGGCTTTATTATTTCTGAAAGCTCTTTTTTAGCTCTCATCTGACACTCCAGACTGCTGTGAGGACGTTGTTTTACAGTGACACACCAGCGGTCACACTGTTTGGTTTTCATCCTCCTCTGCCTTCTCCTCTCTCCCTCCATCATTTTGTCTTTCTTCCAAACTGTCTTTCCTCTTCTTTTACCTACAACCTCCCTCCCTCCTCCTCTTCTGGTCTCCCAGTATGGGCTACTGTATCCTGGTGGCTCATGGCCTGGGCCGGCTGTGTTCGGTGGCAGGCCGTTGGGGCACCACATTCCTCAGTGTCTCCATGCTGTTTCTGCTCCTGCTCTTCTCCTGGAAAACTGTCCAGCAGAACAACGTCTGGCTCTCCAGGGAAGCCCTCTTTCGGTAAATATACTGCACAATACAATGCACAGTGTCTCCTCTCACACAAGCATTTTTACTTTTGCCTTTGAAGCAGTCCTTGGTCTCCTTTGCTGTTTTTTCTTTGCATGAAACAACTTCACTTTCCCCATATAAACAGTTTTCCTTCAACATCGGCTACTTATTATTTTGGTGCAGAGTGAGGCTGCAACACAGAGACGGATCACAGCACTTCCCTCTGTGTGTGTGGTCATTAAGTGCAGAAATGTTTAATAGCAAAACAACTACAGAGCTCACTTTCTGGCCAGAGCAAACAGTAATGATAATGATGAGCTATGTTTATATCTGTAATGTCGGTTTATTAAAGGAGAAAAAGACTTTCCTTGGTCGGGATGGAATAAATGAATTGCAGATGTTTTGCAAAAGCGTAACAGACCACCCAAGCTTTCTGTGAAACTGACATAAGACGACATCTACCACACGTTTGTGAAGGGTCTGGTGGGCTTTCATTACATATGAAAGCAGTCGTGTAGGAGTGGTTGTCCGTCAGCTGGAAGATCAGTGGTTTGATCTCCAGCCCTTTCATATTTCAAAGTGTATTGGGTGAGACACTGAACCCCACATTGCTAATTAGTGTGCGATTGTGGAGGAAAAACACTGCACACATATAATAAGAAGTGCTGCGCGAGTGTTTTTGTAGCTAAGAATTAGCTGTTTGTGGAACCTAGAGACTCGCTCAATACTCAAACTCCCAGCTGAAAAGCACCTAAAGTACAAACCCTACAACAGGGTCTGTATGCCTGATGAAATACTCCCCTGTGCTTTTTGTTCATCAGATGGAGACTGGGGAGCTCCTGTGTTCTTTTTCTCTGCTTGAATTCACAGATAAGAGCTCTGAAACAGACTGTCGGTGGGTGGTAGATGAGTCAAAATCATGTCATACTTACATTGTCTCATACCAGATCTATAAACTCAAGATTTCACTTTTGCCTCATTTTTATAGAGGCTGTAGTTAAAAACCCTCTCTTGTGTGGGTGACTGTTGTATTCATGCATTCAAACAGTCAGTCCACTGTTACTTCATCTGGACAAATCACTACAGGGGGTTCCCCTCTTGTTGGGAGAGATTAAAGACTTTGAACGACTTTGAAGCAAAAAAGACCCTGTAAAAGGAATTCAAAGAGTTATGACCGGCTGCAGCGAATGCAGTATGGACACAATAAAGAGGAGGGACTGCCATCAATATTGCTAAGAATAATGAAAACAGTTCCTGCAGCACAAAAGCACCACAGCAAAGTTCGCAGCCGATGTACTTGAACAAGTTCCCGATGAGTGGCTCAAATCCACTCGAGTGTAATCTGAGCATTGCTTCAGCGGAAGAAAGAGGTCACATGGTCATTGCCACTACTTGCTGACTCTCATATACTGGCCTGTTTGTTAGATAAAGCTGACACTTGGGGGTGAGCCCAAAGATTATCTTGTTAATGTTTTATATGAAATAAATCTATTTAGATAACTTAATTTTACTTGATAACTTGATTTTGCCCTTTTTTTGCTTTCATGCTTTTGCCATTTTTGCTATTACTGTGTTGTCTTTGCCTTTTCTCGGTTATGTTCTCCATATCATGTCTTTCTCTGCTATTTTAGTCTTTATTTGTCAGTTGTCAACCTTTGTTTTTGTCAATCTCAGTGAGAATTCAGTCAACTCTGAACCCGAAGACACGAAACTGCTTGATATTATTTAGTGTGACTCACTCTTCTCAAACATGTCATTTTCTCTGATGCTCATCCATAATAATTTAATGCATTTATCCATGCAGAACAGAAGTTCTTTTTAGCAACAAAGCAATCCAGTGATGGTTTTCTGCACATGAGTCATTACACTTGAAACAGGATCTAATACAAGATAATTTGGTAAACTTTAATTGGAACTAATGTAGAAATATAAAGTAAAATGAGTACATGCAGGGCATTGATTTTACGTAGTCTTGGTCTTCTGAGGGCCTTACTTTTCTTTCTTTCTCAAAGATGCCTCTACGTTGGAAACAGTTGCGACTTCCAACAGTTTCACACAAAAATCAAATCTCTCAGGGGACTATGTAGCTCAACGGGTTGAACAGATGACCCATTTAGCCCGGGTTCAAGTCCTTTGCTGCGTGTCATAAAGGCCGCTAGTGCCATAAGAAAAATCTTAGAAAAATAAACCTCACACTGAATTTACAAAAAGTAGGACAAGCAGATGTTCCTGTGCAATGACATCAATGTGGATGGGATTTAAAGTGCAGGATTGGTGAGTTCAGATAGAAGTAGTGAGCAATTGCAACTGCAGTTATTACTGTGATAGGAATGAAAAATGACACAAGTAGTTGAGACATAAATCCTCTCTGAAAGAGGTTCGGTCTTTTTTGTTCTCTGAGCAATTTAGCTAAGTTGTCTGTGCCAGCATTTCTATAGGCAAACTGACCTCATGCCTCCTCCTCTCTCCTCTTGTTTCAGCTCTGGTATCCAGACTTTGCCTCACAATGCCAAAGTCCACTACAACTACGCCAACTTCCTGAAAGACAGTGGTCGGCACCCAGAAGCCATTTACCACTACAACATTGCCCTCAGGTGTGACTCCACATTTGTTTCATCCCAATTGTTCCACAGAGATTAACTGTATTATTCTCATCAGTCAAGTTCGAGCAAGTGACAGCTGAAAGATGAGAACTTTAGAAGTCTTTATTTAAAAGAACAAAAACAGCAACAACAAAACTGAGGCGTAAGGTAATGTTGGTGGATGGATTTCACTGGAGTAACTCAGGTCACACAGTCACTGTTGAGTGTTATTCAAAGCTGCTAAAGTAAAAACAGTCTCGCTTTACAGTGCTGCTGGTTCGATTGTCATATCAAATGCCTTTCATTATATATTTGAATAAAGTCTGTTTCTGCATACATTGTATAGAAAAGGCTGTATATCACACTGACTTTGGTCTTCTGGACCTGTTCTACCTCGACTCCATCATTTGAAGAGATTTAGCAGCCCAAGCTGACACCAAGGTTTTTGACTGGACTGAAGCTTCTGTGATGTTCTTTAAATGGATAAAAGCATCTGCTAACTCTGATTGTTTTCCTGCACGTGTTTAAAACCCTCACCTCAGCTTCTGGGTTCTGAAGAGACTACTTTGATTCAATGAAATGTAAATTATTTATTTTAATACAGTTGGACAGCGTAAGGATAAAACCCTTTTCTACGCTGGTTTGGAAGCAGTACAGCTGGATTTATTTCTGCTGGTATTTTTATTTTATTGTTTTACATCTGTTATTATGGATAGTCACATCAGTGGAAAGTTGTTTGCATGTGGGACCATCTGATTGAGCTTTCCAAAGCTGAAGTAATGCCTGAAATGAGACTCAGAATGTAGATGAGTTGAAAAGGGAGATGGTGATCCCGAGCAGGAATAAAATGGACTGAGGCAAAGTGGGAGAACTGTTCTGGTGTCAGATGAATCAAAATCTTAAATTCTTTTTGGAAATCATGGTTCTTCCAGACTAAACAGGCGGGGGACCATCCACCTCGGTATCAGATCTAATGGTATGGGTGCTTGCAACGTATGCTCCCATTAAGACAATGTCTTTTTCAGGGATATTTTGCATGTTTTGCATATTTCAGCAAGGCAATGTTAAACCACATGAATTCAAATGAAATTAGATGAAAAATATAAAAGGTATAATCAGAGCTGAAAAATGTACACAGGTTTTAGAGCAACATGTGCTCTATATCACATATATATACTGCATTTATTACAAGAACACGGCTTTATAGTGTAAGTGTGCGGGAGCTGAACTTTCACCAACTGAAAACAGTAAATTGTCTCATTTACATTTGAGTTTTTGTATTTATCATTGTATTCTGTTGATATTGTCACTTTATACATCCCAACTTTTTTTAAACTGGAGTTGTACTTGAGTCAAGAGTGTTTGCTTATCAAGAATCTGGTCAAAGGCTGATGACTGTGCTGTTATTTCAGCTGTTTTACTGTACATTCAGCTCAGTTCTGTTTTATTTGTATAGGGCCAAATCACAACAAAAGTCATCTCAAGGCACTTAAAAGATACAGTTCAATTTATTTAATTTTAATTATAATCCAATCCAGTCCAATTAAATCCATGGTTGTGTATTGAGAGGAGAGGAAAATGGGGTCAACAAGCACCATAACACTACACCAGGAATCCACCAGGAATCCACCAGGAACACCAGGAATCCGTGCTGAGAAAGAGAAACACAAGTTAATGCAACAATGATGCCATATATACACAGAGAGTAAAGCAGAATAAGGAGAGGTGCATCATCGGAGGTCCCTCAGCAGTTTAAGCCTATAGTTACATCACTGAGGGTCATAACAAGCAGTGTTTTTCATCCCCCTCAGGCTCCTCTTACACTAACTCTTATATAGATTGCATCTCTCATATGAATTATATGAAAATAAACACAGCATTAAACATTAAAATTGTCCATCAGGTCATCAGGAGATGCCAATAAAAATGCTGTATATGTCATACATGTATACAGTTATTTGATTATTGCTCTGTTAAGATTTGCTTTGTCATTTTTGTGCCAGATGCATCGTTTAACACAGCCCTCTGCTCCTTTGGCTCAGGTTATACCCCCGTCATGCCAGCGCAATGAACAATCTGGGCACTCTGACCCGCAGTCCAGAGGAGGCTGAGCGTTACTACAGGAAAGCACTGGACACCAACCCTCAGCATAACCGGGCTCTGTTTAACCTGGGAAACCTCCTCAAGTAAGGAATACACACACTGAAGAGCAGCTCTATGGTAACAGCATTTACTTCTGCACAAAAACCTGTCTGTCATCACAGCTGCTAAATCTGCTAATGGTGTTTTAACAGTTTCCAGTAGAAATCCAGGAGTTCAGATTATGCAATTTTCTAAAAACCTTTAAACACTCGGAGCAAAGTAATCTTTCAAGCAGTAAAAAGAAAACCGTAAGTTCCCACCTGCAGTTGTTGACTGTGCTCATGATAATGAAAACCTCAGCTTTACTGGCATCTTATCCTCACTGGACCTTTACTTTAGCTTTACTCTCGCACATGTTAACCTTCATCTCAGTCATGGATTATAACGCACCCTCACCGACATCTATCCCACGTCAGGATACACTGAAACCTCCTCTGCCACTTTTGGAAAAAGCTTTGAGAGAATCTACGGCACCTGTTCAACCTTAGCCTGAGTCAAGAGAAAGTTCTAGTTCAACTCTGCCCTCAGTGACGAGTTGTCCTAACATCCCACATCATGTATGTCCTGGAGAAGTCCCATTACAGTTTGCTTATCATCCTTGGGCTGGTGTTGAAGATGCCAATATCTGCCTGCTTTAATGAGCCCACTCTTATCTGGACCAACAAGCATCACTGTGAGGATCATCTTCTTTTATTTCTCCTGTTCTTTTGAAATAATGCAGCCTGTACTGTTTTATAAGAAGCTGCAGAAAATACAAGTGGGTGCCTCCACAGCCGCCTAGATTGACCACAGTTTGTGAGACTGAAGGGTTGTGTGTCGGCAGCGAAGGAGCTCCACAGGAGCAACACAGGGGACTGTACTCTCAACTGTACTTCTCTTCACTCTGTACACCTCAGACTTCCAGTACAACTGGTGTCCTGTCATCTCCAGAAAAACTCAGTTGACTCTGCAATTGTTGGGCGAATCAGTGATGGACAAAAAAAAAAGAGGTTCTTGTATATTTCAGGAGTACCAGGAATAAGCCATCTGAGGAGAAGTGGTGGTGGTGGATTACAGATACCAGGGTTTACCTAGATAGCAGACGGACTGAAAATGCAACACAGAGGTTGTTTACAAGAAGGGACAGAACATACTTTACTTCTTAAGGAGGCTTAGGTCTTGGGTTGTTTTTGCAACTACGTCTCAGTTAGGATTACATCCAACGTAACCTGCAGTGTGGTTTTCAGGAAACTCTCTCCTCCTCCTAACTTAAGTACTGCCCAGTAAGATATCAGTGTCTTTTCATGGATTTTCTTTCCATGTACATTTTCATTTCTTTTTCCAATCAACTCATTTTGATGTGAAATAGAAGTCAGAAATGTTTAAGCTAACGGCAGGTTTGCTAACACCAGTTTACTGGACTATTTAGGATTGAATTTGACAGCAGAAAAAAAAATTACCTGTATATTCAGCTAAAGGTTACACGTTTTTAGCCTTTTTTTTTTATTTTTGGTCTGGTTGAGTTCTGACTTGTTGTGGTAACTCAATCATCTGGAGATGCAAGTCGCAACTAAATGATATGCTGCTTCATGTCTGTGTGTTCACAACTGACCAAGTCAAAACTCTGACAAGGAGATGACGCTAGACTCGGATGCATTCTACAAATCACTCACTTTTTTGCTGGCAGCGATGATATGACCAAAAGAAGAAATGTCAGCGCTCCCCTCACTACTTATTCCGGGCATAAATGAAAACCCTGATACAAATATTTCTGTTGTAGATTCTTTTCAGGTGTGCGATTACCCACACAGCTATTATTAACTCTGTTCCAGGATTTTGTAGTCATATAAATAAATGGTTTTAAAAAGACAAGAGGGATTCTGTTTAAACTTGATGATGGTTAGCTAAAGATGAGTTTGTAGACATTAATAAAGTTTCAAACTAGCCCCACTGCTGACACTGTCAGTGTAACCTGACGAGCATTGTTGATATGCAGCCGTGGAGCTGATTTAATTTGGCTGTCTTCAGATCATATCGCATAATGTCCCTGAGCTTTTCATGCAACTTAAGGTCTCATCACTATCGCTGTGAAAACAACCGACCAACCAAAAATCAACCAACAACCAAACCAATAATCCACGACTGCAAGGACACCTCTTGTGTGTGTGTGTGTGTGTGTGTTTATGTGTGTGTTGTATTTGTGTTGTGCATGTTGTGTAGACATGAAGAAGGGATCTATATGAATCTCTATGATGATAAAAATTAGAAGTAAAATGTGTAATTTATAGTTGTTTACTGAGAGTGAGATATTACTTGAGAAGTAGTATGTATGCTAGCAATGCTAAGTGAAGGGAGATAATGCTTAAGTGTGTGTGATGCTGGCAGCAATGATGAAGATGTTAGTTTTATAGCTGGGGCCAAATGCATAAATGATGCATACACACAAACCATGAGTACGCCTTTTCCTTTTCACAAACTGGCATTAAGGAAGAAGGCCGGTGAGGTTTTTAGCTCTGTGACCCTGATATGAGGTGGAAACAGAACAAGGGGCCATAAAACAAAACAGACAGCTTTGCAGGGCTTGCAGAATATGATAATGATCCCCCCCCCCCAAATGTTTCTCATCAATTTTCACAATATACTCTCATTTACTGTAACTCTGGGCTTGTAAAATCAGTGGAAAACCTCTCTAATTATTCAGACTTTTTTTGGCAGGAGATTGTCTCAGAGGTTTCCACACAACAAATATCCCATGATGCATCTGTGCATCAATGTCTCCGGATCGTCTCCACACAGATGGCAGATAAAACAGGAGTTTTTGGTCCTGATGTGATGTGTGAGCTGATGAGTGTTTTGGATGCTGGTTTATAATCCAACCATGAAACCGTTTTTTTGTTTTGTTTGTTTTTCACCTCTGCAGGGTCATTACAGAGCTCATCACTACGTACTTTATATTTCAGCAGTTTTTGTTCTGTACTTGATTACAGAACTGAAATTTCCCTTTTCCCTCCTTCAGCCTGGAGCAAAGAATGTGTTGCACATTTTTGCCTTTGCGTGTACAGAAGGCTTTGGTCGTGACTCTTTACACAGTTTTAAGCATCTGGCCCCAGATGTGTTGGTTATATATCATTGTGAACAGGATAACTGACTCACTTGTGTGCTCAGCTAACAGTCTAAACTCATTTACACTGTCATGTTCACACTCTGCTCCTCTTCTCAACTACTGAGCTCTTTGCCCAGTGTCAGCTTGGGGCAAACAGCACTGACTGTGACACTTCTAACTAATGATGATGATATCGTATTCCAGGTCCCAGGGGAAGGAGAAAGAAGCTGAGGCTCTGCTGAGGGACTCCATCCGCTATGGTCCCCATTTCTCTGATGCTTACTCGAGTTTGGCATCACTCTATGCGGAGCAGGTAAGGCATCCAACCAGCCTGAAAAGCACAGCATGTATCACAGACACCTGTTCATAGTTGCTTTAACATCATGTAACATCTCTGTGTAGGCAGCAGTACAACAACACCAGAGAAGCTAGCTGTGCATGCTTGGTGGAGGCCATCCCTGCTTTTTATTCTGTATTCATATTATTTGTGTTCTCTCCCAGAAACGCTTTGCTGAAGCAAATGAAGTATATTTAAAAGGTATAGAAAACTGTCCGGACAGCTCCGACCTGCATAACAACTATGGAGTGTTTCTGGTTGATACGGGTGAGTTGAGTCTACATCCTGTGTGGTTCAGGTAAACCAAGGTCCCCCCTCCATCTTCGACTGATGGATTCAGTCACTGTCTAATATAAAAAAACATGATGGCTTTTTTTGTACATATCTAATAGTTTAATACATTCTAAAAGTCATTCGGTGACTAGAGAACAAATGCTTGTTGCAAATATTTGATTCCACCGATTGAATAGTAAGTTCAAAGTAAACCACAACTAAGAAGTGCTTTGAAAACCAAACAGTGCTGATCACTGAGTAGTCGGAGAGAATCCCCACATACTACAGCGGCACATATCAACAGGCAGTAATGGCTCAGGCGATAGAATAATTGGCCTCCAATCGAAAGGTTGGCTTCCCCCGTCTGTCCTTGGGCAAGACAAGAAAATCTCAGTGTGATTTTTGAAAGCTGTGTTGAATTTGACTACTGGAGGTGTGTGTTGGTGTCTTCCATCTTTATTTTCCTTGTTTACTTGTGTTTAGCTGTCCTCGATTCTTTTGAGCAGAGATTGTGTGGTTAGCATATACTTGTGAAGGACATAACCACAATCACTCCAAACCTCCTCATTCAACTCATCCTTGAGGGTTTTAGTAGTTGTACTAGTTTTCTAGTGTGCACTAGAATGCACTAGTTTTCTAGTTTTCTAATGTCATGTAAACATGCAAGTGCTGCTCTTCCTGTCTCGCTGGATGAGCTGGAGACAAGAAGCCACATTGCAATGCTAAGTTTGAGAACTGCCCCTCAGTCTGCCTTTAAATGTGGGAAAACTAATCACATCAAATAAGAATTCCTTCTCTTGGTCTCATTCCTGTTCCTTGTGTTCTCTCTCTTCACCCACTCTGTTCTTCATGCATCTTATTAGTAATTGTTTCCTTTTTTCTTAAATCACTTCTCAATCACTTAACTTGTTCTCTCCTCTCTTTCGTCCTCCCTCGTCCAGGAGAAGGAGAGCTGGCTGCTGCCCATTACCAACAAGCTGTACGACTCAAACCAGCACATTACGTTGCTATGGTGAACCTGGGCCGTCTCCTGCGATCATCCAATGAGAACCAAGAAGCAGAGTCTTGGTTCAAAAGGTAGGAAAAGTGGCTTCACTTTGCTCTGGATTGGTCTGAAGCAGAATGATTGGCCAAGGCTGCTGCTGTGTGTGCAGCTGTGGGGGGGAGAAGCGAGACTAAACAAACAGTTGTTCACAGTGTGTGATGAAAAGAATCCCATTTACTGATGGATGGATTGATCCTAGAATGTGCTGCACCAAACTGTCAACAGGTTGCTGTAGCTCCTAACATGTTCTGTGTATTTTCTATTTTTGAGGTTTTATCCTCAACTAACTAATCCACAAAACTCTGAGGCAATTTTTCTGCGTTGGCTTGGCAGCGATGCTGCTTAAGCAGATTCTCTTAATATTTCTCAGTTACCATGTCAATGAAAGAGTGGTTTACAAACGAGAGCAGCTGATTGAGCTAATTTTTTAAACAAAAGACCCCAAATCCCGACGATTTGAAGAAGAAACGGCGTTGATGTTGGACAGGAGCAAGATAAAGAAACAGGTGGAGAAAGTTCAAGCCAGGTCTTCCCTAAGCTATCGTTGTTGTTAGCTCAGCCAGCTCGACGGGATGGAAACTGTCCAAACACAAATCAGGTTCTACAAACCCTTCTCAAGCTGCCGGACTTGATGCTACATCACTGACTCCTCTGTGGTAGAAACTATTCTATTGGTGAAGAAGCTCATGAAGTCATCGCTGCAGAAATTTAATGGAATACGTGGCTCACAGACTCTTTGGTAGATTAAACCTACAGATATTGTGTCACAAACAAATGTCAAACAGGATTGTTGTTTGTCAGATGTTTGGACAAATCTATGTTAATGAAAGTGAAATAAGACAGAGCGAGTGTTGTATATGGTGTTAGATTGTACATCATTGTCAGTATATACTATAGAAAGCATAACAGGTTCATCTGTCGACAGTTTATCACAGACGAGTTACTGACATGCACCGTGTTGAAATGAGTTGCAGGTGTGTGATCACTTTCACCAGCACTTTGGAGCAGGGCTGTTTCTTCTTCTACACTTTGACGTACTGCTTGAACGCCTGTGTGGCATTTTCCTATAAACTCACTGGGGCAGCTCAGTCCACTGAACTGCTTTCAGAACAGAACAACGATTTGTTCTTGGAAGAGTAGGGTTGTCCTGAGTAAACTTTTTCCAAGCAGCTGGACGCATGCGAACACACAAACCCATACACACTACATTGGCGCCCCTCTTGATTTACACACACACCATCTTGGTTGGATCAAAGTGCAGAGTAAATTTTTAATATTATGACGCCGTTAAGTGATCGTTGCAATACATTCTCCTCGTCCTTATCTCCAGATCGGTGGGATCCTAACAAACTTTTCTAAAAAACCTTCATTATTTTCTTCTGTCTACATGAAATAACAGCCTCATAGTGAGTACAGGACACTGATGGTGTTCTGTTCTAAGATTTCTCAGCTGCAACCCATTCTTTGGGGGTAATGCGGATTAAGAACTTTTTCATTTGTTAAAGTCTGAAAGCAGACTGATATTTGAGGTGCAGATGTGTCTTAACCCGTGACCTCTGCCTGCAGGGCACTGCAGGTGACCAGGAAGGTGGATATTCTTACTCCCCTTGGAGCGCTGTACTACAACACGGGCCGTTACCAGGAGGCCCTTCAGGTGTACAGAGAGGCCACCTCCCTGCAGCCAGACAGCACCGAGATCTGGCTGGCTTTGGTGAGCTGAAACGAGCACTTAGTGAATCCAGGACATGTGGGTGTGTCCTTGTTCACTAAACAACGTCTGTGCACCGAAAATACTGATAAATTCTAACAAAGCTGTTGTATAGTTTCACAAACGGAGTCTTTCTCTTCCAGGCTCAGGTTTTGACCATGTCTGGTCACTCCAAAGAAGCAGAGAAGATGACCGAGGACATCATATCCAGAGAGGGTAGCTGTATCGAATGTTACCGCCTCCTTTCTGCCATCTACAGCAAGCGTGGCAACTACACAGAGGTGTGTGTGTGTGTGTGTGTGTGTGATTGTGTGTCTGCATTGCTCAGAGGCAAAAGTTACACGCATAAACTCTCATTGTTAGACGGCTTCCGCTCCTAGAGTTACCGTGGAAACAAATCGCTTTACATCAGATCTACAGCCATTTTCTGCAGAACAGTAGTCAGTCATCCTCCTTTGTTCTAAATCAGCTCGGACCACTTCATCTTCTCCTCCCTGCATCCCTCTTTCCTTTAGAGCCCTTTTGGTTAATTGCAGCAGCTAGTTAAGGTGCTTATTGTAGAGCCAGCTTTTAAGTGAGCTTTAACCCTGCTGTGACTTTGTCATTCATACCAGAAAGTGCACTTGTACACGCTGTGTGCGTGTTGCTCTGCAGATTGTGTATGTATTAACTGTGTTTCCGCTGCAGGCTTTGGAGACTCTTGACAGGGCCCTGCAGCAGAATCCCAGTGATGTGACAGTGAAAGCAGAGCTGTATTTCTCCAAAGGAAACCAGCTGAGAGAGATGAACCAACTGGACTTAGCCTTTGAGGTACTGCTCTTCCATGTTTGGCACTTCCCCTCCTCTTCTAGGTTAATAATACAGACTTTACTGAGCCATGAATCTGCCACATGAACATTCTTATTTCTGATTGGAAATGTACTGAAGTGAACCATCAGGGATTTCTTTCCCCTCAGAGGATACCTAACGTATAATGCAAGTTGCTTATTGCTCACGAAAATCCTCACCAAAAGACCTACATCAAGCGAGGAGTAGGAAGGCTGCATGAAGAAAAGAAGGCATACTTTTAAGATGTGGGACAAACCTGAGTAATGCTCTGGGTTTTGAGGTATTGATATGATATGATAAGGAGATGATAAAGGATGTAATGTGGGTATAGGTCATTAATCAGTCTGTACTCTGTGGTACTCTGTGGATGTGGCACAATGTGGATTTATATGTAAATGTGGCCACTGTTGGCAGAACTGTCTCAGCCCGCTAACCTGCACTGGGGAAGTTACCCTCCACCTGGATCTGCTGGCGCTCTCTGAAGACCTTGACCTTGACTCGTGGGTCAGATTTAATCTGTGGAGGTTTCTGGAAAGAGCTTCTCCAGCACAGGAAGCTTTGATTGACTTCCTGAGAAAAGAAATCCCAAGAGAGACTCTTTTGGAAACTCAGGAGAGGAAACAAGACAGGAAGAGCCAGGGAGCTCAACCCAGGTCACTGCAGCTTAAACCGAATCACTGAAAATAAACAGTGTTATTAACAGTGATATATCGGAACTGAGGACAGAGGATCTTTAAAATGCTGCTGAGTTTGAGAGAACTGCTGGGTTATAGTACAAAGGGACAATAGAAGACAGAACCAGAAAGACAATAAAAGACCTTTATTCCTATTGAAGCTGCTGTAGAACACGGGGAGGTGTGACGATAAGCATGCTGTTTTTAATCAGGTGCTCAAAGAGAGTAATTGGTGAACAAGCAGCCGAGTTGTTAGTGATTTTAACAGGCAGGCGTAGTGTTTCAGACAGAGAATACTGGTGGAAAACACACTGATTCAAGACAACCTTGAAGAACCAAGTTACAGTAAAAACTGAGGATGAAACTGATTAAGGTGCTCAGAGAATATTTAGCAGTGAGAAGGAGAGGAAGGGAAAGATTTGAAAGAATAAAAGAAGTAGGAAACTATTAGGAAATCCTGAGAGAAATTAGCAGAGCGCGTAGAAATGTATTTGTATGAGCAGATCAACACTGAAATGTAGCTCAAATCTTGTGTAGGGGTTAAATTATTGATCATTTTAATGAATCAAATTCTTTATTGAATCATTTAATAGCATCATTTGGGGTGTTTGTAACCACACCTACACGCAGCGACACAAACAAACACTTTTCTGATCCGTATCTCTGTCACTAGAGCTACAAGCTGGCTGTTGAACTCAAACCTGACCAATCCCAGGCCTGGATGAACATGGGAGGGATTCAGCACATCAAGGTAAGAGACCAGCATCATAGTGTGCACTGACACTGGCTACATTTACATGTACACCAATGCTCCAACTACTGACCGCATTCTAAATGAGATCATTATCAAGTTCTAGTGTTTAGCATGATCGTGTTAGTGTTTATTTACACAAGTTTAGGTATTCCTTTCATGTTCCAGGTAACACGTTACTAAGCATAGTCGTATTAATGACTCATGCCAGTTGAAGAACCAGTACCAAAGTACCAGGATCAAAAAGAACCCTGTTTCTTTTCAGAAAATGAAAATGAAAAACAACAAATTCTCATTAACAATTATATAATTCACTTAATTTCCCCAAAAAATTAGATTAAAAGTATTTGTGTGATAGAATGTTGTAATAATAAGATAATAATAAAGGTGAATGCCTGTTAACACAATGTGATTAAAATCAAGATATTCCACATAGATTACTTCCAGTTTTGCTCATTGTGAATATGACTTTATGGAGGTTAATGTGGCCTGGAAATGATATTTACATGGCGGTGTCTTATTTAGCACAAAGTCTTATCTGGGTTAATATAGGAATACTGAAAAAACTGACCGCTCCTGTCAACACTTCAGCTGAGGATTTCTGCTTTGAAAACTGCAGAGCACTACTCTCATCCTCAGAAAGGCAAGGTCAGACAGGCCAAACCATTCTACACAGACAATGTGGACGAACCGTTCCTAAATGCTAGCTGGGTGGAGCTGCAGCAAGTTATACAAGCTAGAATGAGCAGAATGAGAGTGTTTTCCTCTAGCTGCTACAATGGCAGACGTGACATGTTCTACTGAAGCATGAATTCACATTCTGGGAGCCTTAATGTCTTATCCATAGATGTTAAACTACAGTACAAGAGGATACATTTTATTTGGAGATATCCCATCAGAAATACCTGTGCATATGGGTCTGCAATCTTAATTTTTCACGTGTTTCCTTGTAAATCACTAGGTGAGATGGTCCACTGCCGCCAAGTTTCCCTGTTACCGGGTTCTGGCTGATCAGGGCAAATGTATGAAAAACGAGAAAAAGGGTGGAATTTGCCAATTTTGTTCCCCCTTCAAAAATCCATCTGGCATCCATTTAGCGCCACCAAGTGTTTATGAAACACAGTTACAACTACCACCAGCTATAGAATAAGCAACACCAGGCTTTAGATAAGTGCCACCCAGTAAAAAGTGGCACTATTTAAGGCCTGTAGGAGTCTAATAATGATCTCCTCTCTCAGCCAATGAATCTGAATGTTTTTCTACCAGTGAGCAAATGTCATAAATGGCATTTTACTTATCAGCAACTGATCCTGGCTTTGCACTTTGTTTGCAGCTTAGACCAACAAGCGAGATCTTATGAGCTACTGCCTTTAAGTTACCTGGATGATCTGATTTAGTCAGATGAGGCTGTTTATAAAATCAGGTTTTGTGTTAGAGCAGAGCGACAGTCTAGAAATGCTTTAAGTGACCAGTCAACCAGTTGACATTTGGTCTTAATGGTCTGATTTTCAGTCTCAGTTTCTGACACATTTAGCCATCCGATAGAAAAAATATGTGGATGAGAGCAACTTTACTGGGAATTCAGTTGTATAAATATACACTATCACTGCTTTTAATGAAAGATGGGATTTTGGAGCATGTACAGAGTATCTGGGCACATTTGAGTCTGAGTTTTTTTACATGCAGGTATGATTCGGTCCCCAACCACATTATCTGGGTGTGTTGGTCCAGTTTGGAAACTTTTTCAGTCAGACTAACATGTTTATATGCACTTCAAAAGTTCAGTTTCGGTCTTGTTTGCTGTCCCACAGCCTGGCAGTGGACCATCATTTCTGACAGAAAGAGTTTGATTCTGACTCATTCCATTGCTTAAGATTTGTGCTCCTGTCAGATTCGGAGCCTCTATGTGAGATGCTTTGGTTAGTAGAGATGTGATTTTCAAACTTACTTCAGCATCATTCCTGTAACTGAAAGCTGACATTCTCCTTCCCATTGATGTCAACACCAGATGTCGGTGGTTCTCTTGTTTAGTGTGAGTGAGGCTGATGGATTCTTATTGTTGCTTTTGTAGATTGATTTATTTCTTTCCTTGTCAAATTATCGGCAAGTTGCGTATTTTCTCCTTACAGTCTAGTTTTAGCTTACATATGTTGGTAATGGATGTTTTATCTTTTGCATACTTGTGTGTGTGTCTACGCAGGGAGACTATGCAGCTGCTAGGATGTACTACCAACAGGCCCTGCTTCTGAGTCCTGGTTCCAAACTGTTGAAGGAAAACCTGGCAAAGCTGGACCGGCTGGAGAGGAGAGTGACAGGGGGGGCGTAGGTGGCCAGAGACCCTCTCGTGCTGCATCCTACTGCACACAGGTCAGGAGAGCAGGGCGCCATCTGCCCTACGTGAACCCAAATACCAGCAGCCAAGCTGCTAGATCAAGCCGACCTGTTCCAAATAAAGCCTGCCTGTGTAAGAGCAGAAGAGGAGGGGGAACCAATGCGGACTGCAGGGTTTTCAGGGGTGGAGCGGGTGTGCTGGAGGCAAAGAGACTGATGAAGCCACAGTTCACATTGCTTTGCTGTGGTAAACAGAAGGAGATGGATGGTTGAACAGCACTGGAAGCTCCTTGTGTGCATCAGCTCTTCTTCATCATGCACATTTGCTCCACACATCTGTGTCTGATTTCTTTACTTTCATGTGTAGCCATGTCCTTAATGGCATTTAATGATGGTTTGTAATTCAGCTGTCTCCTCTGCCTTGAAGATCTCCTCATGCATTTCTATTAGTGCAGCGAAAGTTTGTGAAAAATGTGACTGTCATGAAGAGAATTTGTGTGAGAGTTGTTTCTTGACTTTTTGGGAATAGTTCAGACGTCCACTTACAAGCTTTATGGAGCTTTCAAACACGTCCTATTCGAGACCGGAGGTGCCTCATGAAAAGACTCATGACTTTGATAGAATTAGTCTGCTGACTTTACATTATTCTGAGTGGATATTTTTATGAATGAAAGCTACAAACAAATGGGGCAGGTGCGGTTAGTTAGGATTTAATCAGTTAAGAGGCCTCAGTTTCTACTGTGTCTCATCTCCCGTCAGGATGACGTTCCAAACCCTGAAGATTAAAGAGTTCATCTTAAAGATTGCTGGGTACTTCCAACCACAGATGGAGATGCGGTGTACGTTGTTTCACTGTAACGTTGAGAGTCAACAAACTGAACTACTAAAGCACCCTGTCCGCTTGTGATGCAAATTAGCCAAGAGGTTGGCCTTTTTTGCACAAAACATGTTTTTAATATTGAACCATGTATTTAAACTTGCAGCCAAAATTGAATATGTCAATGAGACTAACAACTAACTTCACAACGTCACAAAAACACACCTGTACCAAATCAGAGGAGTGTGTTTCGGTATCTTTTCAAGTTCAGCATCAAATTCAGTGGTTCAATCTGCAGCATGTCCTTGTGTTGAAGTGTCCTTGGGCAAGACGCTGAACCATACACTTCCCCCGATATATTCATGGATGTTTGATTGTAGTGAAAAACCATCAAATATACATAAAAAGAATGCTGTGAGTGTTTGTGTGAATGGGTAAAGGCATTGTAAAGCACATTGATAGAACCTAGACATGCTTAAAATGGTGTTATGTATGTTCAGACCATTTTCCATTCCGCAGCTCCTCCTCCTACATGGAATACAGAGGAACACCATCAGGTGAGATGGCTCGTGCACTTTCAGCAGGTCTTCCAGCAGTAACAACTTCACTCCTCTGACGTGTCGTTGTGTTCTGGCCAAGCCAACACAAATGCTTTTCTGCTGAGGAATCTGTGCACAGCTTCTGCAGTGAAACCAAAGCATTCGAGTTCAGGATAAAAGCAGCAGCATCTGAGCTTTTTGCTCCTGTTTCAGCTGGCCTATCATATGGATTAGTTCAGGGAGACTTGCTGCTAAGAAAAAGAATTGCAGTAGTCGCAATACTGCCGGCATGAAATCTATTCCATTATTGTTTTTTTTTTACTTCTTATTTATTTAGCACGACTGACTGTCTCTGCATTTATTCCCAGTGTAAATGTGGTCAGGACATGAGTCTGATTCCACGACTGATATGAATGGAGGCTTTATTATCTGAAGCCTATGACAGTCTCTGTTACATCGATACTTGATTCAGACAAGGACAGACTATAAACTTTTATATAGTGACATAAAATGTAAGCAATATCAGAAGCGTGTAAAAACTCCATATACTCCAGGATAACTGACTTGCAGAAATGATCAGATATGTGACGCGGGTCTACAGCAAAGATCAACTTTAACCTGAGAGGAGTGTTACAAACTCTCAGAATGACATCCAGAAGACTGTAATACATATTTAACAGCTCCAGAAAGCTAGTAGGTGGTCCTTTGGGCTTCTGCTTTTGTGTCTCAATGGAGAAATAAGAAAAAACAAGATGCTATCTGTTGCTATCTGTCAGCAAATGCAACAAAGGCTACATGTGTAAAGCTCTCTTATGTAGTTATGAAATATAAAATGACTAATGACTGCAGCTTCTTCTGGAGCCAATCGCATCTATGTTCACCTGACCTCCATAAGTGTCCCGAGGCCAAGCTCATGAGCCTTCTGTAGCTATAATAAGCTCCTGTTTGTACTCTAATTCAACTGATGGCTTCATATGTATCATCCTCAGAATACTTCTGTTTGGGTGTTCCTTGTGATTTTGTTGACAGTGATGTGTATTCTGTGTTGTGGAGTGGAGTGACAACTGAATGAAAATGAAGCGACCCGTGCAATGACTGACTTGCACCAAGAAAATAAAGTATATGTTTTATTACATGGTGTCTGGAGTCGTTCTAACTAAATGTCTTAACTTTAGATTTCATTATGGAGCAGCTGAGCAACACGATGGTGTGGTCCAAAGCTGGGTTAACTACCTCTCACCCAGTGACAGCTGGGTGAGGCTCCTGCTCCTCTGCAACCCTGAACAGGGTGAAGCTGGTAGAGAATGAATGGATGGGTGGGTGGATGGATGTGCAGCATTATTTCTTATTCTGCATCTCATTGGCAGAACTCCAATAAACTCAAAGAAAACTCCAAACAAAATCCCAAATCTGAACAAGAGATCACAAACAAGACTAAAAAACTACTGACAACGAAAACTCAGGAGATTAAGCAATAAGAGGACATAATCAACTAATCGGAAACACATGCAACAAGAAAGAACAAAAAGAAGTGTAACAGGAAACTGACTTTCAAAATAAGTCAGGAAAACACAAAAAGAATAAAAATCTAGTAACAAAAACCAGGAAGAAAAATGGACTGAGGACAGATACTAGTGAATATGGGTAACTGAGAATGAATTAGACACTGAACTAAGGTCAGGACTGAGAAAGACGAGGAATACATGCTCAAGAAAACATGAAGAAAAATACCAACAGAATGAACACATGACGCTAAAGAAGGAACAGAAGTCAAAACAGAACGTAAATGTAAACGGAGTTTCACAAAGGCGACTAAACACTAGAACAAAGTATGCAAGGAACACTGATATGAAACAAAACCAAAGGACTACAACAGCAAAAGTTGGCAAGACAGAATAAACAAGGATCTGAAGACCACTGACTTCAAAAAGTCGAATCAAATCAAACACTGAAAAAACCCAAACTAAAACAGAAAATCCAAAGACTCACACACAAGAAAGCTCATACTGATCACACTCCATTGTTTCAACATGACGTCATGAAGAGGGAGGTCAGGGTTGTTCTTTATATTCGTTAACTAATTCGTTAATGCGCAGCATTATTCTTTTTACACTCGTCCCTAATTATAAGCTTTATCAAAAAGGAACATTTTAAGCCTAATCTAAAATCAGAGGATATCTGCTTCCTGGACCCATACTGGCAGCTGGGTCCACAGGAGAGGGCTCTGCCTCCCATTCTACTTCTTTAAGATCTAATGGAGCTTGGTCATTAAGAGCTTTATATGTGAGGAGAAGGTTTTTAAATTCTATCCTGAATTAACAGGGAGCCAATGAGGACAAGCTAAAGCTGGAGAAATATGATCTCTCTGGTTAATTCTACTAAAGAACTAGCAACTAACTGGCTGCAGCAGTTTGGATCAGCTGGAGGCCTTTCATACATTTTTTAGGACAACCAATAATAAGGAATTCCAGTAGTCCACTATTGAAGTATAGATGCATCTAGATGATTTAAAAATGACTCCTAAGCTCCTCCTCACTGCTGTAACAGAAGCCAAGAAAATGCCATCCAGAGTAACTATATTGCTCAAAAATAAAAGGGAACACCTAAACGACACAATGTAACTCCAAGTCAATCCCACTTCTGTGAAATCAACCTGTCCAGTTAGGAAGCAATTAGCGAGACAAACCGTATTAAGGAGTGGTTCTGCAGGTGGTGACCACAGACCATTTCTCTGTTCTCATCCTTTCTGGTTGATGTTTTGGTCACTTTTGCATTTTGTCAGCGCTCTCACCCCAAGAGGCAGCATGAGGCGGTGTCTACAACCCAGAGAAGTTGCTCAGGTAGTGCAGCTCATCCAAGATGGCACATTAATGCGAGCTGTGGCAAGAAGGTTTGCTGACTACCCAGTTTTTGCCACAGAACATGCTTATCAAGTTTTCTCATTTTGTAAATAAATCCTTTTACTTACAGAAAAACACACCTTAACAGACTTTTGTTTACATTAATGAACTGGAATCAGTCAGAAAAATATGACTTAAACCAGCCTGATGCAGTTCCTTTTTTCCCAATAACATGTTCAGGCCTCTGTCATAAAATGTTGTGATTGATCAGATTAAATGCAGCACTTAGATCCAGATCCAAATAAGCACAGACACAAGTCCGCTCTCAGAAGCCAAAAGGAGATCATTGGTAACTTTCACCAGTGCTGTTTCTGTGCTATGATGCACTCTGAATCCTGAACATTTTTTCCAAGAGCTTTAGATATGAAAGGGCGATTGGATATAGGTCTAAAACTAGCTAACAGTCCTGTATTAATAGGTTTAATTAAAGCAATCTCAAAAGTCTCAAAAGATAGAACGATTAACCCAATTATGGAAGTATTGATTAAGGTAAAAACTTATTTAACAGTCTGGTTAGAATTGGGTCTAAAAAATACATGTTTATATAATGATCAGGCATTATTTTGGACAATATCTTACTGAGATTAAAGGTCATAACTGTGAAAAATATCCAATTTCTATGAGATTTTGAGAATTTATTATGACTGTATTTTGTCTTAATTAAAAATAAATATTCTCAAAATGAAGAGATAATAAATTATCATTAAGAAGCACACAATATGTTTTCACATAAGCGAATTCACGGTGCGTGCCAAAAGATTTTAAAATCTATTAAAATCTATTCCATTATCTGATTTTACCGGCCACTCCTTCCAAATCCATTGATAGGAAGTTGGACATTTTCCATCTCCGTTGCACAACTGCCGCCCTATAACACAAAGAGAGGAGGCATTACACACTGACCAAAGCCACTGAATGTACGCTTAATGATGACTTTCCATAATTTCATCTTTACTTACTAAATGGATTTGTTGTTCCACAACAGGAACAAAACATGTATCGTGTGACAAATTCTTAAAGCAGCAATGATATCAAAAAGCAGGATATCCTTTGTATGCAGGATACACTTTGGTATTGTTCAAAAATGGCTCAGGCATTAAGTAGACAGTAAGATAATCAACTTAACCTTCAACTGGATGATAAAATTAAATTCCAACTCTGCTTTGAGGGACAAGGAGCAGTATCTGTGAGTGGTTGATAATTAGCCTGAGGAGCACACAAGCTAACGATGTTACAGTACATTTCTTTCATTATGATGGCAATGTGTTGCACACGCATGCACCCATTCGTTTTTCATTCTCAAGAAGCCCATAAGTTCACAACACATCACACCACACTTCATCATTGTACACAAAAAACTTGGCTCCAAATATCTTTGCAAAAATATTGGTTACACGCAGGATGCTGCTATTGTGCTTGGAATACTTGGAACCACCCAGCTGTGTTTACTTGGCAGTGTTTCACTAACACTACTAACAGAAACAGGATCTCTTTAAGGACTGAGAAGGAGCTCTACAGTCCCACCCATTAGCCCTCCAACAATGTTTCAATGCAAAAAAGATAATCATCAGATAACTATGGCACACAGCCTGTTCTCAGAGAAAGTTCATCAGAAATAATATTTGTGTGGGAAGGAAGCCCTCCTCCAGGAAGGATTTTACAGAGCCTCCTGCTTACTGAAGCACAGAAGAAAGGTGACGACAGTCCTTCAAAAGCAGTCTTTTTTCAGCTTGACTTCAATACATTCAACTCAGCCAGGACTCCCTTGAAAAAGAGAATGCTAATCTCAGTGGGATCTTTTTCCTGGTTAAATAAAGGTTTGATAAAATAATAACTTTGACTCATTTCTCGAGTTTTCTAATTTGCAAACACAAATCCCTTTGATATACTTGATATACACAAATTGTTATGAATGAAAAATATGCCTGCAGGAATTCCCATTAAACTACAATATAACTATTTCCAATAAGACAGTAGAGGAGTGATTTCTTTGCAGCCTTGGGAGCGTAACCCAAGGATTAGATAACTGAGCATGCAGTGAATCAACATCGCTCCCCTGGATTTTTGCACAAAGTGTTTTGCATTGACAAGATCATAAAGTTGTGTAGGAGGAAAGTTTCGATAGCTGCTCTCTGTTGCATTGGCACATGGCAGTAAAGAAAATTCTAATGAAATTGATTCTTTCAAATTGGTTATAGCATTTTCTTGACACCAACTATGAGGACATTTCTCCTGAGATTTTTGTCTGTGTCTGTGTAGTCAAGTGATATAAACTCAAAAATGATAAAAAAAATGCTCAAATAAGACAGTGTTATGAGGAAATACTATTAGGTGTTCACTCTCAATGCCACTAAATTGTGCTTAAAAGCTTCGTACAATAAATCTGTCAACTGTTGTCATCCAAAGTGAAGGCTGCACAGCCTTGTGAGAATCAATTTGATGCAGACTGATTGGCCACACTTTATCCGCTATAACTCTGTTAGATTGAACCTGTAATTGAACGGCTCCACGTCTGCCAGTGTAGGGAAAAGGTGAACAATATCTCCCATGTGACTCGATAGAGCAAGAGAGCAGTATCACCTCTGATGAGCAATGGCCAGCAGTAGAAATGACAATCACTCATGACTCTGCGACCCTTATCTGTCTAGCCTGTGGCAAATTAAAGCACTACATAATGACAACAGATGGGGGATCTTTCCTTGTTTTGCAGATAATGGCTTGTGATATGGAGAAATGCTGATGTTATAGGGCCGTTCTCCTGCTTTTTTGCTATAAATCATATGTAAAAGCCTATTTTCATATAAATGTGTGTTATTCTTTAACTGCCTTTTTCAGTCTGGTATTGTGAATTATTGAATTTAGTTCACATGTTGCCTGACCTCTCCTCCCGCAGGGGGGAGCTTGTATGGTTTGTGAAGATCCTTTCACACCTGCAGCATCTCAACTTTCAGCCAGATTAAGCCACTGACTGTGAAAATTCTTTGTCTTGACCCTCTTAGCAGTCGCCGTTTTCTTATTTATTTTGTGTCTGTGAACATTTTTGTGTCTGGCGACCACAAGCCTATTTTCCTTTTCCAGAGTGGCCTCATTTAGTTTTCTGGCTTTTTAATATAGGTCCGTTTTCTCCTATGAGAGTTTAAATAATTTTGTATTATTTTGCCCACATCCAAACTTCTCCTGGTTGTCAGATTCATCACCAACCCTAAAAGTGCGAGACAAATCAGAGAAGACCACTCAATATACAAACAATGGTGCGGCAGATGAGACAGCAGAACAAAGGCAGAACTAAATTTAGAGATACACCGTTTCCAGGAGAGCCCCCTCAACCCATCATGTTTTGGCTCAATCTGACCACCGGAGTTGGAACCGCCTAATTTAATCTTTAATCTTTTTATAAAGTTTAATATGTTACAACTTTTTTTTTTTCAATCAGGCCATATAGCTTCAAACTTAATCTCCAAGTAATTGCGTATCATCCATCATTTGTCATCTGAACATTCATCCATCCATTTTTCTATACCTGGAGCCAGTTAACCTGTTTGCCAATAAATGTGCATTCATGTGCAGAATTATAGAAATGGGGTTCTGGGAGTTCCCGAAGTATTTTAATCCATGTCGGTTCTCTATGCTGAGATAAAAAAAAAGTGTGTTAACTAAATAATTCTACAAGAACAAAGTAAATAAAGACACCTCAAAGATGATATTAGTATGCACTGTACTGCTGGTTGTACTTTGGCTGAGCTGTGCTGAGCGTTCTGGAAAACTTAATCCCGTCCTGTCCTGACCTTTCCTTTCGCACCTTCTTATTTGATAAAAACCAGTTGAGAAAGTTGACCTTTTTTACAGTTGAATATGATCTTCACAAAGTGCTGAATCTGTAAATGACATGAAATATGTTTGACTTCTTTTGTTCTCTTAGGCGGTAGAATCTGGTGCTTTAACATTCCAGTTGATTGTAAAAGCCAGGTCAGCGTTTCCCGAGGCAAAATGTTCTTAGTGGAGTTGCAAAGTGATTCAAAAACTCTCATGATAGACAGATCAAGATATCCAGATACCATGTCAGGATTAAGAGGACCAGAGTCTCACTCTGGTCTAGGCCTTGGGTCAAGGCTTGCATAGATAAAGAAGTTCAGCAGGGTGGCATCCAAACCAAACAGCTTTGCAATGAGCATAAAAATTGGGATTTAGCTCATTTTGTTACAGTGTTTTTTATTTGGCAGATTTCCTTCTGTTACAGAGAGTTTATGGCACATTTAACAGAAGACGGACATGTTATTGGATAGTACCGTGGAAGCACACCAGAAAATAATCTTGATTAGACTAAGTGGCATGTCACAGTGATGAGGATAATGTTCAGAGCAAATGATACAGAAATATTGGTGAGTGTATAAGCTGCAGCCTCTCCACTGACATTTACTGCTGCCCTTCATCACTGCGAGACAACAGCTCTCTGGAACTGAATTATCAGCTTTTAGTTACTGCTCATTATGATGATACAAGCCTGACAAGATGCATTGGGGCATGAGGTGAGTGAGGTCTTTGATAGCCTCTTTACTGTTCCCATGGTAACGCTGCTCGCCCTATGACTTACATCAGTGGGAATTAAAAAAAAAAAAACATTTAAGTGTAGTTGTGTAGTCCAGAGGATTCCTTTCAGTAATGAGGTGAAAAACTGCTAAATGGAGAAGGATTGGATGGAGTTCTTTATGAAGACTCTCTCCTGATGGTAACTGTCAGGATTGATTTCTCACTTGAGATTAGGACCCAAACACAGGACTTGCTGAATTGGTGAAGACAGATTGCTGAAGACAATCGTGACTTTGTTATAAATGAACATAAAGTGCTGCCAAGGCAGGAGAAGCAAAGAACCAAACTGAAAACCATCAAGGAACAAAACTATGGGGAAAACACAGGACTGGATGACAATGATCTGGCACAGAACTACGAAAACTGGGCTTCTGAAATACTGAGGGTCTCATCACAAATGAAAAACAGGTGTAAGTAATCAGTGACAAACACAGACAGGTGGAGGAGTCTGGTTGGAGGGAATTAATCCAAACAGAAAACAAAGATAGGTCCAAAAAACTGATCAAAGGCTGACAATGCTAGTCCAAAAGGCTGAATGCTTTTCGGTGGCCCGGCAGACACCACTCCAGGATATGGGCAGCAGGCTGGCAGATGGGCAGATAGGACCGGTGAGGCAGTGCCCGACAAGTAGGCAGGCAGGATACTCAGAGACGAGGTGCAGGGACCTCTCTAGTGGACGGCTAGGCAGGACAGGAGCCTCTCACACCATGTACACTAACCTTAACTACCTTAACTTCTGGTTAAGGTTAGTGTACATGGCTCAACTTAATTGTCCTGTGCCTGCTGAATCTTATCCACCAGCCAGGGAAGGATGATACAAATGGAAATGGAAAGCTTAATATGTTGTTCCAAAATGTTCTGTGTAAACAGGCTGTGCATGTTGTGTTACTTCAGCATTCTCTCAGCAGGAGATTAAACTGAGACAGGAAAAGCACAGGTGTCTCTGACCTTGTGGATCTTTTTTTTGTTGGTGTAACTGTTCTGCCGTCTCACATCCCAATCAGACGAGACTACTTCTCTACTGTCACCTTTAATTAGCTGGGCAATTTCTCTGTTTTATAAAATGGCATTTTACAAGCCAGCCTCCCAAAAAATTCTAATGCTGTATGAAATGTAAATGAAAGCAGAATACAGTGATTTGCAAATCTCATAAAGCAATATTTTATTCACAATAAAACAGGAAAAATGTGATTTGTATTTATTTTTTCATGCCTTTAATCTTGTTTTAACTGTTGTTCTTTTGACCCTTTTAAAAGTATTTTAGTTACTTTGTTATAACTCATGCTTTGTTATGTTTTTAATTTTAATCTTAGTTTTCTGGGGGGAGGGGGAGTTTATTCATTTAATGCTATTTAGATTATTTCAATGCATTTATTTATACAATGTTTTTACCTCATCTCCAGTCTTTTTCCTCATTCATAGCACTTCATTTTTATATTAAGTTCAGTTTTATATTGTGGGCTCAATGTGATGATCTATGTGTGTGTGCGTGTGGATGTGTGTGTGTGAGAGAGAGTGAGACTGATAGAAAGGGACTCTTATTTGTGTAAAGCACTTTGATTTACAAAAACTGTATGAAAAGTATTGTTTAAATAAATATTGTCAAAATCAGCTGGTTTTTTTCACTCTTTAATAAACTGAATCCACTTTCGTTGTAGCTTAATAATATATGAAAGATATGAAGGCTTATAGAATCTGATTTTATTCCATCATAGTCATAAACAAAACATGTCAGATCCGTCATCTTCACAAGAGCAAAACACACCATGTAAATGATGACCGAGTTGCTGCTGTTGATGATGGGTTGTAGAGGAGCTCCTTCCTTCTGTATCGTAAGGTATTTCCACACATGGAGGTTAAGAACTATAGAGAAGATAGTAAAAGTGTTTGTGTAGATTTGTGTTATGTTGTGTTTGTTTGAGTTGCTGAGAGATGTAGGATTAATGAGAGAGTTATTTATTTTATTTTTTTTGTTTAATTCCTTCAACTTTTAATGTACAAAGATCATATGTGAGCCTCTGCAGTGATCACTCCAAACCTATCAACGGCAGTAATGTGCTCACAAACGTTTGCTACCACTGTGAAAGAAGAGGAAGAAGAAGAACACGACGACGTCACAAGCGGAACTGTCAACATGGAAGACGGCAGAGAGGATTCCACGAATTCACTTCTGAAAGATGGTAAAAAGTGCTTTTAGAATTCTACAATTAAGAACTTACAATTGACTCGCCTCTCCTCAGTAAGCATGAATGGTTACATGTCCTGTTTGTTTTATACAAACCTGTGAAAGGGAAACATGAATGCACGTACCTTCCATGAGCACTGTCGTTTTAAATGAAAACTAAGAAACTACGAGAAAATAAGACAGCAAGTAAAGAGTTTCCAGCTGTTCAGCTGGGCTTTAGAGACGCTTAGAGCTGTTTCAGAGAGCACTCTTCAGGCTTAGTCACGGTTGGTTAATATTTGGGAAACTGCTGCTGTGTTTGCAGAGTGCTATACAGATTTCCTGGCAGACGACTTTGACGTAAAGACGTACACTGCGCAGGCCATTCATCATGCTATCATCACGGAGCAGTTGGCCAGACTGGCACAGGGCATCAGTCAGCTGGACAAAGAGCTACACAGCCAGGTACCTACCGACCCACCACACCAACACAGGGGGCCTGACCTCATCTGCACTCCACTAACTGCTTTCATCCATGTCATGGAATCTTTTCCTTGTGGACTTATTCAGGAGAACAGCAATCTCTCTGTCATGTATTCAAATAATCGGTTATACGTGCACACTTGCAGAACAGCCACAGCAGTCCGAGTTTGGCTGGGTGAAGGACCACACGTAGCCATCCATATTTAGAGCAACACTATATTGAAGTTTGTGAACTTTAAAACAACGTGCTTCTGACTCATTTTGAAGTGCACCAGCCTTAGTTATTCATATTAGAATTAAATTCTGTTTAATTTATGTAGTGAGAGAATTTTACTTGTATATGTTGTTGATGAGGATCCTTCCTGTTGGAGTTTGTATCATGTTCATGCCTCTATCACGTTCAGTTTTCTACAGTTGAAGTGCGAGGATTGACTGTGAAACCTTGCCACCAGTACTCCAACACATAGTAGATTGTATTTCTAACATTGCTGGCCACTTGCTTATGCGCGTCATATATGTTTAATTTGAACAGACAGCTCTTTCTTTTAACTTGAAACACGAGCTTGCTTCGACCAGGGGACACTGTGGAATCCCCCAACAGAGTATTTTTATTGTCTGTCTTTATTCCAGGTTGTGGCGAGACATGAAGACTTATTGTCTCAGGCTACAGGGATAGAGTCTCTTGAAGGTAAAAAAAAGAAAACCACTTCTCTGTTTGCTGTCAGTGTTTGTCTGAATGTCTCGTGGATTTGAAGCGATTTGTTGTTTAATTTCTTACACACGTCACTTCGTTGCAGCCTGTCCTGTCATAGTCAGAATTGGATCAGCAGTAAACTGGCTGATCTTACATTGAACCAGTATGTATTGCTGCCTGTCTAATGTAGTTACAGAATTACTGCTGACTATGTCCATTCCTTCTAAAGATTTGTACGTCGGGTTCTGTGATGTTTTTTATGTCATCACTGTGTTCATGCTCAGAAAACAGCTGCTAGTGTGCCTCTTAGCCGTCGCAGTTTTTGGCCTAAACCACAAGATGGAGCCAGCATTGCTGTGCAGTCTGTGAAGGAAGACGCTCTAAAATGCAGCATCTTGTTTGCAGGGGTTCTTCACATGATGCAGACTAGGATCAGTGCGCTACAGGCAGCGGTTGACAGGTAAGTGACACTGATGTGCTTGATGTTCGAACATGTCTCAGCTCCCATGCTGTTCTTGTGTTGTCGTCGGCCCGACAACATGTTCAGCCTCTAACAAAGTGAGCCCTAGAACTCATCCCTGATGCTCTACAAATGCTTTTACTGATAAAAGCAGTATGCTCTTTTTTTAATCTATTTTAGTCCAGTCATGTTTAAGGTGGTATTCAGGGATGTCGCAATACTCTCGCTTATGTGTTTTCTACAAGTATGATTGAATTTATATTCCAGACAGCCAACATCTGTGAAATGATGGGGATATTAAGTACCATCATGTCTTCAGTGCTCTCAGGACATCCCTTGTTATTAATGGATGGTTGTTATGCTTTCTGACACATAGATACAACCTCGGTTGCATCGCAGTTTTGTTCTACTCTTATTTATGGTAACTCTCGGTGCCACGAATAACCAGTGGAAGAGCTCTCTAATGATTCAGATTTTTTGGAAGCAGTTTATCTCAGAGGCTTCCACACATCAAGTATCCCACCATGCATCTGTACACCAGCGTCTCCTCCTGTTCGTCTCCACGGAGACTGTACACATTACAGGCTGCGTGTTCATCTGCTGCAGATAAAACAGGAGTTGTTGGTCCTGATGCGATGTGTGAGCTGATGGTAGTTTTGGCTGCTGGTTTATAATCCATCCATTAAACCATTTCTTCGTAGCTCCGCAGGGACGTTGCAGAGCTTACTTTCTTAATTCAGCAGTGTTTGTTCGTCACCTGATTACAGAATGAGGTCGCCAAATGAAACTTCTTCCCTGCTTTACTGTCTGAATGACTTTTTTCATAAATTCTCAGTGATGGAGATGCTTACCTACACACAGCTTCAGTCATGAATCTGGCTCCTGGGTCTGCACTCCTGGGTCGGATCAGTGTCTCAGCAAGGTGACTTCAGGTTCAGCTCTGGGCTTTCAGTATCCTGAAGCCGCTTCACTTTTCATTGAGATGTGTTGCCTTGGCAACTTGTGCTGGAAACCTAACCTGCTCCGGAACAGAGATCAACACTTGAAGTAGCATCCCCTCCTGACCAATCAGTTCTCATAGAAAAGGAAAAAAAAAAAAAAAGGAAATTGGTGTGTGGAGAGTCTCAACTCTCACGATGAAGCTTCATGGGAGATATGTAAGTGCTTTGTGAGATCCGATTGTGAGGGTTGGTGAAGCCGGATAACCTGAATAACCTGGATGTTGAACTTGATCCATAATACAGGCCCGTGTGAAACCTGGACACTGTTATCCTCCTGCAGGATGGGTGGAGCTGGGCTGAAATCTGTGAAATTTGTGTCTAGAATATAACAGGGCGTCAAGCTTTTGACTGGAAGGACAAAATTCCTGTCGTGGAACTGATCTCTGAATGTCTCTCCAGGATAAGGACAAAGATCGTTGACCCGTACAACAAGATTGTGGCCAGGATCACCCAGTTAGCCAGACTGCAGGTAATTCACTGAATTTACTCAACCTACTTGATGTTATAACAGTACATTGATATTTTGTTTGCTTCTCATCTGAAAAGCTAAAGAACAGTTCTTTGTTCGCTGTACTACGACACGGCGCCTTCCCAATCCCACAGAAATGCACAGTGTAGGTGAGAGGGTCAGCGTTTGTTTCTGTGTAGGCCAGATATTTGTTGTGCAGAGCCGCGAGCTGCAGCACACGCAGCTCGGTAAGAACACTCAGCTGCTCCCCACCTGTTTGTGCAGCTAAGGAGAATTACGATTAAATATTGATGAAACAGTGGCTGTAAAAAGGTCAGCGTGATCCCGAGGCCGCTCTCTGGGGCTCTGTGCTGCTCACACTCTCTGTGTGGTGACAGATTGTTCTCGGTCTCTCTTGCTAAGGCCTGCAGTGTGAGTGAATGTGACTGAAACAACTGCCAGTCAGACCCAATCCCCACTTCCATCTTCCTCTCTGTCTGCTGCAGATGATACATGAATACTGTGGATATTTAACTTCATTGCTTTGTCCATCATTAGGTTGTAGAATTAACTCTCAGGTCTGATGATGATGGATGTTTCACTGTTGTGGAGAGCTCACGTCTCAGATGATTTGCTTGTCTGTATCCACACACATCACTTATCTAACCCTGTGCTGACATTCTCCTTCTGTTATTTTGATTTCATCCCATCCTCTTCTTTTCTCCATTACTTCACGGTCATGGTAGCTGATTGATAGACATGAGGTTGCTTTTCATCCATAATGTTTGGGACTACCGGCTTCATCCTGCAACAAGATAAGGATCCCAAACATGCAGCTAAGGCAACAGAGTTTCTCAAAGCTACAAAAATAGAACATTCTTGAATGCCAAGTCAGTCACCTGATTTAAATCCAATTGAGCGTGTCTTCTATATGCTGAAGAAGAAATGAAAGGGACAAGCCCCTGGAACAAGCAGGGGTTTTTGATGGGTGCAGCAGAGGCTTGGCAGAGCATCACCAGAGAAGATGCTCAGCATGTGGCGATGTCATCAATCACTGACTTCATGTACTGCTTTAATGTACCTGCCTTTATCCAAACCAGGCCACCAAATAAGATTAGAAGAAGAGAAAATCCCTTAGTGGAGAGAGCAGGCAGTCTGAATTCTTTTTGCAAATTTTCAATTGTAATTTATTAAGCATTTTTCAGGATATTTGTACTTGACAAGTAAAACGAGTTGTGTCCTTTGTGCATTTTCACTATGACTCAGGGCTGTTTGGGCTGATTAAAATGGCTTATTGAGAAACCTTTGAAAGGAATAGAAAGACATCCACTGGTGTGGAGCATTACGTGGAATGAAAGATGATATTGTGTGTTCAAGTACATATTCGGAAAATGAATCATTGTGCTCCAGGTGGCCTGCGACCTGCTGCGGAGGATCATTCGCATCTTGTACCTGAGCAAGAGGCTGCAGGGCCAGCTGCAGGGGGGCAGCAGGGAGATCACCAAGGCTGCTCAGAGCCTCAACGAACTGGGTAAGGGCAACTATGTCTGTCCACGTCTACTATTCAATTAGCTTAGCAGAAACACAGAACTCCTTCAGCATATGTAAATGTGCTGCGTTCAGACAGAAGCTCAGAGATTTTAATCCGAGTCAGAATGGATGGCTGTAGCAAGTATATCACTCCTTACACATGAGAAACTGCTGTTTTTATTTTTTTTAATGTAGGAGCAAACACAAGGTGAGATGTTTGGCTGCAGAAAACGTATGAGGAGCAGTGGCATGTTACAGCAGAGGTTGGCTGTGTGGGGGTGTAGAGGATCACAGGAGGAGGCGTTCATGTGGCAGCTCCAGTGCAGACAGGACTGTTGACCTTTAAATCAGAGCCCGAGGCCTGTTGTGTCATGTGAAGGGTGTGCAGCGGTGTGCTCTGTGATGGCTCAACACATTAAACACTATCCAGACCCTCAACGAGACTTAAACATAAACAGAAAAAGTTCATTCTAACACTCAGACTTTTACGAGTCTTTGACAATTTCCTCAAACTCATACGTGACCTTATTTCTATTTAGTTGATTTAGTTGAGTCTTGTTTATTTCTTTAAACAACAACTTACTGTCCTAGCCTTAAGCCGGCATCATGTTCTTCCCCCCAGTTTTGTCTTTGTTGAATCTATCCCCTTCCGCAGTTGGGGCCAAATCTCAGTTTTACCCCACATTTCTTGACAATATTTTCTCTTTTTCTCTCCGCCTCTGAATCTTGTCGTCAGTTACTGTCACTTCCACTCTCTCCAGACACACTTTTGCATCCTAAATGTATAGAGCACATTGGAAAGGCATTTGGGGGGGGGCGCTGTCGACCCTTGTGTTCAAGTTTCTTGCAGGGTCAGAGCTCATTGCACTTTAAAACAAATGAATGAAGGAAAAACGCCACTTACCTGAAGAGTAAAGAAACAGTGGGGATTCTCAAAAATGTACAAGTTTAAAGGACATCTAACACACACACACACACACACACACACAGACACACACACACACACACAGAGGCTTTATGTCTCCAGAAGTAGAGCAGGACCAGTCTTCTACACGTAGCTCCAAAGCAAACTCCGGTCAGCTTTCATGTACCGGTCGACAGTCTTCTCTCTGGTCACCTGTGCGGTGTGGTAGCTCTGGTTTGTTTTTTCCTAGAAATACATATCTAGAGTGGGTGTCATACTTTATCGCGCACTCTCCTCTCTGGCCACTGGGCTGCCAGCCCATCATGAAACACCTAGTGTGAGCTGGATGCTGCCGCCCATCAATGAGCTTCTGTTCAGAGCTGCAGCTCAGCTCTGTGGGCCGATACAAAACAAGCTCTTATCTGACACGTGCTTTACATGTGGATGTGGCGCGGTGCTTAAAGCTGCTTTTGCAGGCATTCATGAGCTTTGAGCTACATTTGCCACAGGATCTTTTTTTTTTCTGACTTTGTTTGGACAGCCAGGTTCAAAGCGACCTTTCTGTTTAAGATCTCTTAAACTGCTTGAAATATCCAGCAAAATGGTGCATCTTCTCTGTCATTTAGTCTAACCAACTTGTTTCAGCCACTAGAAAAGTGTGTGTGTGTGTTTTGATAAGCTGTATTGAGACTCTGGAAGTTGATTCCTCATCGTATAATGTGCTCTGGCATTGATTCAGTTTACAGAGGATATGAGGGCGATGATTTCTGCGAACTATTAGATGCTATTCTAATCCCTCCCTGATAATGTCTTATGATGAGGTACCAGCCCAATCTGAGCCACCTCTCTTAGTCTTGTCTGCAGCCAGAATTTTTGACCTCAGCTAACAATAGTCTGGTTGGTGGCGAGGCGAGATGGTATGAGGCTGTTGTCAGCAAATGAAAAGTGATACTGATGCCCGTCTCTACCATCAGCCCTCCATATGCCACACTACTCTTACTTATCACAGGGCAGTAAGTGAAAGAGAGCAGGTTCAGAGGGACAAGTGTTTTCAGCACCATGTGAGTACGTCTCATGCCACACGCACAGATGCAATAGACATCCAGGTTTACTCGAATTCCAGCAGCCTCTTAAAGCTTTTAAATAAAGTTATTATCCTCAGGGCGCTCCATCATGACTCTTCTGGCTGATACAGTGTGAGTGTCTGGTCTTCCAGTAGCTTCAACGACTTCTCAAGTGAACTTTGCTGCTTTTCATTTGGTTGTAGAATCTCCTCAGATGGGCTACACAGCCCTGCATGTTTTCTGTGTCCTTGCTCCAACATGCTTGATTCAAATAAACGGGTCAACTCTTCAGCTCTTTAAGCTCCGCAGAAGGCTGACGCAGAGCCAGTCATTTGAACCAGGTGCGCTGGAGCAGGGAAACATGTAAAACATGCAGGGCAGTGTGCCTTGAGGACCACATTTCTTCCAGGAGGATGATGGTTCACCACAGTTCTTAAGTCAGTTTTAGCATTTTCAGCACTCCTCAGTTGCTGTTTGGTCGATGCAGACTTTATATATACTATATCATCTATAGACATGATCTCCTACAGATACAGATGTACTAAAAGTTTACTTATATACTGTATATCTATATATAATATGTGTGTGTGTGTTTGTTATGTGATTAGAATGTTTAGCCCTGATGCAGACTGCAATAGGGCTCTTGGTTTTTAAATAAAATCAAGTTAGATTAGAGACAATTGTGTTTAAATATTAGAGTCAATCTGCTGGCTTTCTCTGCTCACATGAGAGGAGGATGACTTCACATCTGTTGGTAAAGAATCAGATTTGCACAGCGGTAACAGCTGTCCGTCTGCACGCTGCCTTAGCATTAGCCACACTCTTGTCAGGCAGTGGTTGTGCTACATGTGTTTGAGTGGTTATCCACCATGTAGGAGGTGGGTGCTTTGATATATCCCATCTATGGGTCAAAGTGTTCTTGGGGGAGACACTGATGGACCCCTAAAGTGCTCATCAGTGCGTTTGTGTGTGATAAAAAATGGCACTATGGGGCTGATCGTCTCTCTTTGAGATGCTGTCATGCTTGAAAACTTAGCGTTTGTCAAAGACTCTCCTTTGTTTGAGTTGGAGCTTGCTGACCAGTGCAACCCCAAGCTGTACACCCCCCCCCCCCCCAACCCCTCCACACGCCTAAGCAAATCCGAGAAAGCTCTCCCCTGTTCTGAAATAATTACAGACTGTTCTGTACAGCTAATCTAGAAGTACCCAATATTAAGAATTGAACAACTAGAAATAATCATGCCATGTCTACTTAGAAAATAGCTTTTTAATAAACCATACAAAGGCCCTGAATCAGGCTCAGTAGTTCTTACATGACACTTTAATTTTCATTGCACTGATGTCTCTGACAGATTGTGACACACACACAGACCTCTTCTGCACTACAGCTGTCAGACTGAGTTGAGACAAACTCATTCAGTTGTCAGTATGACGATAAGCGTCTTCTATTCACGGCTCATGGTGAATCGAAACCTCTTTGGGAAAATAGGCTTGAGATGGCGTAAAGCAGTGGGTTAAGTTAATGTTTCAGTGGTTAAAGTGGAGGTGTGTTGTCGCCGTTGTGTAAAACACTGGCGGCTAACATTTTTCAAGCACCCTGCCAGAGAAAAAAGCTATGTGGTCACGGGCCATAGAACCGTAAAAATGTGTAATCCTAGTTTTATTTCTTTGTTTTTCTTTTAGTTGATTGATGTTTTATGATGTCCTCTGAAAGATCTACATTGAATTTAGCTGCACAGATATTTTCATTGCTGCTTACCTTGGACATCACACAGTGATGATTTAGTGAACCAGTCACCTGGTATTTTGATGAAGTAAAACTGGAATACTTTGTCATTACTTTGAAACAACACAAAGAACAGATGAGGGACGCCCTGAGGAGAGTGAGGGGGAACTACATCTGACCCCTGCTCATCTGATGCCCTGTGTCCTGCATTCACTTGCACGGGAGCTCGCAGCAGACAGCCGCACTGACACACGCTGTGCCTTTAGTTGTTTATTACAAACGGTACAATGGTACAATATTAAAGTGTTCTATGACTGTAGACATGTGTCTCACACTGCATTACATCAACAGCATTAACAGCACGTGCTGCTGCAGCTTAGATACAGAGTTGTAACTGAACAGTCTTTGATGGCACTCCACAATAAATAACCCCCCCCCCTCATACATCTGACACTTAGTTTTAGACTTCTTTTTTGGGAGGGGGAAAGAAATCCACTTCAAAGACAGCCGTGAAACTCAAGTTTTCAGCCAGTGGTAGTTTCTCTTTTGACATTTTCTTTGTTCTCAATCAACATATTTTCTTTTGAAGCCAGCATTTTAGTTCTTATTTAGTCCGATTTCCAACTTGTATGCGCTCCATTGTTTAATAGCTTCACGTATACAGTTCTCTTTCCATCGCTCCGTTTTGATTGAACAGCGACCAATTTCTCCCCTTAAAAAACGCACAACATTGGCTGTTACTTCCTTCTTCTGTGTTGAGACTGTATTTTCCACATATTTACACTTCAGTTCATCCGTCACTCTGCATCCTGTGAGCAAAGGCATTTCTGTCTGGCCTCTGTGTCCTCGAAGGTGACCTTCTTGTTTCTCCTGGGGTCAATCCATGAGTTATGAATGACCACATTGTTTGGCGTGGGCTCAGCTTCGACCACAGACACCACCCTCTTCTTCATCTTGCTCTTTAGAACTTTTTGGAACTTCTGTCTGGTGAAGGCATAGAGGAGTGGATGAAAGATGGTGGTTCCATACGCCATCACCAGGAAGCCCAAGCGCAGGCGAACAGTCAGGTCACTGGGTCCAGTGCTCAGGATGATGGTGTTTAACACAGTTATTGGAGTCCAGCAAAGGAGGAAAGTGGAGATGATCAGAAGAGACATCCTGAAGACTCGTTTTTGCCTTTCCCTTCTCTCCCGATGGCGCTTCACTGCTCGTCTTAGTGCAATTATGACCGATACTGACGCCCGCATGCCTAAAGGTGCATTCCCGCCTACCCTGACCCCTGTGCTGCTCTGTGAAGCGTCCGTCGACTCTGCTTGTGTCGCAGTGCTCAAAGAGATGGTGTTTTTGCTTTTTTGTTTCCTTTTAGGTAAGTTGTGCTGAAAGCGTGTTCCAATGCGAATGTTGAGTGCCTGAAGGATCTTGTAGTAAGTCACCAGCATTACCACGGCGGTGAAAAAGAATATAGGTATCTGTGCCAACAGGTGGTAGTACAAACCTGGCTCTGTGTAATATTCATTCGTCGGAGCCACTGCGGTTTGGTTCACAAGATCAGATCCAGAGCTGACGAAGAAGCCTACTTCCATGAACGGAACCAAGAAACTGAAAAAGGATAAAGTCCAAATGGATCCCAGCAGAGCCACAGCTCGGCTCATTGTTAGCACGCGGTTTGCTGGCCGTACAGAGATGTCATAACGGTCCACAGTGATGGCCAAGACATTAGCAGCAGTAGCCACACTTGCAAAGGAGACGCACGCCTCGTGGAAGCAGCAGATCATGGCTGTGTCGGCCTCCACAGGAAGTAACACCACCACAGTCGTCAGCGGGATGCAGCACACGCACACCTGGTGACAGACAGGAATTCAGGTCATGGCCCACATACAGTATATTTATTTAATCTTATGTGTGACAGTTTAGGACCAGAGGCAATGAGGAAATGCGTCCACAACCCTAACCAAGCAATGAGATTTTTGCCAGTGAAGAAGAAAAGTATTGAGTCAGATTTTTTTTTGTGTGTGTGACTTAATGCACATCGTTTCTCATCACTGCAGATTTTGGTAAACTTTGTAGTCACCTGTGAGACTTGTAAGGGCTTCTCGTCCACTAGTTGTTGAATGTGAACTGGGTCAAAGTGTTGAAGATCCGGTTTGCACATGTTTAATGATTTGTTGCCAGTTTGAAGTGATAGTACTGAGAGGCCATTTGTTTAACAGCACAAGTCATTTTTTTTACCAAAAAAACTCACCAACACATCCACCACATGCAGGTTCATGGTGATGATATTGGAGACGGAGCTGATGAGGTTCTGTTTCATACAATAGAGGACCAGCACAGTGAGGTTGGAGCTCAGGCCCAGCACCATCTCCAAAACCAGGAAGCCTGTCAGAGAAACCTTCCAACAGAAGGAACATGGTGGAATTGATGCCCTTCACTGCGACACAGTAGAAGGTGTCATGAAATCCGATGCTACCAGGGAAAAAGCTAACTGTAAAAGAGACTGGAGGTATACCTGGAAGCTGACTGGGTAAATGGCCTCAAAGTGGGTGGTGTCACGGTCGTAGAGGTCGGGTGTGTCGAGCACCGTCATGTTGCTCATGTTGGCGATAGAGATCAGCATCACGGATGTGTGCATTATCCTGATGGCAGGAAGAGGCCTGGAGAGTAGTGAGCAGAAGAGAAACATTCATCAGTTCTTACAGTCTGAGGTTTATTTAACAGTCACCAGATCAGTGATGTTGTTGCTGATAATGCTTTAGATTTTAGTTCACAGAGGGCTGCAAAAGCAGTGAGGACAAGGTTAGGACTGTGAGTCGTGGCTGTAGTGGTTTAATGTCGATATGAGGAAAACCCCACTGTATGTCACTAAAGTTCAGTAATACTTTTGGTATATACATCACAGTTTTTGTGTAGCATAGTCACAAGGCACTGTAGTATATAAACAAAGGATGTAGTAAAAAAAGAATCTGAATCCTGATGTCTGAAGCCAGATTTTCAAGATTTTAACGCATCAACAGAATCGAGTTTTTGGAGCTGAGCCTGAATAAAACAGATGCAAGGATACAAGCACACATTGTTTCTGGACTCTGGCTCTGTGAGGGTTTTGATGGAGTATCACGTAGTTTTATATCAGACTTTGACTCACCACTCTCTGCCATCAGTGTCCTCTCCCGCTCAGCAGCAATTAAAGGACCCACAGAGATCTTGCCGGATCATGTCAGATTATCCCACCATATAGTGACTTGACAAGGTCAGCCTTTACTTTTTCCTCTTGATTCTCAGCATTCTTTCTATGAACTGTGGATAACCTGATGGACTGCGACGCGTCTTCGCTGACCTGTAGTTTTGGGGATGATGGATCTACTCGGGCAAAGGGAGAAGCCTGTTTGTGAAACACAGAGGCAGCGCACACCCACCCTCACTGGGGGGCATGTGGTTTGCAACATCAGTGCGGTGCACTGAGATCAATAGTTTCTTTCATGCAAAGCTCTGGCTTGTCATTGTTCGTTGTGCTTGAACTGTTGTCTCCAGTGTCATCCCCGTCTGAAAACGATGCCAGTGCCAGAACAATCCTGCTCTCTCCACCAGTCCCTACTGTCTAGATATGAGATGACTTATCACTCTGGAGATGTAAGGGTCCTGATATAGTCCACAGCAGCTTCTGCAAGACCACAGTGCGTTTACAATTTCATATTCAGAGAAAAGGGACCCTCTTGGGAAGGAAGAGGGGTTTGAGTTGCACCTAAGGTCGGACACCCATGCTGCAGGTCATGCGGAGTCCGTGGGTACCACTCTGAGACCGAGCTCTTCACTCCTGGACGTGCACAGCTCTCATGGAAGTGATTGTTGCAAAAAAAGGTGTCATGTCCCTCTGCTGTCATCATCACCGTCCCACTGTGTTCTTCCTCTGTTACCTGCAAAGGAAATAATGTGCAGGATGAAATATTTCACTGGAATTATACGAAAGAACAAAGTGGGTCACCTTGAAATGGGTGTTTCTTTTCCTGTGGTCTCATTGCTACATCACATGTCCACCATCCACACAACTCACTCATCAGCCCCTGACACAGAGCTCTTTCTGTGCTAATTAGATGCCCGGCCCTGAGTGTTTGCCATCTAGAATCTGTGAGCTGAGTATCTGTTTAATCAGTTGTCGTAGTCTTTAATGGTTCTCATCATATGTTGTTCAGCAAATAAGGACTGATTCCTGGGAACAGCCTGTCTGCAAACTAAGAGGATGCAGCTCTAAGCTTACTTACTGTCACCACCACAGTCCAAATAAGTCAAGTTTTGTATCGATATCCACATAGAATGAATTGCATTTGCCGTTGACAGCTTATTGTGACACATATGAAGAAACAAGTAGCTGTGAAATGAGTTTGCACGTGAACATTTCGTCCTTGTACTCTGACTCAGTCAAAGCCAAGTGAAACGCTGTGACAATAACACCGGCAGGGATTCAGTGTTGTTTATCTTTCGGTTTTCTTGGCACAAAGTTTTAATTTGAAAGAGCAACACACCCCAGAGAGGAATCAGCACCAGCTTAGATGTGGCACATGGTGGGAACGTGATGATCCACGATCACTAAGGCAGTTATTGCATCGCTCAGTGTGTTGATTTTCTTGGATTAAATCTGTCTCGGAAAGAATGATTTGTTAAACCAAAAGGAAACCGATAATCAAATTTAGCATCCTATTGCCTAAAGCAGGGATGCAGTGTAAAATGTGAATGAAAAAACCTTCATCTGTGGTTTATGTACATGTTTTTAACTAAGCATTAGTATCTTTGCATGCTTGACACGAGATTTATCTTGTTTTATTACTAATTAATGCATTTTAATTATTTTTTTAAGTAGATTTTGTGACTCTTATGCTATGGTCAGAGGTCTGTATGCAAGGTGTGTCGTAGCGGTGCTGATGCTGCCAGGAGGTCTTTGATCTCAATGAAAAATTTCATAATTAAATAAAAATCTGAATAATACTGAATATTACAAATGAGGCGTAACCAATCACCAGTGCTGAGTTAAAACTCAAAATGGTGACTACAGACAGAGAGATCCCTGCATCAGAACCAAAAAAACATGTTTTTTCGAGCTCATTTATGCCACAGACAATTTGTTGAAATAATAACGATGTAGAGGATTATAAAAAGCCATATTATCAGATCAGGTCATGGCTAATCTAAGAGGATATTGGTTCAGTGTGTCAGCGTTTCAGGTGTTTCCGATTCATCAGAGATTTTTATGTCATACCATTTGAAATGGTCCACGCCATGTAGGATCACACGACATGTTTTCAATAACACTGAAACTCACGTGATAACTTTCCTCTTGTGCTGTGGTTATGGAGCCTGTGAGTCAGTTTTACAGCTGTTCCACAGGAAGGTGCAGCTTCATGATGATAAAACATGGAGCTTGGCTAACTGTGACTTTAACTACACCAAATGTGGACCTAAACCTCATAAGCCAATCACATCTAATCTGCCGGAGCTCTTTCAGCCCTCAACATGCCTACCATTCCCTGGCCAATGGCCCCGACTGTAGTTCCATGAAGTGATATTTCTACTAGGACACCAGATCTCCACTAGGAGTCACATTAGTATTTCAAGCAGTTGATTAACCAATTACTCAGAGAAAAACTCAAAATGACTCATCCACTGTTTCAGCATTTCTTTCTTTCCTTTGGTTGTTGAAATGGAAGAACTGCTGCATGTTTCTTTTGGAGGATTGTCATGTGATTCTCTGCTGGCAGATTGGACGGACCTTTGATTGATCAGTTAAATCGGCTAAAACAAGCAGCGGTTTTAAGAGTAGTTGTTATTTATGTACAGAGGAAAAACTTTATCGGAGCTTTGACTCACTTTCTGAGGACGTGTTCGCGCTCATAAATTGAATTCAGTGTCATTCCAACACTGTAGCACTTTGTGGTCTTGATCTGTTTTTATAGTAGATTTTAAATTCTTGTCTCGGTGGTTTCATTTGACTGCGCACTTTGTGTTTGCTGTATTTTATGTGCTCTGGGTGAGCTCACTTTGCTGACATTAGAGCCTCAGTCTGATCGATCTGCAGTCGTACGAGCCGTCCCACAACAGAAGAGCCCATCTCTTAAAGGTGGACTGAACTCAGTGTTTTATCCTCCCGGTTTGATAGCCGCTCTTTTTGACTAATTATTCTCCACTCAAAACGATCACTGCTGGAAGATCGTGACTCACAGGCTCAACAGCATGTCAGCGTGCTCGGTGCTTTTAAAAAAATTTCATATTGCCCTCATGCAACACATTGTGATTGCCCAGCACACCAGCTGCAGTGTTAGTGTGATTGTGCCGTGCGTTAGTTTACCTCTGTAGACGGAGACAATTCCTCAATGATCCTGGGGTCTCGCTTCCTGCTAGAAGAGCTTTGTACTCTCTGGCTCCAAAGGTAGCATAGTGGCCGCAGGTGATGATGAAAGTGAGCGGCTGAGATTTAGGTTAGCAGTCCATCGATGAAGGGTCATGTAGCACATTGCTCAGTCCTTTCAGAGGTTGAAACTGTCTGACAGAAAGCATTCAGCTACGGAGGCAGGAATGAGACTGCTGCTGCTCTGCCTCCCCATCTCTTCTCTCTGCTCTGCTTATCTCTCTGTATCTGCCTCCAGTAGCCCTTCCTACTCATCCATCGCTCCCTCCCCCTGCAACACCCCACTCAGACACTGCTCTCTCCTTCTGGTTATTCCTTTACACCTCTGCCATTGACTAATTGGACTTACAAAGCAGATTTGATGCTCTACTTGTACCCCCATATACTATTTCTTTATTCTCTAGTTATTTAGCTCAGTCTTTAATGCTGCCTGGAGTAAGTGAACAAAACTCTGTGTTCAGCATGCAGGGACAACACAAACCCTTTAGTGTCTTCGTCATTGCTTGTTTCACCGTTCCCTAACCCATATCCCCATAAGTTTATTTGCCCTGGTTTAGGAGCTCAGGTAGAAAATGGTGTCCATGACAATGCTAATGACAGTGTCTGTTCGGTCAGGACTTTGGCCACTCCTCCACTGCTTGTGTTTGCATAGCACCTGCCGGATGGTCCACACTCAATTGTCTCAATCTGGCTACCATTTGAGCAGTTGTAGAGTTGCGCTCATCGCCTGCTGAGTGTATATGGACGGAAGCTGAGAAGAAAATAATTAGGTCTTCTTGGCATTGGCATGGCAACGCCAGAAAAAGCAAATCCAGGCTGATAGATGAGAATTCAGATCAGAGACGGTCTTGTTGTCTTCCAGGATTGTTTTCTAATCAGCGGTGGAAGAATCTGGTCACTGTATCTTGTATTTTTAACTCTTTACTTGAGGGTGAAGCTCTAGTTTTACAACGATGGCTTCCACTTCTGCTTCTCCAGAGGCCTGTTTTCCCCTGATTAGGGCTGGGAATTCACAGTCAATTCCAAACAGAAGTAGATGGGGGAAAGAAAAAAGGATTCACACACATTCTTAGACAGAACTTCATAGGTTGAAGGATCCTCCATTGGATACGCTGCCTATCAATAAACATTTTCAGTTTGAATGCCTGGAAAAAATACATTTTTGTTTCTTAAACATTTCTTCAATTCAGGAGTCTTGAGGATTGGAATGGGAATTGATAATACATGGGCGCAGACTTATTTCCTAAGAAAAGGTGAGCAATGAGCGAGCAAGCACAGCAGAAAACAGCCATTCATTTTTAATGAATGAAATAATACTGCAGCTGCTGCGTAGTTCTCAGCAGCATTGTTGGAACAGACACGTGTGTTTCTGAAAGAGCAGCTTCTACATACTGCAGGAAACCTCCTCGTGACGGGATCACATCCACGGTCACTCTGCGGTGACCCACAACTACAGACCCGATTAAAGGACAGGAAAGGCCAATTCCGTGATAACTGTTGTGCATAAAGAGGAAAGCAAACTCAATGTAAAGACTCTTCTGTGAAGAACTTTTCAAAATAAAGACGTCTTTCTGCATTTATGACACAAGCAATAACCGAACTCATTATACCTGCTGTAGTTTTACTGCTCGCAGTTCTTTAATGAGATGAGGTGCAGTAACCATCCAACCAATATTCACTGGAATTTTCTCCCTTTGCGTGTCTGTCTGTGTGTGTGTGTGTGTGTGTGTGTGTGTGTGTGTGTGAGTGCGCAGAAACAACCCTTAATGTCATTTATTTGAGAAACAAAATTGAATTACCTGGAAGTCCACAGTGACTCACAGATGGCCTCCAGTTAATTTCGATCATACTGTTGCCATCGGCACTGTGGATCATGAAAACTTTATCGGACATGTTTCACTTGGCTTATCAGTCTTTGTTCTCCGTGAACTTAATCCTCTGGTCCAAAATTAGCCACATTTGCATCAGTGAAGGCCTATTTTTTCACATGCACAAAACGCACCCACGCAGGTGACATCAGGACCTGCGCCAGGCAGTGTGGTCATTGTGTTCTGAGAGGCTGAAGTTGTTGCAACCTGCATAATTCAATTTTCTTTATATCAATTTCTTTTATGGAAGAGATTCATACATTCACACAACATTCTCATACAACAAGTACTTCATACATTTTCAAGAAAAATGAAGTTTTTATTCACTTGCACACCCATTTGATCAATTCTCTTTGTTGCTACAGCTGTCATAAATGGCTTATGTAAATGCAAGTTGCTCTTTGAGACGTGAAAAAAGTGTTTGCATCAATATGGTGAAACTAGAATTTGCAGGGTGTTGAAATCTGTTCAGTCTACTCTGCATTGCTGTCCCGGGAACATGGTGAACAGAAACTCCCCGTGGCAGAAAATCACCACAACTGAATTCAAATGAACAGGAATTATCCCTAAACACTTTCTGAAACCGGTCCATTCATGTGTCTTACGCAGGTCACACGCTGCAGTCTGAGTTCACTCCATTAGCTCTGTTTACCGCTCCTCTAGCTGCAGCTAGAGCTCTTAGTTACAGCGCTCTAGCTCTCTGACATCTGTCACAACCGTTGTTATAGTCAAAAACAGAGCTTCATTAATCACTCGGGTTAACTTTGGTTAATTTCCGTGTGTGTCTGCTCTGTTTGCAGCACTTGGCTCCTGTACAGTTTGTCATTTGTGTTTTGGATGTGATTTGCTGTGAGGTAGATTTGATGTATTTTGAGTGCAATGTTTTATAATTAGATATCCTGCATTTGACTTTTTCTTCAAGCGGCTAATCCTGCTAGCAGTCTGCATCAGACAACTGGTGCCCTGCCAAAACATTAGGGGGGCAGTCTGTCCTTTTAAATCTTTGTTCCCGGAGCGTGGTTAGCTACACATAGAGCTCTATCATTGATTGGATCTCAGGATGTATTGTTCCTAGGAAGCCCACTTCCAAACTAATAGCCTGGCAGTTGCTTCTTTAAAAATGCTGTTAATGAAAGCCATGTCAGACATTCTTCTGCACAGCTGAAACCGCTTCCTGCAGAGCTGTCTGCTTTATGTTACAGTACTGCTCTTTTTTTTCATTTTTCTTTTTAAAATTTTCTTTTGATTTAAACGCCACGGTCAAAGCTGCATGTGGGACTAACACAGAAATAAACAGATAAAAGCTGAATAAAAACAATAATAAACACACAAGTCGCTCAGCTTATGTTGTAGAAAATAAGTTAAGGGTTAGATGGTCAACTAATGGCAAATATTTGGACAGTGTGTATATTGCACATAGATTACGAGCCATTTTATAACTTGACGGAGGTATCCAACTGCTGCACTTAGGCCCTTGCAGATGGCCACTTTTTTAATGCAGACTTGCAGTCCTCCAAAAAGCTAACAACACATAGGCTCTAGAGATGACACGTTAATAGAATGGTAATTGGTTGTTATTTGATTTGAGCCAGCTAGAGCAGGGGCTGACAACAACTGATTTCACATGAAAGGGAACAAAATGTCATAAATGGCAAAGACTCATGGGTATAAAGCTCAGACAACGGCTGACCTGGACAATGTTCATGATGTAACACTTAGTTTCACTCCATCACTAAAGATCTTTGTCTACTTTAACCATGTCTGTTTCACAGCAGATCAAAGCTAAAGGATCAACAACAGCACCAACACAACCAAGAGCAGCCCACAACTCAGATTGTTCCGCATATTTATGAGACTACTCCCAAGTGGCAGCAGAAGGCTACAACATGTAGATTTGTGTTAGCATACAAAAATCTGGAGCTCAAGACTGGTTATTCATGGGGATTATGGAAAGAATATATTTTTCACTCTGTTAGTTCTCCTGTGTCTTCTACCAAAGGGTAGAAGACCAAGCAGGTGGTGTTCAGGATGGATGTGGTCATGGATGATCTGCCTTCTGGAGAGACCATCAGAGCTGGTGATGTCATCCAGAGAGATAAGAGGACAGCCAGTCGTCATTTCAGCTGACCTACTGCAGTTTGTTCCTTCAGAGAAGTCACAGGAAGAGGATCCGCTGCTGAGCCTTTCTCACCACTGCAGGACCATTTCCTCAGATGTAAATAGTCCAATACAGCTGCTTGTCCTCATGGAAGTCAGGGATAGTGATATTGAAAACTGAGCATCAGCTTTGTTACTGTTGCTCAGTAAAGCTGCTATTTTTTTACAAAGCTGGTAAACAGCTATATCTTTATGGCATTGTTTAAATCCAATGTCACGATTATCCAAACAGTGATTACAGCTAAGTTTGTATTCTCTTGCTTAGTTTACAGGTAGCTCAGCTCCAGATGAAAACCTGCCAAGCCGAGGTTTAGACTGCCCCCTGCTGGATTTCAAACCGAAACACTGAACACTTTTGAATTCAGACAGGTCATTCTAATTTGAATTCTGAAAGTTTTTTTAAATGCTGGGGCAGTTACTCAAATTCCACTTAAAGTGTGACCCACAGCCGGCTCCTTTTGGGTTAAAGATAAAGACCAACAGTCTCACAGGACAAGTTGGATGTCAATACTCCCAACTGCAGTTGTCACACCTTAGATTACAGAACCAAATCCATGTGTAGCAAACTGAATGAAGAAAAGGCTTTAAAACTTCTTCATAAACCTGCTCCCGTCCGCTCCATGACTCCAGCCATCAAGTGGTGGCGGTGGGTTGGGAAATGCATCATTTTGTGCTGCTCATTCCTAGTTTTGTGATGCTGTGATAAATTCTAAAGATGAAACATATTTTTGTGATTGGGACATCCGATTATTTATGATATTGATCTCAATGTGCTTTTAATGAATTCCTTCAGTAAGTGAAGCAGAGCTACTCTGTACCAGGGCACAACTTATCCCCTGAGAACTACCACATAGTGTGTGTGGCACCTCAGGCCATATCTAAACAAGCCGTGGCTCAGCTGCTCCATCCTGGTCTCTGCCAAGGTCTGCACTTGGGCTGAGGCTTTGAGCAGATTCCCCCGTTCACTCTGCTTCAGCCCTCCACCTGCTTGATAATACTCTCTCTGGGTGGAAGAGCAAACAATCTGCAGCTCTATACAAATAGCACATCTGAAATGGTTTGAAAATATCCCGGCTCCCCACTCCTTTCTGAAAAAAAAAGAATATATCTCAATAGTTGGGGGAATTACAGTTATAAGAAAGAGTGCATGTTAGACTGAAAGAATAAAGCCCATTAGAGACACTTTTTAAAAAATGTTTAAATTTTTTTTACACGTTTTACACAATTTCTGTCATCAGACAGACATTTTTCAGCCTTAATTTGCACGGCAGGCCAGTTGAGGAACTGTGGAAAAATAATTGTTATGATGTGAAAGGAGCTTGTTAAAATCCACCTTGTTTCATGGTGGAAACTAGGTGGACTCAGTCAGTAAAACCATAGAGGCTGATGGATTTCTTGGTTCTGCTGCTGCACAATTTGCAAAGTACCACATGAGCCCCAAACTAAGATGGCTGTGAGAAACACAATGAATGCGAACTGCACCACTTGAAAGATACCGTTTGGTTTGATATAAGAAAGCACAATCAGTGATATGTACAGCCCTTTTTACATTTTAGCACAATGTGAAGGTGTTTAATCAGCATTTAGTCGTGGGTTTTAATGAGCTCCGGCTCAGCACTCATGTGAACATACACTGATTTTTAATGAGGATTCTCTGGTCAGGGCTTCAAGAGTGGGCACAGCTCACTTTTTCTTTCCAGACACATTTGTACACCTTCAACATGGAAACTTACAGCAACAATTCACAGACAAAAAGAGAAGAGATCGATCAACTTTACCATCTGCAAGACAGCTGGCAGCTCACTTTCAGTCCCGCTGTGGGGACTTACTTCTATTATCCAGCAATGAACTAGCCTAATTATCTTCCCCAACTGTGATTACAATCAAGATCTGAGATATTTAGATGTCCTTGACACGAGAGTTGTAGAGATCCAACACAGATGATTACTTTGACAAGTCTGCATGAAGATCTGGAAAACAATCCTCCTGTTTAGTTTCCTCCTGATTAATGTTGACTTTGCTGTATATTGGTGCACAGGTTAGTGCAGAGTAAGTATGCATGCACACGGCCATCAGACTGCTTAATCTGCAGTAGAAATGGTTGTTTCCAACCCTGCCCTTCAGTTTGTGTTCCTTGTGGACTGGTGATTGCTAAAGATAGAGCACTGGTGTGCTGCCCCCTCACACATAAGAACAGTTTTTCTATTTTGACTAAGTGATGCACTTCCTCTGATCACGGTGCAAGAAACCATTGAGTTTAAACCAACAAACTTCAAAGTAATTCCCTCAAGATTCAATAAATAACAGAACATTGCTCATTGCTGCTTGGACATTTTTTGTGAAGCCAGAGCTATTTTCAGACCAGACCAGTGCTTTTCTACTTTCTCATTTCTGCACGGACACACACTCCCCTGGTTTGATGAAAAGTGCTAAGTCTACTTCCCAAACAAGCCTTGAACTCCTCAGAGAGACTTAGTGTCAGTTCATTTATTTTAGAACTATAGTAAGAGCTACAAAATTAATTAGATTGGCAGAGTTACATTGATCTCATTTTAGCCCAGCTCAGGATTCATTTACAAGGTTTACAATTAAGTGTCCAAAGCAGGCGGGTGGGCAAAAAATTCAGGGGCAGAAGCAGTGGAAATGTGAAATATGCTGTGTATAAAGGGCTATGGGCTTCTTTGAAACAAGTGTTGTCGGCAAAGTTGTCAAGCTGACAAGTCCTGATTTCATTTATCTATTAGCAGGATAAAATCTGATTATTTCAATCACAAAGATGATGTGTTGAAGCTACAGACGAGCTGCAAATAAAGCATTTTCTTTGTTGGGGAGCTGAACATCTTCTAGGTTCTACTATGCAAGTTCATAGACTGGGGTGGTTAAATATTCAGGAGATGGTTTATCAAAACAAACGTCATAAAAAATGCAGATGTTTAAGCTGTTAAATTGCCAATTAAAGCACCACAAGAGAATTTGTCCATATTTTGCTCTTTGGCTCCCCTTACAGATGGGATGTAATGTGCCTGCTGCAAAAACCAACCTTTATATGAACCCTGCAAAGGCACAGTTGCATAGAAGGATTTGGCGTCATGTTTATGAGACATAAGACACCTCCAGAATCCAACAAATACGTGAAGAGGCGGGGTCGGGTAACGTTACAGAGCCTAACAAGAAGAAGACTAAAAATGATCATATTTTTTATTATGATTTAAACAAAAAATGTTTATTCACTTTATTTGTAATACAGTTTACTTTTTCCAATTTACTTTTAGAATGATTTTAATGTGGCATATGTGTAACGTCAATATACATGCGCATGCATGTAAGTACATTGTTATAACCTGCGTTTCACCTTTTCTGTTAATCATTATACAGAGCACTGAAATAGATATCGAGTGTATAAACATGTTTCATTAGTCTTGTTGTAGATATTAATCACAGCTACAATATCCTCTGATTCACAACCTACAGAGAACAGAGGGAGAGATGATCATGGTTGTATATTTTTCATGAGTTTAAACCTGCAAGTTGACAGCTTCACCGACAGAGATAAGCAACGTAAACGGGACGGAACAAGATGGCTAATCACTTATTGCTTACTGATTTAGTAACAATTTTTTCTTAAATTACCCTTTTATTATGGCAAAACTTGTTGTTTTCTAGTTGCTCGTGTGAGACGTAGTACCATAAAGTGTGGTTACTGTGGCTAACACAGGGTAGTATGCTTCAAAATGAATCAGAAGCACATCGTTTTAAGGTTCTCACACTTCTCTACTGTTGCTCTCTTCTCTTAGAGTGGAGCAGAGCATAATAAATGGTGAATGGACTGTACTCGTGTAGCGCTTTTAACCAAATATAATACAAATTACATTCACCCATTCACACACTCATGCCCCAAAGCAAATAACGGAACAGTGTCTTCCTCAAACACCCCAGCGTGTGGAGGGGTTGGGGCTGCCATTCTTGCAGTAAATGGACAGTCGGCTCTTTAACCTTAGCCACTCTTTAGACTGTATCCAACGTTCAAAGCTGGACAACATAACAACTCCCCAGAAATGTGTCAGAGTAGCTCAGAAAAGGTGCGTCGTGCAGCTCGAGTCTGTGCAGTGTCGACATCTACTGCCCAGCCCCTGATACCAGACTGAGAGCACAACTAGCCTCTGGGATGCGAGTATTTAAGAGTCTTGATGCATAATTTGATTATAGCTGCAGTTGTGTTATTGAAAGTGGTGTCAAGTATAATGTAAAGCTTTAAAGGTTTTATTTCTTAGGCACTTAGAAACGGTTTATAGTAGAATCTAAAACGCTTGTAGTTTAACATGGAAAGAGCGATAACCACAAAGTGTTTTTGGCTCATCCGAGTACCATTTTGGCATGTCAGATGTAATGGCTGCCGCATCTATGGCAGTTTATTCAGGTTTAGGAATTTTTGTGTTGCATGTTGGTACTTTGTCAACATATAAAACCTTTGGCTAAATTTTTGCCTCCGTTGGTATGCTTACTATGCTTTTTCCTAAATATTTCATGCGAGCTTTCAAGTATGAATGACAAAATGAAGGGACAGAGGTGTGAAATACATCGGACTACAACTCTGATCGATGGAGTGTTGAACAGTCATTAGCACTGATCTTCAAGCTGTTGCTTGTTTCCAAATCCCCTAAAGTGACAAAAGGACCAAAAGGTCCAACAGGCTATATCAGGCCTGTTTGAAGAGCAGTTTTTGAGTTAGTTTTAGGCTTGTTATTTGACATTTATGTATCCATCCCATTCAGTATTTATCTATTCTTTTCTATCTATTTCTTTGTTTTCGGGGAGGTTACATCTTTGTTGGAATCTTTTTTGTTAAGTTATTCAGTTATGAAATCAAATATTCAATCATTAATTAATTCTTATTATTTAAATTGATAAGACACATCCTGAAATACAGTTCTTATTTTACTTCTGCCTCATTTTCTCTCATCTTGAGGATAACATAAGTTTAAAAAAAAAAAAAGAGTCCTGAACTTTATTTATTATTTACAAAACTTCAATTCTACTGTGTGTGCTGCTCTTTGAATAATGTCTCTTTAAACACTAAGCGAATTAAGCTGGGCTGATGTTTGTTTTCACACTGCAGACTACCTGTCTCAAGGTGTGGATCTGAGCGGCATCGAGGTGATAGAGAACGACCTGCTGCTGATCAGCAGAGCCAGGCTGGAGGTGGAGAACCAAGCCAAGAGACTGCTGGAGCAGGGCATGGAGATCCAGGTACACAACATGCACACAAAACTATACTTATGAAATAAAATGTTGTCTTGCATTTGGTCATTTGCAGGCTCTTACACATTAGAAAAAAACATTGAAGCCTCACTTCAGTTAGACACTCTGGCATCTGGCATTTAAATGTATGAGTAGAATAAGTTCAGAAGTGCAAATGAGTTCAGTTTAGGTATATTAGGGTGTTAGAGGTGGTAGGAAAAGATATATTTTCTGAGGAACCGAGTCTTCTCAGTAGAGAGGGGACTCTTGTAGCCCTTGGTAGCTCGTCCCAGCATCATGGAACCACAAATGAGAAGGGATGGACTTAAACTTACCAGTACATTCCATTTTAATCCATCCAGGTCTTCCAGAAGGATGCTGAGGTGTTTCATTAAAAAATTGTGCTCATAGACCTACGTCATTATCATAAATTCTACTTTTGTCCACTGAGGAACCTCTGTTTGAGCACAGATACAAATAAGCCCACCCCCATGCACTGCCTTTCACACACGGCGAGTCCAGAGTGAGAGAATACAATTCTGCCTAAAGCCAACATGAACATTATCTGCAGAATGTGCTGTTCTGTGAAGTGCAGCAAGGTCTGTGAGAGAGGGAGCACATGGAAGTGCTGCTGCGCTTCATCTGCCTCAGAAAGCCATCTTCTTAAAGGGATGCTGTCACATCAAAGAAACGTTGTGTGTGTGTGTGTGTGTGTGTGTGTGTGTGTGTGTGTGTGTGTGAGTGAGAGGGAGTCTGTTCAGTATCCATGATGACATGCAGCCAGTGTCCATAAGTTTTTCAGTTAGCTCAGTTAGCTTTCACTTAGCTCAAACCAGCAGATATTTTGACCAAAGCTTTTCTCATACATTTCAGTAAGACCCCAGGAACTTTTGTCAGCTTGTTAAAAAAGGGCATGATTAATTAAATAATTAGAGGGCCACATTACCCACTACACATGGATAGGGCTGAGTGGAGTTTTTTGCTCCCTCTTCCAGCAATAAGCTGTTTCTCCAAATACACATGCACACGCACGTCTCCCTCCCCTGTGTATTCCACCCTCAGTGGAAGTATTTTGGGCGCTGCTGGAATAGTCACTGTGTAACGTGTGCGAACATATGGGGCTCCAGAGAAACACACGCACATATACAGTGTATGCACTCACTTTTCTATCGGTCCAGGGACTCTAATGTGAATGTTATGTAAGCAGTTGGATGTGTTTTCTGGGTTACGTGGGAGCTAGTTTCACCTCGGTTCTCTGATTTTATCAGCAGAGACCCTGAAGCCCATCTGCTGAGTGGGAGCTCAACCGACCCACTTAGCTAAGATCATACTTCTTTGCTCTTTACCCCGACTCCTCCACCCCTTTCCTCAGATAACTTAAAGGGGTAGTTGACCCCTTTTGGGGTGTGATGAGGAGGTTAATGTCGTCATGTTCAGTGCAGAGGTGCAGTGAGGCTGCAGGTTAGCCTAGCTTAGCACAAAGACTGAATCTGCTATCCTGACTCTGTGGTTCACTGATAATGGAGTCTTTTGTTCATCAGCACCCAAAATAAAAGTAAATTGTTTCTTCATGAATGGGAACCAGTACTATATGTGCAATATCTCTGGTTGTTGCTCGGCAACCTTGTAGCGATGACGGACGGTTGGAAGTCATTACTCCTTACTGCTTTTCACCAGTATGGTGTTTTAGCAGCGGCTTTCAGTTGCAGCATGTGTTTCCCATTTCTGTTTATGGTAATGAAGGTGAAGACAAAGTGCAGCATTTTAGTCGGGCACCTTGACAAGCCGCTCCAGGTTAATTTGTTTGAACAAAGCCAGGCTGGCTACCCCCTATGTTAAACAAGACAAGCACTTTACCTGTCATCATGGGTGTCTTTAGCTGTCTCTGTGGTTGATCTTTCTCTTTGTTTCTATCCCTTAATGGAACTGTCTGTAAAGACTTCTTAGTCTATACAGTTTTCTCTATCATACATGGATGGAAGCATAAGCATTGGCGACAGTATGGGGTTCAGTGTGGTTTGGGAAAACTGGGGATTGAACTGCCAACCTTGCGATTGGCAGACAACCAGTCTCCCTCCTGCAGCTACAGCCGCCACAAAGTATCAAGCATCAGTCACGTGGTACTCACCCAAAAAAAAAAAAAAGGACTCTTAGTGGGGCAGATGTTTGGTTGTGAATAACTTGGGATGCTCTGGATATTAAGGACCTATAAAGGATTCTGTCAAACTTAGGATATCATCTCTTTGTCTTCAGCCTGATAAGTGTTTCCTCTACCATAAGCCAGAGATGTGTGCTGAAACAGCTTCTGTGTTCTGCGCAGAATCAACAGTGTTGGTCATGATAAACACCTGGTTCTTCTGCCGTTATATGACAAAAATATCAATGACACAAAATCTTTTGTCTCCTCAGGGCATGGAAAACTGTTTTAGTTAAAAGAGGCAGTATGGTAACATGATAATCCATTTATTGAGTTCAGGATGCTTAACTTTGTCAATGTGTGAAGATGTACTGTAACATCTGAACTGACAGAACTAGCAGGAGTAAAAATGGGTGGGGGGGGTCAGTGAAAAAGTGCTACCATGCTCAGCCATTAAAATCATTGTGGAGACTATAGGAGGAGGTGATGGCTGCATTTCCTAGTCTTTTCTGTAGAGCTGAGGTGAACAAGCTGCAGAACCAGCCTGTGCTATGGGCTGAATTCCATTATTGCCCATTAGAGCTGCTATCTTCATAAACACCATTTATTTTAGGATTCATGAAAATACTTTCCTACTTTCGTTTTGGGTCCCAGAAATAAGTACCTGTTTAAAAAGAATGAAGAAAATTAAAGAAGCAGGGTCCTCGAATATTGAGCTTGTGTCTAATGGTCTGGTTGCTGCTCATCTTAAATCAGAGTTCACATATTAGATTGGATCTGGGGAACCAATCATTTTAACTATGCATTTATGAACTATTTATTTTTTGCATGTTCGACTGGTATGTAATGGGGTTATGGGTATTTTGTATACATTTCCTCTCCTCTTCTTGACTCTACCATGCTGCTTACTCATTAAATCTGGTGTAGGATGTACTTTGAACTACTGCTATGGTCTCTGCACTTGCTGGAAAACTTTGGTTGGAACTACCAGACCCGTTTAAGTGATTTCATTTTGGGAACAGTCATGAGCACTGACTGCAAACTTCTCCTCTCTGTCTCTTTGGGGATCAGAACCCTACCCAGGTTGGCACAGCCCTGCAAGTCTTCTATAACCTGGGAAGTCTCAGAGAGACCATTAGTTCTGTAGTGGGGGGCTACCGGACCACCATAAAGGACAACATCACCAAAGCTCTTGACATCAAGGGCCTGACGCAGCCAACTAACCCAAAAGGTAAGCCCCATCCAGGATGTGATTCATAAAGGAGCTTTGCTTAAGCACCCTCACATAATGGGTACATTGTCCTCATTACAGAAAGCTAAAAGTGTTATTTTATAGGTTGACCTAGTTCAAGAATTGGCTCAATCCAAAATAGATTATTACACCATGGCCATAGAGAATTGTCACTTGTGGCCAGAAGGAATGTGTCCTTTTCATGGCTGATGTGGTTCTACATCATTGCTCTAATTAACAGTATTTTCAGATCATGGGAGGTGAAGCAGTCTTTCCTGGGTGTTTTCTGCACTATTTCTTTTTTTAGGATTATATAAAAAATGATGTAATGCGATATTAGATTAACTAAAGAGTCCTGCACTGAATGTGCAAAAATAATCCTCAGGAAAGCCCCTGCTTACTTCCCGTTTGATAAAGTTTCAGGAGATAAAACAAGGCTTCACAAATCTACATTTAAAGTTTTTTTTTTATTTTCAGACAGGAAACACATTGGATGATGAAATATTGTTGGTTTTGATCTGTTAATGATATTTGATGACAAATTAAATGTGAAATGGGCAACAAGCAAAACAAATCCTATAATTTGTATGTCAGAAAACCTTTTTTTCTACAGATACTGAATTTGTAAATTGAACTGTACTCTTCTCCAATGTTTGTTGAGGAATAAAGGAATATTATACAAGTTTCAGTTGGAATGAAGACAAAACCACTGCTGGTTCTCTTTTCAGGTGCTCCTGGCAGAGCAGTGCTGCCAACACCTGGTAACACTGCAGCCTTCCGTGCTGCTCTCTGGACCAACATGGAGAAACTGATGGACCAGATATGTGCTGCATGCAGACAGGTACACTCACTCCTGATCCTCCTCCATCCCCCACTGAGGTCTTTAACATCACAGACAAGTCATATGTGTCAAATGTTTCAGGTGCAGCACTTGCAGAAGGTTCTGATGAAGAAGAGAGACCCTGTCAGTCATGTATGCTTTATCGATGAGATCATCAAGGTGGGTGGACTTTATATCTATTATTGGGCTGTTGTATCCCTGTAGTTACCAAGAAAACTTCTCTATGCACCCAACGCTTGTCTCAGCAGTTTAAACTACAGTATTATTTGTGTGGAGGTCAAAAGTATGTTTAATAGCCTGGTAAAAGTGTCTAATTATATAAAATTAGGCTGCTTATAAGTGGGCTGCTCTTAAAATACATTGATGTGGGAAGTAAGATGAACTATGGAAACAAGTAGGGTCCAAATCAAAGTGTCAGAAATGTTTACGTCACTTCAGGAGAGGGTGTTTACAATTCTTCTCAAAGTTTGAATGCAAAATTGAGGTTAAATTCTCTCCTTCTGTCACCGTCCCCCTGCTGCAAATTAACAAGGCAACAGAGCTCAAGCACTCATGAGCATACAGCTCGATTTGTGGAGCAAAGACTGTTAAAAACCCCGCATCCAGGGAAAAGTCCAGGTGGAATGAGTGCTGCAAAGACACGCATCAATAGCAGAAAACGATCAGCTCCATCAGTAATAGTAGTTATTAGTATTAGTGGTAACCATGGCAGTCATTAACACATTAGCAGCGGCCATCAGCAGCGTTCTACTGTCTTACCTCCACAGCAAAGCTTAGTAGTAGAAATCAGCATGAGACTGTTACTATGGAAACAAAGCTCTCACCAATTACCCAGCGATGGAGGTGTGATTGGAGACATAATGACATGTCTAAATGCAAGGCTCCTCAGCAGAGCAGCTGCACCATCGTCCTCTCTATCCTGGACATGAGCGCTTTCACAGAAACATCAACATATCAGTTGGCAGCAGTTTGTAGGGCAGCTCGACTAAACTCATTCCTGCTAATTTTGTGTAAGTGAAGGCTTCAGATTTGTGAGGCACAGACTGTAGCAAATGAGCTGGAAATACACTTCTTTGTATATTGTTATTGTGAGTGTCGTCAGACTGAAAGTTTGTCATTTAGAAATAGCCACTTGATCCATCCTAAATACTCGTTTACACGCAGTCGCACGGATCAGTGTGTTCCTGTGCACTCGTCTTGCCCAGGCTCTTGGGACCGTTTGCTTTCTCCTCCCTCAATCGCAGTTTCTCAGTGTGATAATCACCGCACCGTCCACCCACTCATTGGAGGTTGTGGCTGCACAATATGAGGAAAAACAGCCACAGTTTTTGGCTGAATTTCCAAACAGTTACTTTTATTGATATTGTCAGCGGTTTGATATCCTCAGCTGACGTTTGTAGATCCCTGTGCTGTTTAGAAAGGATGGACAGAGTTGCAAGAGCATTCACAAACACTAACTGTTGTATATAACAGCATTAATAGACTAGGCTGGTTTCTCCAGGCTGGGTTTTTTTGGAACTGCCCTCATTAAGCTTTCAGCAGGAGACATAAGTCCCATGTTACTGTGAGCTCAGAATGATGCAGCCAGGCTATTAACCCACACTGAGCGATAAGACTGTATGTCTCCAGTCCCCTCTGCCAGCCTATAGTTGCGTTTCAGTGTTACAGTTGATTTTTTTCTCATGTCCCTGCTGGTTTCTAAACCTAAGTGTAATGAGGCTTTGTCTTCTATCTGATTTGTTAAAGCCTCCACAGTTCCTAATAATGTTTTAGCCCTTGCTTGAAGTTTGCAGGTGTAGAAAGTGCACATACAGTGTTGTGGGGAGAAAAAGTACATCCTCTTTCATTTCTTAGGTTTTGCATACCAGGACCTAATGAAAAATCAGCTTGTTCTTGTCAGCTCTTAAAATGAGATGCATCCAACCTCAGATGGGCAACAACTCATTACATATTACACAGTGTCTTCATTTACTAAGCAAAAAGTGGGACGAAATGCAGAAGCGGTGAGTGAAAAACAAAGTCCACCCCGGGATTAAACAGGTTGTAGAACCACCTTTAGCCGCAATAACTTGAAGTAATCACTTTCTCTATGACGTCATCTTTCTCTGCCGAATTTTTGCCCATTTTCCTTTACAGCGTCGCTTCAGTTCATTCAGGTTTGCAGCATTCGTTTATGCACAGCTCTCTTAAGTTCCTAACGCAGCATTTAATTTAGGTTGAGGTCTGGACTTGAACTGAACCACTGCAACAACTTGATCCTTCTCTTTTTCAGACATTCAGTTGTAGATTTTCTGCTGTGTTTGGGATCATTGTCCTGTTGATGACCCAGTTTGAGCCAATTCAATTCAATTCAATTTTATTTATATAGCGCCAGATTACAACAATTGTCATCTCAAGGCACTTAAATAATATAGTCCAATTAAAGCCAATTGGAATTCAATTAATTGTAATCATAATCCAATTAAGTCATATAGAGCCAATTAAAAAAAAAATAATATCCTAGCTAAGGAAACCAACAGATTGCACCGAAACTGGTCTTCAGTCCAATCTCCCGTCCTGAGTGTGCCTGTGGCGACTGTGGAAAGGAACGACTCCCTTTTAACCTCTGGCAGAAACAATTCAATTCAATTCAATTCAATTTTATTTATATAGCGCCAGATTACAACAATTGTCATCTCAAGGCACTTAAGTAATATAGTCCAATTCAAGCCAATTGGAATTCAATTCATTGTAATCATAATCCAATTAATTCATATAGAGCTAATTAAAAAAATTAATATCCTAGCTAAGGAAACCAACAGATTGCACCGAAATGTGTCTTCAGTCCAATCTCCCGTCCTGAGCGTGCCTGTGGCAACTGTGGAAAGGAACGACTCCCTTTTAACAGGAAGAAACCTCTGGCAGAACCAGACTCAGGAAGGGTGGCCATCCGCCTCGACCAGCTGGGGTTTGAGAAGACAGAAAAGAGGGAAAAGAGGGGGGAAAAACACCATAACGCCATTCAAAGGATATCTGTTGGAACAGGGAAACATAGGTTAATAACCACAATAATGTCACATGTACATAAAATCAATTTTGAAATTAAACAGGGGGAAAAAGAGAGCAAAGTGAGGAAAGGTGTGACAGATGAGGTCCCCCAGCAGTCTAAGCCTATAGCAGCTTAACTATGGGATGTTTCAGGATTACCTGAGCCATCCCTAACTATAAGCTTTATCGAAAAGAAAAGTTTTAAGCCTAATCTTAAAAGTGGAAAGGGTGTCTGCTTCCCGGACATTTACTGGCAGCTTATTCCACAAGAGAGGGGCCTGATAACTGAAGGCTCTACCTCCCATTCTACTTTTAGAAACTCTGGGAACAACAAGTAAACCTGCAGTTTGGGAGCGAAGTGCTCTGTTAGGAAAATATTGTACAATGAGATCTTTAAGATATGATGGAGTTCGGTCAGTAAGAGCTTTATATGTGAGGAGAAGAATCTTAAATTCTATTCTGAATTTAACAGGGAGCCAATGAAGAGAAGCTAAAACTGGAGAAACATGATCTCTCCTGTTAGTTCTCATCAGAACTCTGGCTGCAGCATTTTGGATCAGCTGGAGGCTTTTCAGAGAATATGTGGGACAGCCCAATAATAAGGAATTACAGTAGTCCAATCTTGAAGTAACAAATGCATGAACTAGTTTCTCTGCATCACCTTGAGACAGGATGTTCCTGATTTTGGCAATATTACGAAGGTGAAAGAAGACAGTCCTAGAAACCAGTTTTATATGTGCGTCAAATGATAAATTCTGGTCAAAAATAACTCCAAGGTTCCTCACTGTAGAACTAGAAGCCAAGGAAATACCATCTAGAGTAACTATATAACTAGACAATTTCTCCCTGAAGCGCTCAGGTCCAAAGAGAACAACTTCAGTTTTGTCTGAATTTAAAAGCAGACAGTTCTGAGTCATCCAGGTCTTTATGTCTTTAAGACAGGCTTGTAGCCTGACCAACCTGTAGGTTTCATCTGGTTTCATAGATAAGTACAGCTGAGTATCATCAGCATAACAATGGAAATTTATGCCATGCTGTCTGATAATGTTACCTAATGGAAGCATGTATAAAGTAAAAAGAATCGGTCCAAGCACAGAACCCTGAGGAACTCCATGACTTACTCCAACGTGTGAGGAAGATTCCTCATTTACAAGAACAAACTGGAATCTATCAGATAAATATGACTTAAACCAGCCTAATGCAGTTCCTTTAATCCCAATAACATGTTCAAGTCTCTGTAACAGAATGCTGTGATCGATCGTATCAAATGCAGCACTGAGATCCAACAGGACAAGCACAGAAACAAGTCCGCTATCAGAAGCTAACAGGAGATCATTGGTAACTTTCACCAGTGCCGTTTCTGTGCTATGATGCACTCTGAATCCTGACTGAAACTCTTCAAACAGATTATTTCTATGTAAATGATCACAAAGTTGAACTGCAACTATTTTTTCAAGAACTTTGGACAAAAAAGGGAGATTGGATATAGGTCGATAATTAGCCAACACTTCTGAATCAAGAGTAGGTTTTTTAAGTAAAGGTTTAATTACAGCAACCTTAAAAGTCTGAGGTACATATCCTATCAACAAAGACCGATTGATCAAATCCAATATGGAAGTGTCAATTAAGGGGAAAACCTCCTTGAACAGTCTGGTTGGGATTGGGTCTAACATACAAGTTGATGGTTTAGAAGAGACTATTGCTGTTGTTAGCTCAGAAAGATCAACTGGACAGAAGCTGTCTAAATACAATTCAGGTTCGAAAGATACTTCTAAAGCTGCTCTACTTGATGATACATCAGTGATAATAATGGGAAGGATTCCATTAATCTTCTCTCTGATAGAAACAATTTTATTGATGAAGAATCTCATGAAATCATCACTGCTGAGAGTTAAAGGAATACATGGCTCAACAGAGCTCGGAGTCTTTGTCAGTCTGGCAACAGTGCTGAAAAGAAACCTGGGATTATTCTTATTCTCTTCTATCAATAATGAATAATACGCAGTTCTAGCTTTACGAAGTGCTTTCTTATACGTTATTAAACTATCTTTCCAGACTAATTGAGACTCTTCTAAATTAGAGGAACGCCACTGTCTCTCCAGCTTTCTTGCAGTCTGCTTTAACGCACGCAGCTGTGAATTATACCAAGGAGCCAACCTCTTCTGACTGATTACCTTCCTTTTCAGAGGGGCAACATTGTCCAGTGTTGTACGCATTGAAGCTGTAGTGCTGTCAACAAGAGAGTCAAGTTCTACTGGAGTAAAATTTAGGTAGCCATCCTGTGTCATATCAGCACATGGCAGTGAAGAAAAGGATGATGAAATCAACTCTTTAAATCTGGTTACAGCATTCTCTGACAGACACCTTCTATATGTAGAATTCTTCTCAGAAACCGTGTAGTCAAGTAATGTAAATTCAAAAGTTATTAAAAAATGGTCAGACAAGACAGGGTTATGAGGGAACACTGTTAACTGTTCACTCTCAATGCCATAAGTCAGCACAAGGTCAAGGGTATGATTAAGGCAGTGAGTAGGTCTGTGAACACTTTGAGAAAATCCAATAGAGTCTAATATAGAATTAAAGTTAATATTTAGGCTGTCATTTTCAACATCTACATGAATATTAAAGTCACCCACTACAATGACTTTATCTGTACTCAGCACTAACTGGGATAAAAACTCTGAGAATTCAGACAGAAACTCAGAATAAGGGCCAGGTGGACGATACACAACAACAAACACAAGAGATTTTTGTGATTTCCACTTTGGGTGGGAAAAACTGAGAATCAGAGATTCAAAAGAGCTAAAACTAATCTTGGGTCTAGGACTGATTAGTAACCCTGATCTGAAGATAGCTGCCACTCCTCCTCCTCTACCTGTGGTTCTAGGAACATGAACATTTAAATAGTCAGAGGGAGTTGATTCATTAATGCTAACATGATCCTCCTGCTGCAGCCAGGTTTCTGTAAGACAAAATATATCAATATGATGATCACAAACAGACTCAGGAAGGGTGGCCATCCGCCTCGACCAGCTGGGGTTTGAGAAGACAGAAAAGAGGGGAGAAAAACACCATAACACCATTCAAAGGATACCTGTTGGAACAGGGAAACACAAGTTAATAACCACAATACATAAAATCATTTGAGAAATTAAACTGGGGGAAAAAGAGAGCAAAGTGAGGAAAGGTGTGACAGATGAGGTCCCCCAGCAGTCTAAGCCTATAGCAGCTTAACTATGGGATGTTTCAGGATTACCTGAGCCATCCCTAACTATAAGCTTTATCAAAAAGAAAAGTTTTAAGCCGAATCTTAAAAGTGGAAAGGGTGTCTGCTTCCCGGACATTTACTGGCAGCTTATTCCACAAGAGAGGGGCCTGATAACTGAAGGCTCTACCTCCCATTCTACTTTTAGAAACTCTGGGAACAACAAGTAAACCTGCAGTTTGGGAGCGAAGTGCTCTGTTAGGAAAATATCTACAATGAGATCTTTAAGATATGATGGAGCTTGGTTATTAAGAGCTTTATATGTGAGGAGAAGAATCTTAAATTCTATTCTGAATTTAACAGGGAGCCAATGAAGAGAAGCTAAAACTGGAGAAACATGATCTCTCCTGTTAGTTCTCATCAGAACTCTGGCTGCAGCATTTTGGATCAGCTGGAGGCTTTTCAGAGAATATGTGGGACAGCCCAATAATAAGGAATTACAGTAGTCCAATCTTGAAGTAACAAATGCATGAACTAGTTTATCTGCATCACCCTGAGACAGGATGTTCCTGGTTTTAGCAATATTACGAAGGTGAAAGAAGGCAGTCCTAGAAACCAGTTTTATATGTGCGTCAAATGATAAATTCTGGTCAAAAATAACTCCAAGGTTCCTCACTGTAGAACTAGAAGCCAAGGAAATACCATCTAGAGTAACTATATAACTAGACAATTTCTCCCTGAAGCGCTCAGGTCCAAAGTGAACAACTTCAGTTTTGTCTGAATTTAAAAGCAGACAGTTCTGAGTCATCCAGGTCTTTATGTCTTTAAGACAGGCTTGTAGTCTGACCAACCTATTGGTTTCATCTGGTTTCATAGATAAGTACAGCTGAGTATCATCAGCATAACAATGGAAATGTATGCCATGCTGTCTGATAATGTTACCTAATGGAAGCATGTATAAAGTAAAAAGAATTGGTCCAAGCACAAAACCCTGAGGAACTCCATGACTTACTCCAACGTGTGAGGAAGATTCTTCATTTACAAGAACAAACTGAAATCTATCAGATAAATATGACTTAAAGCAGCCTAATGCAGTTCCTTTAATCCCAATAACATGTTCAAGTCTCTGTAACAGAATGCTGTGATTGATCGTATCAAATGCAGCACTGAGATCCAACAGGACAAGCACAGAAACAAGTCCGCTATCAGAAGCTAACAGGAGATCATTGGTAACTTTCACCAGTGCTGTTTCTGTGCTATGATGCACTCTGAATCCTGACTGAAACTCTTCAAACAGATTATTTCTATGTAAATTATCACAAAGTTGAACTGCAACTATTTTTTCAAGAACTTTAGACAAAAAAGGGAGATTGGATATAGGTCGATAATTAGCCAACACTTCTGAATCAAGAGTAGTTTTTTTTTAAGTAAAGGTTTAATTACAGCAATCTTAAAAGTCTGAGGTACATATCCTGTCAACAAAGACCGATTGATCAAATCCAATATGGAAGTGTCAATTAAGGGGAAAACCTCCTTGAACAGTCTGGTTGGGATTGAGTCTAACATACAAGTTGATGGTTTAGAAGAGACTATTGCTGTTGTTAGCTCCGAAAGATCAACGGGACAGAAGCTGTCTAAATACAATTCAGGTTCGAAAGATACTTCTAAAGCTGCTCTCCTTGATGATACATCAGTGATAATAATGGGAAGGATTCCATTAATCTTCTCTCTAATAGAAACAATTTTATTGATGAAGAATCTCATGAAATCATCACTGCTGAGAGTTAAAGGAATACATGGCTCAACAGAGCTCGGACTCTTTGTCAGCCTGGCAACAGTGCTGAAAAGAAACCTGGGTTTATTCTTATTCCCTTCTATCAATAATGAATAATAAGCAGTTCTAGCTTTACGAAGTGCTTTCTTATACGTTATTAAACTATCTTTCCAGACTAATTGAGACTCTTCTAAATTAGAAGAACTGCCCTGTCTCTCCAGCTTTCTTGCAGTCTGCTTTAACGCACGCAGCTGTGAATTATACCAAGGAGCCAACCTCTTCTGACTGATTACCTTCCTTTTCAGAGGGGCAACATTGTCCAGTGTTGTACGCATTGAAGCTGTAGTGCTGTCAACAAGAGAGTCAATTTCTACTGGAGTAAAATTTAGGTAGCCGTCCTCTGTCATATCAGCACATGGCAGTGAAGAAAAGGATGATGAAATCAACTCTTTAAATCTGGTTACAGCATTCTCTGACAGACACCTTCTATATGTAGAATTCTTCTCAGAAACCGTGTAGTCAAGTAATGTAAATTCAAAAGTTATTAAAAAATGGTCAGACAAGACAGGGTTATGAGGGAACACTGTTAACTGTTCACTCTCAATGCCATAAGTCAGCACAAGGTCAATGGTGTGATTAAGGCAGTGAGTAGGTCTGTGAACACTTTGAGAAAATCCAATAGAGTCTAATATAGAATTAAAGTTAATATTTAGGCTGTCATTTTCAACATCTACATGAATATTAAAGTCACCCACTACAATGACTTTATCTGTACTCAGCACTAACTGGGATAAAAACTCTGAGAATTCAGACAGAAACTCAGAATAAGGGCCAGGTGGATGATACACAACAACAAACACAAGAGGTTTTTGTGATTTCCACTTTGGGTGGGAAAAACTGAGAATCAGAGATTCAAAAGAGCTAAAACTAATCTTGGGACTAGGACTGATTAGTAACCCTGATCTGAAGATAGCTGCCACTCCTTCTCTGCCTGTGGTTCGAGGAACATGAACATTTAAATAGTCAGAGGGAGTTGATTCATTAATGCTAACATGATCCTCCTGCCAAGCTTTAGCTGTCGGATAGACGGCCTCATATTTGACTCTTGAATACTTTTAAGGTGCCCAAATCATCACCTCTGTGCTTAACGGTTGGTATGAGGTGTTTGTGCTGATATGCTGTCATTATGACTTGGTTTAGTCTGTCCAAAGGACATTGTTCCACAGGTCTCTTAGTTTTTACAAACTTAAGCTGTGCTGCCATGTTCTTTTTAATTATTTTTAATATTTAATGTCATGTGTTGTAGGATTTGCCTCATTGTATTATGTCTGCAAAGAGAATGTTGACTTTTTTTTCAATGAATATATATGCTACACGCACAGATAGTTATACACGAAGAAGACATTTGTTATGGAGATTTATATGTAGGGAAGATTTTTAAATGCTATTCCGGATTTAACAGGGAACCAAAGAAGATAAACTAGAATTGGAGAAATGTGATCTCTTTTCAGGCTTTTCTGAGAATCTTTGGGACATCACAATAATAAAGAATTACAGAAGTTCAATGTTGAAGTACCAAATGCATGGACCAGTTTTTCTGCATCACTCTGAGAAAGGATGTTCTGAATTTAGGCAATTTTACGAAGGTGAAAGAAGGCGGTCCAAGAAACCTGTTTTATGTAAGTCAAAAGGACAGATCCTGGTCAAAAATAACACACAAGCTTAATCCAGAAATAACCTGACTCAGATTCAAACCAGGAACCTTGGTGCTGTGAGTGAACGTGCTCACCACGGCAACACAGTGAAAACATGTTTACGGTTATAAATCCAAAGTTTCAAATGTGAAGGAAAAGCAGCATTGAGGCCAAGTGAAGCTTGTCAGTGCAGCTTAGAGCCCGTTTGATTTCAGAAACTTCAGTGGGCCAAGACAGTGTTTTCTCATGCAGTCATCGGATGGTTAGGGCTTGTGTGATGACCACCAGATAATGTGTGTTTGTCTTCTGCCTACTCGATGACAGGATGCTCAGCCTGATATTCTCTACACCTTTTGGACTGATGTAACCAGCACACTCAGCGATGAGTTTCACAGAGCAACTGAGGGTAAGCCTGCCGCTCATCCCGCTTCACACCTCACCTGCTGCATTTACACATTAAGAGGAGGGTACCAGTGATGCAGAACAGATGACCACTCTGCTCAGGAGGATGTTCGTATGCAAAAGGTGTTCTGACTGTAATCAGTCATCCGACGAGGCTTCAAAAAGAATCCCATCTGTAGAATATGAACTGTTCAGTCTTAGAATCAGTCTGAATATATCAAATAATGTATATTCACTTGATGTAACCATGGTAACACACTTGTGTAGGGAGAGAATTTTAAGCAGTGCTGCGTTGTGTGAACTTAAGCAGCTCATCTGTGCGTCTCTCGTGTCTACTGGTAGTCTGTGGGGCCTGATGGGTTCTCTTTTTGGTTTCTTCCTAAGACGTTTTGCTAAACTCAGACTGGACCAGACATAATAAAGTACCCCGCAGGGATCAAAGCACCCTTTGTACCTGCTGCATACTGCCAGTTTGGGCAACCACAAACAACAAGTGGAGAGGCTTTGTGTTGTGAGCCATAATATCCATAATGATCAGGCTGTAACAAGAGCTAAGCTGACAGTAGGAAATTGATGGAGCTGTGAGTGATAAACAGCCAGAAGTTTAGGAGTGTTAGTAGAACTCAGCGTTTTTAGACAATGGAACAACCCTTTGGCAAATTTATCATGAATAAAACAAACCGATCATAGCAGAAAAAGAGGAATATGAACCAAAAGCTGCAGGAACGTTGAAAACTGTAAATAAATTCAATTCAGTTTTATTTATATATATTTATTTATAATTGTCATCTCTAGGCACTTAAATAGTATTTTAAGGAACTGGATCATTTAGATCTGCTTTGCATTGGTAGCCCCCCCCCCAAATTATCCGTCTATTGTTCCACCACATCACTACATTTTGTCTACAGTTAGTTGTGACACACACACACACACTTTGAAAAATAAGAGGGGTAGATGGATGGTGGGTGGTATGTGTGAATCTTTTGAAGAGTAGGACTCAGAAAAAAGGCCTAATTATTCCAACAATGGCCTCTCTCTAACACACAACCACACACACACACACACACACAGAGGCGTTTCAGCACAGAGTTGTCTGATTAAATGGAATAACAAAGTGAGAACAGAAGAGGAGGTTTTGGCTGCTTGCTTAACATACTTGGCCTGAAACTCATTTTACTGAAAAACCTGCACATTCTCTCAGTCTGTGTGTGTCTGTTTCTGTGAAAATACTCCAACAGAAATATAAAAGGCCACTGATGCAGAGCCATGTTCAGCTTTCTTTTCTTTTCTTTGTCATTGCTGACAAGGTTTTAGATTCTTCTCCCAGTCAACAAAAGCAGAACTGAATGTATCCTTTTGAGCAGGACCGTGATGCATCTGATACCCATGTGCCATTATAGGTGTTGTCACAAACCTATAAAACCCATAAAACTGTCTTGTTGCTCCAAATATTCAATGGAGTACCAGATGTAGATAGATTTGTGTGGAAAAACAGCTTACTTCCTCTGTATGAGTACCATTTACTGACGGGGTGGACAGAAGTTAAATCTATGGCACCAACATTAACCACAATGCAAACACTTCCCACATGATTGGGACATTTTTTAGAAGATTTTTGCTATTTTTTCTCACCTAACTTGCTGTTTCCAGTTGACAGTAACTCAATCCACACACAGAGTGATGCATTGAAACATCTAGAACAGGGATGTCCACATCCGGTATTCGAGGGGCGCTGTCCTGCAGGTTTTAGATGTTTCCCTGCTTCTGCACACCTGATTAAGATCAATGCATCATTAGCTGGCTTGTGCAGAACTTAGCAATCTTTTGAAGAGATCCATTTCGTCTGAATCAGGTGTGCTGAAGCAGGGAAACATCTAAAACCTGCAGGACAGCTCCCCTCGAGGACATCCCTGATCTAGAAGCTTTGGTTTGCGGTGCAGCAGTTTATTTCACAAGCTGCAGTTTGACAGAATGGGACTCGGCAACCAGCATGTGCTCAGCTGTGGTGTTTCGCCAGCTCCACACCGGGAGCACTGTGTGTGCTTTGCTGAACATCTGCGTTTCGGCTTCATGTTTGCATTCACACCACCAACCTGCACAGTCATTTCTGATAATACACATACTACACAGAGTGTTGTGTTATTCATTAACATCATCATTACAACAAAGATGCATTTGTAATTTCTCTGACTTGTTACCCGCCCACTGAAACTATGGTGAAAAGGTGTATTTTTGCTGATATGAAGTGAATATGATGGCCCACAAATGTTTTTACGGTGGATTTTGCAGAGATCTGCTTCCCTGACGTTTACTTTACACATGAAAAATTGGCATATGAAGCTAAAATGAAAATCATCCAGCATTATATTTGCTGCACTGATCACTGTGCGAGTGAACTGTGATGTCGACACAGCACCATAACCGTTTAAACTGGTGCTTCATGTGTTGGACTCACTGCAGTTATTTTCCTAAACAGTAGGTGTCTCTACTGAGACAATGGAATACCGCAGCAAAAACATTAGAAGAAGTTGTACAAGAAGTGCGGTTATGCATGAACAAGCAGAATTACACAGTTTCAACTTCTCAGCTTCACTTTTAAGCCTTTTTTGTTGTTTTTGTAACGTGAAACAGTTGAAATAGTTTTGATGACTCATACAGACTGACAGAGACAGACTTGCTCGCACAGCTCTGTTTTTCAAACGCACTTCACATGCGACGCACGTCAAGTCACAAAAATCAAGTGGAATTCACTTCAAATCAAGTTTTATTTATCAAGAGCGTTGCAACAAATCTAATTTCAAGGCACAAAGATATAGTCCAAATCAAGCCAATTACAATCCAATTTACTGTAATACGATCATAATCCAATCAAATCAAATTCATTCATTTCCAAACTAGCCCAATTCAAACTGAGTCAGTTTAAAGGAAAAAAAAGAAGCCTGGTCAAAGAAACCAACAGATTACATCAAAACATCTCTCCAATTCAGTTCCCCATCCTGAGCATGCACAAGGCGACAGTGGGAAGAAAAAACCTCCCTTTTTAACTGGAAGAAACCTTTAACAGAACCAGAACCAGGAGGGGCGGCCATTTACCTCAACCTGCTTGAGAGGACGGGAAAGAGAGGATAACAAGCGCCATAACACCAGGCCAGGGATACCAACTCAAGTTAATAACAACAATAATGTTGTATGCACGTGGAGAGAGGAAAAGAGGGTAGAGCTAGGAGAAGTGCATCATGGGAGGTGCAGCAGTCTTGGCCTATAGCAGCACTACAAAGGGATACGTTCAGGGTCATCTGAGTCACCCCTATCTATGAGCTTTATGAAAAAGGAAAGTTTTCTGCCTACTCTTAAAGGTGGAGAGGGTGTCTGCTTCCCGAACCCAAACTGATTCGACTTTTAAAAACTCTAGGAGCCACGTGTCAACGTGCAGTCTGAGAGCAAAGTTCTCTGTTTTGAAAATACTGCACAACGAGATCTTTAAGCTGTGACGAAATTATTTCAAAGAACTTAGTAACATAGTAACCAGCTGATATATGGGTGGGGTCTTGCTGTTTTCAAGCCCTGTCTTGAAAATTGATACACCTCTGAAGGAAAACATTATTCTCTGTGTTTCCTTTGTCTTTATTCAGATTATTCCACTTCTCCTCATTTGGTGGTTTCCTCTTGTGGACCACACATTTCTGTGAACTGAAAGGCAACATACTGGCTCACCAGCAGTCTGCATTCAAAGTCCACGTTGTTATAACTTAATTTTCTCTCAGTAAACAGTAAACTCTATGTCATAGTAAATGTTGTGTGCTTGCCCTGCTTTCTTTGGCTGTTTGTGCAGTTTCATTGTGCTGGAATATGAAAGATTTTTCCCCCTCACTGACAGTAAGGTTTCATTAACTCACCTAAAAGCTCTGAATCTTGCACATCTTGTTAGCATCTCATGAGTTTAACATGCAAACAGAGAGCTTTCAGGGGGACTAAGTGATTGCATCCACCGTGCACGTGCACGTGCACGTGCAGGGGCTGCGTGCAGATTCCTGGAGGCATGTTTACCATCTGAACTGTAGTCGGTGACACTGCACAGAGGTAGTGACCGGACGGATGCACCGAAGGAAGAATTAGTTTCAGCATGTAGCTCCTCCTGAAACCATGAGTTGTCATTTGTATGTTTCTGTTAATGTTCGTGTTAAATACACACTGTGTGGATTACTCATCTCCAGTATAAGACCTGCGTTAAACTCTGGAGATGAGCTCTTTCCCCATGTTTTCAGTTTTCATGCCAAGCTGAGCTAAGCCCTGGCTATGATTATTTTTGTGATGAAGCTGATCACTAAACACCAGACTGGTATTGATCTTCTCCTCTCGCTCTGAGAGAGAGAGAGCAAGTGAGCACATAATTAGTTTTGAAATGAAATCAAGGCCCTGTCCTTCTTGAGAAACTGTCCACGTGTAAAAGAATTCCTACTCACCTGTGCTCTGCATGTGTTTTTTTTCCTACTTTTTTCCTTTGCCTCTGCTTGGTTGTTTTCCTCTGTAGCCTCATTCTTCCTGAAGCAGGCTTTTGAAGGCGAGTATCCTAAACTGCTGCGACTCTACAATGATCTGTGGCGCCGCCTGCAGCAGTACAGCACCAGTCTGCAGGGGGCGTTAGTGAGCAGTGGAGGGATGGATGCTTCTCTGGACCTCACTGCTGCAGACACAGACAGCCAGGACCTCTTCACAGATGGCAAACAAGACTACAAGTGAGTCCAGTCAGAAGCACTTTGATTGGGTTTACTATGAGTCTGGGTGTAACGAGCCTTTCTAAGTCAAGGAAAGGTCCTTAACAGCTGCTATTTTTAGGATGCCACATCACCAAATCTCACTGAAGGACTATTCCAATGTCCAGGATCCTTCAAAGGTGTTCTTAAGACACTCAAAGTGCCCGCATCTGAGATGCTGTAGACAGAAAATGGATGGATGTTTGTGCAATATGCATTTAAATATATAACTATTTGCTGCTAGCGTAATGTTATTAGCACTGGAACATGTTCCATCAATGGACAGTAATGCATACATGTTCTGTATAAAAGGCTGTTTAACATCCATGCCAGTTTTTTTAATTGTTGTGTGTGTTGAGGATTAGTGACGGTGGGACTGTTGCTGTGACATTTGCCCACTGGCTGCCTGTCAGAAGGACCCAACCTACAGAGGAGGCATCCTTGAATTTGTGTATTTGTTTTCATTTGTTTTGAGCCACACTGCAGTTACATGACCAGTCTCGTGGCAGCTGCTACATGTGGTCTTTGCAGATGATTGCAGTTATGAGCTCATGACACATGTAGCGGAGTGTGATTGATGGGCCTGTGTAATTGTTAACTTAATTTATCTGTTAGGTCCATCCTCATGTTTGTACACACACACACACACACAGAAACCTGTGTGAGCATGTCTGCAGTGGCATCTTTCTCTCATTAATGTCTGTAATTGAAGTTCTCCATTAATAAATGTCTATATAATGTTCCAGCACAGCAGTTGTGGGGGGTGGAAGGCTTTCTGTAAAGTCAACATTGGCTTTCCTGATCTGCTCTGTGACCATCTCAGCATCACTTCTAGCAGTTCCTTTGAATGTTTTCTGACCGCATCAGTTGAGTATGTACTTTCTGTTCATCGTGTGTGTTTGTGTATGTTTGTTTAGCCCAGAAAAGGCTCTGAAAGACTCTCTGCAGCCATATGAGGCAGCCTACCTCTCCAAGTCCCTCTCTCGCCTGTTTGATCCCATCAATCTTGTGTTTCCGATGGGAGGCCGCAATCCACCCTCTAATGACGAGCTGGACAGCATCATCAAAACCATCAGCAGGCGAGTAGAGTACAGCCAAGATATGCTGGCATGACAGAAGTCGTTCGCCATTGTCCCTGCGCCATTTTCTGTCCCCGACATACATCTTTGAGGATTCAAAATTATTCAGCGTTATTAAAACTCAAAGATTCTTGGAAAACAACAACTGAACAAACCATCCTGTCAAATACTTTTAAGGTGGAAAAACTAAACAAAACAGACAAAGAGAGAACCATCTTCCATCCAAGTCAATCCAAGTACTGCTGGTAAATTGTCTGCAGTACTTCATGACAGCTGATGGTGGAGGTTTGACCACAGCTTTGTTTGCTAGCGACTGTGCAAATCATATAATTTCATTCCAGAGGATGGTAAAGCATTCCAGAGGATTTTTTCTGATCATGTGACAGACGTCAAATTGTCAGGGAATTGGGGTGTTTTTCTGACTTTCGTTGGGATTTGGAAAGCTCAATTAGCTGCTCCCCTTGGGTTGCCATGGGTAACTCATCATAACAGATGTTGAAAAGTATCACATACGAGAAGAATCCACTCAAGCAGCTCAGCTTCAAAGCAACGCAGAAAAATCTCTCAAAAAAACAGGGTTGTAAATAGCTAAAATCACGTAGAAATCTCAAAAATACTAAGTCTGGTGCAGCACAATCAGGAATGTCAATAAATGACGTGAAGATTAGCAATCGAAGGCGTTGCCATGATCGGCTGGCGGCTCTGATTACAGTCAGGTTCTGCAAAATCATTTAATGCACAAACAGTTTCTTTATTAGCTTCATATTAAATGTTTGTGTCTTCTTGAAGCTTTACTCACATTTAGATTGAGTTCATTGTTGTATATTGACTGAGTCGCAGCCCTGAGAGCAGGCTACTAACGGCATTTCCATTAAAAAAAACATCTTTCACACGTTAGATTGAAAAGCCACATGCAGTTATGTATGAGCGTCAACTGTCGACTGCTTGATAATTAGCCAGGTTTTACCATTTTGATGGTTTTCAGCGTTGTTTGTTTGCAGTGAGCTGAACGTTGCGTCGGTGGATCCAAACCTCTCTCTCGCCGTGGCAAAGAATGCTGCAAAGACCGTTCAGCTCTTCTGTGTAAAGTCAGAACAGCTGGTGAGTACAGCTCTTTGTGTGTGTGTGTGCAGCCCTAAAAATCTTATTGACATTATATTTACTTCCACCCTGTGTCCATCTCTCTGTGAAGTAGTGAGTCTTTTTCAGGTAACAGTTTTAAAATGTTCAGGTCTGGTGTGTGTATGTACTCTGCACTACCTGACTGACTGTGTGTCTCCAAATGCAACCATGCAATCAATCAATCAATCAATCACTTGCTCCCCTGCCTTTCTATAGTTGTGCACTCAAGGGGATGCCAGTCAGGTGATCGGTCCGTTAACAGACGGCCAGAGGAGGAACGTCGCTGTAGTCAACTCCCTGTACCGCCTGCAGCAAACTGTTGCCAAGGTAACAATAAGCAAATCAATACGAGTTCACATCAAAACTTCACTCCAGTGTGCTGGTGTGCAGAAAGCACCATGGAAGCACAGTGAAGCAGCTCTGGCTGCACCAGGTGGCCTGATGCCTCATTAACTTATATTAATGTGGTTGTTACTCGTCGCTACTGTCGAATTTGAATAGAATATTCATGTTTTTTGTGAATTTAATCGAACAATTCCTTATCAATTCAAAAAAAGGAGTCCGAGTCTGAGGTGTCCAGCATGAAGAGAAACGGGGAGAGTACAGTTCCCTGTGGCGCTCCTGTGCTGCTGACCGCCTTCTCAGACAGCAATACAGGCTGAGTTTTATTAAAGGCGCAGGAGAAATCAAAGGTTAGCCAAAACTCTGTGTGTAACAGAAGAAGAATGAGTCATGTTGATCCTCAAACTGGGGTCCTCTACCAGGCATCCTGGAGTTTGTATATTCCGTCCAGGGTCTGAACTGTACCTCGGATTTGATCTGATGTTCTGATGTTGAGGGCTGGTAAGGCTAGACCACTGTGTGAAAAGGTCTTTAGAGTTCTGAGCAGTGTTTCCTTGGCCCCTCTGAGCTTAACTGATGTGCTGATTCAGGTACTTAGCTGCTATAATGCCAAAAAAATGTTTCTAGTTCAGTATACCAGCAGTGTAGGTTTGCTTGAGTATAGAAATGTTGGCAACCATTTTTTGCCCACATTAACTGTGCTTTTTTTTGTTTGTTTTGCAGATAATTTCAGGTTTGGGGTCATGTCCTCCAGCTGCTGTAGAGGCCCTCTCTTCGTCTTTGGAGGTACCGCAGTACTTTAAACACGCTCAATATCCTCTGCTGTGTTAAGGACTTGTCATGCTGCTCTTTTTCTCTTTATTAAAAAAGCGATTTGATGCTAAAAGAGTACATCAAACTGGTAGTAGAGAAGACACCCTCTCCTGCACAAAAAAACCTCATATTCCAAATAAACAGCCCTTTATTTTTCAGTGTTTTGGCCCTCAGACCTTCCTTAACCCACAACTGCTTTTTGACTGTTTTCTTCAAGTTTGAACAGGTGCGATTAACTAAGAATCCAATACCTTACTATGGTGTGGTGTTTATAACATCACTGTGTTATCAGCTCCAGAGGTTCCCGAGCAGTCCCCAGCACAGAGCCAGCATTCTTTATCAGTTTGTTCACTTTCTTTGAGGCTCTGGCTCCGATGCTGCTGCCCCAACAGATGGCTGTTACACAAACTCAGCTCAGATGCTCTCATGTCTGGCTGCAGCTTTAGTTTGTTTTAGCAAACAGATCTTGGGAGGTATTATGCAGCAGACTGAGCATTTTGCAGTGGAGTCTGGTGATAAATCAGCCATCAGAGTGATTGAGAATAAACTAGGAACGACTCGATTAGCTCTGTGACTTAAGCACATTCACGATAAATCCAGTTATTGTGAGACGATGCTTTTCGTAGATTTCTATCCGGCTACGATGCTTCACTCACACCGTGTCGGTGTACACAGCAGACTCCCTGCCCTCAATAACTCCAGCAGTCATTTTCAAACTCTATCTGTTGACATTCCTGCAGCTGACACAGTTCTCCACTGCAGAGTGTGTCATGCACAACCTGCAGGTGCTTTATATTTATGTTTATACGTTAGTTTTCATTTGTGATGAAATGATTTCTGGATCCTGTGAGATCCTTTAAGGTTTCTGCATTTTATTGTGAGAATGCATTAAGGCATTCTTGTGAGAATGCATTAAGGCATTCTCACTATTGTTTTCCTGTTTCTCTTTTTTGGCACTTAACTACTCCTGCAATCTTTCACCGATTTCAACAATTTTGGTATCAAAAGTTCAGCTCCTTTGGGAGATTTATGCTATGACTTTTGGTGTTGATATTTTTTACACTTTTTAAACTATTGAACTTTTAATTCAAATTTTCCCGTCATTCAAATGAATGGAAATTTCTTTCAACTCTTCAAAAACTTCCTCCTCTTTCCAACCTAACTAGTTCAACATACATTCAGCTGGAGACACCATTCAAACTTTAAAATGTTCACAAGACATTCAGCTATTACCAAATGATTCAGCTTTTTCAAATATTAAGCCACTTTTGAAATATGACAGTTTAAAAAACATGAACATTTTTGCTCCTTCTTGATTTTTATGAATGAGAAGATTAGAGTGGCACACCGATCATTTTAACTTTTTCTTATATTCAAACAAATTCCTCTAACTTTAATACTGTTTAACTCAGTATAAACAAATTATACCTTAAAATGTAGGTACACTTGTCCTCTTTCAGCTGATGTAACTACTAAAGAGCTCACATTTACAGAATTTCAGCTATGAGCCAGGAAGCGAGAGAAACCTTTCAATTTCTCTCACTAACTCCAATGGAAATTTGGTCTGACGCCAGAGAGAGGTTCAACTGTGTTCAACTCGCTGCCGTTAAATTTTTTTTCACTCCATTGAAATAAAAACTACATTGCCGTGTTCCTCCAAGCCTTCTGCTTCTTACGGTCTTCAAATTATTTTCCTCGCTCTTCCAGTTTTCTCACAGGAGGTCATAGTATCCAAAAAAGCAATTTCTGCAGGTTATACAGGGAGAGAGCTCGTTAAGCTGCAGCTGTTGACAAACATTGCTAACACTGATGACATCACTCTTCCACTCCCTGCTGTATATTACACTGAAGCCATTTTAACTATTACTCACTTGATTTCTGCTAAATTTTCACTAGATTAAGCTTTTTGAGCATGTTCTAACTAATCCCATTCAACTTAAAAAGCATTCTCACAGCTGTTTCGCAGGAACAGCTTTTTTTCTAGTTTATTTTATTGCAACTTTTGATATGTTTGATATTTCTGACACACACACACTCCCTCATAGGTGCACACGATCTCCTGAATCCAAAATCTCAGCTACTCTTCTCAGTGCGCACACTTCCGCAGAGCTGATAACATGCCTATATCTTAAATGTACGTCAGTCATATAAGCACATAAATGTAGCTCCTGTTTATCTGAGCACATATGTTGCCATGGCAGCCTGGCAGGCTTGTTAGAGGTTCAGGGACTGTTGTCTGGTGTGGGTTTTCCTCACTGTGTGGGCTTTCCTCACTGTGTGGGCTTTCCTGTGTTGGGGACAGGCAGTACAGGTCCTGATGGGCAGCGCCGTGCAGCCGCTTCTGCAGTCAGTCGGTGACTCCATAGAGGCCATCATCATCACACTTCACCAAGAAGACTTCTCAGGGTCAGTCGCTGTTCTTTGGCTTGCTACACCAACTGCAACACCAGTGTTAATGATCTGTGTGTGTGTGTGAGAGAGAGTGACAGAACATCCATGTCACATGATCCATCCTGAGAGCCACCTCAGCACCAGGTTCAGCACCTTTGTATGTGTGTAACCCTGCTAGCCCCCTTTTTTTTTTAACTATTTCCTCTACTGTCTTGATGTGTTTGATCCGGCTTTTGGAAGTTGCAGTGAGCTTCTTTGTTTCCCTGAATATCCACATCTGAGGCACTTAGTTTGACACATATAGCAGCAGGGGCTGCATTAATAAAATACTGGTCAGACTGACATAAACCAGCATTAGCCTGTTTTATTAAGTTAATTTTAGTTGGCATGGTTGTTTCATTTTAATGCAATTGTGTGTCTGTGTGTGTGTGTGTGTGTGTGTGTGTGTGTGTGTGTGTGTGTTCCAGGCCTCTATCCAGCCCTGATAAGCCAGACGTCCCGTGCTCTCTCTACATGAAGGAGCTGCAGGGTTTCATCTGCAGAGTGATGGCTGACTACTTCAGACATTTCCAGTGTGTGGACTTTGTCTACGAGAGCACCGAGTCCATCGCCAAGAGAGCCATCGAGCTGTTCCTCCGGCACGCCAGCCTGCTGCGGCCGCTGGGGGAGGGCGGCAAGATGAGACTGGCTGCTGACTTTGCACAAGTGAGCAGAGCCTCTTGGAGCTGACTTCAGTTCACACTGAGGTGTTGTGTGTGGATGCTCCTGTGACTCTGGTTTGTGTGTTTTTCTGCGTGTCAGATGGAGATGGCGGTGGCTCCTCTGTGCAGGAGAGTGTCTGATCTGGGGAAGCCGTACAGGATGCTGCGATCCTTCAGGTCTGTTGGTCAATTAAACTTTAATTTATACAGCGCTGTTGAAAATAAAGTGAAAAAGGGCTGAACATGGATGAACCAAGCCAGTTCAAGTAATGTTTAACTGGGAGGTGATAGAAACAATCAGATCCCCTTCAGAGGGATAGATCATAAAGGCTCGTCTATTGAGTTTGAGCCAGTGACACCTTGTCAGCTCAAATGACACGTCGCTGTGGGCTTTCAAAGAAATCTGAGTCCAGTATTCAGTCCAAGATGATGTGTGTTGTGTTTCAGGCCTCTGTTGTTTCAGACTAGTGAGCTGATAGCCAGCAGTCCAGTTGTGGGTGAGCTGATCCCCTACAGCACCCTGCTCCACTTCCTGTTCACCAGGGCCCCATCTGAACTCAAGTCTCCTAACCAGGCCTGTACATACACACGCATGCACTCACACTATCCACAGAAGTACTATGACTCCTCAGCACCTGTGACGTCAGACTAACTGTTGGCTTTGCCCCCACAGAGAGCAGAGTGGTCCGTGGCCCGTTACTCCCAGTGGCTGGATGATCACCCCTCTGAGAGAGACAGACTCACCCTCATCAGGTTTGCGCTGTTTCCCTTTGATCACATTTCAGGTGACACTTGGGAATCCATTGTGAGGATCGGACCCTCCCATTAACAGAGGACAAGCAATTTAACACCGTGTTTGACAGACTCAGAATGTCCTAAAGAACACACTGCGCTCCTCGCTGGGAGTGTATCTGTGGGGAGTGATCAGCCTCTGGTGGTGAACGCTCTGCAGTCTGTCTGCCTGTTGTTGCCACCTCATGTTTCTAAGCTCACACATGGAGTTTGCTGAGTCCACTCCAGATGGCTTCACTTCATGTCAGTACACAATGAAACCTGTTGTTCCGACGCTTCCAAACAGTGAGCGTGTTGAGAGAGAAATTCATGCTGAAGAAATCCCTAACGCAATGCTACAAACCTCTGTTTTCCTCCTCTAGGGGGGACTATTATCTAAACTGAAGTGCAGTTTACTGATGCAACAAGTCTTGCAGAATTTTATGTGAAACCTAAAAGCATAATGAGGTGTGGTTGTTACTGCTTATTCAACTTCCACCCGATTATGACCCAACTGAACACTCTCAGTTAATTTTCATGAAACTCTTCAGTACATGTGTCATTCGCCCATGATTCTTCCATCCTTCAGAGACACTAATCACCATCTGCCGTCCTTTCAGGGGCGCTCTGGAGGCCTATGTGCAGTCAGTCAGGGCTCGGCAGGGGAAGGAGTTCGCCCCCATCTATCCCATCATGCTCCAAATGTTACAGAGAGCCAGCAGCGGCGGACAGGAGGCCAAAGCTTGAAAAGGACCCAGCTGCGGGCGTGATGCTGTTCCAAGATCCAGCTCTATGCACTACATGAAGCCTCCTCTGGAGAGAGGATCGGCTGAAGTTAAATTGATTTTTCTTACTCTTCCAAGTCTGACTTAAGTGACTCCATGGTGGAGTTTTTGATTTCAATGAAAGGTACATATGTGTGTCTTCTATAAAAGAATACTCTAACAAATAAAAGGGATGTAGAGTTGAATTCAAATTGCTTGTTTTCTGTGTGACGTTCAGAGGTTGAGCTTCCTGAACTGGCTGCTGTCATGGTGAACATGTTGTAGATACGTTACACTGATCAGTGAATCTAAAGAATAAAGGAGGAATCCTAAGGAGAACTTTTCTTTATTATTCATTAGAAGCAGAGGTATACATCAAATACAAACACAGGTATATTCAGATGGGCCATTTCCACTGGTTGGGTGGAGGCTCCTCTATCAGCGGCTCCCAGGGCTTCCACTCAGACATCTTCCTGGACAGAGCCAGCTCACACTCCGCCTGCACACAGGACAGTCAGACCTCATCATCAGATATAAACACCACATCTCACGTCTTGTTTAAAGTAACGAACAGGGCATTATTGCTGAGGTGAGAAACTATTCCTTTACTAACCATATTTTACACAGGCCACAGGTATGTGTTCATGGCTGTTTAAGGGTTGTGGTTCCCTAACACACCTCCCTCCCTCCCTCTTTATGCCAAGTTCATGACCATGACTACAGTTACAAGTTGCTGTCAGACTTCACTATGAAAATAACAAGGTAACATTCAACAAACAAGTGTGTGCCTGCATGTCCAATACCCCACTGCACTTGAATGTGTCATCACCTCTGACTACATTAATCATTTAAGAGGAAGCTACCTGGAAAATGACTTCTTCAATCTGACCGCAGTTTATTTTCTTCTGCAACTTGTCAACATCCGGCTCCTGTGAACACAGAAATCATCTTCCCTCAACATTCATTAACAAGCCAGCAAAAAAAAGAATCCACTTGCTTAATACTGACCGTTTTCACAAGGTTAAACCTCTCGTTGACCAACTGCTCTGTGTACTTCCTGTAGGCAGCATCCTGGGGCATTGTCTGCAGCGATGCCAGAATCTTTGAGTAGAGGATCCTTAGACGCTGAGAGGAACAGCAGATAAGATAAGCGAATGCTTTCAGATGCTGAACAAATGTAAACTGGAACTTTGAAGCATCTGGTTTAAGGCATGCTGCAGACACAGAGCGCAGCTGTGTGGAGTATTCACTGTCAGCTGCTCACCTCGTGTGGATTGTGGGACACTGCCAGGCCGACCAGGCCGGTCGTCTGCAAGAGAGACACTCGTTAACCAGGTCAAAGAAAGCCACGGGTGACATCTAAATTCAAATTCAGCAGTAACTGTTTTAGCTGGTCTCCATGCATCATCTCGTCACCAACAGAAGAAGAATCATCAACAGAGGACTGTGCTTCTTGAGAGAAATACACCATCAAATGCTTCTACAGGGTCATAACTGACAGGTTACTTTTTATTTTACAGCATTGAATAGAATTAAGTTATGATTTCATAATAGAATTATTCATACATGTAAGTGTAAACTGGCTTTAATACGAAGTACAGTCGTTTCGAACCTGCTGTAAAAGACTGAAGTGAAGTTTACTGATAACCTTAAACGATTTACTACTTCATGTCTTTTTGCAGCGATACCTGTATTGAGTGTATGAGGAGAACTTGAAGGCACCATGGTGTCACTGCACTACATTTCGAAGTGGACATAGCGCTGCGGCGTGAGGATAGAGTGACGGTAAACTTAGTCACGAAGCTTGATGTTGAGCTATCTGCTCTACTTCAGTGTGTGAACGGATCGACTCTGGCATTGACAGCTGCGAAAATAACATTTTCCTCTCATCTTAAAGCGATGTCGCATAATTTCCCAAAAACTGTTACTTTGGTGTTTTTAAATCTATTTTGTTTCAGTTAAGCATATTTCAACGATGTAAAACCAGATGGGTGTTCTCCAACGAGGATAATTGTTATACAGCAACAATACACGCAGAAACATTGGGAGGATAACCTCTCCTGGTTAACTGCGGGACACCTCTTAGCTTATTAGCAAGGAGCTGGCTAACAGGGCACAAAGAGTCGTCAAAGTATAGACGTTAGTTTGTCGGTCAGACTGTCACCTAAACTATTCCTGCTTTCCGTTACACCTTCCTTTATTTCCAACACCTAAAAAACATGACCTCTGTACGTACCTTCTTCAGTAACCCGGCCATTCTTCGCTGCGGACACGGAGCCCGTTTACCATTTCCGGCTTCTAAATATGACGTCAGAGGGCCAGCCTCCAGCCCTGAGCTGACAGAATGTCTTAACTCTGAAAACAGCGCTAGCCCTTTTGAAGTTGAAAAGTGTATTGGCGGTCCTGTATTTGACATACGAAGGAGGGACTTATTAGAGGATGAGGAATTTATGAACAAATTTTGTGTAGTCCACACTAACAAACTATTAACTCTCTGTTAACACGCAGGCAGTTACACAAGCAACGATGAACATGGTGAAAGCCCTCGCTGTATGTTAATGGTCTTAGCTAAAAGTACTATCAGGTTCATAAGTGATTATCTCACCTCTGAACTCTTTCGTCTGAGTTAAAATGAATAAAAATGGTGAAAGACGTTCCTAAAAATATTAAGTCCATTTGAGAACCAAGGACACTCTCAATGTCCCCCCCCCAAAAAAAAAAAAAACATTTCAAATCTCTAAACTATATTTCTCGTGTTTAAGTTTTTTTTAAGGCAAAGATTTAACAAAGAATAACTTGATTTATAACGTGAGCTGACACGTTTTTTTGTTTGTTTTCCCATCTTTCTGCATTTATTTTTAGATGTACCATTATCCTTGTTCTTTAATATTATCTGTATTTAGTACATTAATCAACAAAAATGGGCAAGAAAAGGTTGTGCTTAAAGGATAAAGGGGGTGAAAAAAGTGTTCTTCTTCAGTTTAAAATATTCTTCTGAAACGTGTCGATCAGATTTCGGAACAAACATATCCTGCAACATAGTCCGAGTTCTCCACTGTCATCCAGTGTTTCAGTAGTCTGTACCTGAATACCGAGTGTAAAACCTTCTGCTACCATTTGTAATGAAATTAGGCATCTGAAAAAAAGAAGACCAAGAATGGACATTCAGACCCAAGTGATTTATAATTCACTGAAATTTATAGACAACGTTTAGTTTTTCTACATTATTCATTTGGAACAGAACAGTGTCTTTAACCTGGTCATTACAGTGTGAATAACAGCTCCCTGTTCTTCCACAGTCAGTATTTTCCTCATTTCGTCCCACACAAACGTGTGGCTGGTCTCATGTTTAAAACATACACGCACAGCCTGCATATATGAAGTCACCTGCTCAGACCGAGGCTTGGCTCACGCGTTTTTAACCAAGCACCTCAGTACGTTTGTGGAAGCTCAGACGTTGTGGCTCACAGGTTCATTCCTCAGAGCAGGTGGATGTTGGAAACGTTTGATGATATCACAGCTGAGCTATGCCAGCTACATACACCAAGACCAACATTTTTTCAGATTTCAAACATCTATGTTTAACAATGTCTGGCAGAAAGAACATCTATCTACAATACAGTAAAAAAACAAAAACAAAACAAAAAAAAAAACAGAGTATAAAAATATATTACAAATCTCAAGTATTTACAATGTCTGCTTCTCACTACAGTTACAGCTGTCAGTTTTCAGTCTAATTGTGTTACCCTAAAACAAGCAACATCTCTACACATCTTCAGTAAACTCAGCAACTAATGCAGAAAACACTGGAGGCAGAAGAAAGCCTCGAGAAACAAGTCACTGAACTCCAAGGATCCTCTGGCAGAAGGGATGAAGAGAAACAGTCACATGGAGGTGCTCTCCTCCCTAGTGGATTAGTAGGAAGTGACAGTGGGGCTCACCAGGAGGCGATCAGAAGAACATCCTGTAGGAGAATAAAAAGTTTAGCTGTGTGCTTTTGCCAACATCGAAAAGTCCCTTTACAGACACACACACCTGTAAATGCTGGGGTCCAGGAGGACGGCTGTGTCTGTGGGCAGCTTGGACAGATGAACCACTTTGGTCTTCAGCTGCAGTCTGTCGCCCTCATTCACCCACACATCTGGCAGTCTGACAGAGGAACACGCATCACACATCTGTCTGTCCTTACACACAACATTTGAGTGTGAAGCATGAAGGCTGCATGGTGAACGTTTGACCTCAAACTCTGAGTACAACATAAAATAACAGGCAGCAGATTTGGAGTGCTGATAGCAGCCAATCACGTTGTTTCATTCTGACCTGTTAGCTCTGTAACTCGAACAGAGGAAATGAAGATTAAAGCTGGACTTTGCAGAATAAACAAAGCTGGGTGAGTCACATATCTGGAAAACTTTCTCAGTTTCAGACATGTTAGATTGGAGGAAAATGAAAATGGCAGAAAGCACACATCAGTCAGCTATGTTGGGATAGTCTGAGCGGGAGCAGGGGATCCAGCAAGGGTGAGATTAAGAAAATGGTCCCTCAGAGCAGAGGATGAGAGAAGACACACACTTACATGTCCTCAGGTGTCCAGTGCAGCAGCACCTTCACTTTCCCTGAGTCCTCTTTCCTCCTGGCTATGACCTAAACACACAACAAGCACGGACACCAGGTCACTCTGCAGCACACAACCGTGATCACCTGCTACGCGTGTGTGTGTGTGTGTGTGTGGGCCCACCTGGCTGTGAAAGACCACACTGTGTCCATTGCCCAGGCTTTCGATGTGTGTTGCCAGGTTGAGGCAGATGGCTCGGTGGCGGATGGCGTCCATGGTCTGAGCATCAAAGAAGTCATGAGGTCGTGCTGGAAACAGAACATTTAATCTCACTGCGTGCCTCATTTCAGAATGTCAAAGAGGAAACACGGCCTTGTACTTGAGGTGTCAGCCAACAGCTGAATCACATTGGGAGAGTGTGTGTGTGTGTGTGTGTGTGTGTTACACACGCAGCGAGCGCCTGTATTTGTTCCTGAGTTTCCTCCTCTTGTTGAGGCCAGCCTTGGATGGAGACTCTTCCTTCATTTTGCCCTGATTGGAAGCTTTGGATGAGCCCTGGGAGCTGAAGTGGGTGGGGACGTGGCGTGCCAGCCCCCCCTGTGAGGCAAATGTGGCGTTGCAGCCCCCCACCACACACTGCAGGAACACAGAGTTTTTCAGTGGGAGTGGAGCTGATGAATACGATGCAGTGTTGGGTCATGTGACCCGTGTGCTTTACCTTGAAGGGTTTGTCGCCACTGTGGCTCAGCATGTGTCTCTGCAGCCAACTCTGACTGGTGGACGGAGTGTTGTACACCTTGCAGCCCTTCCACAGACAGACGAACACCTGGGGGGGGGCATGCACACAGACACACATGTTACTGTAGTTGTGTTGGAAGTACTGAGCCTAACAAAGACACTGAAATGGATGTTAGTTGCTTCAGACAGACAACTTCCCAATGACCTGAGGAATACTCATCTACTAACTTAAACAATAAGATGCGTTTTAAGAAGGTACTTAAAAAACAGACAGATAAGAGGACTGTCCGATGTGCAGATTGTTCTGGAAGTTTTGGAGCTGTGACTGTGAAAGCACGATCCCCTCTTAGCTTTTGGCACACTCAGGAGCAGCTGATCAGCTGACCTGAGAGAGCGGGAGGGTGAAGAAGCTCAGAGATTGAGGGATTTAAAAAACAATTCAAATGGATCCTGTGGTTGAACTGTGCCAGTTTAAAGACGTGCAGCAGCATTTTGAACCATCTGAAGACAGGCGATGGAGGCCGCACCAACCCTAAATATTGTACTTTATTGTACATATTTCACTCTATTTCATCATGTTCAACTGTACAGAATCTTTTTTTCAACTTTTCAAGACATTCAACTCTTTCATTTAGATTTTTAATATATGCTTTTTTTTTTTTTTTTTTTTTTAAGGGTCGTTTCCCATTTCTCTTAACGTTTGAACTTATTTTGAAACTTACCACACCATCTCTGGACAGAATCAAGCTCATTTCCATACATGCTGCCCTGGTATGACAATGTATGTGACAAATCTTGAATATTAAGTCTTGTTTGAACTATTTGATTATTTTGCTTTTACTCTGTTATTGCCCGTCTTTGTCTCAATATCTCCGATTTAATTTATTTTATTCGTGCTGAGCAGGAACCACTTTAGCTCCCCAGCTGTTGTTAATGTGCAAATAATATAGATTTATAAAGGTGACTTGACATTAACACCTTCTTCCAAGCACATTTCTTTGGCTCCTTTGTGGATTTGGGTTAGCCGCAGCGATAAAAGTTCATTAAATGTGTCGACAGGACTAACTAATATGACTCCCACTGGCCAAAGACACAGCTGGTCCTGGTACAGCTTTATAAGCACAAACTGCGTTTCCTGGCACACTTTTTACAACCACATTTTCATTAAAAACAGCAAGACATTCACATTTCACTCATCTCCTACAGCACTCCAGACAGCTTTTAAACAGATAACTTTTTCCCTCTGTTTGAAAAACGATCTTCGACCAGATGAGAACACGGAACAAATGCTGAAATAATGGTGTTGGAACAGTAGGTGGAGATAATGCCCACGGTAACGATGCGTCAATCTACATGAGAGGGATATTCTGAGCATGCCCAGTGAGCCGATTCTCCTTAGGTGAAAACTTCAGAGGCAAAACAGTAGTTTGTGTGATAGAAAACTAAGAGGACAAATGCATTTGCATGGAGCTGCCAGATAAGATGATGAAAGCCCTGGAAAACAGGCAACAGTGGAGCCAAACCTTGTTTTTGTGCTCAGTTTAGATTCACTTACTGACACACACACACAGACAAACACAGGGACACTGACCCCTCCTCTCTGTCCATCCACATGTGTGGCTCGGATGTGTTCGGCCAGGTCGGGGCTGTTGGAGAACAGCACCTGGCAGTGGTCCCAGCAGCAGGTGTAGCTCAGAGACTTGCCCCCCGCCGGTGCTGAGCTGCCCACTGTCGTCACGCCTCCACCGTGACCGTTGAGCATGGCCGGGGTTGAGCGACCGCTGGAAGCTGCACTGTCTATGTCCATTATGGTTGAGCTGATGCTGCAAAATGGACAAGAAAGTTTCAGTCTTGTTCTTTTTTTTTTAACCAAATAGAGAACAAACAGAAAAGCAATTAAGATTTCTATCACGGAGACTCAGAAATGATGATAAAACGTTGTTTTGTTTTAATAGTCCAGTGATTTTAAACAGATGGAGCTTTTTTTGGATGAACCAGTGTTGTGTCTACACTTAACAGACAACTTGGCAAAGAACCAATTCTAAATTGTATCTTTAGGCAGCCAGTCACAGAGATATCACTTGTTCCCATATATTTTGTTGCATCTATGATATTAATCAAGGTTAACACAGTTGGAGGACATGAAAAAGCATGTTGTACAAACAAGATGATTCAAAATGAGCTATTACTTGACAACTTTGCATATCTGAGCATGGTGTGCAGTTTGTTCTTAAAACATCTGAGAAGACTGGACAAGTGGAGGACAAAAAAGGGCGAAAAGTCGATCTACAGCAATGGAAAAGAAAAATCTAGCAAAGACCCGACACAGGACCTGAGACATGCATCAGGAAACAGGAAAGAAAATGAGCTAATCTTAAACCGGCAGCTAATCTTAATGCTAAAGCTAGCAGAGCAGTTGGTAGACGGCTAGAAAGTGGATCTTTGACAGCTGAAGAAGTCTCAAAGCTCCAAATTCTCACAGTCTGCTCTTGAGAGGCAGGAAGCAGTTCTCCATGTGACGGAGCCATGTTCAGTCTGATTATTCAGCTGTTCACCTCATGAGCTGAGCATGAGGATGATCCTGAAAGAGATTAGATATGCTTCACTGAAGGGGGGGGGGGGTTAACGGTCTGGGTATAACACTGGCAGCTAAAGAGAATCCATCCATCCATCCATTCTCTGCTGCTAAAGGGCAACAGTCTTTTTGATTAGAAATAAAGCCAAGATGATAACAATCAGCGATCTGCAGTTATTTTAGGTCATGACTCCCTAAAAAATTTAAACCGTGTGCAACACATGAACATGAAATCAGTGAAGATTGTTGGGAAATTAAGAAAATAAAACCTTTGAAGGTTCAAACAAGGCCCAGTTTCTGCCTACAGTTGCAAAGTTGTGCTTTTTCACATAAATTGTAAGGGACATGAACTCGACATCTAAAGTGTCTTATCCTGCCAGCTGACTATAATCCGTTTATCAGGCAAAAGCACCTTCTTTAAATACGCGTCAGCGCTCTTTGACACTTTAATTTACTGCTGCATGGATTTCTTACAGCTGTGAAACGGTGACGATCGTTTCAGTTGCGTAAGAAAAATATTCATTGGTTTCAGCTTCTGTATGTGAGAATTGTAACATCTATGGGGGTGAGGACTGGAAGATGCACAAATATCTGATACAATCAGCTTCAAATCTTCCTTTGGAGCCCAATGCAAACGCAAAACTTTTCAAAAACTCATGGAGTGTTGAAGTCTGAGAGAAGTGGAACAGCTTCATCTGTGTGGCCTGATGACAGCTAAACACATCTCCAGCTCCATGAATTATGAGGTGAGCCTGCTCAAAGTGAACTGCTGGACCTTCTTCTGTGACCATCAGTTGAGTTGACAAACAGCCAACAGTCGCCCTGACCTGCTGGAGTTCTCCATCTTACAGCAGGGAGCACTTGGTGAGGTGAAGGCCAATCTGTCTACTTTTCACTGTTAGAGCTAACGGAAGCCTCCTTTTCAGGATCTTATCTTGATCTTATCAAACTTGACTATTCAAGTTTCACATACTGGTGATGGGGGGGGGGTGAGAACATGCACTGAGCAGCAGAGCTTGGAGCGACACTGGAGGTGTGCACAGGTTTCACAGTTCACTCATCGCTGCCGTTTGTCGGGCAAAGTCGGGTTTACCATTTCAGCTCCTCAGCTCTGCTCACTCACAGTTTCAATCTGTTACAGGAGTTTGGGGGAAAATCTATGCTCGAGTCAATTTAGAAGTGGTGGGGGTGGGGGGTGTACAATAAAGTAGGTTATCTCAGTAGGACTGACTTATGTAAATTTGAGGATCACCCTATTATCAAGTAATCAATAATTAAAAGACAAATATAGAAATTAAAGTGTGCATTTGCTGCACTGGATTTATGTTGAGGTGTCCATCAACAGCTGATACGAGCTCATCACCTCCTGCACGTGCCACTGATCCACTGAGTTCATGGACACCTGTGTGGAGCCCACAAGGTGCCACTGTGGATGCTTATTACTCCCAAACAGCTCCTACCCGCTGGTCATTGTCCCCGTATCACGCGATAATGCTTTGCATCACTTCACAAGAATTTAAGCTCACCAACGGTTTGTCACTCAGCACTTATGTGCACAGCATAGTTGTGCAGAAGAGTGGCGTAAAGGCTTCACGCTTGATGCTCCGTTACATCACTAATCATTTGCTACTTATGAGCTGCTGCTTGTTGCTCGGGTAACTATGTGTTTAATTACTGACTGAGATCTGATCATGGGGTCACTCAGAACACATGTGTTAAACACAAGCTGTAAAAACCCATGTAGTTAGAGCTGTCCACATGTGATCGGATCATCGGATGTAACCATTACCAAACAGATGATTCCCTACCATCCAACCTCTCACAGGGGACTGACTCGATGATTAGTTCGGTTTTATTGGACTCCACCAGTGAAGGGAAACGTATTAAATTGGATTAAACGAGAGGTCATGGTTCCAGCTGTCAGAACCGGTCTTGCCTGTAGGTGAGTTAGTCAAGTTGCCATCTACGAGGAGTACATGTCAGATTCTTATCAGTGTCTCACTGAGTGAAAGAATCTGAAAGAAAGAATTAATTAATCTGGTGGCAGACCTAAAGACGTGCATCGCTTTCAACACAAGTGCTGCTGCTATCTGTCTCTGTTAATGAATATAAAAGTAAAGAGCAGCTCCCTCCAAATCTACCGACTATAAGCAGTTAGAGACTGAGTCGTTTCTTTTGTCTGAACCAAATTAGCGAGAAGAAAGCGTTTGAATTGCAGCGACAGCCTCTGCTCTCCATCCTGCAGCTTTCACACCTGCACTGGAGCCCTGAAACATTCTACAGATGTTCTGGAGTGGAGCAGAAAGCCTGCCACTGCCATGCGTTTGAGTGAACAGCAACAGCAGAAAAGGACTGGATCGAATATGCCCTCCTGAACAGGTCTGGTGTTCATGTGTGAAAACAGCTTCTGCTCACATTCACCCCCACTTTGTTTTAACGCAATGGTGTGCAGCTGTTTCTGTAGTAAAACAATAGAAAACAGTTCTATTTCAGACCCAGATCTTCTCCTTAATCGACACTACTGGGTTTGATCAGCCTGTCTTTGTTGACAGGGAACGTACCGCAGACTCTTAAGGTTGCTGCAATTAAACATTTACTTAGAAAATGAATAATTAAACTGAAACTAATTACGGACACATACCCACTTTATGTCTGAAGTTCTTTGTGATTATTTATGCATTAATATTCTGTTTGAAGAGTTTCAGGCAGGATTCAGAGTGCATCACAGCACAGAAACAGCACCGGTGAAGGCTACCAATGATCTCCTCTTCCTCTGATAGCAGACTTGTGTCTGTGCTCGTCCCGTTGGATCTAAGTGCTGCATTTGATACGATTGATTATAACATTCTATTACAGAGGCTTGAACATGTTACTCGGATTAAAGGAACCGCATTAGGCTGGTTTAAGTCAAATTTATCCAACTGATCCCAGTTGGTTGGTGTGAACAAAGAATCTTCCTCAAACACCTGAGCCAGTCATAGAGTTCCATGGAGTTCTGCGATGCTGCAGCCAGAGTTCTGATGACAACTAACAGGAGAGATCGTGCATCTACAGTTTTTTCACTGGCTAATTGAGAAAATAACTCGAAATTCTTCTCCTCGCGTATAAAGCTCTTAATGACCGAGCTCCATCGTATCTTAAAGATCTCAGACTGGTATTTTCCCAACAGAGCACTTCACTTTCAGGCTGCAAGGTTACTTGTAGTTCCTAGAGTTTCTAAAAGTAGAATGGGAGGCAGAGCCTTCGGCTAGCAGTCCTTTCTTGTGAAACCGGCTCCCAGTTTGGGTTCAGGAAGCAGACACCCTCTACTTTTACGATTAGGCTTCAAACTTTCCTTTTTGATAAAGCTCAAAGTTAGGGTTTGCTTGGCTGACCCTGAAACAGCTCTTAGTTATGCTGCTATAAGCCTCGACTGCAGGGGGACTCCCATGATGCACCTCTCCTCACCCTGCTCCCTTCTACTCGCTACGTGCACATAACATTATTGTTGTCATTAACTTTTGTTTCTATTTCTGAGCAGGTATCCCTGGCCTGGTGATATGGCGCTTGTTGTCACCTCTTTCCTGGAGGTTCCTTCCTGTTAAAAGGGAGTTTTTTTAATAAATAAACTGGCTTATAGGCAGTTCAGCTGATGGGAGTTTTGGAGCATGCATATAGCGCCTTGGCCCATTTTAATTTTGTTAGCCACTTTCATAAATCATTTGCGTCTTATAGGCAAGACAAAGAAGTCTATGTTAAACTGCCGCAGCTCCTCCTTGGCCGAGGAAGTTCAGCCCTGTACCGCTGTGTCCTTACACACATCATTTGGCATTGTAGAATCAGCTGAGTGACCTCAGGTCCGGTGGTTAGAGTTGCCAGTTCCTACTTTTACTTCATGTCTGTAAGCATACATGAGGCAGGCCCATTTTGTGTTTGCTACTACATCCTCAGGCCAGCTCAGAGGCTGTTAAGTGTGTACATGTAAAGTGATTCAATGCCTAACTGCACAGTCTGTGTTATTCTGGAAGGGTGGAGGGGTGGGAGAAGCAGAAGAGAGGGGTGAACACACATAAATCATGTCTACGTTTTGTTGCAGTTGCGAGGCCACCAAAAAGATATCCAAGAACTACTTTTTCTAGCTTCAGACTTGGATGCAGGACAGACCCGTTAAGCCGTCAGAGGAAAGCTTTACTGTTACTCAGGTGGAGGTGAGCAGCCCTGAGAGGGCGTGGGTTCATAATAATATCCTCCTGGCAAGATTGGAGATCAGACAGTTTGGACTCATTCAGGAACTGCAGCTGGAAAGTAACCACTTCCAGGCCTTCTTTAGGCTGAGTAGGGAGTTATTTGACAGCCTGACTGTCTGAGATATTCCAGATTCCTTCGACTGGACATTTAAACATGTAACAGAATGCTGCACCCCAGGTATTCCTACTTTCATTTGTTCTTGAGTGGCACAACACATCGACATGAATGGGTTTGGGAAAAGCTCCAGAGTGCGTTCTGTTCACAGCTATCCTAAACATGCTTGTATTCTGACATCTTCTTTTTGTACATGACTTGTGTGTAATTACTGGACACATCTGGTTCTCACCTGTAGCCTATATTGTACCATTTGTTGCAGTACATTAGTACCTTTTCTTGATTCAATGGGATGGCAGTGATGAGGTTCAAATTAGACCCAAGGCCCCACAGTGGCTTCTGTTAAATTGGACTTATGTTTGGTTTTACTTGTGCAGTATTCTGATATCCTTTTTATTTTATTTTATGTTTTTTAAAGTACACATTTTTAAAGCCTTGTTTGGATTATAGTCATCTTACCTCAATGAGTGAATTTATTTGAATTGCTGCCGAATTAATACACATCTATCTATCCATCTATCTGTCATTTCAGAAAGGTGAAACAGGTAAAGTTGGCTCATGAAACAAACAGTTGCGAACTAAGATATACTTTCCTTCCGGTTGAGTCGTCATAAACCAAATTGTAGACGAACACGTCGTTCAGAAATTAGAGAACTGTATTGCTCGGCGGAAGCATAATTTTTATCCTGTTAACAGAATGTTTTCTATGGACAGATTCAACTTCGAACATACTGTGACCAAACACCACTTCTTGGCTATTCTCGAAACCCGAGTGAGGCCTTTTGCACCTCTTCCTACTTCAACACACCTGTCCTCTGAATCCATCCGACTGAGCGGCTCTCCATCCGACGAGGTCAGCTCCACGCTGGCCCGTCTCTTGGTGCCGTGCTCGGCTTTCTCCGCGGTCTTTGTGTAGTCGACAGGCGGTGAACTGGACACGTTTCCCCCCTCTCTTTGTTCTTGTTTCAGCACCCGGGAGCCCTCTTGCGCGAAGTCCGTGCTGCTCGCCAAACTCCCCTGAACGGGACTTCTCTCCGGTTCACCGAGTTTACCACCGGTTCCCACTTCGCAGCTGTTTATTTTACCGCTTGGTGAAGCATTTTGATCGTCTGCACCGGTACATGGAGTCGGGTTTTGGTCGTGTCCCTCCGCAGTACTGAGACCACTATTCTCGTCTGGTCTGCCCTCGTTGTTGTCGCCCGGTTCCTGTTTGAGGTCCGGCACGGCCTGTCCCTCCTTACCGGTTCCTGGCGTTTTACTGGTGCCGTTTTGTGCTGACGATGGCTGCGAATCTTGGTCAGTCCCTTCGGCCATTTTCAAACGGCACGAAAATGTATTTTTGTGATGTTTCTCTTGAAAACTTGGCTTCAGGCTGCCCTTCTTCCACTCACTCCAATTGAAGCGCAGCGCAGCAGGGGGTTGGCGTGACATCGAGGCCTCGCATGGTCAAAGCTTGTCTATATAGCAGCGAAGTTTCACTCGGTTTTTAGACACTAAACCCTTAAGATAGCTATTTGATTGTAGATACACAATATAACGACACCACCCTTTTCGCTGTATATATTTGGACGTGTCACAAAATTACAAAAGCATATGTATTAACATTAGACATGAACGATAGCTACGTTTCTTTTCGTGCTCCGATAGAACCTTAACAATGAATTAGCAAAACCTACCTCAAAGTGAAATACAGCCGTCATGATTACGCCTGCCAGGTCAATTTGTATTTTCTGTTAAAAAAGAAGTGCATTTGCAATATATTTCATCTACCTGGATTTTTATGATATTAATTATAATCTTAAAAGGGGACATTTTGATATTTCTGTTTGGCTCAACTGGTAGGATAGATTGGTTTCTAAGGGAGTGACGCATCTAAAAAAAACACACGATCTTCGGCATTGTGGCTCCTTACTCCACGTGTTCCAACAAACAGAGAAAGGACCCAATTCCAGCAGTGGTGAAAAGATTCGAGCTTATCTGAACAAGGGCAACGCTCCCGGTGGAACCACGGTCCTTTGGAACCTTTTTTTTTTTTAGTCTTTTAAGACTCAAGGTTGTGTTAAACCTCCGCTCACTTTACGCAGTCTGTTGATAATGGAAACCAGTTTGACCTGAATGATGGGCTTGTAGGGCAGCTTATATTGTGCCTGTAGGATGGAGAGAAAATAGCCCACCGATGATAGCCACATGCAACATAAGAGACAAGTAGTTCTCAGTATGATAAAGAGAATTAATATTTATTAATAGGACTAATCATGCATTTTCTTAAAGCATACGTTAAAAACGATCAATTGTTATAGGATGATTCTGGGCATGAATTTGAACCAACCTTGGGGTTAGTAACCCAGAAAATACTTGAGAGATTAATCTAATTTAATCAGAAGTATATAGCAGTTAAGCAGAAGCTGTTGATCTGTTCATTCGTCCACCCATCCATCAATAATTGTGACGCCATCTTAATGTAATGTTGTAAGCATGACAAACCTGTAAGTAGCAAGCTAAAAGAATGGAGAACACAGCTTTTATTTGTGTCTCACTTAAATGAACAAAAAGCACCCGAAAAGGGTTCAGTCTGAAAACAAGACAGCCTCCAAGACGGTTTTAAGAACATCAACATTTATTTCACATGATATAAAACAGATGCAGTATGAACTTTTTGCATATTGACTAATAATATTATATCTTATAATATTCACTCTTATTTTCAGTGTGTACATAAATTATGCCTTCTTGTTCGCTTTATTTTTCAATACTTCTTTTTAACTGTTACATATACATCTCTTAAATTTCTTTTATGTCCTGAAGCTCCAAAGTCTGACTTATTGCTTCATACATGTGCTATACCCCAATTCCTCACCATCTAGGACAGATTCAAACTCAGGGACTGTGTTGTGTCGTAATCTTTTTCATAAATCTGCGAAGTAATGTAAACCAAAGAGAAAAAAAAAATCAAAAGACACACAGACTGCAAAATCAGACGCAAATCCAAAGCATTCAAATACTCTTGAGTGTTTGACAGACTTCAGGAGATTCCAATCACCTGCTTCACCTATATAATCCAAAAAATAAGTCCTGTAAAAAAGAGAAAGAACAGCAGCATGAAGTGGCACCTTATTGAAGTAAAAATTGGCTTTATGGTCATATATATTTATACTTTTTATAAATTCATATATGCATATCAAATGAAAGACAACTGGTCATGTTGCAGTTGCAAAAGAAGCGAAAATGGAGGAGGCCTCCAGTCTCAAATGAACATCAAAGAGCTTCAGTGGTCACTTGGGGTCAAAGTAAAGCACTGCATGTATGAGTTTTGGTGCTTAGCCCATCTGAGGAGAGACTCCTCGTGCTCTTATATACAGCTGTACACTCGCTTCCAACAACTCAGGAACAGCTAACATCCCCATCTCCATTTGTTATTAATCCTAATTCTAATAACATTATGTTAAAATGACTGTAATACTTAGTTAGGTATCAAAAGCTCTGTATATTGATGTATGTGTATGGACTTGGCAGCACATTTCTATGGTGCTAATGACTCCCAAAACAAGTCGTAAATGGAGTCAGGACTGTGAAATGGTTTGATTTAAATTTATAGTTCTAATTTTCTTGTGCCCAGAAATGGCCAGGAATATTCTTTGAAATGTGGTTGGCACTGTCATCTCATGGCAACGAGGTTCTGAGTTTGCATGGAGGGGGGGGGTCAGCTGGGATAGGTTCCAAGTCCACACAAAGAAGGTATTTTTAATGGATGCAGGTTATATTACACTCTAAACCTGGACTGCCTGGCTGCTTCCAGTGTACTATACAGTAACTATTTCCAAACTGGCCCAGTGTTCCACCTGTAAAACAATAAGTCAGACTCTAATTCAGTGTCCAGGCTGTACTTGACTCATGTTTACTCATTGTGCATTTGTTAACTCCTCAGATTGTCACAGAACTGCAGTTACATTCCACAACTTTTTTTAGTTGCTGAATGTAAAGTTGTGATTTTCAGTTGTTGTGGACTGCGGCGGTTTTAAATTGTCATCGCATGTAGGAAGCATCAGAAACCCTGAGACCAACCACGGCTTCAGGGGTCTAAACTGCAGATGTAAAGACACTGCATAAGCATAACTGCTCAATCAGGTGTAGGTCACGCTGGCTCTGCATCGACTTGACCTTGAGGCATAAACCTGGCTTAAGAGGTCAAAGGGCTACATCATCCTCACATACACAAACCTCATCTGCTTTGCTTCTCCAAGCTTCTTGGAGACGTTTCACTTGCTGTTTTTATTCCCAGAAATCGTCCGGAATATGGTGCGTTTTCATCAGTGAATGTGGATTTCACCGAGTAGGGCTGGCTCCTTCCAAGGCTGTTTCGTGCTCCTCACCCGTGTCTTGGCAAGGGTGACTGGGGTCAGAATTATTTATCTACTTGCATTTCTCATCTTATTCTTTTGGTCATCCTCCTCTATATTCAGCAAGTCTTCCAGATAATTCAACTCCTTTACTTTGGGCAACAAGTCCCTTCCAGCCTCCACAATCATATCCCCTTTATGTGTGTTAAACACTGTGAATGGCGTCATAGACTTGTCACGATCATGCTTGGCTGTGGCCTTTGTTTGCTCTTGAGTTTTTTGTCAGTTAGCGCGGCTTTCGCCGTGATAAGACTGTTGTCTCCAGTTGTAAACTAAAATCATATTGTGTCCTTTACTCTGCCTTCAAGTGAGGCTCAGGTATTAGTTTTTATTTCTTGTTGTGCACATCTTTTGAACTAGAATTTGATTGTCCATAATTCTGTAACCAGCCTGCAGGTTGTGGTCATCTGAAGTCAATGGAGCCACATTAACACCAAATGGCTGAGGTGCAATCCACAGGTGACCATTGTCTATTATGTGGCTAAACAACAGTGCTAGAGCACATCACCCAGTAAAATGTTTTCCTTTGTGCCCAGGTTATGGACTAAAACCCTAAAACAATGAAAAGGGTCATACATTTTTGAGGAAAAATGTCTCTGAGCACCTTTGTGTTATTTTTCTACAGAGCCTAATAAAACAATGTAAGTTAGTGGCAGTGATGTGTAAAAGTTGTGTAATGAACCTTTAACCATTGCCTCGACCTCAAATAGGATGTGCCACAGCAGTGTTCCTCTCAAGGCAGTTGTTAAAAAGTTCAACTTTATGTGTAATCTACAAAACTGCAAACAGCAGTGGACACGAGGAGGAGACTGAGGATTTCCAACTTCATTGGATGAGCACATTATGGCAGTTCGAAAAAGTTTGGAAAATCTCAACCATTTTGGATAAACAAGGATTTTCTGTTCAGCAAAGCAGACTGGAAGCTGTCTGAAAGTCAAGCAGCTGATTTCTTATATTCTGTCATCATGGTTTACTGCCTCTTTCTCGTTAATAATTGGCTTTTTGGAGAAACCCTGGAAAAAGAGGTGGTTCAATTTAAACTTCCATATGATTCATTTCTGGGCTAGCTCAGGTCGATTTAAGTCAAAACATGTGTCTCTAACCATTTCACAATCTTTTTCTTTTCGGTGTAGACATGTTTTGGGGCCAGTAGGAATCCACAGAATCTTTATTTTGGTCATGTCGTACTGGTAAGCTACTAAAGATAAAATACATCTGCCTTTCTTTGTCTGGATGTGATGGCTGCCCGTCTCGCTGCTGGTCATCTGTCAGTTAGCAAGGCTGTCATCCTTAGTTTCAGTTTCCATGTGGGCATGTAACAGTAGTATCAAAGGAGTTCTGTTGTAAACGCAGGAAGCCATGGAGCATGCTCTGTGCAGGCTGGCTACATTTGGGCTCTACGGGACGCCAGTGTGCATGTTGAGGCTGGCTTTGCTCACGTGTCACTGCTCACCAAGGTGAACGTCTGAGCTGCAGGGAGGAGCAGAAAGTGACAATTGATTAATATGTTAGTGACGCTCATCCTTTACTTGTTGTTTTAATCAGAAACAAAAGTTTATTGACAGATAAACACGTGATCTTTTGGCCAATTAGATTCGACAAAGAATAATTTGAAGAAATGCACCTATTTACTTTCTTTCTGAGAGTGAGATTGAAAGAGTGACATTGATTTCAAGTCTGTGCTAAGTAAAGAATGGGATCAGATCAGCCTAGCGTAGCATAAAGAGTGCAAGCAGCGGCACATATCAACAGTTCAATAATTCTCCTAAATTTGCTCAAAAGCTGTAGTTGTGTACTTTTTCACTTTTTAGGTGTGAATATAATTCGAAATGTCTTTGAAAAAGAAGAAGAAGGAAAACATATTAACTGGAAGAGAAGTCAGAAATTTGATTCTTGATCTAGGCTGATGGTTGAAAAGTTATTAAAATACCCAAAAAAGGGTATTTTTTTCCCATCTGCTAATGCTTTGAATTCAGGTCTCCAGGAGAGGAGTACGCCTGCCAACATCAGTGCTACAATATCAGATGCTACAAATGATCCTTCAGTCTTTTTGCACACTGGTGTGGGTGGGCAGTGAACATAAAACTGGTTTGATCTGTGTTTCTTTAGATTTTCATTCTCCTACAAACTCAAAAACGTTTTCCAAATCCTGTAAAATTACCAATTGATAAGGTCATCTATTTGGATTAAGGTGAAATGTGGTCTCGGGTTGAACATATGACGACAGATTTCATTACTTACAAGCCAACATGTTGTTATTATTGTGTTTCTTGTTGTCTGTTGTCAGATGCTTGTATGAATCCAGGCTCTTCTCCAGGTTTTCCTGTCGGGTCATTTGCTGGCTCACGTCCTTTTTCTCTTCCTTGGGTTCGGGACTTGGCGTCTGAAAGCTACAAAAACAAGTGTGTTTCTTTTATAGTGTTAAAGAAATTAAATAAATGAATGGCAATACCTGTAATTTTCTCAGCAACCATTCAAAGAATGATTAAGACGAACTTTTGGTATTTGTTTTTTACCTCATTAGGAGGCTCCCTGGTATGAATGCACTGAATCTAATGAGGCATCAGTATTCATTATAATTACTTTGTGTTCTGGATTTATTGATGTTCTCCTACACACTTGCTACACCACATTGCTCCAATCAAATTCAACTGAGAATGGGGAAAAAAAAGAAAAACACCCACATGTCCTACCCAGTGGATATGTCTCTGCTGCCAAAGGGGTCTCCACAAATTACTAATTTACCCAAAAGTCAATACCATTTATAATGGAGTCATGTAAAGCACCGCCTCCAACCATTTTTATAATGCATCAATATCACATTAGACCTTGTTTACTTTGTCACTATTTCCACGATAGAAGTTGTATCAGATTGTTTGGATATCGTCCTCCTGAGCATTACATTTGCTTTGTCACTTAGTTTTGGATTTCTTATCAGCAGTTTTTCTTCTGGCTCATACAGATATCCTCATATTTCCCCAGAAAAACAGGCGTGTCATCATCTTTACTTCTTTTAAGTCACTCATTTTGCTATCTTGTAGACCAGTGCACTGTGAGTCACAGCTGATAAATAAAATAATAAAAAGTTTCAGTGTGCAAGTTTTTACAGAAAACCCATAGGTTTGAGAATGCTGTTTCAAACAAAGTCTTAGGACTGAATGGGTTCAAGCAAACCCCATGTGTTCAGCACTTCAATCCAATCAGTAATCACAAAAAAGGTAGCCCCACCCACAGCAGAAACAGCTGATAATGAGGTGCCTGGTCCCAAGGCCTCCAATGGCACCAGATACGGTGTTGTCATCAAGTTGGTTCTGGAACATTTTTCAGATGGGAGCTTCAACAGTACACTGACTCACTGTCCTCCCACTGTGTGTTTGTGAAAAGAGGAGCAGATGAACCGACTGTGTTGTCAGTCTTGATTGGAGTTGTTTTGGTCTGTCTGAGTTTCTGCAGAGGGAATCACTGCAGTCCAGAAGGTGGCACTGATGCTTCTACAAGCAGTGTGCTGCTGTGGCTGGTTGTTGTTATGGGATTTCCTTTGGCTGTTGGTGTGTGTATACACCATAAACTAATAGTTATACTGTCCTTTGAAGAGCATACAATGACACTTTTAGTATAATACCCCACAAATTGCCCTCCGAGGGTCTGTCTGTCAATGACAACCACCTGTAATGTCCCCCCTTTCAACAAATGGCCAAGAGCTACAGCTTAAAATGCTTGTCTCAGTGATACATGTTCACACAAATGCACACACACACACACACCTGTTTTCAGTGGTGGTATTTGTGGGAGAGCTGGTGAGGTCTTGCTCCCTGCCTTCGTCATCCACAAAGGGTTGAAAGTTCACAATCTCCACACGCTGCGGCTCTGTGCCAAGGTCCAGAATCACCACCCTCTGGCTTTCACAGGGCTGAAAAACCCACAGGAGAGGAGGTTACTGAGCAAACCATTCTCCCTCATGAAAGAACACTTCAGGGAATCGCTCCTTCCTTTTACCAGTTCACTATACAACAGGTCACCTTTGTGTTACAGGTGAATTCACATCTGTATTGGACAATCTATGGACATTCTTCATTCTTATTTCCATCGCGCTCTACCTCCTATACACACACAGCTCTTGTTTTACACTGTCTGTATCTACCGTTTTATACAGAACAAAACTTTTTTATTATCGGACCATCTGTGGACACACCACCAATCTTTCTCCACTGTCCCTCTAATCCTCCCCTCCTGTCCCAGTTTAAACACAATGGCAGATTAGCTGCAGTGAGGGATTACACATTGTGGTGGATTCCTTTGATTCTCCTCTCTCTGTAGGGTCTCTTGTATCAGTTTACAAGCAGTGCAGCTTGCCTTTAATTTATTTTGGAGCCTGCTGGATGTTGACATAATCTATTACTCTATCTGCTTTCCCACTGACAAAATAAAGTGGTATTTGAGTACAGCATTTTAATTACTGATGCATAATTAGCTCCAAATGCAACATTACAGGAGTGTACACATGAGCACATCCATAGTTCTAATCTAAACATATGATGTAGAGCAGAGAGAAGTTTTAACTGTGTAATTCTACACTGCCACTGAGGACATTCTCAGAACATTGGGGACATCTTCCCTCTCTCAATCGCACAGCAGCAGCAGGAACATGAACCAGTCGGACCTGTAAAACCATAAACATGTTTTGCTTTATCTGAGGCTTGCAGAATGACTTGGGTTTTTTTAGAGCCCACTCTGAACCTATGGGGACAGATCAAGATCAAGGTCAAAGAAAAAACTTAATCTGGATTGTTAGACAGTGAGTTTAGTAAGTAAGTTTATTCTGATATTCTGCTCACACTGTGAAATGAGCTCTGCTTTAGCATTTTTCATTGAATTGTTTCAGTCATTGAACAACAAATTCTGTGGAAAATATGTGCTATTACATCCACATTTAAATTATACTGCATCTCCCCCCCAGTGGTTCTGTAACATCCAATCTGATTTCCTTTTGTTCTCCAAAGGCATGTCTATTCATTTTATTTTAACTGTCCTGTTTACAGTACCTCATTGTTTATACTGTTGGTCCCAGCCTGTGACTCATGCAGGTCCTTCTCCTGCTGTACCTCCTCACCCTCGGCATTTTCCTCCTTTGCTCTCTGCACCTCCTGCAGATTGGAATAGAATCAGGCCATCATATCATCATGTCTGTATATACACTGTCTGGTCCAAAAAAGTTCCCCAAAAAATTAAACAAATTATCAGTTTGGTTCAATTGGCCAGGTTGAGGTTATGGAGCCAAAAGACGAGCTCATCTGACTACCTGGGTATGCTGAATGAGTAGGTTTTTACATTAATATACTTATTTCTTCTCTGATGGTAAAGTCATATTTCAAAATAACAATGTCAGGGTCCACCAGGCTCAAACTGTGAAAGAGTGGTTCAGGAAGCATAAAAGATCATTTCATCACATGGATTGAGTCCAGACAGAGTCCAGACCTTAAGCTCACTGAGGATCTTTGAGATATGCTGGATAATAATTTATGCAGCAGTCTGACTCTTTATCATCACACAAGATCTTTGAGGAAAATGAATGCAACTCTGGATGGAAAGAAAGGTTGTGACACTACATAAGCTTATCAGAACAATGCAAAGGTAAAAGTGTCCTGCAATCAAAGCAAAAGGTGGTCTATCCAAACATTAGTGTGACTTTTTTGGTCAGGCAGTGTGTTATTCAGTATGGATGTGCTTGCAGACACACTGAATTGTGAGCATGGCCTACAAGTTGTAACACAAATATCAGACGTACCTGTGGTGAAGTGAGCACTCCTTGTTTGTGTGCTCCTGTAGCCTCTGGATCTGTCCTGCTCTCCTCCATGTGAGCGACTTTCAGCTGCTGCAGAGCTAACTCCAGCTCCACAGGGTCTGGACACGACCCTTCTGCCTGGGCACGATTCTGCACACATACACACACACGGCACATGACTTCAGGTACATACTGCAGCCTTCAACACACACATTCTGGTTCAGGCTTACAGGCTTGTGTTTGTGTGTGACATCACCTGCAGGATATGAAACGGTTTGTCTTTGTTGAAGGAGGGTGAGCGGGAGGGCGTTTCTCTCCTCTTCTCGCGGAGTGACGAGGCCTCTTGGTTTCTCCTTATCCTCTCCAGCTGCTCCTCCACACTCATCCTTGTTCTCCCCACCTCTCGCTCCCCAAATCCCATCTGATCCACTGCACTCCTGGGACGATCCTGCACAGGAGAACGCTCAGTGCTATACTTTCTACTTCCATTAACCAGTGAAATGACACGACAACATGGTCTTCATTTACTAGTGAATATTTTCATTTTTGTCTAGCTGACAGTGATTCAAACCTTCTGTTAAACACTGGACTCACATGGTATGACGGCAGCATGCAGTATGGAGTAACATGAGGCTCCATTACTGGAGCTCTAAATTAATTTGTGCACACTTCCACTTTCATCAGTAAACACACCACCACAGAAACAGTCCTGTTCTTGTTTATCAGCCTGAATTAGTATGTTCTGTATCCTTGTGTCTTTATAAAAGAAAAAAGAAAATTTTTTTAAAAAGAGCTCCAGAAAATTGAAAGCCGGGAACCAGAAGAGTGAGACGTGTCTTCTTTAAAAATGAAAAACGAAGGAAAAATATTTTCATCCATCAGTCTAAAATCTCCAGGAGGTCCATGTAACAGTTCTATCCAACATCTTCACCTTCATTTGTGGTTAAAATAAATGTTATTGCTACTTGAGATAATTCTTCAATCGCTGTGTTAAGTGATCACATCAGACGAAGCACTAAAGATACATAGTCCGTGCCTTTATTACAACAAGCTAAGTTAATTTTGCACCCATTTTCTCATGTTGGCCTAGAAAAACAAGTTGACAACTCTAACTTCTTTAAATGTCACATGTCTGTATCCTGAGCAGAAAAAAAATTCCCACCTGTCCACTACAGAACTAAGATGGGATCTAACATGCTGGATGTGTGAGAAAAGGCATCCTTTAACAAGGATCAAACTGTTGGGGGCAGACAACAGCGTCAGAGCACGTCCAAAAGACCTGGCCAGCAGTGGTATGTCCTTACGGATGTTGGAGGAGGGACAAACCATAAACCAGCAAAGAGGTGTTGGAAATGTGCTGGGGAAAGTTTGATCTGTGGCAGCTCCAACCTGAATCTTCCTGTTCTTAAGGGCCTGCTGTTGCAGTCTGGCCTGCCCGGGCCGTAGAGTATGTTTTTGCCGCTATGTTAGCTTGGTGTTATGTTTGTATGTCTTCAGTGGAACTAGTTAAAGGAGAGGCTAGAGAAACTTTGGTTAGTTGTGCTACCCCAATGCAAAAACATTATTTTCTTCAGTCTAAGCGCTAACTTCCTACATATCAATCCCTAAAGGAAGGAAGAGAAGGAAGAATGAATTTTAACAACAATCCACATCTTTTATACATATAAAAAAAAAAAAAAGCACCACAACACTTCCTGAACTGGGAGCAGAAAAGAGCCGCCAGGCTGAAACAGTGTTACAGACGGATCAAAATCTGTCATCAGCTGTCAGAAAAGTGAAATGTACAAAAAGCTGTAAAATGCAACACTACTGTGGTGGCCTAGGACTGGCTCCAAAGCAACATGCAAACACTTCCATCATTAAGTAGATACCAGGCCTCAGAGAGGTTAAAATATGTTTAAATGACGTGAGAGTATATGGGAGTAACTGAGGGACAGGCTTAAGAGTCATTCACCATATAACCTGAGACACATGCACTTAGTTAAAACATATTAAGAGCCTTCTTTGTCCTGATTTGTTCGTGAGCAGCACATGTTCCACGCTTTTGCTCATAGCTTGACCATGACGAAAATAAAATAAAAACAAGTTTTAGTTTCAGTTCTTACAGTAAGTAGGTTAATATTTCCCTTTGCTTTTCAGTTTAATGTGCAATGCATCTTCAGTTCATTGCGTAACATATCCAAATAAACTAAAATAGGTACAAGGTGTGAGCTGTGCGGAAAGGAGGGCTAAAGGGGAAACTGCAACTCGGCAACATTTGCAAACATTTGAAACAAAAAACAAAAATCCGTATGGAGAGCAGCTGCTGTGATAAACTGTCTGAGAAAAACATGTTTGGGCTGTTTCTGTCCCATTAGTTGAGTTGGAATTGGTTCATTTGAGCTAAACTGTTTTTTTTTTTCTCTCTGTTGATGCTAAAGGCAAGACTTACACATCGGGATTCAGGTTTCTTGGTCTTCCTCAGGGTGACGTAGGACGCAATGGTGGAGGACTCAGGAGGGCTCATGGAAGATTTGGTCCTGGGAGGGACAATACCCACTGGGTAAGGGGGCGCTGCTGGAGAAACAGCAGGAACACCGTTACTTTCACAGCAACAACGAAACACTAATCAAGTGTCCAGTTTCCAAAAAATACAAAGAAATGTGGACAAAATTAGGTAAATCAGTGAGACTTCTACCTGGACCTAATCCTGATGGTCATTAAGACCACACAGAACGTTAAATGTGCCTTTATTCTTCCTTTATTCTTGTTGCCCTCCTTTTTAATCGGAGCCTCTTCAAATATTCTCAAGTGCATTGAGACTATCTCTCCAACTGGATATGTGGGATGTGGAAATCCACCTACATATGGACAGATGTGAATAGTATGTGTTGCTCGGCTTGAAGCAGCACTGTGAGTCTGCTACGGTTGACTGAAGCGCACAATGAGGGCTTGTGGCTTGGTGTGACCCACTTCAGCATCATCCATCCATCCATTTTCTATACTCGCTTAATCCAATTCAGGGTCACAAGGGGGCTGGAACCTTTACAAGCTGCCATGTGGCGAGAGGTTGGGTACACTCTTGACAGGTCGTCAGTCCATCGCAGGGCCACACAAAGACAAACGAGAGAAACAACCACACACATTCACACCTAGGGACAATTTAGAGTCACCAATACATGTTTTTGGACAGTGGGAAGAAGCCGGAGTACCCAAAGAGCACATGCTCCACAGAGAAATGCCCTGAGGTCTAAACCAGGAAGAACCATAGTTACGATGTAACTAACAGTTCGAACTCCAGGACAGACAGTAAAAGAGTATCAGCTCTAAAGTTGTTGTTTTTTTCACACATGAACATCAGAGATTTTCAGGAGACTGTGTAGACACTTTGATCTGGTCCCTTTCCACAGTTGCTGTCTATATATAATATCACAACAGGAGGCTTTCTGCTGGAGATGGGACTTCTGGCTGGAATGGTGAGGTAGGGTGTCTTAAGTGCACAGAAATGACTTCATGGAAATCTCTGAGTTTTCTTTTTTGAGTTTCACATGTTGAGACCAGCAGACGAGGCTCCTTATTGTGTTGATATGGGAACTGTATGTATCTGTACATATCCACAACAATGGGGAGCAAAAAGAAGCATACAGGTCAGCAGAAAGTACAGCAGCAGCAAATGCTCCAAAATGTTTACAGACATGATCAAACAATTCTTGCATTGCAAACTGACTCTTGGGACATGGAACATTGTCTCACTGGCGGGGAAAGAGCCTGAGCTGATGTGTGAGGTGGACCTGTATATAGTTGGGCTCACCTCCACATCAACTCAGGCTGAGGGAAGATTCTGATTGTCCTTTATCATCAATCTGCCAGACAGACTCCTGTCCTTCCAGACAGACTCCTGTCCTTGAGACGTTCAACTCATACCTCGGGGAGACTTTTTCTACCAGGGGAGGTTGGGCCGTAGAGTATGTTTCAACTATAAGACCTTCACTCTCACAGACTTACTGAGGGAGTCACAGGAGTTTGACCATTCAGTGTACATGTGTTTTGTGGACTTGGAGAAAGTTTATAGTCGTGTTCCCTGAGGGATCCTGTGGGGGTGCTGCAGGAGTACGGGGTAGCGGAGTTGCTTTTGCGCACTATTTGGTCCCTGAGCGGTAGAGATAGGGTGAGGAGCTTGATAATCTGGTTGGAGCTCAGAGTCGAGCCGTTGCTCCTCTGCATAGAAAGGAGTCAGCTGAGGTGGTTTGGGCATCTGATTCGGATGTGTCCTGTTCGCCTCCCCTTGGAAGTTCTTTGAGCACATCCAACTGGGAAGAGGCCCTGGGCCAGACCCAGAACATTTTAAAGGGATTACATATGCCACCTGGCTTGGGAATGCCCTCCCAGCAGGACCTGGAGAGTGTTGCTCGGGAAAGGGAGGTCTCCGGTTGCCTCCATGACCCGACCTCGGATGAGCGGAAGATAATGGATGAATAGATGTTTATTCAATGTCTCACTATCTTATGATCCCCAGATTTTACATGGGGGCTGTGTGGTAAATCTTAGTCAAGAGCATATGATGTGGATACTTGTGTTGGAACATTTTAGGTCTACAATGTGTATGCGAAAGCGACTTATGTAACACTGTAGATATACCTTTTGAGGCTGTAGTGTCTTTACTCTCAGCAGACGTCTCAGTCTTGTCTTCGCCATTGGCCTCGTCCACTTCCTCGTTCACAGTAGTAAGTTCGGGTTCACTCTTATACAGTCGATAGTCTGGAGCTTGCTAAGAGGGCAAGGTAAAGTAATGCTAAGGGTTAGAATGCTCACAGAGTAGCAGGTGCCAGGGAAATACGCACATGGACAAACACACACACACACACACAATGCTGTGCAAAAGTTTTCCCTTTATGCTGTTTTTTGTAAATGTGCTTGGTGTGATGTGCTATCCTGTTTATGAAAATAATCTGAATTGCATTTCATTTTTTTGTCTCCATCTACGACCACAAAGATGGGTCAGATACTAAGACTGAGAGTTTGTGGTGCTTCTTATTGTGATAAGAGGGCAAAATAGAACAAAGGAATATAATCTTTTTCCATCCAGGACTTAACCAGGATTAACCAGAGAGGAACAGTAGAAACAGTAAGGAAAAAAGGTAAAGACAGCATCATGCTGACTTGTCTCCACTACAGAGTGTGAAAAGTGACAACAACCCTGAGATCTACAGTAAATGTCTCCTTCCATCTAAAACATTCTTGCAGAACCATTCCTGGTTTATAGAGAATTTTTTCCCCCTCAATCATCCAAACCCTGCAACAGAGTAGGAACAGTTTTCTTCTTCAAAAATGGGATCTTTCAACATCCACACAAAGGGAGGAGCGCGAGCAATGAAAACCAGAAATGAATCTGCTATGAACCACGATGGTTGAGAATGCCAGAATGATGAGTGACGGGACGGATGAATGAAGCAAAGACTGCAGGAAAACAGAATGCTGAAATGAATGACCTCACTGTTACTTCAGAGTACCTATGCTGAGCTAACAGGACGGAGCTGAGGAGTGGAAATACTAAGCTCAGATGGATTGGGAAGTTGGCTTAGGGTCACAGGATGAGGGAATGTGGATGGAGGGGGGGAGGGAAGGCTCCTTACAGTGTGGGCTCCATTCCTGGAGCTGGCCTTGCGCTCTTCGGGGCGGTGAGTGTGAGGGGGTCGGCTGCAGGTGTGCGAGTGGTGGGGGGGCACGTGAAGGGAGCGCTCTGAAGAGTCGTAGTACTGAGGGAGGGGCGGGCGTGGGGGCACACTGTTGCCCTCCTTTAGAGGACTGAGCGGCAGCGTCACTGCCTGTTGACAGTTAAAAGAGCATGTGACGTCAGTTCACTCACTGTTATCACATACAAGATTCTGTTCTGCTGTTCTACACCTGGTCAGTGAAGTCAGGAACAAGTGATGGTGTTTTCAGACTGAACCTGTGAAGCAGACATACACTCTATTGCCAAAAATATTCACTCCCCCATCCAAATAACATTAACATTTGATAAATGGCCACAGGTGTATAAATTCAAGCACCTCGGCATGCAGACTGCTTCTACAAACATTTGTGAAAGAATGGGTCTCTCTCAGGAGCTCAGTGAATTCCAGCGTGGTATCGTGAGGATGCCACCTGTGCAACAGGTCCGGTTGTGAAATTTCCTCGCTACTAAATATTCCACAGTCATCTGTCTGGTATTATAACAAAGTGGAAGCTGCTGGGAGTGACAGCAACTCAGCCACGTAAAATGACAGAGGGGGGTCAGCGGATGCTGAGGCGCATCGTGTGCAGAGGTCGCTGACTTTCTGCAGATTCAATCGCTACAGACCTCCAACCTTCATGTGGCCTTCAAATTAGCTCAAGAACAGAGTGTAGAGAGCTTCATAGAATGGGTTTCCATGGCCGAGCAGCTGCATCCAAGCCAATATATACCCAAGTGCGATGCAAAGCGTCGGAAGCAGCGGTGTAAAGCACGCCGCCACTGGACTCCACAGTAGTGATGATGCGTTCTCTGGAGTGACGATTCACGCTTCTCCATCTGGCAACCTGATGGACGAGTCTGGGTTTGGCAGTTGCCAGGGGACAGCATTGTGCCAAGTGTAAAGTTTGGTGGAGGGAGGATTATGGTGTGGGGTTGTTTTTCAGGAGCTGGGCTTGGCCCCTTAGTTCCAGTGAAAGTAACTCTGAATGCTTCAGCATACCAAGACATTTTGGACAATTTCATGCTCCCAACTTTGTGGAAACGGTTTGGGGATGGCCCCTTCCTGTTCCAACATGACTGCGCACCAGTGCACAAAGCAAGGTCCACAAATACATGGATGAGCCAGTTTGTGTGGAAGATCATGACTGGCCTGACCTCAACCCGATAGAAAACCTTTGGGATGAATTAGAGCAGAGACTGCGAGCCACGCCTTCTGTCCGACATCAGTGTCTGACCTCATAAATGCGCTTCTGGAAGAATGGTCAAAAATTCCCATAAACCTTATGGTAAGCTGGCCCAGAAGAGTTTAAGCTGTTGTCATATGTCATATTAAGCCCTATGGATTAAGAATGGGATGTCACTTAAGGTTATATGCATGTAAAGGCAGATAAACGAATACTTTTGGCAATATAGTGTTTGTGTTTCTATGTGTAAACTAAGGTGAAGATGCCTCAACACATGTTAAACATTTTTCAGATTAACTAACCTAGTTAGACTACCATTAACATGACACGACAACTTCAACAGCATGTTGAATTAGGTGAACTGTAAAGATCATATGCGTGGATGGGGCAGCCAATGTGTTACAAAGGTGGCTGGCAGGATCACTTTGGCACCTAATACATCATGTCTGAAATAAACAGCAGACATTAGTGTGAGTGGTAAAATAAACGTGCGTAAGCTTACAGATCTCCACTGAAAATACGCATTCCTGTGAATATAATTGTGCTTCATATTCAGTCCAAACGCACCTCAGTATTATATATAATACTGTCAAACTATTTTGTCAAACCAAAGGGACAGAATGGGCACAGTCCAAAGTAAATCATGAACCTTTCTGTTATTTGAAGGAAGTCTGGAATATTTCAATCATGAACACACTAACAAATGGATTTCAAGCAGCATATAGAATCAGCTGTGCCCGCTGGTAAATCTGGCAGGAAGGCAGGAACTTAAAACACATCTTCCACGGCACAGAATATATACAGAATGTATCCAAATAGACTGTTAGCATGCTAACAGCTGGCACACAGATATTTAATATACTGAGATAAATGTATAAACTATTCATCTCAATCCCTTTGTTTTTTAAACTTTTGAGACATGTCCCTGGAGCCAGATGCTGAAAAGGATCTGAATCATGTATGAGAGTGTGCAATGTGGGCCATACCTCATCCTTCTGCTGACTGGAGAGAGGCTTGGAACCAGGAAGACCTGCTGAACACAGAGATGAGGATGTCACATGCTCAGAATTTGTCTCTATGCATTACAAGGAGCTTTTTTTTTTACATACATGCAAAATAATATGTCAGATCAATGCAAGTTGTTATTCTACATGTCCCTCCCAGAAGGTTTCCTTCACAGATTTCCAATATTTCTTTACTGCCTTTAAATACTTTTGTGTGAATGAAATTCATAAGGAGAGGGTCACACTCATACTGGGGAGAAGATGACAATGAAGAAGATGAGTTAAAATGACCAATGTGGTAAATAATGTTTTCAGAAGCAAGTACAAGGTGTAGCAGAGGTAAAACACAGAGGTCTACTTGTGAAATGGGTATGTGTATGTGAGTCTCACTGCTGTCTGCGCTCCGCTGGGGTTTATTTTTAGACAGAGCTTCCATCACGTCCTGGATCCTCCACAACTCCTTCTGGATCTGGATGTGCCGCTGACTTGGAGGCTCTGTCTAAGAGACACACACAGCACATGCGCACAAGGTCAGACAAATGCTGTTAGACCTTAATCAGCCCCTAAGGGTGTGTGAGAGTGCATGTCAGTGTGTGTTACCTGTGGGCTGCCCAGGGCCTCCAGCTGCTCCAACAAGTTGGACTTGGCCAGAGTGACATCTGCCTCCAACCTGTCATACTCCCTCCAGGACCGCTCCAGTTCCTGAAAGCAGGACACCAGCCAACATCTCGGTCAGAGTGTGTGTGTGCACAGTCCTACGGCTGCCGTCACACTGTCATAACTGATGGCTTTATCCTCTTCCACTGAAACATTATTTTCTTTCTCTTTGCAACACAGGTACAAAGTGCTCTACCAGAGGAGATAAGAGGAGAAGGATGTTCACTGACTACAACAATAAGAAATACAAATACCAGACATATCCACAGGTTTTCATTATGAGGTGTGTTTTAAAACACATGTCAGTGAGTGGAGTTTCCCAAAGAGGGGGCTCCATAGGTGGAGCTTCGGGAGGATTCCTGGAAGCCGCTGAACAACTGCGCTGGCTGTCAAGTTGGTAATTACGGCTGCTTTGACTGTCATCATCCAACATAATGTGCTGGGCATGTTCTAGTTTTACTCTCTACACCTGTGAGCGTGCACCCTCAGGACTGTCATGGATCAGAGAGCTTCTACCACCTGAAGCAGAACACGCCTGCCAGACTGTCAAAGACGGTTGAGATCACACAGCCTGACTGCTGTTATTCTAACAGTTATTCTAATTCATTTATCAATGAAGAAAAAAAAATCTTTAAAGGAGAAAACTGATGTTGATGGAAGAGGGGCTGTGAAACAGTTGTAAAAGAAATATTGTACCTAGATCCACTTTACTGTCTCACTGCCATCACTGATGGATGTTTACAAGTGGCATGACATCCACAGAGCAAGAAATGAGCTATATTCCCTCCTGCAGTTAGGAGGCCACCAGGCTCCTGAACAGCTGCAGAAATCAGACCTATATCTCTTTGATCATATTCATTGACTGATTATATTCTGTTGGATCTGTTTTATCTGGTGTTTTAACAACACATACTTTTATTTTTATGTCTGAAAGAACATAACTATGACCAGCAAAGGAAATTGGAATCTTAAAATCAAAACATTAAAATCTCGCTTCCAAAACACTTACACAGGGTTTGGATCAAGGATATATTTATCCAAACAAGAAAATGTCTCCATTTTAACATTTGATTATTATTATTACCATATTATTCTGTTTCCATTTTCCTTTTCTATTTACTGAGTGGACATTTCTACTCAAGAGTGACTTACAGGTGAATGCGACACACAGATGGGTTCAGTATCTTCCACAAAGACATATAATGTGTGTTCTTGAGACCAGTGTTGGAACCACAGATCTCCCAGTTGAGGGACAACTGATCTGTCTCCTGAAGCAGGCACCACCTTAACTAATGGCCCAACTTTTTTTAAACATTGGTTGTATACCGCAGTCATTCTGCTACTATCATCAGTGGACTGATGGCAGTTAAAACAAAGTAGCCACACAAAATAACCAAAGTGAATGCATTACAGCCTTTATCAGCTTTGTAATCAACATGTGTATGAACTACAATCAGCATATTTCCAGCCACCACAGTTCAGAAAAGATGGCTGATAGCTGCAGTGAAGGGCTGCATTATTCACCCTAAGTTATGCTTTTTCTTATAAAATCTCACAAATTTAAGTGAGTAAACACTAGATACAGTCAAAAACAAATGCATAATTGTTAAATGATAAAGATCACAGAGGTGATTGTTGGACAAAAATCAAAGCGAGAATAAAATTAAACAAATATGTTGGTTCGCCAAATAGTTAGACAGTAAAGAAATAAAAGTCACTTGAAACCCAACTAATGCTGCAATGTAATTAATTGTATTTACCATAAAGTAAAGACATCTTAAGTTTGTAGACACAAATGGTGGGGCTCTAAAATGCTCTTTGGGCAATAAAACAGAAAGCGTCTTTGTTAGATTTGTTACATAAAGTGGGGTTCGGAAACTCCGATTTGAGTCCAAAATGACTCCAAGGTTTTTAACTTGTTCTGATGACATCTGAGTTCCTGTGCTGCAGTGCTCTGTGAGTGTGTGTGTGTGCTCACGGTGTTGACCCGGGACAGCTCTCTGCAGGTGCTGAGCAGACCGCCCTGCAGCACGTCCCTCTGCTGGACAAGGCTCTGTGTGGCTGCAACGTCAGAGATGCTCTGTTCACTCAGCTCCTGACTGGCAGACAGCAGAGCTGTCTCCAAAGTGTGCTGCATAACACGCACATACACAGACAATTACTTCTTGCACACCTGAGACTCCTCACAGACAAACACGCAGTTGCACAGTCTGCTATACCTTCTCCCTGTGCAGCTGCTGCAGTTTCTCCTCCTGCATGCGCACTACCTTGTCCTGCTCACACAGTCGGCTCAGCTTGGTCTAACACACACACACACACAAAGGAACACATCAGCTAGACTTTCTTCAAGACTTATTAAGCATTTCACTGACAGCGATGTTTTTCTTACGTCTATGTCAGCCTCATCTGTGTGCTGGGTGAAGGTTCCTTCTTTGAAGTCGTCTGGATTGACCTGAAAGAGGAGGCGCATTCAGATATGGACAGCAGGGGGCAGCAACAGCTCACCTGACACAGAATTCCCAAAAAGATGCAGCTTTCTGCAGATTGGAGGAAAACAGCGGCTTCACATTTCAGGTTCATACTTGATGTTATGCGGAGCATGAGGGAATGTAGTGAGTCAAAGTGTCCGTTAATGTGAGTGATTACTCTGCTATTTTTTTTTTAAAGCAGAATTTAACCATACATCTTCAATATAGATTAAGTTGGGGAGAGCTCCTCTTTACCAGTGCTTTCTCCTGTTGCTGTTGAGTAACAGTGTGAGAAGATAGAGGGTTGAGCGCTTTGTGCATATTTACTAATCCTGCTTCATTTGCCTGGAAGCTGTTTATCCAGGTGCTATTTTGCCTGATGTGGCTGAACATAAGGATGTAGAGTAAGACAGCTGGAGAAGTCTCATTTGCTATGTTTCCTTTTCCTCTGAAGTGCCCTGGTTTTACTCTCTCGGGCTTTGTAGATACTGCTCCAGAACTGTGAACGGTCACAGAGAAAGCTGAGGAAGTCAGGACATGTAAACACCGCTCTCCTCCTCCTCTGCATGTTTTTTGGCGTAAAAAGTTGCATACTTGGAGATTAAAAAAGGAATGAGCACAAAGTACAGTATTTGTGAGATTATGAATGAATGAATATGAATGAACTTGAATCTTTCTAACCCAAACCCCACCAAACATGGGTGAAGCATATGTGTGCTACATTTCCTGCTGCCAGTTGATGTAGAAATGCAGGAGATGTTTGCTTTCAGAGAGAAAAATACAAACTTCTGTGCTCAGTGACATGGGAGCATTTCATACTGACCTTATCTGAGATATCGGACAGGTTAAGGAATAAAAAAATCATTATTGACACTATTAGGTTTTTCTTAAAAGATATTTTAATGTATTTTCAAAGACTATCCTCCCATAAAAATGCTGAGAAGCAGCTTATTTCAACCCACCTTTTTGATTTATTATGACATTGCGCTCTAGTTGCCATCATAATTTGAAGATGAAGTTTGGATAAAGTGTAGGCTTGTACATGCATTTATATAGAAGCTACAGCAGTTTGTTCATTCAGTGAACTTCCATCTCAAAACGTTCTCATCTAAAAACTCTCAGTGTATGCAGCTGCATTATGTAACAGCATAGCACAGCTGTAAAGTGACTGATGCAGTGACATGCACTTCATGGTCATTGTCTCAGAAAAAAATGTGGAAATAAGCCAGAAGCAATATATTCTAGTTGTCTGCAGTAAATAAATGTACAAAAATCTACTGATGTGACCCGCTGACTAAGATCTGCAGAGAACTTGATTATGAAGATGATGGGAATCCAGAGCTTACATTAAAGTGGGTGAGGTTTCAGGTAAGCCATGCCTACATGCACCACAGGAGACCTGTGACAAAAGTGCAAATTATGGAGGAATCACAGTGTGGTTTCATTGAGGTGTTTTACAGAATCTTTTTTTATTTGATTTAAACAGATCTGTGTTATATCTCCTTTCTTTAAACAGGAGCTCTACAAAATAAGGTGCACAGAATTTTGCAGTTGAGCAACAACTGAAGGGAAAATGATCAACTGCTTGATGCTTTGTTCAAGAGAACTTCCATGATGCTCGCAACTTCAAATCCAGAATCAATCAAAAATAGTTTTTTTTCAAATGACAGAACTCACACTAGCAGTTACACATGCCGCCTCCAGCATGTACAGAGCAGTGGACTGATTCAAATTCATGATTTGATGCAACTTCCTGAGCAGAGCAACTTTTTATGAGCTGGCTTTATACAACTATTGATATATTGGACTGTTTTGAACTTTTCCTGTAAAGTGCCTTGAGAGAACTTGAGGACTTGTTGTGAACTGGTGTGATATAAATACAGTGGCTATGACTGAATACGTAATGATTTACTAATCTGGAGCTCGCTCCCCTTATCTGGAAACCTGTGCTGCAGCAGTAGTGCTGTTAGCAGACAGCTTAATCAGTTTAACAAAATAAAAGGTGTCCATTAAAAGGCTTCAGCAGATAGGTTTTGCTACTTTGGGAAGATGGTTCTCTTTATTTTCAAACTGGGCAAACCTCATTTTAAATAATTCTGACGCTGTATTTCATAAATTGTAGACTTATTCTTTTAAATGCTAAAAGTAAAAATCATAAAGAAACAGAACCTTTAAGACAAAGACATTTAAACAGTGCAGATTTCTAAGAAATATCAAACAAGGAGAGGTGGTGTATGAAGACCGATGATGAGAGACATGAGAGCTATGTGACAGCACACCAAGAGACATGCTCACTTCAGTCACTTCCAGCAGCATCAACACAGAAAAGCCATAAATGACTTGCTGAAACAAAGAAAGTTTCATATGCACTTCAGCTGGTGTTGGGGTGAAGACTTGCTGATGGACAGGCTGACTATATCCACATGGTGAAACAAGAGGATGATGATGGAGGGGAACCTGTGCATACACAGTCATTGTGCTACCATGGCAGAGTTCTGGCTTGAGTCTGCCTCACTTCAGTCAACCTCAAATTCTGGAGCTCTGCCAGAAAAAAATGACGAAACCCAAGTGTATTCTTTTAAGTGCTGAACATTTGGTTTTGAGAAAGAACTCTTCAGCCTCAGCACAGTTCGATGGGGGATAACTAGATGTTAACTACGCTACTCAACTGATGAAAAGCTTATAGAAAACTCCATGAGAGGGTTTTGACTGAGCAACAGTTTGGTTGGCAGACAAGTGGACCGCCCTCCCACTGACTCAAGCCAGAGCCTGCCAAAAACCTTACTTGCTGGTAGAGTTGCGGCCTTGGTGCCGAATTCTCGATCATAGTATGAATCATGAAGATTAGAGGCTCATTCTCCTTCGTCTAGTGCAGTGTGGAGGAGGAAGGGGACACAGTAGTGTAATAAGACATTTGCTGCAGGGATCAGATACTGTTGCACTGATAAAAGGTGATGGAAGAGATGAAAGTCTTTCTGTCTTTGCACAGTACAAGATAAATTTGGTTTGCCAAATGCTTCTATTCTTTGCAAAGCCACTCAGACCTGAGTCTACATTTAGCAAAGCCTTCTAAAACCAGGAGAACTTGAACTGTTGACTGAAACCTTTTCATTGCCTGCCTCTAAAGAAAGTAAACATAGAATCTTTCAGTCTTTCAGAGGTAGATCTTTCAGTTACTGACTTTGTTACTCAATACTCACTGTTCTTGTGTCCTTTAAAAATTATCTAATCACATTTCATCAGACTTGAAAGGTAAAAGCACAGACATGTTGCTTCAGGTCTGAATGGGCTCATCCACTCCAGCCTTCTCTTATCAGTCTCAAGTATACAATTTGCTGGTCAAACTGTCTACCCAAACATTTAACATGACAACCTGCAGCTAATACAATCTATGGTATACTACCTGCATTTTAACATTCCTAACATTTCCACGGAAGTCCCATAAGGTGAAGAAAAGCATTAACCAACCACTTAGTTACTAATGATGACAAAAGACCCAAGCTGGTCCAGGACAAGGTTATTACAGGTTATTACAGAGTAATGCATGTTAATAATTAATTCATGTCAGTTTCTGGTAGGTTTGAAACATTGTCTTTTCTAGTTGAGCCAGACGTGTTCACATAATATTTTCAATGAATATCAACTTGTGAAAACTTAGTATGTTTGAGAACACCCTGGATTCATTTGATTGTCCAAGACCATGCACAGATAGATCAGAACATTTGTTTTTTTCAAAGCAATGCTAGAGAAGTTGGTGAACTTTAAAACTTTGACTTAGACTTTTGTTATGCACATTCCTGTGCCCAAAACTGCACTAGAGCACCCCGGGGGTGAGATACTGCAGTTCACAACTTTGGTTTTCAAGCCCTGTCCCCCTTTGCTTGACATTTTCTGCCTTGTGATGACAATTGTTGTAATTTGGCGTTATATAAATAAAACTGAATTTAATTGGATTTTTGGGGGCTCTTGATGGCATTTTTGTGGCCTCTTCAACATGACAAAAAAATTCACGTATGGCTGTACATGTGCAGGGCTCAAAAAGATATCTGTTTTTATAGCAGTGGTGTTACATCCCACACCTGTAGGGGGAGCCAATGAGCAAAAATGAGTTTTCTCTCATGTTACTTTAAGCAGTATTTTATTGTAGCAGCAATTAACTTTGAACTGGCCCCTTTAAATGAACAAGATGGATTGTTACCCTGGCTTGTATCATGTACGCATATGGGCACAAACAGACCTACATAATCAAACCATTTGGGAGAACAATTTACTCCTGAGCTGAGCCGTCAAATTCAATACTACAGGAATCCTGGGAAGAAGTGCTGGCCTATAGCCCAGAGATCATCGGCCTTTAGTCAGATGTTGGCATCTAGGTCTTTTGTCATTAGCTCAGAAGCCTGAGCATGCATGGTATAATGATAAAGGCATTTTAATAGGTGTCACATACACAAACACTACAGATAAAATCCAATAATTTGTCCAACCTTTAAAAAATTACAAGCTGAATTCCTACTCTTACCTCTTTTTTTCAGAATGCCCCTACTAAAAAATAATGCTTTCTGAGCTGTTCATGTCTGGAGAATATAAGACTGGCATTTGCAATCAGTCAGAGAGGTGAAGTGTTAAGTAAATGCAAATATGGCCATGACTTAATACAGCATTAAATAAGCTATACAGCATCAAATCAAGTAGCTAATTTGGCTAGTGATTTCTGTCCATCAGAATCAGCATGTAGATTTACATCCTCTTTGAAGTGTGTGATGGTTTGTTCAGAACCTGCGCTCTGACTGTGAATACATATATTCTTGTATATCAGAACTTTCTACACAGACTCCGCACTCAAACAGCTGCATTATAACTGCATCACAACTATTTACATCTAAGCTTAGCAGGTTTATTTTCATGGCATGCTGAAGTAAAGTGAAACCAAACAATTAGCTTATCTTAAAAAGACATGTTTGCATTAACAGCGCTCAGTTACAATATGGTAAATCAGAAGTACTGGAGAGGTCACCTCAAGTCAGAAAAATGTTTGCTGCGGCTCAAACTGGGACAGTGTGAGTGGCTTGAGCTACCTGGAGTTCAAGTTTGCAATTAAAGGACTCACAGTAAGGAGCAGATGAAGAAAATTAGACAAACACAGACTTTATAACAGATGTGCATGAACAGAACTATCTAAAATCACATACATGTTTTCTTCGTGTATTTGAGTACCAAGGGTTACAAAGATTCATTGCCTCACTAAATGTTTTGCTTGATTCAGTCTTTATCTTGTGGAAAAGCGAATGGCAGAGTCAGAGAGGATGAGCTCAGAACTCCTCACCTGGCTGTCAAGGTAAACAAGGTTCCGCTGGAGGTGGTGGGAGAGAACATCTGTCTGCAGCGGCCACAGAAGAAGGAAGACAGGAAGCAGGAAAAGTAAATTCATATTGTTTTGGTAGATACAGAAACACAAGAGTGGATGCAGAGGACAAAGGAAGGTAAGGAAAAAGATGCTGGGAAAGTTTTGGTCAAAGGTGTGGAAGGAATGAGAAACAGAGGATAATTAACCACGGTGCATGCCACCACGCTCTAGTTCCCGTTGTAAACTGAAGTTTAAAGAGGTTGGCTTCAACTGTTTAACGAGGACAGCACCGGACACGATCTAGGGTTTGTGAAAATAGTTTCACATGGGCTGCACAGCGTGTATCCAGGAAAGAAAAAAACGATGACCAGAGCCTTTTCCTCACGGAATTTTGATATATTGCTGGAAAGATGTTGCTGCTGCTCGCATTTGCATGTTTATACTAACCAAAAAGAGGAGGCGCAGCATTCCATCAGTGTGAATCTCCAAACAGCACGCCCACAACCCCGAATAACAAGTGTCTGCATCGAGAGCAGCAAGTTCCACCAGCTGTCCCTGCCATTCAGACCCCTGATTCCACTTCATACGGGCAGCGAGGTGCAACAGTCCTACCTTAAACAAGCAGTGTGAAAAGGGCTAAATTCTGATGCTTTCTTTACACAGTTACAACCCATGTTCCCAGTAATTATGTGAATATGATGCAAAAAGTGTAGAGAGCCTGATTTGATTTGATTTTTCTTTTTTTATGTAAGTAGCTTCAGACAAACCCCATTACTGTTATATGCAATCGTTTAGCCATGCATTATGGTTTTATATCATTATCTTATTATCGCATGAGCGGCCCAGCTAACTGCATATTAAGCATAGCTGAAACAAATAACAAGGTCACTTGCTCAATTTGATGCAATTAGTTCAAGACACATGAAATTGTGTTACACTGTAAGTCTCTATTTCAAAATGCAGAAAATAATACATTATGAATTCTAAACACCAGGATGTCAAACATGCTCCGTGCATATTGTTCATGCATGAAAAAATAACTTAGTCTTTTCCAAAGTAGTAGTTGGCTCATTCGCTGATTCTAAACTCTGTCTGATGTATCTGCTCTGATGCATCCATGCTACCTGGGTTCACAACTGCTGGCATGCGTGGAAAGAAGTGCAAACACTGCACTGACCCATGTAGAGGACAAGAAAGGCTGTACACTGTTGCACCAACCCAAAATGACACACTAATCTGTGTGCAAACATTACCAGCAGCACAATACTCTAAGAGATATTGTGTTTGATGTGTCTACAAAGAAAAATTAGAGCTGGAAAAACATGACCTGCAGCTGTTTGACCATTACACATGAGTTTGTGTTTAAAGTTGACAGAGGAATCATGCATAGGATTCATGGGGAAGGTGAGCATTGGGACATGACCACTGTACAACGTCATCCACTTTGGTCGCAAAACATGATGATGTTTGCAAAACCTTATACCTGTCAAAAAAGCTTTAGATTTAATGCCTGGGTTGTGGTTTCTGTCAGATTTGCTTGGTGATGGAGATTACTCCAAGTCATCTTAATAGGAGCCTGAACTTGGAGTGTCCAATGTGGCAGACTTTGATAGAGCTGAGGCTGTTGCTAAATATTGGACAAATCAAACAATTTGTCTTGACACTGATGCAGAATTTAGGGAGTACCACACATTATTATATAGGATCAATAAGGACGCTTGAAATTTCATGTGAATGTAATGATGGCTTGCATATGTCCATTGGAACCAAAGCTATAAAGCTGCCATGGTGCTAGATTAAAAGAGGTAGGGATCGTCCATTCATAAGAGTCAAATTATTTTCACAAGTTCTACAAAGAATTTAATTTGTAACCAAAGTGATGGACAAATGAGCTGATGTTACCATCTGTCAGTGATATTTTCTGCACTGAAACTTAGAGAACACACTAAATTCTGTTTGATCTGGAGAGAACTGCTTCACACCAGGAGCCTCTTGCAGACAAACATAAACACAAAATATGCGACTCTCACTGCTTGCTGGGGAAGCACACATGCGTGCATGCACACTCAAATGTATACACTCAATGCTGACCTTGGCGTTGGGCCCCTCCATACCCAGGGCCATTAGCTGAGCTACTGTGTGTTCCTGCAGGCTGTTGAGCTCCGCCTGCTGCCGGCGGAGCTTGATCAGCAGCAGTGTCAGCTCCTCAGGCTGCGCAGAGCAACACACAGAGCAGAAGAAATAACCACTACAATAACCTTTTGTGTCAGCATAGTGATTTTTTTTACAGATTAATACTTAAATAAAGACAATTTCAATCCTTGGCTTGTAGGATGGTGCATTTAAACCAACACTAGATGACTTACATCATCATTGTGGGAGCACAGTGATATTATACACAGATGACTGAATGGTATTTGTTGAGCAGTTGCAACAAACAGTTCAGCTCCATATCTTCACAGTAACACAGTATGAACAAAAAACTCAGCACGGTCAGATGGAAAGTCTGTAAAGAACAACTCCATTTGAAGCATTTAAAACATATTCAAGCATGTCAATTTGAGAGGAACTGTTCTTGAAACTGTAGTAGCCTCTCATTGACTTCATGACTCTATAAGGATTTGTTCACATCACTTGAGTCTAAGCCCAGATAAGTCCTGGAAAATGTTGGAGGACAAATACAAAATGCTCCAGATCTGAATCAATTCAGTTGCTTGAACAGCAGCCATCAATCACTATGTGCCAAAGCTCCAAAGACACGATCTGCAAGGCTCACTGACATGTACCAGCCTCAACTGAATATAACACGTCTGGTGTTCTGGAGCAGTCAACAGGGAAGGAGTTGTGAGTGAGACGTCAGCAAGGAGCTGCAGCCAATGACAGCACAAGAGACAGGGTCAGGTGACACAAGGACAGGGGTTAACCCTCGAAAAGGAATGTAAACGCATACAGCAATATGAGGGAGAGCGTGAAGAGGAAACCACAGTCTGCTCAGGAAATACAGCAGAATTTGGTGAAATGTTGGCGAGAGCAGCCATGTCTACCTGATGTTTCCTGTGTGAGATGTCATAACTGACTCAGAGAGAAGCTGACTCTTTCTCCTCAACAAGCAGGTGATAAAACAGACTGAATCACCAGAGGATGAATGTGTTGTATATGTTGTAGCTTTATTGTAAGCCTCTTTCACACTGCGCCTTATTGGAGCACAAGACGTTCTTGTTAACTCGACGCTGTTCCTCCTTGAAATTCACACTTGCCAAAAAGGGGGGGATCAGTGCTGCATCACGACACGAGTGACGACAGCACCGTTGGTTAGACTGGCAAGTTCTGCGATGGCGGCTTGATGTGTGGAAGCACACAGGAGGTGCGACCATATCTCCTCTGTTACTATCTCTCTTGCTGGCTCAGAGGTGTATCAGCTGCAGATCAACTTTGAGCCCCCCATTCTGCCTTGTACTTTCACACATGGCGTGATGTGTAACAAAGGCGTAAAAGGCATATGTGAAAGAGGCTGTAGAGAGAATTGTCTACATGACAGCTGTAAGTGCTTGATAGAGAGCAGTCAGATGAGTCTGGGGTTCAGTCTGGAGATAAATCTTGTAGTGTGTAAGCTCCTGCTGCAGACCAGCCATGTAGTTTGAACACGCCACAACTTTAAAAGTCCTGCACACAAGAGACAAATGTTGTGTAGTTTGAACAATGTGACGATCCGATGGCGCTGAAAATCTTTTAGTCTTTACGAGGCTTTAGTCATCACTGTCTGTCAGCTCCTGGATGTTCTACTGATTCATGGACGAACAAATGTACAGAAACACATGACTGTATACACTTATACAAATACAGGTACACACACGCAGACAGAGTAAAACACAGGAACCTTGGTGACAAAACAATAAATTACAAAAATCCCTGTGGAAAATGCTCTTATCAAAGTTCCGGGGCTCTCAACTGCCACATAGCAGTCATAAAATGTTCTGCTGCCTGCTTCAAACACATGAGTCCTCACTCTTAACCGTGTTTGCTTTAATTTGAGAGCAAATACAATTCCATTTGTTCAGCTCCTGTGTGTGTGTGTGGAAAAAAAGTGGAAATAAACAGCAACATAAGGCAGCTGAGAACCATCCACATGGTGTTAGTTGCATTTTGGTGAGAGTGTGAGCAACAGATGGCCGGGTGTTGCAGGGTGACACTTACCGTCTTGCCTTGCAGTGACTGTGGGGTGATGGTTTGAGGAGGAACAGAGGCTGCTATGGAGCGCCGATCAGAGGGGCAGCCGTACTGTGGGATTGGATGAGAATGTCAGGTTGACTCATTGCAATTCAGGTGACCAGAAGCACTTGGATCCACTAAGGCACTATTGAAATGGAAACTGTTAAGGCCATCGGGCAACATTTTTACCCAATTGTATTGTTCAAACCTAATTCAAATCCTTTAAATATAATAGGTTAGTTGAGGTGAAAGGTTTGATTCAGAGTCCACGTCTCCTTTTTGCCTTGTGACTCCTGTTTTAAGGCATGCTCAAATGATGCTGCAGACCATCTATATTTCTCAAATAGTTAGAGGTACCACACAGTATATTCATCCATCTGCCTGTCATGGAGAGAACAATGTTTCACTTCCTGCTCCTCTCTGAGAATATGAATTCAAAGCTGAACATGTGCTGGCTTGGGGTATCAAGGTGAGCTGTCGAAAGTGTCAGGCATGAGCACCAAGCTGATCTGAGGTGTTATGGGACAAGGACTGGGCCTGGCTTTTAAATATGCAACAGCAGGAGTGGACTCCACTCACTCTCTAATACTGTCAGTGGTTAATCACAGGAAGCATCTGTGGACGCCGCACATTCACAATATGTCCATCTCTAACAAGGACATCCTTGATGATGGTGGAAGGCATGCCAAGCATATCAGTGTTTGAATAGCACAAAGCTGTTTTCATCTAATTTTCTTCCTCTGAGTCGAAATCTAAGAATAGAACTGCAATGAGACTGCCAGCTATTTACTCTCTACATTTCAGCTCTGACTGTCAGAATGACTTTAAGAAAGAAACCCCTTAACATGTCAGTGAGAGTGAGCTTTCTCCTCAGCAACCACATACGGCTGCTTGGGAAAGCTATAGCATTAGCATGAAAATGCTGATTTGGTTGCACATGAGGAAATCATGTAGAACTCCAACACTAAGATCTCCCTACAGGCTGCCTGTTCAGAGTACTCTGCTGCTAACCCTGTCACAGTAACTGTGCAACAGTGGAGCGCAACCTTCAGAGATGCAGTGTTCACATGAAATAAAAATGCTTTCACTTTGTTTTTAATGTTCCTGTGTTTGTAATCTGTTGTGAATCACAATGTATTGCTTCTCTTTGTATCACATGAGCTGCATAAAGTTTTCCATTATTTACATTCCCCTAAAGGGCAATTCCCTTTACCTTGGAGAGTTGTGTCCTGTGCCTACGGTCCAATGTTACATCCCCTCTGAGGACAGGTGAAGATACCTCGGACTGTGTGCTGCTGGGGTTGTGAGTGACCTGCTGGCGGGGAGGGGAGAAGGTGCTGTAGAGTGCCAGGGAACCGTGAGACGGTGAGGTTGTGATGGATTGCGCCATGGTATGCTCAGAGATGTTGCCCATGGTCTTTGTGCTGGGCAGGGTGCCATAATGACCCACAGCTGGACACATAAAAAACAATGTCACAGTGGAGACAATTTGTAACACCCTGTGAAATTAAATCATATTCCAAAACAGAAAGCAGAGTTGCTTGAACAACACAACTGAAATGTAACTCTGAGTAGATGATATCATGTTATCACGGAGCACTTAGGGCTACACCATATACTAGCTTTCTCCCACAGTCCAAAAACATGCATATTTGGATAATTGATGATTCTAAGTTGACCGTAGGAGTGAGTGTGAATGGTTGCTTATCTCGTGTTGGCCCTGTAATGGACTGGTGACCTAATGGCAGCTGGGATAGGCTCCAGCCCCCCCACAACCTTAAATTGGATTAAGTGGGTATAAATAATGGCCAGATGGAGCACTTACCAAGCGTGAAAGCTGGCCAGTTGACACTTTCTAGGCAGACCATATTAATGCAAGTAAAGCTAGTGGCAAACATCCAACATAATAACACACTTTAGGCATATGAAAAGTGGCTTGTAGAAGGAGCCGCTACTCCCGCCTTTCCAGCCTTTGTAATGTCAGAGCCATAACTAATGCCTCTGAGGAAGGACCCTTCCGCAACTGAGAGATGAAAGTAAATATGTTGTTAAGCCATTGAAAAGATTTTGAAAAATAAAAAATGTCTCCCGGTAAAATCAAACGCGATAAAAACATGGAAACATGCAAACTATGTAATAAGATCTTACGGTATCATATTCATTTCACTATGCAGACAAGAGTTTGTGTGAGCAGGGTTTATTAAGGATCTCTGCTTTTTGTGGAGAATTTTAAACAGAAATAATGACCAGAAAAAAACATGAAAGAAACTTTAACAAGTCATTTTTAATAAAACAGAAACTGTGGACTAGGGCTTTGTTAGGACTCTTATCATGACATTAGCATTAATATGTGTTCCTTTGAAGGGACAAATTAACTGCTTTAGGGGTTCCTTTAGTGAAAATCGGCTGCTAACTTCTTTTGAACATTTTAAAGACACAACACAAGTTATCTGACATCTAGTCGATGATTCTGTGCCAGAATGCTACTTATTTGTTTGAGGATATAGGGATTATAAGGGTCTAAAGAGGATAAAGGATAAAAGAGGATAAAGGGTCTTCCACAACACTAAATGTATGAAAGTTTTTCCAATTCTCATTGTCAAAGCTAGTAATATTCAGAGATAAATATGGGATGTCTTTGAACATGACATACAAGCCACAGAAATATTTAATATTGATAACTACATAATTGGAGCAAACATGCATTCGTTTTCTTTTCATTCTCTTTTTGATCAGGTTTGTCACATTTTCATGGACTGAGTACAAATTAACCAGGTATTTCAGACCTCTTGCATAGTACTAAAAAATGCCTAAACAATTTTTTTTTTATAATTTTTTAGACAATCAACCAGGGAGCAAAACTTTGTTCATCTGACCTAAACACTATGAAGATGTTCCACACTAAAATAACTAGTATTAAATATCTCAGTTAAAACACAAAGAGCACGGATCAGGAAAGTGTAGTTTGAACTGTCACCTCACATGTTGGAGTCTGCATGTTCTCTTTGTGCCTGTGGATTTTCTCAAGCACTCCTCCCACAGTCCAAACACAGGAATGTTTGGTTGACTGGAGACTTTAAATTACCCATAAATGTAAGTCTGAACATGATGGTCGTCTGCCTGTGTGTTGGCCCTGTAATGGACTGACCTGGCCTGTCCAGGGTGTACTCCACCTTTCACCTGGTGGCCCTACAGGATGAAGTGGGCTAAGAAAATGGCTTGTACTCTATAAAGATAAGGCTTTTTTGTTTGGGCAAGGGTGATATATTCAACTCCTTTCAGGTATTCAGGGTGCTTGGGGTGGCTATTAGGACCTACTATGACTCAGGCTCAAACTGTAGCTGACAGGACAACAAATTAGTATAAAAGCTTCTTAGGAATGCTTAAATAATCACAGGGTTTTTTCAATCTGTTTCAACATAAGATGTATATGTATACATGTGCATATCTTAATAATCCATGCCAGAACATGCCACGCTACTCTTCAGTGTAGGACAGGTGTACCTGACGGTTGGGCCAGACTCTGCCTGGAGAAGGCCTGCCTCTGCTGCCATTCGTACAGCTGCCACATGGTGTCGTCCCTCATTGACCTCCTCTTCTCTGCTGTATTGATGGTGGTGGTGCAGACTGGATGGAGCGCCCGGTCGTAGACAGAGCCTGCCACGCTGGAGATGCTGTCAGGCCTCATCACAGTGTTGCGCGGCAGTGTGCGATAGCCTTCAGGGTAGCGTGGCACAAGGTGTGGACGGTGGCTGGGCATGTTTCTGGGTAAGGTCTGGTAGGATGTAACACTGGAAGTGACAATAAACAGATTTGATCAACAGGTGTATTGGCTAATCACCACAGATCAAGGATCTTAGCTTCCCTGTATTACTGGACGGTCAGAATGGTCAAATGGCATCCACTGAAGCAAAATAAGTGTGGAAACACTGACCTGAGTGATGACATTTCCAAAAAGAATGATTGTTTTTGAAACCTGACTCTGAAATGTGAGATGTCATGGCTTCTTTTTGAGAGCACGATAAACCTAAACTAGTGAAACGGTATTTGGCATTTTGTAAAATCCCAGAACCTCAGAAGACACACACTCAATACAGCAAACTCAATATACACTGGCTACGTTGGACCTTCGCCGAGGCCTAAATGACAAAACCTTAGGCAGTTAACATCCATCCATTCATCCATTTTCTATGCCTGCTTAATCCAATTCTGAATCTGAGGGGGGGGGGGGGGGGGGGGGGGGGGGGCAGTCTATCACAGGGCCACACGGAGACAAACAACCATACACACTCCAGTTAGCAGCTAGCACCTCTAGGTATGACATGAACACTATCATCTGCTGCAGGGAGCCAGTGAATCAATGCATGTAATCATGATTTACTAAATAGGAACTAGCCTCATTAGCTGTGTGTGTGTGTATGAACATTGACATGTATGGTGTGCTTGACTGAATTTAATTATCCTGCTACTTTTATGAGCAGACTTTTGCTACATTTTCAATTTGACATTAAGGAACATTAAGTAATGAGAACCTTGTTATCATTTCACCCATTACCAGCTAATGAAACACTTGAAAGGGACTTCCTTCTCTACACTGTACCCTTCCACCCCACGCATGCTTATGAATCGATGTGAAGATTTGACTGAACTGTTAGCTGTGAGTCTACATTCATATTACCTACAGGGTAATACCAGGTGTTATTCTGTAGCAGTGTATCTGCCGACACAGTCTGTGATGTCGTCAGCTCAATTGTTGCCAGGCTAAAAGTTATTGATTAGTGTTAAAACACAGCTGAAAAGAGAGATTAAAGAGAGCAATGATGCCTACAGAAAAAAAGATAGAAAGCAAGCTCCAGCAGAACAGTTGATGTGTGGTCAGGGATGATCACAGGCGTCAATGAGAAGAGGGATCATACTAATGGACCCCTGGACAGAGCTAATAAGCTGAAAATGTGTTTCAATTGGTTCAGCTCCGATCAACACAGCATTTTCCTCAACTGCTTCCAGCTCGACAGACCTCACACCCTACCTGTACCCAAACCTTTCCTGCTATACCTCTACGATATAATTCTGCACATCAGTCTCGGATACCTAAAAAATCTCATCCATCTGCCCTCAGTGACTACAGACCAATTGCCCTAATATCTCACATCCGGAAAGTTCTTGAGAGACTGTAATTGGCTCACCTCAGTAAGCAAGAGCACTTTGCAGGACCCATCAGTTTGCTTATCGTTCTGGAGTTGATACCTATTTACCTAAACTCACATGTGGACAAAGCAGGCAGCACAGTGAGGATCCTGTTCTTCGATTTCTCCAGTGCTTTCAATACAAATCGGCGTGTGTTATTATGTGAGAAGCGGCAGATATGGGTTGTGTGTCCGAGAAGGTGGTCAGCAGTACAGGAGAACCAAACAGGAATGTACTCTCACCGCCTCTTCACCCTTTACACCTCGGACTTCCAGTACATCTCAGAGTTCTGTCATCTCCAGAATACTCAGATGACTCTGCATTGTTGGGTATATCAGTCGTGAACAAGAGGCAGAGTACAGAAAACTGTTTGACCACTTTGTGGCATGGTGTGAGAACAATCAACTCATCTCAAGTCATGAAAAACACGGTCTCCAACCTGAGAGACTAGGTGTAGGTCATTGAGAAATATGAACACCTGGGAGTCTACCTGGAGAATAGACTGGACAGGAAATGCATCACTGAAGTTGCCTCCGAGAAGGGACAGAACAGACTTCATGAAGAAGCTAAGGTTCTTTGGTGTCTGCACCAAAATGATGCATGTTTTCCCCATTTTGTGATGGAGAGTGCTTCGCAGCCATCTGTTGGGGCAGCAGCATCAGAGCCAATGACTCAAAGAAAGTGAACAAACTGATAAAGGCCCAGTGCTGAGGACTGCTCCGGAGCTCCTGGACCTGACTGTAGAAAGAGGAATGCTGCACAAGTTGATGAACATAATGGATAATAATTCCCACCCTCTAAATAAAATAGTGCTGAGTGTGTTTCGTAGGAGGCTTCGTCAGCTCTGCTGCAACACAGAATGGTACAGGAGGTCATTTCTGCCAGCAGCAATAACCATGCATAATTAAAGCCTGTAATGATTGATAAAAAAAAATACTGCAACTTTATAATTTACCTTTAGGATAAATTATTTCTGCATTCCATTTCATTTGAGTATAGACTTACTATAACTTTGATCCTGCCCAGAGAGCCCTGATTACTTCCACCAGCTGCCTGCAGTAACCACCAGTTAGCACTGCAGCAGGGTTTTATTGGTTTCTAGATAAATAAAACATTCTGATGATGGCTACAGAATCAGCCTCTAAAAATATAGTTTTAAGATAGCAAAGAGTATGTTTAAACGTTTTCTCTTTTAAGTGAATTTTAACTGGAAAATTCCAACGTGTGCATTTATGCCATTTATCTAAACATGAAATGACTGAAATAACTGCAAAAACTACAATACAACATATACATTACTATTTGCTCTCCAACCAAACCATTAGGATTGAATAGTACGTACCTTAGAAAACTGCTCATGTTATTCATGTCTCTGCTCAATTTCTGCAGAGAATACATTTGTACAGCACTTACTCACATCTGCACAACAGATTGTTGTTAAACTTACAACTCTGTGTTCCTACTTGTTTGTGCAAAATTATTTTCTCTCTCATCCATTTCTACTTTTTTATTTTGACATTTCTGATCTAACTTTTTTTAGTTTGAACTTTATAAAATCTAGTTCCTAAGCCTCAGGATATATGTTGCCAGGCAACAGCTTTGCCTGTTTCTTACTTGACTTACATATGCAATTATTCCCCACTTCCTCTTTCTGTAACTTTTGCCTCTTCCTCAGCAACTTATTGTAACACTGGATTTGTGAAATAAAGCATCTAATGTTTTAACAATTGTCCCCTTTAAAATAACTTCTGTTTGAAAAATGTTACAGAAGTGCAGAATTTGTTGAAGTGTCCTCACAGAGAATGAAAATAGAACACAAGCTCAGACACATGTCGGAGGAGAATGTTGTACATGGCTATCATCAATTGTCCTGACACCACTGTACTGTGCACTAATGTGCACACTATTAATACAATGGCTGTTAGCAGCAGCAGGACTGTGTTGACAATAAACCCAGTCAGTTCTACAAGAACCCCAAATATTGTTCTGATGCAGAATTGACTCAAATCTCATGATGCCTCTGCTGTTTTTTGGACTGCCTCTTTGTTTTTGTGGACTGTATATGCATGCAGAGTGGTTGTGCATCTCAAAGAGTGTTGGTCTAATGGTGATTTGGATCAGCAGTCTTTGTAAAATGACATACAGCTACACCATCCTTAAATACGTAGCAATCCATAGCAAAACAGTGGAATACTATCACGTGTCAGATAAGTTGAATATAATATGTCATCAATAATTCTGACATTATTGTTCCCAAAAGTCCAGTAAGAAAAGCAGCCAGTGGGCCTCACCTCCTCGTGTCATCGTCCAGTCCTCTTGTCCTGTGTGTGTGGACCCACTGCTCCAGCTGCTGTGTGGAGCCTGTTCTGGACAGGCCACTCTGAGGCTCCTGGACTGGAGCTGGGGACTTTACAGGAGCTTTGGCCAGACTGCCATCCACCTTCGCTTGACTACAGTCTCCCTGCTGCTCTGCTGACCCAGAGCTGTTGACCTGCACAGGTTTCTGTGTGTTGATGTTGGCCTGGCTCTGGCGTGATGCAGCCACTGCTGCTGCGATGGCAGCAGCCTGAGCTGGTTGCAGCTTGATGCTGCTGATTTTAGTCAGAGACCTCTCTGAACTCGGGTCTCTTTGGAAGCCATACTTATTCCCATCCCGGACTGTAGCGTATTTCTCGGCATCTGTGAAAGCAGCATATCTATCCCCCTCTCGTAGCGTACTGTACTTCCTCACTTCCTTCAGAGTGCCATATTTATCAACAACTTGAATGGTACCATATCTGTTCCCCATCTCCCTCATCGTGCTGTATCTATCTGTCTCTTTTAATGAAAGCTGTCTCCGCACTTCCCTTTGGGGAACATATTTCTGTCCATCTTTCTGGAGGGTGTGCCTATCGCCCACCCTCTGTAGAGCATACTTTTCTCCATCTTTTGTGAGCAGGTACTTCTCTCCATCTTTAGTAGGTGCATATTTCGCCTCTGTTGATGCCACTGTGTACTTGTTGTCCACTTTCTGAACTTTCTCCACATCCCTGTGAATGGCATTTACCTCTCCGTCTTTCTGCAGCGAGTACTTCTCCCCATCCTTTTGCAACAGGTATTTCTCTCCATCTTTGTGGAGGAGATACCTCTCTCCATCCTTCTGAAGCATGTAGCTCACACCATCTTTCTTTAGTGAGTATTTCTCTCCATCTCTTTGTAAGGTGTAGTATTCCCGCTCCCTCTGGCTGTTGTGTTTATCTCCGTCTTTCTGCCATTTGTCGTCAGCCCTTGAGAGGGAGTTCTGTCGCACAGGTTCTCTGTTACGTTCGTTATTCTGGATCTCAGGCCGCGTTAACACTCTGTGGTTTAGCAAGTTATTCAACTCCTGAGGCGTTCGCTGGTCCACTTTCAACTTGTCCAGCCTATGACAAAAAGAAAAAGTTTGAATCCAAGATGAAGGGAAGAGATGAATATGACAAAGAAAGGGACATAATAATTCACTTCAGTTGAATTAGCCTCAGGAAATATACTGTAAGTTGTCCCTGGTCTTCAAAAGGAGAAAACTCTTAACATGACTCTTTAAGAGCCATAAAGGAAGACTCCAGTGAAGTGATCAAATCTTTCCTGAATCTGACAGATGGTGTGATTCTGTGGTGAGCACCAACCTTCTGACGGGTTCTGTGTGGACAAGGGCAGCATCTGTCATAACTTTCATCCAGGACTCCATCTCTTTGGCTGTGTCACTGCAGAAGTAATATGTCCGCATGTTGGGGTGAGTGGCCTGGCAGTGGCAGGAAGCGTTGGGGGAGAGATTAGACAAACAGACAAAAAGGGGGTGAGGAGGGGAGACACAATGGCTTAACTTGGAGAGTGCAAACAGGGAGAAAACCCATGTATTAAAAGTCTAAAGAGTTCACTCTGCTTATGTGCTTTGTGGTTAAACCTGATATGAAACATTGCAGATGAGTTAACCTGTCAGTGGTTTTAATGTTGTGACTGATAAGTGTATATTATATTTTCAGCATTGGTGGACCTATGCAGTTTTTTTCCTAGTTCCTACAGAGCCAGGAAAGCTGTATTCTATACATATATAAAGTATGTTCTAGATGCTTAAAGCAATCAGAAAAATCTCTGCCATACAGATCATTTCAGGGAGGTCAGTGCATAGACATCAGACTTGATATCTTTGAGCACATTATCATCCTCAATTGTCCAGATGCATCATTGTCACTACTAATCAGCAATTTTGAGAAACACCTCCTGAGATAACCTTTAAACTAGATAATTGAGTTTACCTTGAAGGCATATTTCCTGCTGATGTGGTCATCCACTGACAACATGGAGATGTGAAAGCTGGGCAACAGGATACTTCCCAGGATGCTGTCCTCTTTGTCATCTGCAGCAATGAAAGACAAAAGTAGCAGTCTGTAGTCCAACATGGCAGGCTATTTGTATCTAGGGTCACGTCTACCTTCTTTAACTTAAAGAGGCAACAGTTCAGTAGACAGTAAGGATCCATCGGTTTGAAATTGGGCTTTTCATCCAAAAATCATCTAAAGTTTGTCACAACTCTTGTTTAGTTTGTTAAATTCTCCTGTACTTTTATCTTTGATGTAAAGATTATGTTCTTTTTGAGACCTCTGAAGAGTCAGAGCAGTAACGAGAATTTTACTGGTGAGCTAATCTTAATCAGGCATAAGACTCCATTTAGCCTCGAATACATGGAAACCTACGTGGAACTCAGTAAGACAGCAAGGTCAACATTTTGAGTTGTGCAAGGTTGGACAAGGTAGTGGCAAGTCTTGGTGAGAGTCATTGTTTTAAGATTAGGTGGTCATGCTTCCTAACACCCAACTCACAGCTCACAGGTTTCTCAAGGTCAAAGCAAGGGAAGAACTCCAATCGCATCCTATGACGAAGAGTTTTACAGATTCAAAAAAATCTTTCAATGCATTGAGCATTGAAAATCTGCATTGAAAATCAGAACACAACTTTGTCTCTTTTTCAGCCCTGGGTGATCTCCATACAGCTGAAAACCCTCACCAACAATGCAGAGCAGTCCTTGCTTCATACTATGCAATATAACTTCTGACTGCACAGGAGTAAATGACTCAGGTTAAGTGTGCTGTTATCTGGTTTGATATTTTCTAATCTGGATCTTTAGGGTCTTTAGGTATGTGTGTGTGAAATTTTTATGAGCATTTTCCACAGGGATTTTTGTAGTTTACTGTTTTGACACAAAGGTTTCGGTATTTTACTGTGTGTGTGTGAGCTAGAATATGAAGGTCTGCCTTTGACAGTAAGATCAATGACAAACAGATGCCGAACAAATCAGCTGAAGCTTATCACACCACGACATATGGCGGCAGAGCCAGACAACTGGATGTCCTTTTTCAGTGTTTAGGTACCATCTTGTTTACCTGACTGTGTGAAACACACGGAGCAGGTGATAGAGATACAACACTGCTTTATTTTTCTCTCACTTCTCGGAAGTCATACTGCTGCAAAGCACAAACAACAAGAAACACAGCCAAGAATACATCACAGACTCTTTTGAGGAAACATTTCATGATGCCTCACGACAAAAAAACCCTTTCATCAACAATCTGAGCCAATTCATGCTAGAATGGTAAAAATCTCTAAACTTTTGTTTGCTGTATAGTATGAGGCTGATTTAATTAAATCTTACAGGATACAAACTGAAGGCGTGGGGTGCATGTTCAGGTATATCCACTGCACTAACTGCAGCTAAATCCCACACAGCCTCCAGCTTTAGCTGAGCTCTGCAGCTCATCTGTGCTGAATTATTGACATAAACATTATATACTCATGCAGAAAAGATGAACAAACGCATACGAATATGTAAGATGACATGCGGGGAGGTGTTGTGGGTTTGCAGTGCTGTGGGAGTGGGTGTGTTTCTTTCAGCTATGCGATTTTCAAACGACTGGCATTTCGAAATATACCCTTGGCTCACTATGGGTTTAAAGAGGCTATGTGATCAGATGTGTTCCTGAGGAACTTTTTTCGTACTGTCCTTTCTGTGAACGATAGACTGTAAGATAAGAAACAGCAAAGAAAGCAAGTCATGAACAATAGAGAGAAAAATACCGTAAGTCATAGCTGCCTCAATGATGAACATAGTCAGACTCAATGAAACATGTATGCTTTCAATTTTAAAACCTGATGCTTGAAAGGTGGCATCAGGCAAAAGTAAATTACACAAAGACAATGATGTTTCATTCATTCAAAACGAAAGCAGAGGGTTTACCTGCTCGAGTAATTCTAATTTCATGCTTCTAGTTTCTTTAGTCTTAGATAGTTTAAAGTTTTCCAGAAAACCTACAGCTTTGAGATGACTTCTTTCAATGAGGCCTTCAGTCTGAATGGGTCAAGGCCAGGATTACCACAGAGTGGCCTGCTGTACATTCTGCAATTAATGAAACCTCTAGACAACAGCACATTACAAAGGCAGTGATATATTAAATAAGTATCAGGATGTCAAGATATAACACACCAGGTCAATAAGTCTGAAATGTATTAGTGGCAAGGCCTTATCGGGCTTTGAAGGTGAGCGGTGAGGTTTTAAATTCAATATGAAATCTAACAGGGAGCCAGTACAGGGAGATACGTCTTCAAGTACACTATTTGGCCGTGAAGGAGCTACAGCTACCATACAATCACATACAAAGGATGCACGAAAGATTAGATTGTAGGGATTTTCCTATAAGCAGCTAACTGATGGCTATTTATTTCTCTTGTGGAGGAAATGTGTCTTAACCTGCAGGACACATATGTCCGCAACAAGCATAAGGAACAGGGAGACAGTAAGAAGAGGTGGAAATATATGGATGTCATGTCCTTCTCAAAATCATCCACAAAAAAAAGAGAACGTGGTGTAGCCTTGAGGTGCACAAAAGATGATGACAGAGTACAATGTGTTAGCTGCAGTATATCAACTGATGATAATTTCAAATTTATCTGACCCTATGCAGACACACTGCTAGTTACTGTTAAGAGCCAACTGGATTGTAGAAATTGGTGATCTTCTTGTTAATGTTTTCTTTCAGTTTTGCAGACAGCTGGATCACTGACATCATGAGATGCACCTGGAAACGATTGGGATAATTCTCCAGCTCTCAGCTCGTTAAGCTCTCCTTGTTCTTGATGCCTTCTCAAAATTGGATGGAGTCAGTATTTTCTTTTTTTTTCTACTCTGAAGAAGTGAAACGTGCACAAATTCATCCTTGCTGCTTGATGACTCCATTTTACCTCGTTTTGGCGAATATATAGATAAATTAGTAAAACGCATCAGACTCAGTGTGCAGGCTGTCTGTGCAGGACGATTTTTGTCAGATGACAGATTTAAAAAGCGTGTCTGAAACAGGTGTGTAAATAGGTGTGTAAAGGCCTCATCTCTCAGGCTAAGTCCAACAACTACCCAAAAGAAACTCATTTTAGCTGCATGTATCCAGTCATTCTTTCTGTCACTACCGAAATCTTGACCATAGGTAAGGATTGGAACAAAGATGAAGCAGTGGATCAATAACTTTGGCTCAGTGGTCTCACTACTGCCGTACTGACATAGCCGTGAGTCATCTGTCTATCTCTTGGTCCAGCTTGCCATCACTCATGAACAAGATCCTGAGATACCCACTACCCACTACCGAGTACCAAGGTGAGAACCATGGCCTCAGACGAGCTCACGGTCGTCCCAGCCACTTCACACATGGATGCAAACCACTCCAATGGTTTGAAGAGGCCAACAGAACTACATTTTCCACAAAAAACAGGCACGCAAACCTGGGGTCCCCAAAACAGACATCCTCTTCTGTCTGACAACACCTCAAAATCCGGTCCACGAACACCAAAAACACAGATTGGTGACAAGAGGCAGCCCTGGCGGAGTACAACGCTTGACTAAACAAGCTTGACTGTGTGCCCAGGATGTAGACACAGCTCTTGCTTTGGTTTTACAGGGACCGAAGAGGCCACAACTACAACTCTGGTACCCTGCATTCCCTACTTTCTGATAAATTAACATTAGACTTTTAAGAACTTTGTGTGTAGCTTTTTTGGGCTTTCACTGACATTTCAAATTCTCCACCCTTCCATGACTTTCATAGTTGGACCCTCCTTGGACATCTTTCAGTAGGTCATTATCGAGTGGGTAGTCATAACCAGTGTTAAGGTCAAGGTGTCTGACCAGAACAGTTTGGTCCTTGTTAAAACTCATTATCATAAAACATTGTCACTGTAAAATCTAGTCATGATATATATTATCCACTGAAAATTTTGCTTTTATGATAGTCACAGTGGCTAATGTGAAAATACTGTTTAATGACTTAAACAGTGTTTAATGACGATAAACTGAGATTATTCTAAAAAGGAAAAGTCAACCTTCAAACCCAAGCTGCAGTATGACTAATTAAGAACTTTTTCTTCACAAAAGCTCATCTGTTACCCCTTTACATCTCCTTAACCCTTGAGAAGGATTTTTCATTCTCCACAAATTGACAAATTAGTTGCAACCAGGGCACAATCAGCAGCCACTTTCATGACTAACCCAGAGGGGATTGAATTTTTCTTTGCTTAGCCACTCAGAGACAAGAAAGAGGAAGTGTCCTTCGAAAGGACACTGACACACTAGGCTTTTTACCGTTTCTCCTACTTGTTCTATCCTTTTATTCCAAGTGCTATCTGTCACTCAGGTTTGAAGGTGACTGCAGAATTTGGAGTTGTTGTGTTTTAATTCCCTGCTTTTGGACAATGACAATAAGAATCCCTCTGACTGCTAAATGCATCGATATAAATTAATCCACTGCATTTAATTACAATGTAATGATTCTGTTATTGACAAAGCGAGATGATAAACAGATGCTTGTAGCTATTGTGTAAACATCTAAAGCAGAATGTCTTAGTTATTATAATGTGTGGAGCTACAGCTTCGTACAGCTTGTCACATAAAGCACAGAAAACAGTATCCATTAGTCTCACACCAATCAGTCACAACAGTGAAATGGTAAAAGGGCATTATTTACGTAGCAACATTCACCCAGCGTCTCTTCTTTTCTGTAACACACACTCACACACCTATGAACGCATCAAAGGCAAAGGGGGTACTGTTTTGCTCTAGGATGCTTCAACCAAGGTTGAACCGGGGAGGTTGAGAACCGGCAGACGACCGAGCGACAGATGTCCCTGAAGTGGCCCACTGACAAGTAAAGTGAGTAAGACTGCTTGTTAGAATACAATGTTCTGCCAGCAAACCCAGCCCAAAGGATCTACTGCCAACGTCCCGTTATTACTCCACTTTCATCTAAGACGTGCTTGTGGTTGTCTGTGTGTTTGTGTGTGTGGGGGTCCTCACCGCGGTAGTAGAAGAGGCACATGTCAGACAGAACGAACCACCGCTTCTTCCACAGCTTCATGCCTGTGCTGTCCTGCAGAGGTCAAAGGTCACAGATCTTCAGACAGTCAGTCAGTGCAGTAATAACAGTAACACTCTCTCCTACGCACACATTCTCAGCTTTCCTCTCTCTCAGTGGATGTTCGCTCACTTCTCACCTCATAACACCTCTCTGTCTTCCTCAGGCTATTTCTATTAAGCAGCCTCTATCTGCTCCTCTGAGACGAATTGTTGTGTTTTATCTCCTCTTAATGCTGCGACAAATTTGGGTGTGTGTGTGTGTTGCTGGAGGCCAAGCCCCGTGCTTTGTTCTCCATGCTGCTGCTGTGGTGCTGTCATGACTGTACTAGCAATGAGCAGTTTTTCAACACCATTCACTCACTTTGATTTTTGCACTATTTGCTATGCATCGCACTTGGTCATTGATCTTGAGGCTAGGAGCTTTGGGTAAACATTGAAAACATCTCTTCAGAAAGGAGGCACTTTGTCTAATGGTTGGTGGGAAAGGTGGGTGTGTTTGCCAGTGTGAATTGATTTGAGCAGTGCTGAATGGTGTGAGGCTAAGGGGAGGTTATTGACAGCAACTATAAATGTAGCAAACTAAATGGTCAGATGTCCACTAACCGATTCTAGAGATCTGTGGGGTGAGAATATTGCTCATCTTGTGGTGAGTGCCTGGAAAGCTTGGCGAAGAACAAGCTGGGCCTCAGGCTCGGTTAGCTAATAATCAGTGTATCCCTCAGCAGCAACAGAAAAAGATTGTAACAGCAGGATTCCATGATTCCCACAAAAGTTGAGCTTCAGCCAAACAAAAATGCTAAGCTTCAGTCTGTCACTGCATATGATCATAATAGCTGAGCTCAGTTAGTTGTAATGTCTATAAGAGTACTAAGCTCAGATCTCATTTGATTAAAAGTCAGACACTTGCTTGAATGCGGGAAACTGGGAGCAAATTATGACATTAAAGCATCAACGAAGAAGTGCGCTTAATAATACAGGATCTTCCCCATAAATGACAAAACTATTCACATAAAAAATGTTTGCGACCTTTGTAAAAAGCATGTGCTTTACTCTAAAACCCACATCAAGTCTTGGAACTGTTTCAAGAGGCAATATAAAATGTTCAGGCTCAGTACTTTTAGCATATACTGGCCATCAGCAGGAGAACAGCAACGGTTGGTAAGATAGTACAATGTACACACTGATAAGCAGCTAATTTGGACGATAACTCAAATTTAGCTTAACTTGACTTGCTGCCCTGAGACTAAATGACATGGTTACAAGCTGTAACTGTAGCAGAGCTATTTTTTCCCCTTTTGCATTAGTGAAATAAAGAGAACCAGAGACTGGTCTCAATATATAACAGAAAGCAACAGAATCCAGAGTCCTTAAAACACGTCATACTCATACATCATGCTCACATCAGCTTACCATTGAAGCATGAAAAAACACTGTGGTGGTATTTTGATTGAAGAAAACAAGTATTTTGGCTACCTAATGACAGTCTTTCCATTGATCCCAGTCCCAGAATTCCACAAACTCCAACACATCCCACAGTCTTGAACGGCCTTGGTTCACAGTACCTGTTTGTAGAGCCAGCTGCTCATGACCACTGGCGCACCCAGATTCCTCTTGATGGAGTTGGACCTCTTCCCAAAGTTATGGATTTTTTTAGATGACCTCGAAGGCTGTTAATAGACATCAACACATAATGAACGAATTAATAGATTTATTTCTAAGGACTTCTTCATTGCAACAGAAGAAAAAATGTATACTGAAATGCTGACCTTTCAGAAATAATCACACAAACAAATGCCTCTCGTTTTTCAAAGAGTGCTATGGCTCCACTCTCAGCCTTGCTTCTGCTGTCTAGTCCATTTAGTCTGAACAAAGTTCTTCTCAGCTTACTAGTTTCTCATTTAATTAGTCTACAAAATATTCAAATTAGCTGTGTAGCCCTAACAAACAAGAAGTCAGGATCGGTTGGTTTGGTCTTACATAAAACATACAGACTGTGTGACCTCAACTTTTCTTTCTAATAGAAGTGTGCCAAATGGATTATAGTAAAGGTACATATATCTTATATAAATTGTGCACAAGAGATGTCTCTTTCTGTTAATTAAGAGCGCTGTGTCTTCATGACATTCCACGGATGCAGATCACCTCATCCCCCTCAGGAATGCCAAACAGAACAAGCAGAGACTGTCAAATTCTAACTTTACGTGCTGATTGGAAGATGTGACACAATTTGTCTTTTTTTTTCCCAGGTACACACAGTGCCATTAATGCTTCATGTCTGTACCTTAACAACACACAACATTTGGGACGATCTGCTGTGCTGTCAACTTTCTTTACCATTTCAGGAACCTGTGGAACTGTGACCTGAAGCTTTGAATGAACTCATCATCATCCTTGTTGAGCCAAGAAGAAAGCGGTGACCAAGCAGTGACCACAGTTTTGTTGCTCAGGTTTGTTTGCCAGCATGTAGATTGTATGCACAAGTCTGTTCTTTTACACTGCAAAATAACGTCTGTATCGTCCCTTTTACTAAAAATACATCTACAGGAAATCTGTGTGACTCTAACAAAATGTTTCTCATGTGAGGCACGGAGCTGGACTCCTACAGCTGTTATAAATAATGACTGCTCATGAATACACGAAGATAGGCAGTGTTATATGTTCTTTTAGCTGGCGTAAGAAGAAATAATGCATCACTTATTCATAAAAGCACTAAACCTCTGATCTGATCTAGCCATAAATATTTATTCCCTGAGTGTTTGTGTGGTTTTAAACCATTTATAAAAGAACACCCTGTTCATTCTGTGTGCACACTGACCTGTGCAGATGGCTCACTCACTGCTAACATATCTTGCATGCTTCTTAATCCCACCTCTACAGGTTGAGATGAGAGGTAATGACATAACAAGGACACATCTCAGGGTGGTCAGGGGTGTTGGTTAAAAATGACAGGAGATTGACCTGCATGTCGCTATGGGAGAGCAGCTACACTGATGGCTTAATGCTGGGGTTTTATTCAAATTATTCTATTGAGGATGCAAAACAAATGTAATCTTTTGAATGTATGCAGCAGCTTTTTTGTATAGTCTTACACTAAGCTGACTGGTAAAGCTATTTGATCTTTATATCATGAAAAAGGACAAAAAAATTCAGATGGAGACAAAGACGATTAGGAGCTTATGTTATGGCAAATGAAAACATGCAGTTTAATCTATATCTTAAGTGGTTCTTTTGTGTATCTAATTTCGAAAAGGCAAAAGAAAAACACATCTATCTCCAAACTATAAATACTGTGTTTTAATGCAGCCTCATCATGGCCAGCTGTATGTGGTTACAGGATGTGAGTGAAATGAGTGGTCAGCTTCTAATCTCAGACAGTATCTGCTGCTTGGAAAACAATTTAAAGGAATTCAAAGCGGGGCGAAACGGCAGGTACAGGTGTGCGGGTGTTCTGACATGCTGCCCATGAGATGGCCCATGACTTCTCTGTCTCTAAAGCTCATAAAAGAACACTCAGATGATATCAAAAACTGTCCTTGGAAGAAAAGCACCTGGTAATACATAAGAACTGGAAAGTGCTGAGTGGGAGTTGGTATTTGAAGTTACTTGTGTCTTTATTTTGATGGTAGGTAGAAGTGTTGTTCATCATCATTTACAATGCAGAAAATAATTATGTAATGGTGGAACTGTAAACGAGAAGTTACGGAATCATCTAAATGACTGCATTTCAGCCAGATTATGGTAGTTCTCTGTCACACTGAGCCAAACATGCCAAACTGCTTGTGGCATTTCATTTATGGGCTCACAAAACTTTTTACGGTTCATCGTCATTGACGTTTGAGTATCTGGTGACTTCCGCATAAGACTCTGCTGTTGCTGTGAACTCTGGCTAAACATAAAATTTCATGGGACTTGATAATCACTAAGGATTATCTTCTGGGTAACATCTAATATTTAATTAGAAAAAAATTGAATTAATTGGAAAAAATCAAAAAGATGCCAAGCTCATAGAGTTGCTGAAGAGAAAGTCATGTAGGATTCATCCGCTCATGATAATGAATCAAACAATGTATCTAAGGCATTCCAGTCTGATCAAGTGTGGTGGGAAGATGATCTGAAAAACCAGCCAACTGTCTCCTGCATGATAAATGCCCACCAGCCTTGCCCATGTCAGTTGATGTTTGTGTGGATGATACTTGATGAAATTTCATTTGTCTTAGAAAACGCTGATGTCATAATCACATCTACCAATTTACTTAATATGAATGCTGAGTGAACCGCCCATCAGTGCTGTGTTTTGAAAAAGACTGACCCTTGTAGAAGAGGTGGAAGTGGTTGTGGCAGTTGTGATGGTGGTGGCCGGGCTGCCAGGGAAGGTGCTATAATCAGAGCCACCGGTGTAATTTGAGGCCTCGCTCATGGTGCTTGTGGGACGTTCCTTCTTGTCAGTGCTGCTTCCCTGCTCTGACGAAGCCTTCGGAGCCGGCCTGCCAGAAAGCGTCAGACACAGAGGGATGAAGAGGGAGGGAGTCAGGCAGTCATTTCACTGATATAAAAAGATACAGGAACAAACAACAACTATCACCTTCGTTTTTTTCGGAACAAAATGGTACAAACAAACTGCTCAAGACCAAAGTTACATGATGGCGTCACACACTGATGCTCTGATACCCAGATCTCAGCAGCAGGTGGATAAAGTGGTGGTCAGACATCTGACTTGAGCTAAGCAGCAGACATGGAAAACACAATGAAATAGGTAAACCCATGGGTCTGAGTCCAGACTGTAGATTTGAGCTGCTCTTAGTATGTGTGAACTGGCTGAAGAAGATGAAGGGCCAGTTTCTGTTGTCTACTTTTTCATACAGCCCAAACTTGGGGTTTGTGCTAGATTGGATCAGAGACTGGGACAAAGTTGGATAGAAGCTCTCGTTGGAATGGTGAAATGATAGGTCAGTCTGAAACACCAACCATGTGTCTGCTCTCATTGTATGCACTGGAGTGCATAAGTGTGTTGTACGGCTGCATATGAGTACCCTGATGGTCCACTCATTACAGTGAAAAAAGCACAGATATCTCTCACCCTCACTGGACCCTGTTATGCCTCCATAGGTGCCAACTGGTTTTAAGGATACAAGATCAGCACAGATGCTAATGCCAGCAAGCTAGCTAACGCTTGTCAGAATTGATGTAACATATGCTGCTGAGTGGTTTTTATGACTTTAAAATTGGTTGTGTATGGCAGACCTCCAACTTAATCTGTTGACTATTTTCATTACAGATATTATACATCATAACAGAAACAAATTGCAGGGATGGAAGTTTATATGCTTGTATTAGCCAGAAACAAATGCATTTAAGGAGCGGGATAGAAAATCAGTGTGACTGAAAAACTGTGTTGAAAACAATTCCTTACTCCAGCCAGCACCTCCACCTAATCACTCGCTTCCCTATCAATAACGCTCCACCTCTGTGTGAGCCATTAAAACAGGGAGGATGAGGATGAGAGAAGGGAAGAGTATCTTGAATGAACACAAGGAGGGAGGGAAGTGATATAGAGCAGAGCTGGGAAAACAGAGATAGAGAATGTGAGACAGAGGGAATAGAGTTAGTGTGTGAATCACAGCTTTAATTCTCTGGCTGTCACCTCAGACATACACCTCTGTGTCCAACCAGTTTAAATGGCCTGCCAACATGGTCTGACAAACTAAGCAGACTCCAAGTTTTTTGCTCTCTGCTCTTGCTGACTGTCGATATGTGATCTTAAGGTCAGCTGAGGGCAAGCAGAGTATATTAAAACTGTTTTCGCAAACAAAAGCAAATAGAGTTTTCATTCAACACATTTAAATCACAAAGTAACACCTTTAATATTGTTTTTCTTGAACTTTGTGCTCAGAGTTTGGTGTTGGGTTTACATTGCTATAACCTCTTGTTTTAACTAAAGCCATCCCTCAGGACCGAAGGCAAGGATTTGTTAGTCCCATAAAATTCTAACTGATGGTGCACCGCTTTTCACAGTTATCAAGCCTGTTTAAAATGTTATCTGCTCCAAAACTGATATCTATAAATGTTTCTCGGTGAAAAGCTGACGCATTCAAGAATGTAGATGGTTCATGCTAAGCTCGAAAAGAATGTTAACAGACTGTCAGAGCATGGCAGGACTGTATGAGACAAATTAGTGGATGGATCTGGATATTTGACTGGATATTGTTATTTTGGCATTGTAATTGATGTTCATATAGAGATTTTTTGGTGTTCTAGGCACGTCCCACTAGGAGGAGACCTCTGGGAAGACCCACGACACGTTGGAGAGACTATGTCTCTCGGCTGACCTAGGAAAGCCTCGGGGTCCCCCCTGCAAGAGCTGGAGGAGGTGGCCGGGACCCGACCCCCGGAATAGCAGCAGATAATGGATGGATGGATTTTTTCATGTGGAAGTACAAGCTGTCGGAACTTCAACACGTTACATTCCACATTCCTCCTGCCAACCAAATGACTTTGTTGCTACATTTAGTAACTCTTCAGACTTAATAAGGGTGTCTAACCACCAATTTTGTAACTTTCAGGCTAAAGAGTCAGCAGCCCTCAACCATGGGAGCGAGGTCCTGCTTCCCTGCTGCTGGCACAGCTCACTATTCTACACACAGCTCTTCTTTTCTGTTGAGTCAACGGCAAAGAGTAGTGAGCCTCTGCCTTGCGAAATAACCTGTGTGCACATGTGCAGTGTTGTTTTTATATTTAACCAGATGATGGCAGAGTACTGTGCTTGAGAAAAAAAAAAGAAGCTAAGTCATTCTAACAACTTCTAACTTTTTCTCTTTATGATCATCTTACATATAAATACACAAATATAAGTGAAATAAAGTTAAGCTATGCCCTTGAACTTATGTGTAAGTTGTTCTGCATTTCCCTGACAAAAGGCTTCATTCATGACAAGAGCTTTATCTTAAGAGAACCAGCTTAGAAGTGCTTCCTATCTTCAAAAAGTATTACTCCAAAAAACAGTCAGCAATCAGCACAAAAAAAGTTAATTGAGTGCAAATTAAAAACAAAAAAAATCCACCTTAAATCTGGACTCATCAGGAGTCTGAATTGTGTATGTTTCTTTGCCCTGTCCCTTTTTCAGAGGTACACACACATCAGCCATGTTAGATGGTTTAGATAAACCTTTTGGTTTGTTCCATACTGCAGATCGGTCCCCTTCTGTACCTGCTTGTCTCATTAAGTTTTTATCATTTCACTCCTTAGCCAGCACTGCTTCTATCCTGAAAAGAAAAAAACAGCTGACCGAATGTAATCACCATACTGTGCTGAAGTACAGTTCCCCACTGAAACTCATGCCAATCATTTCAAAGCCCTGGAGCACATTAGGACCTCATTTATATTCTACACTGACTGCTGTTATATGTCCTGTGCAGCCTGTTAATAATGTATAGTTCACTCAAGCCAAATGGAAAACACAATCTCAATAGCACATAATCAGATATATGCACTCAAATTACTTAAAGAAATCAGTGGCACATTTTCCAACAATCAAAGCAATAATTTCATGAATTTGTAAAGAAAATTCTTTGGAGCACTTGTTACAACAGATATCCCTTTTTCAGTTAGACAACAGTACTTTAGGCAAGTTAGCATGGCACATTTATTACTATGCATATCAAAGGTGATAAATCACTACCATTAAGGGAGATGTCGTGGGGAATTGGAGCTCTTGTTATTGATGCCTTTTAAAACAGCACTCAAATATTACATAATTAAGTGACAAAACTCTGAAGCGATGACTCTTGAGGGAGTGATTTCTCTAGAGTCAGGAGAGGACGCTTAATAAGGAAACAGTTTGGAACAACAAAACAAAGGACCTTCAGCAGTCAGCAATCTTCTTTGAAACCCCGACGATGATAAGTCTCTGACCTGAAACTTTGAACTCACTGATTCAAAGAGTGATTTGCTGGCTGTGGTGCATCTACTGGTGTTAACAGCATTTTTTCTTCTTCTTCTTCTTTTTTTTTTGCAGCATCAAGGTAAAGCTGCATTAATGGATTATTAAAGCCTTAAATTCCCCATCCCTCATAATACAGCAGTGGATCAATGTACTGTACTATGCTGAAGGTGTGATTTGAGTGAATAAAAGCATTAAGTCTTTTGAAGACAGTGGCAGAGGTTCAGAAACTGCTTCTATTACGCGCTTCTGACAGTGAAACAGACATCTGGCTCACTGACTGTGAGTTAAAAAGAAGGCCTTCACTTTCCTCTAAAAATGTGACTGACACACACACACACACACATTAAATGGCCCACTGATCACATGGCCAATCCTTTTGTCTCTCTTCAGTGCTTCCTACTGTCTCATTTAATCTGCTTTTTCATCTTTCAGCTGCACAGTTATTAACCTTTTCTCCATAAACCCTCCTTTGGCTGTTTCTTCTTCTCCCTTCACTGACTTGCTGATGAAACCAGCTTGTATGTGTGCTGGTGGTGTGAAGCGTCTGCCGCAGACCATTACTCAGCCATCTAAACCAGATCGGAGACCTCTGAAATGAAATAAAAATGTGATTTTGCCCCATGATCTGTCTGTTTGTTTATTTCACACTGAATGTGACTGATGCCTCTGATGAGTTCGCTCTCTGTAGAACACTTTCGTTCTCTGTGTTATTTGCTATTAAACAATGACAACTTCTTTTTGTAGAAACATCACACTGGTACTTACATTTATTCAACTACAACAGTTTGCCGCTTTAAAACAAAAAATGTCACCAATTAAAAGACTGCTATTCCATCATTCAGCAGACAGAGGTGAGGAACACAATCTAAACACCAAATACTGCCTCATTATTTCAGTGGAAATTGTCCTGATATGAAACCACATGCTATTTCTGTGTTTCATCTGAACTTCCTGACTTTGTGGAACTTTCTGCTACAATATGACTTAACTGTCACATGACCAACATCTCAGATTAAACGCTTAAAACATTGACAAGTACATGTATGATCAGTGAAGAATATTCAAGGGAAAAAACAAGGACAGAAACATCCCTACTCTGTAGCCACAAACCGACAAAGATAGTAACACCCCAGTAAATGTGAGACTGAATGTTCTCTGACATCAAATATTAGACTTTATCATTTCAACAGTAAGTAGTCAGTCATAGTTTTCTGTATATTAATCCACTCCCAGTCATCCTCTTGAATTGGAATCTGTTATCACAGAACTTACTAACTCAGCTTAGTGAAAAGGAATTAGATCTACTGCTCTGTCAAACATTTAGTTTTCTTCTATTATGATCTGTAACTATGATAATGGGAAAGCTTTTCAAAGTCCTAGTAATGCCTAAACTAAGATCCAAAAGGCCTGATGAGTTGAATGGAAGATGTCGTGGAAGAATGCCAGGGGCAAAACAGAGTAGGGACCAGGAGTTTTGAACGATTTTACATAGAGAGGGTGAGATTACTGGCAGGTACAGGCTTGGAGCGCTGACAAGAACATATTGGGAATATCAGGAAAGTAGTATTATCTGTTTCACAGAGACACGTTGCAGTAGCATTTACAGGACTGGAATGCCTCTCGACATGGCTTTCAGACTATAGGCAGACAGAGATTGCAGACAGAGAGGTAACAGTAAAGGAGGAGGGATTACAGGGTTTCCTAACAACATATGGTCAATCATGGACATAAACCGAGAAGGAGCTGGGTCAAAACATAGCAAATAGAAAGGCGCAAATCGTGTGTTTTCCCAAATATTAATTTCCTACAAATATTTTTCAAATTATTTGTATTATTTGACTCTGATTATTTGCAGTTGGAAAGAAGAAGAAGAAAAAACCTGTCCAACATGTGACTGTGCTCAGTGTATAAGCTTGAGCTGAGAGTCTACTCAGCAGGGGAGGGAATACAGGGAGTTTAAAGTGACTGGCTCGGGTGTATTCAAAATTTTCATGTGTCTGAACACCTACATCACTGTTCTACTTAGACATCCCTCTTCACAGGCAAAACATTGAACATGGTTGCCGTGACTGGGAGTATAACTTGGTCTCTTTGTGACCTGTGAGAATTGATTTTCTGGATTAATTAAGTACCAAATTCAATTCCATTCAGTTTGATTTGAGGAGTTGCCAGATCTTGAACTAAATTACACCTGTACATTTCTTGTCTTAGTCGTGAGATTTACCTGTGGTAAGATTCTCTGGAATATAATCTTTTTTTTTTAATGAGTCTAAGTTTAATTTGTCCTTTGAGAATGACAATCATTGTGAATATCACTGCACATAGCCCATTCATCTAATTCACACAGAGTTAAAAATAAAGATAGCATTTGCAAGGCAGAAGAAGAAGAAGAAGAAGTAGTAGTATTGTTGATCAGATGAATGAAGCTGGGAATTAAAACTTTCTGAAAGAACATGCTGACATTTCGATTAGCGAGTTATATGCTATGTGCTTGCAAACCAGTGGAAGTGCTGGTTGTTGATTGAAGTAAAACGTTCTACTGAACATAGAGGAACAGCTGGACTTGTGGGTTGTCTTACAGTCACATGAGAAGATCTAGAGGGTGAGCTTTTCTTAGTGTATTAGCAGTTTGCGATTAAGTGCTCTACAGCATGTAATTTCTCTGTCACTGTGTATATAAAAAACCTTTTTTTTTTTTAAACTGCTGCTCAATATGTTAGGGATTGGCTGAAGTCATTTTGACATACTGCATGTCAAGAACCAGGAGCATATCAGGCAGGACTGATCCAAATGTTCAGACTGATCAATGCACATTTGTGATGGTAAGCTGTTGCCAAGGTTCTGTTGCTCCATTTGACAGCAGTTCACTTTGGTTTAATAATGCTCTTCTCATCTCTTCATCTTCTTTACAGATGCTGTGATGTTTAATTTCAGCCTTGCTTCTGCTCAGAAGATGAATCCAACCTTCCCTCTAATAAAGAAATGTTCCCGTGTAACAGATTGCAACAAAACCCCAAAGCATGATATTAAAAAGACGCTGTAGATGTTAGGCAATAAATGTTTGCCATGATTTTTATTTTTTGTTCTTTGCGTGACTATCAGTGCTGTTTTTGCAACCTTATATCTAGAGATGATGACACTGATCATCTCATGTGACTGGTCAGGAGGTCAGCTGAGCATTGGGTTATTTGAATATAACCAGAGTTAGAAGATTCTGCATGCTTCAGATTTTTGGGCAAACAAAGTTTGTGAAGCAGAGAAAGAAGCTGAAGCCAAAGCAGCTCATCCTGGATGACAGTGAATTATTACCTGGTGAGAGCCTCTTTGTCGACTTGGACAAACTTTCCACAATTCACACTGAAAACAGGACAAGGAAGGGAGACAGAATGACAAAATTATGTGAAAATAAATGGTGACTCAAAAATGAATCCCACACATGCTGTCTGAAAGAAATAATGACAAAATTATCAATAAGAATGAAAATCAATCCAAAACAAAGACAAACAAAACAAACAAAAATGGCATGAAAAAACACTTTTCTGTTTAAATCATGAAACCCTTTGTTCTCCTAAACACCAATGTATCAGTACCTCCCTGCAGCAATTAGATTATTAACTCCTCTATCAACTCTCGCAGATACTGCTTGATCAGCCCACTAGGGTGACACACTTCTCCGCCTTGTTTTTCTTTTTTTCTTCGTGTCTATCATTTTTTCACTGCTTTCACATCCTGCCTTTTATGTTGCTTTTATAATCAGGCAACTGGATACATGCAATAAGAATCTCTTAATAATCAGGATGAGGGAAACAAAGACAGAGAACAAGAAAGTTTCACAGCTCAGTCTGATGAACTGATTTTATACAGTTTGAATTAATATAAACCTGCTAGGAAGGAGACAGCAGGAGGATGTTAACAAAACATCTGGGAGACAAAGAGAGGTAGAGGTTAGTGAGTTGGATATATCATTAAATAGGAAAGAAAGGTAGAAACCAGAGGTGCAAAATGGTTTATGGTACATTCTAATGAGATGAGAGGAGGAAGACTTCCCCCAGGGGACAAATGTCTACTTTCCGGATGTGGGTTTTAGGAAACTCTTAATTCAAATGTCTCCTTAGTGAGAGACAGATGAATATGTGAAGAAGTGGTTCTCATTAAAAAGCCTCTGGCAGAGCAGGAGAGCAGATCGAATGGTGATCTGGGATAAGACGATGAGGATGTGAGAGATGATTAAGTACGACAGGATAGAAAGTCCATTTCCAGTTAAAGGAGGTGTGGAACCCTAAAGTCATTACAACCTAAAGCAACACTTTGGATATGCACCTTTACCTTTTAAGCCTAGTGCTATGCTAAAGGCTGCTGGTTCAGCTAATTTTTATTTCATGATTCTGGTTGCTTCAGAGGCTGATAAGTACAAAGTAAAAGGTTTTACTGAAAAGTTTGAAGATTTTCCAAAAAATTCTCAGGATTTAGGAGGCTTTCTTAAACAAAGGGTTAGGCCTGAATGGGTTAAATCAAAATGAATCATCCTTTTTAATCTTTGGAAGCGACAGAACAAATGTTAGGCAAACAAATTTATTGGCGATTACCAAGAAGAAAATAACAAACTTAGGGAGGAAGGTCCTAACAGATGATGGGTTGGTGAACAAGTCAGGAAAGGCACAGATGATGGAAACACATCAAGGGTGGTAAAGGTTCCAGGTCACTCACAGGAAAGCTTGACAAGTAAAAAGGATGTAAGGGCTATTGTTTCACAAACCTCCCAGGTTGTGGCATTTTGTTGTTGGTCCATATAAGGTGATAGCAGATTAGAAGTCATTAGCTTTAATGCTAATGTGGTTGGAAATTGGGTATTTTCTTGGCCAGGCTCACCCGGAGACTGACTCACTACAGGAGTTAAATGGTTTACTGCTAATATTGTGGCATCAGATATCACAGGGCTACCTCAGAGGTTTTTTGAAGTCCATGCCTCGCTGGCTCCGAGTTGATCTTATTTCATCACTGTGAACGACTGGTAGCATGTTAGCCAGACGTGGTCATAGGCCTTTAGCTCATCAGTATATGAGGGAAAGATAAGTGAAATGAAGTGTGAAGAATCTAGAGTTCAGGGTATCCATGTCAGCTGAGTGCAATAGACTGTTCATGACATTACTAATGCCATTCATAGAAAAGTCAACAGTCGGTATATTGGAAATGGTGACAGGTTAACATTAAAAGCCTATACGGCTTGCTTTTATGACACTATCAGTGTGAGGATAGCTGAAGTTAGCATTCCTCTACTGAAAGGAGGCAGGAGGGCATCAGCAGGAGTGAGAAAATTTGCTTTGGATTTATTTCACCCATAGTTTAGGTTAAATTGACAATAGTAAGCGGAGTGTTTGACACATTCTCTTACATGCTTCAGCTGACGCGGTTGTCTGTTTTATAAAATGTGCAAATATGTTTGCACATCCTGTTCTAAATGTGTGCCAGTAAGAAAAGAAATATATACTTTTATTGTCATTTTAGAACTGACTCCCATATGCGAAACATATAAATAATCAAATATAATGAATAGTACAAAATATACAGATATGAACAAGGATACAAGTAAACATATAAATAAAACTAAACAGTTATACATAAACAGATATCACTATGAATTCTATCTAACTATCACATTAGGTACAGGGGAAAGACACTGTAGGATATAAACAAAGCTGCTGATGTTGGGGGGGTTGTTGGATTAGTAGTTGGTACAACTACTGTCTCTGAGACTGACAATAAACCAATTAGTCTCAGTAGCAGTTCCTCAGGAGCACCACTTGGGAATCAGAATTTCAGTTTAATGATGTGTTTAACCGCAGATGGACATACTAATTAAAGTGCATACTGCCACCCATTGAACCAGAGGAACCTCCTCTTGAACAAAAGCAATGCAGGAAGGTTTGTTCAGGTTTGTAAAGCAATGTTTGTGTTAGGATGAACGATTAGCTTTCTGTGTGAGAGAAACTTTCAGTTCAATCAATGAAGCAACATCTATAAACTTAAACCTCCAGGCCTGCAGTAGTCTGCCAAGTTTCAGCTCAGTATTTTTTGGAGTACATATGTCTATGCCAGAGACACTTCAGTAGTGCTTAAAGTGCATTGCTCATGTCTTGGATTTAATTAGGATTACTACAAACTGACATGAGCATTGATTAACAAATGTATGAACCCTTTTTAAACTGGTATACACTCTGATGTTACTGAATGGCCTGTTATCCTGTGAGCTGTGATGAATGCTCGCAAGCTGTGAGAGTGTGCACGTACTAATCTTGTGTGCAACTTTCTTGGATTAAACTTTAAAGCAGACATTTTGCTTTCACCCGTCATCGTGATGCCAGCTGAGGTAAAGGTGCCATCATAAGCCCCACTGAAGTTTGACACCTTCTGTTACTTGTGGCTTCTTTTTCACTTCAGCGAGTTTAAAATCACAAGCCACACACAACTCATTTACATAACTTACATATATACACACACACTCTGCCAGGATAGGTGTGACTGAGGTGATAATTGTGATGGGAGATGAATAAACTTGTTAGAATGTACAAAAAACAGCGTTTTGCTGGAGATATGTGTGTTTTAGAAGGGGGTTGGGGTTGGGGGCTACAGAATTCAAGGACAAGAAACAGCCTACAAATCGGTCAAGTGGACAAGTGGACAATTGACAGTTAGGTTCTTTGTGACTCTGTAGTATGGCTGCCAAAATCAAATCACAAAGAGCTGCAGATACGGACAGAGGGGGCAAAAGAAGAGCAAAATACAAAGATGGACATAATCAACAGGACGATGATGTAATAGTGAAATCAGTGGTGGCTTTGACATTCTGATAAACCCGCTGTAAGTCACATTTACAATCCAGACACTGAAAGACCAAGTACATCTCAACAGAGTCAGCAATAACAGTGTCCAACAGTCCAGCGTGTCTGCAGCTGATCCCAGAACAGCAGCCAGGAGGGAAATATGGAACCTTTTCTCTCCAATAGACAAGGACACTGACGTCATTCCAGTTTTTTTCACCATATACAACTGGATCGTGTCTAACAATCCACAATCATACAATTGTTATTTTCCCTAACGTATTGTTGAATTGAACTAAACCAAATATTGGAGTACACATTCTTAATTCAGCCTGTGGTGCAACACCACTGCGACAGTGTGCCCCAGTTTGTTCAACAACATACTGTATGGAACTTTTACATGCCAGTCTTTAATGTTCACATCAGCCGTTGCAAGAACAAGTTTGTGAATACTATGAATTTGGATCAAAATAATTTCAGAGCAACAGAGCAGAATTTCTGAAAAATCAAGAAATTCTGCTATTTTCTATAGCTCATATTGTTTTGAAACCTATTTCTATTTTCCTATTCTCTTTTCCCTTTAGAAGTCAAACTGCAATGACTTCTGGAGCTTGAAAAGGTCCTTCATTCTTGATTTGTTTGCAGCAATATCCAGCTAATCAGAAAGAGTCTCGCAAAGCTCGGCCGGGGATTTAAATTTTTTTCTCTTTTGAAATTGTCTTCCTGTGTCCTTTTAGTCGATTTGGACTGCTCTGTTCAAAATCTATATAATTAAAATGTATGTGGTTCTTACTGATAGCTTCTTGTCAGTTGTTGGTAGTAACATTAACAGCCATGATATAAGCTCCTCACCTGCAGCCTCATTTGGAGTAGCAAACATGCTGACTTTTGTCAAACCAAGGCTTTTTTCATGACCTGTTTTACTTTGACCAGGATTAAAGTATTGTACTGCGTATATAAAACTCCACAGTGTTGTTCCTGCAGACTAAAATAATTACAGTTCCACTTTCAATGTGTTAGGTCAATGTGTAAATTTCTTTCTATAAGTGATATCTTAGTAGGCTTTAAGCAAAGTTTTATAAAAAGCTACAGTGCAACAACAGAAGCCGAAGGAGGAAGAAGGAAATCAATGATTTTGTTGAATCTTTAGGCAATGAGCAGCTCTGTTATAGATTTGTCTCAAGCTTTTTTTACACAGTGGGTCACTCTATGTTAAAGCATCATCTTTTGGGGAGTAACTACATATTTGAAGAGATCTTCTGTTCATCCAAACACATGTTGCCACACGCCATTCACCCTGTGTCCCAGCTGCACAACACAGCAGGGACAGTTGTTCAGCAAATGAATCAGTTCATAAATTTCCTTTCAGATCAGAGCAGAGGGTGTGTCACAGTTCACAGAGACTTACTGTTCATTTACGACAAAGATGCAGTTGTCTTGGGAGGGGATGCCGGACACCGGGTGCTTACAGGTCACCTTTCGTTCATTGTGGCTGCAAGGAGACACAGAATGAGAAAGAGGTGGAAAAAGAACGTCAGAAAAATCACACTGAAGAGTACAAAAGTTATGTATGATGAGCACAGAGATTAAGACAAGGACACAAACCATTAGAAACTGAAAAAGCTCTCTGCAGACACACAGAGCAAAACAGCACTACAGAACACTCAGCATCACAACACACCTGGAGCTGTGGCTGACGCTAAACTTCAGCATGATGTCCTATTTAAAAAGGTGCAGAGATGACACAATCACACTCTTCCTCCAGGAAACTTAAGTCTGAGCAGTCCACAGCAGACAGAGCAGTGCGAGAGTAACGACGGCAGCACCCCCTCATTCCCTCCCCAAGCTCTCCTCCTATCGCTCTCTACAACTGCCTGTTTCCATTTTTTCTCTTTCTTCCTTCCTTTTCAGAAGTGGACAGGCAGAGTGAGGGAGTACAGACAGCAGCGACAGGGAGTACACGAGCCAATGTTGTTGCTGTTACTGTCACTTTAACAGAGAGCAACTGACGCTCAGAGAAAATGAGAGGATGCTACCTGAGCGTTCTGAACATTTTGTGCATTTTGATCGGCTTTATTTGATCTGATTTCAACCCAATAAAATGTATTTGCATAAGCTGCTTTAGTGATCCTTAGGATTGGCCCATAACGTCTATACAGACAGTATTACTGGAAGTGGATTACCAGGAATTACTGTATCATTTAGCTTTTGATGGTAAAACTGTATAAAAGCACATACCGACGCAAAATAATCATAAAGAATGAAAACAGAACTGTCAGAGGCATTCATGCTCAAATAATACTATGGTTACACTAATGCAACGGCATGATGGGTCAGTGTTAGCAGCAGAAGGAGTATGAGCATGAACACTGTTTTCACACCCACATCTGGGGATGCCAGCTGTGCAGTAGCTGGGGAAGGACCCACCCCTGTCCTTCCCCAGCTACTCCCCCCGGGTATGATCTAACCAGCCGTGCAGCACCACAGAAGGGCTGCTCCGCTCCCTCAGTCAGCTGCAGATGGAGGACAGCCAAAACAGCAAAGGTCAGCTGACATGTCACACACAAAACTGTGCGCTACAGTCCTCACGAGAACCCTGTATTATTTTCTTCTGTGTCTGCCTTGTAAAGCCATATATGAAGAGACTGAATGTGCAGTCATATTTAGTGCTATTAGGGCAACTTTTGAATTAAATAAAACTTGAGGGCATTTATATCAGATAACAAGGTGCTGTAGAGATGGATCAGAAAAACACACCAAATAACAAGTTGTGAATAAACCATCATGGCAGCTTTCAAGAGGCTTTCAACTCAGATTCAAGGAAGCTTTTCAAACCACAGGCATCATTACAATCAGTTTCAGGCGAGACAAATCACAGTGACGTGTGGAGCGAGCAGGGCATGATGAGCCTGTGCATTGTCCAAATTGAACTTAAGTCACAGAGCTGCTGCTGCACAGCAAGCCAGAGCTGTGATAACCGTCAGAGGATTGCTTGAGTCACCTTGAGTCATCAAAGGCACCGCTTCATTTTCTCCTAATCACAAAACACATGTTCACACTTGAACAGCAACAGGCACCACCATTACATAGGCTCTACAGTTCAATTTGATGACAGTTCTGCAGCCCTGTTTGTAACGAAACGGCCCACACAATAATCAAATGTAATGTCATGCTTGAAGCTGCTGTCACTCCAGTCAGGCTGCCGGCTTATCAAGCTTTTTTTACTGTTGTTGGCAGAAACTGTCCCTCAAGTTTAACAGCTGTATGTTTCTTCTGCAGAGGACAAAAAAACACTTGAGGAGCCAGAACAATCACAGATGAAGGATCCTGTCAATCACCTTATAACAACAGAGTATGAAGATATGTTGTAGTACATGCATTCTGTTTGACAAAACAAATCAGTCTTTGCTGTAGTCGTGGACATCAGTCAGCTGTATAGGATGCAGAGTTTTTCTATGTGAAATGAGCTGGAGAAGGGAAATTAGAGAAATATAAGAAGAAGGGGGAAAGAGAAAGGAAAGAGGTGATAGAACAGTGGAGGATGGAGGCTGAGGCAGACAAGGCAAAGAGCAAAAGGCTACCAGTTAATTGCAGCTTCCTGGTGTGTGAATAAGCACTGCCAAGCTTGATGCAATGACATTAAAAACTGATGGGATGAGAGGAGGAGCGGGAGGAGGAAGATGAAGATGAGTGTATTGGGAGGCCATGAATTTGAGTCAACAAAGGAGAATACTTCTATCATTTCTCAAATGATTTTATGTACATGTGACATTATTGTGGTTATTAACTTGTGTTTCCCTGTTCCAACAGATATCCTTTGAATGGTGTTATGGTGTTTTTCCCCCCTCTTTTCCCTCTTTTCTGTCTTCTCAAACCCCAGCTGGTCGAGGCGGATGGCCACCCTTCCTGAGTCTGGTTCTGCCAGAGGTTTCTTCCTGTTAAAAGGGAGTTGTTCCTTTCCACAGTCGCCACAGGCACGCTCAGGATGGGAGATTGGACTGAAGACGAGTTTTCGGTGCAATCTGTTGGTTTCCTTAGCTAGGATATTATTTTTTGAATTGGCTCTATATGAATTAATTGGGTTATGAGTACAATGAATTGAATTCCAATTGGCTTGAATTGGACTATATTATTTAAGTGCCTTTAGATGACAACTGTTGTAATCTGGTGCTATATAAATAAAATTGATTTGAATTTCATTGAATTGAATTCTATCCTTCAAGCCTTCAATTTCCCACAACTCCATGAGGAGCTGTGCTTTACAGCTCCTTCCCACCATTTCAAGCTGGGATTCACCAATTCATATCCATGTCATGCATTAATATTCACTACAGTCAAACAAAAACAGGGATGAAAGCATTCCATAGAGAGGGGCAAACATGGTGATCTCCACAGTGCTGCGTACAATGTGCTGAAAGTGGTATTTTCTCGTAAATTTATATGCAACGACTGTTGCTGGTGACGTTTTTGAGTGAAGTCATCTCAAGACATGGTGGGCAGCAGAGTTTCCTTCATCCTGCATATGAGAACAAAATGTCTGCTCCCGACTTTTTATGGATATGATCAACCAGCAGCGTAGTGTCAAGTGTGGAAGATGTGTGCAGGTAAGAGTGGCTGCTTCATACTATTTTCTGCTGACCTGAATGTTGCTTTCCACTCACTTGTCTATTTTATGCATACATACACCTACAATATGTATTATTAACATAAATACAAAATCAGCAAAAAAAAATGGAAGCGTCATACTCCACTCTCGATGTGCAGTAAACAAAACATAACTGTTTCTCTGAAAACACTTCAGAAGTGACAAGGAGAGATGGACATTGCTGTATCCACACAGGGGAATTCTCACATCAAATCTTTGTTGTTGTTTTACATCCCTCCCTCTGTCAAAAAAACGCAGCCCCGCGTGAGATCATCAACTCTGGTGCATGTACCTGCAGACACTGCTGAATTCTTACAACTTTCCAAACAGACTTACTGTGTACAGTATAAAGATGTAACATCTCCTAAAAGACAGTGCACATGAATGTTGTTATGGATAAGGTTGTGTTTTCCGTCTGATTTGTATTTGTCTGTCCTCTGAATATAATTTACTTAAAAACTTAGATTTATAAAACTTGGTAAACTGTGTTAAAAGTGACCTGACCAAATAGATATGGTAAAATCTCCAGATAAGCACTTAATTTATCATCAACATATCCGCCTTCATCAAGATCAGCGCTATTGAGACAAAGGCACTAGTTTGCTGAATAGGCCACATCCGTGTCACACATCTGATGGTGATGAAATAATCACATTCCACTGTAGGCTAAGGATAAAGAAGACCATAAATCTTTAAAGCCGTGAAAACACATCAATCAAGAATACAAACACATCCATAGAAAAATTTATGCAAAACACATGCAAAATGAGACTAAACTGTTCACATCATCAATTCTTTAGTCTCTACGGGAAACTCTTTACCTCTTGGAGAAAATATCGCTTTCTCAATCCCAATATATCTTAAAGGAGAAGTGGTATGATTAAATTCAACAAACGTGCTGCGACTGGATTATTAATGTTTTTGCCTCTTAAACGTGTCTATGTTCAGCTTTTTTAATCCTCTAAATCACATGTAGGACTTACTCGGAGAAGAGGATTTTTGTGGTTATTTTTTTGTGTTTACAGTAATCAGCGGCTCATTACAATACTCGTTGCGCTATACTTTTCTACTAAAAAGCCCCACGATAACCCATTGTACTATTATAAACACAATTTAAAATGTTAATTCCGTTATATATACGGTAGGTGAGGACAAGTATGCGGTTTAAAGAGGATATAAGAGATGAGCAGAGCAGAGAAAACACGTTTGGTCCACTGAGAACAGTTCCATCTAATGAAGCCTTAGATGACTCTGTTCTATAAGTGTTTTTGAGTTACATTGGCTCCGCTGTAAAAGAGATAAGCCAATTGAGTTGTTCCACCCACCCAGCGTGCCTCACACACACGCTAAAAACTTGGCGTGATTAACATCTGCAGAGAGGAGCTAACTGCTGCACAGCTGAGAATTTTAGAGGCACGCTTTCCCTACAAGCTGCAAACACATGACAAAGCACAAGGTAACATTGACGGAATACACTCTCTCACACATCCACACAACCACACACAGTCATGTGCTACCTTTGAACAATAGCTCTGATACGTCCATCTGTGGTGAAATGTCAGCTAATGTTTAATGTCATTAGTCCTCATTGTGGACAAACGTGCTTTGTTTTAAATACCATGTGAAAAAGACGCCCTGTGGTCAGAAAACTGTGTGCGTGTGTGTGTCATGTAGCCACAGCTTTTCTCTCCTCCCTGTGGAGCAGCTGCCATTCAGCTTCTGTCTCCCTCTGGCCGGGCCACTAACCTTTCAGAAAGGCCACCGGCACTGACTGCCCTGCCCCCACCCTTTCCTTTCTTCCTACCTTCTCCTCCTTTCCGTCCAACCATTCTTCCTCAACCCAGCTCTTGGTTTCCTCCTCACATCTTTGTTCATATTGCCCCCGCCCTGACCTTTTTCTCTCACATTTTCTCCTTTACCATCATATTTAAGTGTCTTCCTGCCTGTCAGCTCTGACCATCCCCTCTGACCTTTAATTCTCTCCCCTTCCTCATCCTCTCCTGGCTATTACCTCTTTTCTGTCTTGGACTACTTTTAGTAAACCTCACCTTGGATTTATTTCCAATTAAGAGCTGCCTCCTGGGCTTCTGTCGACATTTGGGTCCACCACTTGATAAACAGATAAACTTATATTGTCTTCACAGTCTTAAAGGTGACGGAAATTCTTTGACAAGACTGAGCAATAAATGCCGTCACACGATTAACAAGAGTACTGATGTTAAAGGAACTATTAAAAGCAACCATCAATAAAAACAGGTGCTATACAATGTCAATTCAGAATGGTTATAGCAGTGGGAATGAGGGTATAGTTAAGTTAAAATGTGTCCCTTAGCAGGTGAAGGTGTTGTAGTGCTTTCTTAATTACAGAGACAGGTGTCCAGCACTATCTCCAGATACCTTAAATGGTTGACCTGCTCTACAAACAGAGCCTGGATACTGATGGCTGTTTTAAACAGCCATGTCAGAGATGTCTCTGTCCACACAGCATAACTCCTTGGTCTTTGTAACATTGGGCTCAGGTGAGTGTTCACTAAATGTCTGGTTGGCAGCTGGCAACTGGTCAAAGCAGTGGTGTCAATCAGGTGAGAAAAGCAGAGCCATTTGCATATTAAAATAGTTTACTCTTGTCACTATACATGAGATATTGTTAGTAGTGTAAAGAGAGAAAACATTGGGAGAGAAAATACAGCCTGAGGTGAAGTATGTGTTTAAAACAAATTTACTGGATTTAAAAGCATTCAAAAATACTGGTTGTTGTCTGTCATGCCTGGGATATCCCAGGCATATCCCAGGCAGTCGCTTTGGATAAAAGCTTCTGCCAACGGCATAAACATAAACATGCAAAAATTCACTTAATCCATTAAATCAATATAGGATGAACCAGAAGATCTAACAGCCGATGCTAAAAGGGTTTCACTGTGTACAGAAGATACACACCATGTCATACACACCATTGTGGCATCAACCTTGGCTGCGTGACAAACAAGGTCCGCCTTTATCCGGTTTAAATCTTTCTGAATAAGCAGCAATGAACGGAGTCACCACTGAGCACAAGTGCACATGTTGAGCCTCTTAGTGCATCTCACAAATATCTGTGAGTTATGTAACAGCACACAACAACCCTGAGGGCCGGTGGTGCATACAGGACATCACTCATTTCCTTATCACACTCTTACATAGGCCCTTATGTTGCTAGTGATAATGACAGGATTGAAGGTCACAAGAGATGAGAGCCATCAGTCAGGCAAGGATTCTACCAGATATAATCCAGAAGACTGCTGGAGACAGAAATTCTAGGAGGAACCAATGCCATACTGGCTTTATATTATCTCTTCCATATTTCCTCTCTAACTATCATCATTATGATGATCATCATCATCTCTGTCATCTGCAGTCAGACCTTCAGTGCATAAAAAACCCCGTGGGGTCACATTCCTTATAGGCTTTAGCCTGTACAAACATGCCCATTTTAAATGCTCACACCTCAAGTGTTTGGCTTCAAGTAATTCAGTGTAAAGGCTGATGAGGAGTCAGCGCTGAGAACTGCTATTAATGATCCATTACAGGAAGGGTGAGCTGACTTCAATATGAGCTGCTGGATCAAGTTAGAAATAGTAGAAATAGCACTTAAACCTCACGCATATCGGCAGCATATCGGTAACATTCCCATTCATGTTGTATGAACATACATTTAATGCCACAGAGGGGCATTTTATACTCATACATACCGTACATACATACAGCCATCAGTTCTGCACCCAGTGAAGTACTTCAGGTTTTAACTGGATAGGAGGAGCTACATGCACATACAGAGCGCTGCTGTATGGATTTACTGAGCGCACAAAGAGGCAGCAACAAAAAGAGGCCACAAAAACAGGCACTGCTCTCTCAACTGCATCACCAAACTGAAGCGCACTAATAATTGGGTCCTTCTTTTCATTTGAACAAGTAAAGATCGAAAAAATATTTGCCGTTTATTCATTTGCTGTTAGTCACACTCACCAGAACTTACGCCTGCTACCAGTTTGACAGATAAAACACAAAAACGGAACGTTACTCTGAAAAAAAAATGGAGATGCTGCCAAACATTCTCCGTCCCCTCTCAGCCCAAGAATCCCTGTCCTTCAGCCCTCGTCCTTACAGCCACGAGGACCATGATGGAGCGATCCAAGCCCTGAGCTGTGCTGTGGACCTGTAACCACATGTATGTGCAGCATGTTGATGGGAATTCAACATCAAATCAACCAGAGATATATATTTCTTTAATGTTGGCCAGATTATGGGACTTTTTGGTCTCTTGTGAATACAGAATTAATAATATTTCCACTGTCAGTTTAGAAGAAAATTGTATTGTACATTGTCTTCTTCCTCCCTGAAAACCACAAATGAAACTTTACCAAAAAATAAAAAACTTTTTTTTCTTGCAACACCAGATGTGATGAAAAAATGTTTTTAAAAAAATGATTTTCTAGATAGGGAAATGGTGCATGAACTGCACTTGTATTGTGCTTTTCTAGTCTAGTCGCTTCTCAAGAATGGAGGCTAAAAAAACCTACATTTTGGATTTTCTGTTGGGAAACTAGAAAATTGTGACACCTTCAAAAACAACACAGATTGCATTAGCAGGTAGCAATTCTCTACCTGTTAACATATATCTAGAAAAAAACAACACTGAGACTAAAGTTTCATTTGCTTAATCAAATATAATGAAACCGAGGCATTATATTGACGAAATGGAAAAACGGACTCTGTGTTTTTACATCAATAAATAGAAAAAAGTGCATATTTTTACCCATATTTACAGACATTTTCTGAATTCCCCATCTACACAGAGTGGAACCTAAAACCTATCTCGAATATCAGCTGGAAAGGAAACAAGGCAGCACTCTCATGTGTTGCTCTGCTTTCATTTCTCGCAGATGATTGTTCTGCACAAGCATGACCAGCCAGTGGTAGCTGTCAAGCAGTAGTAATCACATTAGCTGCTGTGAGGAAATCACAACTCTGAATCACCCAACAGAAACAATACACACACACACACACACAGCTCAGAACTATGTTGGAGCAGCTCTGTTATGTTGCTTGTATCTTCAAAGAAAGCCTTGGCAACAGTACGTGTGAATCTTTCATCGCAATCTCCAATGCCAATAAAAAACGTCTCAGCATATGCCACACTGCATGGCACATTTCCCAGTGTCTGCATACCGCTCCACACACAGCCAAAAGACACAACAGCGACAAAGCTTCTTGACTTACCCAAGGATTGTTATGAGGTGTTAAGGAGGCAGGCAGAGCAGGAGGAGGATGGCTGCTTCTTTCACAGGCTTTGCTCAGGGTGAAGGCAGCAGTGTTTCTTGTGTGAGCGCTGCTAAACAGCCCTCCCCTATTTGCTTTCTCTCTCCTGGTCTGCCTGCGCCATTTCTGCTCCAGTATTATCAAACTGATGTGTCAACGTGGCGCGCCAGCCTGAGGAATAAGCCCACAAGTTTCCCTTCCAAAGATAAACTGAACAAGAAGAGTTTTTCATAATTTCTAAAGCTTAATTCAAAAATTCAAAGGCAGTGCTATCTCTCAACATAAATGACAAACTAAGAACTGAGGCACAAACAGTGCAGGATATTCTCATCCATGTTGCAGACAAAAGCTTAGTAGAACTGTTCTTACTGGGGGGGGGGCGCAACTTTTTCATTTTTATGGAAATGTGACCTACACAAGGCAGAATTTGACACTTCTTTAGTTCACTTCACGTAGAACACTTAGTGAAGTACCACAATGGAAACAAGATTTGGACTTTCTTTCTACAAGTTATGTATAAGATTAATGTGACCATCTTCTCAAACAGCTTCCTTTTAGCACATCAAACACACACAAATGATTCAGTTGTGAGTTACCGCTGGCAGTCTTCATCTATCTGACTACATTGGACAGCACATGACCTTACACTTCCACCTTTAAAATACACGAGCATGGAGCATCCCAGGCCAACACTGGAATTGTTCTTTTGTCATCAACGCTCCTTTACATACAAAGAGAATTGGAAGATTAGAAGATTCCAGCTTAGATGCAAAGTTTTCGGGTTTTGTGATGTTCACAAAAACAAGCAATGAAGCTGGAAGTTAACACTCAGTTATCTCTCAAACACCTTTTCTAAAAAATCCTTTCATGAAGCTTAGACGCCCTTCTCTGGGTTTTGAATAGACTTTGATGCCACATCTCCTGATCTGAACCCGCACTTATTCCTCCAGCCGAGCATCCTTCTTAGCAGGGATCATTTCCTAAATGTTTCTTTATGCTTTTTCTGCCACTTAGCTATTTCCAGACCAGCCACGGGTGTGAAGCTTTCACAGTTCAAAGAATGTGTCACTCCTTAAACCTGTTTGCTCCGAGCTGAAACCTTTCGAACAAATAAAGGAGGAAACCCTCTACTTCCCCGCCGTTTGTCAGATCACAGAGCCTGTAGTGGATATGAAGGCTCAACATTAACATTCTTTTAAGTGAGTTTGTGTTGACATGTTGTAGTGTCTTTGCTGTTTCAAAGGCTTCTCTTCACTACTCAGTGTAACAGTCAAATGAGAGTTTGACTGTGATCAAAGGAGGCCCATGTGGGAACAGTAACATCTTCCTATTCTAATACAGCAACTTTCTCTGAGTAGAATTAAATGCTATAATATAACCTTTACATAACCTCAAGCAAGTCAGTGGCAGCATAACTCTAATCAACGGGAGTCATAGCCGCTTACTTTTTACACTTGTCATCCACCGCAACCACCTGCTCACAACACTCCAGTCAATGAATTTAAAGTCCATCAAACGCAGATGGCTTACATGTTTTATTCATGTTTCGCTTTAATAAAACATAGTAAAACAATTTACTCTACATGCTGCGATTATGGTATTGTAAAACTTGTATGTGCTCACTCAAAAGAAAATTGTCAATGATGAACCTGATGTCAAGTTTTAAGATCCATTATGCTGTTTTTACTCATACTACTAACAGAGGGGATCTGCTTTGGTTGCTGGGTTGAAGGCACAAAGGACAAAGAGATCGCTGCCATCACAGCTGAAATGCTGATTGTAAATGACCTCAATAAGTATAAGAAGTAGAGAAAGTAAGACTAGAATAAGACCTCAAAAGATGAGTTAAGAGAAGATAATTAGGATACAGAACAAGAACAAAACTGAGAAAAGGGGGGAGGAAGGACGCAGCAGGAATATGGTGCTGGAACAACTCGAACACCATTCTACTCAAATGTAGAGTCTGGGCAGACAGAGACTGCAGACAGAGGGGTAACAGTGATGGATGAGGGATTACAGTGCTTGTTAACAAGATGATGTAATCCTGGACATGCCACTGAGAAGGAGTGTCTCACCACCCCAAGAACTGTTGGCTTTGAGTTTCAACAACACATCTCTGCTACACTTCAACTCTCTACACGTTTGTCAGCTTATTTCTATTACATTTTTGTAGGTTATCTATCAATAACAGAAGCATATCTTCAATAATACTTTATACTGCAGCAATATAATTTCTCTATCATTATTGAATTGAATTTAACTGAAAGTCCTACACAGCTGACAAGAACATCTGAACTTGTGACAAAATGCATCTGCATAATCTACCGAAGGAGACAGGAGATGAGAGCACGTGAACACATAGTCTTTGGTGAGGTTTCAACTACTCTGTTCAGAGACCAAAATAGTTTCATTTTTGGGTCAAAGTATGTTGTGTTTTCCTGCCTCCATTTCTTCAAAAAGGCAATAAAAGCAAGCTCCTAAGTGACAATAAAAAAAAACGTTGCTCTTGGTGTTCAAAGGTCAGTCACATGTAATGACTTTGGGCCCTTTGCAGAGTGCCATGCACTTAGGCAGCTGCAGTTTTACAAAGGATGGTGCACGTGCAGTGCAGGAATAACGGCCTGAGCCGGTGTCATGCAGCAGGGGTAAATGACAGGTAGAGGGGACATGGAGAGTGAAAACACATTAACAGAGATATTGCTGTTTCGGTGGACATGAAGAGCTGGCGGTACATGTGTGTCTGTGTGGAGGGACAAAGAGGGCATCAGAAAATTCTCACAGGAGCACTCAAACACATTTGCAGCTTTGCTAGAAGGGCTTCCACTTTTTATGCCCCGTTTTTCTAAGGAATAACAATTCCTGCAAGGCCAACTAATGGTACCATTAAATAGTGACAAGTAGACATGACATGAACTTCCACCTCCTGAAACTTTCATCTTTTTGTCACAAACAGTAGACACAAGTAAATGTTCCCTCTGCAAATCAGTCTGATTGTAGTCCCATGGCATGTTTTTTCATGTTTTCTGGCATATCTGCAGGGTTAAAGCAATGCATTATCACTCGGTAAGTTAATCCAGGTTTTTCTGACCTGGATATACACACCTTCATGTAAAACAGGCGGAGTTGACATCTGGTGACCAATCACAATCTATAATTCCATCAGACTGAAAATCAGCAGCTGCCGCAGCCAAAGAAGGAAGGAAAGAGAGAATGCTGACCGTGTGAGGGCATAATTCAAAAAGCTGATCGATATCACTGCCATGTCATTATAGCATGAGTAGATATGATCAATATGAGATGGTGTATTTCATTAAATGAATGTAATACAGGTATAATCATGTCAATTCAAAATCTTTAAAAGTCAGCAGGACTAAGTTTTGGAGTTTTCAGTTTTAGGTCACAGTAACATTGCATTTGGCTGACACATCTCTAATTAAGATGCTTTTAAGTCAAAAAGTCATCAATCTTTGACTCCAAATGGAGTCGGACAGAGACTCACAGTAATGCAGACATCTATCTTATTTTCAAGAGAACTGATTGGTCATGAGATGCCTTTACATGTGTTGATCTGTTATCTCAAAGTCGAATCTGCTCCGAGGCAGGTTAGGTTTCCAGTATAAGTTGGCATGGTGATACACCCTGGTAAGAAGTGAATCAGCTTCATGAGACTGAATATCCAGAGCTGAACCTGCTTTGGAGTACAGGCTCTTAAACACAGGTAATAAGCATATCTACTAAAAAGATGTATACTCTTTGTTGGGCCTATCTGGATGTGATTCTGACTCAAACAAGTATGGCTGGATTTGAGTGCTAGTTCTTGTTCATGAGCCACCAACATCCTCTCCCCTGCCAACCAAGAGAAACCTCCAGCAATCTGACCAATCAGAAGTTTTTTTCCTCCAATTGTCTAGTTCTCAGGGCTTCAACCAGAAGAAAGAAAAGTCAGCACAGACTCTGTGGATTGATTTTGTGTGCTGTAAAGAGTTCAGGACCAATGCCAACACCTGTCTTGATTTCACCCGGTACTTTTACCATAGATAGCTTGAAATACCAGATATACAGATACACTGCTGCAGCTTGCGGGTCTTGTAAGTTGCTGGCATGCTCACACTGCACAGATGTAAGTCCTCTGAATTCTGGGCTGTTGTTTCACATTTCAGCAACGGTGGTAACTTAGTTCACATGCGGAAGATGACTGAAATATTAAATATCTGCAGAACGTTTAAGCAGTTTGCTTTGATTAAATTGAAATCTGATTCCCTGTATTTTATTTCAGCTTATCAGAGATCTGTCAATCAGGGTGTTATACAGAGACACTCCACTCATTTTCCTGGGATTAAAAGATATAATCTTTACTTGATGGTTGGCCATGAAAAGCAATCAATGCTAGATGTTTCATATTAAAACTGCATATTACAACAAAACAACCGATCAACACATTTTTTACGTGTCATTCATAAAATACAACAGAAAAAGTTTGATTACATCTTCCTCATTGTTTAAAGGTTCAGTCTTAAAATTCCTTGCTATATCCTCGACATGCTCCCGCTGCATGGTGACATGAACCAACCGTTAATGTGTCTGGTTTTGAGCTGTTGCTGCCTTCAGCCTGTAGATCTATATCACCTGCACATGCCGCATAACCCATTACAATCTGATACAACTAAGGCATGCTTATATTTTTCAAGCTTAAAGAGACATGTGTGATGACCCCTCCACTAGATATTGTCTTCAGGTTTGTTTTGCAGATGCTGAAAGGTGATTAGTGGCGTAAGCAGCACCTGGGCCCAGTGTGCTCTACCGTAAAAGATCATTCACAATCTGCAGCCCAGCGTCTCCCGGGTAAGACAGGGGGATCATTATGCGATTGATGGGTTCAGCTTGTTGTTTTGCGTTGCCTGCAACATAAACTTCCAAGCATCCATTCACTTTATTATACTACTGACACTAACTTCGACACGTTAAAGAGTTATTTTTGTGAGTAAACTACATTTTTGTAAGATTCATACTGGTGTTGCCTCCTTCATTTGAGTTGCAGTCTTGAGCCAGGCTGCACCACATGAGTGTCACATTAAAATATACAATCCCCTCAGTTTTATCTTTTTGAAAATACTGACATGAAGACAATAGCTATCATGCCCAATAAAGGCTTCAGGTATAACCTCTCAAATGTTTTTTATTCAATCTTTCTAGTTTCTTCAGTTTGAGAAATAAAATGTTTTAGTAGACGGCTTAAATTATTTTAGAAAAGTCTTAGATATCAGATAAGTTTGGTAAACAAAGCCTTCAGTTGTAATATGTTAATGAGGTGGAAAAAGGATCAGGAAAAACATTTCAACATGGGATGTACATTTTGAATGATTAAAAGGTCAACCTTGCGTAGACCTATTTTGTTCAGCTGCATTCTCGCAGTATCAGAGAATAGTCACGCTGCAAAGATACATTTTGTTGAGTGATAAAAATGAAGAACGTTTTTAAGTTTGTGCTGACAGGAGGAGCCACAGCTGCCAGAGTAAAAAGGCAGAAACTGTAAGACTTCAGCTGTGAGACAATAAATATTTTCCACTAAATCTGTGAGATGTCACAATACTTTGTGGTATACTTTTTCACCAGTGTACATTGCTCTCAGAACACAAAATTTGAACATTAAATTACCTTGAAAGCTAAATCTGAGTGTACATTCATGTGTACACACTGCAGTGCACCTGCGGCCTTTTCAGGGCTCAGCTCTGAGCTTCAGACTTCTGACACGAGGTGAGAAAACAGATGATTCCCTCTCTGCTTGTGTTCTTCACACACAGTAACTGTATTTCAGGACTGTCATGTTTAACTCCTGTTACCAAGACAACAGGTGAAACGTCCTCTATGCTCATCGACGTGTGCACAAGAGTCAAGGGAGGAAGGTAGCTGAGTTTATCCATGTGAGAAACTATTCTACCAGGATTTTTAAGAGGGATTCTATGCAATATATCACGTATCAGGATTTGGTGGTCTGACTGTAACTGAAGTGTTAAGATTCGATTCTGTTTGGAGACACCAACAATGATAAAGCACCTGTGTTTTATAACGATTCATTAGCTGTTTATCATACAGTAAGGTGAGAATCACCTTAAGACTTTATATGGAGGTTGGTTAATAAATATTACCAAACTACTTTCATTGAATCCTGTCAAGAAAATGTGCAGGTAGTATGAAATGATGGTCCCCGACAAGGAAGCTGGTGGTTTTTTAGGCTTGTCTTTTTGCATAGCTGTCTCAAGATCAAACCTGTCTGAACAGCCAGTTAGTATGAGGCTTAGAGTCCTATGATGTGTCAGTAATGGAGGCCTAGTTAAAGTTTTATCAGTCCAGGAGAAGTCATTTACCCTAAAGCCTAGTTTATGCTTCTCCACCACGTCGACGGTGTACACGAGACGCCGTCATTGAGCATTCGAAGTTCTGCGTCGAGGGAACGCGTTGCTCTGCCCTTCACCACGCTGCTAGGGGTGTGAGGCTGTGTGTTTGTGTGGAATCAGGGATTATAGCCGAATCCTTGCTTTTTCTTCCGGTCACAGTTAATAACAGTAGACAATGGCAACCGAGGTGGAGCAGCTGTATTTGAAGTTGGAGCTCAAAAGCTGATATTGCAAATGTTGAAGCGCTGATGACAGAGAAGACGTTTGCGGAGGTGGTCTGTACGACCGGTCGAGACTGGGAACGGGTGAATTCGAATGTCACCGCCGCGATTTGACTAGCTTCTTTGCTGTATACAGCCATTAAGACCGGAAAAAGCAATCCATTCTGAGCAGACCAATCACAGCCCTTGCGGTCCGCATCAACACGACGTGTCGTTAGAATTTTTTGGATGTGCACGTCAGGCTACGGCGTAGGGGTCCACGTTGACGGCGTAGCTACGAAATGATGGAGAAGCTTAAACTACGCTTAACACAGCTCCCTTACTGCCTGGAGTTCAAACGAGAAGCAACCTATAAAACAAAGACGACCACAGTCTGCAACAGAGGTCAATCTATATTATCAACTTTTAATTGCAGTTAAGATGTAAACGCAGAGGGTTACTTCTTTAACCCCTTCTTATTAGGTTGACCTAATAATGAAAAGACCAGTAAGTCTCTACAGAAAGTATTCTCTCCTTGGACCAACATGTGACATTCCCAAAACCTTTCTGCAATCCATGATCAAGGATCTACCTCTGTGTTACCTCTCATGCTCTTTGGAATTTGGATTGAAAGACTGCTCCAGACCCCCCTGACCAATCATATCAAGAATAAAAACCAGGACTTGACACTAACTTCTTGTTTACCAGGAGGTAAACAAGAAAGGAAAGGTCAACGTCTTAAATAGATGCTGCGGTGTTCAGTGGTCATTGAGAAAGACAAGCTTTTCCATTAATTTACATTTATTGAGTAGATCAATTATATATGCATTTTATGCTCATTCATCTATATCTTCGTCCAGGAGGGATGTCCAATTAAATAGTATTCATTTATCAAACATATATTCTACTAACAAATACACATCTTTTAAGGTTTAATCATTAATGTGTGTTTTATTCAGTCTTTTTCAGCATGGTGTTGTTGAGTCATGTCTCCATACTACACATAGAAATATGTTCAGATAAAGTGAAATTATGTATTTTTGCGCACACAGGTCTGGCAATAATAACTTGATTAAAATCTTAAATTTGATATCAACTCTTCTCTCACGGGAGCACAGTGTGCTTGTAGCATACCCAGGCCCACACCCACACCAATAGTTGGGATTTAAATTGGACTTATTTTCAAGGATTTTTGGACGGATTGTTTGGGTTTTCCTCCTACCTCGTCCTTCCTCTGCATTAACCTACCTGATCTCCAAGTCTCTCCCCAGTTCAGCCACGTTTGGTCCTGGAAATCAGTTACCCAGCATTCCGCAGTCTACTCCTCTATAGATTCCCTCATCTACACTCCTGTGAATAGCAAGCTTTTTCATAGCCATCATTATCCTGGTCAGACTGCTAACTCCTCACCTTAAGATCAGTCGCTTGGACTTTCATCTCAAAGCCTCCTGCAATCATTCATATTTCATTGTACAATAAACCGATTAAAACTTTCAGAATTCCTCATTTTTGAGTGCTTCTGGCCATGTTCCACCAGTCTTGTGGTCTCGTCCCATCTTTTTGCCCAGTCTTGTAAACTCTCTGGTCTCGACCAGTCCTCACTGTTTCTGTGGCATCTTTCTGTCTGCATTTACTTTTTGTGATCTGTCATTGCATAGTTTCAAGTAACTACATTAACAAGCATCTACAGCTCGGCCCTATTAAGTTTACCAAAGTTGACTTCTCTGCGACCTTGTGCAGAACCATGGATTTTCTTATTCCTCCTAAATACAATCCTAAAATCCAATGGTGTAGTCCAAAAGTGTGGAGACACGGAATCAACAAAGCCAAGGCAGAACTAAATCAAGCTGGAGACACGCTGTTCCAGAATGAAAACCTCCTCAACTTATTGTGTTCACCTCTACGAGACCTAGGGGTCACCGGAGATCAAGCCACAGTGTTCCACTGCCACTACACAGTAGGAGGAAAGGCCTCATCGAGACAATGTCTCCAAAGTGCTCATGAGGTTTCTGCTGAAGTACAAATTTGATCATTTCATATATCAAAGTTAAATAATTTACAACCTCTCTTCTTGAAACACATGAGGTAACGTGGCCATGGCTCAGTGGTTAGAGTGGGTTGTCCAATAACCAGAAGGCTGGAGGGGTGTCAGTCCACCTCCTTGTCACAGCCGAGGTGCCCTTGAGCAAGGAAACACACCGGGCGCTGTGAATGGCTGCCCACCACTCCCGTGTATGGCATCTGAGTGTGTGACCCTGTGCATGTGTGTGTCAACAGGTGCCAACCTGGAAGGGTTAAAAGCACAGGACAAATTTCACGTGTATGACTGTATGCACGACAATAAATCTAATCTTAATATTAATATCCTTAGTAGAGGTCGACCGATACATCGGCCGGCCGATATTTGCGTTTTTTTACTTGTTTGCTGTTCAATTAGCGCATTAGCAATTGTTCACATTTCTTTAAAAAAAAAAAATTTTTTTGTTGTATTACTGTTAACAAATCTTCTCAGAAAGGTCATTTGCACTACAAAGGCCTCATGTGCTACGTAAAATGCACAATGTTCTACATTGTTTGCTACAGTCAATATGTTTTGTTTGTTTTGTTTATGTTTCTTTTTCTGTTTAAATTGAGACTTGCAAATGGAGGGAGAAAAAACAATATCAGCTTCAAGAATCGGCCCAAAAAAATTGGCAGCACATATCGGGGATCGGTTAAGACTGATGTCAAAATAATCGTCATCGGCCTTAAAAAACCTGCATCGGTCGATCATTAATCCTTAGTGATATAAGCCACTCCTGTGATTGTTTTGGTTTTTTGTCAGCGCACACAACTTTGCAAGAACTGATTTTAAAATGACTCAGTGTGTTAGTCCAGGTCTATTAGCAGCAGGCAACACTGGCAGTACAGAAAGCTCCTATAAGCCCCTGGCTGGGGGCCTTCATTTGTGGAGTTCGCTGGGTACTTCATCCAAAAACATGCACATTAGCTTGATTGGTAATTCTAAATTAATCCTAGGAGTGTGTGAGCATGCATGGTTGTTTGTCTCGATTGGCCCTGTGATGGTCTGGCGACCTGCCCAGAGTGTCCCCCTGCCTCTTGCTCAATGCCAGCTAAGATCGGCTCCAGGCGGCCCCCTGCAACCTTAAATTGGATTAAGCAGGTATAGAAGATGGATGGATCAAATAACAAGTAGTCTCAGGTATTCATCAGCTCTGGCTAGGCTCAGCTTTAATACGAACTCCATACCTTGGTGCAAATGCTAATTTTTACTGAGGACGTTGCAAGAGTTAACACAGCTGACTTTCTCAGTTTAGAAACGCACACTTACCAACCTAACTCCTCATATTGAGGCCAAGGAACTGACAGCAACCATTTAAATACAAAGCGAGGCTAGACTAATTGTTTTTACTGTCTGCTAGACAGTCAAAAATATAATGCAAGCCTAATTACATCGAAATGATGATCAGAAACAATATACAGTGTGACGCCACCCAAGCTGACAAGCTTGTCTTCTCTAAGGTGGATGTAACACATTTCTGTGAAGACTGTTCCATCTTCCACCTGCAGGTCCTGGTAGCTTCAGAACAGATAATCAGTAGCCAAAAAGTTTACTGTAGTTACACGCATTATTTTATACTTAAGTTCTGGCACTGCCTTTGTGTTGCTTGGCAACAATGACAGAATCTGCTTTCTGTGTTTTCGTGACTGGGTTTCAAATCTTGGACAGCTATGTGTGTGTGTGTGTGTGTGTGTGTGTGTGGGGTGGAGGGTGGGTAAAGGAGGAATATAGATGGACTATATAATATAGTCCTGTAAAGTCATTCCTGTAAGCATTTCTTTGCCATGACAATTAGGGCAGATATATAAGATACAGTTTTATAATTGAGCATGTCTATGTAGGAATTTTTTAAAATTTAGTACAACAGAGGTTTCTATTAAATAGGTTAACGTGATTTTGCTTATTTTGTAACTGAAAATGAGTGTTTGACTATTTCCTCTTTTTTCCACTCTCTTTTCCACTCCACTTTGGATGTATGTGTTTCCCAGCATCTGCTCTCTTGTAGCATCCTGGGAGGTGTGCGGTATTTTTAAATCCTCCTGCTACCTAGAGAGGGAAGATGTGAGCCATAAATTCATCTCCATGTGACATGTTAACAGTCCACAGAGGGATTCCAGACTCATCACTAGCTGCAAAATAACATACTGCTAGAAAGAAACTGCATTAAAATGGTTTTAAATGCCTGCCATCATATCAAATAAAGTCAGTGTTACAGCTGTTTGAAGCAGAGTGTTCAGTGTTCATTAGTTTTAAAACATTTTCACACATCACACCCACACTGTATATCTCTTAACCCTGTACAGGATCATCCAGGTATTAATACGAATGAACAAATGACATTCTAATGCATGTAGAATGTCACATACAGTGTGCACATACTGATCTACGGCAAGATGATCGTGAAGTTGGACTGTGCAAACTAACTATATCTTTAAGTTAACACTGACAACACTAGAGCTGCTCATGTCACACTTTGCACTACTCTGTATTTTCAAAGACATTTACATGTGCATTTTGTACTGTACTCCAGTAGAGCTGAGCCCAAGAGCTCAGTGGTGTTTTTCACCTGTCTGTTCACACCCTTCTCCGTCCATATGACATGAAACAGTCTGTCACCAGGACACTCAGCTGGCTATCTTTCAAATGTGTACCCAGACATACACACGAGGACAGAGACACATGCACGGTGCTGTGGTAAAATGACACATTGTTAGATATGGGAGAATGGAGGGGCAGACTGTGTCCTCTAGGCTGACAGATCATCCTCACATACCTCTGAGCCACATATACATGCATGCATAACACAAATCACTCATACGTTAGGTCAAAAACTTTGACATGTGCGTGCACTCACACACATACAAACAGATGTCACACCAAATGACAAACCCTGCCTGTCATCCTGCTGCCTTTTACAGCTGATCTCTCACATTCAGTGGATGAAGGTTCCCATCACATAAAGGCACATTGGTGTGCTTCCTGTTGTGATTTAGATGCAGGCAGAGAGTCACAAGATCAACATTCCCACACAAAGTCAAGAACAAAATTCAGAAAATATGACAGTATCTGTTTTTTCAATGGAACTGTAGGAACATGCAAATGAGATATTACCGACATTACAATGAAAATGGTGCTTTATCAGCATAAGTCCACATTTAAAGGTAAATTCAAAGGCGGCCTGGAGAACAGGAAATTATTCTGGAAATTGATTATACCAATCTGTGCATGTGTCTGCTTCTGCAAAATTCTGTTATGTAATGAATCGCAAAGTTAGTGACATGTATAAGTATATGTCATTACCAAAATCTACCAAAAAAGAAGCCATGATGACTTTGAAGGGAAATCACTTGACAGCATTTTATTACTGTAATTTGTAATAATTCAACAGCAGCACTCGGCACATATTAAACCCCTTATTACCATTTAATGTAAGTAATAATACAAACGTCAGCAGTGGCTGACAGCAGCGATGTTGACAGGTTTCTAGTCTCCAAAGCTTACCAGCCAGGAAGCCTCGATATCCCATGTCATCAAGATGGCTGGGTGTTTTCATTAAACCTCACTCAAATTAAAAAGATAAATTACAGCCCCAAGCTGTAGGGACAAACCAGCAGAGGAGAAGAGGGAGGAATGAGATAATGAAAGGAGGGAGAGGAAATGATTTCCTCCACAGAAGGCAGCAGAGAATATGGGCTGTCTTCAGTCACAATGCTGTGCTTCATGGTGGTGTTCTGTTGGGTGGATGGCAAAACTTCATGCTTCATTCCGAATATGTAAAAGCTACATATCTGGACATGTCAGGTCATACCAGGTCGTATCAAAAATAATAACTGACTTCCAGTGCAGATGGCTGGTACAAACATCAGTTTGGTTAAACTCATGTTGAGGACAGCAGAAAAACAATGCTTGAATTCCTGAAAGTCCTGGCTTGGACTGTGAGGCTCAGAGCAGTGGTTTCTCATAAAATAACATAACGAATGTCAACACCACTTGCAATATACTGTGCAATAAAAGTTTGTGTACAACAACTCTCACTTAAATAAAGAACAAGAGCTCCAGCAACTACAACCACTTCTAACATTTACTGGTGACAGAAGAATCTGTTTCAAGAATATGCCCAAGGGTACATTTTCAGTGGGAGTTCATCTGAAGTTGAAAAGCCCATTTCAGTAGCTAAATTAGATCTTCTTTTTTAATCATAGTCTCTAGAAGAAGATCAAAGGCTCTGCACAATCAGATTTGATTTGTGTGATAAATTAGTTTCAGAGTTCAAATGTTCAGTCATTTAAGTTTTCACGTAAAAAACAAAAGTGTGATTTTTAAACAAAAACAGTTGTCAAATTCCATAAAACCCCCAAAGTCCATTTCTTTTCATTTATTAATAGACTATTCATTTATTATATGATGCAGCATGATGTCAGAAGTAGCCATTAGAGACAGTAAATTGTGGTCATAATGACATGTGGAAGGCTGACAACAATACAAAAGGGGACATATAATGAAAATCTGTCATTCAGATCTTCAGGGTTCTGTTATTTACCCTACACCACTGCTCTATCGTCTAGAATGCTTAAACGGATGTCTCAGAGGGGCAAAACATTCAAGATGGCTACCAACACTACCTGTGGGATTTGGAGTACTAAAAAAGAATAGCATCTAAAAATAAAGGCAGTTGGTGTGGACTGGGATCTTTGAGACCTTCCAAAGAAACTGTGAACCACAGATATAAAGGAGTGGGCAGAAATCAGGTTTCCTGATATTCATGTGTACCTCATTTTTGTTTTTATGCATTTAGCAGATGCTTTTATCCAAAGTGACTTACATTGGTAGGCAGTCAGGGTAAGGGGGTCTTGCCTAAGGACCCCTACTGGAGGTAGGAAAATGTACAGGACAAAAAAGCATAGGAAAGTCTGGATGTTTGGCCATACTTGAAAACTGTCAGCGAAACAGCAGTAGAAAAGTTGGAAATCAACTTTCTGAATTTATATGGACTGGTGTGTGCAATTTTAGAATAGAATCCGATATGCAGCCCATGTTATATTGGAACACAGTCATGAGTCGTGAGATGGTTAAAATGCCTTGGGGGAACACTTTTTGCTGCTCCATTGTGGTCTCTAAACAGCTTTAAAAAGCCCCTCGGTTCATAACACTGGGAAACATTTGACCAGAGGATCAGTGATAAAATGACAGGTGTGCAAGTGCAATTTAACCATCCATCAAAAGGTCAATAATAAACTTAATCTGAGCATATTTGGTGCAAACGTTAAACATTAAGTCACTTTCTGTACAAATTCCACTTGCATGCTGGATTATTTTTTGAGCCTGGATTCCAGTTTTCTTCACGGTTGGCAGAGATGGTTTTGGCTCTTTGCTCTTCACGTTTCATAGTTTTGTAAAGAGGAAAACCCTACTTCTTCCTGAATTCCTGAATCTGCTGGAATGGTCGACTTTACAACATCTCACGACTATTTTAAAAATGTGTCTCTGTGTTTTCTTGCTAGTCAAAAAGTCAGCAGCCACTGAGACAGCTGTGTTTTTGCCACTCAGTGGCTTGAATAAGGCTTAACAGTCATGTGCTGGAGCACATTACATCCATTCCTTCTATCATCCAGCCTGGAAGCCATCTCTATCTCTAATCAGATATGCTGCATTCACTGCACTTTGGAAGTGGGAAGTTGGAACTCTTCTACTTCTTATTGGCTTATTTTGACCACTTATCTGTTATCTTGCATTACCATATACTCCTTTCCATTTTAATTGTTGCCTTGGTTAAGGTGAGGAGAAGGACCTATATGCAGGACCAAACAGGCAAGAGCCAGAATTAGAAGATCTGTAGATCTTGTAAGAGGATTTCACACACTGCATATTGACTTATTTATGCTTTTAGTGCTTGATAGATGAAGCTCTTTTAAGCACCAAGATACACTACACCTTATTTAAGGTAATTTGATCAAGTCCATTTGCTTGAATTGGCTTATTTGATGTCAGATAGCTCCCCAGTGTACATGAAGCACATTAAATACACTGCAAATAAGGCAACAGTGAAGCTGTTCCAAGTGTGCAAATGTGTGATCACACACTTGATCCAAAGTGACTGCCCTCCCTGGCTGGATAGTCAAGCAGAGGAGGAGAGGGTAGGGAAAGAAGACATTTCACAGTGTGAGCTGAAAGTCAGGCTAGTGGAGCTGCAGCAAGCTGAGCTGTGTGACACTGAGTGTGAGACTGATTCAAAGTAATCGAGATAGAGATACAGACAGTGACAAGAAGAGGAAACCAAGACATCCCTCTCCTGGGTTCCCTAAACTGATCCAGAACTGATGTTGGAATTGGTCATCACCACATAAACGATCCTGCAGCTCCTATATTCTACACTCCCAGCAGAGTGGTGGTGATGGTTTAGGGGCGGCAGGCAGCAGGTAAGACAAGTAGACAGATAGCATAGTGAATGGTGAACAGGTTGCTTTGCTCTCTGGCTGCTCTTCGTCATGCTATCTGCATGCCTGCCACACAGCCATCACCTCTGGATAACAGCCTGAGAATCAACTTGCATTGCATAACAACCCAACAGGATGCCGACAGCATGCATGCTTGAAGTCAGCATGCAAATTTCTTCTTATTATTGCTATTATCATTATCATATATTCTATATCAGTGATTCCTCTTTTTCTGTGTGGTTAGAGGTAGGCACTAACAGCTTAGAACAGGGTTCTGGTTCAAATGGAGGTAAACCTCTGTCATTGTTACAATAAGTTGTTAAGGTTATGTTAAAGAGCAGTTTGAAAAAGCATCCAATGCTAAATAGTGATGTGATGTGTCTCCACACGTATGCCACCTGAATTAATTTATACATAAATATTTATTTGTATATCTGACCTGCTTTTACAAATTATGGTTGTTCACGCTCATGTTGTCTTCAGGGCAGATGTGCCCAAGCTTCACCGTGACATCCTTACACCAGTAAACACCAGTATTATGACGATTCAACATGAGCACATCCTGTTATCTCGGGCATCGTCCTAGCTTTTATATCCACCTCAGTTGATGGAATCTGTTGACTTTAAAGTGTACTGCGGATATAGCTGTTACTGTTTGTGAACACAGCATTCAAACTCAGATGCAGCTTCAATCGGCTGGGGAGACACAAGCACAACACGGGCTGTGTTGCTCGAACAAGATCTCCAAAAGGGACAAGAAAGTATTGAAACCTCTGACTGTTTCACAGCAGTTTCACATAATAAGAAACACCTGAAAGCCAGCATACATGTGTAAGATGAAAAGATTTGAAGTGAATGGAGGAAATTTATAGACTGCCTCCACGCAGACAAGAGACAACTGCAGTGGTGATGTTAACAAGGATTATTGTGGGTAACAAAATGTTCATTTTGGACTGATTCACAGCAGTTATTTTCTAAGGCGCCAGGAAAAACATGTACAACCTGTAGAAGGTGTGTAACGTGAACAATTTGAGTTGCACAGCTGGAGCTAGTTTCACTGTCTGTTTAGATTCAATGTGGCAGTTCCAACAGCTGAACACTTCAGCACACTCAATCTGCCTAATCTACCCTTTACTTTAAACTTTAGAGGAAATACCAAAGGTCCTGGGTGCTGTTGGCTGAGATATATCTTTTGTTACTACAAATGAAAAATGTAGTTAACTAATTTAAACATTTTCTGGCATTCATATCTAAATATCCCTTAAAAAATTCACCTGAGAAAAAAATGTTAGCATTCCATAGCTGTAATGGTGATTAGGTGACAGAAGTCACTGGAGTAGGTAGTTACATGTCAACATCTGCAGATTCCTTTAGTGATTCTCCAGACTGAAAGCACTCTGCAGATAACACATTACGTAGTGGTAAGTCCTTCACACAACTCTGCTTAAAAATAGAAAAGCTACTGTATATTTTCTATGAAGCGACATTTCAAAGGTTTGAATCAATGGATGGTAAGCCAGCTGCTGTCAACACATATGCACATCACATTCCCTTAAACTCTGCTCCTTTTCAACAAAAACACACACGCACAAAAAACCACAACACATAAAGTATACCGAACAGCACCTCTTCCTTCACAATGCAGTTTTCTCTATTTTACTGTTATTCCAGTCTCTTCTGCAGCCAATAAATAGATTTCTGTGTTCAAACGTTTTTGCTGGCAGACCTGCATCAGTGCATCTATCCTCTGTTGCTCCATGCTGTTGTTGCAGTTTCTGGTCTCAGCATGGATTTCAGCTCGTCTTTGACATAACTGCACGGGTGATGGAACAAGATATCTCTAAGACTTAACCATTGTTCATGCCAGTGAATCAGTGTATCCAACACAAATGTATAAAAAGGAAAGAAAATTGCTACCAAATGCTATCAGAGCAGGAGTGTCCCTCTCTACCTCAAATAATCTCGGGAGACTCATCTCTTTGGAGAACATCCCTCTCCTAACACCTTAAACTCCCTAAAACACCTCACTCATATTGACTCTGGACTTCTGGACTATTTCACTTGTGCAGCAAAGAACACATGAATGAGCCTTTCAGTTCTTCTTCTGGGAATGAATAAACATCGGATGAGATCTTTAACAAACCACTTTGCATTTAAGCATAAAATTATTCTATTAGACTGCTCTTACTCTGCGGACAGCAGGCCAGAGAACACAGCCTTTGATGGATGGTATTTATGTGAAGATGTACTCAATTTATGCATGTAATTTAAGTAGGAGTAATATGAGAAGAAGAAGATATCTGCACATCTCCACACACAGAGAGAAGGAAAGTGGAGAGACAGGGTACTGTGCTCTGCCTGCCACAAGCGGTCCTACTTCAAGCTGCTGTTGTCATGGTTACCCATCTCCACACATACTAGATCTGTACACATATTCACACCACAAGCACATATGGACAGAAACGCACTGTTTGAATGCAAAAACACAGAGAGGAAGCCAGTAAGAAAAACAGAGATGGAGTGAAACTGTAATTGAGGAAAAAGAGGGTGATGCAAGAAAAAAAGACAAACTGCCTGGGCCAACCCACAAGCTCATCCATCTCACCATTCTGCCATCCAGATATCCTCCCATCAGTCTCTGAGACAGTACGGACAGAGAAAACAAAGACACACACAATCAGCCCTCGTTTATTTAAAGAAGCAAAAGGGAACCTTGAGCGGTGACTGCAGAGATGCAGAAAGACATTCAGTAGAGATGGATTATGTCACAGACAGGGTGGGGTATGTGGGTGTGTGGGTGTTTTGGGCAAGGGGGGAGCTCCAGTTCATGATGAATGCAAATGTAAAACAAAAAATGGGAACACCATCCATTTAGTCACACATCCACGTGCGTGCACACACATGGACACACACACTCAATGACACACACACTCAATGACACCCTTTTAAAGGTAAAATCAAAGCAACACCTCGGCAACCGAAAGTCACAGTTTCTCTCCCAGCATGCAGTTGGGCAGAACACCATTACTGTGGGGAAAAACAAACAAACAAAACAAGACACTGACTAAGGACTGAGGGCAAATGTCTTACCTGAGGAGATGAGATGGAGGAGTACAGCGAGTGCACATGAAAGAAAGAACAGACAGAGCACGAGTTAGGAAGTGAGTTGTCTGGGTGAGACTTCAAACACCTGCATAAATCTTTCCTGGACTGGGTCTACTCCTTGAAGAAAATTTAAATATCTGCAGTCACATTTGGCTCAGTTTGATGCAATCACAGCACGAGAAAGAATCGGTTATTAAACATTTAAGGGTGCTATGTGCACTGAATGACAAGTATTATTAGTGTCAGGGTGCATATGAGTGCTGAACTTCCAAAGGTGCTAACCACACCTTTGATTTCTCCCGGTTAGCACTGTAGCCTGCTATGACCCCCCCTATGCTTGACTGTCCTGAAGACAAAAGTTCACTGCAGCGGATTCATTTGCAGCACTATTTGCTTGTTCAGGATGCTCAGGAGTTCTGTGTATCAGGCTTTGTCACAAACAAAAGCATGACCGGCTAATGAGGACAATGCTCAGATAGTCAGATCAATTCAACCATGGAATAAATAAAAAAAAGACTATAAAGAGGCATAAAACATCCATAAGACACACCTAACACCAACATGTTTTGTATCCTCCCGGGGCCCTTAACATACCCCACACGTGTTGTCGGATGCTGTTCCCTCTAGGCTCTGTCCCTGAGCCCTTGAAGCCACTGTCATGTGTACCGTGAGTGTAATATTCTTCTGATTTCAACCAACAACCTGTCAACGGCTCAAGCAGATAAGCAGTGGACTAGTGTCACCCTCTTGTGGTCACCAACTAAAATAACTGCCACTCACTAATAAATCATTCAGCAAATCAGTGAGAGTTCACAGTTCTTACAGTCTTACAGCTTTTTGCGTCAACTTATCATTCATGTTCACCAAAGGCCAGGATTAAATCTCAGATGTCACTTTTTTAACATGGGACCCCAGAGACTCTCTTTGAATCTTTCTGTAGTCTTTGGTAAAAGAAACTATGATACTGTTGTTGGTTTCTTTCACTAAACAATGATTTGAGTGTGTGTGCGTGGATAGTTCAGTTCTGAATTATAAAGCATTTACTTTCCATGCCAACTTTTGCACTATAGGTGGAGCCGCATCCAAATATAGCGTGTTTTTAGAAATATTAATTTGATACTAATGTTTTCTAAAGGATTTGTTATAGGAAAGAAGAAGGAAAGGCATGTCGTCTGTGTGCAGTTGGTAAGGTTCTGCTCAATACCAGGGGGGGGGGGGGGGGGGGGGGGTTGAATTGATTGGCTATGGTTTATCTCATAATCAGTTAACATATGCCCAAGTCGATTAGACCTGCACCTTTGTCCTGCTCCTGCCAACCAGTCTGACACACAACATAAGAAAACCATTACAAGATGGTGGTGAAAAGATGAGGAATAAATGAGAAGATGAGTAGATAATCAACAACATTGTTTGGGTGCATTAGTACAGCGTTGAGAACCTCCATTTCATATCATTTTGGTTCAAGAATTCTTTTTTTGTGTCATGTAGACATGCTTCGTGACATGGTAAGACCGTTTGGCTTGCTTGGTGTTTGGTGCAATCATTCAAGGCAGCTAACAGCTAGGGAATTATGAGACATGAAATAAATGTCTCTCTGTTCTTTGTTTTACTAGCTTATAAAACCACAAGCCACAGAAAAAAAAGAGAAAAAACATTCGATTTAAAGAGTGGGCTGTCCTGGAACTAATTCCCAGAACAACCCTGCTGGTGTGCTCACTGTTGTGTGCAGCCCAGCCTCCCCAGAAATGGTAAAATTTTAATGTCAAATACAAAGCAGTTTCCCAATCAATGCTTCAGAATCTGATTCGCATCACGTTAGACGACAGAAACCTTGGCAAAAGATCAGAAAGCTTGTGTCTGTGACAATGTCTTCAATAAGGGCAAGGACATGAATAAGAACACTACAGACATGGACATTCAAGACCACTGGGTGAAGAACTTATCAGATAGGGAACTCACCCAACCAGAAAAGGATGTGTTAGCTAAAGGACTCAATTTGGCCATTTCTCCACAACAATTGCCATCGGAGGGCCTCATTACAGCTACAGAATCTGCAATAAGGAATAACAACATCTCTGAGGCAGAAGCAAAACAGCTACGTATGAAGGTAACAGCAGCCCACTCCAGCGCTAAAACTCATCCCTCCAGCCTGACACCACAGGAAAAGAAGGCAGTGACATCCCTCAGCAGAGACCAAAACATCACCATTTTGCCAGCAGAAAAGGGAAGATGCACCGTGGTTCTCGACAGAGCCGATTATCACAGAAACTGCTGAGTGATAACACCACCTACGAGGCCCTGAAGAGGGACCCCACAAACAACTATAAGAAGAACGTCACAGATTTTGCCCTTATTCAAGCTCTCATGGTTACCATGACCTGGATGACTTCATCAATGTCTAAGACTGAAAAAATAGATCTGCCTCCTAATTAAACATTTTGGGTTTGGTTTATAGAAAAATAACTATGTATAAAACATAAAAATATAAAAATCTGAAGTGTAGAAAGAATCAAAACAGCTACTTGAAAAAGGTATACAAGGGGAAAAAAAGACTTTGCACTCTGCACACACTTTGCTGCAATGTCTCTGTTATTTTAATTTAATTCAGACCCAGAGAAACTGTGTTAACCTGTGAAAAAAGATAAAATATGTCTAAAAAATGTGATACCACTGATGCTAGAAACTGCATAAAACATCTCTAGCTCCTATTCCAAAAGCACCAACTTCTCTCTCAGTCCCTTAATAACTTGTTACAGTCATGTGATCTAGACTCCCTCTGATCAGTGTGCCGGTGGTTTTTCTAATTAAACAGATAACAGGCACGTAGAAACACACTTTAGTTCAATTGCTTTTGAAGTATACCTTTCCAGTCAGACTATCCTGTTTAAATGTGGTAACTTCTGGCATCAAAAAGACCAAAATGATAGCAACTTAAATCCAAACTTTCTAACTTCAAAAAAACAGTTTCTAGACTGATGAGTGAGACGATTGTGGACATGAGTCCTAGATCACCTCTGAATGTGGTTGGATCTCAATGAGTTCTGAGTGAGTTTACACACGTATTTAGTGCTGTGTGCCTGTAATTGGATCTCAAGGGGCACAGCAGGTGGAAACAGTTAAACTGGGAGCTACAGGCACTCCTGTTCTCAGGTTTGGTGTCTTTAGTTTGCAGGGTTTTAGTTTAGCAGCCTACAGCTCGGCTGATTTTATTTTAGAATTGGTTTCCATCTCCTGTATTGTTGTTTATCTTTGTAAAAAAAAAAAATTGCATTAAACTTTCTTTTGAACTTTATATGTTATCAGTCATTTGAGCTTTGGTTAAACTACAAAGATAGAAAAAAAATCAGATTTGGTCAAGAACTTTGTATCTGTAACTGCATCTTAATGCAAGCCATCTTGAGATAATGAGAACCAGAGTGATTAAGGTCATTAGAGCTGGAAACTGTGACGACTGAAGCTATGCACAGTGCCATCTCTCTGCCCACTGCAAAGCTTCCCAGGCTTCAGCACGCTGGGGACAACAACTTCCTTCCTTTTCCTCCAAGCCTTAAGAATCAAACAGCAGTGCCAGCAGCAAAGGACAGAAAGAAAGACCCTCAACAGAGATTACAAGAAAGTAAGCACAGATCAGAAAGAACGACTCAAGAGGAGGTGCGGGCAAAAACCAGGGATCAACATGGTTGCTGGAAGGGAGGATAGGGGGTGGTGTGAGGAGGAGACAGAGGGTGGGCCAGCCCCTCTCTTCTTCGGAGTGTCTGATGTGCTGCAGCCAAGCGTGCAGCCTTCATTACGAGTCCGTAATTAAAAGTAGACTAGAGTGGAAAAGTGCTTAATACCGCTGGCTGCTTCCCAGGAGAGCTGTGGGATCAAAGCCCGCCCTGATCTGCTGCACTCACACACCAAGCACCGACAGCACCCAGAGCAGCCTGCCACTCCACCCACGCTTCCTCCTGATGACTGCGATTAGTGGGAGGAGGAGGCTGGGAGGAGTTGAGAGGAGGGGGAGACACAGGAAGAAACCAAGAGAGATAAGAGAGTGTGAGGCAGGACATGTCTCAGAGATGTTTCTGCTGGAAGTCTCCCTACACACCACACAAACTCTTTCGTCAGCAACTATATAATGAGTTCACAGCTCCACAGTAAAGCATTACAGTTCATGTGATTTCGACTTGTAGGACATAAAGAGATGTGATTCTTCAGACCTGTGTGCTGTGTCATAGATGATTTTATGTGTGACAAGCTTTACCCCTGAAAAACGAATAGGCAGTGAGTTATTTCAGCTCGACACAATTTAAACTAATGGGTTACAAAATTGAGTTATCAATCATTTTAGTTTTATTGTGCTGGTGAGTATGAGTATGTGTCAGGAGAGGCACCAGCAACATATTCTAGCCCCCAGGATGCCTCGGGTGCCCAGAAGCAAAACAGTGACCGAACAGACACGTCACACTGAAGAAGTGGTGGGTTCATCATGACAAGTCATCCCTTTCTCATTAGACATTACAGTCTGCTGTGTCATGTGTGCAACTGCTTCACGAGAGCCGTCCAGTGATGCTGAACTTTCCAACCATGGAACAACAACACCTCATTTACATCTGGTACTAAAATGTGGTTTATCTCAAACTTTAATTCTCTGTTACGTGAATATTTTATCTGAATGGATCATACTGGATTTCCACTTGTCCTTGGTTAAGATATGGGAAAGCATCATTGCCTGCCTGCCTTAAGACAGAATATCTCACTATGTCTCTATTTTCTCATTGCATCTACAAACAACAATAAATGAGTCATAACTTGCTCAAAAATTCAATCTGAAGACAAAACCTTGGATCACAATTCACACCGTCATTGTTCACTACACCATCTGCTGAGTTACTACAACAGTGTAATCAAAACCATTACCACTGTACTGGCTAATTCCTAACTACAACCTGTACTCTTAGTAAACACTACCAGCAACAAATTGGCTCTCTGTGTACAAGAAAGCCTTCAGCAATAAATCCTCATCTTAGCTGCACTGTCTGCAGCATAACACAGTTATGGAGACAAATGACTGTGCTTCAGCTGGTAAAAAGAGTGCTTGAGATTTTGACATGGACGTGTAGAAAATGGCTCTGGTGTCATTCTCATTCAAAATGACAAGACCTTAAATATTTTTGTGCAGAGTAGTCTTTGTCCTAAAGGCAGCCAGAGGTGGAAGAGCTGCTAATGGGACAACTTGCTCCAAATACTCATCAACACCCAAATCAGCAGAGCCACTCCATTACACACCCACCGCTCTTCAACACAGAGGCGCTTTCTTCAACTTCTACTAATTTATGCTAAAAAATGACATAATTTTAGTAAAGTTTCAATTTTACAGGCACCAGCACTGTGGCATATCAATCATAGCTCGCACAAGATTTTAGCTGGTAATTTTGCTGCAGACAAGTTCAAGACAGTCTGCAAAAAGTCAGCTGAGACATTTGCATGGAAACATGTTATATGTATTAGTACGTAGTTGCTTAAAAGGTGTTAAAAGGCCCAGAACTGTCTTTTACTGAATTGTGCTGTTCGGGACTTTTATGGCAGGTCTTGACTCACAAATCCACGACACAGTGACATTGCATAAATAAAGTGAGCGAAAGTGATCCCCCCTAAACACTCAAACATAATAAACCTTTAGGCCTACTAGATGCATTGGTCTCAGACTAGCAACTGGCTAGCTAACTGCTCTTCCTTCATCTTGGACATGCATCTTCCCTGAATGTGTCAATTTCAAGGATTTGGGCTGTCTTCTTAAAATGAAGAGGAACTCTGCTAACACTTCAGCAGAGCCAGCAGCTCATCAAAGAGTTTCATGGCTCACCTACATTCTTTTCAGGAGTAAGTGCTGTCAGTCAAGGGTCACTGGACTGCTCTTTAACAAAGGCAAGATGAGTAAAGAGTTGAGCATTATCACAAACACCTGCGTCATTCATCACCTGGCACTTCTACAAACTTCTACTGGAGAGAGCTCTTTACTCTGAGATACATCAACAGATACTGCACCAACCGAATGGAATCTCTCCTTCCCTCACTGGTGTGCTCACATCAGTGCTGTGTCTCCAGATGTTGAATCCATGCAGGACAAATACAACATAAAAATGTAAATTTCACAATCTTACAATGTGGCAATGTTGGTAACTTAGTCGACAGTTGGAAGGTGATTAGTAATATCTGCAGTGTGTGTTTGTGATTTCCATCTCACGTCTCTAATGTTATTCTGCTGCAGCTCGCTTTCTAGCTTTTTTCTGTACACCTCCTTGCTCTCTGTTAGCTTATTCTTCAGATGTTTGTGAATGGTCCTCAATAATACCCTTTCTCCCTCCTTGAAGGATTTCTTTTTTATGTTCAGCTGCTAACCCTTTAGGTCACTGGTGAAGTAAACCTGAATATAAATAGATTAAATTCTACTTCATTCATGTGTTGAACTATTCAGAGACATTAAATGGTCTCTTTTTTAAAGATGTTGCTTACTATTAAAGTGTATCAAAGCCTATTCTATAATACTGGCATAAAATAACCAGAAAATGAATGAATGGGTGGATTGATGGAGATGAAATATGATGTGATACCGCTACACTTCACCCAAGGGCATCTGGTGGCCATCATGCAACCATCTTGCAATTCCCAAGAAAAAATCTTCTGTTTAGCTGCAGTTAATACTTCATGTGCCACCAGCTGAGCTGTCAGGCGCACTGACTCTGAAATAAAATCAGGAAAAATAACACAGAACTCTACTCTACTGTATTATTACATCTAATAATGGATTATAATATGTGACTTCCCTTAGGCTAATGGCTGTGTTTTCTACCTTCCTCCTTTCATAAACACTAATAATATTCATTAATGTAAAAACTGGAATGCAATCATATTCCCATAATGAGACTTAAATTTTTATAAGAGGGGATTTGTGCCAAAAAATGTAAATTGTAACTAAATAAATACAGTACAAACAAACACTCCCCTGTGCTTACAACCATTGGAGAATGGCAACATCTGATTTAGTGTGGCTCATTCGCTGAGTTAACAATAGCCTCAGGATCTGGAAACATTAACACACTCTATTACCATTTCCACACCAAAGGTAGAGATGTTTGTTTAAACATAAACAAGTAGATTGAATGCTTTGCAACTGACAGTGTTTCCCCCTCACTGTTCTGAGGAAAACAACTGGTCACCACCTCCCAGGGTACAAGCTTGCAACTGCAGCAAAATAAAGGCATGGCGTTACACTGTATCCTACAAGCTGTGTTGAACCCCAATTTCTGATAATCACAACTGAGATAATTACACTGGTTTATCTCGAGCTAGGACATTAACCCTTCACAGTGGGTAAGAGCTGTTGCTGCCAGTTTCAGAGCCACCACATGAGATGTTAGAATCAGTAAAAGTGTGTTTCTGACAGACAAAATGGAGCTGTGTTCACTTTTGGTGCCCTGACCGCAGGATCCTCAGGGGAAAGGAAGATGTACACCGAGATGTTGTGTTCCCACTGATGCTGAGCCACGTCAGAGCCGATAACAACTCGCATCTATTGCAGAATCACTTTCGCTTTCAACTCAAGAGCCAGATGTTAGTGAGGTTATGTTTGCAGATTGTGTTTGGCACTTGATCATTTACTCTAAGAAAGGATGAGAGGGAGGATTAGAGCTTTAAGGGAATTTTAAATTCAACTGCAGAAGTCAAAGGAAGAGAATAGACCGAGGTTGAGGGTTAGAAAGAAAAAAGCGAAAGAAAGAAAAACAGACAGTAGAACGGAGAACTTTGTGTGTTTATTTGATGGAAGTAAAAATGATGACGTCCATAATGAAACACACACAGGCAAACTAAAACACTTACAAATGCCAGACCTCACTAATGCTCAATATTTCAGTGGGGTTTTGATGAAAATGTAGGTGGGAAAATGTCACACAAAGAAGAGCTGACAATGGCTCAGAACAATAAAGATGTAGCCCTCACAATGCTTTTTGCACACTTTTTGACATTTACAAGTGTGACATTGATAAAAGCACTTTAAAGTAACAGTGAGACCAACTGAACAAACACTCATTACATCCAGTGTGTTAAGGTTCAAACCTGCCATCAGAGTCTCTTGCAGCAGCCTTTCTTCTCTTCCTTTCAACTTCACTCACAATTCAACACAACAGTTAACTGACCAGAGCTGTGTATGGGCCTGATGCATGGTTTTCACCCTGAAATTAAGTGCATCACCAAAACTGTTTGTTGTTTGTTTCGTACATATTAAAGTGTTTATATACCACACAAGACAGCTTTACATAGAATCATCAGGGTCAAAGTTTCAAAGTAAGTCCCTCTTGCTTTCTTTCCACTGTCTCTGCCAAGCATGCTGCAGCTGCATTCCTACAGCACCCTCACAGCAGGTGGTAGAAGCCTGACCTGCATGGGTGTGGGCTTTCCTTAGAGCAGTACCAAACGATGATGGTCTGCAATCTCAACTATGCTACAACACTGATGGAGAGTGACTGCTTTAACATGCACGGTCATGCAACACAGTGCAGGTATTAAACTGTATCCAACTGTATTAAAATGCAATATACAACATCAAAGTCTGTCTCGGTTCAGTGTGGCAGCAGCGTCAGTCACATCTCCTCTAACCACACAGCAGGCGACCACAGATAGAGGACCAGTGCACCTCATGATGGACCAAACGAGATTCATGAGGAAACGTATTGTACTGCATACTGACATGGAAATAAATCCACCTGTGCCTCTATGACTCAGTATCTACAGCACGGTTCAGAACTAGTTTTATAGAGTCCCACAGCCTTACTACAAAGTCAGCACTTTAAAGAAGGAAAGCTTATGTTTTTAGAATGCTAAAAATTTTTTGCAGATCATTTTTCTGACAGTATAACTTCACATCTCATGTGAAAATAATACATAAAAAATGAAAAATATGAACTTGTCTGAAAGGCCCATTTCTGTGCCTGACATTTGTTTTTCTATTGGGGCGGGGGCAAGATAAAGAAAACATGAATATGAAGATGAATGCTTAATTTGAACAAATACCGCAATACGGAGAGGATAGTTTTCAAAATATGTGCCATCCAAACTTTACACCCCAGATAGAAAAAACTGAAGGTCCTTTGATGTCTACTTTTGTGTCTAAATAACAATTCTTGTTGAATCACAAAGCTGACACTTCATTGAGTCAAATCAACTGTATGTATAAAGCACATTTTAAACAGCTAACCAAAGGGCTGAACACATAATAGAAATCTGAAACACATGAGCAAAGACGGATGAAAAACACGTAAAAACAGAAAGAGAAAAAACAAACAAAACAAATGTCACAAATATTAAGATGCCTGTTAAAAAGTTCTGTAATTTGGCCAACATGCACACTTTGAAGTTTGAGTTGGCGCTTACCCCCCCCCCCATTTTTTTCTGGGTTTAACATGAATGTCTAAACTAATTATTATCATTAATCTATAAATGCTATGACTTTATAAAACTGTGGGATGTGTTCCAGTTACAAAGTAACATTTTACTCCCTCAGTAGACAGAATTTATAACAGTAACTGGTATGGCTACTAGTTGATACACTCCAACACACAGCTTTAAAAAGAAGTTTAGTTCTGCAACTCAAGAGACTGAGAGGTGAAACTATGGGCTAATTTAACCCACTGAAGACATGCTGAAGGGTTAAAGCTCCATCCTTCCTCTCCTCTGGGAACCGTGTTTGTGTGTGTGTGCGTGTGCATGTCATACATGCCTAACATTCATCACCACAGCAGCAGCTTCCAGTTTTAACCCATACTGACAGGTCCTATTTGCAGAGCAGCATGACCCATTTTTTCTAGAAAGATGTGCCGAGTTATCCAGGAAAGGACAGGTTTCAAGTGAACTGAGAAGACTGACGGAGGAGGAGGCAGAGGAGGGGAGAAGTGTATAATAAAGACATAGATCATAGACAGATATTTCATGATTTCAACTATGATTTTAATAAAAGATGAAAAACACTGAGACACACTAATTAGCCTGCAGACTACAGGTCATATTGACTTCTGCTTGCATCAGGCATCAACGTGTTCAGGGAGCTGTGGAGGACAGGGGAGAATTTTTCTACTTGTGTTCATATAATTGGACTATAAAAGGAAGATGTTACCAGAACATATTGACTGTCAGAACATGTTTTCAACGTTTCAAATAAATTATTTGCTCATTGCTGTTATTCCAACGTGCCATCTCTCTTAGAGTGCTGTCCATGGTCCTGAAGACGGAAGTCTAATGACACTGATGTGACAGTAGTTGTTGTTATTCAGAGCCAAACAGCTCGGATAATATATTTTCATTCACTTACTAGGAAACAAGGTCACCATTTTGAACAAGAAACAAGTACAGCATGTGCTGACAGTTGTTCAGAGGAGACTCACAGTGAAAAGATAATGGCACACTGGGTGTTCTGCCTCTAACATGAAACAGTCTGTTCGGGATTTCAGTCTGGGTTTACTTCATGTTAGAACAAGTCAAGCTAGGATGTCTGAGTCTGAGAGAACAGCTGTTGGTTCCCATGGGATAAATTTAATCTTATTTAAGAAGATCACTTTTCCTAATGCCTTTGTTGAAGATGCCTTAAGTGAATGGTTACAAATGGTGAATGACGTGCAAGATATCACAACAGTCCTGCTGTATAAGCTGTGGCTGTGGAGTGTAGATTTGGGATCTGAATACATGAAGCCCTGTAAGGTTGGCTTAAAAACACTGAATCTTTTCAATCTGGATTTACTGAAAAGGATGTTAACACCGAAAAACAGCAGAAACTCCATCTGTGATTATGATTTAGCTACATATACGAGTACTGTTTCAGTAGGTAAAATCATGGAAAACAGACAGAAGCCTAAAAGAACACAGCTACATGTGTCACATATGACTCCCTGTCACATGGCATGATCGATTTTTAAGCTTTCTGACTACCTCTGCTTTGGTGTGAACACTGTGCAATTCAGTCCAGCTACTTTACCTGCTGTTTCCAAATGTCTGGGAACAGACTGCAGCCTCTTCACCCCTACTGTTTAAACTGTTGTGTGTGTGTTGCAGGCACAGCAAAAAAGGACAGCATCTACACATTGCCTGCATTTTTCTTCTGGCCTCTGCTAAAAAAAAATAGATGTTTCTGGTTCTGATCCAGTTGTTTGTACAGATGTCACTTGAATAGAGCAGGGTGTTTGCTCATTTATTAGACCATCACATTTAACTGTGATACCTGAGGGTGCTCTGATCAAACCAGCGCCAACTGTTATCTGCCATTATGCCTTCTAAAATAAACAGATGGCTGGTGATGACTGAGAATGCTGATCAGGAGAGCCGATCACATACTTTAAAGAAAGGAGAGCAGAACTGCATCACCTCATCCTCTCAGGTTATTTGAGTTTGTGGACACTTCATATCTGTATCATATCATGCATGACAATAAATCATAAATCTGTATGTATGAGAGAGAGAGATGTTTGTCCTCATACAAATGAAAAGACAGACTTAAATAGGAGAATGGTACAAAACAACAGCAACTGTGTTTCTTTGTGAATGAAAAAATGTCTCAGAGCACAGCAGCCTGCGTCCCATACATACTGTTTGCATATTTAATAGATTAGAGGGACTGAAAGAGACTTGGGAGGCAGCAAGGCTCAGTGAGGCACTCTTATCATGGAGGAGCTAAATGTGGTCAGCCTGTGCCACCACTGGATGCTGACTGACAGCAGACTTGTTTGATACAAACGTTTTAGATCCATCAGAAAATCTAACAACAATACTCCTGCAGTCTGTTCACAGATATCTGATATTATCTGAGCTGAAATTATTACATATGGATGTGTGTGTGTGTGTGTACTTGCCCTACACCCTTGTTTACTTGTGGCAAAAGGACCAACTTTGCAGAGGGGAGGGCGGCATGCTTTGCTTCTCCTGCACTCTTTTGTTGTTTTTCACTTTAGCGCAGAGGCTGCCAGATGCACAATAAACAGCAGACACACTCTGGAACGGTAGCTTCTTCTCTGCTTATCTTTTAGACTTTGCTTTTAGCTTTGCTAGATATGTCTGAAAGATCACATGGTGTTTAACAAGATAGGAACAAAAGGAAGATGGAACAATTGGCAGTCGACTATTGGTCCATGTTAAGGTTTATTAAAACAGTGAAAAACATTGATTATCATCATCAGTCATGATTATAACAGGTAAGCTGCATTTCTAATGTCTCTAACTTGTTACCTGCAAATTGAAACTACGGTGAAAGCTATATTGTTGCTAATATGGGGTCAATATGATGACTCACAAATGTTTTTACTGTGGATTTTTCTGATAGATGCTTCCCTGACATTTACCTCACACATGAAAAATTGGCATCACACTGAAACTCTAGATGCCTCTCGGCTGCGGTGCTGCTCATGCAGCTGGTGTGGATGATGATCTGATCTGCTGAAATGAAAATTGGCCCACCAACATCCAACCCTTTCACCATTACCGCCTTCCTTATGGAGATGCTGTGTAGATACTAAAGAAATACACTTTACTTATAAAAACTTACTGTATGTTAAAGATCTTCTTCTTATAATCCCCTCAAAATCACTGATGCTTCTGCTGCTCTTAGGTAAAAGCTTCACACAAGAAAGTGTGATAACTGATCAGTTGAAGTATTAAATTATTAAATATGGATGGAGTTCATTTTGCAGTTAATTCATGTTTAAAACTAGCTTCACACATATGGAAATGCATTTCTCTGCCTCAACTAATTGTACTTCAGCTCTCAGTATGACTCTGCAGAACACTAGTTACTCAGACTGACACCTCTGAATATGTGCCTTTGGAGAAACTGCATTGACTGACTGGCTTGCGAGCATCATCTCTGTGTGTGAATCTGAGCAGGCATGAAATACAACTGGCTGGCAGAGCACCTTTAAGACATTTCAATTATGAAACTGTTTGCCAGCCTTCTCTCACAGAGTCTCACACATAAATACAAACACACACACTCTCACACCACAATCATCTGATACTCAACTACTAAATCTTGGCAGAGGCCTGGCCACTGATCTGCTGCTGACGTCAAACAGTCAGGGAGCGAATGACAAAATGCTCTGACAGCTGCCATTGCACACAGCCATTTTACCCTCCACAATCCAACAGTCAAAGTAGACAGACAGAAAGAAAGCAACAGGATACTGGCAGGTAACATCTGTAAGCGAAGCCCGTGAACCATAATATGAGAATAGAATGAACTGTCATTTCAAGTGAACTATAAGAAAGTAGCAAATGAAGATGACGTTGTTTTGGGGATAAAGTGATATCAGAGATTTGGTGAAGACCAACACCTCTGCAATCGCAGTCGCAGGTCGCAGAACCAAATCTTATGTGCTGGCAAACTGAATAGCAGTACGAGTAGCTGTATCAGCAATACCAACAGCATTAAGAGCTTTCATACTGCTAGCCAAAACAAGCAAACATTAGCATGTGCTAATGCTGTGTGGAGTGAGTGCTGCTCAAACAGAAAATGCTGTTAAATTCTACAAAACACATTTCAGGGTCACTTTAGTTATTGATATGCAATGAACAACTAATACTATGAATCTGAATTTTGTGAACAAATTCAGATGTCTGATTATCTCTTGCTCTGTTAGCATTCTGGCTACGGTATGTACACACACCAAGTATACTGCCTTCAAACCGCCCTAAAAGCATACAAGTATCAAGACCTTTTTTAGGATTTTGACATTGGTTCTGAAGTATGGTTTTTCCTGACATCTGTTATTACTTTTATGTCTTAATAGTTTGTTTTAAAAAATAGCTAAAATATTTAGAGAAATGTTGAATATATAAAAAAAAAATACTCCGACCTGACTTAACAGTCTCTACCACCCATTCTTTGAATATCAAGGATTACTAAAGGTCTATTATCTAAGTTATCAGAGAGGAGGACTCCACACTGGTATCACTACAGTAAAGTTAAATGTTATGCTTCCACTGTGATTTCCTCTTTTTCTTTTTGTTGGTAAAACTTGAATAAGAACCTACATAGCAGATGGAGCTCATACAAGAAGTGTGTCAGGCATACAGGCATAATGTTAGGACGGGATGAGGGTGCTGAGTCAAAGGTAGCAATGCTAGGTGTCACTTAATTTAATTGATATAGTCATTGTACACTGGTCTTGTGAGACAAACATATCCTTTACCATTTTAGCCATTTCTAGCTCTACTGTTTCAGCTCCCTGGGCAACAAGGGGTTTGATTGGCTAAACTGCTGCATGTGTCATAGAGAGTTTGATGCTGAACTCAGAGATGGCGTCCACTCCTGCAAGAGCCAAAAGGTTGTCAAGTTCTTGATTTTACCTCCATGTTGTGTCGCCAATATGCTCATGAATGTTGAATGAAATCATTAGCCCCACATATTTAATGTTGGCTGCCCTAAAGACGTTACGCTGGAAAACCACCATGGAAACAAAACCCCAATTCAAGAAAAATGAGACTGTTATGAATTACAATTTCAGAATGGAGAGAAAAAACTGACCTTGTTTTCAAGTGAATGTGTCCTGAATGTGTTCAATCTTTTTATGTGTAACTGGTAAACTGGTGAGGGGTGGTGGTGTGTGTGTGTGTGTTGGGACGGGTTTGTTTGTGCTGTGAGGGGATGTGTTTTTTATTGCAGTTCAGAAAATGGCAATTTAGCAGTGTTTCACTGCCAGTGTTAGAAAAGTACTTTTAATATCTTTACAGTTTATGTGATAAAACTTTTCAGCTTCTTTCTGTTTACATCTAGACATAGTATGGGAGCCCTGTAGGACAAATTTATCTTTGTCTCATTTCTAGCTCTAGTGGCTCAGTTCATCAGGAATTGAAAATGATTTCTTTTGTTGTGATTACAAGCTACGAAACTTTACTATGTCCTGCCATCTTTCTCTTACTTTCATAATTCCACATCTTCGACTCGCTTTCTTTCTGTGTTCCTCTTTTTATGGCGCCTCTTGGAAACCAAAAGACAAACAGAGCATGATTTGAATCTGTGACAGGGAACAGCTTTCCCTTTACATCCCTGACAGCACAGATGTAGGAAAAGATATACACACACATTGTGACACGCACACACACACATACAGACATAGACACTCATTTCTTGGGGTCATGTGTGTATTACTCTGAAGAATGTGAGACCACTTGTAATGGAATGGCCACCAGCACGATACATGATACTCAAAAAAGCAGCAGCAGATGGAAAAGTCAATAATGATGTGTTTTTCTCTGCTGATAGAGTAATATCTGTGAGGTCACCAAGTCAGGCCTGTGTGCTAAATAAGAGGAAAACAGGAAGTGACAGACTGCCTGGCTCTGCCTCACTATTCAACAACACAGAAGAAGACTGTCCAGATATGAAGAGGCCAGCAATCCACAATGTCAAGCTATGTAATGACAAACACACAGAGACAAACATATGAAACATCAAACGCTCTCTTTGCTCCGTTACTCACAATCCAAGCATGCTGTCCTTATCATGTGTTCCCTAAGCTGCTTCTTACAGTTCTTGCCTATTTGAGTGATTCTTTTCAATTTAAGTCTCTAAATTCATCCATTTATTCTTTTTCCCATTTTTCTTTATCCAGCCCTCTCCCCAGTGGTACTCTTCAGCTCCTCCTGCGGGATTCCAAGTCAGAAGAGATATATAATCCCTCCAGCGTGTTCTAGGTCTGCCTGAATCCTCCTTCGAGTTCCATGTGCCCGGAAAACTCTCCAAATGGAGGCATCCTTATCAGATGCCCGAACCACCTCAGCTGACTCCTTTAAAGAGCAGCGGCTCTACTCTGAGCTCCCCTGGATGCTTAAGTTCCTCACATTATCTTTTTCTCAGCAGGTATCCCTGGCCTGATGTTATAGCGCTTCTTGTCCCCTCTTTTCTGTCCTCTCAACCACCAACCAGTTGAGGTAGATGACCGCCCTTCCTGGGTCTGGTTCTGCTGGAGGTTTCTTCCTGTTAAAAGGTTTTTTTTTCAACCATCGTCTCGTTCATGTTCATGACTGATTTGGATTTTAATTAATTTGATTCAATTGGACAATAACTGAACTACAATAAATCGTCTTGGAATTTATTCTAATTGCCTTGAGATTACTTTTGCTATGAATTGGAGCTATACTAATAAACTGAGGTAACAATTAATAAATAAAGTAACAAACAATTAATTGTACATTCTCAGATATGACAAAGAAATATTTATAATTATATTAGTTGATAGCACTGACAGAGGCAGGCAGGATGCAACAAGACCAAAAGATTCCAGAAGAGTGTGCCGGCTAATAGCCATAATCTGATGGGAAAAGCTCTTTCTAAACTGACCATTAACAGAGACTGTTTAAACAATCTCACCTGCACTGGAGGCCATGGACATCATACAAACATATTGATCTACTCGCAAGAAATGTGACTGGACTTAAGAGAACTAAACAATAACAGCAGCACAACAACAAAACAAAGTCACAATTTATCCCCCAGCGAGTACATCAGCTGATGTCCATGATGACCAACAGTAACAACAGAAGAAAGATATCGTTTATGGAAGACACGTTCTCTAAAATAAATAGCAGCATGTACTGAAGTGACCTACAGTTAGTTAGTTAGCTTCTGCAAATAGAAGGGAAGAACTTCATTAGAGTCATAAGGCTCTCCTCTAGGGCCATTTCTTTTAATCTTTATTATGGTACCTCGTATATTTTTATCACTATAAAGCTAACACAACACCAAATAATTTAAGGATGACCAATTCTACAGCTGCGTGACATCGTAATTCAATTTTCTTCCACTCTCTGTGAAAGCTCTGACCTTGGAAATTAGATACTGTTGCACAGTATGCACATGGGAAAGGTGTTATCAACCAAGAGAAGAACATCTAACTCCAGCAACAAATACAAACAGCAAACGGAACAGAATTATGCATTAAAAGCAAATATCTTACCTGGAGATGAGGTATGAAGTCGCACAGTAGATGGACATGGAATAGAGAGTCAAAACGAAAATCTGTTAGGCTTCAAGTTTAGCAAAAATATTTAACTAATCAAATGTAGAAAAAAATATGAATAATAATCTTGGTGGAATTTCAGCTACTTGGAACCTCTTCAACACTCAACAAGGGACGCCACAAGGTTCCATTCTGGATCATTAGAGCTCATGATCCTTAATAAGCACATTTACTATGTTAGACCCTACACATTTAACACCCAACAACTTGTGAAGGAGACACATCTTGTTTGCTTGATACTCCTGGATCAAGACATGATAAAGAGTTACAAACTTCCCTAAAAAATTTTTTGTAAATCACGCCTTCTTTAAATATATTATATGCAAAATGGACAAATGGGATGTTTACACTGAGCATTGAGAAATTCCAGTGATTGTGGGTGATTTCATAAATACTGAAATCAATCATTTTTCTCTAAGTGTGCTGTTGTACAGTATATATTCCCATATCATACAAGAGTGTATCAAACTATCAAAAGCATTTCATACAGGAAACAGCAGAGTAAATGAACAAACAACAACATATCTTGCCTCAAAATGTTGCACAAAAGCTCAATTTTCTAATGTCTGGCCTTGACACTAATGAAAAGCTGCACTGAAAAGAGTTTGACAGCTGTTAACTTCATCAAACCAAAAGAGACTGAGCACTACAAGTGAAACAAAGAGAAACTGATGCAAGGTGGCAAGCACGACAACATAGAGAGTGCACACTGCCTTTCTGCATCTGTAAATGAACAAGGACATCCAAAGCTGAAGTCATTTGGAAAACCCAGAACAGAGTGGCATGGTTGCCTTTGTTAATGTTTAATTTGATATGACATTTCCAAACACTGCCCACACACACACTCACGCAGCATCGGGAGCACTGCAGAGGCCAAGAAAATTACGCCGAGGACGTCTTAAGGCCATGCTGTAGAAAACTGTGCTGCCCTTCTATAACAGTGGAAAGCTGAAGGGAAACGTTGGAAGGAGTGAAAATAATGGGAGCAGAAAGGGGAGAAGGAGCTCTGGGCTATTCTACTAGTCAGCTTTAATCTTGGCCTAATATCACTGCAGAGCTACATGAAAGAGATGGTCACCTCTCCAGAAGAACTGTTGAATGAAAACCTCTGAGTCACTGACGCTGGAAGAAAGAATCCTTTACACTGCTGGAACATTCAGCCTGCGTAGGGTCACGTAACCACCAAGCTGAGCAAATCAGATAAGCCTCAGAAAGCCAAGCAGTTTTACCTTTAACAGTATGATGTGGCGAAAAAACATACAAATACAATTTTCCTTTGGTCATATCACATAAAGCAAAGGAATACAGAGAAAGGTCCGTCATGCAAGCTGCAGATACATCTTGGGAATTTTTAAGTTACTTTACTGGAGTCAGAAATTCCTTGTTAATTGCATGCAGTGCCCCTCTCTCCAAACAGCAGTACCCGGGTCAAGCATAAGCACTGCACTGAAAGAGACATACACTCAAACAAAGCTTATGAGTCAGTTATTAGATTAAATTGTCCTCATACGATTTTATATAGTTTTCTGCAAGCTACGTAGCCTGTTCTTAACTTTATTGTATACCAACTCTTAACTCTTACATTGATGATCCCTGTTCAGAATCAGTATGTACTCCATGGACAATATGTCATATTACACCAGGACCATTTGAAGAACTAAATTATAAAACCTTTCAAATCTACAAATAACAGAGGTGGAATTGTGGACTGTTAATCAAAGCTACATCTGCTTTATATTAAATTCCTCAAAGTAACCACCGGTTGCTTTGATGTCTTCAGTTTGGTTCAGCAAAAAACAAAACAACATCAAAACTAGAACAGGAAGGGATCCCTAAAGTTTAGACCAGTACATGTCACTTATAATACCATCACACTGTATGAAAGATCAAACTGGTTTATCAAATCCCCTTTGATAGAAAGCTGACAGTCCTCATAGGAAGCCATCAGAACACGCACCTCTGCACAATCACGACACACTCTCCCTGACCTCTGTCCTTCATAGCTCTGCAGCTAACATCCCTCACTGAATAGTAAAAAACAGGCACCACTTTCCTGCAGTCATGCTATTTGTTGCTGTTTATCAGATGGATTCAGACATAATGTAACAATCACAGACAGATTCTACACTTTGGGATTGGAATTATTACATGGTGGGCCATAAACATTATGCATAGAGCCAGAGATGATGATAGTGGAGAGTCTAACAATGAGTGATGCAGCGCAGTAATTTACCAATCTACCATTCATTCCACTCAAGTGCAGATGAAGCAGATTGTCCTCACATATTTCTGTTATGCGACTTTAAAAGCCTGACTAGCTGCAGGTTTTAAGATTATAATATCCATCTATTTTTACTCTGGACTCCTGAACATGGTTCATCTTTGAATTAACTTTCTGTCACGCTCCAAGCAAAACCCTTTTAATGGACCCATTTGAAACCTTAGTGTGCGCACATGTCACTTTTCTTAATTCCCTGGACCTAGGCTGCAGTAAAAGGATCAAAATATGAGACCGTTGAGCACACAGCAGAGGTAATATGCACGTGGCAGGAGGGTACACCCAGCTGAAGGCTGCTATTGATCTGACCAAAAATAACCCAGCACTGAGAAGCTGGCGGTGGCAAATAAAAGGGTGACTGTACATTCAACCCAGGTAATGAGTAGCTGAGGTCATTTCCCTGTTGTCTCAGCTGCGCATTAGCTTGAAGAAGCTAACAACTATCATCTCTAAGCTGCTGACCCACTGGATTGGACACTAGCATTTCTAATGTTGGCCACCATCACAATGAGGCTGACGACTGACTAAATCGTCCACTGCTTTGGTTACGAGAACGACGAACTGGATTAGCCGTTGAGTTAGCTTGTCCTCTTTTCTATTCAGCAGTAGCCACCTACTGTTGACTTGGTTGTTATCAATTGCTACAAGGTCTTTCTTGCAGAAGTCATATTTCATCTCAGTGAGATATTCAAATCAATGTGAAACTCAAATCACACATTTGTTACCTACAATAAAACAATGGTTTGATGTTGTTCTTTTTTTCAGTCTTTAAATCCCATTTTCAACTAGCTGCTGAGGATAAATGTGACCAGTATCAGAGAGGCCACTTATATAACATGACATCATGGCTTTTTTAGGCAGAAGATAGCTGGACTTGACGGAGGGGTGGAAACTGTGGGAAATTACACAGCTGTTATTCATTTGAGTAAGTAACTTGCCGCTGTTTACCATCATTCAAACCTTGAAGGGTTCTCGTATTAAAAGCTAGAGCTGAATCATAAAGTGTTTAAGTTGACAAAATGCAGACTATATTCTGGGAAAGATAAAACCAAACCTACATCCCACAATTTCAAACATTATTTCATATAATGTTAGTATTGTGTAGCTGCTGTTCTAAAGATTGAGAAATATTCAAACAAGAAGTTCTGATGTGTAAAATGAGGAAAAAGTATTTCAGATTCTGCTCGAACAAGGTCAGCAATCAAACCAAATCAGACTACTGCTGCTGACCGGGCTACATCCTCTCTACAAAAGGTCAGATTTCATAGTCTGTTATTTTCCACTGAAGCAGCATTGAAATGACACACATCTTACAAATGGACCTCAAGTTTCCAGCACAACATTGCTGACCAAGTGAAACTTCTGATTTGGGAACATGGATAAACTTTGCCACAGAACTAAGGGAAAGCGTTAGAATCCAGATTTATTCTAAACAAAGAGGGATCAAAAGAAGACTGAAGATTTCTGAGGATCTAGACATGGCCTGGCATCCAAGGCATGCTCAGACGGAGCAACAGTGTGCACACCATCACACACTCAATGCAGAGCTTTGCTCATTGAAAGATGGATGAGAAGGATGTGCCGTTTCCTTAAATATAAAGGCGCTAGTGCTGATGTCAGGACAATGTGACAAATTTTCTTTTTAGGCAGTTCTACACCTATGAATACATTTACGTAATATCATACTGCATCTCTTACACAATGAGTGAAGCAGCTTGAAAACAGTTCACTGTTTGTTTCAGTCTAAACCTTCTTAAGGATGTGCCACCTCAGTTTTCTCCATAGCCCTTCAGTTCTACAACACAAACTCTTCCCCATATGTTGCCATGACAATACTCATGTACACATGCACTTGCGGGTGTATATACAATCAACAGACTCTCTTCATTTCCAGTAGAGGAAGAGGCAGCGTAATCAAACAGCATTCAAAGCAAAGAGCTCTTTCCTGTAATTATCCCCTTGAATTCAAGCCAGAGGTCTGACATATCTACTCTGTGTGTGTCTGTTAGCCTGTGTAGGTGTGTGTATTTGAGGTAATGGGTGGGTAAGAGTGCATGACCGATTTCCCAAACAAAAGACCACCACAGAAGAAAATTCAAGTGCACATACATCCTATACCTGCACACAGATGACACAAAATCCAGAAAATCCAGAAGAAGACATTTTATCATTCTTCCTCTGACAAAAACAAATAATGCTCTTCTTCAGCCATGTGTTTGTGTGTATTCGTGTAGCCTCTACAGGATCTCTCTTTCTCCAGGGATGCTGACAAGATCTTAGAACCGATGAGCGTTGCTACCGCTGTGTTTATCTTAGTTGATACATGCACACACATACAGACACAGCACAATAACATGGTGCAGATCGCTGCTGGCCACACAAAAAAGAAGCTGATTTGTGACAGTTGTATTTAAGTTTGTGTAAATGACTCTGCCTCTAACTCACTGATGATTTAGTACTTTTGCTCCATTCACAACTGAATTAATCTCAAGACATTTTGAATTGGGTTATAACCCACACATACACGGTGAGAACATGCAAACTCCACACAGAAAGGCCCCAGCCAGGATTCAAACCAGGAACCCTCTTGTTGTGAGGCACCCCCGTGCAGCCCTCGTCCAATTCAAATAATACAAATCCATATAACTTTTGAGTAACTAGTTTAAGTAGAAGCTGAATAAGTGAGGCTATGTCACGCACTAATAGCAACAAAATGCAACAAAATCAGCTTTCTGATGTACAAGCGAGCCTCGGGAACAAACTAGTTCATGAGTATATTTCACAAGGTTTACTAGTGACCAGCATGGTGCCTGGCATGTTTACACAGGTGTAAAGATAAATAGTGACTGTTAAATGCCCAGTGAACTATTGAAGGTATCAAAATACCCACTACTTACAGGATATATTCACTTAACTCAGTAAGTAGTTAGAGTCAAAGTCTGCACTATTGAACTGCTTATTATTAGTTAACTTGTGAGGTCCAAAATATTCCCATATGCATATGCCACATACTCATATCTGACCATTTACAGGTGTAACCTCTTTTTTTCTTTTCTTAACAAAGGTGTAAAAGCAAATGCTGACTATTCAATTGTTCACTTTTGTGACGGGTGACAAATGGAGAGAGTCTGTTTTACTGTTTTTGGCAGCAGGGCAAAATGAATTAGAGAAAATCTGTCAGTATAAAAGTTATCATCAAGATGCTCAGATATACAAAAGCAAGGTTACAAGACGACTGTGACCATTTAAGGAATCACAGGGACAACCCACTGCACAATGTAAGCGAGTAAGTTTTTGACATAAACTGTTGGACAAGACCTGATGACAAGCATTGTATCTGTTCTGCCTCAACCCCAGCAGCTTGCTCGCATTCAAGTGTCCTGGTAGGAGTCTTCTCTCTTTCTATAAAAATAATGACTCACGAGTATTCTCACAAACAGGGTAAAACTCCTCGTTTTACAGTGGCTAGAACAATGTAAGCAGGACAGCGTAGTGTCCTCTGACTCTCCTGAAGTTGTGTGGAATGCTGCAAACGCTGTGAAAAGAGGTCAGTGGATATTGTTTATCTTTATCTAATTATTTTTAGATAATAGTGAACATCCTAAGAAGGACCTTGTAAATCTGAAACAGTCTCACAAACAAATGCCCTACTGAGGAAAGTTAAAAGTCAATAAATTGTTAATTAAAACATGTCACAGTGTCAATATAGGCTCCGTTCCAAAATGTTTCATTAACAGCCTGCATTGGAAAACCGCTCTGAACACGGTGCATGTGTGATCCAGGAAAAGACAGATCTCCCTTCAGTCTATGACAAAGACAAGGAACTGCTGAACTCACCATTCACACCAGAGGAGGTAACGAGTAATCATGTCACTTCTCTGTGGAAAAACTCCAGAACATGATGGATGTCATGAAGAATTTTTATCAGGTCTTATGACTTCAACCTGAAACTCTTTTTAAATACATTTCATATCCAGACTGTGTATCCTTTTGTCCAATCCCACTACTTCCAGTTAACCTCAAGACTATATCTAAATGAATAGAAAGCATATAAGAAAATCTACCACTCCAGTTGATCCCTGTCCGGCTCCATAAAAGCCAGATGCGTTCCTATTTAAATCTGGAGACTGCTTGACAGTTTATCACTCAATCCTGTACAACCAACCAGCATTGTATCTCCAACTCCTATAACCCTCTTCAATGTACACTACACTCTATTGCTAGATGAGATTAAAGACCTGTAACACGGCACTTTACTTCCAATCTCATTTCTCAGATGCATTAATGTAATTGAAATGAATGTGCTGACACATTTTTAGATTAATTTCCATTTGTTGGTGTTATACAGACATACCTCTTTTTAAACCTGTCAACAGACTGATAAGCTCTTTCGTTTGAAAGAACTCCACATCCAGAATATTTCCTAAAACTGGGGGACTGGAGCTCTGAGTTTTTCAGCTGTACTATTGGGCTGCTCAGATAAAGTCACCTGATCAGCCAAATACCCTGTTCTCCGGTACCTGGTTAGTTGTGTTCTGATTGCAAATATTAAAAGTTGTGACCATCAATATATACCCTTATTTATTTTTATAAATAATATGTGTAGAGCTTGCACAATTTGCAAAAAGAAAAAAAACTATCTACACATTGTGGAATAATTTCAAAATAATGGTACTCAATGCAAAAATAGTGAAGAATTTGAATATTCTAATATCATCAAAAGATTCTGAGAATCTGCAGACATCTCTGTGCAAAAGGGGCATAGCTGAACATCAGTACTGGCTGTCTGTGATCTTTGGAGCTTCAGGTAGCTCTGCATTAAATGCAGACATGATTCTGTTATGGCAATCACTGCCTGGGCTCAGGAACACTTCCAAAAATCATTGTCTGTGAACACAGTTCAACAAATGCAGGTTAAAGCTCTGTCGTGCAAGGAAGAAGCCATATGTGAACATGATCCAGAAACTCAGCTGTCTTTGGAGCAAAGCTCATTTAAAATGGATTGAAGCAAAGTGGAAATCTGTTCTGTGGTAAGATGAATCAAAAATGTTAATTCTTTTTGGAAAACATGGAGGCCACATCCTCCAGACTAAAGAGGAGAGGAACCATCCAGCTTGTCTTCAGTGCTCAGTTCAAAAGCATCTCTGATGGTATAGGGGTGCAATAGTGCCTGTGGAACTTGCTCACATGGAAACGAGCAATGTTGAAAAGTATGTACAGGTTTTAGAGGAACATATGCTTCCATCCAGACCACATCTTTTTCAGAGTCATTGCGTATCTCAACACAAAATACAATAAATAAAATTCAGCACTCGCTGGTAGAATTCTATAAGACAAGAATGGGACAACATTCCCCTCCCAAAGGTCCAGCAACTGGTCTCCTCAGTCACAGACATTAACAGACTGGTGTTAAAAGAAGAAAAGAAATGAAGAGGGGATGCTACACAGTGGAAAACATGGACCTGTCCCAACTTTCTTTTTTCAAAATGGTGCTGCCATCAAATTCAAGAGGAACTAGTATTCTTCATGAAACTGTAAAATGTCTAAATTACAACATTTGATGTATTTTCTATGTTCTACTGTGAATGAAATATCTGTTTGTGAGATTTATAAATTGATGCATTCTGATTTCATCTAGATTTTCACAACTTTTTAGAGATTATGTTTGTGAATAACAACTGCTTTGAATAATAGACAGGAATCGATAATAGTTTTCATTTCATTGTATATCACACTATTAACACCAATGTGTTTTCATATGAAACTGCAGTGAAATCCAATATAAATGTCCCACAATTCTTTACAATGTAAAAAAAACAGCTGGATAAGAAATAAGAACGTCTGTTTAATCAGAATTCATCTTTATGCATTTAATCTACACTGGATAAATGCAGGTACCAGAAGAGTCTGCATTCTATATCTTATATCATGATGATTATCAACCCTGTGTGATGTGCATGTGGGTGTATCCACATGTCTCTGGTATCCTTCTGCAGAAAGGTTTAAATCAGCTTTGAACTGCCATGTTTTTGAACAGATCTCTGTGCACACCTAAAAATTCAACCTTAACTCGTGACCAACAATCAACTCTGCTACGCTCTGACACTGCAGAGCCACAGCTGCTTGCAGGCTCACAAGCACAGGGTGACGCCGTGAGAAAGGCAATGTCACTTTGAATATCAAGAGAGATAAAACGAGGCACTGTGCTGTCTGCATGTAAAAACCAGACTCCAGAGGGAAAATGTGGGAGGGTGTGAAGAAAGAAGGGAGATGGGATGACACGAAGGAAAGATGGGGACTAAAAGTAATAAAAAAAGAACGCACGGCAAAGTCAAATGCTCTGTGCATACTGAAGCAGGTGGTCTTTTCAAAGAGGTGATTCAAGTTTCACTGGATACACTCATTACAGTTGCTTATATTTCATATTGGCAAAAGATGGTGAAATACTGCCACTTGTGAGCCTTCAAAACACCTCAAATGTGGAGAGCATTGTGATACGGCGAGGAAAAGCATTCAAAAGCATTCAAAAGCAAATGTAATCTCAATTTGGAATAATAGAAATTAGCAGTTGGCGGTCCATTCACTAAAAGGGTAAGAATAACGTCTAAATCACTAAATGTAGATGGCAGCAGTGTGTCCCAACCATCACCACCATCATCTTCAGAGAGGAAATATCAGTTAAAAAGATGCAACAAATAGTCGTCTTTTTGCTGTAAATTGTGATCAACAAAGAAAAGTTTGAGTCAGCGACAGAACAATTTGATTTCATTCTAATGACTGGGCAAATCATTGAGTGACAGATGATTGAGTAATTCCTGACTTCTGTCTGTGCATCACCATTTCAATTATATTAATTAATTTAATCTAATAAAGGAATTAATTTACCTGAAAAAACAATCAGCTTTTTGAGTTTGCTTGTACAGATGGATAAAAACAAAGAATAAAACTTTATAAACACTTACCAGGACATTGCCCTGACATTGACATTGTGCACCGCTTAAAATAAACCCTAACTCACACCTCTGCCCAACCCTAAAAGAACGTGCCTCATTATGACCAGACATCAGTCCACATAAGAACTACTAATGAGGTACCCTCAGACACACACAAATGCCTGAGCAGGCCCAGATCAATAGCGGTTATTCTGTCAGCACTCATTGCTGGCTGCAGTCTGTGTAGCTGTTCAGTTCCTTCATGGTCACTAATTAACCAGTAAAATATCAGCTGATGAGAGGCAAAAAACTCTTTAAAGTTCCTGCAGGTGCCAAGAGCTGGGCAGCTAAAGCTTAAATCTGCACCACTTAATGGTGGTGCCAGATAATAAACTATTAGAACACTGAAAGAGAGACAGTCTCTTACAAGACTTGGAACATGCAGTGTGTTAGATATCCGTTTCAGACCAGGTGTCACTTTTATAACTGCATGAATGCCAAGTTACTGCACAGCTTGTTTATAATTTAAGGTGTTAATGTATCACTGCTCATTGTGGATGTTCTAATCTTCCATTTGTTCATACTGTTCATTATTTTTAAAGGTAAATCAACAGTTTTTCCAGCTCAATTTAAAATCTTTAACATGTACTCAGATTGAACACAAAGACAACTGTAGTAGCAGTGAACCTCAAACAGTATAAAAGCAAGAGCAGATACATAGAATATGCATTAGACAATTCAGATCATAGAATTTCTTTTTGGGATTAATATTTCTAATTTCATAAAAGCCTCTCATGCATGACTGAGCACACCAGAAGTCTAAGAGCCTCTTCATATTGTAGAATCACACACATCACGGAGGTAAATCAAACAAGTACAAGCAGATAAACAAGAACATAAAAGAGCAACAAAGACACTCAAAATGATCAATCCAGCCCACTAACTGATTAATCTGCCAGTATAACCTAAAACAGCAGTTACTTAGTTGAAAAAGCAAACAATTAGCCAGTTGGTACAATGAGTCAGGTGGACGGTGCTGTATGCCAGTCTCAAACGAGTCATCCAGAAAAATCAAACCCACTTCCACAGAGACTGATTTAGGATGGTCGACACAGGTCTAACGCTGACTCTTGTGGCATTTTCGATTCCTGATACATTCAGGCTGAATGTTCATTCATCTATTAATTCATTCATTCTCCATATCCTATGGAGCTTATCCTAGCTGCCAATGGGCATAGGGAAGGGTACACCCTGGACAGGTCCAGTCTAACACAGGGCCACACAGGGACAAAAGAAAAAAATAACCATGCACGATCAACCAAGAATCACCAGTTAACTTCACATGCATGTTTTTGGACTGTGGAAGGAAGCTGGAGTATCAGGAGAGTACCCATATATATCAACAGGGAGAACATGTAAACTCCACACAGAAAGATTCAATCTGAGATTAGAAGCAGAAACCTTCCTGCCAGGAGGAGACAGAGCTAACCACCACATCAGATCCAAGCGGCCCTGCATGTTGTTTAATATGTGGCAATGAAAAACTTCTGGAGTAACAAACTGAAAAAGTTTGATAAGTGCGGTCTGTGTATTTCATGTGAGTAAGTTCCAATAAACCTGGTGGTGTGAAAACCGTGAGGTCTCAGATCAGCAGAATCACTGACTGATAACCAGCTGACTCACCATCTTCTGGTTTCACGATTCCAGAGTTCTGAGGAAAACTAGGTGCGAGTCCTGTGCACTACTGGGGTTTCCCCACCACAGATTCACAAGCAAACACTAAAGGCTTACAGCTTGAGCCAGGCTTTGATAAACCACCTCAGCTGCTGTGGCTCTGTATTCACATGTTAACAGCAACCGACCTCAATGCATCATTCTTGTTCCTTCTTTTTCCCGTCCTTTCTTTGGTTTTATGTGTTTGATCTTTATTGACCAAAGGAAGGTTGACTAAGCATTAATCCTCTTTCACTGGTAGTTTCACACTGTTACAACATATTTCACTTGGGAGCTGTTTGCTACAACAACAGCATGCTGCAACTGCCAGATGCAAAGTGTCTTGGTTCTGTCTACCTGTCTTTCCCTCCATGTAAGGCTTTGAGCTAGGAGACCCGACAGCACACACAAACACTCACTAACCTAACCCCACACAAAGGTGGGGTTAGTGAGAAGACAAGAGTGGGAAAAAGAGACTGTAGGCATGGGAAAGCCAGCCAAGTTTTACAGGATTTGAAAAGAAAAAGCCAGTTTGCTGATATCAATGCAGATACCACAACTTTCTCAATGCAGCTGGCCATCAGAGCGGAGATAAAATGGATCAACACTGGTTCATTTAGATTTGTACCTCTACTGAAATGAACACACGGTAGTGGTTTGTTATGTGCACATACAATTCAAATTCAAATTTCTTTCTTAATCACTTGGTAGTTCTGTGAAATTAAGCATCTATTGCATTACAAGTAGCCTCTCGTAAAAAGAGTGTTTTGTTTTTCATCCGCTTCTTTGTCAGTCCAAAGTCATGAAAAGTCACATGAGGCTTTGTTTACAAAGGCTGACTCATTTACTTAAAAGACTTTTCATTATAAGCCAGAGAATAATAACATTACAAAGAGACTCATTTCAAATGTTCCATGCAAGGATTTGGCCTAATTCAATAGTTTTATTACCAACAAAAACAGCATAAAAACATAAATTCAAGAAATCATATATACTACTAGTATATACTACTAAAGGTTTTAAATGATAGACAATTAGTGCATTTGACTGACTTCTTGTACTGTGTTTTTTCTCTTATTGACACACTGTTAGCTTGATCTAGCACCGTCAAAGAGGCGCAAACTTAATTTAACTTGACAAAGGGGCAACTTATCCAAACACAGTCACAGGATGCAATCCACAGCAAGTGAAGCCAAAAGGAGCATCATGTGTGTACATATACATGATTAATTATTTAACAGCCAGCCGGACAAGAACTGATGTAAACAGATGGATGCATCATCTGTCGGAGGAGCGGATAAACTGTGTGAAGCTTTTAGAACTTTTTTCAGGCGGCCATTGAAATAGAGTTCACTTCTTTCTCTCAGTTCATATACGGCAGCAGTCCTTAAAACTCCAACATCTGTTTAAATGTTCCCTCAAAGGAAAAATTAACATATTAGGTGTACTTAGTGCTGCAGGAATTCCTAATTATTAAACTTGAAGATGGCAGAGTTCTTTTTGATTCATTGCTATTGCAGTGGGAACCTTTGAAAACCAGGCACAATGAAAAACATCACAGCTGAATAAGTCAGAGTGGGCCACAAACCTTGTGGATTTAAAACTATTAAGCAGTTCTTGTTTCTGCACATTGTGGTCTGACCTTAAACCCACAATGTCTAGACTACTGTGATGCCCAATGTGTTTCCTGGGAAGATAAAAACTATCATTTTCATGCAGGCTTTCTCACTAACATGATAACGGCACAGTTTTATCCTAATAAATCCTGTTCTAAAGAGAACCCCCCCACAACTAAACTGCATTCCAACTGTTCTTAACTCTTTCTGCCTTCTCTGAATGTTTATGTGCAGGAGTGGGCTGGACTGCACCACATGCATGCTTCTGCAACAAAAACTGCACAATGGGGTGTTTGCTTTCAGTAATATTTCTGCCTGTCAGCCAGACACAGAAAGGAATGCAAACAGAATAACTGACTGGCTCATCTGCTTCATTTACTCACAGTTTACACTGTGCAGGACACAGGAGCCTTCAGGACTCTACAAAGGAGATCTAGGAAACCTCATTGTGCTCAGTGCTCTTTAAATAAACATTAATACGTTGATATATACACGAATGACCACAGAAGTGTTCATCCCTGTAGTCTGAGCAGTCCTGCCTGAGGCACTGCTGGTCTGTCACATGCTACCTGTTCTCTACAGTTCGGCCTTCCTACACAGGAGCAGGAACTCACCACTGCTGACTGAGATATTCTGACAAAACGTGGCCCGCCCATTTGTCCCTGACAAAACCACTCAGGTGTTTACACCTGCACACTTCTGCTGACTGGCTGTTCTGCTTGAGTTTATTTTCCCCTTTTTCTTTTTTTTTTTTCAGCTGTTTTTGAACAGTCCTCAATAACTCCTTGTCTTCATCCCTTGATTGGGAGAACCACCAGAAAACATTCTAATTATCATCAAACACATGTCCCAAGTTGAAGAGAAGATGGATCAGTGCTGTGGCATACCTATGATACACATTTCACAACAAGTTGAATGAAGAGAGGTTTTCAAAGCGCTGCCATTTGCAACGTCATCAGTGCATTTATTTACCTCATACACCTGTGGACGATTCAATATATCAGGCTACTTCTGTAGAGCAACTCATTAATTTAGCCCACAAACTTGTGCTTCCGTACCTCATTTACATCTACCATTAAAGCAGTAGTTTCAAAGTCAATCCACAGCACATCATTTTATAATTCATTTTACAAAAAAAAATTAACCATAATGATGACTTCTCCTTACAGGAAGTGAAGCCTAAAACCTAGAAGTTGCCTGAGGCAAAAATCTGCAACAAAAAATGCAAGTTTTGTCATTTTGATGAAACTTTGGCCTGACAGAGATATAATAGACAGGCATCTGTGAAAAAATATCTATTTCCTCTGGGTGCTTCTTGTTCTACTGATATAACCTGCAAGAATCCACCAAGAGTGAAGGCAACCAAGGAGGAGTCTTCACTTCTTCAGTTGCCATGGTTACTAGCCCCTGTGTGTACGTGTGTGTGTGTGTGTGTGTTGTGTTTGTGTATCTGCGTGATGTCTTGAAGGGCAGAGCCAAAGCACAACACAGAGGGAGGGGGAGGGACCTGTAAGGATATAGACAGATCTAATTGGTTTATAATGAGTGACAGCATAAACATGTTTGTACCACAAATGAAAATTTCCCACGAGGCCCACGAGGATCTAGAGTAAATTTGATGAGCCAGTTGTAAATTATAAAAGCTCCAGCTCTAAGACAACACTGCAACGTGCTACAAATACCTCGGCCATAAATCTCTTTTTGTCCGTGACACTTCCAATATGAATGTTACTCGTGTCATCCAAGGACTTTTGCTGCACTACGATTTTTATAAGGCTAAGCTTTGGTGTCATCAATCACTTTGGGGGAGAACATTTCCACATGGTCATCATCTCTGTAGGAAACCAAAAATCTGCATCCACAAATGTGTTTCACAGAGGTGTGTGTAGCTTGTTACATGGATGTGGTGCGTCTACAGTTAACAAAGACAAACCAGAGTAGAGGCAACAGGCAAATAACTCATCATCATTTATTTCTGAATAATTACACAAACCCATTTAGTTGGCCAGATGTCTCTCCATCCCCCTTCAACCTATTTCAGTGTGTGTGTGTGTGTGTGTGTTGATGATGATCAGTTCCCTGTGGCGAGCTTCCGTCAGGTGACTCCTGTAGTCTACAAACAGCCCTAAATACAGTTATGCTCCCTTTCTCCTGTGAGAGGCAGAAAGAGATTAACTAATTAGCAGCTTCATCATCTCTGCTCTCTATGGTCTGTGTTCACGCCTGTCTCTGGACATTGCAGCTCTGAAGAGAAGAGACAGCAGTGCTGGGAAAACAGCAAGCGTAAAAAATGCTGACATTAACATGTTTGCTCTCTAACATCTGAACATGGATGGCATTTTGGAGCCTGTTTGTCTCTCAGTATGGAATCTCTTAGTCTGAGGAATTCATATACAATCTTGGACTGTTGCTTTAACAACAAGACTGAACTAACTTTTCATTTTTACTCAGCTTGGGGCTGTTAAAGCTTCATAGATAAAAACAAGTCCATCTGAACAGACAAAATATGTTGTGGGCTCATACTTTCAAACTGAACCCATGACAGAGTTCTCTAAAGTACCACCACTGCAGACAGCTGGAAGGAAATACCACTCATCAGAGAAAAAAAATCACTTTCAAGTGTCTCCTACAACAAACCACAAAGTCCTAAAAAGGAAGAAGGAAGGGGTGAGAAGGGCCATTTCAACGATGAACCATCAGCCGTGGCTGTGGGTTGTGTCCGAGACCAACACAGCATAACTGCTTGTTTTTTAAACTTCTAAACTTAAACTAAACTCACACTTTGTTGCTTCTGGTTGGGCTTAAACCCACACCGCAGAACCTAACAGCAGCTGGCAGGTTAATAACGCCTCTGAGAATTCACATCATATTCCTCCGTCACATATGGGCTCCATAAACTCTGGACTTCACTATTACTCTATTCCTCTGTGGGTTTTTTAAAAAAGTTTTTAACAGCTAACACTTTGAACGGTTGCAATATTTCACCGATGTTTGTTTCTCCAATGGCAGCTACTGATGTTGTACTGATGGTGCATTCAATGACAAATGGGTAATGTTGGGTAATGACAACAGAACTAAAAAACACCAATTAAAGGTCTGATTCTTCTGGGGCGTTAAATATTTACCACTGTGCTGGTAGAGCATTATTAGCTCATTTATTTCTAAGGGTGGGGCTTAAAAACTATTTCTACATGCATCACAATGCGGACGTGGACAATTCTGACACAAATTGTCAAAACTGTCAAAACTGAATCGAATAGTGAAGTGCCTAAAGATTCCCACCCCTGCTTATTTCTTCACTAAAGTGTGCTATTTAAGCAATGATGAGAGTTAATGTTATTATCAAAGCAAAAAGCAAGAGCAAAAGAGTTTCAACTTCCCATTTTGGAGGTACAGTGACTGCAGCATTATCTGAAGTTGAAGCTAGGCAGAGATAAAAAGGGAGGAAGCTGAATAACCTTCTACTGAGAAAATTTGAACAGCTCACAGAGTGTCACATTTTCAGATGTATGGGACCCAAAACAAAATGCCTGTGTTGTGTTTTTCTCTGGCTCCATGAGTTGGGAGTGACTTCAGACACACCGAGTAAATGTTCTCAGCCATGAAAAAAAGGGATTTTTGCATTAACTGTCCTCTTCCATGGACGACATTTTAAACTTCACATGCAGTTGCTCTTATCTTTGAATGGAACTATAGCTCTTCCTTCTTCCATGATATGTTCTGTAACCCGACTGAGTGTGGAGCAAACAGACGTACTATGTCAAATCTCTGATTGCCATGTCTGATTTCATAAGTCCCTAATCACCTCTGGTACAGTGTTCATGTTGTCAGTCTGAACCCTGCACAAAGTTACTGTTAAGCATGTTTCTTCTGGCTTTGCTTTCTGGTTATGCTGTGTTCCTCTAGCAGTGCTTTAACATTGTCACTGTGTTCATGTCAATGCGATCTCAACAACATAGAAATATGACCTAAATTTAAAAGGGGTGGCACAAAAACCCATTAATTCATCCATTTTCTATATCTGTTTAATCCAATTCAAGGTCGCGAAGGGGCTGGAGCCTATCCCAGCTGCCATTGAGCAAGAGGCAGGATACACCCTGGACACGTCACTGCAGTGATGTCCCAGCCTCTCAAATGCAACACAAAGGTAAACTAAAGACAACTTGAGCAATTAACACTAATCATAATAGAAGAAGACAGAACAACCAACAAGTCCATTTCTCTGCTACTGCAAACTTGTAACTTCCTTGGACGCCGTTCTAGATGATGTTATGTAATCACTGTTGTTCATAAGACTTGATCAATATGATGCATTAAATGTTAATAAGCAAGTAAATATTAATCAGACATTTTTCTCCATGTTAAGCTAACATGACTAATACATTTCGGTACAATTGAAATTAGGTTTACCCCCTATAAATTAGTTTTATGTGGTTAAAAAAGCATTCTAACGTGTAAAAGTTAACATTTGCAATGACAGAAAAGTGTACCATCCCAAAAAGGGAAGATGGGTGACAACACTATATAGACTGTAACACTGTGTGTGTGTGTGAATGTAAAAGGGCTTTAAAAGGACAACTAGACTTGAAAAGACTAGACTCTACTTACCATTTATTTGGCAACATTCCCCAGTATGAAAATAAGACTGAACCATCTTTGTGGTGTGGCAGTTAAAAGTGGGCTTAAATATAATAGCAAAAGTATTTGAGATGTGTGTGTCACTGAGCTCCCTGTCCTCCAGCTACAAGCAGAACATGGTCAGGGTCCAGCCTGAGATTCTCAGTACTGACACTAATAATTCAACAATTAGTCCTACCTCACATGAGGTAAATCAGGTGCAACTAGGAATCAGGCCAAAATCCCTGTCACTGCGTAAATGACGAGTTCTGGGATGTATCATCAAACAATAAAAAAGAAGCCTTGATCACTGAACATCAGACACAGAGGAATGTTTCAGGTCCTGCTCAAACGTCACCATCTCACCTGACCATGTATGAAAAAGAACCACAGGGACCGAAGGGCAGTTAACAAGTGACATCTAACACCCCCCCAATCCCTCAAACACACACACACACAGATAGGGAATTGGTCTTGTTGTGCCACCAACAGAATTAGGTAGGCACTATTTCTCTTCTGAACAAAAGATGCTAAAATCCTACTTGGGCAAGCGCTCACCTGGCTCTCTTTCTCTCTTACACGCACACACACACAAACACATAGTTTCCAATAAACTGGTGATCCCATTGAAAACAGATTAAGCACGCCTTTGTCTTTGTTCTCGTCCTTGTGTGTTCTCCAAAGCGAGTCACGAGTCACAGCAGCCAGTCAGGAGAGAGGAGGACGGTGTTTCCTGCCTGCATGTGTCTGTGCCATCTCAGATTATGATTTCAGTGCAAGTGAGAGGACATGGCAGACAAAACTGAAATATTAGTAGAAAGACTGCAAAATGCGGCCATTGTGGTACATGTGAATACACTACTGGTTTTGGTATCTTACAAAAATACAAAAAATGCTTCTTTGTTATCTTGAAAATGAAGAAATAACTGACTGTAGTATTACCAGAATGCAGTGCAACACTTTTTTTTTTTATCACCGTTGAAATAATCTAAAAAATGACATATTTTGCTTTCTCTGATGCGTTCCATGATAATGATGGGAGATCTTTAGAGTGACTGTTAACAAAGAGTTCAAAAGACATGAAGCTCAACATTATAGATGGAAGGGAAGAAAAAAAGGTAGTCTATCATATCAACAGCATTCTCCTGCTAAAGGCTTATTTAAAGTTAGTATTACGCAGTATCAAGCTGTATATAATCTGCATTTAGAAAGCACTCCTAGCCTGATACACAATCACAGTGACTTTGGGCATTAACACCAGAAAATAGATGTCTAGCAGAAACCTTTGCCTGTGGACTTTTCACAGGACTGCAGTGTGTGTTGTTTCCAAGTCAGGAGACATCCAAATGATTACAATACGGGCTATGCAGGGCTTTTTCTCTGTCACACACATTCACACACCAATGGATCCGCCGCAAGCAATGTGGCTGCAGTGGGAAACCAAGGATCGACCCACCAACCTCCGTCCGGCAGACATCTCTTCCTCCTGAGCAACAGCCACCAAAATATATATAGCTGATTGATTTGACTTCCAATGCAAAGTTTGTGGGCCCAAAATTCAAAGACGTTTTCTGCAAACTTCCTTCGGTGCCGGTCCTGTCTACACTGTCATTATGAGAGTCCACAAGACTCACACACATCAAAGACTGGAAATAAAAGAGAACTTCTGGGGAAAATGTGATGATTTAGTGATGATTTTTCAATCAGTCTGTGGAAGAAACACAGAAAATTCCTCTATACTTTTATATAAATTTACCTAAAGTCAATAACAATCTTACCATCCCATGCTATAAAACAACAAACAAGCAAAATATCAAAAGATCTTATTAGAAGCAACTGTCTTACCTGGTGTGGAAGTGAGACAGAGCCGTTGAGTAGATGGTCATGAAAAGAAATCACAGAAGGAGAATCTGTTAGCTCACGTTCAGTAGTCAGTAGTATCAGACACTAATGGAGGCCACCAGATCCAAACATTAGCATTTAAACTTCCTCACATGGCGACATATGATGGGGAACATTTAGATTAGTAAACCATAGTCGTGTTTCCTATACCTCTGACTATTAGATGTTGAGGAGATAAAACTGTGTGAAAAGAACATCTTTGTGCTGATTCGATAAAACCAGGGCTCATTAATACTGCATCAGAGTGATCGTGTCAAGACATACATTCATAAATGCGAGCAGTTCAAGTTCACCAATCCAACCATAAAACCAAAAAGCACCGTAAAACTAGCATGTATCTATTTCTTTGTTGGCAGTTTCTTTTTTGAAAAAAAAAAAGATACTTGGAGGAAAAAAGCTAAACCTGGGATTTGTCAGGAAGTGGTGATTCTTAACAACAAGACCCTTGCAAATGCAAAGCAAAAAAAATGTCCCTTTAATGCAGCATCTCCCAACCGAAAGGAGCTGTATAAAGCAGAGAGTTTAGAAAAGAATGCATAAACCGCAGTGGAAACACACGAATGGTATTACAGATGACTGTAGTTATGGAAGGTGAGGACCTAAATGCAGCTCACAGAAGGAAGCAGGAGGATGAGGGGCAAATGGAACTTTATTCCTACTCTTGCAACCAAAAGTGCAGCCGTGGCAGGAAGTCCATAAATCAGAAAATTCAGACAGCAAAAGAGATCAAGAACTCTGACGATAACATAGTACGGACAGATATTGACGAGGGTATTCAACTAAAGAAAATCAGGAGCCACAAACACAGGAGGAAAGGAAAAGGAAAGTGACAAAAACCTTAGAATGTAGAAGAAAGAAACAGGGCTAAACCTAAGTGACCACTAAACAGGAGATTAAAAAAAACAAGCAATGACGACCATAGTTTACTTTGTAAAACAACCAGGTTTACTTTGGTAAGTAGAATACATTGTGTCACTTCAGCATTATTTTCTGTGTATGGGTACAAATGAGACACTGTCCAATTTTCTACGAACAGCAAGTGAATCAGTTTTAGCCAAGAACAGTAACTCCACTGATTTAGATGCAATGTGTTTGGTCTTTTTTTCTTTTCCCTCCCATCTGTAAAATTTATCTCATGGGACTTCTGGGCTTCACAATGTTAAAAGTGTTCAAGGATTAGTCCAGCCATGAAAAATAAGATATTTTGAAAAATCTTATTATCATAATTCTTGTCTTAGATGAGAAATCCCCATCCAGAACAACATGTCAGATTAATAACATGTCAGACACGGCTAAACCAGCTGACACCACCTGTTTCCAGTCTGTGTGCTAAGCTACTATAGCATGAGACTAGTATAATCTTTTGCTCCAAAAACATTAATCACTCATATTGTATGCAGTCACAACTGTTCCCTGTTTTGGCTTCATTAAAGTATGTTGCTGCTACTTCTCTGATAAAGGGACTCATTCTGCAAACCGGCTGTAATTAGTTTTTATTTCTACCTCCTGACATTTTCTGTAGCAGCACAAATACACTTGTAGTACTGCAGCTAATGGGGATGGTTCCAGCCACATGACAAACACATGTAGAACAAAGGTCTTCAGTGCTCTCCCCGAGTCTCAAAGGACTGCATCAGCCCCTGGCTCAGAGCTTCAGAGAAGAGGTCCAATTGGGCCAAGATTGTCTTCTTACACAGTCAAATTTAGTCTTATACAGTCGAAACACACACACTACAATAAAGCAATAGCTCCTGCACAAATCAACTCTCCCAAACTAATTGTGCAGTATGCTGCCCATGCACACGACAACTGATTCGATTAGGGCAGAGAGAAGAGAAGAGAAGAGCAGAGCATATGCTTCAGGGCAAAAGTACAGCTAGGAAGTGAGTTATTCATAGGCTCCCATACTCATGATGCTCCCCTCTCTATAACGCTTGACAAAGTAAAACTACTTCTTTCCTCTCCTCTTTCATCAACTCATCTCTTGAAACATATTTCCGGTCACATTACCATTTTCAAAACGTACTCCTCGTCTCACTGAGTACATTCTCAGACTTCTCATAATCCTCTCATCTTCTACGTTCCATTTCTTCAAACTTTTTTCCCCTCTTCAGTCGTCCTAAAATATGCCCCATTTAATCTCCCGTCCTCCAAAAAGTGACCCTCCTCATTTCATTTTTTTACTAATTGAGCTCATAGATTACTTTCAAGGGGGATGAACTCAGTAGCATGAATCTAAGCTGTCAAATGTCCGTTTGTTATTCTATGTGTGCAAATGAAGTAAAGTAATTCATCTTTTAAGAGTCAGCAGGAAGTGGCACTGTGGATGTAATGACTCTGACACATTCACATCCACGCCCCTCGCTGAGGTTTAGGAAACGAGAACAAGTGTGTGAACACATTGGTTTTGACTCATATAAACACTTTGTGTTTCAGTTCACTGAACTTTATATTCTTCTTTGTAAAAATACCAACATTTTTGAAGGGAGAGCAAACTGGACTGTTCTAGACAATAAAGAATAAATAAAAAATCACCATATAGACTCATACCAAAGTATCCCATCAGTCACATCTACTGACCCACCTGGACTGGGAGCACGAGAAAACCAGAAATCAGTTCAAACACGGTCTTCTTCCTCTGCTGTGCTCTTCTTCTCATCTTTCCAACACCCATTCAAGCTCTTTCTGGAGAAAAGCACCTTTCCATGTGATTGTGTGGGTATACATATTTGTGTTTCACAACTGTGAAATATTTGGTAAATATTAGAATATAATTGTAGTAATCTATCTTTCTACTTAAGACTGAGTTCAAATATTTTAATTCGTCTGTCATGATATAAGAACACAATGATGAGCGCTGATCTTCTTCTTCTGTTCGGTACATGTCACAAAAAGAATTGGTGGTTGTCATGGTTTCAACTTTGTGTTTGTGTCATCGTTATATTTTAGATTTATGTTTTTGGACAGCCTGCCACAGCAGTACTTTTGGTTTGGAAACAAGGTTTATCATTTTCTTCACCAGCCTGTCTTCTTTCTGTGAGCCTCGACTAATATACATTGTGACAATTTAATTTCCTTCAATACAGACTTTTCTTCACTGAAAACTCCTTTTGCTTCAAATTGACTCAAGTAATCAAATGTCTGGGTTCCCAATTGATTGGGAACTCAGACATTTGATTCTCTCACCTGTTTAATTAATCATTGAACCTGAGCATCTCAGTGTAACTGGTAAACTAAAGTTTGGGTGCTTGGGAAAAATAGTTAACGCTATGGCAAAAAAGGACATAAGTATGTCAATTCCGAAAAGGATGAACGTGTCACTCTGTAGTGTCTGTCTATGTGCCTGTCTGCACATGGCTTTATTCCACACCACAAATATCCCAAATAGAGTTAGTAAGTACAGAAAACTGACACAAAGCTGCATGCCTTTGAGTTATTATGCTTCCCAGACTCTATAAACTCTGTTCTCGAATATTCTTCACTTCCACTTCCATTTTTTCAAGTGTCTTCACCAATCAGACTCTTTTCCGCTCCTTCAAAACAGCTCCTCTCACCACCTTTGTGCTCTCCCACTACAGTCCAACTATGCCACTGCCCACTCAGAGATTTACCATCTTACATAAGGTCATTGGTCCAGGTGTTTCATTCATGCTGTGGAAACAATGTTTAGATTTTCTCTCTGCTTCTCATGCTTCCAATGTTTAGCTGCCTACTTGCAGATTTACCGTCTTATGTAAACTCATCAGTACAGGGGATCCTTCTCACAATATTTAGACACCCACACTAAAGTCCAGCCTGAAAAGAAGATGTAGTAATAGCAATCTCACACAAAGGAACAGGGAGGAGGAGGATACATGTAAAGGGACAAATTACAATAGAGAGGCAGGGGATTCACTGTGAGATGACAGAGGGAGATAGACAGAGAGGCCGCTGACACTAAGCTGACAGAAAAGAACATTATCTGGCTGTTCTACAGGCAATCTCTGCGGCTGAGCCCAGAAGCTCTTCTTCTCACTCCAACTCCCTCTCCTCTCTTTCTATTATTCCTCCTCTCTGGTAGCAGATTCTCTGCTTTTATTCTGCATTTGTTTTATTCCTTCTCCTTATATGTCTCTATATTTTATAACTGTGATTTTAAACCAGATACATTTATGGATATATCCACATACTGGATGATAAAAACCTGTAATCTTTGAACAGTTTTGATCCTTTATGCAACTAATATTTTACCCCCCATTTTGGGATTTGGGATTAATTTTGGTTTATTGAACACCTTCCCTCAGTACTCTCCATTGCTCATTGTCATTTCTTCAACACAAAGGGCTGATTGTTTTTTCCTTTCAGGCCAAAATCAATGCTGAATACAGTTGATAATAGATTAGTGTCCCAGTACGGTTCAATCTGACTGTTGACATACCAACATTTCACTTATATTGTCACATTTTACTGAACTGACCCTCCACTTAGTTGACAGTTAAATCAACACTGACCTGTCACTTATGGTTAAAAATCGGATGTCTCTTCATCATCAATCATGAAAAGCGTTCATTCTGGTTTCAGTGTCAGACATCAACACTATGGGACATTCATCACTACTTTATGGCTTAGAAAACCTTGTATAACATCAGATCACAATAGAGAGAACTCATTGTTGCCTGTAAAGATGCACTAAGATCAACCGGGTCACTTTGATAGTTTATGGATATCAAAAAGGAGGAGAGAAATGTCAATATTTGTCTTCCAAGTCTCTGAGAGGGTAGGCCAGTATCAGCAGACACGCAAAGCTGGAACTAAATGTCATAGATGTCCTCAGCACTGGCTGCCAATCAAATTTCTCCAGGTGGTAATTTTATGTACAGTCACGTATTTTTCATGAATTTCAAACACACCCTTTCTATTGCAAATCACCTTCTCTCAAACCCCACCCCTCCCATCACACACACACAAACCCTTCGCTTAGTCAAGATTAACAGGACTACAGCAGTGGATTTATACTGTTTGTTATACAAAGTCTAACTGTCACTGAATATGCTGGGCGTGTGTGTGTGTGTCCGTGTATTTTAGTGTGTATCCGTAAATTGAATTCAAACAACAGGCCAGAACCATTGCATTCAGGATTCCTTCCAAGCGTGGGCTGAACCAAAGATCATCTTTACAAAAACACAGCACTTTCATCCTGTCTCAGCTGGATCTGTTACTACGGCTCCACTATGTTTGTTCCCACCGCAAACATTTAAGAACAACAATGCAAGCTTCTTAGTCCTGTAAGTATGCACATGGGGTGGTGTGCAGGCACAGAGTTGAGCAGTATCAAACATAACACTCGTAACTAGCATACAGCACATTTTAACAACCACAGCTCTTTCCCACAGCCCTGTTTCTCCAGATGGAATTCAAAGCTATTGGCATGTTTCGATGCTTATTACCAGCCACTATTTGGTTACACTGAATCAGGGAATATCATGTATAGAGTTGAATCCAGTTTGTTTGTATTGGAGCCTTTCTCCCCCATAAGTCACAAGGAGGATCTTTGTGGTCTGTTAGAGCAGCACCAACAGAGCCGAGGAGTTTAGTCTTTATATGAATGCAGTGTTTATTCCACCTAATAATGTTAATAATAATGTTAATAAGTACACTTTTCCAGCTGTTTGGAGCTCTCAAGCTGATCTGTACCTTCAGTGATGAATAACAGACAGAACAGATATATTACAGCTGCCCTGGAACCAACTTGTTAAAAGTATGCCAAAGGCCTCCTAGTGCTGTCCTGTGAGGAACAGAAATGCCCCACTTTCATTTTCATGGACAATATTTCACTGACATTGTTGCTTTATTGCACAGAGGAGGAAATGATAATAAGGGACAAAGGTCCCCGATGATGCAGCTGCAGGCCATCAGAAACACCCTGAAGTGTTCATTTACTTCATCTTAAAGAGGATATATCATGAAAAAGAACAAAGGCATATCTTTCTGTGCTTGTTTGAGGTCACAACCAATTGAAAAAATTAGTTTTGTCACTTTGGGTCAGTACATCTGAAGATATGTCGCTCAGTGAACTGTGCAGATTTTGCAGGGGGAAAAGAAGGTCACCACTCCCAGCTCAGAGTAATGTTTTCCAGTCTCCTCATCTTTATCTCCTCCCAAATTCAAGTTCATATCATGCTGCATTCGCTGTACCTTGGAATTGGGAGGTTCAATTCTTTCCTTTTTCCTTTTGTTTTGCCATTTACAACAAACTCTCATCAGCACTTTATAGTTCCCTTCAGAGAGAATTAAGCCAGTATATAATACCTTTTATATCCAGAATAATAAATCTGACCCTAATTGTCATTTATCTATATGTTTTAGGGGTGTGACGATACACTCAGCTCATGAGACGAAACGAGACACAATATTGGGTTCACGAGAATGAGACGAGATTTTAAGAAAACTACCATGACAAAATAATATGACTGGACCAACAGACTTTTATTTAACCGAGTTGCACATGCCTTTTGAAATGTTTTATTATAACTCTTTACATGCATGATGTAAGCATGAGCTTTTATTAAACTTCTTCTTCCACAAACTGAAACTAAATTGCCGCGGTGTACGACATTATTTTCATACAATGATTGCATATTGTCCGTGTCTTATCAGTCACCCAACTGCCATTTATCATTTCCGCTGGGTACCCAAAATGCTGCCAAACAAACAATTTAAAAGTGGCGGGGGCATCTTCAATGGTAATACCGGTATTTTCCGACGTGATTCTGGCTCCTTCTTTAGGTTATGGCAGGCCAGATGTAGCAAAGGCGCATTACTGCCCCCACAGGTCACAAACAGAAGTTTGGATAGCTCGCAAATCATTGAATTTAATCTGGAGATCTCGTCACACCCCTCATATGTTTATTTTCTCAGTCCAAGTCTGATTTGCAATTTGTAATTGAAACCATTGCCCTCTGCCACTGGACACATACTTTACATAAAAGTAGGCCACATTACCCATAGCTCTTAATGTTATCCTCTAAAAATGTAAACAGGACACAGGAGCGACAGTGCAGGTGGAATTACTAGTTTTGAAGTTTTGAACTGAGCATGACACTACCGTCCAGCCCCTACAACAAGTCAGCCTTCCTGCCTGTGGTGGGGTATTTTGACAACCTAGTCAGTTCCACACATGATTCAGGACAAGATAGTTCTTAAAAAAAGATACCAGTGGACTACCAGCTGTCTGTGGCTGAGAAGTGCAGTTAAGATTTCAGGATATGATGTTATAATACTGTTGCCTCACAGCAGGAAGGCTCCTGGTTCAAATCCCAGCTGGGGCAGTTTGCATGTTCCTCCCACTGCCCAAAATCTATGCATGTCAGGGTAATTGGTGTCTCTAAATTGACTCTAGCAGTGAGCATAGGTTGTCTTATTTGTCTCTATGTGGCCCTGTGATGGGATAGGCTCAAGCTTACAATAGTAAACAGCAAGGCTGAAATTACCATATACAAAATTCTCAAAAATGTATGTATATATATATATATATATATATAGAAAGATAGAGATTTGTCGTTCCCCCCCCCCCCCCCCCCCCCCAATGTTGACTCCATGGTTACGGCCTTAGTAAACAGAAATCCAGAGCAAAACTTTATCACAAAGAAACTAATCATAGGAAGGGACAAATATTAATTTCTTAATTTGGACCTTTGGGTGGCAGAGTAACAAAAGTGTAAATCTGGACAATTCAGTTTTATTTTTATAGCGCCAAATCACAACAAATATGATTTCAAGGCACTTCAAAGATACACTCCAACTCAAGCCAAATATAATCCAATTCATTGTAATACAATGTTCCAATCAAATCAGATACATTATATTATAAATGTGTCTAATGCATACAAAGCTAATCACAAACATATTGCGTAGCTAAGGAAACCAACAGATTGCATCGCAACTTCTCTTCAATTCAATCCCCCATCCTAAGCATGCACAAGAACCGGTATAACAGACAACTTTGCAAAGAACCAATTTCCACCTATTTGGATGCATTGCGGCAAGGCACATTGCATCACTTCCTGTTTACCTCATCTGTGCCCAGTGGATATTTTTCACTCCTCTTGCATAACTTAATACCATTAAATGTCTTTTTATAGTGTCATAATTCCCAATTTCAATGACTTGTAACAATACGCTTGCTCTGCTTTAGCACCTTTTTCTAGGGATCTTTTCATGTTTTGACTCATCCGTACTTTTCTGTACGTACAGTCTGCTAGCTTAGCAAGGCCTCAGGAGTAGATTTAGTGTATCTCCTCCCTGACATGATAGACATGTTATACGTCAGTGTAGTACAAGGAAGGCAAAATGACAGTTGGTAGCCACCTAAGTTTTCTGATCATGATTTCAAATAGCATTTATGTGTTCTGAGATTCTATTTTTAGAGGTCTGGAGGTTGGATAAATGTACACTTTGAGAGCATCATTATCTATCTGACGGGACTGTATCAAAGGCCTTTTCTTCTTTGGTAGAGAGAGACACAGGAGAGGTATTTCTCAGTTTTTACAACCATCACAAGAGTAATGTTTTTGCTGATACTGGCTAGAAACAAATGGCTGCCATGCTTCTCTATGCAGAGATGACTGCAGAGATATCAGCTAACACAAAGACCATGATTAACAATAGTCTGAGCTGACCATTGATCTGCTTGGTTGGTGAGGGCTAATGGCAGGTGGAAAACACAGACGAACACACAATGTGCAATACTGAGCTGTCATGACCTTTTGCTCCTTTTTGTTTTCTATCTGTAAAACACTGACTAAAATATAACCCCAAAACCAGAAACGTTGGGTTCTCTCCGGGTACTTCCTCCCACTGTCCAAAGGTAACATAATAGTTTATTTGATATATGAACTGATTTGGAAAATGTTCACTGAGGTAATAAATCCAGTCAGAAGCAGAGTCATTTTCTCTAAGGATTTCCCACAGGAGTCAACCCCATAGAATGAATACAATTCACTTACACACTGGCCTCACTTTATTGATCCAGCTCTTTTCTAAAATCTTCATCTTTCAAATGATGTATCTTGAATTTCACAAAGCCATTTTTCAAAAATCTATTTATAAGTGTGTATTACTCTGCAGGCATCTGAGTGGTAATCAACCTGAGAGTAGCATCTAAATATTTTAACGGCACACCCCTCTGAGCTTTTGAGCTTTGTGGTTTGCATGTGTCTCTGGGTGTAGGTGCTCATGATTATTATGCCAGATTGGGACTGACTGCTCACTGGCCCAAGTAAACCTACGTTACCATGGGAACAAACAAAAACAAAAACGGTATAACTTAGAGCCTTATCTATATTCTACAAAACACAGTTTCTCTCTCATCCCTCCATTCATATAAGCACTCCCACTGCACTTCTTATTATTCATATGCACTCTATATACAGTACACAGTACTTATAGCTCTCTACAATCACACATGAGCATATCAGGCGCAGTATCTTGCTCAACCACACTCACAAACAAAAGGAGAATCTTGGCATTGAAACCGATCTATCCCTGAGCCACAGCTGCCCCGGTCCCTAGAGTTCGTGATTACTTTTTCCGTGTCAAGACTCCATTTTTGTGAAAAAGCTGTGATTGGTTTTAAGTAGTTTAAGCAGTATAGGGTGAGGCTCATAAAAGTTAGTTTTACAATCTAAAAAATGCATTGTCATGTTCAGAGTTGGGTGCACCATATTACAAAGTGCATTAAAGTACTCGAGTCATTTCTATCATTTAGCATTTGTGGGTGAGAAAGAAAAACAGCATTGTGTCATTTTTCCTGGTGTGTGTCAGTTGTGTAGAGCTCTAGCCTAAATTTGTATATGCCCTGCAAAGTAAGCATACTATACAAGGGTGCGAGGAGGAAAGTGATGCCACGGTTACAGTGAACTTTGAATGAAGCTGAAGGAGTGACTCTGAGGAAAACTAACAAGATCACTGGTGGTGGATGAGATGCTAGATTCAAATATGAAAGCACAGCAGGCCACATCCCTTCACACAATATAAAAAAACAATCAACTGCAAAGAGTCAATTATTTTTGAGAAGACTAAAGAACTCCAATGAGGTACATTTTTCCTAACAATGCTGATGACTTGGATTTTAATTCCAACAATCTTGTAATGTAAAAAAAAAAAAAAATGCAATATATAAAAACAAAATTGCTGTCCCCACGTTTCGAGGAAGTCCTCAAAAGTTGGCGTGCAGTCAGACTGCCATCCCCATCATGTATGAAAAGTAAGTACACACACAAACACACAGTTCTTGGTTCCTGTTTGTACAGCCATCTCCTGCTTTTAATTTCAGAATCATAATCCAAACATAAGCCTCCAATTGACTCCAGAGCAGTGGGCTCGCCTCGAAAATCCTGCTCATGTTATCCATTTGCTTTTTTTCACAGATACACACAACAAGCACACACACACACATACAGGATGACAAACAAAGAAGAGGGGATTGGTGGGCTTGAGCTCAGCTACTCAAACCCAGACTGAGAATATCAACGTGGTAAGAAAGGCCTGGCAGCGGCCAGCGTGCTGAGACTTTTATGAGCTGAACAGTTCAGATCCACTCTGTCACTGTAATCCTGCGCAGCCACACCAGATTACCTATTTATCTTGCCGGCAGCCTGCTGGGACACTGCCTGATGAGGACGACAGAGAGGAAGTGCCACCGACTTATCATTTCTTTTAAAGTTACAGCTTTCTCAAAACACCACTTCTCCTTTTTATTATGTTTGTTTTGTGGCGCAGCAAGTTAAAAGATGTCTGAATAATTATTCTCATGACAATTATTACAGTTGGAAATTTTTTATTTATTTAATTTTTTATATTGTTGCGGAGCAGCTGGCTGTGCTCGAAATCTGTTTTGTTTTTTTTGTTTCTCTGATGTGTTTTGTCTTCAGGCTCAGGTGGAGCTGCTGGGCTGGCTCTCCCGTTTGGATATGCCTTTGGGTGAGCCCGTCCTCCCCTTAACTGCCTTGCAGGTGAGGCACTGGTTGGAGGGGGCCGAGCAACCCTTCTTGATTTGAACAGTTTACAAGAGCCACATGATCACGTTTAAACTCTTAAACAGACTAGATTGTTGTTGTGTTTTGGGCATTTTCATTTCATTATCACTTGTTTTTGGTTGTAACCTGTACCGCCACTCCCAAAACCATTTTGCCCACCTCTTGTATATTAGCAGGGGTTACTTAGGAGATTGATGCACAGAGACGTATTCCATCCATATAGAGTGGCCATCTACCTTGGATTTAGAATGTACATAACACATTAACCTCCTCTGCCACCGATCTCTCCCTTTTTGAGGCATCCCGTGGCTATCAACCCGTTTTGTTTCCTTCTCAGGAAGATGAAGTAGTGGTTCTGTCTGTGCAACAATACCTTTGAAGAGGCCAGCATGTTTGGAAACAGACTAAAGTAGTCCTACACCAAACACCAAAAAAACCCTGTCATATCGCTGCGGGAGGTTGCAGGATCCCGCAGTACAGCAACGGTCAAAAGTCACATTCTCACCTCGCAACATTGGCTGTTTCATATAGAAATGCACCTTTGGACAGCATATTGGTCTTTCTGCTTTATACAGAAGTTTTTTATTTCTTCCCAAGCCTAATGCTGCAGGCCACCAGCGCAAACCTGCTAACACAGACACAGATGACTGCTGGCTCCAAACACCGATGACGCAGCTATTGTGCAGGATTGAAACAGTCAGTTGGTATAATCAGTCCATTTTCCCTCCCAGTAATATGACATCAGGGTTCAGGACAGAGGATCCTGCTGTCACACTGTCTACTACAGACCATCCCAGGGCCTCACACATGACTGTTACAGCATCACTTAATGACACCTCATCATCCACTCACACCCTCAACAGAATCCACATGTTGTTATTATCGTTTGGATAATACCGGTTTTGCTGTCAGCAACACGTGGGACGGGGTACACGTGCATGTGTGTGTGTGTGTGTGTCCGTGCCAAATCATGTTAGGTAGGCAGTGCTCGATCAGCAGAATTATCATCAATTATCTGCCCACAGGCATGTGCAAGTGTCTGCAAGTCACATTTCAGTTTTTCTTTGAACCAGGATACCATGGGAGAAACCCGCACTTCATCTGATTTGCTTTGCCAAATAGGTTTCACAGCAGTCATTTCTGCTCAGATTACAGTATAACTGCTGGGTTTGTGGGGATTAGTATCTTCTTTGAGTTTTTTTTGTAATGTAGTTCATTCTTTGCCCTTTAGTCTCTTGGTTTCTCATGTTAACTTTATTAATTCTTAGTATTTTGTTCTGGGTTCTGCTTTAGTTTTTTCTGGTTGCTTTAGTCTCTGTTCTGTTTTGGTTCAGCTCTTCTTTTAGGTCTGGTATTTTGTTAGACATTTATTCTTTGTGTATTCCGTTTAGGTTTTCAGTCCTCTGTGATAGATTATGTAAATGTTTATATTCTGTTTGAGATTTGTTTAGTTTCTACTTGTTTTCAGTCTATAATTACTTTAATTCCCTGCCATTGTAAAGACATCTAAATGTCTATATGTCACTTGGTCTTGTCTTGTTACTCCTTCTCTGTGCACACCTATATCCTGTTCATCACTCACCTGTTGTCACTTTACTCATCACACCCCCAGTATTTATACCTCTCCAGTTCCCTCAATAATTTGCCATTTTTGCCATTTTTTTTGCCAACAACTTAATTCATTCAACACCTCATTTACTGAAGATTGACTTTTCGTCACCTTATTTCCTGTCGATCTGAACATGTCACAGTTGACCAAGGAGTGTCGGGTTTAGGGGGAGCTAAAAACACTGAACTATAAAGGGCCAACATGAAAAAGCTTCACCAGACCTTTTCTCCTTTAACTGGTGGCTAAAACGTTCTTCTAAAGCATTTGGCTATATGTGACAACCCCAATTTCCTCACCTGCCTGTCTGCCAGCTCACTAAGACAGACAAGCTCCAAGGCACACTCCCCCAGTACTGTCTCAGACAGGCTTACTGGGACTAAATGCCTGAATACATTCTGCTTTCAGTGCGCACATCAAATGCATTAAAATAATAATCCTCTGAAATAAGAATCCATTTCAAAGTTTTGAACTGCAATGTTCTTTTTGGCATGGTATTTGAACTTTAAATACACTATTAGACTCAGATTGACTCTTTTCTACCAGATAGTTAAAACTGCAGTCTACACACAGTGCACTGCACCTGTACAGTGAACTGCAAATATCCAAAGGCCTGTAAAAACAAGATGTTGTCTTAGTTGATCTGAGTTATCCGAGTTTGGCTTTAAAAGCAGTCACAGTTGTGGCAGACCTCAGGTCGGCAGGCAGTGAGTTCGAGATAGCTGGCCTACAGCAGGCTCAGCAACTGTGGATTTAATTCTGGGCTGAACCAGAAATCCTTCATCTGATGACTTGATGTCCAGTTGGATTATTCACAGTGAGCAAGTCAGAGATGCACTGAGAGTCATTGAGTGCTTTATGAACAATTATGATTTTAAAGGTCATTGTGTATGGAACAGGTAGCCAGCTAAGGGACTCCCACATCTTTAAAACTTCCTACTTACTCCCTTAGTACTTTTTGAGCTTCTCGTGTTCCTTCTTGACGTTGCTGTAATTTGGAAATGCTACATCTATTATTACTGCCATCTTCTATAGTGTGACCAGTCTAACCAACTTAGAAATTCCAGTCTGGATCTAAAAGTCCCAAAGGATCACCTTTGGAAGTATCTCCCACTTTGGGACACAGTACAGATGTTTCTGTTATGGCATCCCACGTATGATGTACCTTCCTGCATCTTATACTCTGCCACTATGTGCTGGACTTTCTCATCAAACAATCTACTGGCTAGAAGAGAGGACACAGCCTCACTACTTAAACTGTGTGCACACAAAGGCAGAAATGTGCATATGCTAAAGGTGAATTCATAAAGCAATGTATAGATGTTTTTCCCACTGTTAAATCTCAGTGATTGTGAATTTATACAGATGTGCACAAGCCTGGTTTCCACTCCCATCTTCTGCAATGATTGAATGCAGAAACTCCCCTTATTAATCAGTGACATGTAAAACTGTTTTCAGCTACAGCTACAGACTTATTTTTATCAAATGTGACATTCTGGAATCAAAAACAGAACAAAAACTGATGAATAAAGAAAAGTAACAGAAGCTATCGGCTCTGTAAGTTCAGAGCAAAGGACTCTGCATTAGCAACAAATAAATGAGAAATGAGAGCTGTTCCACTCACAGCTAAAGAACAGATGCATGAACCAGTGATCCTTTGCTGCTAGAAATGTTTAAATATGTCGGCTCTTCCTAAAATCAATTTCCACTTCATCGAAGCTGTTTTAAAGTGTTTGAAGAAAGTTTTTGTTTTTGTGTTAACTCACCCTTTAGAAATCTAGCCCTCATTCTTCTTTTATATTATTCGCTTTTGGCTTTTTCTCCTTTATCTACTCTCTAATGGTTATGTACCATCATATTAGATTCCAGTTTTCACCAATCAGAAAAAGTACAATGCTCATGTATTCCAATTACACAGAACAAACTTATGTAGACTGAAGTTAATCTCAGGGATCAGAGTGTTTTTACAAAGTAACATCTCTGAGGTGCCGATGCCAGACGTTCAACAGTGTCACAGATGGAGCCAACACATTTTCATGCATTTGTTCTATTCCTGGGTAAATGTGGACTTTGAAAAGGTTATGTCTTTCAGAGCTTAATTGGAGAACAAATAGACAAGATCGCTTAAATAATGTGTTCAGTGCTGACACAGCAGTATGACCTCCCTTGTATGCACACTTCCAACCTTCAGTAACATCAGTCACTCTGGAAAGAAAAGTGTATTGCAGCACTGAGGTTCAGACTGCTTAACCATGCACACAGACCCCTCTGTTGAGTCCTGAGCCTGACCAGTTGCCATGCCAACATCTCTAATAACCAGCGAGCTCACCACTGATCTTTTCTGCAGCTATCTCTGGTTTTAGCCTCTCATGTCAACAGTGTTGTCTGTCACTTTGGGGAACATATTTAAGATAATGCATTTCCTTATTTCTTGAAGATGAGTAAAAGCATTGTATAAGCTTATGTCTACCTCTACTATTCATATCCAGACGGACCAAAGGAAATTATTGCTAAAGTTGTGCCCTGAGTTCCTAGACATGACATTCTACAATATGTTCTTCAGCTGAGCTCAGAGAGGTGTCAGAAGACCAGATAACCTTTTAGGGGAGACAGAGATAAAAGTTTGGTGGACATAGTGTGTGCACCCATCTTACCAAGGCTGCAGCCACCAGAAATTCAGTGTGTGCACAGCAGGGAGAAGACAAGTATGATGCACTGAGAAACAGCCGAGGTTTCCATACACAAAGAAGCTGAGGGGGGTGCAGGTTCTGCACAGGAAACAGATGAGTGTGTTTCCTGAAGCCCCTCTAACCTCCCTTCCTGACAATCGTTTGGGAAAAGGGTTGCGAATCATCAACACTTTCACACACAAACCTACATCAGGCGAGATATTTACTTCTCGTTAGGGTTTCAGTTATTTCTGCTTCAGAAAATTCTTATCTGAGGAAATAGTGATGAAACAAGCAACAACCAAATCTCTTTTTTTCTCTTCACTGTGATGTCCAAGATGCTTTAACTTCCTCAATACTTTCCATTCCTCTGCACATAAGGAGAGTACATCAGGCTCAAAATGCATAGCCATTTTTCCAGCTTTGGTTTCTAATCAGCAAAAATGAGACCTTCAAATAAAATCTGCCTTGCCCTGATCTAAAAAGCAAATACTCTGAAAACAAGAACACTGTATTGTTACAGCAAGTCAAACAAAAATGAAAAACGCAGATATATCATAGAGCAAAAATGAATAAAGTCTCTTTGCTGGCATTTGTTGTAGGCAGGAATGACCTCCTGCAATGGAGCTGAATAAGCCTCTGACTGAAGACACTATTTTGTTTGATCAGTATGCTTTGTAGAAGGTGTGCAGTGTTGTCCATCACTCCTCTCAGTTCAACATTCAACATTCGTTGTGCCAGAAATGGCACTAATTCTTTTTTGAAACTTTTCAGTTTCCCCAGGACTTTGTATTCCCTTCATGTGTGTTTTTGTCTCAGTTTGAGACTACCTGTGTAAATATATATAGAAATATGTAAGACTAAGAGCAACTTCAAGTGGGGATACAAATATGCCTAATGATGGGACAGTATACGACCACAGACAGTTCTACACTGGAAACAACAGGATCCCCTGAGAGGTCTCAAAGTCACCTTTCTGTCATCACTGATGTAGGCTGCTTCAGTGGGGATTATTCATTTCTATCTGCTCTTGGTCTACTTATAATCAGCTACACAGACTAAATTAACCAACTCTGCCTGACATTTCCTCATTTTAGCAGTCTTTACCCAGTGTCTTGTTCTGACGCTTTCCTGTCCCCAATTCCTGTCTGTATCCCTCTGACTGTGTTCAGACTGCCAGCTCAGACATATTCATTTTGAATACATTAATCAATCTGAAGTGCACGTTGAAATGTATTCAGAATGATTTTATAATGTCCAGACAGAAAAAAAAAATCTCATCTTAATTGTATTCTAAACATGATTCTGATTGGACGCCAGATTTCACAGTCTTTTGCATCACTTGCAATGCAACCACCAAAAGGATGTCAAAGCCAAAGCAGCAACAAATCTAAACTGACTTGCTGATTCTAACAAGTAAGAACAATGAGAACAACAATCCATAAACAAACAAGAACAAATTGAACCAAAACAGTGCTCAGGAGAATATTAAGAGTAACAGGGACACGAAAACTGGTATAAAATGTCATGAATGTTGTTCCCACACCAGCAGTTCCTGCTCTTCAAACAACTCACTTGTTTTTGTCAAAATTGTATAATTTTAGGTCGTGTAAAACCCCTGAAACCCCTCATGGCCTCAACAGTGCTTTGAGCATGACTCTCCAACTTCTTCCAGTGAGTGGGGATATATGAATGTGCCAGTGAAGAACAACAGAGCAATAAAATAAATTGGTCAGGGCTGCTGACTCAGTTAGTGAGCACCAGAATCATGTGCTTTTTAACAAAGGATGGAGCAATCGCCTGCACTTAGCTCGCATTTAGCAACACGCCGGTACAACAGCGCAGGTTTGTCTGTCATGGGATAAAGGACAGTTTTCCTTGGACTAATCACTTTAGTATCAGCCATTTCAGAAGCCTTACACCATGTGCAAATTTGAAAAACATGACGAATCCTCAGCTTTAGTGTTGATGGCTGATAGTTCTCACGATGTGTCATGTGCCATCATATGAACATGCTAACAAGGTGAATAACTTGGTCTTTTGCAGATGGGAACTTCAACTGAAAGTTTTGAATGGTTCAGCACCAGATCATTTCAAGACAGAAATTTTGAAAGTAAATGATTTAACTACCATGGGGATTTAAAAGACTGCATTAAAATTCATAGCGGTGCAGCTAAAATTTGCTTTAATGTATGGTAACAAGCTTTTAATGAGCCTAAAGTGTAAGGTATTAAACACATGGCGTTCTAATTAACCTGGATGAAATCACAAAATTGCTTCAAGCACTTGTTTTTCATGATGAGAATAGCTTTTGTTAAAAACAGAACAGAAAGCAGCACAAGAAGAGCGGAGGTCACCCAAATAACATCCTGACCTGTCCACATCTTTGACTGATGAATTTCTCCTCAGAAAAAGTAAAACAGAACACTTTCAGAGGCTGAAACAGAGAGGCCAGGACACAAAGCTTTCTTGTTTCATCACCTGGAAATATATCTTTTCACAGCAGGAAATATGGAGCGGAGGGCTGGGTAATGAGGGATTCAGGACTCAAGGATTTGTGGTGTTAAGACAAAGGAGCAAAGGTGGAATCTTTTAGCTAAGGATTAACTGCCTGTTAACATCACTGTGCACACTTTCCCACTGACTTTAGTAACTTAATCCATGAAAGTCCCTAAAAATCTGGTTTATCTACTTTGCCAAAGGAGATATTGCCCAGAATAGCAAGAGAAATCACAGGGATGACAACCATGCATGCTAAAATCTTAAAAATCACTAATTAACTAACAGCATGCATGTTTTTGGAACAGGAGAGTAAGCTGAAATATACCCATGAAGGCACAGAGAGAACATGTAAACTCCTCACAGAAAGAACCGAACTGAGATAAGACCCAGGAACCTTCTGCTGCAAGGCGACAGTGCAAAGCCACACACCTCCGTGCAGCTCACATTAATAGATAAACAGAAACGTAGTGCCAAAGATTTGAGGTAGTGTGAAAATTTACAAGATAGTGGTCCTGTGAATTGTTGCGATGTGTGATTACAATTTCCAGGTGTTTCATGATTATATGAATATATTTCTAAACAAAAATCATATACATAAATAAACAAACAAAACATTTAATACAAATTCAAATGCTTCCTATTTTACTTTGGCTTTGACATTTGTCTTTATAGTTCCATATCCACATTTTTATGGCACTGCTGTTATTCCAAATCATCACAACAACTGGTTCAAACCATGCTAAGTACTCAGAAGAGATGCCTGTTGGTTTCAGTTTTGCAGTGACTGAAGCAAACTTTCTGAGACCAGAATTAAATCATTTTTGCAACTCTAAAAAAAAAAAAAAAACAAACACTGGTCACTCGTGCCTTTTGTTGATTTTTCAATTAACTTCTTCTACAACTTTTCAAGCATAGAGCAGAGGAAAGCATGACAGACTGCGAATGTGTGCATGACTAATCGCAGTCAAACTCTGAGCACAGCGGACCAGCGTAGAATCTCTCAGTAGTTGAGGCCCTCTGGGCATCAGCGGCCTACATGTTCATATCTGTAGGCTTCTCATCAACTGATCTGGAATCAGAGAAAATCATTTTCAGACCGTACCGGGTTGAACGGGGTCAGTGGTGTCTTTGAGGCTCCAGCTCTCACTGTACCGTGAGAGTGCCTGAGCTGTTCCTGATTTAAGGGCACAAGTTTGATTGGGTGTCAGACTATTATTCTGTCATGCATGCAGAGTCACCAACTTACGAAGCAGAAAGCTTCGAAATAACTTCCTGGCAATTTTATGTCATTCTGAAATAAGATATTTCCATGGTAAAGCAGAGCTTACTCTTGAAAAACAAATGGTACTCAGCAAACTCAAAACTATACAATTACTGCTCCACCCAAACACATCATTCATATGGCTTCAGTTTGACATCACAGTATATTGATTTCTTGACTTTACCAACACTCCCTTAGGAATTAGAATGCAACCTCTATCTCCATTAGTTTCACAGCTACTGCACTGATCAATAATTGTTTAATGGTGGAACTCCCAGATCTGGATCACCACCAAAATCTAATTGACTTTTCTTTGGCTTGAGATCGGACAGTGTAGCACATTCATTGGTAATGTTTTTTCGAGATATATTGCTGTCAGTCACACAGATAAACTAATGAACACGCATTGTTCCACATCTTTTTATTGTTGGAAGAATGACTTTTCTATTTTGTATCAGAAAAATATCCGAATGTTTAAATAAGCCATCATTTGTAAAAATCACTTGTAATAAAACTCTATTTGCTTTCATTCAGGTCACCTTCCTATCTTGAGAATGTACCCGTCTGTTGTATCAGATACAGAGACATACCTAAAGAACACTGTTGGCATCAGTCCTTTAAAATCAGTTTTATTAAACCAATCACTAATTGCATACAAAGAAATGAGACACAGATAACGATTTAAACCCTACTGAGCAGCGCTTAGGAGCAAAACACTCATAAGCCAAGACCAGAAAAGGACAATGACATCAAATCTTCCTCACATGTCTTCACAAAGTCACAGCTGAATGAACCACAGAGGCCTGGAACCATCAGTCTGCCGGAGCTGAGCAGAAGAAACGTGGCCATGCGAAAGAATGCCAATCCTTCCAGAACCGTGCATCTCCAGCAGCCTTGCAACTGCTGGGGCTTTTGACGATGGACGCTGGTCAGGTCAGCCGTGTGTGACCACCGCTCACCACTGCAGCGTTCATTTCCTCAGTACTGTTACTGTTCTCAGTTTTGTTCTGTTTTGTCACTGACAAGGTGCTACATCCTGAATCTGAACACACACTATGAATATTGCATTCTGTGAAACTGATGACTGCTTTGTTCTGAAAGACATTTGGTCAAAAAATATTATATTATTCTTATCAAGTGCAATCGGCTGTAACCAGCGGCAACTGCCAAAGCATTCTTATATCTAGTGCGAGTTCTGCTTATAAGTACAACTGCGATATTCAACAGCTGTATGATTATTTTCTGCACTGGCTTGATTAAGGTTAGTGATCATAGTCTGCTTTACACAGAAAAGGTTTCTGTGCTTTTGTCAAAACACACAATTACCTCCTGATGCAAGCCTTGAACTCCACTGGGAGCACTTGGTTAGCCCACGTTCTCCCCTGACAAACTCATGCTGCTTTGAAAAGAATCTAGTTTTTCCCTTGAATTTATTTCTTCATCAGACTGACACATTTGAGTTCTTCTTATTAGTCATACTTAAGTTATCTTTAGCATCTACTCCATGTTTACAGAGATCTTTACTGGTAGCACTTTCAGCGGAAGGTAATTTACGGAGTTAAAGTATGGGAACAAGCTGTCAGTGAAACTGTGTGTGAAGGTGTGTATGTGTGTACCAGCATCAGCATCACAGAATGACAACATTCCTTTCTCCCAGTTCAGATGTACTCGAATCCTCTGGGACTTCTTTTTCACATGGAGATCAATGTCTTGATTACACTTGGAGCATGCTCGATATCTACCACTGTAGAAACGTATTCTCCAGAGTCCAGATGCCACATTGTGCTTCCTCGGAACAGACTCCGCAAGCACCCCCAGTTCCCAGTATTCATTGTCCCCAACCTCAACATCCCAGCTGTGAGTCCCCCAGCTGAAGCCCTCAGAGCCCAAGACAGAGCTGAGGTGTTGAATCCTCTCAGGGTTTTCAGGGCACAACTGTGTCTGTCCCCATCTAACCACGCGAAGATCTTCAGACAGAATCAGTTCTGGATTGGCAGTGTTTGGGTCCAGGATCACAGGAGTGTAAGAGATTATTTTCTGCATCTTATGCCAAACATTATAGGATAAGTTGCCCAAGTGTTTGGCCACATCCAGCAGAGTTCCTGACACTGGTTGTGATTCATGGTTGGGAAAGTGCTGCCTCTGGACTCTTTCCACTGTCGTCTTGTAGCTCTGGAGGAATGAGACATCTGCAGCTTGCAGCACCTCCTCTGTAGCTCTGACTGCCTCTAAAAGTGCTGCTATCTCTCTGCTTAGTGCCTCCATCTTCTTCTCCATCATCTGACTCTTCTGCTTCTCTTCGTCCCTCAGAGCAGAGATCCTGGCCTCCTCATCCTCTTCAAGAAACCTGTGAAGCTTCTTAAACTGCTCCCTAATCTGTTCCTCTGCATGCTGAGTCTGGGCCTTGATGTGTATTGCTGAAAGGTCACAATTTGCTTTCACTTGATGTAAGAGCTTCAGTCTTACTTGTAAAGGCTTGAGAAGTTCACAGAGTTTTCCCCTGTGATCCTTTGCAGCTTCATCAACAGGTCTGAAGCTGTGGTTGATGTGTTTTTCTGAATCCCGACAGACAACACACACAGGCTGCTGGTGGTTGAGACAGAACAATTTGAGTTTTTCAATGTGCAGACTGCAGAGAGTTTCAGAATCTGTCTGGCCTCTCTCCCGTAAGAAGACCTCACACAGGTTTTTCAATACCAAGTTAGAAGGTGGCTCACCTCTGGAGGATCTTCTCTTACAAACCACACACTCCTTGGTTTGTTTCTTAGCCCAGCAGCTCTGCAGACAGCATTTACAAAAGCTGTGGCTGCATGACAGGAGAACAGGATCCTTAAAGATGTCATGGCAGATAGGACAAGAAATGTCCCGCTCTGAGAAATAAGAGAGTGAAGCCATGAGCCAAGGTGAAAACAACAGAACCACAGAACAATTTTGTGTCGTTTCAGCCAGTCTTCCAGAACAGTTCCTGTTAGTTTCACTTTGAGTCTTTTTGAAATTCAAAAAAGTCAAATTTTAAAGTCGATTCAAAAGAAGAGCTTGATAATGAACTGATAGTATTCCAAGTCTTCTCGACGTAGTCCTCTTTCAAGCAGTAGTTTGCGTAACAATGAATCTTTCAACATGTCTCTCCTCTCTGTGAGCAAGCACAAAAAGCAGCACTTCCTGGTTTGTCTGTAATTCAGAGAAGGGTGGAGCTTTCATCTGCTCTTTTCCCTGCAAGCTAAATGTAAATGCATTCACTGTCATCATTAGTTATTTGTTTCTTTAACAACTGTGTTGTTAAATTCTGCTTGAAGCCTTTCTGGGAATTTTTTTTTTTTATACAAAAGACAAATGTTTTTTCTGCAGCCTCTTCATTCACCCTCATTATTATTCTAAAATAGTTAAATTACTCCTCTGCAATCCATTGCTGAAGTGTACACCCGAACCCAGATTCAGCTTCACAACTCAGATTGGTAAAACTGTTGCATCGCTTAAATTCTGGTGGTTACGAGATGTGCCGAGGCTTCGAAGCGTGTGTCGAGTAATGGAGGGGGCGTTTCCGCGAAGCGCGTATCAGGGCTTGTTTCATGTAGGGGGCGAGCCGAAAATGATGACGTCCGAAGCCTCGCTACCCGGCCGTACCACGTGACTGCTTCAGGAAGTGGTTCAGATTTTGCCGCGAGTATTGACAGGCATTTAAACCCCTCAGTCTCCGTTCAAAATGTGGGTTTTTGATGGAGAGTTGCGCTCAGTACAGGTTTTGGATAGAGTTTTGATAGTGTTAATATAGTTTGGAGATAGTTTGGGGCGTTAGGTGAGGGAGAGGATGGAGCCAGAAGAGGATTTTCCGTGTGGGAACATTTTGATTTGATATCTCCTAATGAGAGTAGCTAAATATAGCATATTTCAGATGCATTAGGCTTGCTTATCAAGAACTGTATTTTTCACTGTTTCTTAATTTATTCATGGTTGAGGTGTTTATTGTGTTTCAAGGAGTTGGGATGCAATAACAACACCTCATCCATGCTAAAGTATTACCGTGCCTTGCATGAAAATAAGGAGGAAGCTGGAGCTTCACCCACCCAAGGTAACTCGTTACAATATTCTCCGGCATTCAAAGGCCGGAGAAGTGGTTTTAAAAGAAAAGGAATCGATTAAAACCAAAAACCGTTGAGAAACTGTTATTTCTGAATAAAAAAATTAATAAATCTCCCCAGTTTTGTACATCATTGTCCAAGTTCCACAAGCACTTTCACTGTTAAGCCCATGCCATTTTACTAAAGTGACAGAAAAACATATACAACCTGCCATATCACATGATAATGCCTTTCGGGGAGAATTTCCATGCAGAATACAACCAAAAGTGTTTCATTATACACATATGTGGTAATTCATGTAGATAAATTATTTGGTCATACATTTTTGGTCATTAATAGTAATTTCCAAGAGCCCTAAAAGACAAAAATTCAAAGTATCACAAATTATACAGCTGACTGTGATTATACACTTGGCCAGTAGGTGGTTTCATGTGCACATGGAGGATCGAGAAATGAACCCTTTGTCAAACCAATTGCCTCAAGCGGTTCGATGCCTCACCGTCACTACTGTATTCTCTTTTATTACCATTGTCACTTCAAGCTGAGCTGCGTTTCATTGTGTTCTGTGCTGATGTGACGTTTGCTTTTCAGTTCTGTGCAATAGGTTTGATGATTTTTCACACAGTACCACCATCACAATTCACTTTGCTAAAAGAAACCAAGTCCAATCATAAAAGCAAAGTCACAGAGAACTACCTTCAGTCTAAAGAGGCAACAGATGTGATATGGCAGATGTGGCTTTATCTATTACAGTGTGTGCCTATGTACTTCTTAATGAAGCTAAGATCCTTCAATGTGTCACCAACATGTTGAATATCTTCAACAAGTCTGTAGTGGAGAGTGGAATCTGCTTTTCAGCCATCTGTTGGGGCAGCAGCATCAGAACCAGTGGCTCAAAGAAACTGAACAAACTGATAAAGAAGGCTGGCTCTGTGCTAGGGACTGCTCTGGAGCCAATTATACTAAAGAAGATGGCTGCATAAGTTAATGAACACAAAGAACAACACTGACCATCCTCCATGTAACATCATGTTCAAACCACAGAGTGTGATCTGCATGAGGCTTCTTCAGCTGCAGTGTAACACAGAATGATACAGGAGGTCATCAATGCCAGCAGCAATAACCAGACATCATGGCTGCCTAAAGTGATTGATGAAAAATAAATAAATCAATACAACAACGTTGTAATTTCCCTTTGGAATAAATAAAGTACTTTTTTAAATCTCATTTACATTTAATTTAATTTCACTGCAGCTTTGGAGAGTCTAATCTCAGTCATACTGCAAAATTTACAATCGTCCCATAAACTATTGCTTTCAATGGAACGCAGAGAATGTGTTTCATTTTCAGAAAGATCCAAATACCCCACCCCGACCTGACTTGAAGTGCAGGCCACATGCAAGAAATTCCTTCACTCCTGCATCCCTTCAGTGCAGCTGAACTTGTGTTAGTGTGTAATATGTTATGCATGTGTGTGTACCAGAGTATTTAGACAGCACAGGAAATGTATTCTAGGTAGCCTCAGCACTGCCTCACCCAGCCAACAACCCATTTAGGAACTCTCCGTCCCAAAATAAATAAAGAAATATGCAGAGCCATTTAAAACATTACATAGCGATAACATAGATGCAATGCAAAGTTGCACCGCTAACATCATGCAATGTCTTCCATTCATTGTGTACATCTTAACCTAAACCCTAACTTTGACCTAATCTCAATAGACATATTAGCCTTTACCCAAACCTCAGATATGGTGTTTTGCCTCATCGGGTCCATAATCTGGTCTCCATAAGAACCATTGGTCCCACCAAGGTCAGTGAATATACCAGAAAAACTGTCATAATATGGTGACAAAAACAAGCATTTTCAGTGTCAGAGCAGCTTGTTATGATTAAAAATACCAACCGAGAATATGTAGATGTGTGGAGAAAAGTGGTCACAGTTAACTTTAATGTCAGGCACACGATGTGAAGTCAAACTTAAAGTGACATTTAAATATTCTAGGTTTAGAGAAAATGCAAAGAAGAAAAATAACATTGGAAAATAGAACACAGATGCAAAACTACATTGTTGCTAGGCAACAGCAGATGGAGAGAAGCTATGAGATTGTATGGGAAGCTTCACATCATGTGAGAACTCTGCAGATATGTCACAGGCAGTGAATGAAGGAGATGAAGACAAGGAGAAGTATAGAACGTTAAAATCCTCATTAAATCAAATTAGATTTTTTTTTAAAATATTTGTATATGATGTCTCAAACTCTCAAACTGGCTTGTGGCGGCCAAGCGTTCATAGCGACGTCGCTTTTTGATCCTTCGATGTCGGCTCTTCCTATCATTGTGAAGCAGAATTCACCAAGCGTTGGATTGTTCACCCACTAATAGGGAACGTGAGCTGGGATTAGACCGTCATGAGACAGGTTAGTTTTACCCTACTGATGATGTGTTGTTGCAATAGTAGACATACTGTTTGTATGTCTCATTTACATACAAACAGTAAAAGCCATCAAAACAAGCTACAGGATATAATAAACAAGTCTGTTATAATAAGATAGCAGAGTGCGTTTCATTGTGGCTGCTACTCTGTGTGCTTCCACTTAGCTCAACTTGTGTACTTGGAATGTGGAACAAAAAAACCCCACCAGAACAAAAAAGTTATTGTATAATTTCCAAGAAAATAGTTGTAAAATGATTTTGCAAGTGATAAAATAGTTTTTCATATTTCACATTTTAGAGTTGATGTAGCATGATGGCTGGTATCCGATCAGGCCAGTGAAGTTGGCCAATACGATCAGATCATTTTTGCTGAAGGGGACAGTCTGCCTAGACTAATTTAATCTATAATGTTAATTAATATATGTAATTGTCTCCCATACACATGGGGGCAATGTGGGGTTCAGCGCCTTGCCCACACATTCTTTCTCATTGGTTGGATGACTACTTTTGCGCCTGATGGCAGGAGAGATACAGGGATTGCTTCATCACTGTAGCTAAATACTGCTTTGTTTATTGGGCGTTGTGTTCGTCTGTTTGGCCATTTATCTAATTAGGGTAATAGATTCTCATCATTGTCATTGTTTTATAGCGTAGGTGGCTCAGTGGTTCGTCCAATAACTGGACGAAGGTTGGCGGTTTGATTCCCACTCTCACCACTCAAACTGATAGCTGGAGGGGTGTCAGTCCACCTCCTTGCCGCAGCTGAGGTGCCATTGAGTAAGACACCATCCCCCCATGCTTCCCGGGCGCTGTGGAGCCACTGCTCCAGTGTATGGCATCTGTCTCTATGAGTGTGTGACCCTATGCATGTGCATGTGTGTGTTCAACAGGTGCCAATCTGGATGGGTTAAAGCGGAGGAGAAATTTTGTGTATTTCATACAGTGTGTACATGACAATAAATCTGATCTTAACTTTTTCCTTTTTTGTCCTGGTTTCATTTTAGGAATTCGGAGTTTCCTATTTGTAAGTAAATGGACCATCAATGGCTCCACCACTACTAAAATAAACATGTTAACTACACTGAAAAGTAGCCCATATAGGCAACAGTTCTGAGTATTAGCCTCTCAAAACAAAATCTTCGGAATGGAGCAAAAGTAAGGACCTGTGTTTATAAAGCCCATATGTGATAAAGATGTTTTTTTATAAACCTACCAGCTGATCATTGCATTATATGGTATGGTGTCTTGACCAACTGGATAACTTGGTATAGAACCTTTGTGCCTAAACAAGCATGTCACAGACAAATTTTAAGTAGCAAGTATCTTGCCACTGATCTCCAAGAGGCAGACTGTGAGGAGGTGGGGGGGTTGCTCTTTAGTGAGTGGGTTACTCCATGCTCTAAAAAACGGGTCGATGTGAACAGAGGTGTAAATTCATGGTTAAATGGGGAGCTGCTGTACTCCAGCTCTGTTATTTCGACCAAAGCATGTCAAAGACTTTTCATTAAGACCTCGTAATTAAGGGACGGTAACAAAGAGCAAAACTGAATGGGACTAGTATATCTGCCTATTATGTAGTAGATAAGAAGTGCTGCATTCACTTCTTTTATTTGGACGTGCACAGCCCAGGACAGGAAGGCTCAGCGGGGCTTTAATAATCAGTCCCCATCAATCGAGCAGAAGAGATATCAGTCAGGTGACATGTCTATGCAGAGCAAAAGGATGGCAAAATACCAAACCCATCCGGCCTCAGCCTCCAACCCAGCTGCTGTCTGGCTGAGACAGAGAAGTACAGTCAGAGCAGTTTCTTCTGTCAGGTTTTGATGCTACTGAATTCATCGTCACTTATCAAGACTCCATCGTGAAAACCACAACTGAAATATTTCTTCATCAATACGTAACTGACATTTTTAGAGTACAATATAGAGACTTAATAACCTCTGTTAGTTTGATGTCATAGTATTTCATATTTTTGGATTATTATTAGTGATGTCCGAGAATACAAAAAACATAATTATTTTGAAGTTGTGTTAAGTTTAATCACTTACAGCATCATATTTAATAAATGTATGACATACAGTTTGTGCAGTGATCATTCCCTCCAGAGGTTCATGGTGGATGAAAAACTCATATCAGGCTAAACATCATATGCTGTTCAAATCAATGAGTACCTGAAGCCTGAGCTTCCTTTAATTTCAATCAGAAAATAGCAACACACTCTCATTCCCAAGCCGTCACATACTCTGGTTTCCTCTCTGACTGTGTCTTTTAGCATCGGTGCCTTGATGCCAAGTTGCACTTAATTATATGATCTTTTAGCAGATACAGTCCGCAATATGAGTCGCAATTTGTCTCAGCGATTTAACTGAAACGATTTGATCACATAATTACATGCATCCTGGTTGCAATGCCTGTGAGATGGGAAGCAATGCAAGGTCATTGTTACATGTGCAGAGTGCATGACTCAGAGCAGGATTTTAAAAAATGAAGTACTCAAAGTCAAAAAAGATGCAAATGATATATTCAGACTTCAAAGCAGAAGTTTATCAAAGGGACATTGTTTTCGCACAGGAAACTGGAATGATAATGAAAGCAGATTCTTAATTATAAAACCAGAGTGATTTGTGACCTGAGTAGAAGGTTTTCTGTGACAGAAATTATCTAAATTAAGTTTCTCCTCCTCTCAGTAAACTTTGCTTCAAATATTTTAGCTGAAAACAGCAAGGCAGCTTGTCTACAATAGAATAGAATAGAAGTACTTTATTCATCCCAAACTGGGAAATTTCTTTGCAGTATGCAACAGTATGGAAGAATTGCAAGGTAACTTGTAGTTACCAGTTTACTACTGGTGGAAAATATGGATAAATCATCCATCCATCCATTTTCTATACCGTCAATACGTCGGTCGAGTAGCGGGGGGCCTGGAGACTATCCCAGCAGTCATCGGGCAAAAGGTGGGGTACAACAGTCCATCACAGGGCCACATAGAGACAAACAACCACACACACTCCTAAGGACAATTTAGAGTCACCAATTAACCTAACATGCATGTTTTTGGAGGGTGGAGGGAAGCCGGAGTACCCGGAGAGAACCCAAGCATCCATGGGGAGAACTCCACACAGAAAGGCCCCAGATGGGGATCATAATTGATAACCTGGAACCCTCTCACGGTGAGGCGACGGTGCTAACCACCACACCACCATGCACTGAACTGTGGCAACAAATACCACTTAATCAGAAAAGAGGAAGAAAGGCACCTGGTTTTTGAAACAGCCACTATGGAGCCTTTCATTTGCAGTGTGTTGTATAAAGAAGAACACCATTGTTGCTTGTGTGTAAAATGACAAGAGTTTTAAATCTCCTGGATGAGTTCTGTAAAACATCTTTCTTCCACATGCTGTAATACACGCACACTTCAAAGAGAACTGAACCTTGTCTGACTTTTACTGGCTTTCAGCGCGCTCCTCAGACTGAATCAGCTGCTGCTGCTGCTGCAGTGGATGCATGACGTTGGGTTTCTGGTGGGTGGAGAGCAAAGAGGCTTCGTTCCTGTTACTCAAACAGTTTACTTTGTGGCGTTCCCAAAGCACTGAGCGTCTGCCAAGCTTAACCAATGCACACACAGAAACACATACACTTACACAAAGAGGAGAGAGAAAGAGAGAGACCCACTGTAGGTAAGAGGAAAGAAATTGCCAGCGAAAGCAGCGGTGGCAAGACAAGACCACTGTCCCTCCTTGTCTCAGTGTCAGTTCCAGGTTACACTGTCTGATTTGCCCCCATTTCATTCCTTATTTCATTTCCATTTCATATTCTATTCATCTGTCTGTGTGTTAGCAGAAAGCGAGGCTGAGGCTCCACAGCCCAGCAAGCCTCTGAATACCTTATCATGTGTTTTGAGGCTAAATGACAACTTCCCAAACCAAGCCCTGCTTGTTAAATGTCCCGCTACAAGTGGTCAAAGGTCAGCTGAATGTCAGTCATTTCAATCAGATCCGTGACATGTTTAACCCCCTCATTCTCTGCATTAGGGAGGGTAATTCTTGTGGAATTAGTTTACACACTCCATTCTTACTATCAAAAGCTTTTGGTGTCAGGGCCACAAGAATATCTGGCAACAGCAGATGCTTCACATAAAGGGGGAGAATACAAAAGCTCATTTATTTGCAGAAAAATTAAAAACCAAAAAACACAACAAAGAGGAAGAGCGTTTTTTCTGGATGTTAAACTGAGTGACACATCGGTGAAGTAGAGAAAATTAAACCCGTTTCAATCGGTGCCTTTAGTTCTAGAATCATAAACCGAACAAAAACTGCTGAATGGAAAAAAGGAACAGAAGTGGTCAGCGCAAAAACAAGAAGCAAAAGTGAAGACTCAGATGTACAAACCTAGGATGGTACGTTGGCTGTTTTGTTAAACAACCTTTGGAACCTAAAGCAGCAAATGAGCCAATTATGAACTTCCATTTATCCATTTATCCATTATCTTTCACTTATCCGAGGTTGATTCGCAGAGGCAACAGGACCCCAAGGTGTTGTCATGCCAGAAGGGATAAATATTATACCGTTCTGGGTCTGCCTGGAGGCCTCCTCCCAGTTGGCCTTCCCCAAAAAACCTCTGAAGGGAGGCAACCAGGAGGCCTTCTAACCAGATGGTGGCTGATCCTTGGCTTCCTGGTCAGTTCTTGTTTCAGTGCTTTGTTAATACCGCCCAAAACAAGCAGCTGTTGTAACTGTGTGACGTTGTCCAAGCGGTTTGATTCGCTTTCAAAACTGCAGCTCGAAAGTGAACCAAACCAAATGAAGGTGTTCAGCATTCCCCGCCCATTCAAACAAAGTCCCCCAGACTATCCTAATGTAAAAGCACACCTTTCACAGTATTTTCAGATACTTGAAATTCTATCTTTCATTTTATGTTTAATTATGTTTTTTCCTCCATTTATACTGCACCATGTCAGAGATAAACTGGTCCAGTAACATATCTAAGGTGAGGTGCGCACGCAGGTAAAGGTGTACACTTGTTTTACGCGTGAATATGTCATTTACGCATCTGGGTCTTTACGTATTAAAAGTTGCAATGGTATATTTGAAAAGCTGTTTATATATTAGCACCAAATGTATTTAAGAATATGGGTTAATTCAACTAGTTTGACCACATAGATGCACCAGCTAGGATGACAGGATTCTGTTGTGTGGGAGGATGTGTGTCCTGAGAGGAATAATAAGTTCCTGCAGAAATATAAGAGCTTGGGAAGCAGTGCAGCAGAAGTCTAAATGGATCTATGTTCTGTATCAATAAACACACACGCGCACACACGCACACACACACACACATGGGTCATACCTCTGATATGTAACTGGCCTCTATAACTTGTTAAAAAAAACATCACTAACAGAAGCTAACTCAAAGGAGAGGTCAAGCTGGAAATGTGCAGAAATGCAGTCACACACATTTTAAGATTCAGTGGAGTGTGCCTACACACACACACACGCACACAAACATGAGGAGCTGGTAAAGGCTTTAGGGAGAGCTCAGTGAAGCAGGGGGCAAACTTCAAACCACTCCAGCTGGGGAAGAAAAACACACAGGAGGGCACACACATGCACACACACACACACACAGAGGGAGAGCGAGAGAGTGAAAGAGAGACATGTGAAAAAGATGCTGCAGATAGATTTCTACTGGGATTTTAGGCTCGAGAAGGAGGGCAGCCTGCCTCCCACTGAGCAGCAAGGGTCTTCACTTCACACACAAACACATATATACAGGTCTGGCAGAAAAATGATGGACCTTCCCAAAGGAAACATTGTTCAGAGTCTAAGTTGTAGAGGTAAAAAAAAGCCCTATGTTCAACATTAAGATAACCGAATTAGGCTCTAAAATCTTCATTAATCATTAGTGCTGTTTTCCTGCTATGTTTCATATCAACAAATAGCTAAACTTTCTTTTCTAAAATGGCCCCGCAAGAGTGGCAGCCTGCTGCTGTAGCTGACATAGGTTGTGTTTTTTTTTTTTTTTGCATCCTCTTGTAATTTTCTAATGAGCTTCTTCTGTGAGGACCCTCATTTTTGGCACATTTTCCTTGTTGGTTTGGAGGCTGTGCTGCTAAAGTGACTTCTTCTGGTAATTCCTGCACTTTTTTTTTTTACATCTGTGCGTCAGCATGGCAACCGAAAAGTTGATTAGAGGATGCAGAGCTTAAACAAGGCAGAGAAAAAAGGAGGAGGATGCGGTACGGACAACAACTGATTTCACAACAAATAGGACAAAGTGTCGAAAAAATAACATGGTTAGGTTGAGAAATTATCTAAGAGGTGGTTTCGATTCGTCATACGTCACAAGAACCCTGCCCTTTACAAAACAACTGCTAACATAAAACATGTCATAATCATAGCCTTTATTCTGACACACCTTTTTCTTTGTTGCTGTAGACAAACATAGTCGTCATACGTCCTGGAGGTAGGATGTATGCTCACTTCACTTCAAAAGCTGTCACGGGTAAACAAATACTCCAGAAACTCAGCATTTGATTCAATTTGCTCAACTGTTATCCGTCCTGAAAACTGTTACAAATAAAACAAAAAAGAAATTGCATCACAGTTGTTGGGATCTCGGGCATTTGGAGGCTACTTTATGAATAACTGCTGAGAGGATAAAAACATAATGACACACATGAGGCGTTCGCTTCAGAGCCATGTGACACAAAAACAAATAAGTGCTGTACCAGCAGAGATGTCTCTGTTTGTAAAGGATGTTACCACGTGGGAATGTCATGAGAATTCAATATGCCAACAACACACATTCATAGAAAGAGACATAAATTCAACCTAATATCTCATCTTGGCTACACAGTAACTATGCCTACGTTAAGCAAGCCTTTTCTGGTGAAGTACTCATTCTCCGGTTTATGAGCATGTGCACCATGCCATCACCTAATGCTGATGAGAAGAATAGTGCGTCATACAGAGCAAAGACAAGTGCAGTCCATTGACTGGTTTAGATGCAGCAAAGTGGAAGAAGGAGTCACGTGAACATTTGGAGCTATTTCCTTCTTCTGAGCTGAAAGAAGAAGAAAAAAACTATGTGGAGGCAGCAGTTCCTTGGGTTACAGAAATGTTAGTCCCACAATCATCTGACAGCATGGAAGTCCATGAGAAGTCTCCGAATGTCAAGCAGTTGCCTCTGCAACACAATTGTTTTGTTCAGAAGTCATTATAATCCTTTTAGTACAAATTCCATTAAACTCACATTCCTTCCTATTAAAACGACAGGCCAATAAAATCCACACAGATCAACACACCTAGCTCATGGACTCAAAGCATGATGGGTACTGCCAAACGGTGGCAGTTCATACTGCAGAGAGACTAAATTCAGGGAATTCAGCTTTTTTAATGCAATAATGTGTGACGCTAACAGAATTTAGGCATCATATGTCTCATCAGCATGGTTCCAATGTGACTGGATTACCTACACTTTATTAATCAAGTCACACTACGCATCTTTAAGTCAAACATCTTTCGGCATACAGACATAAAACTCAATCTCTAATTGCATTCAGCTTTCATGTATTTGAAAAAGACCCATTTGTGGTATTGCTGACACATGCAGAGACCAAGCCATACCCTGTAAGTTCCATGAAAAAGACGTGCAGAATGTCGAAAAGCATGTGGAAGACATTGCACCAGCTCTTAAGGCTGAATCTAAATGAGAAACATGCGACAATCTTACTGAAAATACAGCCAGTCCTGCATGTTTCAGTTCTCCCTCTGGTGCTTTGGACCACAGAGTCACCTCTTCCTCATATTCTACTGACGCTGAGTTCACTATGAAATCAGTATTAAATCAGTTTGTTTTCCAGTCAGTGTGACTTTAGACACTGGTCTTATGTTAGCAGTTATGTTTACCACGAAAGTTCAAATAGCCTTCTAATAATCCTAAAAAGAATAGCAAATTCCAACTGAAAACTTGGAGACAGAAGAAGTCCAACCCCCACCCTGAAGGGCTCTGTCTGAGGAGTGACCTGCTGTCATCAAGCATTCAGAAGACAGCAGTGTCCTTCAACACCACGGATTCACAAGGAGCTGCAGGGCTGGCCTCTCAATAATAGCCTGATAGAGAAGTGACCGAGCAGGAATTTGAGAGGAATTTGTAGAATGTGAAGAAGTGGTGATGATGCACTGCTGAATGTGAATGTGAGAAGAGGTCTGGTTGTTCTGTCTCCCATTGCTCCTCATTGTTTTTAAAAGCGTGGAGGTGGCAGGATGAGTCCTCAGCTGATCTGTCTCTGCCAGTACCACAAACCAACAGCAGCTGCTGGCCCGGGCCTGATTTCTGACATTCAAAACACAATTTCTGATCTATTTGGCACCGTCAGAAAATAATTTTAGTTCCTAACACAAGAAAACTTGCTGTACAGAGACACACGCACCAAAGAGCTGGAGATTAGTCGCTATCTTGTAAAGTCAGTCAAAAATGCATTTTCCTTAACCCTTTACCAGTCACATGTAACTTTTTGGATTATCACCCAAGAAAATCAATCACTCTCCGGTTATCTACTGCTACATGATCTGATTATGTCAAACATCAGCTTCAGATTGAATAAAGCAAAAAACACGATTTGCACAGCAGTAAAAAATTATTTTAGCCAATTAGATCGATGCATGAAAAGCTAAATTTTCCAATGTTACATGACATGACATCTCTCAGAAAAGATAAGGGCAGAATATTCCAGTGCCAATACAACACAGACACAGTTTTTAGCAGTGACACTAAAACAATTCACTTAAAGCTGTGGGCCTACCTGTGGATCTGACCAACAATTCACTATCAGCTTTCAAAATCCAGCAGTTCTCAATACTCAGATGGATTTCAGTGATTAATGCAAAGATATTCGGGACAACATCCAATGTAATAGTAATTATAAATGTCATTTGAGAGCATGGACTGCCCAAAAGTCCCAGACAGGGGTCCACAATTCCCCACGTTCAGTACAGGTCAACTAGCTTGTGTTTTTTTTAGGATATATGCCCTACTCTGGAAGAGTATGCAAGTATTACTGTGTTGTAAAAAAAAAAAAATGTCAAAGTGTTTAGTCTGACTGTGTTAAGTTCAGCCATACTGCCTGTGTTCATGTGCAGTAAATAAAGTGGTGTTTAATTTTTACTGCAAACTAATGACACAGAGAGAGCTTGGGGCAAGGAGCTGATTATTCCAGCTGAGGAGTACTAGTCCTCGGGCAAACTGCTGTTGTCCTGATGCACGTCTCCTCTTTGCTGTGCACTTTAATAAGAGATAAAAAAGCTTAGATGGCATCAGCTTTGGGGGTTAGTGCAAACCTCACAGTGGTGTTCACCTCTGCTTCTCTGAACGAATCAATCCTGCCATTTTAGTTGCTATGCTTTCTTTCAAGCCTCCTGACACCACTTTGGAGTGGGTGCAGCTCTGGAGGCTGCATCCTTAGTTTTCACTGGATGCATTCATAACTGAGGGTACAGTTGTTAGATAGTCACAAACAAGCCATTATGCCACTCCGTGCCAGCGCATCTCAAGTTAATTGTGCATGTGTGACATATTCACATGTTCGTGTAGCGGTGATCATACACAGAGGGTGTGCATGACAACATACTGCATTCATACATACCAATGAGCAGTGGTTCTGGGTTATTTATAGAGTGACTATATTAGCTCACCATATGTGTCAGCTGCTGCTCTCAAAATGGCCACAGACGGCACGAGCAACAGCAGGAAAACTAGGTGGGAAAGTAAGAAGTAAAAATGAAAGTACCTCTCGCAACCTCAGCGGGAAATAGTGCGCATACGTGCATGTGTGTATCAGTTCCAACTGTGTGAGGTGCTGCAGGGCATTTTTGTTAACAGACAGGTCCACAGTACGTACATGTCTGCATATGTGCCCAAGGAGCTGCAGACACTAATAACTCTAAGGAGGTTTGACACACACACAACACATGTGAGGTACCACACAGCACACAAACAAGTTGAGCCTGTTCAGAGCAGCAGAGCAGCCTGTGAGTCACACTTGACTGTCAAACTTGTGTCCACTTATAGAAGCTGTTTTTAGGCAAATCCTTCTATTACAGTGTGTGTGTGTAGTAAGACAGGGAGAGAGAGGAGAGGGGGCGAAGGGGGAGAGGATGACTGATGGCAGCTTCAGAAAGACAGAACTGTGACACTGTTCATTCAGATTGATGTCTCCATGTGTGCATGGTTGGTGATTGGTGTGTGAGCATGTGTGTTTCACAGCACAGGAAGCCAGCACAAGCATTATTGGACACCCCCTTCAGGAGAGACAGAGTGTGCTGAGGGTGGATGAGAGGGAAATCTCTACTCAGTCTACTCAGATTGCCTCCCTCTTCAATCTACCCATCTCTTCCTATCTCAGATTTTCAACACACATTCCAAACTCACTTGATGAAGCAGCGCGCTCCCTCGAATGTGTATCCTTCCTCCCATCCTGTTGGTAAATCTGTGAGGACAGGGAGGGGAGGAAAAAACACAAGACAGCAGGAACATGAGCTGCTGTGCAGAGATACGGAGCTGATTACACGCGCGTGCACACACACACACCTGCACGCCAATGCAGTGTCTGAATCACGGATCGCTAATTTGGCTACACCCCGCAGTTCCGCGCCCCTTCCCCAATGTAAAGATCAGATGTGGCAGAGCGACTGAGAGTGAGCGCTGTCTGAATGCATCTGAGCGCAGGGATGTTCTCCTGCCTGTCAAACCTTCCGGTTGCGGCACATTTGTGATTTATTTCTGATTGTCGGCTTTCAACTGACGCACCAGATGCGCTCCGATTGTCCGACACGCAGTTGTGTGGCGTTTCTGAAGACAGCGGGTTTCAGTGATATGTGTCAAATGTCACTGCAGGGAATCGACTCCAAAAATCGACTTACGCCTACGTGACGGAACTTTTAAAAAGTGTGTCGCAAAGTGTCCAGGTGGAGCGAGGAGGTGGAGGCTGGCGGCGCCGCCGGCGGAGAGGAGCAGTGGAGGCTGTTGCTGCTGCAGAGAACAAATCCCCCTCATCGTCTTCCACGACTCCTTCCGCAACTTGTCGCCCCCTTTTCCATCGTGACGCTCAGATAACCTTTCCTTGGCGCTAAGTGCGTGTGCGTGTGCACGCGTTATCTCAAGGAATGAAGAAAACACATCCCGGGATTATTTACCTGGAGTTTTTCTGTGGCCCGTGATTACAGCCTCCCCAGTAACAGGATGCAGCCAGGTTGTACTCTTTGCTTCTTCGCTGTTAGTGGAAGAAAACGGGGAGAAGGGTGAATAGAGAACCCGAGAGAAGACAAAACAGGAAAAAGCGTCGGAGAAATAAGCAGTGCGCATCCGTAAATCCACGTATCCGCGTGATATTTACTTGATGAAGAATATGCGTCCATCCCGAGTCACCCCATAACTCCACGAAGAGGGAAGGCAGGAGAGCCAGTCCGGCTTTGGGTCCGCCGCCATGTCTAGCTCAGAGCTCTACTGCCCTGAGTTACTACACACAAGCTGGAGTTCGCGTCCCCGTGCTGAGCGCGCGCACAGATGTCCTCGCGCTTTGAGATATGCGAGGACGCGCACCAGGATAGAGACAAAAACAATGCAGAAAGAAGCGATTTTTTTTAACCTCAGTTTTTTTGCAGGGATGCAGAGTTTCCCAGTTACGCGTCAGTGGTTATAACGTTAGCGATGACTGCTTTAGATTTCCCAAAGAAGAGGACAGACTTGTATGCATAAAAATGTCAATGGCTCAGCCACACTTATTCATTTTGATATATATTCTGCAAATTAGGATTACTTTCACAACATTTTGCGTATAACATTTGTTTTTAATTTTGCCGTAACGTTTCATGACAATTTTCCACATAACAAAGTGAACTGTCTGGTTTAGATTATTGATTAGGGGTCTCTGGGGAAACCCAGTCAGTGTACAGCAAAAATAGCCTCTGCTGAGCTTTTTTCACCAGCCCCTTTGCGTTCACTACCCACATAAAATCCACTGCTAGATGCACACCTGACTGTCCCACATCCTTTCCATGTATAACAAGACTGTTGTAGTTTTTGTCTTTGACTCTCCTGAAATCGATGATGGTATCTTTTGGGGTTTTTTTGTTTGTTTTTTAATTACCAAATTGTTGATGTGACACCAGGAAACCAGTGATTGGACTTCCCCTGTAGGTCGTCTCCTCATTGTTGATTATCAGCCTCACCAGGCTGTGTCATCTGCAAACTTGAATATGGAGTTTGAGTCATGAATGGGGGTACAGTCGTATGACCAAAGTGAGTAGAGGAGAAGACTGAAAACACAGCCTTGGGGAGTGCCAGTGTTGAGAATGATGTTGAAGGAGGTGAGATGTTCAATTCTGATATAATTGTTGGTGAGAAAGTTCTTGATCCATTTGCAGAGGTGAATGTTTCAGGCCAAGTAACAGCAGTTTTAGTTGATGGAGTTAAAAGCTGACCTGAAGTTAACAAACAGCATCCTGCCAGGTGCGTGAGAACAGAGAGAAGCCTAAGTGAAACGGTGTCATCAGTGCATCTGTTGGAATTGGTTCTGGTCTAGGTCTGCAGGCCCTTGATATTGTTCATTACCAGTCTCTCAAAGTATTTAAAAGCTATTGGTGTTAATGCGACAGGCCGGTAATCATATAGGTATGTAACAGTTGAGTGCTTTGGGACAGGGATGATGGTCACAGTCTTAAGGAAGGTAGGAACTGTGGCCTCCTTCAGTAACCTGTTAAATATGCTCGTGAAGACAGCTACAAGCTGGTGTGCACACACCTGGGTTCAATCTCTAGCATCTCCATGACATCTTACATGGTCATTCATATCAGAATGACTGATCAGTAGTGTGATGGTTAGGACTGCCTTACAGCAAGAATGCTCCTGGTATGAATCTCAGCTGGGGTTCTTTTCCTATAAAGTTAGCATGTTCTCACTATGCGTGTTTGAGTTCTCTGCAGGTACTCCGATTCCTTCCATAGGATGTTAGGTTAACTGGTGATTCCAAATTGGTTGTAGGAGTGTCTGTGGGTGTGCATGGTTGTTGGTCCTGTGATGGACTGGCAACCCGTCCAGGTGTACCCTGCCTCTCACCTGATGGTAACTGAGTTAGGCTCCAGCCCATGTGTTACCCATAGGATAAAGAGAAAATGGATGGATAACTTACTACCACAGAAGAAAGAAACAAGTAAGCCAAGTGTTGTATGGAAAACCAAAAGTCATTTGGTTTCTGTCTGCTGATTTGAGATGAACAATGTTCTTCCAAGACATTTCATTCAGCTTCTTTAAATTACCCACCTATTCCTGCAAAACTATCATGTCAAATTTACACACCCCACATCTACTTTGTCATCCTTTGTGACACCCTGCACTGCTTGAGCAAGAATGAATCAACAGAAAAGTAATGAATAACAGTTTCTGAGTAAATCCTTTTAGTTTTCGTTCAAATAGACTACTGTATTAATATATTTATGGATGTATATGCAATGAGTTGATTTAATATTCAAAACAGACTTTTTCCATGTAATCGAACAGTAGATTTAACATCAGGTACATTATTTATATGAAACTAAAACTGTTATTCAGGTGTGGTACAATAGTGAGAAGTGACAATAAGGTAAAGGACTTCATCATCGCATCAGTATTTAGTCATATTGGCAGTACGCAAAAGCATCATTAAGACATGGAAATCAAAGATAAATCTTTATTACGGTGCCTATCCTGCTGTGTTTCAGCATCCAGTGGGAAAAAGTGCTCACTGCACCGCTCTGACTATTAGCTGTACACTTCTTTATTTAAAGAACTAAAACTAAAACATTAGAGAATAATGCCTTTTGTGATTTTTTTTCTTAATTTTTATCAAAGATTATAAAATTGAAAATAGTTGAGAAGACAGGAAAGGGGGGGCAAGCACCATAACACTAGGCCAGGGATACCTGCTGAGAAAGAGAAACACAAGTTAATGACAGAATTGGTGTTTTTACATGTATGGTTCAATTTTGTATACCAGTCTTACAGCCTGATGTCAGTGAGTGATTGCCTGTGTGTGTGTGTGTTGAGGGAGAAAATAAAGTTTTGATATTAATGATCTATTATCAATGATTAAGGGACTGTTTGAACTCTTAAATTACATCCCTGGGATCAAAATCTAACTGCTTGACTTTAATTTGAAAAACACATCGATTGTGGTGTAAATGCCGTGGTGGCTTCAATCAAGTTGAGTTGAGTTTAATTGAGTCAAGCAAACGTACAGCAATTTATTCATATGTTTGCCCATGTAAAATTGACTTCAAAATAATTTTTCTTCTGAAAATGCACCACAGTGTCCTCCACAGTTCAACTTTTCAATATATTCAGCCAGTTGTACGGTTGCTGATTTAGAAAAGCACATTTAAGCATTCACAACAGCCCATGTCCTTCAAAAGCACTGATGATGTAATCCTAAATTCCCACTTTTTTGCTGAAAAGCTCTTGTGAAAGCTAATAAACAGCTAATGTTCAGTAATGAGGGGCTCCTTCAGGGGATCCTGCCTGTCTCACATGACAGGAAGCTTATTTTGGAACTGATGAGTGTTTACGGAAATACTGATCAGCCAGGGGAACTCAGTATGTCACACACACACACACGTACTGATCACATACACATGCTGTTAACCCTCATCCATATCAAACATACACACACCCAAACACCCAGATGTCAAATGGTCTTCGAGGAGAGGGAACCTCCCCTCCCCCATTTTTGTTCCAGCCAGAAACGTCTCCCTCTTTCATTGCTCTCCACGGCTCTGTTCAGACTACTCACTTGCATATAACCGTGCAGGTTTCCTCTGCACAACAAATACATTAGGAGAGCTTAATTTTTAAAGGCTATTTTTTGCAAAGTCAGCATGTATCCATAACAAGTGTTTCAGCTCATTTCCACAGAAACCTGTGTCCATTGAAACCACGTCTTTTGAGATGCCTAATTATATAAATGGTAAGGCTGTGCAGCGGACACATAAGAGCAGCAAGACGTCTTCTGTTTCTTTCCACTTCTTCTCACTTCTTGGTTGTTCTAGAATGGAGCCGCACTAGTGGCAGTTTTTCTCTTTCTCTTCTTGGCATCTTCATGGGATTTTCTCAACACAAACCTTTTTCTACGTTGGTTTGGACGCTGTGCTTCTTGAATGATTTCTACTGGTAACTCTGGCACAGTTTTACATCTGTTATAGCCCTGGCAAAGGCAAAATTGTTTGCATGTTGGAGCAGTTGATTGAGCTTTGTAAAGCCCAAGCAATGCCTGGAATAAGGCCCCCAAACCAGACTGGCTGAGAAGGAGCTGTTGTGGATACAGAGCCGGAACAAAATAGAGATAAAGGAGAAGGATGTTTAAAGCATTTCTTCCTCTGATCATTTCTGTGCGATAAAATATACAAGCTTGGAATGTTGACTAAGATGCAGTGGGATTATCAGGATGGTGATATTTGTTTTAGAGACATGGCTGCAGGAATAACTAACATCTCTCTACTTAGCCTCAAGACAGTACAGGCAGACAGAGACTGTGGACAGCGAGGTAACAACAAAGGAGGAGGATTACAGTTCTTGTTAAGAACAGATGGTGTAATCCTGGACATGTCACTAAGGAGGAGTGTCTATGAACCCCAGTTGTTGAGCTGTTGACTGTGAGCTGTTTGTTATGTCTATTGAGAGATCACCTGTGTAACTGAAACCTGGCAAGTGTGACGTTATCAGCTATGTTGTTCCCAAGCTACAAAAAGCAACACTCCAATCCATCAGTGATATCTGAAGATTTCACTCCTCTCTCTGCATCACCTCAACCTTCTAAACATTGGTCAGATGATTTTTGTTAAGATATATTTTTCTATAATGGCATATGCTTAATGATAACTTATATTGCAGCAAAATGATTTCCTATGAGGATGAATAAAGTATTATTGAATTGAATTTAACTGAATTCAGACTCGTCTTTTCCACAATGGTTTCCCGCAGTTATGAATGCATTTTTTTGGTTGTTTGTAATAAATGCAATAAAGTCATTCCCCAGCAGACAACAAAAACTGCCCTTTGCATAGGTGGAGAACAAAACATTTAAGCAGTTTTCTTAGATTTTTTTGTTTTTTGCACATAAACAATCATTTCAAGCTACTGGTACACAAAGAGATTTGAGTCCCTGTGTGTGTGTGTGTGTGTGTGTGTGTGTGTGTGTGTGTGTGTGTGTGTGTGCGTGCGTGTGTGTGTGTGGGGGGGTGGGTGCGTGTGTAAGTGTTTGCGTCTACTCCCCAGGAGCCCTCCATAAAGCCATCTAATTATTAAGCCTCTGTGCTGAATAGCCGATTAGAGGGCATGTCAGCTCAGACAGTCTTGTTTGACCCTTGTTCAGACTGTGGAGGTCAATAGGAGACAAACGGTATGGCTGTGACGCTTTGACTTTAGCAGTGTTGTCAGGGTTGACAGCTATTGACCATATAATTTTGCCAGTACCTGCAGACGCGTTAACAGAAATAAAAGCATTAACAATAATGCCTCTCTACCCAGCTTTCAGACTATCTGGGAAGACAGAGACATCAGAAGCAGTGGCAATAGCAAAGATGGAAGTATTGCAGTACTTTTAACAACAGATGGTGTAATACTAGGCATGTCACTGTGAAAAGGAGGATCTGTACCCGGAACAGTTAGCTATGAGTTTACGTCCATATTATCTACCGAGAATGTTCACCTGCAGTATCCTGATATAGGAATAGTTTACACCTTCCCCTACACTGCTGCTGACGCTGCCTGTGACATCATTAGCCCAGTTGTTACCATGATCCAAACACAGCATCCCAATGAATTCATGGCGATTTCTGGAGATTTCAACCAAGTCTCCAACACAGTCATACTTCCAGCATTTCAACATTCTGTCTACTCCACTAGAGAAAATAGAATATTGCATTTATTCTATGGAAATGTTGGAAATGCATACAGCTCTTCTGTCTATCCTCCATAAGACCAAAATCTGATTCTCCTCAACTCTTTCAGTATCTCTTTGTTAAGTTGTGATACAAGCAAACCTGGTCCAATGTTTCTTGTTTCCCATATGCCGCTGAGAAAGGAAGAAAGAAAGAAGGAAAGAAAGTGCAATATTCATTCTACTTATTTCCATGTGACAATAAAGAGAAGATCATATTTTTGTATTTGATATGGCATTTTACACTTCTTAGATAAAGTAAAGAGAAATATATGAGGCCCAGGATAGCTTATTTAACTCGATTTGAAAGATAGCTTTCGCATCCTCGAGGAGAACTTTATGGAGATGATTCGCAATGAGTAGTTATTCAGTGACAGTCTACAGGTGGTTCTACATTCTGTTATGTCATGTTCTGTTCAACGATTGGCCCATTTTCCTTAAGTGACAACTCTACAGTTAGCCTAATTGAGCACAATCCATTTACAGAAAAAGGGGACAAGGGCTAGCAATTTTAGCAATCATCTGCTGCTGTATGTTTTTGTAGCTGTATTAAAACTATGTGTTAAAACTAAACAGACAGATGATGTCACATCCTGAAGAGAGAAAGACTAATAAAGACCGTCAGTTATTTTCTTAGGTGAGGTAAAACAGGATTTAGAAGAAATACAACAAAATGTTCTATTTCTATGCTATGCATTAAAAAAAGCTCAAGGGTGTGATTAAAACAACGTAATAACAAATTGTGCAGTTGGCATTTTCCAAAATGCAAAGCCACCAGGCCCATACCATTTGCATGAGACAAGGGGAAGACTTTCCAAGTTCCCAACCTATAAACATACCTATAAACCGAGGAGAGAAATTGTTTCTGCCAGTAGCAAGGATAAGGAAACAGATCATGAACACTTTGCTGCATTTGTGTTGCATTTGCACGGACTGCACTTCAAAAAGTCTTGTGGTGCTTGAGATAGAAAATGGCATGTTGAGAAAACAGAACGAGAGAAATTGAAGAAACATTTGGAGAGCCGGAAGCAAGCCTTTTCTTCAAATGAAATTTCCCCCCGATCCTGACAAAGTCCAGTATTTCACTGGATAGCATAACGCTGCCACTGTTCTATTTTTGGAAGCACTTCTTTGTAGATTTGAGCTACAGAATCATTCTGGTTGGGCTATCCACAGTGTAAGCCTAATTGATCAATTGCTCTTAACCTTAATGAAAATTAAACTCGCAACAAGGTTTGATTGCATGGTGGTTTTTAATCTTCTCCACCGTCATTATTTCACTCTGTGGTAATTTATTTGTCAGTATACTTGAGAACAACATGCCCTCCAAAGCCAAGAATATATAGTCCCCGCCAAACTGCTTCAAGCCTTTTACAAATTGTACAAAAGTACTTGACTGCACCAAGGTTGCTGTCTGTAACACAGAGAGGCTTGCAACACAGTATCATTTTGTAAAACCAGTAAAGACAGGCGACACCAAGGGTTCTAATTGGTGTGGCTCTTAATACAGTAATTACCTTTACCAGTGACCTGCATGATGTAAGTGCCTCAAATAGGGTAATCACAGCTGATTGTGGAATTCTTCAGCATTTACTAACAGGTGGTGTGATTATGGCAGGCAAGGGCTTCACAACGTGGGACATTTTTTACAGAAGGACTGACAGTGAATATCCCCTCTTTCCTCATCAATGCACAGTTTTGAGGAAGTGAACAACAGACTAATCTCATATGTGAGGATGCATGTTGAGTATTCCATTAAGTTATCTTGCTTTTTGGACGTTTCTGTTTCTCTGACATTTTATCTATAATATTTTCTGTGTTGCCAGTGTCTTATGAATATTAGTTATTTTCAAAAAAATTGTTTCAGGTGGGTTGCAAAAGATTTTCAGACCTAAACATTCTCGGGATGTTTAGGTCTGAAAATTGGCTGGATTTATTGAATGTCAGTGTGAGCAGAACCTGATGTGTTTGTGTAGTTAATTTCAATAAATTACAAAGCTATTGATTGATTGGATTAATTATTTCATTGCTCAAAAGCCCTACTTAGAACCTTTCATTGTAAATGTCAACTATGTAACTCATCGTTAACCTCCAACTCACCTCAATCTGTTAACTCATCTTTTTTATGAACGGCTGCACTTTACCTTTTAGAACACCATCTGGCATGACAGCTGCACTAACCAGTCTATTAGAATTAAAGCAATTCAGTAATTTCTTAAGCCTAACTTGTGCACTGCTAAAAAAGAAAGTGATTGTAAAAAGGTTCAAAGGTTTAGCCGGAGTTGTTTTCCTTGGAGGATCACAATAGAGAATAGTTGTAGTTGTTGGACCTGGAAGTGGAAAAAACGACACAGGTGACGTCAGACTGAAGAAATAGAAACACAGTGTTAGGTAGCAACCTTTTTTCCTAATTTTCAACAAGAAATCTCTTGAAAATGCATTTAAAATACATGTCACTTTTGTGTCATTGTGTCATTTTTAACTTTTGGTGTGTCATTTCATGTTGTTAACGTGCCAAACTGGTTCAAGCACAGCAAAAGCACAGGGCAAGACATTGTTTTCTCACAGTACATAGCGTGAACTCTTTCTTACTCTGGGCAATTCATGCTCCAAAGTAACTATCGTGAAAGAGGATCCTGAAACTGAAATGTCCAGTTCTGCAGAAAACCCCTATTTGGCTTGTGATCCCGTTCAGACTCACCAGTGACCGCAGTGTTTTTGTCTTTGTTTACATTGATGACATACCGAGCACAAGACTCATGCTCAGATGATGTCTTTTGCAAGATTGCCAAGCCACATTCTCCTTAACTAACTTTAAGTTGTCACATATGACCTGGAATATCTACTAAAAAGGAGTCGTTGGAGCCCAAAGCACCAACACTTTCTGCAGCTCTTCATTTTTTGCTCTTTGCTTGATCTATATCAATCTGCTTTGTTTTAATGGACACACCAAAAATTCTGTACAAATATCATCATCCACAATTTCATCTGCATTGTTTCTGAGTGCAGAGAAATATAGTGTAATGTTACCAAATGGAGGGCATCTATATTTTCTAAGTATATGCCTGTGGATCCACCAAAGTCAACAATTAGCTGGAAAACTCAATCAGACCAAAATATGACGCCTTACCAAGTCCCAGTTTAAATTTGATGAAAAGAAACTAAATCAAGGAGTCAGCTGCCACTGGCTTATGATTTTCAGAATTTTTTTCTGAACCGGGGCAACCACGTTGAGTACTGAACCATGAGGTTAGTGTATTAACAAGATCATTCAGTTGTACAAGGGATACATTTTTATTTCTGATATCATTGATAAAGGGATCAATTTCTCAAATTTCCTCACAGTATCCTCAGATAGAAGCAAATTTGAACCAAAAAATCCAAAATCTTTTGTAAAAACTAAGAGTAAGGCCCACAAGATTGATAGATAACAACTAATAAAAGTACCTTTTGTATCCTCATGTAAGAGCGAGAGAGGCTAAGCAGTAGGCTTTCAAGCAAGCTGTAGAAGTATTTCCAAGTTTAGAACTGAATCTTAATTAGGAATGAAAGATTGCTGCCACCCCTTAACTTCTTTTTCCAGTCTATCTTGAATATTGACAGCTAAGATAATTTTGAGGATAGACTCATTAAGAATTACATAGTTCACTAGATGAATCCAGGTTAGGTTTAGATTTTTTTTTTAATTATATTGCACACGTATTAGTTTGTTTAACAGAAGGATTTCGTGTGAGAGAAATCATATATTAAAAGTTTCCAGTTGTTGGTTAAATACAAGAAAATCTCTGCTGGGCAATTCTCCACTCCCTGTAGAGTTTTGCCCAGTGGGGGTTCTGACTGGAATCATGTCGTGCCCAACAGAGAAAATTCTGGAGTTACTGAAAACTCTTGTATCATGATTCTTAGTGTTGGATATGGAACAATGAAGGGCTGGAGCCGGTGAAGTATCAGTCACGCCATAAGGAGTGGCATTATAAGTTGCTATTAGGCTTCAACAAACAGGGGTCATAGACAATGTTACCTAACAGCATTTAGGCTACTTTTTACAGCGGTAAGCCTTTTAACCCTGCGATTTTCCTTTTTCATATTCTCAACCCCAACTAGGACAGCACTCACCTACATACTAATGTACACATGCAAATATGAAAATGAGAGCATGAGTCTCTAATGTGAGGGATCTTGCATCAGTTTGGCCTAAAGCAGCTGAAAGGCAATTAAGAAGTTAGCACAGATTTCAAAGAGGAGGTTATCTCTCTTTTGAGAAGAATAACTCAGTAAGTTTGAACTTATGGTTCACCTTTCCTCACTTTGCTCTCTTTTTTCCCCCCTGTTTCATTTCTCATATGACATTATGTACATTTGGAATTGTTGTTGTCATTAACTTGTGTTTCCCTGTTTCAACAGGCATCCTTTGAATGGTGTTGCGGTGTTTGTTGTTCCCATCTTGTCTGCCCTCTCAAACCCCAGCTGGTCGAGGCGGATGGCCACCCTTCCTGAGTCTGGTTCTGCCAGAGGTTTCTTCCTGTTAAAAGGGAGTCGTTTCTCTCCACAGTCACTTTATGCATACTCAGGACGAGAGATTGTATGTATGAATTGGAATGAATTGGATTTGATTGGGGGCAGCACAGTGGTGTGGTGATTAACACCATCACCTCACAACGAGAGGGTCCCAGGTTCAACTGCCGGCTAAGGCCTTTCTGTGTGTAGTGTGCATGTTCTCCCCATGTATGCGTGGGTTTTTTCCGGGTACTCTGGCTTCCTTCCACCGTCCAAAAACATGCATGTTAGGTTAATTGGTGACTCTGTGACCGTATGTGTGGTTGTTTGTCTTGTTTGTCTCTGTGTGGCCCTGTGATGGACTGGCAATCTGTGCAGGGTGTACCCCGCCTCTTGCCTGATGACCACTGGGATAGGCTCCAGCCCCCCTGCGACCCGACCGACGGATTAAGTGGGTATAGACAATGAATGGATGGATTTGATTGGATTATGATTACTCAACTCAACTTTATTTATAAAGCCCCTTTAAAAACAGCCATGGCTAAAACAAAGTGCTGTATATGAATAACAACACGAAGTACAAGACATAAAACATAAGAACAAAATAAAAACAAAAGTAAATTATAACAATATTAAAACAATAAAAACAATAAAGCAAAAACAGAGTGTCATGCTGGGAGTAAAAAAAAGGGAGTAAAATTTTAAGACGAGTTTTAAAAATGGACAGTGAAGGGGCTTGTCTAATGAGCAATGGGGGGTCATTCCATATTTTAGGACCAGCAGAGGAAAAGACTCCATCACCTCTGAGCTTCTATTTGGCCCTCCAGGAGTAGCTGATCAGCTGACCTGAGGCACCGGGCAGGAGTGTAAGGATGGAGCAGCTCAGAGAGGGAAGTCAAGTCAAAAAGTCAAGTCAAATTTATTTGTATAATGCATTTCATGTACAAAACAAAAAGTGATTTACATAAAATAAAAGCATTGCAGCGGGGAGTGGAAGAAACATTAAAAATACATAAAATAATATCAAAAGAAAGAAATAAAATCATTGAAATTAACTGTCTAGATGTATTAAAAGATACCTTGCAGATTTCATGCATAGACACATGAAAAAAGAAATGTTTTTAACCTGGATTTAAAAATGTCTACATTTGGTGACAGTTTAATCTCCACTGGCAGTTTGCTCCACTTGTTTGCAGCATAACAGCTAAATGCTGCTTCTCCGTGTTTAGTCTGGACTCTGGACTGGACCAGCTGACCTGAGTCCTTGGATCTAAGAGCTCTGCTGGGTTCATATTCTCTGAACATATCACAGATGTATTTTGGGCCTAAACATTTGTAAACCATCAATAGGCTTTTAAAATCTATTCTGTGACTGACTGGAAGCCAGTGTAAAGATTTTAAAACTGGTATGATGTGTTCAGATCTCTTAGTTCTGGTTAAAACTCTAGCAGCAGCGTTCTGGATGAGCTGCAGATGTTTAATGCTCTTTTTGGGAAGTCCAGTTAAAAGACCATTACAAAAATCGAGTCTACTGGAGATGAATGCATGGATGAGTTTCTCCTGGTCTTTTTGGGAGAGAAAACCTTTAATTCTGTTGATGTTTCTGAGTTGGTAAAAAGTTGCCTTGGTGACAGCTTTGATGTGGCTGCTGAAAGTCAGATCTGAGTCTATCAACACTCCAAGGTTACAAACTTGGTCAGTGATTTTAAGGGCCCGAGTCTCAATATATTTACCAATGCTGACCCTCTTCTCTTTGCTACCAAACAGAATGATCTCAGTTTTGTCTTTATTTAATTGTAATAAATAATAAATAAATAAATAAATTGAAATAAAGACAGATAATGCCTTATTTAGAGGCCGCATCGTCCCTGCCCCGTTCAGTCCGTTATATGGATATACGCCGATCGCGAGTTTTCTAAATAGCTTCAGAAGGACGCCGACTTTTGCGAAACTGTTTTCGATGAGTAGATAAACGTATTTCATGTCAGAAATAAGGTCTAGGTTTATAAATTCCGGAGTTCCCCTTTAAGTAGAGCTAGCTTTGTGGAGTTTACACAGGTCTCTATTGCATTCTAAGTTGTACCTGGTACTGTTAACAGATTGGATAGATTCACCCAGCAAGTTGACTAATTCCTTCTTTTACTAACTAACACATGAATCCTACTGGGTCCCAGCTTGTTCTCAGAAAAGCTGTCAGTAGTAAGACTACTATAGCAGGGACCCTGAACGCATCATGGCATGTTATCTTTGTTTTGAACTCTGCTGCTGCTCCTTGAACATCCTGCACATCCCCTTGTGCCCTGCTCTGCCAGGACAGATGATGTAAGAGGAGGAAGGAGGAAGGGGGTGGGGGTGGGGGGCTGTTTCTTGGTAGATGGTGGTCACTGGAGTCCTGGCTGGGATAGAGACATCCTTTGGAGACCTTGGCTGATGTGGAGTAAAGTGTCTGGTGAGGGGGAGGGCTGGAGGTTGTTTGCCTCGCTGCTGTGTCCTTCACCCATATCTGTACTGTCATGTTTGGGTTTGCAGTCCCAACAGCATGACGTAAGTGTGCACCAAGTAATCTGCATCAAGTTCAATTTGGATGCACGCCATCAGGTCTGAAATACTCCTTACAGTTCCAAAAGATATTAAAGTTATCAATGAACTTAATCCCATCGGTGATGCATGAGTTTGACAACCATGTGTTCAGGCCAAGAAGTCTGCTGAAAAGTTAAATTATTTTACCCACAAAAGGAATGGGGCCTGAAATGGAGACACGGTGTGCTCCATAGTGACACAGTCTCTCCAACAGCAGAGAAAAGTCTTTCTTCAGGATCTCAGAGCCAGTCTTTCTTCTCAGAATATCAAAAGACCCCGTGTGGATAATGATCTTCATGCCATCTGGATGTGCAGACAGAATGGTCAGCAAGATATCTATCAGTTCTCTGACTGATGTATCAGAAAAAGTTATATTTTCCGTCTTTGCCATTCTGATATGCTGTGTTATAGAGTCCCCAATTAGAATGGTATCTATCAAAACTGATGCTGTACTAATCATTAGTTGTTAAGAAATTCTCTGCCAGTGCCACGCTTTGGTTGACTGACATCTCTGTTTTTTCTCCTTCTGGTATGCTAAAGAGTGCAACTGTCTGTGTTCATTCACTTGAGGCAGCCAGTGTAACAAAGTGTACAGATGTCAGCCGCAGTTTGTGTGACAATTCAAAGATATACAGTCTTAACTGGTCTCAGAACACACCAGAAACTCCATTTTGATGTTATTTTTTTCTGTCATCCTTATGTGAAAGTCTATGTTCCCTGAACCCCCCTTCACACAAGCACTGCTTTTTGTTACTATGGTGGCAACGTAACATGTCAGTGTTCTGTATGAATTTCCCCTCCTGCTTCTTTTCTGAGTGATTTTGAGACAGATATCTGACTAGATTGGAGCTAGAAGCATATATTCAGCACTTTCAACATTGCTAAAATGCCACACTCATATTAACAGACAGTCACACAGGAGTGGGGAGTTACCCTTACAATGGCTGCAGGGCATTTTTATAAGCTTGTAATATGACCTCCATTTTGGATGTGCCACAAATATTTAGCTCACAAGTGTAATTCAAAGTACATTATGAAGTTATTGCTTTTAGTTTTAGTTTAACTATGAATTATATGCAACTTGTAAATTGGTAATGTTGTAGTTAGCAATATTGTGAAGCTGTTTATTATACTGTGAATATTACAGTGTTAATGCTTATTTCTTTTATTGTTTATTGTCAAACCACATTTATCCTTCTACCTCCTGTTATAAATTAAAACAACTGGACATCCCTGCATTCTTCCCAATGTAAGAATGCAGGGATGGTCCCCAGTGATCACTTTCTAGACTTTCTTAAAAGGTCTCTTGTTCTATCTAGACTCTGAGATTGAGAACCATAATCTTTGACAAACTGATGAAAGCATAAATATTACATACCTCGTGTGAGAAGAACTTCAGGCTGCAGTATGATCATGGAGTCTCAGGATTTGTTGTTTTTTGTGAACTTGAAGAAGGTTTATGAACATGTCCCATGAGGGATTCTGTGGGGGGTGCTGGTGGAGTTTGTGGTAACAGAGTTATTGTTGTGGGCTATTAGGTCTCTGTATAACCAAAGCAAGAGCTGTGTCTGCATCCTTGGCACAAAGTGTGAAATCTGAGACCACGGTAGCTGGAAAAGGGTGAAGGGCTCCCTCTTGGTCAGAGATGAGTCTCTCCAAGTAAGAGCAAGAAATGGGCAGACAGATTGAGGCCTCATCATCAGTAATGAGGTGGCTGCACCAGTTAGACGATCTTCAGCTTATTTTGCTCGAGTCTCCCTTCAGAATCTGGAATTTCCATGCTGAGGACCATGCCAAGCACACAGCATTCATTGCATAGAGTTAGTAGGTGTCATTTTCCCTTGAAAAATGTGAACTTTATTTGAAGGACTTGATTGAAACAGGACCTGTAATTGAAACTGAAATATACAGACACCCAGATAATACAATAGAGCCATGACAGATTGCATGAAACAGGAAATTACATTTTATCAGTGATTAGTTAAATGATTTAAGATTGTCTTCATAAATGTCCAGTCATTTTGCTGGCAGCAGGAGGATTGCCTGAACCCTGTTTGGAGCTTGCATGAACTTTCTGTGAGCTTTATGCCACAATTCAGGGTCATCCCTGTTAACTGGTCATCCTAAATTAGATATGAGTGTATACTTGCACATCCTTTAGTCTCTCTCTCTCAATGTGTGAGTGTCTCTGTGAGTGAGTGTGTTAGCCCTGAATTGATTTGTGACATGTTTCTGGGAGTGCTACAGCTTTGCCCAATGTCAGCTGAAACACCTGGGAAACCTGGGAAATAGATGGCAGAAACTCTGGGATTGTGTTGCCATTTATTGTGTTGACTGAAATTGATTAAGCACTTAAAGGAGATGTATAGTGCCCTTTTTTTCCAACAAGTTGGCACAATTTCCTGAGGTCTTACCAAAATGTATGGGACACTGAAGTTTATATTGAAAATCTGAATGGTTTGTTAAGAGGGAAATTATCAAATTTAGGCCCCCCAAAAGAATGGTTGTGTTTGAGTTTTTGGGTTGGTAGTGATTTCAGACACCCAAATATACAGTCTTAAGCACCAAAAAGAGGGATTTTTCCATAGCATGTCCTCTTTAATGTATACTCCCAAGTTCCTTACTGCACTGAAGCTTGAATGTTATTTCCTCAGTTGTAAGCTGTTCTGGATAAAAAGCTGACTAATGGCAAACTGCCCTTTTGACATTGTGAGGTGATAAATGTGGCAAATTGTGACTATAATCTTTTGCTAGAAATGAAATGCTCACTAAACTATAGACTACATGAAATCGATGAATAGATTAAGTAAAGAAAATGGCTGAGTGTTTTGACTGAATTGATACAGTATTAAGTTCTACATTTTCATGTATCATTTCAAATTGATGCTATTGCCCTGTAGGGATTAGTAGATTAAATTTCAATTTAATCAAATTTACATTATTTGCTCTTTTATTTCAGTTTGATTTATTTTGTATTCAACTCACATAGCTACTACCACATTAAAAAGGGGGCCTGGATCTCATGAATAAAGTGCATTGGGATAAAAACATGTGTAAAGGCCTCCTCCACCTTGCTTGTCTCTGTTTGCCTTTTTCTTTCTTTCTTTTTTTTATATTTGGAAAAAAAAATGTTAGGCCTGCAATACAGCTCAGCCAATAAAAAATGCCAAAAAATAGTTGGGTTTTCATCTGAATATGATTTTATCATCGTTATAAATGTTTTAGAAAATCTGTCAAATGAAATATGTAAATATATGGGTTTCATCATGAAAAGCCACTGATGGCACCGATTCTACAACCAGAACTTGGCCAGAATGTAGCGCCACAAGATAATTAAAATATGATTTAAGAGTGTCACTCAAAGCTAAATTGAAAGGAAACAAACCATGAGTAAATTAAAATGATGGAAAGCCTGTCGACAGAGAACACAGTGAAAGAGATTTCTGTACAACATGATAATGTTCATTCATTCAAGCACATGTGATATAGAGTCACGAAGGGGCCTCATCTACTATTCTGGATGTGCTTTAAGCAAAAAAACAACAATTTTGACTGCACATGTTTCTTATAACATGTTGCCTCCTCTGTGCTCTGCCCACATTATTCATCTTTGCATTTCCAGCTTTGAGAGCACATATCCAGCGCAGATTAGCCTGCTGGGATGTGCTTGTGTTAACAGCAGAGGAGAACTAACTGAATTGACTGCACACACACTCACAAATTTGTGAGATCTGCTCTGTAAGTGACACAACAAGAAAACCAAAACCTTTCCTGTTTGCATTTTTGGGTAACAAAATCTTATCATATTGAAATGGACAGATACACACTGACAGATAAATAGATATATTTTTTATAGATCCAGGACTTTTCACGAAACTTTCAATTAATCATAAAACTGTTTTAATATATATATATGACCAACTCCCAACAATTATAATCAAATGTATTCCTATTCCTATAGGGGTGCCAGCCTGGAGCCCAGACCTAATGATGTTGACACATATCCACTTTGTGGCACTGACTAATCAACTGAACGGCCTTTAAATAGAGGAAATGACCAACTTAACATCCATACTTTTAGCAGGGTGACATGTTTGCTTTATGTGTGCCTTCTGGGCTTGTTAGTACCCTCGAGACAGCTGCATTTATATTTCTGATGATGTTTTTATCTGTTTCATATTAACTGTGTGTATCGCATGCCTGACCTTTATGTAACCTAACACACAAAAGGAGGAAAGTGGGCAACCTTGAGGGCCATAGCTATGAGATATGAGGACATGAGAGTGGCCAACCATGAAGGACGCACACTCAGGAGAGTGGGGAAGGATGGAAAGATATGTACACCTGAGATGAGCTCATGGTTTTTAAAAAAATGCTGGAAGGATGGAAGAATACACAGATAGTTTTGGCAAATAATCAGTTTGCTCTTGAGTTTTTTCACTGCATGTTTGGCCTGTATTTCAATGTATGGCTAAATGAATGCACCCTATTTGAATTTTGCTGTCTATAGAAGATTATTTTGGACTCCTCTTGTCTCTTGATTCTATTTTTTGCCACTGATGTAATAGAATACTATTTTTGAGAACTTTTAAGAGTTCTGTAAATCCAGATGTTTTTAGGAGATATGATGACTGAATATTCTCCCTTGTACTTCTTACTTAAACTGCATGCTTCTTTATCAGTTACAGACATCAAAATCTCTGTTAGGTGAAACAGCTCAGTTCCCCAGCAGGGTTTTAATATAATCCTACAATGTGTATGTGAGTGTATGTAAATTCTTGCACATGTGTGTGTGGCCTTAAAAGGTCACTTGTTCCCTAAATACCAATTGGGACTATCAGATTGCTGGCAAACAAAATGGGTGAGCTTGGAGCACTCAGAAGGACACAGAAAGAATATTGAAAATGCAGTACTATGTGTTTTACTGATACATGGCTCCCTTGCTGCTACACTTCCAAACTTTCAACACTTTGTCAACTGCTCCACCAAAGAAAAAAAGTTGAATTTTTTCTATGCAAAAGTAAAAGATGCATACAGCTCCTCTACCCTGCCTGGGAAATACGACCACAATCTTCTTCTCCTCACAAATATACAATTGTTGTAAGGCAACCTGTCACAGTATGGACTTTGAAAAAATGATCTCAGGAGACTGATGAAGAGCTGGGATGCTTTGAGTCCACAGACTGAAATACACTCTATGAGCCACATGGAGATTATATCCATGCCATGACATGAGTGAGTGACAGATTACATTTAACTTCTGTGTCGAGAGTATTATTCCCACAAGCCCAGTGTGGCACATCAAAAATAACAACTTCAGGGAGGGAGACAGAGAGTTATTGAGGATTGTTCAAAAACAGCGGAAAAAGAACATATAAAAGTAAGGTGTACAGAAAAAAGATAGAAAGCAAGCTCCACCAGAACAATGTGAGAGATGTTTGGTCAGGAATGAAAAAGATCACATGCTTTAAAGCATGGATCAAACTGATGGAAGAATGGACTGAGCCAATGGACTAAACATGTATTTTAATAGCTTCAGCTCGGATCTCCTCCCCTGCTCCCAGCAACACTGAGCATGTTCCTCCCCTGCCTCCAGCAACACACATCCTCCTTGTCATATTTCCATGTCACCCTCCATCTCAGTAATGGACTTTAATACAGCCTAATTAACATAACAGACCCACACAGCACCTCTTTAACCTTAGCCTGAGTCAAGAGAAAGTTATCGTCCTTTGGAAGATATCCTGTCTTGTACCAGTTCCTAAAACATCTCATGCATCTGACCTAAGTGACTACAGACCAGTTACCCTATTACCCCACATCATGAAAGTCCTCTATTGAATCACCTAAGCAAGGGAATACCTTTCAGGACCCACAACAGTTTGCTTATTGTCCTGGGTTTGAGGTGAAACTGAGCTTCCTGATTATTTTTTTTTTCTTTTTCCTTTCTGCTGAATTTTTTTTGTATGATTTATTAGTTCTGTTTTACAAAACCTTTTCTTTATTAGCTCATTTATATACCTGTCAAGTATATTTAGCCATTCCCTCCTACTTATGCAGATGAGAACGTTGCGAGGTGGTCTAACAAGCACATGCTGATGAGAGAGAAAAAATATTTCTCTAAAGAAATAGTAAGGCATTATATATTCCTGAGTTATCTTTGCCTTTGACCGTCTTGGTAAGTTAAGCAAAAGTTAGCATAGTTAGCTGAAGTAGTAAGCATGGCAGCCACGCTCCAATTCCTTTAGTGTATGCATGTCACACAAGCACTGATGAAGTTGCCAAAACAGGGTGTTTGGACTGATTTAAATGTTGTTTTATTAAGATATTGAGCATATGTTTTATGTTTTAAGCCAATAGTGTGATATTACTAGATTACAACATGCTGTTTGGCAGGACATTTTTGATATTATGAGGGAAGGAAAGAATTCCTATGATGATCTGCCAACTGCAGCTTTCTAGATTGATAAACTTAGCTCTCAGTTTAGCATTATTCTCTACTATCGGCTTGTAAAGCTCCATCTTCATGGCTTGAATGCTACAGCTGATAGTGGTGTCAGATGAGCCCAATGACAAAAGGCACTGTTGGTGATTTGAAATAGTAGTCTGGATATTGCCCTGCTATGTCAATGGTGCATTGAACTCTGCCAAGACTGATGGAAAGAGGAACACCTTCTGCTTGCTAGCATTGTTTTTAGCATAGCCATGGGACTAGTCACTGAGTCTTCTTTATTTTGTCCCTCGTACTTTGATCCACTGGATACTTTTTCACAGTGAGGCAAGTTTACCCAAGTGTTAATGGGTGACTATAGAGCTCTGGCTAAGCAACGTAATAGTTGCTTAGTTTTAGAGTGAAAAAACTTAATAGTTTTAGAGTGAAAAAGTATGATTACTCTATCTATCCACTGACTCAAATATTCTCATCCCTTCTCTTTTTGTGTGTGACTAAAAGATTGGCAAAGATGTGACTGTAAAGAAAATGTGACCTTTTCCTTAACCATTAGTCCCAACCGCAGCATACTCTGGTGAAAATTTGCATGTGGACCCAGGTGTTGTCTTCCCATTAGTGGAGTGCTGAGTCAGAGCAGAGAAAAACCTGTGACTACCGCAGAGTTATTTGATGTGAGACTGACTGCTGATTAACCACTCACATTGCACTCAAAAGCCAAATGTTGGGGAGTTGTTTTTTTTTTTACAAACATAAAACCGGCTTTGTGGTGGCAGGTTACTTTATAGACTTCACAGCTTTAAAGACTCTACAGCAGACTCTTTGTTGAGAAGATCAAAGAAAGTCTGACATGCATTCAGCTCCTGTGATTACTTTGTCTCACACTTGTATATTCCTGCTTTTGTGGTTTGTGATGCTTTGAATCACTTGCCACGTACAGTACATCTGTCGTTGTTGAGGCGTTTCTTCAGTCCTTGCTTATTTTAATGTTTTGCCTCCTTGTTGCCACATCAACATGAACAGATGCCACAATGACAGTTTTGAGGAGGGCACTCGTATAAATGCAAATTAAGAAAATGACAGGATGGTGTTGTCCGCTAATAAGAATGATCAAATATTGTGGTGTAGCTTTTTGATTTGGACTTCTAGTTTATTTTGGCAGGATCCAAAGGAGACTGAAAAGAGATTGGGAAGGTAAAAGTTTTATTTATAGTCGTGAAAGATGAACAGAATGAATAGTGATTCCTGGCTGTGCAGTTTACTTTGGTTTCTCACTGATTGTCCTTGCCTCTGTGAGGGGAGATATATGTTTTTGAAGGTTTCTTTGATCTCAGAATGCATTTCTGTAATTTGAAGTGAATAACTGATCAGTGGAATATAGTGACAAACGTTGAATGATCCCAGGAGACGCTACCCAGCAAAAAATGGACATAACGGCGACTGTGGCAATGTGGAACAATTCTTTCAGTGATATCCAGTGAACAGGTATATTAAAGTTGTTTAATAAACTATTTGGTTGTTGGTGTAAATCAAACAGCATAAAAACTATGGCACATATTCAGTGTGTTGGCCAGAGAACTACATTATAATGCTTTTTGGTCAGCAAAGGTGACTTCAGCTTTAGCGTTGAGTTGCTCTGGTATTATGAATTAAACTGCACACCCAGTCAGCTCCATACCAGGTTATGTTCACTATACGAGTCCTAGAAGGGTAGTGAAAGGGTCTCTTCTTTTTCTTGTCTGTTAGGAGTTTAAGACCGTTTGCCTTTCCCTGACAAGAATCTGCTGTATGATGAATATACAAGAAATTCATAACGTGAATAAAACTTCTCTAAAACAGAGACTGACTAGAGAAAACAGAGCAGTAGAGCGCTGTGCTGGCTTATTTATAACCTGTTTAAATTATGATTTTACCCTTGTTTTCCACTTGCTACCAAGACTGTATTTCACAAGGCTGAAAAAATTACTAAATTAGTCATCAAACAATGCAAAAATACACATTTTTCATTCATTTAATGTAATTTCACTTCAAGTACAGTCATATCTTCTCATGCCTTAATAATGGAGCAATTAATATTAATGTTACTATTTACCTAATCAGTGTGAATTTTTTGTTAGCTTCCTTTATAGCTCCAGGAGTAGCAACTGAGTTGCTTGCACTTGTATTATATTGTGAAAAGTTCATCTCGACAATGATGAGATGAGAATTTTAATTTCAATAAAACTTTCTGTCATCATGCACACAGTGTTTAGAACAAGACTGAAGAGTCACCAACTAGATGAACACTTTTACTCACGGTGAAGCAATTTGCTTTCATAAAAGTAACCATAATTGTCACGATTATGCCTGGTTGGGGTGTTGTTTTGTGATCTGAGGCCTAGGTTGGGGGTTAAAAGGCTACAGAAGCTCCTGCATGCACACCAGTGCCTTGTTCAACCTCATCAGCAGTCCTTCTTAAGGAACAGCAGGAGCAGCCAGTCTTTGCCAGATCGTCAGCGCCCTCTATGTAGCTATCATGGCTCTCTCGTAACAATCCTGAATCCTAATTTAACTTTTGTGTCACCTGCGTTTCCTTTTGTCCCTCAGCTTCCTCTGCGGAACCTTATGCTGATTCTTATCAGCGGTTTGGTGCTGCCTGTTTGTATCCCTGCAGAGATATCTTGGAAAACTTTTCTTCACAACTTGCCTGCTCACCCTCCGATGGCTCAGTTCCTCCCCACCACAGCCAGTGCCATTCCCCCCAAAGCAGGAAGCTTCCGACCTGACAAGGGTTCAGACCACCCACCTGGATCAATCCATGACCCCCCGGCTCGACAATCATTCCTCTTACAAAATAAACCACTTTTACTCACCAGCTGTTTCCTGGTGTTCTGCTTTAGAATCCAATTAACACCTAATCTTAGAGAACAAGTATGAACCTGCGCAATATTAACTACTGCACTACTGACTAACACTTACAATTTAGCACAACTTTTGCTTCACAAACATGGTGTCACAACACATTCTGGGAAGCCCCCTCCAAGATACTCCCCCAACATGCTACAATATTTTTAATGCTTGAAATCTGTTTACCTGCAGCCAGCATCTCTCCTTTTCAATTAAAAAGCTTATCGCAAGGGAAAACTCAAGCTTAGCAAGTAATAATCGCTTATGATTGGTAGTAGCTGCTTATTTAAAATCTACAAAATTGGATTATTGATTAAATTGTAAAACATGATGGAATTTTCTGTCAAAGGTCCAAACAAGTAAACATGGAGGTCACTAGTGCAGGAATTGGGGCGATGATGATAATTTCCCACAGAAGGGATGGTAGAACCAAAAGGTGGATGCTGGGATGTGGATTTGTATTGCTATATGTATGTAAACCAATGAGTGAAAACATCATGACCACTAAGCTAATCCCCAACGCATGAGGTCCACAAGTTTCGAAACATAAGCATTCATATTTGGCACCAAGACATTGGCAGCAAGTGATAAACAATATGTCTTGTTAGTTTCAAATTGGAGCCAAAACAGATTAGTCTTACTCTAGCACATATGCACTGATATTCACAGTTTTCTTTCTCTTCATGTCTGAATGTTTTGTTCATCAGGATATACAGTATGAGTTAGACAGAGCTGCAGCATCAGCCTTGAATTTAATAGACCATTATGCAGGAAGCTTGACCTCGTCTCTATGATTCATACATTGGAACCGGAACATGAATGATAACTTCCTTTTTAGATAAAGACAACAACAGCTCTTAGACATCCCTGGGGTGAGGGAATGTCTGGGTTTCCATCATGGACCTAATGCCTCTGTGACTAGAAGTCAGATAAGTGAAAGAGGATGAAACAAAGCATTGAGGAGGTTATTTGGTTTGAGAGGAGACTGCATATCTTAACAGCTGGTAACTATGAGTGGAGGAACAAAATCTTATTCATAGCTTCTCCAAAGTAAGAGACAGCTTTAGCGTACAGATCTATACCAACACCTATATATGTGATTGGAATGGGTAGACTGTTTTGATCCCAGATAGAGTTAACTTACAGTGTATTCATACTGATGGTAATGTACAGACATGCACAGAGAGCACACCATATGCCCACATATGTGCAGTGGTAGGCGATATAATGTTGGCTTTATTATGTCAATTTTTCATGCATAAGAAATGTTTAAAAGAAAAAAAACCCTGGTGAGGGTGATCTGTAATGGAACAACAATATAAACATTAAGGGAAAAAAATTAAAATACAGAGCAGTTTGTTTGATCTCTAAATTTCTTTTTTTTCTTCTTTTTTTCTCTGACAATCTGGATCAGCCCAGACCTGATATGGACAATATGGACTTGTAAGGTTGCACCTATGACTACAGACTCAGGGATAAATTCTGAAAATGAATCTGAAGCTAAGGGCTTCTCAGAGCAGGGACACACAATACTCAGAATTTTTTATTGTCGTTCAGGTAAATGCATACAATGATTATTATGCCATGTCACTTTTGTATCAGACAGTTATCTACTCTGACAGAATACGTGTCAATCTTGTTGAATAGCTCACTTAAGGCTATCACTTTTGCCAAATTTAGAATATTATATATATTAATGCTCTTGCAGGCTTTTCACTCTTACCATCACTCTTACCATCACTTAGTGGCATTTTGGGATTCAACCAACATTGTCGTCTTTCACATCTGTAGAATTCCTTCCCCACTGTAAATGGCTGACAGGAAATGACTGAAGTTTGAATTGCTGTTCTTTATTAAATTAGCTCCTTTGTGTCCCCTTTCTGAGTAGCTGTAAACATAGCTCTCGTCAGAATTCTTCTATTATTCTCCAGAGTGGTGTGATTCCTGTCCACTGCAGGTAAGACACAGACTACTCATAACTATTTCACACAACCCCAAGAAAGAAATCTGATTGTAGTATTTCTACAATGAACATCTAGACAGGAACAAGGATAGCAGTTTGGCTACAACAGAATTCCCATGTCACCTTGATTAAGATTAAGATTACTTTTATTATCGTGTTACAAGTCACACGAATTTCCTCCCTGCATTTGACCCATCCACGTTGGCACCTGTTGCACACACATACACATGGTCACACACTCATGGACACAGATACCATACACCGGAGCGGTGGGCAGCCAATCACAGTGCCTTACTCAAGGGCACCTCTGGCACCCCTCCAGCTGTCAGTCCACCAATCATTTTTGAATGGCAAGAGTGGGAATCAAACCACTCTTCGTCCATTAGAGTGGTTATTGGACGAACCATTTTAACCACTGAACCACGGCTGCACGTGACTGATGAAGTCAGCTTTTTTTCAATATCATTATCAGTCAGTTAATTCAACTGTTTGATCCAGAAAAATTGTAAGTGAAGGAATGAATGATTGGATGGACCCCACTGCCTTGGATCATACTAAATGCCAGTGAGTAATTTCTGAAGTCTCAATTCACCTCTTGCTATTGAGTGAACTACGAAGTATCGGTTATTTATAGAATGCTGAATTAGTGAATAAGGAAGCGCTTTCAGAAATGTCTTTTTTTTTTATTTGAACTTTAACCATCTTAGAAAGTAAAACATCTCTCTTCTGACTGAAGTAAAACCTTCTAAACCTGGTTTGTACAAGATGTCCTTGGAGTAATTTAATCTGTGAAGACATCAGAAAGTTGTGAAAAGAAATTATAACTCTTCAAAATCAGTTGAGACCAACTTGTTCCTGTTCTGAGCAGGAGGTAAAGTTTGAGGCTCATTAATTTGCTTCATTAACCATGGCATTATGTGAATCTTTCATGACTCTTCTTTCAGAATGCTTAATGACTAATTACATATTACAGCAAGAGCATAACAAAAGTGATTCACCACTTGGATAGAGCGTGACTGTGTATTTAGAATGTGACAGACGCACAGAAAACTGGAGCATTATGTTAACAAGTTCGCCTAGTAATCTACATGAACAGCTGGTATTACACATCACTTTCAAAATCCTCCCAATGAGCTCCTTTATGTGAGAAAGGGTGTGTGACCTCCGGTGCAGAGACTGGCATTTATGCTTCTGTCACCTTCCACAGAAATGATTGCTTCCCATCTTTAGAACGTGTAGAGTCTGCATTCAGGCAGCCCGTTATTCTGCTAGCCCTCTAATCATCTCTGATGTCATTTCAGAAGAACATGTGGAGTTGGGGGATTTGTCATGTGTCACTGTCTTTTTCTCAACATTGCTTATTCAGACTTAGTGTAGTGTAGGATATAAGTTCCCTCCTTACTTTTGTAAAGTAGCTTCTCCACACTTGCCCCATGGCTTTTTGACTGTGTCAGTTTTTCTACTGTGGATTGCACAACTTTTTGAGTTTTCCCTACTCATTGTGTTAAGGTGAAATTAAATATGTTTGGGGTGAAATCAATAAAAAAAAAATAATAAATCACTATATAAATTTGCTACATCTCAATGCTTGGCCTTGTGATAAGACTGGTGACATGTCCAAGGTGTACCCCGATGCTCTCGCAATTTCAGCTGAGATAGGTTGCCTAAAGCAGGTACATAAAATGGCTGAAATGGGTTTCCTTTGGAGGGTGGCTGGGCTCAGCATTAGAGATAAGGTGAAGAGCTTGAGCAACTGAAGGGAAACTCAGAAAGGAGTCAGCTGAGGTGTTTCGGGCATCTGATTATGATGCCTCCTGGTTGCCTCTCTTTGAAAGTTTTTCAGGCACATACAACTGGGAGGAGGCCCCTGGGCAGGCTTGGAACACGCTGGAGGGATGTTGTATACCTTCTGGCCTGAGAATGTCTTGAAATCCTACAGGAGGTGCTCGATGGTGTGTTTGGGTTAACAGACATATATCTAATTATAACATGTCCAAAACTAATATGATCTCTTGATCAATACCAAGTTTGGGATGTTGTTATATAGGAAATTATAGTTTCAGAGTGGAAATTTTTAAAGCTCAATGTTTGCTCTTCTAATGCTCAAGTGTGATTCACCTTTTAGCCTTATCTCAGCTTTCACTTTGATTTGTTTGGGATTGAACCCTGTCCTCCCATACCAAATTCAACTCGCCAAGCTTTTCTCTTGGTTCTTTTGATGCTGTGTTTTGTGTGTTTCTGTATATACACTGTCTGGTCACAAAAAAAGTCACAACCAGGTTTCAACTAAGCAAGCCGGTAAGAGCTGGAAGAGTATTGCAGTGATTAATATGTTTCAGCTGCAACAAGTTATTCAATTCCAGCTGATATAGGGAACAGCTGCTCGTTCCTTTTACAATGATATCCAAAAACAAGACGGAGAAGATGTTACTCTGTATCAAGAAGTTAAAACTTCTGGTCTGCATCAAGTAACAAAAAAATGAAGGAGATTGATGAAACTTCTGAAATTGGGTTAAGAACTGCTCCGTGCATTATTAAAAACTGGAAGGAAAGTGGCGAACTTTAAGGAAGAAATATGATCAGAAGAAAATTGTTTAAGTAGGCGCATTTACACAATGTGAACAGAACTAAAAAAGCTGTGTAGCTTTAAGAAAACTACTTCTCAATGAGACCGACTTAAAAACTTTTTTTTTTAAAGTTCAGTTAGCTGAGGGGCAAAAAAATGTAGCCCTTGAGCTAAGAGAAAAAGGTAATGTGATAAGTCAATACTTACCCCGTTCAATTCAATTCAATTCAATTTTATTTATATAGCGCCAGATTACAACAATTGTCATCTCAAGGCACTTAAGTAATATAGTCCAATTCAAGCCAATTGGAATTCAATTCATTGTAATCATAATCCAATTAATTCATATAGAGCCAATTCAAAAAATCAATATCCTAGCTAAGGAAACCGTTCAGAGTGATTGGAGCATCAGAGTATGAAGAACAGTGAATGAATTGCTGCAACTATCATGCCTAGCTCCTATTGCACAAGCCTGGGAGAGCAGTGTTATGCTCCATGGGTACAATATCTGTTGGTCAGGTCTTACTTCAGTAACATTATATGCCTAAAAAGGTCAGCTGAATACCCAAATATAATGAATGACCAGGTTTTTCCATCAGATATTCCTTCCCTGATGGCAAGGGCATATTCCAAGATGACAGTGTCAGGATTAGTCTGGCTCAAACTATGAAAGAGTCATTCTGGCGGCATGAAATATAATTTTCACACATGGATTGGCCAACACAGAGCCCAGACCTTAAAGGTTATGTATCATGGAAAAAGCTTTTTTCACTGTTCTTGACAACGGTGTCTGAAGTTTTATTTGTACAGCACACCAAATGTCATCTTCAAGTTAAGCCAATTATTAACCACTACATTGTAATGCAATCATGAAATGAAAAAAAGTACTTTATTTATCTCAAAAGGAAATTGTGTTGTTGCTATAATTTAAAATAAAAAATATTATGATTTTCAAAATCCTATAAGCTGTCATCATGGAGAGTTATTGCTGCTGTCAGGAGTGACCTCCTGTATCACTTTGTGTTTAAGCAGAGCTGAAGAAGCCTCATACGGATCGCACTTCGTTGTTTCATTGCTGTATTATGTAGAGGGTGGGCAGTGGCAGGCTTTATGTTCGTTGCCTTGTGCAGCATTCTTCTTTGCTTAATCAGCTCCAGGGTCTCCAGAGTAGTCCCCCGCACAGAGCCAGTCTGCTTTATCAGGTTGTTCAGTTTCTTTGAGTCTTTGGCTCTGATGTTGCTGTCCCAATTGATTGCTGCAAAACAGATTGCATTCTCAGCCACTGAAGGACCTCAGCTTCTTAAGAAACACAGTCTGTTAAGCCTTTTCTTGATGACAGCTTCAATGTGACATTTTCAGTCCAGTCTGTTGATGTAGATTATCAGTCATCCTGGTTGTGATTATCCTAACATGTTGAATTAGGGTAACTGGACTTCTCCTTGGTCCTTGAAGACGTTTCAATCATCCAAAAGGCTTCTTCAGTTCTAAAGTAGTTGGTTAGTATCGACTTATAAATAATAGAAGGGCTGTTCACACTTGATGGGTCGTTATGGTCACCTGTGCCACTGTGAACCACCTGACAGATGTGTGGCTCATTTTTGTCACCTCACCTGTGAGTTGTCTAAACAAGCATTATGTGGTCACAGGATCCAAGGTGCGAATGGTTGTGCAACCACTGGGGAGAAGAGTCAAGGCTGGTAATATCTGAGACCACCCCCTCTGTTCAAAGATGATTTTTCCAGTTTAACGTCTTCTCTGTTCAGAATGTGTACATTACTGTTCTCAAAAGTGTCACTTCTCCTTAAGATGAAAGTGAACTGCTAAGTCTTGACCTGAAGAGCTGGCTCTTCTGTGTTGTGCCATGCGCTTGTCAAGCTGTTTTTTCTCTCTCCAATATAAAAGGTTCATCCTCTCCTTACTGCACTGCACTGCATGTACGATGGCATTCAGTTTTTCTTTTGGTGTTTTGTCCTTCGGGTGAACCAGGGTGAGGGCGTTCTCTGGTTTGAAGGGCACTGGAAAGATCCTTCTTTTTCAGACACGCTTGCCAAAATTCACAGTGTAATACACTCTTGAATTACAATATTTTTTGACATGTTCTTCTTAGTTTCTTGAATTGTGTAGTCCAGATTTCTTTGTTGATTTGGCAAAGGTACAGTAAGGATATTGATAGTTTTTAAGTGTTTTCTTGAGGTGTTTGTGTTCATTTTGCTTTCCCTCAGCCTTAGTAGGACACTCTCAGCTCGATGGTGTAGTGTTCTGATTGCAGCCAGTTTGTATTAAAGTAGATGTGAGTCAAAAAGCAGGCAATGGTGTTTGTTTGTTGGTTTCTGGTAAACCTCAGTGTTGAGACTTCTCTCCTCCTCACTGTGTACAGAACAGTCCAAGAAAGGCAAACTACCAAACTAGTTTAGAACTGAAGAAGCCTTTCAGATGAGAATTGAAATGTCTTTAAAAATCAAGGAGAAGTCCAATTGCCCTCAGTCCAGTCTGCGGTCCAGGTGAACTCCCAGATATCTGTATTCCTCATGGATTTCCACCTCTTCACCCAGGATGGAAACAGTTTTTGGCTTATTCACGGTCCTGCTAAAATCCACAATATTCTCTTTCGTTTTGTTTGTGTTCAAGATGAGGTGATTGTTCCCACACCATGCCACAAAGTGACTGACCAGTTTTATAACACATAATCCACACTTCAGCATGTTCACTCATCCACACTGACATTACTGACTTTAATGACAGAGAGACCCTGCATTTTATATTGGTTTCATATAACTTTTTGCTCATAATAAATCATTTATATTGGTATGATGCATACTTTCCTGTTTATGTCAGACACCACCAGAGTAAAGATCAAATCACACTGAAACTAATATCACTGTATCACACAGACTGTAAGCCCCATAGTTAGTATAACAAAAGAAATGCGTATATACAATGACTCATAAATTTATTCCTTATGGTCAAGTGTATGGCTTTTTTTCTCAGTATACTTCTGTGATAAAACCAGAGCTGCAAGCAGACCAAGGTGGACTGAAATAGTTGAGTTGTATTGATAATGTATTCTATTTATTTTCATTTATTTCCCAGCTGCTCTGATGCCAGCGGCCAACACTAATGTAGGAGAAGGGAGATCATTAAAGAGACCATTACCTCTCTCTTTCTCTGGCAGACAGTGGGTGAGAATCCCGTTTTCTATTACAAATGTAGCCAACAACTAATCTGTGGTTAATTTTAGCTCCATATTTTATTTCCCTTTCTCTCTCCGTGTCTCTCTTCTCTGACAATTGTTGAGTCTCTTTTCCTTTTTCAGTCTTTACTCTTCAGCTTTGTGCCTGCTGGGTATGCAATCTATTTACAAAGCTTGATTTTAATTTCCTTTCTGCTGTCAGGTGCAGCAGTCAGGATATCACTGAATGGGGAAGTTACCAACAGCAACAATCGCTTACTTGATGTTTCTCAGGGACTGATCCAGCTCTGTTCTGCACTCACAAGAAGAGCACAATGGAGGAAAATCATATAACAATGCATATGCTAAATGGTCTGTACTTTATGTACAGCACTTTTCTAGTCTAGCTGACCACTCAAAGCACTTTCACACTACATGTCACATTCACCCAGTCACTCACACACTTATTCAGCACACTACACAGTGCTTTGTTCTAAGCATTCACATACATTCATACACCACTGGATGAATTGGTAAGCAACGTGGGGTTCAGTATCTCACCCAAGGACACTTCGACACGTAGAGAAGCCGGTAGTCACACCACCACCTTTCCACTTGGTAGGTGACATCTCTTCCTCCTGAGCTACAGCTGTCTAGTATATACAAACAGAGGCTTGCATTGCATTTTTTACATTTGCAGAGAGTACAGTTATGGAATACTGGAGTGTAATTCCCATTCCTACTTGCATAAGTAATAGTAGTTGCTGAGTTTATGGAAAGTTAACAAAATGTTGATATGTTTATAGAACCTCCTGGCTTATGTTGACATTTCTAAAAAGCCAGCATTAAGCTAATGTCATGGGCTATGAATGTGTAAGCAACAATACTGTTAATGTTCAGTCAGCCAAAGTCAGATTGCTTTTCCAAAGCTGCTGCTAAAACCATGTCTTTAGGATCACAAGACGTTCGACAAATTCAGAATAAACTGAAATTCATTTCACCTACACTTTTGGACTGAACAGAGGCAACATTGACTCCAGCATGAAGAAACAATGTTATGAGGTGTGTTTTTATTCTGCAAATGTTGCTAAATAATAATAATTGAATAATAATAATGAATAATAATTCATAAAAATGAACGGTTAATAAAAATAAAACACTGATTCACCAGTTATGTCTATCTCCCTTTCTTCTGAACTTAAGTTACTAAAACGTAATCCAGAGTTTTGCAACATAGCACACAGCCATCTACCCATTTTCTATACCCACTTAATCCAATTTAGGGTCGCTGGCTGGAGTCTATCCCAGCTGTCATCGGGCGAGAAACAAGGTTCAACTTGGACAGCTCACCAGTCCATCACAGAGCCAAATGGAGACATACAATCAGGCATGCTCACACTCACTCCTAGGTTCAATTTAGAGGCACAATCTGACATGCAGGGTTTTGGATGGTGGGAGGAAGCCGGAGTACCCGGAGAGAACATGCAAACTCCACACAGGAGTGTGGAAAGGCCCCAGCTGGGTATTGAACCTGGCCCCCTTATGCAGTGAGGCAATGGTGCTAACTACCGTACCACCGTGCAGCACACATATTGCAGCAGAAAATGTAAAAAAGAAGATGGATAAGATATAAGATAAAGCAGAGTGACTTGAGTCTAAAATTATATTACCATTAAGTGTGGAAAGTAAGGAAACAAAGGCTTTAAGTTAAAGTTATAGGAAAATCTAAAAAGGTTGCTTCTTCCTGGCCTTTGTATTTGCAAACATACAAAACATTGCTTTAAGTAACATTGTGAACACTAATATACAAGTGACAATGGCTCGATCATTTCCATTGCAAACAGGCAGCCTGTGCTGAATGTTGACTGTTTCAATCAGAGGGACTGGGCACGGCTCATTCAGTACAGATTGTGCACATGGCGCTGCCTGGACAGCAGCCACGGTCCAGTAAGCCAGTAGGCCCAGCTCTGCTTTCCACCAATTAGAAGGTACAATTAGACGGACAACATTTGAATTCAGTCTGTGATCCATCACCACAGCTGTGATGCCTGTTGAGTTGTCCTACATCACCTGTGTGAGTATCTATTCCTTGGTAAGTGAAAGCAGAGCATGGAAAAAGTTTTCTGTTTATATAAAGGGAGCATAATGGGTCTATTGCACATTCATCAATAATTTCCAATATTAGATAGATTTTCACTTTTCATTTCATATAGAATTTGAGCAATCTCCTGTGGTGATGATCCACTGAGGAAGCTCAGACTGTCTCTTACTCGATCTTTTGCTGTCCATTTTGCTGTTTCTCTCTAAAAAGCTCCAGAGTGTGACACTCTTTAAAAGGAGAATGTGATAGAACTAATAGGAAATTGGATTTTAGCTACCTATACTATAGCTCTGGACTGTTGAGGGTGAAATGTTAAAGTACACCTGAGTAATATTATTCCACAGGGTGTGATAGAGGGATGAGAGGAAAGCCTCTCACTGGCTTTACTAGCTGAAATGTCCAATAGAATTAATTTCCCACTACTTCCTGTGCCAACAGACCTTCCACATACAACATCTCCACCTACTGCAACATTTAACACTTGCACACAGTGGTGTGACTGCAGTACATAAATGGTGCTCTTACAGTTATTAGAAACATATCGATTGAATTAGAAGTTACATCAGCTGTTGAATTAAAAGTCCCATTGCCTTTGGAATTAAATTAGAAGTTACATTCAGATTAGAAAATTAGTAGTTTCTTAAGGATGTTTATTTATTTACCAAAAGAAAAAATACAGTATATTAAATAAATCTCTCTTCAGTTTTTTTCAATAACTGAAAAGTGTCTGATTTATTTTTAGCAGAGGTGCTTTGTTCGGCGTAAACATTGAATGGTTACGGAAAGGTATTCTATCACTGCAAACCTTCAACATGACAACAAATTCATGTGTATGGCTGCACATTTTCAAGGCTCAAATGGAACTTTGTTCAGTGTTACATCCCACAACTGTAGGGGGAGCCAAAGAGCAAAAATATTTGCCAAACACTCGTGTCAATGACCTAGGGGATTGTTCCCTTCAAGTAGTTGCACTTCAGATATGGAATGCACTTTCCTAGTTTTTTATTGTTGTTTTGATTCCTTTAATAAGCAAAAGAAAAAAAGCTTTTTTTTTAAAAATAATCATTTTGCCAAGCTTTTAGTTAGAGAGGGTTTTTGGCATGTTTATAGTTTTTATGTCCTTTTCTGTCTTTCTGTTGTCTGATTTACTGTATTAATGTTTTTTTTATTATTGATCTCATCCCATTAAATGCAGTGAATTGAATGAATGACCTTCTTTATTGTCAATTACAACAACATAATAATGTCATAGAAAGTTTGAGCTATTTCTTAGTGGTTCAAAGTAATACAAAAGTACAGTAGGAGTAAGTGCAAGAATAAAAGTATAATAAACTGCACAAAGAAATTAAAAGGTAATAATCAACCCAACTACTCAAATGTATGAAGAATAAAAATGGATAAAACAGAGTAAATGGTGGCAGCATACATAAGTAAATATCGCAGTCAGTGTACTTTACAGTCCAACAACATAAGGTCATTGCCTTACTGAGTTACTTACAATAGTTATTTATTGGTTGATGTAGGCCAACAGTGCTTCCTCGATGGTAGCAGAGTACATAGGTGATTGCCTGGATGAGATGAATCCTGTAATGTTTGTGGCACCCTGCAGACATCGGGTTCTGTACATGTCAGTTAGTTGTGTGTTTACAATGTTCTTTGAGGATTTTATGACTCTCTGGTATCAGACAGGTTCACACACTTTGCTGATCTTAAAAAGTAAAGACACAGCTGTACTTTCTTCACAAGAGAAGTTGTGTTCACAGGTCGTGTCAGGTCCTGAGATATTTAAGTGCCCAGGAACGTAAAACAACACTCTCTCTCGCTCCTTCAATGTATAGAGGAGGAGCTTCCTGTCTCATCCCTATAGGCAGACTCAACATAGTTTCATTTGACCCGACCACAACTTGATGATTTTGTTTGAGGTATGGGTAGGTGTATAGTCATAGATGTAAACAGTGAGAAGTAGCTGAATCAGAACACAACCCTGTGGCGCTGCAGCACTGAATGTCAGGGTTGAGGAGGGATAGGACCCCAGCTTCACTGACTGTGGATGGAGTTGAATGTAGGACTGAAGTCTGCAAACCGCATTCTTACATATGAGCCAGGATGTTCCAGGTAAGTCAGGGGAGTGTGGAGAGCTGTGATCTCTTGTCGACCTGTTTGATCTACAATATTATATGCAAATTGGCGATCTAATATGTTTCAGTACCAGCCTCTCAAATTCAATATAGTAGAGGTAACAGCCACTGGTCTGTAGTCATTCAAGCTGCTGATGAATAAGAGATAAATCAGAGAAAGCTTTAAGATGTTGCTAGGAATCTCAGCCAGCTGGTCTACATACTCTTTAAGTATCCTCTCTGGAATGCCGTCAGAGCTAGCAGGATTCCAGGGGTTAACTCCACCGAGCACTCTCCGAACCCCCTCTGTTCTCATAGTGAGTGCCCAGTTGTTTGATCATGGTGGTGGTCTGGACCCAGTCTCAGTAACCTTAAAAAAAGTGGTTGAGTTTCTCAGCAAGCAGGTAGCTACTGGTGCTGGTGGTAGAATTTTGCTTCCCTTGATGTTGAGATGCTGGATACCATGCCCAAGTTGGGAGGTCTTTTTTACTGAAATGTCCTTTGATCATCCTCTTGTGGGCTTATTTTTGCTTCTTTCCAAGTTGGATCTGATATTGTTACATAATTCTTTATTTCCAGACCTGATGGTTGTGTTGTGCTCTCTCAGTAGCTGTTTGACATCCCTGGTCATTCATCATTTGTTGTTCTAACAACAATGATATGTTTTCCAACAGTGTAATAATAAGTGTAGTTCTTGATGTTAAAGAATAATAAGAAGTGGGTGTAGTTTCCTACATCCCACGGTGAAAGAGGGAGAGATGATCAGACAGGGTGAGGGTGGGTGGAGACTTCATATCCTTCTTTAATGTTGCTGTTTACATGATCCCATTTTGATAGACATGTTACATACTGGTAGATTTTTGAGAGGACCGTGGTTAAAGTCTCCAGCCAAAGTTGAAAAATAAAACATCAGGGCGCACAGTCTGCAGTTTACTGATAAACGCTAGCAAGACATTCAGTGCTGTCTTGCAGTTAGCACTAGGTGTGATGTTCAGTGCCATGACAATAACAACAGTGAACTCAGCAGGTAAAATGCCCAGCATCTTAATGTTGTGAATTCTAAATCTGGTGGACAGTGTCTATCAATGACCGTTACATTTGCACACCATCTGTTGTTAGAGTAGATGCATAGCACTCCTCCTCTTATCTAACTGGAGTTGTCAGATGTCCTGTCAACTATGAGGCCTGCTAACATAACAATTTCATCAGGGATCCCTGCATGAAGCCAAGTCTCCTCTATCACCATAATATAGCAGTTCTTTACAGTTTTCCCTGGTCCACTTCATCCATTTTGTTGCTGAGTGATTAAACATTTGTCAGGAAGCTGCTGATTTGGATGCCATCTATACAGCCTGCTTTCTGTCTCCTTTTTGGGATGCTCCTCCTCTCCTTTTGGGATGCTCCTCCTCTGTCTTATGCCCTGTTTAGTGATCCAATGGGACCCCGCTGAGTGAGCAATCAATAGCAATAATTCAAGTTCACTATACAATATCACAATGCTTTTGCAGATCTTACCAGCTGTATGTTGAATTGCTGGTAGACCCAAGCAAGTAAAATAAACAAAAAGAACCCCTTAAAGAGCAAAGCCACTGTTTCAACATGCAATGCCACCTTGAAAATACCACGCAAAACAAAACTTTGTCATTTATTTGAGAGGGTTACTATATGAATAAACTTTACTCACTTGCAAACCTCTGAGGGATAAACATGAAACTGATGTCGAAGTGCCAGAAACTGCGTGTCTTTGAATAGGTCCTTGAGACCAAAAGTGAGTCACTCCGCAAAGATGTCCGTGCTGAGCTTTTTAACTGGAATAACAATGCCTATAGACTTGTACAAAAAGGTATCTATAGCTAATTTATCCAATCACTACAACTATATAAACATTACTTAAAAAAAAAGGGGGGGGGGGGGGGGGGGCAGCATCAGAGCCAGTGACTCAAAGAAGCTGAACGAGCAGATAAAAAACACTGGCACTTATTGTGCAAAGAATGATGCACAAGATGATGAACATAGCGGACAATACTGTCCCACTATCTACATAATATAGTCTTGTAATAACAGACAGTAATCAGCATGAGGCTTCTTCTGCTCCACTGCAACAGAATGATACAGGTCATTCTTGCCAGCAGCAAAAACCATGAATGATGAAAAATATTATGAAAAAAATAGATTTCTGCAACAGTATATTTTCCCTTTGAAATAGAGTATTTTTTATTTGGTAATTCTATCCAGACTAGACTGCACAAACAGGACAATTAAATAATTATTTTCATTGACTGGGAACTTTAGTGAACTATACCAAAGATAGATCAAAAGAAATCTCACTGCAACAGCTCAGTTTAGCAGCTGTCTCCAATGCACTCTACATAAAACATTCAGGGTCACTCCCTGGGGAGCCCACCTCTGAACTGTAGAAAAATAAAATATAGCTTCAATTTAAACTGCAGCCACAACATTAAAAAGAGAAACTTTTTAATTACTGCCCAATGTTGCCTACGGCAAAGAAAAGCTACACGTTTTCTTTTTTTTTCTATTTCTTATTTAGTTGTTTTGTTGGTTTCTTTGTGGAAGGAGGTGGTTGTGATGATAATGTTTACTTGCCTGGACCTTCTGTTAGCATTGTAATTACAAAGCTTTTCATTGACGATTACTCCTCTCTTTACTCTGTTGGCTGGCTTTTTGTTCATTTGCTACTGTCAGTGCTTCCTCCTCTTTCCTTCCTCTGTTCCAGAGCACAATGACTCATACCCCATCTACTGGTTCATCAAACATCTTTGAGGCTGAAACTTATTTGAACCATTTCCTCTTTTTATTCTGTTTTTATTGTATTTTCATTTTTTTTTTGTTTTAAGACTGTAAAGCACTTTGGACAACGTCAGTTGTAAATTTACAATATCAATAAACTTGACCTTGATTGTGACCTTGATCTAAAAAGCAATTTTATATGAACGTTTGGTCTGGCTCTAATAGTTTTTCAGTTATACATCTCAGTTGCACAGGAATTTTCTATGTAAAATCATAGGTGCTGCTTTTGCAATTTAATGTCAAGTTATCCTTTCTGGAGCTGTGTGTTCTGCAGTCATGTCTCGGATCAGGGAGTCTCTTATCTCTCCAACAATACTTGCTTTGCTCCTTCCTTCCTTTCCTTCCTTCACTTTTGCAGTCTCCTCTGCCCGGGGAGGAGAAGTAACTCTGCTGCAAGCTCTGTGTAAAAGATAAATTCCTGCTTCTATGACTTTGCTAGGTTGCTAGAGTCTATATTCCATGGAGTGTGTGGTTTCAGACTCAGGATGGCTGTTGCTAAGCGGGAAGAGCAGTCGATTCCCTGCTTCCCTGGACCACATGTCGAAATCCCACATTGCCTCCGATGTGTCCATTGGGGTGTGAATGTGTGTGACAGAGAAAAAGGACTGTGTAGTCTGTAACACTGTATAGACTAAGATGTGCTGTATTAGTGTGTGTGAGATGGGCAAATGGGTGAATGTGCCATGTAATGCAAAAGCACTTTGAGTGGTCAACGAGACAAGACTAGTGCTATATAATTACAGTCTATTTAACATTTATCTCACACTTTTTCCAAGGTTTACAGCAGTCTTATCCAGACTAAACTTGTTCTGTTGCACTAGATGGTAAAAAATAGATGATGGAAGCATTTGCATTGCTTTCTGAGAACTTTAATAAAGTGTACAAAAGATAAACATTTCACAGTAACCACTTATCTTAGCAACTTCCTTCAGTGCATGCTATATAAAATGTGGGTTCACTCCCTGGGGAGCCCCCCTCACAACAAACCATGTAGCAGCAACATTGCATCAAAGCGTTCGCAATGCGCCAGAGATCATACCATAATCAAAGCTGAAGGTGGCCTAACAAAACATTAAAGTCCATGCTTTTTTTCCTTTCAGCCATGACATGGTCCAGTGATTCAGTTAAAGCTTCATCCTGACAACCACCCTTCACATCTGTTTTTTTCTTTTTCACTTGTCTAAACATCATAAACTGACCTAGTCCCTCGCTTCCTTTTACTTCCTAGAAGATACTTAAAACAACATCAAATGTTGTCAGGTCCAATGATGTGATAACTTGGCTGTAACCACAAATTTAAAACTTTAATATAACATTTCACATTTCAGGACTACGAATCCAGTTCTTACTTAGTTGCTCTACTACAGCAAAATCTACAGGATGATGGCGTTGATCAGGGTAGTTTTTTTTTTTTTCGTGACTGGTGACAACAAGCATAACCCCTGCAGACTGTTGCACCCACAGTGTAAGAAGGAGAGGTTCTGCAGGTCCTTCATCCCGGTTGCTGTCAGGTTCTACAACACCTGATAATGTTGTAGTTTCCTGTTCATCTCTACTCACTACTACTCACCATGGCTGTATTTTTATCATTATTTATTCTGTATTTATATTTCCACTTACAATGCACAAGATTACTTATATCATCATAGCTTTACCTTACCATATCATGCTACTTTTTTATCATCAGTACTTGTTTTTGCACATTGTCTGCTTGCAGGTTAATTGTTTTCTGGTTCATTGTGTAGGTTGAAATATATTTCTGTCCGTTTTTTTGTGTTTTTGCTCCTTTTACTTTAATTCTGTAGCGTATACTACACGTTCTATTATGCTGCTGTAGTAACTAAATTTCCCTGTGGGGGATGAATAAAGTACATCTAATCTAATATAAAAATTATGGAATCATTATACTTGGATGATGATCATTCAGCATTTTTATTTTGTAAAATAAAAATAAATCAAACACAAATATGACAAAAACAATTTCATTTTATATCTGAACCTGGTGGCTTTGTAAGACTTAACTAGAAACAATCCAATGAATTCCTTTTCATTCTTTGCTTTTTTCCCAGATGAAGTAGAAGGGAAAATGTGTAAACCACAAAAAAAGGAAAAAGTCAGGTCCTCTGTCTTTTTTGACAGCTTGAATTCCTTATGGACTTCACCAATGACAAACAACATTCTCCAACAATCAGGTTCTAACTGTCTTGTACAGCAGTTGACAGATTAACTTTGCAGGATGGAGTCTTGTTATGGAGCATTTCTGTCAGTGTCCACCATAAATTTGAAGTCACACTGAGATCTGGACTATTTGCTTGCCTTGTCATTGAGTTAATGTCTTTCCTGAAGAAAACTTTGCTCTGTGGCAAGATGTATCATCATCCTGAAAAACAAGCACAGCATCAAACACCCCTTTTGATTGATGGAATGAAAAAAGCGTAAAAAATGTCAGTGTCCACCTGTGTATTTACTCTTCCCAATCTGGGTCGCCCCCCTAGATTGCCAGGGGTGCGCAGAGCTTTGTCTGTTCTGAGGTTGTCAAGTTATTAAAAATATATTTGTTTATATTCAATTAAAAAAATCCCAGTAATAAACTCAATTTGATAATCAAAAGTCTTTAAAACAATTAAAACACATTTTTCGTACGCATTATTATTTTTTATATAAATTACCAACACGTGTGACCTCTGAACTTCCATTCAGTCTCTCGGGACAACCAGCTACGTTACCTGGTTGATTGTTTAGCATCACATAAAATGTCGGGGAAACGAAAAAATTATGATATGTCCTCGGTATCAAAAAAGAAATGTGTTTAATTTCTAAACAAAGCTGACTGAAAACAACCAACATCTTTGGCCACACTCTTGGCAAATATGGGCAAATTTTATAATAAGGGAACTAATAACAAATAACCAACAGGTGAGCAGTAGTCACCTTACAAAAGCCGTCCTTAAATAGCAACCACAAGAGTGTTTCTGTAAAAAATCTATTTATTTTTTATGCTAATTATAATGATATGGCTTGTCTACCCTCAGTGTAATACCAAATACCAAATACCCCATCCAATAACAACCACTGTCAGATGTTATTTAGTCTGTTATGTCATCTTATTGTAATCAATTAATTAATAACAACATGATCTTATGCAATCCTTTTATGCAAAAAGGTACCTTGTGCAATTTCAGGTCATTTTGTGTGTTTATTTAAAATATTGTAACTGTACTTGACTGCAAGTGCTTTACTTTGCAAGTTATACACTGACGTGTGTCTACAACTGTAGATCAGTACATTTGATAGTAAATTCTGGCTAAAACTATATTAATTTAGCTTAGTTTTATTGTCCTGCTATGATGCTGACATCATCTGATGTTTTTTCATAGGTCAGACTCCTGCTGCTGGTGATAGTGTTTTTATCTTTATTGTCAGTGAGGCTTGTGCTAAAACAGGGCTATGACCCAGTCTAGGTGACAGGGAAATATGTGTGTCCTGGTCCTACATGGAGAGGGTATGTGTGTGTGTGAGAGAGAGAGAGAGAGATCTTTTGCCCTTCACTTATAAATACCCAAAGTTGGAAGCAGCTTGTCTTTTTAAAACAAATTAAGTCAGCAGTGCCCTTTCCTGCTGTCACTGCTTCCTGGGCCTAATTCCATCCTTTTTCTCTTTCCATATTCTGCATACAAAATTAAAAAAACAGCTGGATGTTTGCTTTGGTTCTCATCTTCTAATGTCAAAAAATTAAACATATGCCACTTGTTCCTGCTCTACCACACTAAAAGTATATGGTGCTCTTAATTGCTCATAATTCCTCTTTCTTTGAGGGAATGCGGTGAGCTGCGTTTAATTATCCAATAGAATGGCATTTTCATAAAGGCACATTGATGATTTCACTTTAAGAACAAAGTAGATTCTCTTCAGGACATGGCTGTACTTCTCTCCAGTGGCCCTCTGAAGGTTTGGAAGTGCTTTATTTAACTTGTTTTAGAAAGACTTCTTTAAGAACATCACAGGTCTTGTAATGGATTTTCTTGAAAAGAACTTAATATGACAGCCTCCAGTAAGTTTATATAATCTGGCAGAGTTACTGCTCCTTGCAAGTCTTTCTGAAAATCTAATTTCTTTCACCAGACTGGGTTGACATGTGTACTGAACATCAACAGAATCCTGAGGGTAACTTGGAACGAAATGGATGATGAATATTTAAAGTGAACACAAATTGACCATTTTTTCCTGCTGTCTGATGTATGTCATTTGTTGAGGGCAGACTGGATTTTACAGCCAGTTGGTAGATGAGTCAAATCAAATCATCCTCTGCTGCACAAAGATTTATCAAACCCTGTTACTGCATTCCTTTGGGTTTTTGCTTAGTTTCTTAAGGGCTAATGCTATGAGCTGTTTACAGCATTTGAGCAATGCTCTAAAAGTGTTTTTTTCCCCTTTTGTGATGATTGGCTTTTATGCTCCAATCACTTCTTCTAACAATCAATAAAAACCTTACACCTACACAATTCTTTGAACACACTTCTATGAACTATGGTCATCAACAGTTCCTGGGAGGTAGACAAAAAAGAAGAGGGGATACATCTTTAAATTTATAAGAGCTATGAAAAGTTTCTGCAATCTGAAAGTCCCATTGCATGCTCTGGTAAAACTGTACCATGTCCAAGGAGTACAAGCTCAAATGTGAGTAAAAGAGAACAAATGTCCCTGATGTGATTTCTTTGCCAGAAGATACAACGCTCAAGTACACATACAAAGCTACTGCATTAGTGCTCTTTTGACAACAAGAAAAACTGATTAATTAAATAACAGTCTCACTTTTATAAACCAAAAAGTGAGACTTGAGACTTCAAAATTTGTCTTTTATTTGTTTATTCAGGTAAACTCCCAATGAGGGAGCATTTTCTACAGCTAAGAGGGCTTGCCAGTGCATGAAAGCTAAAGGAATTATTGAAAAATAAATACTTACACGGCCTGAACGTGGCTTCTGTTTGTTTCTTTTAATGATTCCAGACTGCAAAGAAACCAAAACTCCACATACAATCTGGAGGTAATCTGAGGAGCAGAAAATAATGTGAGGTACTTTCCAGTCCTTATTTGCCTCTCCATTTTTCTCAAACATATTTTCCACTGACATCTTGCCACATTTGCATCAATAATTGCAGATAGCTCGAGGAAGACTAGTCCCTGGTCATGGATGGGTATATGAGCAGTGTTTGGGGTAAACCATTGCACTAGAATACTAAGATTACTTCCTGTAGCTAGTGATGTAATATGTTAGTTTTACATGTTATCAGTAAGTTGTTCCTTTGCCAAAAATGTAATCCATTACTTTTGACATTTTACTCATCTGTCTGCTTTTTATTGTCTTAACGTAAAGCAAGAGAAAGAAAGAAAATCCCCCAATGATTCTGTCTCTCCTCTGCTCCTCAGCAGTCAGCCAGTTCTGCGCACATCAGATGTACACATGTACACATGTACAGCTCACTCAGCTGTTGAGATAACAAAAAGGACTATGTTTTCATCATGGAAGTGCTTACAATATTTTGAAACTGCTGGTTTAAAGAGCAGGAAGAATGTCACAGTGAATTGCATAATGTTTTGGGGTGAGAAGCGTGCATCACTAGTGAAGAACTCTACTTCAAATGTGATGAGGAAGAACTAAAGTTCCACCCTGAGGGAAATTATGCGAGTTATGATGGGTGTAGAAGATATTAACAATATCAACTGTTGAGTTGTGATCTTTCTATGACATCATTAATAAATCCTTGAAACTTCTTAGCCTATTTGGATTGAGTATTGTAACATGTATTGTATGTTTATTTCTGAGCATAATCATTACTAAAGTGATGTAAAGGATATATTTCTGTTTGTCATTCCTGCAGTCAACCTGCAGAGCTTCAGATTATACACCATACAACAGACTATGCAATAATGCATTGTAAGGTAAGTACATTTAAAGTTAGATAATATCTGATATTTTAAGTTCACAAGAAATTGTGAAAAACAATAAAAATGTCTGTAATAAGTTCTTTTTCTCAGGAAATAACTTGACAGAAGCTCTCTATCTCTAGCTCTGTTGACTGAAATTTGTGGAGGTTCTTCATCCTGCCAGACTGTGTGTGTCTGCGTGACTGTCTCTGTTCTCTGGCAGGTACTCTGCACGCAACTGTGGTTCATCATCGCAACAGTCCAACAGTTTATATTCCCTGGGTTGATCTTCACTTCACACCAGATTGTGTGAACCGACCTGAAAAGCTACCTGAAAATACTGCTTAGCTGTCCACATCACGACACCTGCCAGAGCCTGAGTCGCCATCTGTGCTGAGGAGCATCACGTGTCTGACGTCCCCACCTGCATGCCCGCTTGCCCCTGATTGGACGCCTGTCTGTCTATCTGGTTCCTGGATTCCTCATTCCCAGGTCTCTGCCTGGACATATACCTATCTGCGAGAGGCTCACCAGTCTGCCCTCACCTTGGATTTATTCCTCAGTTTGACCAGTAAACTAGCTAACATTTTACCTGGTCCTAAACACTGCTGTGTGACAGTAATCATGTAACTTAAACAGTTATTTTTGCCCTACATTAGGAATGAGTGTATGAGTATGTGATCTGTGTGATGGCATTACTGCTTTTTTGGTGCTATTAGAACTGATTGATTGATGTGAAGGCAGTATGTAACCGTTGTGTCTGAGGGAGGAATGAATGAAGAACTTTATGCATCTGGTTTCTGTACCTGTATTATTCTATTCAGGGTTGCAGGGGGGCTGGAGACTATACCAGGAACCACCCAGACCACCCAGGGAGAAACAAGGAAAATCCTGGACAAGTCACCATCCTACTCTTTGGCAATGCCCCTGGCCCTTTGCCAGTCCCAGAATGCATGTCTTTAAGATGTTTTTTTTTTTTTTTTCTCATGTGAATGTGTCATTTATGGATCTGGTTCAAGAAATCTTGTTGTGTTCAGTTTTTGCTTTTCAGAGATCCTCCATCATAGTTAATCTTCACTGTTCTTAAAGTCATTTAGGTTTTTATACCTGCCTGTTTGCCCTTAGCCACACATGATGACATTAAGAACAGACCTTTCATTTATCATCTAATATATCCTGAACCTCTAATCTGTGATGTCATGTGTAATCTACATATAGGGTTAATTACTGGTTTTAATGTTTAAAAGTGCTTGTGCGGAACATCCTTGACATTCATGATCGGAAGTAGTGATGCGACTCACAAACAAAAAAAATATAACAACAGTGTTGATAATACTTATTTCAAGACTGATATGTGCCAAGAGAAAAGTAAATTAAAGCTTTATGATACCCAACGGGACAACAATCAATTTGAGAATCAGCTCAAAGTATACTTTGTATACTTGTATTGGAAATATATCCACAATATAGATCTAAACATATTTCATGGGACATCACATGCTAATATGATGTAAGAAATATATGCTGCAAGTAATGAGCTGTTTTACTTCTTTCATGGCATGTGAGTCTCTTCCTTCATTCACCGACTCTCTCTGACTTCACAAAGTGAGCATAAGATAACTTTTGTATTCCCTTCAAATGGAGAATACTTGTTAAATAGTATTGTTAAAAGATACAGAGTGAGGAATTATATTTCTGAATTGAGGTTAAGCAAACAAGGCATAGTTTGTAATCTCACTTTGTGGCAATACCAGCACCCAGCCCAAGGTTCAATTAAAGAGGTAATAGGTTTCTCTTACAGGGGAAAATACGAATTACTCTCTACTCATGTCTCTCAGGGCAGTAAATTTAATGACATCATAAATGCACACCATGAAGATTAAGACTGGTATGTGGTTGCAGGAATTGGTTTGAAAGGCAAATTAGCTGCCAAACAAGCAGTCTGAAAAATATTAACACAGACAAACACACCCACACAAAACACACAAGCATAGCTTGGTCGTCAGAAGGTTGTAATTCTTTTCTTTACATTGCAGGTCATTACAAGAGCACAACTCCATTAATCCTCTGGTAAATTTAATTAGACTCTGATGACAGGAGAAGCTCTTGGATAACGGAGCATAATGATGATTCAGACTTGTGATGATGTTTTTAATATGCACAATGCATCTCTGAACTGACACTGTCAATTGGAGAAGAGATGTAGGATGTGCTGGAGCCTCTAAAACTTTATAGACCTTTCTGTAGCACCTATTTAATGGGAAACTATCTAAATGATCAATATTGACAAGACATAACAAATATATTGATCATGCAGCATTTATAATCTATGTAACAATGTCAGTGATTCGTAATCTTAAAAATGTACTGCTTGGTTTTGCCAGATGTTGTATCAAGAAATTGTCTCTCTGTGATAATTAAGCTGATGAAATTTAACTTACACAACTATATCAGTTTGAACCGCAGTTAGACCCTGAACAAGATGGAGGCCCTGGAAAGGTTTTATCATCAAGTATCAACAGGATGTTGGTGAAGGGTTACTTTATGTATGTCTGTACTTTTGCTAAGGACACACTGTCTTGCTGGTTGTTTCGGAAACAAGTTCATATGTGTGTTATCTGTCATCAAAACCTTGGTATTTGGTGTGGAATTAAGTGCAGTCAACACATATTTCATCAAGCTATTCCTCCAGTCATTCCAAAAACACTCTAGCTCTCTATATAGATGGTGATAATCATCTGACTGATTCGAGAGGGAAATTGTTGAGCAGTGCAGCATTGTAAGTTTACAACAGTTTCTCGTAAATGTCTATATTCCAGGTTGATCAAATGAAAACTACAGAAACAATAAGTCTTTTTCTCATCCTGCTGTAATTTGTATGAATAATAGTAGGCTCTTGCTGGCCCACAACATAATGGTAGAGCCTGTCCTTACCAATACTTTAAAGGCTAAATAAAATGAAAAAAATGATTTATCCTAAAGGGAAATTATAATGTTGTATTTTTTTATCTTTTTATTTTTTTAAATTCATAATAAGTTGTGATTGTGTATGGTTATTGCTGATGACAGGAATGACCTCCTGTACTGTTCTGTGTCGCAGCAGACCTGGAGAAGCTTCTGACTGTACACACTGTGTTGTTTCAACATGACATTATGTAGAGGACTTTTCTCTGTGAGAACTGTGTTCTCTCACACGTTCACACACTGATGGACCCATCAACCTACCTATAGCTCTCCTGAGCTACAGCTGACTTGTTTGGAAGCAAAAGGCTCTACTCCGAGCTCCTCACCTTATCTCTAAGGCTGTGGCCAGCCACCCACTAGTTGCACCTTTATTTACTTACAATTGTAGAGTTGCTTTTTTTCTTTAAAATGATTAATGCAACTCCAACAACTTGTTAAGCTGTAGACTATAGAAGAAGACCCATTTACTTTTTAAAAGAAGTAATCTTAATCTTTAATCTCATCATTTACGAAAAGCAACATTTCCCAACACTGGTTATTAGTGTGAAGTTTATCTTTATCAAGAAATGAAACACAGACACAACTTAGATCTTGGATGAAAGCAAATGCAAAGGCCCTGTAGTCATACACAGCTTCAGTGACATCAAAAGCATATGTCCGAGCCATGTCAGGAAGGACATAAAACCGTTGAGAACAAAAGATTATACAATCTCACAATCAGCAGGAGAGTAATTACCAGTGATAAATGGTCTTGAAGTGCTGCTGAGCTATCACCACAGTCAAACTCTATTAAGTTATGCATTTGTTATCCGTTATGCATTTTCTAGTACCTTTAATGTGTGATAGGCAGTGCCTTAGAAAAGACAGTAAGGGCCTTTGGCTCAATTTTTCTGTTCTGGTTGAAAGTGTTTTTTACTATATATTGTGTAGAATTTTTCCTGTATTCACAGTCTGCACATGCAACATGGTAACTTGTATTTTCATGACGGTGTGAACAGAAATCTATTCTAATTTCTGCTGACAAATTTGTTACCACTAGATCTATGCATCTGGGCACTATTTCTGATAAAACTCACACACACACACACAGTCATGCATTATAATACTTATTATAATATTTCTGCCTCCCTGGCTATCTTATAATTTGAAGTCTTAGACAACAGTGGCAGATTCGGAATTTTGAATGAAAATATTTTTTACAGCTAAAAAGATTTCCTGAGCTAATCAGGCACAGCTGGCAAATAGAGCTGAGATGCAAAAAGAGCTGGCAGGGCAGCAATTTGGTCTGTGTAAAATTATTTGCAACTGTTACACTCAGTGGATTTTCCTAAAGGCAGTTCCTAATGAAATATGACACTGACAAATCTTAAAATTATATCAATTCAATGAATATTATTAGTTTTGGCTAAAAACAGCAATCCCTGCAATCCCCGAGCCAGATGGGCAGTAAAAGCATAGTTACAGACGTCTGTGTCTCATTTAAAAATATAATAGCAAATACCACTGTCTATTAGGTGTTCTGGATGACTGATTTTTAAAGACTAATATTTAGCCATGATAAAGTGAAATTAAGTACCATCTCCTCAAAGCAAGAGGCTTTCTGGTTTGAATCTCAGTTGGGGCCTTTCTGTGTGGAGTCTGCGTATGCGCACCATCTAAGGTTCTCTCCTGGTTCTCCAGCTTCCTCCCACTATCGTAACCTAACATGCATCTTAGGTTCATTTATGACCCTAGGAGTGAATGTGTTCATGCATGTTTTTGTTGCCTTGTTTGCCTCTGTGTTAGTCCAGTGGAAGGCTGGCGGCACCATACAGTAGCTGATACAGGTTCCAGCCTACCCCCAACCTGGAATAGGATTAAGCAAGTGGAGAGAATGGATAGATGGATGGATGATATGGAAGATCAATTCTGAATGTTTTACATTTATACATAATCAGTCAGCCATTTCATATTTTGAAATGTACCTAAAAACACTTTCTTCAGAAGATACAGAACTGATTTCTTGTGTTGATGGACTTATCAACATTGAATGTTGTTTCAGCTATTTTGACATGTGCTATCCACAGGTTTTACCTAAAATCAATTTATCTTTGCCAGTATGTTTTTCATATATAATTTGAACCTACAACTAACTCATTGTTTGAGCGACAATAAATGACAAGACAAAAATTAAATGAAGTGACAGCCATGTTTACTTTCACTGCTCACTTTGCACCCAGATTTTCAGCATCCAACATCACTCTCTGGAATCTTCCTCAGCCAGTTTGCTCCTTACACATCTTAAAACTCAGCTTATTCACAATGAAATCTGTTCATTTTTTATTGTTTTGCTGTAGAGGATAATACTCAGCTTTAATGAAAGTCGTCTCAAAAACAAGATGCCACCAGTGTTTTCCTTCCACTGTCACCACCCACACGCAGAGACACAGACACAGACACAGACACATGCACATCAATGTGTAGTCATGAGTAACATGCCTTACATCTTCTGCTTTGGCTGAATTAATCATTATTGATTCAACTGGTGACTTGGGACAAGACAAACCTCGAAGACTGTAATTGAAATTCAGCTCACTTTTCCAGAAGTTTGGTGGGAGATGAGGAGAATTTGAATTCTCAGACTCCAGAGAGAATCAAGGAGAAAGTAAGGCAAACACTCCTCAACACTGAATTCATATTACTTACGCTTTGTCCTCAAACTCTGGACCTGTAAGGAAATGTATTGACACAAAATTCATCATGGAAAAGTAATAAAAATGCAAATTGGTTTGAAATGATGCTCTCCAAATACAATTTTCAGATAATATGGTGTGAATGCCTATTGAAATAGGACATCCTGATTTTCTTCACATATCTAAAAAGTTTTAGGTTTTTGTATTGTACAAAATTATATTACACTTTTCACCCTACTTAATATTTCTAAATTGTTTTGACACTCAATTCAATATCCTGTCCTGACTGTTGCTAAACACTAAATACATTAACCATATCAATATATTAGTTAACATAAACTGTATAATTTTTCATCTTTTGACACAAAGTGCATTCAATTACTGCATCCTCCAAACTAAATCCATCCCTCTGTTAATCAATGTACACCACTAGAAAAATGCTATACAACTGCAACTAATTTTACAGAAAGTACGATAATGTTATACAAGAAGACACCATTGATTAGTATAAGTTAGAGCAATAACTTTAGTTTTTTTGTGTGTGTTTTACGTTCAGATAACAAACCTAGACTTCCAAGTGGTCTCCATGGTTCAGAGCACTTTGCAGCAAAGGTTACCTTATCTGCTCAGGTGTATATTTTAAAGTATTTAGCAACAGTGAACATGATATTGTAATAAGTGTTAAAACGATCATTTTCAAATAACATGAACTGATAAATTAAATAAATGGCTTTAAGTTTTTCAGTTTTAATACAGCACATCAACTATATATCTGATAATAAGTGCCTGATGAAGGGCTCAGAAGAGCAGATCCCTGGCACAAAATGATATTTTTAATCACACCTTACGTAAAGCATTCGTTCAAGGATGGACAAGACTTTAGAAGAATCACAATTATAAGAATTTGATGCACTGACAACATTAGAACTGTGACCAGAAGGAGGTCAGTCAGGTTGAACTACAGTGTTCAGTTATATAACAAGTTTTGATAATGAATTAGCTATTTTAATTCCAAATACATTCAACAAGCTAAATGAGCTGACATGTACAGAGGCAGAGTTGTATCCCAATAAGTAGAAATAAGTGTTCATTGATTGTGCAGCACTTTGCACAACTGTGGTTGTTGTAAATGTGCTATATGAACTTTTTTGCTTGATTAACTCACAAAAAACTAAAAGTTTTTAACCCATATATGTATTGCAATCTCTCCGGTCTTTCCCTGCTAAATAACTTCTGATTTTTTTTGTGTAAGTATGACCATCTCAAGCTGTAATATCTATATATGATTGAGCAGTATGACTTACTTGAAACCATGCTGGTCTCTCATCATTCATTATCATCTAAATGTGCCAAACTGTGAGTATACCAATTGGCTACCCACATCACAAGACAGCTGACTTTACATTTATGTCGTCCAAATAACCCTCCTCCTTTCTTCCAAATAATCTTTACATAATTTTCCATTGGGTTAAATAAAGTATTTTTTCGTGTCATTTAATTCAATTTCGAGGTCAGAATGAAGGAAATTATGCAAATTAACAATGGTGAGTTTCCACTCCTTAGTCCATGTGATAAAGACACTATAGACATGCTCAACACTGGGAATTCGTTCTCTTTATGTTGTGAGGTTACATAATTCAAGGTCAAATTGTTGGCTGGATTTGTGGCACAGGTCTCCGCACATGTCTGAAAAACTTCAGGATAGTATTCTTAATTTTTATCATGGCTGCTGCTAACCAGTGTTACCAGGATAACTACAGAACAGACTGGCTGATCAGGTCAGATGCTACTCCCACCTACATCATTTCCCAAAATCACAGTGAAAACATCAATGGGCAGAGCATCTGTGAACACAGTCATTTTCACCTCTCCATCAAGCAGGTCTGAATTAAATATATCTTGTGCAGTGGCCCCTGGAACACATATCAATGCTTAACACAGGTATCGGTAACCTAATGTCAGCCTCCTCAGGGAAAAGCAAAATGGAACCTAAAATGAATTCATCAAAAGATCCAGTGTCACACAGTATAGTAACCTGCACCCTAGCATCACTCTCCATTAAAGACCTTTGTTCTTTGATAAAGAAGGGCTCATATGAACTTAAATTAGGATTTTTCATGGCAGGTGGCAGGCCAAAAGTGGATTTAGGAAGCACTGAAAGTGGAATCTATTGTGTGAAAGTGGAATCTAAAGTGTGATCTATTTAGCTTATTTTTAGATTTGACGGCAGTACAGTTTCGTTTCCAATAACCTTCTTCTCGAGCACCACAGGTGTAAAATTCTCCCCTTCCACTGAGAGTTAAAACATAGTCATCAACTAGTGCCACAGCTTCCGATACAGTCTTCACTTTTTTCCTGTTGATATCCATAACAATGAGCTCTGGCGCTTAGTTTTTAGATTATTTCTTCACTTGTGGTGCAGAACACCAGGAGTTGAAATGAGACATCAACTCTTGGGCAAGTTCTATTTGTGTTTTCTCACCTTTTGCAGTAACCCTCAAGGAATTCAGATGCCTTCAATATTGCAGCTTTAACCTTTGTGTAATCATTCCAGCTTTCCAGCATTAGACAGCTTTCTAACTTAATGTAGGTTTGGGAAACCTACTCCAGTGAGGTGGATCAGAGTTAAAAGACAGGACTACACCACCCTGGGAATTTCACCCAAAGAAAATTCCTGAGCTGAATTTAATTTAAAATTATTGCAGGTACCACTCCCAAAACAACATTGAGGTTAGTTATACTTTAAGATGTGTTTCATCCATCAATGTTTTATTTATCAAAATAGTCCTTTAAAAAGGTTAAAGGTTAAAAACAAACAAAATATGGATGGAATCCCATGCATTTGAATCAGGTGTTCTGGAACAGGGAAACTTGGAAAACATGCAGGGCTGTGGGTCTTGAGGACCAGGTTTGGGGAACAGGTAACACTAACTCTGATCTTCCGAGGTCAGGGATGGTTTCCATTCAATACCCCAGCACTTCCTCTTTGGACACAAATCCTAAAGTGGAGATGTACTATACCTACAAGGGAGTCAGCTTAAAATGAGTATGATTTCTTTTTGCACAATACTAAAAATGATGACACCAAAGGCCATAGATATGTCTAAAAACATCACAATAAAGTTACACCAGCACTAACAAAGAAAACTCAGGAAAACAATTTATCTCAAAATTTCCATATTAGCTTCTGAGTGAGTGCAATAAAAAGAGAATCCCTAGTTTGAATATACAGGGAACTTTTGAAGATTTATCAAAAAGGCGTTGCACATCGACTCCATATGCATCAAGTTTATAGATCATTGTTTCAGCCCCAGGGCATTCCTCAAGATCAGTGCTAGTAAGACAAAGACAAAGGTACTTGTTTGACACATAGGTTACACCCTGGTCACATTCTCATGGTGATTTTCTAGATTTTTTAATAATAGGAGAGAACAATCACTTTTACATAGATCTAGTCAGAAAACCAATTGCTAAAAATACTTTATTAAAGGGGAACTCCAGTATTTTTAAACCGAGACCTTATTTCTGGCATGACATACGTTTATCTACTCACCAAGAACAGGTTGGCGAAAGTCGGCGTCCTTTGGGAGCTATTTTGGTAACTCGCCATCGGTGTATATCCATATAACAGAGTGAACGGGGCAGGGACGATGAGGCCTCTAAATAAGGCATTATCTGTCTTTCTTTCACCAATACCTTAAGAAGAATGAATGAACGAACGCGTACTATTGCTCTGTTAGCACATAGATGCTGTTATGTGGCTACTTGCAGCTATAGGAGAGCTAACGGAGGGAATTCTACACACACCGTTCTGGGACCACTTCATCGACACGCATGGTTGCAGCACAGCTCATTCACTCCGGTAAGAACGTCCATCTTACTTCGTAAAAAGTCGTTGTTCACATTGTCAAAATTTGATGAATATCCTGCCATGTAGCACAAAACTAGCAGTAGCAAACTCTGTGTGAAGTTAGCCAACTGTCATGGAGAAAGGTGTAAATAAACTGTGCCCCAGGGGGGCGTGTGGATGAAGTAGTCCCAGTAGAGTGCCTGTGTAGAATTCCCTCCGTTAGCTCTCCTATAGCCGCAAGTAGCCAAATAACATCTATGAGCTAACAGAGCAATAGTACACCTTCGTTCATTCATTCTTCTTAAAATATTGGTGAAATAAAGACAGATAATGCCTTATTTAGAGGCCGCATCATCCCTGCCCCATTAACTTCGTTAAATGGATATACACCGATCGCTAGTTTTCTAAATAGCTTTCGAACGACGCCGACTTTCGCCAAACTGTTCTCGGTGAGTAGATAAATAATAGATAGATAATAAGTGTCTGAGAAAGTACACCTCAAAGTGCCTTGCATTGGAGCGATATGAAAATTAAACTTTGGTGTAGGACAAAAGTGAACATCATTGGACAGGTCTTGACCTAGGGAGTGACATATGTCAGTATGAAAATTGGGGGCAGCTCCTGCTCCTCAGTGGTGACCTTTGAACTTGAGACACTTATGAAGGTTTACAGAGCAGCAACAAAATGGGCTACAGACCAGTTGTTTTTGGTAGAAATTGAGTTATGACTAAAAATTAACTCCTTGATATCTGCTTTATCTTGTGACAAAGTTTCAGTCTAATTTTGCTTTGTTTTAGAGAAAAAGCTGTATAAAAATTGCAGTGACTACAAAACCCGATTCAAAACCAAAGCAGACCCCACAGTAACTTCACTTACTGCGGGATTCTACAGCCGATTTCGCAGGCTACCCATCCTCATGCAACTGTTTTGACATTCTACAGGCAAATACACTCTATTCATCTAACTTTGCAAAAATCTGTTTGAGATAGCACAATCCAGGGGGAAAATGATGGTGGAACTGTCAATTGAATTGAAAAGAAAATACCCGGAGTATGGTAAATAACAGTGACATTAAGCATTTAGAAACTAGCGATCACAATTTAAACATCTGTCAGCTGCCGTCTGACTGTATGTGCTGACATCTGGCTGTATGTGCTGATAGGCGATGTTTTCGCAAGTGTTTGCTTACAGGTGTCGTGCCAAAAGGTGATTATCTGTCAGAATCTGATTGCACACGAACCCATTGAGCAGTAGCACAAAACCGTCTGCTTCTCTCTGGATTAAACGGTCATAATATGCAGATACACACAACTGCATTATAATGTAGCTAATTATATACCTTATGCACCTAATTATAGCAAAGGCATGTGTCTTCGAAAGTTTAGCATTTATCACGTAACAGCAATTACGTGATAGACATGTCTCTGTGCTTGGTACGTCTGATGACTTTGTGTAGCCCTGTCTTTGGAATTTAAACTATAATGAATATGATTTATTGGTGTGTTTTCAATATACATGTGATATACATAATAAATGTATGATAACTTTTGCAACGATCCTCATGAACTTGATCTCATTCATAAGCTTAATAATAAAAAGATCTAAGCTGGCAGGACAGTTTAAAATTATTTTAAAGGATCATTACAACACAAAATAGGCATTTTCACCTGCCAAAAATTGATATACAGCAAAAAAAAAAAGCTTCTCCAGACAGAATGACATTGTATGAACTATTTACATCCCTAGAAGCTGAATTTGAGAATGAGGATGTACCTGGAGATGTGCCTGATGAGCTTGGGGATATGCCTGAGTTTGGTGAAGGCGAAGAGAGTGACATTGAGAGAGACAGTGCATGCCAATACTGGCACATGACCTACCAGGAGAAGAAAGCATTTATATTTACCACAGTCTCTCAATGCCAGATTGCTCGTCTCACATCCGGTCCCAGCAGACGTAGCAAGACATTAGCTTACCATCTTACAAATGACCTGGGTCAGTCACAAGATGTATGCAAAATATTCTTTCTTACAACTCCGAGATATCATCCAAAAAATGACAGGCTCATCCAGACAGTCATCGGGAACAGCTCCCCATCAAGCTTGACACCCCCTAGAGAGCGTCGTCCCAGATTTACAAACACATTGAATCATTTAATCCAACAGTTAATCATTATAGACGAGAACATGCCGAAGATACCTCCCAAGTGATGTTACTGTGCAGCTGATGTACAAGGAGTTTCCTGACCATCGGTGTTCATATGAAACATATCGAAAGACTGTGAAACACAGAAATATCAGCTTCATCGAGCTAGGAGAGGAGCAGTGTGAACTCCAGCATGAGCTTCATGTGAAGGCCAAACACCAGGCTGCCAACCAGGACCCCAGTCCAGACTGCTCCACTTCTAAAGATTCCAAGCAAGAACCTGTCCACCCGCAGCATGGACCTCCAAAAGATCATCATGCTGCCCCAAATGCCAGGGGTGAAGACAGCAGTCTTCACTAAAAGGATCTCAGTTTTTCATGAGACCTTTGCCACAGCTGACAAGAAGACATGCTCTTAGAAAAAGAGTATCTCTGTGATCTGACAGGAGGGAATAGCTGTGAGGAAGGCAGTTGAGATTTGCGTCTGCCTATGCCGGCAAAAGGAGCGCGATGTCCCTCATCTTGTCCTGTGGATGGACAATTGTACAGCACAAAACAAGAATTGGTGCCTTCTGACGATGCTCACGAGTATGCACTTCCATTGAAAATATCACCCTCAAATATTTTGAGCCAGGCCACACCTTCATGAGTCCTGACAGTTTCCATCATGGGGTGGAGCAAGAGATGAAGAGGCGGTCTGGAGGTATGGTCCTTGATTTCCAGGAGTTCAGCAGTGTAATGGTATCCTCTAACTCTGGAAAAGAGGATGTGGTGGAACTGTGGAATGAGAACATCAGGAGATAGAAACCAGGGAACTCCATAACAAAGCTGAAGGATGCACCTCATCTGGCAGAGATGGCAGAGATCCAGTTCAGAAGAGGATCAAGGAGCATGTAGGTGAAACTCTCCCATGATCAGGAGGAATTCACATCTCTGGACTTCCTCATGAAGAAGACCGCGCTTGACATCCCTGAACAACTCAGGCCTGCAATGAAGGGGGTTGAGAGGCAGAAGAAGGCAGACAACCTCACAAAACTGTGTCCACTCATGCAAGCAAACCGCAGTGTTTTAGGAGATTCTTGCTGAGAGTGCAGCGGCAGATGAAGAGTGAGCAGAACGTCACTCAAGCAATCTGACATGAAATGAGACTGTATACATTTCCTTTTTAAATAAATTATTCTGCTGTTCATTAAAGTCAAACATATTAATCAAAATTTAGTGTTATTGAAATAAAATGTAAAATATGTCATTCAAATCTGATATGAAATGTTACTATACTTGCCTTTTTCAGAAATAAATCTGTTTTTAATTAATCTTCTTTCAGCAGCTCCCGTTAGCGATCGCCACAGTGAATCAGTTTTTAAATAAAATTAAATAATTAGACCTTAAATGTTATTTAAATAAGATAAACGCTTGTAATTTAATAAACAATGGAACATCTAAGTTAAATGTTATTGAAATTATTTAAAAACGTAATATAATAAACAATGTTTACTGTGATTCAGCGTAGCCTTGTATTTATTCATTGTTATATATTAAAGACAAGGACAATGGAAATTATTGTGATTGTCATCAAGGCAACAACAGTGGTGATGGTAACAATGATGATGGAAAAGAAAGATGGTGATGCAAAGTTTAATTAATAGGAAAATTATGATCTAGTTAGGGGTAAATAATTATAAAAGTTAAATGAAATGACGAAATTAAGAGTAAGATTAAACTATGACATGACTTTACAATATTCGTCCAGAATTAATCAAACATGCAGAAATCCATCAGTAGACTTAATTATAACAAAATCAATGTCAAAATACTTTTTGTCTGCTGAAAACAATATAAAAACTGACAGAAAAAAAAAACACTGTAGTTACTGCACTTGCTTTTGCATTGCTATTAGAACCATTTAAGGAAATGCAAAGGCAGAGTGCAGTAACAACATTTTCAAGTCAAAGGTAAAATCAATTTTTGTGATTTGGGGGCATAACAATTATCTTATGAATATATGTACAATTAGTACAATATCACTCTGGCTGGCCCCAAAACCTATAATAAGTCTGAAAGTATCCTGGCCACAATTTCACATATTAGAGGAAACACATTCAAACTACAAAACATATGGCGTTGCCCGCCACTGAGTACGGCTATTTAGTACAAATTGTAGTTTTTATATCGTGCTTCCCGGTTAGGGTCAAGTGTGCGAAATTAGGGTTTAAAATACATATCCGTGCATTCTTCAACTGAAAAAGTATAATCCTAACATGTACGTTTATGTCGTGAGAAAAGCTATGTTATGAAAACAAAAAAAATGCTAATTTAGACATGATTCCTGCCACTCGTCATGTTTAATAGCTGAAATGAATGGAAGCCATTTTTCACTGCAGGGAATTGCGCATGCGCACTGGTCACTTGTGTCAAAATGCAGATTTTTCGCAAGAACTGTTGTCAAAATGCATTTTAATGCCAAAACTAGAACAAAATGCAGATTCTTCACTGGGAATGTTATCAATATGCGCTTTAATGTCCAACCTATCTTAAAATGTTGCACTTTCCCACTATAAATTAAACGAATGGAAGCCATTTTTCACTGCAGGGAATTGGATATTCGTAGAATAATGAACGAAAATCTGTACATAATATTTTCGTACGTTTCCATACGAAACCTTCATGACAATATGTTGCTGTTACCAGAAACAACAGACAGAACTCCAAAGATTATTCCAAGCTCCTAAGTGCATTGTGTTTGTATTACCAGTATTTACAGCCCTCCAATTTAACAGAATACTATAATTATACGTTACGAATCCATTACGCCACACTGTAGAATACCAACCTTGTAAGGTCAGAGCCTTCCACCCGGTGTCCCAGCTCTCATCTCTGCGCACCGTGACACAAACACGCCCCATAACCCATAATCTCTTGTTTATGACAGATTAAATTACACAAATATACACGTTGTAACATCAAATATGATATATAACTTTATCTACCGCTTTATTGAATGATTTCTCGCCGGTTTCATTGTAAACAAATGGACATAACCAGGATGAGGGTTGCCAAAACAGGAAAAGCGATAGGAGTTACATAGTTCCTCTTTAACCAACACCTGAGACATTGTGAAACTACTCCAGAAACTTGTCATATTTAAAGTGTGTTTAATTGCTTATCCCGTTAGGCTATCTTGTGTCATATTGTATGGCCTGGTGAGGACAGGATCCCATCAAATATAGCTCATGTTTAAAAACACACATACTAATTTTAAATGCATCTCTGAATCTGGTGTTGCCATTTTCTTTTTGTTTGTCTTTTAATGCAGCTTCTCCATCCCACCTTAGCTTCAGTGTCAGCTTACAAAATTCTGGATTGGGTGGGAAAGCCCTGCTGGGGAAATGAAGATCAAAGTTGTGGAGGGGGAGTTCCTGAGGTCTTCGACATGTAATGCAACGTTGGAAGTTCCTGGGCACTTCAACAACTACGAAGACATTTCAAAGCCCGTAGAGAGCTGCATTGCAATGTATGTTACAGGCTTTGGTCTTGTGTAGACAGCTATTGCGTCTATTTTTCAAAGTTTCTATTGTATGTTGTAAATTGTTGTTTTACATTACAGCTTCTCTGATGTGTTAGGTTTGTAGATGCAAATGGTGCACATGCTACTTTGAATAACTAAAACCAAGGCGAAAGATCTTGTTATCTTCTCATATTTTTGTGTTCTCTTTTTATCACTGTCAAATTCAGAAAATACTTTTGTGACAATGTGGGTGAAAGCCACAACATTTGTCCCTTTATTCCATTATTTTATCCCATCTTTCTGTAATATGTAAACACATACTACCCCAGGTTTTTTGGGGTCATTTGCATTATTTTGGTTACAGATACATCCGTTTTTGTGGATTAAAAAAAATTAAAAAGTACACACACACAAGTATATTTTACGTTGAATAAGTTTATTGGTTTAATCAAGTTCATTATAGAATTATGTTTTCTTTTAGACAATTTTTCTTTTAGACAGTTAATTTGAGTTTAATTTGTGGCTCAGGTTCAAAAGGAGGAAGCACTTCATACTCCATTTATGTTTCCTGCTGGAAAATGAATGGATCCTTATCAGGCCACTGCAGAGTTTGATGACGAGCTGATAATTTGAATCAGGTGTGGTGGAGGAGCATAGAAAATGGATGGATGGAAATAAAACCATTGCACATTAAACCTATTGCACATACATACATCCTGCCATCACCATACGACATTGTACAGTTCTATGTTTAAAACTCTTGTGGAGGAAGGCACAAATCAGTTTTTGCTGCAGTATAGTGTGCAGTAGTGGAATCTAAATCATCTGCCAGAGGACAGAAGCACCTTTTTCTCTGTGGAAGATATGTGAGGGATTGATCACTATTCTCTGAGCTTGCCTAACAACACACTGCTCATATATTGACTGAAGGGGCTGGAATTCAGTTCTCCCCATCACATTCATTGTGGTGTTAACCAGACAGACTAGTTTGTTTTTTAGTTGTACAGTCAGGCTTCCATACTATGCTGATATCTCATATCTGATTAGGATCACTGGAACGCCCTGGTAAGATAAAAACATGATTTTATATGAATGGAGCTGACTGATATGTGTGTTGTGAATGAGCACAGGACTATGATCCCGTTGCTTTAGTTTGAAGAACATTCAAAATGAGATGGCTGGCATCACGCCACTGCACAAAGTTATCTGTTTTGAAAAAATAGGCAGATGGATTTATGTTTTTGTGCAATAGGCTGAGGATGGCAGTGTCATAAGAAAATTTTAAAACAACGTTCCCAGGGTGGCTATTTTTGCAGTCGTTTGTGGACAGTGTAAAGCGGATTGGCAACCCACACAACCCTGTGGGGCTCCTGTGCTGAGGGATCTGGGTTTTGAAAGGTTGTTGTTGACTTTGACATGCTGACTTTGATCGGTTAAAAAATAAAAATACCATTTAATTAAAAAAGGATTGACACTCATCTGCTTCAATTTTAAAATTAATGAACAGATTATGATGAAGTGTATTAGAAACAGAACTAAAATCAACAAATAAAATCCGTGCACAGGTCTAAAGGTCTTCTGAATGCGATGCCACTGACATGTGGGATGCTGTTGATGGCTTCATCAGTTCCCATGATATCCAGATCATGAAATATGTTATTCCTTTTGAACACAGTCTTGGTAGGTCTGTCAGGTTTGGTGGTTGTGGAGTAGGTAGGACCCAGATGCAGATATTTTAAAGTAAAACTTGATTTATTAAAACAAAAGGAACACAAGGCACGATTGTGCCAGAATACAAAAAGGTGAAAAAGACTGTGAACATGAACTATTAACAAGACAAAGATGAACACAAGAATGACAGCGGCGTCAATGATGGGGAGGATTTCGCAATGACATGAGGGAACCTGGAAACTACATACTGTGGGGAGGTGATTGGTGATGGAGTGCAGCTGTGAACAAAGACAGGTGACATGGATGAACCTAATGATGTGGCAAGAGTGACTGGGGAAAACATGAAAAACCTAAAGTCATAACAGAAAAACCAAGAACTAAAAACATAACAAAACCAACAGACGTGACAAGGTCGAAATAAGATGGACAGTGTCATGGACTGATTTTGACAGAGGGGTGTTTGGTTTTGCAATGTATGTGTTTCCCCTGACAGTACAGTTCTGTCTTATGTTGGAACAAAGGTTGTTTTGTTGTATAATACATTTACAGTATTTTGAAAATCAAAATAGTCTAAATCATAAGAATAGTGCAATTCTAATATCTCTTAGATGTAAATTAAATCTCACAGAAACTAGTAATGTTGCAGACGTAAAACCTTGTTTCCCTCTGCATGCTTGATTTTTTTGTGGGTATGGGAAATTTCACCATCTAGCACAACTTTTGTTTCCACTAAACCCAGAAATTATTTGCTGATGGTCTCAGTTTACCTTATACAGATGATCATTTCTCTTGTTCCTCAACTCTATCTTCATACAGCAGTCTGATTTAGACTTTCAAGGTTATGTTAGCAATACTTGGTGGCAATACGGTGGTGTGGTGATTAGCGAAGAACCCAGGTTGGGGCTGGGACCTTTCTGTGTGGAGTTTGCATGTTCTCCCCGTGTATGCGTGGGTTCTCTCCGGGTACTCCAGCTTCCTCCCATTGTCCAAAAACCTGCATGTTAAGTTAATTGATGTCTTTAATTGTACTTAGGAGTGAGTGTGAGCTGTGAGTGGTTGTTTGTCTTGTTTATCTCTGTGTGACCCTGTGATGAACTGGCGTCCTGTTCAGGGTGTATCCCGCCTCTCGCCCTATGACTGCTGGGATAGGCAGCCCCCAGTAACAACAGCCCACACTGTAAGTGTTGAAACTATGCCAAAGCTTTTAAATCTCTGTTCCATCTTCTGAAGTGAAAATATCCTATTTAAAGATGATGAAAGGGACTTGTGCAGTTAAATGTGAATTTGAGCAGCAGCAGTGAGTCTATTTTTCAGTATAAGAACTGAAGAAAATTTCTCACAAGTTGATCTGAAAAGTTTACTGAGAGTGCTTTAAATAGTCCTGATGCCAGAGGCTCTGTTCTGTGCTGCTCGGTGAATAGCAAGTAGCACACTACTAGTCACGTCTTACAAACCTGCACAAAAACACAATGTTTTTAAATGGAATTAAGTGTATTCTTTTGGAAGGTATAGGGTTAGCTTGAATGATTTCTGGGGAGAACAGATTAAAACACAGCAGCTTTCAACAGCATGCAGGCAACCAAAGAGCTCTTTAATAAAAACTCACTGCTAGCAGCCAAGGTTGGTAAAAGATTCACAGTGTGCTCTGAAGAAACCTGACACAGCTTTTGGAGCTGCTCCCACCAACAAAGGAGGAAGATTTTGTCAGTGGTAGCAACTGGCTGATGTGAAAATCCTCCTTTTGTTACTCACATGGAACAGAAGGTTCCTGGAATTAAATAAATGTCAGAGTTGAGAATTTTAGCTGTCAGTCCTTCTCCACTGTGAGCCAGCGGAGAGGGCATGTAATGAACAGAGGAAGGGAAGATGAGACTGGCTGAACAGAGCAAAAATCAAACTTAATCAAAGATAACCTCTTTGTCCAGCCCTGCATGCTGCTAGGTACAAGAGGAAAGGACATTAAAACACAAAATACTCAGGAAAGAAAGCCAAAGCAACTTTATCTGTCTGTTAAACACTTCAAGAAACATTATTGCATTTAAAATCTACATGAAAGTGCCTGTTTAAAAGTTGTGTAATCTTACATTTCTATACATTTCTTCCATTTTCTAAACTTCTCAGGTGACTGCTTACTCCAAGCTTAATTTTTGTGACCTTGTTGTTTTGTGGGATAGCCACACTTGACTCAGTCAATGTATTCATCCATAACAGGACCATTTTGAGGCTCCTGTTCAAAAGTACTCTTCAGGTCAGAATGTATGGTGCTCCAGAACTGCATGTTCAGAACTTAGAATATCCTTAGAATTGAATGTAATTAATTAATTTTGTAAAAATTTCAGACCAAACATGAACAAGGGACGCAGTAACTGATGCCAATTTGATACATTTAAATTAGTTTCTTAAACAAAATTAAATTAAATAAAATTCATGGTTAATAACATCGGGCATTTACTGATGTGGCAATTGTTCTTGCTTAAATAATACAATAAAACCAAATCAAGCAACCATTCTCATACTAGGAAAAGTAAAGTAGGTCCCCCCCTTTTGATTTAAATGTTATCATGTACCTTCAGTTTAACGTGTTTGACAAACCAAAGATCCCTGAAAAAATGAATATCAAAGCACAAAACTGCAATCCATACAGGCAATATTGAATAATGCAACTGCAAAATGTTATGCCGAAGCAAATTTTGGTTAACCCTCCACATTAAGGTTGACGACTAAAAGAATCACAACACCAACTGCTGGAGGATGAAGTTATTCTTTTCTTCCTCATTACTGCTTTAAGTTTTTATGTAAGATAGCCACAGTTAGTGTTGAAATGGAGCTGGAATTAAAGGTGCAATATGTAAGATATTTACTGTATTGAATCATAAAGTCAGTATGCTATATCAACAGTTCTTAAGATAAAATACTGTGTTCGATATCCGGGGTTGCCAGGTATGAAACAAATTTGCTGCAAACACAGCACACTACAACAATGGAAGCAAGCGAGCGCAGCAGTTGGTCACAGTTGGACTCTACCAGACCTAACCGGGGGCTCACACCAAAAACGTTGTGAACAGCGTGAGCGGCCAGCTGCCATTCATTTTCAATGTAAGCTGGCGTCGATGAGCGGCCGGCGTTGTGAGCGACGCGTTGTGGGCTTCGTGAGCTTCATGAGCTTCAAAAGTTGAGAAAGGCTCAACTTTATGCAAATGAGCAGTGACGCGACGGCGACGACAGCCAATTGGAGCCGATCTGGATTCCAAGGCGGAAAAAAGGCGGAAAAGGGCGGAAAACGACAGAGCGCCAGAAAAATCATGGAGGAGAAGCTCATAATTGCAGTCTCCGGTTTCCCAGAGTATGACTCCACGCTATTCGTCTACAGAGACATAAAAAAAAAAAAACGATTCTTGGAGGAAGGTTGCAGACCTTGTTGGAGTATCTGTTGAGTTGTAGGTTACTATGGCTATATGTAAATAAATGCAAACCACAGGCTAGTTCACTATTTCAGCAATAGGTGACATGCTGTGTTTATATGCAGAGGGAGAGAGTGATGTTGTGTCTGTTGTTTCCAGCTGAAGATTGTAGGAAGAGGTGGATAAGTTTGAGGGACACTCACAGGAGGGAGAGGAGAGGTGCAGGATCTGAGGTGTCCACCAGCAGGCCATGGTATTATAACATTTCTAAATGCTTTCACAGCAATCTCCCAACAGGTGACAGCCAGGGCCAGAGAAACTATGTGTTTATGTTTATGCATTTAGCAGACACTTTTATCCAAAGCAACTTACAGGTAGGCATGTAGGGTTAGGGGGTCTTGCCTAAGGACCCCTACTGGAGGCAGTATCTTTCATGCCAGGGATTTGAATTCAGGTCTCCCACATGGAAGGTGGCAATCATACCACTACACTATCCAGTCCAGGGGAGGATGTCAACTCTCTGATTTCAGAACCTGTGCCCCTTGAGTTGCCCGAAGAGCTTGAAGCCCCATCATGTGTGATGTGCCAGATGGAACGAAAGACACTTTGCTCTCTCTCACCTCTATTTTTTTGTCTTTCTTCTTTGATTTAGTCACTTACTCATTTATTTTCTCTTTTTTTTTCTGCCAACGGATGAAAACTAGCTAATCCCGGTACATTGACATTGTAATTGAAATGTTCGTGAATGTACACTATCCCCTTTTCTACAAATAAACAGACCACTGATGCACGGGTGTTGCTGTGATCAATACAATGAGCAAATTAATTAACTCATCTGTGTCATTCTTTTCGATATGGACAGCACTTTTAAACGGGAAATTGGGGGGTGCTATAATCACATGATTTAAAAAAGGTCAGGAAATCTCAGCAGGCCTATTGCTCACCATGGCGTACATCCAGGTAGCTAATAGTCATGGGGGTAGAGCTCTAGTTTTGGACGAATTTCAATATTTGAAAAATGAAAAAAATAAAACGCCAGGATCTACTGGCATTGTGCTTCAAGGGGATGTCAGGTATATATGACAACTAATATATTTGATGTCGAGGGGGAGGATCCCGATGACCCAATCGTCCTCAATCCACCCGGGGAGCATGGCCATGCAAAATTACATTGGGCAGATGCTTCTGCAGGTGGCTGCTGACCCATCCTACCCATCCAAACGGGTATATGACCAGGTAATTAGTATGTATAATTATGAATATAAAGCTATATGACATTTCGCTAGACCTCTGCTGAGTAGCCACATGTGGTGAAACATATTAATAAATGCTCATTTACACTTAATGTAACTTAAGGTAACACAACCTGTGTTACCTTCTTTATAAGATTCAAAAATTAATTAAGTCTTAATTGTAATGGTTGCCGACCCCTGCTTTAGTGCTTTTCATTCTGCTCAAGTTGCTTTATATGAACAAGACACACACCGTCTAACTTTATTAAAATAGGTGTTGGCCCAGGCTGCAGACGTGGCAGCTGTGCCCCCTTTCGAGGCAGTGAGGTCGCGGCTTGAGAGGAAGAGGGCCAGCCTTATGTCCCCCATTCCCAACACTCTTGAGGAGGTGGCCGTGCAGGGGGAGTGGGCCGATAGCTGGGGTGGAGAGGACTTCCTGTCCAAACATAATGCCACCCACAACTTCCTTGTCTTCGGGACCGAAGACAACTTTCTCAAGCTGTCCCAGTGCCACCAGGTTAGAATCTCTCCCCCATGAAACTTTCTGCATGTCAGTCAAATGAAGTAGCTTAATCATTTATCCAAATTTTAGTGTGATGGGATGATGCAAGGAACTCCATATATCAAAATATCAGGAAACAATCTCTTGGGTAGAACAAAGTTTGTCACAGCCACAGCTGTGACACCTGGTTCGTAACTCACCTGTGTTCCATTTTCCCTTGATTGCCCCGTTAGTTTAAATACCTGGTCTTCTCCGCCTTTCTTTGCTCGTGTGTTAATGTATTTGTTATGCCTGTTTGGTTCACGACCTGGATCCTGACCCTTGATGTTTTGTGGATTATTTTCAGTTCTTGGATTACCTTGGTTTTTTGTTTCCGGTTCTGCAGGCCGACTTCCCTGCTCACCAGGCCAGGTTTTTCCTCTGTGTGAGATTTTCTGTTAACTAATAAACTTTTGTTTGAACTAAGAGTTCTTGTCCTCCTGACTCTGTGACCGCACCGGGGCCGGCACTTCATTACGGTGTGACAGAACACACGAGCCAAATGGACCCCGCGGATCCAGAGTCGGTTCACCAGGCGCTGACCGCCCAGGGCTCTTTATTGGGACAGCATGCCCAGGACCTCAAGGACATTATGGAGGCGTTGGGGTCCTTGACTTCTAGCGTCGCCTCCCTCTCTCAGAGACTGGAACTGTGTGCTGCTTATCCGCCACCTGTCGCGGTTCTGCCATCAACGCCCCCTCTTCCTGAGCCCCATCTCCCGACGCCGGAGCGTTATGGTGGGGACGTGGGAGCCTGTGGACGTTTCCTCCTCCAGTGCGCTCTGGTGTTTGAGTTGCAGCCTCGGATGTACCAGGAGGACCGCGCCAAGGTGGCGTATATCACCAGCCTCCTCTCCGGACGGGCTGCACAGTGGGCGCTGGCTACGTGGGAGGGCAACCCCCAGCTCTGCTCCTCCTACCGGCGGTTCGTGGCGGAGATGAGAGGGGTCTTCGACCATCCTGTTCGTGGTAAAGAGGCGGGCAACCGACTGCTCTCACTGCGCCAAGGCTCCAGGTCAGTAGCCGACCACGCGATTGAGTTCTCCACACTGGCGACGGAGAGCGGCTGGGATAAGGCTGCGTTGATGGGAATATTTCTTCGCTCCCTGAATGACAATTTGAGGGATGAGCTGGCGGCTCGGGATGAGTCGGAATCCTTGGCCGATTTAATAGACCTTGCGAGGCGGTTGGACAACCGCGTGCGAGAGAGACGCCGGGAGCGTGACCGGAGCTGCATCGCTTCCGCCTGTACCCCGTTGTTTGGCCCTGCCTCTGGCCAACAGGTGGAGGTGTCCACTCCAGCAGGTGCTCACACTCCTGTTGTCCTGCCCCCTCCTGAACCCATGCAGCTTGGACGGGCCAGATTGACTCCGACGGAGCGTCAACGGAGACTTCAGGCGAGGCTTTGTTTTTATTGCGGCCAACCCGGCCACGTTCGAGAGAACTGCCCCAATCTGCCAAAAGCCTAGGCTCACCTGAGGAGGGGGGGACCCAGGTGAGCCAAGATTCAAGTTGTTTGCCTTCCACACGTACTCAGTTGTCTGCCGTTTTGTTTTGTGACTCTAAGGAGGTGGCTATGAATCCGTTTGTGGATTCTGGGGCAGATGAGAATTTTATTTCCGCAGATTTTGTTAAACTACATAATATTCCTGTTGTGTCACTTACAGCACCTCGTAAGGTAAATGCTCTAGACGGTAGGTTGTTGTCGGTAATTTCTCACCAGACTGTACCTTTATCTTTACTTATCTCTGGTAACCACCATGAGCTTATCAGTTTTTTTGTTATGCCTGCTCCTCATACTCCCGTGGTTTTAGGTCTCCCCTGGCTTAGGCTGCACAATCCCAACATTGACTGGACACAGAGCACAATCATTAGCTGGAGTGTAGCATGCCACAATAATTGTCTTAGATCTGCTGTTCCAGCCTTGAGTCCTCCTGCCATAGTTCCTTCCGTCTCTCCTGATCTTTCTGGGGTTCCTCCTTCTTATCATAACTTGGCTGAGGTATTTAGCAAACATCAAGCTCTCTCTCTCCCACCACACCGTCCCTATGACTGCCACATAGACTTACTGCCTGGGTCTCCTCTCCCCTCCAGCCGCCTTTACAACCTCTCCCGTCCCGAGAGAGAGACCATGGAGAGGTACATACAGGAGTCATTGGCAGCAGGTATCATTCGCCCCTCTTCCTCCCCTGTAGGTGCTGGGTTTTTTTTTGTGTCTAAGAAAGACAAGACCTTGCGCCCCTGCATTGACTATCGTGGTCTGAACGCTATCACTGAATAAATATCCCCTGCCACTATTGGATTCAGCTTTTCACTCCCTTCATCAAGCCACTGTCTTCTCCAAACTAGATCTTCGGAATGCATACCATCTTGTCCGTATTCGTGAGGGGGATGAGTGGAAAACGGCGTTCAACACACCTCTTGGCCATTTTGAGTACTTGGTCATGCCTTTTGGGTTAACTAATGCACCGGCAGTTTTTCAATCCTTAGTTAATGATGTACTCCGTGACATGCTCAACCGTTTTGTTTTTGTTTATCTGGACGACATTTTAGTTTTTTCTAGCACACTGGAGGAACATAGCAAGCACGTCAGATTAGTTCTCCAAAGATTGCTTGAGAACAGATTATTTGTCAAGGCTGAGAAATGCGAGTTTCATGTCCAGTCAGTCTCTTTTTTGGGCTTTTTCATTGAAAGAGGTCAGATTCGCTCTGATCCAGCCAAGGTAAGGGCGGTGGTTGAGTGGCCAGCACCTGAGAACCGCAAGCAACTTCAGCGTTTCCTTGGTTTTGCTAATTTTTACCGGCGCTTTATTAGGAATTTTAGTAAGGTGGCTGCTCCACTCACCCAACTTACCTCCACCTCCAGCCCTTTTACCTGGACCTCTGAAGCTGCCCAGGCATTCTCAAGACTTAAAGAGCTGTTTTCCTCTGCGCCTGTTCTCATCCACCCTGATGCCTCTAAGCAGTTTGTAGTGGAGGTGGATGCCTCTGACAGTGGTGTGGGAGCCGTGCTTTCGCAGGTCTCACAACAGAAGTTGCATCCGTGTGCGTATTTTTCTCGCCGGCTGTCTCCGGCTGAGCGCAACTATGACGTGGGTAACCGGGAGCTTTTAGCAGTCGTTCTGGCATTAGAGGAGTGGAGACACTGGCTGGAGGGAGCAGAAATTCCATTTGTGGTTTGGACGGACCATAAGAACTTGGCCTACCTTCAGCAAGCCAAACGTCTCAATTCTCGACAGGCCAGATGGGCACTTTTTTTAGGCAGATTTAATTTTACACTCTCTTATAGACCTGGTTCCCGTAATTTAAAGCCTGATGCCCTTTCCCGTCAGACAGAGAGACAACCATTGACTGATCCTTCTGAGCCTGTGCTCCCTCCAAGCTGTTTTGTGGGAGCGGTCCATTGGGAGGTTGAGCAGCAGGTTAAGAGGGCCCTTTCCCGTTGTCCCCGTCCAGAGATCGGACCACCTAACTCTTTGTTCGTTCCCGAGAACGTTAGGTCTCAGGTGCTGCAGTGGGGGCACTCCTCCAGATTGGCCTGCCATCCTGGGGCTGCACGCACACTTGAGCTCATTCGACAGCGGTTCTGGTGGCCCACGCTGGTCCGTGACACCAATCAGTTTGTGGCAGCGTGCTCTGTCTGTGCCCGAGGGAAGGCCTCGCACCAACGGCCCGCTGGCTTGCTGAACCCTCTCCCCATTCCCTCAAGGCCGTGGTCTCACATCGCGGTGGATTTTGTCTCTGGTCTGCCTCCTTCTGCAGGTAACTCTGTCATCCTTACTATTGTCGATCGTTTTTCTAAGGCTGTGCATTTTGTACCACTGTCGAAGCTCCCTTCTGCTCTGGAGACTGCTGAGCTCTTGGTTCATCATGTTTTTCGTCTCCATGGTATCCCCATGGACATCGTTTCTGATCGGGGACCCCAGTTTGCTTCCCAGGTTTGGCGAGCGTTCTGTGGCGCATTGGGGGCGAAGGTTAGTCTATCGTCTGGGTACCATCCTCAGTCGAACGGCCAGACAGAACGGGCCAACCAGGACCTGGAGGCCGCTTTAAGATGTGTGCACGTAACCCATCCTCCTGGAGTGTTCAGCTACCGTGGGTGGAGTACGCTCATAACAGTCTCTCCACATCTGCTACTGGTATGTCGCCATTCATGGTAATGTATGGTTTTCAACCCCCTTTGTTCCCTTCCCAGGAGGATGATGTGTCCGTCCCTTCTGTTCAGGAACACTTGCGACGAGTTCGCAGAGTGTGGCTGGAGGCTCGGGCTGCGTTAGTTAGGTCCGCTGCCCGGAACCGACTGTTGGCGGACCGTCGGCGTTCGCCCGCTCCTAATTATCAGCCTGGGCAGATGGTGTGGTTATCCACCAGGGACCTGCCTTTGCAGGTAGATTCCCGTAAGCTGGCCCCTCGTTTCATTGGTCCTTTTCCAGTGGTCAGAATCATTAATCCCTCGGCTGTGCGCCTTAAGCTCCCAGACTCCCTTAAGGTACACCCCACGTTTCATGTGTCCCTCTTAAAGCCAGTCACCTCTTGTGCACTTGGTCCTCCAGCTGAACCTCCTCCTCCCCCCCTGGTCGTGGATGGCCATCCTGCTTTCTCAGTTGATCGGATTCTGGATGTCAGACGTCGTGGCAGGGGTTTCCAGTATTTGGTTGACTGGGAGGGTTATGGGCCAGAGGAGCGTTCTTGGGTTCCACGTCGGTTTATTCTGGACCATGCCCTCATCACCGACTTCTACAGAACCCACCCTAACAAGCCTGGTGGGCCGCCTAAAGGCGGTCGTCGGAGGGGGGGTACTGTCACAGCCACAGCTGTGACACCTGGTTCGTAACTCACCTGTGTTCCATTTTCCCTTGATTGCCCCGTTAGTTTAAATACCTGGTCTTCTCCGCCTTTCTTTGCTCGTGTGTTAATGTATTTGTTATGCCTGTTTGGTTCACGACCTGGATCCTGACCCTTGATGTTTTGTGGATTATTTTCAGTTCTTGGATTACCTTGGTTTTTTGTTTCCGGTTCTGCAGGCCGACTTCCCTGCTCACCAGGCCAGGTTTTTCCTCTGTGTGAGATTTTCTGTTAACTAATAAACTTTTGTTTGAACTAAGAGTTCTTGTCCTCCTGACTCTGTGACCGCACCGGGGCCGGCACTTCATTACGGTGTGACAAAGTTCATACAAAAACAATGTGACTCCGGTTAGAGGCAACCTCTTGACCAGCACCTCAACCTTCTTGAATGTGAACAGATTACTTTCTAACTTTTGATTTGTATTTTGTTTTAGATCTATATCGACGGGACATTTAAAACGTGCCCTAGGCCGTATTACCAGTTCCTAACTATCCACGGTCTTTACATGGGGAGGACCATCCCCTTCATTATGGTCCTCATGTCTGGGAAGACTGAGCACATGTACCACACGTTGCTCAGACATGTGAAGAGGAGGATTCAGCGGATAACAGGAGAACGGTGTGTGTGTGCGTGCGCATGTGTCTGCCTGCCTGTGCGCATCCGTGTATGTTTGCATGGTTAATTATGCTTCTTATTATTTTTGTGAAAAGAAAAGAATAACCATTTCATTTTCTGTGTCTGTCTGTCTATGTAGGTGGATGCCAAATCGAGTGGTCACCGATTTTGAAATGGCATTGATGGTGTCTCTACGGGCCGAGTTACCAACAGTCTGCACTTTAGGCTGCTACTTTCATTTTTGCCAAAGCCTGTGGGGGAAGGTCCAGGAGCTTGTTCTGGCAGGTCAGTGTTCATATGGACAAAGATTCAGGCTGTCCCTCGGCCTTCTGGAATGTCTATGGCCGGGGGTCTGACAATAGGATCAACAACCGTGTCGAAGGTAACAACTTACATTTCTTTACTGTAGCCTAATGGGTATCATATTATTTGACTGTGAAGACAGTGACTAATTTAAGGTGCAATAACCAGTAACTTACACACAAAATATTACAGATTGAAATACAATTTGTGAGAAAACAGGAGGCGGAAAGTAACTTTGTGAGACCATCCTGATCTGGTGTGAGCTCATGTGTTGCTTGCAGGTCAGTCTGGATACTGAAAATAGTATCCAGCCATGTGATGGTCACATCTAATTTCCTTGATAAAATAGAAACGTTTGGAATCATTACATCAAGTTGAAAGTGAGGTTACGTCTGTGCATCTTCACACTCAGAATGGGTTTCATTAGTCTAATTTCACAGAACAATGTATGAAATAACATCAATGGGCCATGTATGCTGCATGTAGTTCTTACACGTCTATGATTATTTCAGCTTTCAATCACAGATGGAACGCAGCGATGGAGCGGCGCCACCCATCACTCTGGGTCTTCATTCGCCATCTCAAGGATGGACAGCGGTTAGTGGAGACCAGGTGTGGCTTGGCTGAGCACGGAGACCCTGCACCTCAATAGCGGAGGAAGTGGAGGAGGCTGGAGGAGAGGCTTCAGTGGCTGCGGCAGCAGTACCATAGAGGCATAAGAACCCTCCAGCAATATTGGGATGTTGTGCAAAACTGTATAGTTAATTTTGAATAAATGAATCCTCCATGACCTCCCCTGCCAACCCACCACCTGCCCCCTCCCCCATCACCAATGTATGTTCCAATAAAGTTAATGTTTGATTTATTTTGAAAATCATAACTGTGTGTGGGGGTATCTACCTCAACATCAATCCATCACACAACCATCACGCAACCTTCAAATAACCTCCAAAAAAGTAATTTTCAAAACGCACTCAAAAAGCAAATAAATTATTAAATAGTTTATTACACAAAAAGGAGTGACAAACATAGACAAACACTGTTCACTGATTTAAAACTAATAAACAACTAGGTTGGGGGTAGCCTAATATATGAAATTGGTTTTATTTGCAGCAACGGGACGTCCGACACAAGTGAGCTGTCGTTGATGTCTGATTATAACTGAACCGTTTTATAGGAGGACATGGGAGGAGCTCGGTCGTCAGTGGTAATGATAGTAATATTGTAATCAGACACTAGTTCACTGACCTGTAGTCCCCAGATATTGGCCGCGTTTCCCAGGCTCGTTATAAGCTATAATGAGCAGACATCTAATTTATTCTCAGTCTCTGCATGTTAATGATGCTCACCTCTGTACCAGGTGACATGTTCTCGCTGTAGGCAGTGATTTCACGTATGTAACTGGAGCGCTGTTATTGATATTTGTAATTGCAATTATTACTTTTGCATATGATGACAGCGTGTAAAAGACGCATGGGCGCTGTGTAGAGCTCCGCTCCAGCTGGCTGCTGTGACAGATCACTGACACTGTATTTCTGCTTAATCAGTTTCAGTCTCGCCAGAGTTACATTAATATCTATATTTTGATATTTGAAATTTCAGGTTACATGCTGCCATTCCGACATTACTGTCTCTCTGTCAATCGACATGAGCATCTCCTTTTCAGAACACATCCCCACAAATTCCTCAGGACATTCCTGTCCATTTAAAGTGAGGCTTTAAACTTTTTCAGATATTGATAATATTATACTGTTGCAGTGCAATGGATTGAATTTGTGTATGTAAAATATGTAGATATAACTGTTTGTACTTTTCACCTTATTGTAATTAAGATGTGTGTGTGCATGGGTGTATGTCTGTTAGGCATTAAGGTAAAATCTGCGTGTTATTCAAAAGTACTAGCTTGAGATCTACCCTATTTCAGTGTTTTTGGGTTGTTTAGGTTTTTTTTGGACCACCATCGAACCACCGATTCAATGTTTGCCATGGTTCCTTCTCAGGTGCATCATCACAGTATCCTTTAAAAACAAACATAAAACACTTTCAGTCCACAGAACATTTTTTCCTCACATTTCACTCCACCAGTTCACAAAGATCATCTCTTCTACTTTTGCTTTGGCTTTTAACCCAGCATGAGACTTTGTTTCTGTTTTTGCTTTATTGTTGTTTATTGTTATCATTTATTTTTGTTTTTTTATGTTGTTCTTATGTTTTATGTCTTATGCTTTGTGTTGTTATTCATGTACAGAACTTTGTTTCAGCCACGGCTATTTTTAGAGGCCTTTTATAAATAAAGTTGAGTTAGGTTGCGTTGAGAGGTCAAAGTGTAGCACAGGGTCATTTTTACAGTGTTGACTCGCAGACCAGCTCTATCATAGTTGCATGTAGAAATTGGCATGCAGAGTTGCACATTAAATCATATGTTCATAGAAGTGATATAACTAGTCACAGGACAACCTCCAACCCGAAGAGTTTTTGTTTTTTCCTCACACAGAGTTGCTCAAACTTAGGTTCTCAATAGTCATGTTTCCATCCAAAAGTGATTTGAATCACTGGGAAATGCACATTAAATGAAATTCGAATCATGTGTGTTTCCATCAAAAGTACAGACTTTGGTGAAAACTACTAACTCGCACGAGTTTTCTGCATGTTGGCAGAACTTTTTGCATCCTAACATGAACTAAACACCCGTGAGTACTCACAAAAGTGACACAAAAAACTTTCAAGATGGAAAATGTTGGGTTGGAGCACTTTCAAATTCTGCACTCTTTTCTGTATTTCTCTGTGCGGAAAATGTGGATTTAAAAAATGTTGAAGAAACCAGGAATTCCATCTCAACACACATGGCTCTACATAGGTATAATATTAGGAAAAGGAGGGACATTAACACTATATATAAACTATAATGTGCTTAAGGTGGCTGGACTACAAATTAATTCCATTTGACTGCAAAAAATGACAACGGATGTAGATATTCCCATTGGGCACAAAAGAACCACAAGGTCTGAATATTAAAAATAATTTTAAAAATGCTATTTGTTATTTTCCTTTTATTTACCAAAATTATCTTTTTTAAAAAATGATTTGTCATATAACCTTAACCCTACACTAACCCTAAAAATGATCTGTCCCCTAAGGAATTCTAAACCTTACAAATACATATATTTACACCCAAGTAAAAAACAACATTTATAATTTGGTTAGGTATTTGAAAGATAAAATTGGAATAAAAACAATTACATCATTACATTCAAAATCCAAAATTTCAATTACAATTTAAAAAACTGAATTAAAAGAATTTTATAATTCAGAGCATGTTAAAATATCACAAATTCCTTTTGCCATACATAAATATCTATAAAAACACATTCTACTCATCATACACTGAAGGAAAGAAAAAAACGAAACTTTCGAATACACTGTCCAATCACAAGCCAGGGCCGACATATGAGGGTATAAAATGGAGGGGAGCTATTGAAAGCTCACTTTTGCTCTGAGCTCTGAAGGGAAAACACCTGTTGTTTTTCATTGTTATTGTGTGTGCTGGAAGAAGACCCTTTTCAGTTAAATCATTGCTGAAGGAACACAAATAATTTACTTTTTGATTTAAAAACTATTTGAATTTATTTTCATTTAAAAACATAAAAATGTATTTTTTTTCCCACATTTTCACAAAATTACAATAAAAATTGGCAAAAAAATTAAAAGTATGGTTTTTTTTGGGAAAAATAAAAACGTATTTCTTTTCTCTACAAACATTTCATTTCTTTAAAAAAGGAGCACATTCATACAGTAACTACATTCACACTTTATTTGATAACAAAGGTAACTTAATTTGTATTAAAATAAGAAAATCCAAATCCCTACAAGATGAGGTATTGGGTAGTGTTGGGAAGTTTGACTCTTGACTGAATCTGATCTTTTACTCTCGGAACAGTAAATTGAACTAGAAAATTTCTGAAGAAATTTTGATGGGTGCCAAGCTGCTGCCCGTCCAGACAGAGAGGCTGAACACAATGAACCACTTTACATGGTGGAAGCCATTATGTTTACCTGATTAAGGAGGAGAGTTTAAACATCCAGTCACCTGCTCAGTTACTGGTCTTTTAGCCAACCGAGTCCCCTTTTGGGGGGTTGAAGCAGTGATCCCATCTGAACCATGGCTCTACATAGGTATAATATTAGGAAAAGGAGGGACATTAACACTATATATAAACTATAATGTGCTTAGGTTGGCTGGACTACAAATGAATTCCATTTGACAGCTAAAAATGACAACGGATGCAGATATTCACATTGGCCACAAAAGAACCACAAGGTCTGAATATTAGAAATTATTTCAAAAATGCTATTTGTTATTTTCCTTTCATTTATCAAAATTATCTTTTTTTTTATTATTTGTCATATAACCTTAACCCTACACTAACCCTAAAAATGTTCTGTCCCCTAAGGAATTCTAAACCTTACAAATACATATATTTACACCCATTTTCTATGATAATCACAGATAAGTAAAAAACAACATTTATAATTTTGTTAGGTATTTGAAAGGTAAAATTGGAATAAAAACAATTACATCATTACATTTAAAATCCAAAATTTTAATTAAAGTTTAAAAAACTGAATTAAAAGAATTTTATAATTCAGAGCATGTTAAAATATCACAAATTAATTTTGCCATACATAAACACCTATAAAAACACATTCTACTCATCATGCACTGAATGAAAGAAAAAAACGAAACTTTCGAATACACTGTCCAATCACAAGCCAGGGCCGACATACAAGGGTATAAAATGGAGGGGAGCTATTGAAAGCTCACTTTTGCTCTGAGCTCTGAAGGGAAAACACCTGTTGTTTTTAATTGTTTTTGTGGGTGATGGAAGAAGACCCTTTTGAGTTGAATCATTGCTGAAGGAACACAAATAATTTACTTTTTAATTTAAAAATAATTTGAATTTATTTTCATTTAAAAATATAAAAATGTATATTTTTTCCACATTTTCACAAAAATACAATTAAAATTGGCAAAAAAATTAAAAGTGTTTTTTTGGGGGAAAAATAAAAACGTATTTCTTTTTTCTACAAATATTTCATTTCTTTAAAAAAGAAGCACATTCATACAGTAACTACATTCACACTTTATTTGATAACAAAGGTAACTTAATTTGTATTAAAATAAGAAAATCCAAATCCCTACAAGATGAGGTATTGGGTAGTGTTGGGAAGTTTGACTCTTGACTGAATCTGATCTTTTACTCTCGAACAGTAAATTGAACTAGAAGATTTCTGAAGAAATTTTGATGGGTGCCAAGCTGCTGCCCGTCCAGACAGAGAGGCTGCACACAATGAACCACTTTACATGGTGGCAGCCATTATGTTTACCTGATTAAGGAGGAGAGTTTAAACATCCAGTCACCTGCTCAGTTACTGGTCTTTTAGCCAACCGAGTCCCCTTTTGGGGGGTTGAAGCAGTGATCCCATCTGAACCATGGCTCTACATAGGTACAATATTAGGAAAAGGAGGGACATTAACACTATATATAAACTATAATGTGCTTAGGGTGGCTGGACTACAAATGAATTCCATTTGACCACAAAAAATGACAACGGATGCAGATATTCATATTGGGCACAAAAGAACCACAAGGTTTGAATATTAAAAATAATTAAAAAAAAATGCTATTTGTTATTTTCCTTTTATTTATCAAAATTATCTTTTTTTTTAATTATTTGTCACATAACCTTAACCCTAAAAATGTTCTGTCCCCTATTGAATTCTAAATCTTACAAATACATATATTTACACCCATTTTCTATGATAATCACAGATAGGTAAAAAACAACATTTATAATTTTGTTAGGTATTTGAAAGGTAAAATTGGAATAAAAACAATTACATCATTACATTTAAAATCCAAAATTTTAATTAAAGTTTAAAAAACTGAATTAAAAGAATTTTATAATTCAGAGCATGTTAAAATATCACAAATTCATTTTGCCATACATAAACACCTATAAAAACACATTCTACTCATCATGCACTGAAAGAAAGAAAAAAACGAAACTTTCGAATACACTGTCCAATCACAAGCCAGGGCCGACATATGAGGGTATAAAATGGAGGGGAGCTATTGAAAGCTCACTTTTGCTCTGAGCTCTGAAGGGAAAACACCTGTTTTTTTTCATTGTTATTGTGTGTGATGGAAAAAGACCCTTTTGAGTTGAATCATTGCTGAAGGAACACAAATAATTTACTTTTTGATATAAAAACTATTTGAATTTATTTTCATTTAAAAAAAATAAAAACGTATTTCTTATCTCTACAAACATTTCATTTCTTTAAAAAAGAAGCACATTCATACAGTAACTACATTCACACTTTCTTATTTGATAACAAAGGTAACTTAATTTGTATTAAAATAAGAAAATCCAAATCCCTACAAGATGAGGTATTGGGTAGTGTTGGGAAGTTTGACTCTTTTGACTGAATTGGATCTTTTGCTCTCGAACAGTAAATTGAACTAGAACATTTCTGAAGAAATTTTGATGGGTGCCAAGCTGCTGCCCGTCCAGACAAAGGAACAGAGAGGCTGCACACAATGAACCACTGTACATTGTGGCAGCCATTATGTTTACCTGATTAAGGAGGAGAGTTTAAACATCCAATCACCTGCTCAGTTACTGGTCTTTTAGCCAGTCAGTTTTTATTAAACTGATAAACTTTAACATGTCACAGTCTATAAATGTAGATACAATGAAACAATAATGACAGAAATATGATTGGAAAACAGAAACATCAACACAAAAATGGCATTAACAAAACTATCTAATTGCATATACAGTAAACTTTCTACATATCTGAGTCCAAGGTGTTGGTTTCTCTGACAGAAGAAAAACAAAAGCATGAAAACTTGTAATGAATAAATGGAACAATCTGGTGATGTTATGAGTTAAGGATTCACGTTAAACAGAGTGAAGTGTGAGGTGTAACTCTGAACCTTTGACTCCAACATTTACCTCAGTTTCATCTCTTGCTCTGTCCTGTCTGCCTTCTCTGAGCTTCTCATCACTGGTGGTGTAGTTGATCCTCACTGTGGGCTTCTTTCCTCTGTGTATGCTGCTGCTGCTCTCTGATTGAACAAACTCATCTCATGATGCTCTTCTCACAAAAGCATGGTCACATGATAAGTGGAAAACTAATTGTCAAAGCATCACCGTGCCAGCACGGTACAGCAATCAGGAAGAATGAAGAATCATACTCTACTAGTTACCATGAAGCCATGATCATCAAAGTTCATATTTCACTGATTGGAAGATATGTACAATAATTAAGATCACAATTGCCAGCTGTCAAATTAAAATACCATGATTATCATTCAAAAGTGCTCATAATTCAAGAATAAATAGACAAATAAATAGATAGCCAATCAGTAGCCAGTATTGTTCTGTACACAATAAACTGGACTGTGATAGCTGTAATAAGTGTGCAGTACACCTGACTGGAGGCAGCAATTTGGCTGGGAAACGTAAATAAGGTGTTCTTTTTGTTTGTTGCTGCGGTGATTATTTGTGTGTACCCTCTGATTTCTAACAATTGGTGAATGGGCTTTTTACCTGTGGAGATAAGGTCCTCATCAAAGTCTCCACAGATGATGACGGGTTGGACGGTCATCATGTCCAAAGAATCCAATAAATGGTTCATTTGGGGTAAAAATTTGTACAATCTGTAAATTGTCGCGATCAGCACTTTTACCGGGTGTTCTACTTTGACGACGATGAATTCCAGATCTGTCACATTTTGGATGTACTGCCGTGGTTCCGCTCGAATGTTGCTCCTACAGTAAACTGCAGAGAGAGAATGGGAATGACATGCAGCAAATGGCCGTCCAGTTCGGGACTCGAATAGGCCTCTGTATATGGGACGCCTGCTTAACCCACTAAGCCACTGACCACCCCAGTTCCAGGCATTTTGAAGAGGACCTTGCTCCTTAAGCCTCTCCATGGCCCTGTCAAATTCCTTCCCACGTCCTTCATATCGCATTTTGTTAAAATCTGTCCATTTTTTAACTGCGATTTCCCCTTTAGTTTCATTATTATAGAAACTCGTACGTGGGATGGTCCTCATTTTTCAGCTCATTGCTTGACCTGTGTGGAAAATAAAGTTTGAGAAGTCACCCATAAAACTTCTCTGCCTGTTTCTTCTCAGAAAATCGAGTGTACCTAATCACAGCAGGTTTTCCAATTGTTCTTTTCTGAATGAACCCTTTATCATTCATCAGAGGAATGGCATTTTTACCCTGAGTTTCCAGACCATAAAGCACCCTATACTCTGACACAAATTCAGCCAAACACATGCCTTCAAACTCACGTGTTTGGAGTCTGGAGGTGTACTTCTCAGGGAGTCCAGACATCCAGACTTCTTCACTATCTTTTGCCATTTCCTTTAACCTGCTCATGGGGAGACTCATTTTCACTCCTTGATCATCCGTCTGTATGAACAACACACTACGGGAGCACTTTTTGAGGGGCAGGCTGCATGTTCGTGCTACAGAGTCCTGAGCACTGACCTCGCTGTGTTTGACGTACGCCTGCATGATCTGCTTCATCTCGTCTTTTTCATTAACATTTGTTTTTTTAACTTCACGAATGACACCATCAAGGAACTCGGTCATCTCATGTTCTGGCTTTGACACATAGGACATCATGTAGGCCAAACAACTGTAGTCATCGATAACAAATTGGATGTCCATGTTGGCATTCCAGGCTCTGAGAAGATCCGAGTTGTAGGCGTTATCCCAATATTCCTTCGGATGGCGCTTCAGCAGAATCACGTGGCCGTTTGTCAAATTGAAGACATTATCTAAATATTCACACAATTGGGTCACACAACAAATCCCTCACAGGCTTCAATTTTTCTTTGGCCTCCCTCTGTTGCTTTCCATAATCTTTTTTTGATTTCTTCCCTTTGGTCTTTTCCCAACTTGTGCTGGGCTCCCCATCACCCAGCATCTCCTCCAGTTCCCCGAGGTTGGGAAAGGTGATCATTGTGTGGTCCACGGGTAGTTTTGGGAACCCAAATCTGCAGATTACGTTGCCTCTCTTGCATGACTTGGAGTGGTTCCTGCTGTGGACTTGGACCTCAGACACAATCTTATTAAGCTCAGGGTCAGTGTCCGGGTCAGGCATCCGGCACGTGATATAGCGGTCGATAAATTTGTACACACGATCCTCCAGGTCTTCTCCAAATTTTGGGGCATCTTTGATCCATGCTAACATGTGGATGGGAGGACTTCCTCTGGCCTGAAACTCTACCCTGTAAAAATAATCCTCAACCTCGCCATTTGGTTGAGCTGGAGACAGAATCAAATGAGCCATCCAAGCGTCGACTCTCTTCTCAAACAGTCTCATGACTGTGACAGGATTGCTTCTGAGGATCTCACATTTTTCATTCCAGTCCAGCTGTGAAAAGTCCACCTGTTCTCCTTGTTGAGCCTTTATGGCCTCTATAACCTCAGGCCATCTAATTTCAGCTGCTGAAAATGTGAGAAAGAAAGTTGGTTTACCCAACTGTCTGAGAGACATGGAGATCCTTAAGTGCTTTCTCCCAGTAAGTCGGGGTCCCTCTCAGTGGTCTCATGAAGCGAGTTGCGTCTCTGTCGCTAATGAGTTTTTCCACTTCGTCTTTGTCCTGAAGCATCCTGCTTGAGACGACGCGTCCATCTCGTAATGGGTTTACTTTTCCTCATCTGGATTGACATGCTGTTTGTGGCTATGTGTGTCTCTGTGGCAAACTGTGCAAAGAATAAATAACTCAACTGCAAAGCGAGTGTCTGCAGAGAAGAGCCTTACATTAAAATACATACTGGGGGACACTTTAACTCTTCTGGCCTCACATATGGTGTTCCTCCCAGTAGGAAATTGGACGGGGAAGGCTTTGGCTTCTAGTTTGGGAGTTGAAAAGAAGCCAACAGGTTTGTTGCCTTGGGCCGGTGCGATGCTGAATATGCCTTGACCATAGGACAAAATCTCTTGTGCTATGTCAGAGGGCTGCATGCAAGAGTCCAGGGCCAAACCAGGATGCAAATCATCCTTTTCTGCCTCTGTGGGTTGTGGCTGTTCATCATTTCCACCTGCAGATGGTTGTTGTGGCTCCATCTGGTCATTTAGCATGATGGATGCTGCATTCTCCAATTCTGCATCTGGGTGTTCAGGAACTGTCTCGCTGGGCTGATCATCCATGACACTTTCAAAAGTAGCATCCTCATCAACACATCTTTGTATTCAGAATGTATCTCTTTCAGTTTTAATAGCCCAGCTAACACATTCTTCATGTTAACGGTGTAAAAATGTTGATACCCCTTGTATCTGATGTGTCTTTTTAGCTTTACTTGTAACAGCTGGGCTTCGTGTCTGGATCTTGGGAGACAGTTTACGGTTAATTCCACCTCTGATGGCACACAAACCACAGCTCCATGTACCGCTCTCTGCCGTCCCTTTGGCAATGCAACAATTTTCTAATACATTTAATTGACTCAGCTCTGGTGGGATGGGTGCAAGTTGCAAATTATTTGCCACAGCAATGGAAGACATTTTCCCCCTTTTCAAATGACCGTCACAGCTGTGGCAGATCCACTCCTGCATCCTCTCTGGTGGAACGGTACAAGGAGCTGAGCATTCAGTGTTACATGCATGCACATATGTTCCTGTCAAGTAAGCAGCAACTATGTGGACATTAATCGCATAATTTGATCTGTTGCATTTCTTTACTTGATTAGGAAACAGGGTTCTGTGGCACACTGTGCAGATCAGAGTTGGTCCTTCCTGAATTTGTTCCCTGAATGCAGATATGGCAGCTTGCATTACATCATTGACCACAGGTGGAATTTCAGGCTGCACAGTTTGCTGGCAGGATCTACTGATGTATCTGTATTTCCTTCGTATTCTCAGTGCACACCGACACTTGTAAAGTATGAAAAGTGAAGGATTTGTAGCCAGTCTGTCTCTCTTTTGCTGTGTACAGCGCTGATTGTGATGCAGCCTGAAAGAAGGATTCGTGTGATACCACTGAACCATGTACCTTTTCTGCCTGCTCTGAAAACCAGGATCTGTGTTGTACCTGTGGACTACGTACCTTTTCTGCCTGCTCTTAAAAGTTGGATCCGTGTTGTATCTTCTAACAATGTAGTCCCTCTTCTTGTTTTTAACATGCGCATCCGTATGGTATCTCATGACTTTGTGTGCTTTCATTTTTTCATGGAGCTGTTGATAACGGCTTTTGGACAATGACAGGCGTTGCTTATGATATTGAGAATCCTTACCATATTTCGATCTCATCGCCTGCAATTTCTTGGTCCTTAATTCTGAACGGCTGGCATAACGTCCTCTGTAATGCTGGCTTCTCATCTTGCGTTTTAAGACATCAGATGTTTCTTGCTTCTGGTTTTGGCGTGTACTTACTTTGCGAATTGCTTTGCGACGCCGTTGTTTATTTAACTTGTAGACGTCTCCTATTGCCTCTGCATTCAGACTCGGTACTCGGTGTCCAACGTTGAATTCCAGATTTTCACCAGTGCTGGTCTCTGGCACTGGGTCTTCAACAGAGCTTTGGGCTTCAGTCTCTGTATGTCCTGCCTATTCAGCAGTGTTCTGTGCAGCTGTGGGATGTCCACAGGAAGCATTGAGTGCTTCAAAAGAAACTGGCACAAACTCGTAGCTGGTCTTACCTCCACGATCTCCAAACAGCTCATGCAGGTGGCTGACCAGGTCACTCAGGTGACTGAAAGTCAGCATGAAGGCATTTCCACCTGGGAGAGGAAAACCTGAAGCACTTCTCGTGTGAGAATCAAAGAATCCGTATCTGCCTGTGCTGTCACGGAACACGGCAAAGCACTATTTTATGCCAGACTTGTGCACGTTGTGGAGGTTGCTTTCCGTTTGAATTTGGTTTGGCGTTTCCTCTATTGTGAGGTTGTCATCTACAAACCTATCTTCGTCCAAAAGCTTAATTTTTGTCCAAATGTAGAGCGAATCCCCCTCTTCTAAGATTTTATCTAGGTTAGCTGTACTGACCTGCATTCCCTCAGCATGATAGGCCAGGAATGTTAGTGCATTACATGTGCACTGGTGATTTTTAGAAAACCTTTCATACCTCATGTCACCCTGAGAATGAGTTGCTCTCACAGTCCAAATGCTCCGAGAAGTGTGGCCAGGAACACGTTCAGCTGCAGTTGAATTGTTCTGTGTTTTCAGGGTCAGAAGCTCAGCAGCTGTCTCACGCTGGTGAAAAAAAGATGCATCAGGTTACCTTAGCACCTGATCCCACAACCGTCCACTCCGAAGGAGGTGGACGTGGGACAGGCACCTCACCTCTCACCACGACACGAGGACGCACATTGGGTGATGGTGGGGAGACCCTGTGAAGCACGAGGGGCTTAACTGCTGGTGGTTCCAGAGCCTCATAGGTAGCCCGCCACAGCAACTGCACAAGGATGGGCATCCCTGCGTCGTCACTGAGGTGGACCTGCGGAAACAAGGAGAACAGGACAGAAAAAGGAGATTAAACAGGGTTGTACACATCCCACATTAAGCTGTTAAATGCTAATAGTCTTTATTAGTCTTTTTAATTTTCAAAACACTTACACCATCGTAGGCCCACAGGTCCAAACGGTTGAGAGGGAACTCATCCGCCATGTGGCAGTATTTAAGGCCTAAAGGCAAACAGAGAAAACATGTTTCAATAAAGATAAACATGTAGAATTATTTCATATTTCAAAATGGATATGATGAAAATAAGAAGTTCTTTGTGTTTTCTTAATAAAGCAGAACTCATCCTAAATCCATCTGAACATGCATTCATTTTATGAAAACATACCGTAACTGGCCGCCACATGGTGAAACTCCTAGCGAATGAGTTTCTGGTATCCCTCATCCACCGTCAGCCGCGGGACGAAGTCCGCAACGAACACCCTTAAAAAACAATGACGGGTCATTAGGAATGATGCCAGGATGTAAATGGAGAACCTCAATGGCTTCATGTCAAAGTAAATCAGAAGAGCTTACCTTAGGCCAGCGGGTGCAGACGGTGGCCAGGTAACGGCCAAAAGCTGCGCCCACCTCCTCCACAGTCCTGCTGGCCATCAGGTCGTTGCTGGGAGCCAGGACACACACCGCATCAGGAACCTGAGGAAGAGCACAGGACAGTACCTCTTTCCTCAGCTGGTTGGCACACGCCCCCGGAGTGAACATCACGCCAAAGGAGAAGCGCCCCTCCGGCATGGTGACGATTCCATCTGCGACGGATCGCAGATGAGAATCTCCTACAAGAAGAACAAACTGGGACAAGAGAAAAGGTTTACGTTAGAAAAAGAACATTCAATAATGAACTGTTCATACCCGCTTCATCCTGATCATGGACACAGGGCGGAAGAAGCAGGAGCCTTTCCAAGGCATCAGTCAGTGGGAGGCAGTATATACTTATAGAGAGGTCACCTGGAATGAAAGTAACCAATCATAAGTGCTTATAATAAACGCGTTCTTTAGAAATGTATAAATACCTTCTTATCGGGATGCTGGACCGGGATGACCAGCTTGTGGCTCTTCCCGCTGAAAGGACTGGTCGGCCACCTGCGCATCTTTTGACGCCACCCCGTCCCATCTGCCATGAAGAGAAAAACACAACAAACAACAACCTTTACTGATAAAATAATGAGTTATATGTCAACAAATTGGGTAATACAGAGAGAAAGGAACTATTTACTTCAGCCATACAACATGGATGAACCTGAACGTGGAAATAAAAAGACAGATTACATACGTGTGCTAGCCCCAGAGGGCTGCTGATGGCCAACCAGCTCGGTCCCTGGCACTGCTCTGCCCTGAAGATCAAAGAATAACTTTAATAATTATCCAGCACAGATTGAGAAGTAATACAGTACAAATTACATTTCAGCACTGATAAGAAATTAAAGCAGTGTAAGCTAAATGTGTGCAAAGCAAAGCTGTTGGTTCTACAGTACACTGTAAGGTCTGTGATTAAAAATATTGTTTTAAAACTAAGTTGAATTTCATATTTAACCTAAAATTTGAGGGCAATTTACAGAAAAATTATATATATCCTGAAGTCTCAGGAGATTTTACAAATATATGATCACTGACAAGCACAAACTGAAAGATGGTGATTTATTTTCATCAAGTCTAATACAGTCATATAAATTAATCTGAGAAAAATATACCTCCGAAATTGCAGTCTGGCACGTCAAACCTCCTCCAGCGGTCCTTCTGGGCCTGGGCTTCCTGGTCCTTCCCTTTCTCGGCATCCTGCAGAGAAAAATAGACGAAAGAAAAGAAAGATAAGAGGGAAGAGGAGAAGGGAGAGGGAAGAGCACAACAATCCAACAACAAGGAACTATAAAGCAATAACAAAGTTCAATATATGTTGTGTTTAAAATGTAATGAAAATTTAGGATGTAGTAAAGTAATGTTTAACAAATTAAGGATGTAAAAGGTGAATCTTCTGAGGGTGGTCTGTGTGTGTGTGTATATGAGTGTATCTGTGTGTCCTGTGGGTAGATATGTATGGGTATAGAAATGGTTATGTAGGTACGTAGGTCTGTAGGTGAGTATGTAGGTAGGTTTGTAAGTAGGTCTGTAGGTAGGAAGGCTTTCCACAGAGGAATTCGCAATCCAAAGGTTTAGGAGCTAAAAAAAAGAGAAGAACAGAATCTGATTAATAACACAAACTATAGTTGTCTGTCCTTAAAACTTGAATAAAGGGAATATGTCACTGTTCAAATTGTAAACCTTTATTTATACAATTTATACACTTTTTTCAGTAAACTATAAAGATTCATGGAAACACAAAAATTGTGAATAGTTGCCAACTTACAGGGTATCTGACAAGCTCAGTCATAACACTGAAATCAGTCTATAAAAAGAAGAGAAAAACATGTTCATCAGTAAAGCGAACATGGATAATGTGAATGGTATGAAAAGATACAAACAAAAGGAACACAGAGGATTTATACCTGAGGAGGGAGGCTTTGTTCTTTAGGTGTGTAACCACACTTCCAGGGGGGTAGGATGCAGTCTTGATGTTGAAGAAACAGGAGGTTAAAACAATGATCTTGTCTGAGTGTTAATTAAGAAGTAAATGATTTAAAACAATTAGCGTGTCTGGGTGATATAAATGGTTAATGTGGAATGGAGGGTCTGTCAGTCCTGTGACATAAAATTTACCATCACAGGACAAATTTGTGACCCTGGCTTAACAGATCTTCCTGGACCTGCAGTATGGTTCTTGTGGACATAATCAATCTGGTCTGGACTGGCTTTAGGCCTTGAAAAAGATGGACACTCTCCTGGAGAAAGCTGATGGCCTTTTCATACTCCCCCATTTTGAACCGTGAGAGGGCAGTCACAACATGGCGGGACGACATAAGGTCAAACCAGTGGTCCATCTTCTCCAGGAACCATGATGTGGTGAGGTTTGATTCAGGACGCTGCTCCTCCTCTATCAGGTACTTTAAGGCAGCACTTGTCGACTTACTGAAGATATGCATGGCTGAGCTATCTTTTCAAAGTGGTTAGGCTCCAAGATGCCCCTGGAGAGGTTGGGAGCCAGCTTTAGTGCCATGCCCTCTTGGTAGGACACCAGATCCTGTAAGGGACCAACAGACACCACACTGGATGGGAGGTGCTCTTTGTTCACCACATCTTGTGGAATGCTGATGGTCTGACCACGGACAAGGGCGCTCTTCAAGTTCTTGACCAGATGTGGAACATCTGCCATGAAATGGAGCCGCTGGTGTGGCTCTATGGGATGTGGAATCCAGGGCTTATCACACGTTACCCCAAAAGCTCGCCACATTGCTCTATTAGGGCTCCCCATGTCACTTGTGACATTAATGACATGAAGCCCTACAGATGCAGCTGTATAGCACATAGCAATGATGATGGGCTGGTAGATGGCACCATTGGTGGAATTACTGCTGTAGTGGTATGCCACAACTTGCTTCCACCTTGTTGTTACTCCAGCCAGCAGGAAGACACAAGCGTGAGTTGCTCTTCCATTGTGGCCAGGCAGTTTAACATTGCCAAACAGCTTTCCTGTCCCCATATGCAGCTCTATGCTTTGGGTGATGGCCATTTCATCCAAGGTGAGCACACAATCCCTCTCCATTTGGCTCATGCTACCAGCCTTTAGCTTCAGCATGTCAAAAACCTCCCCCAACACTCCTGGCTTCGGTTTTACATGCTGCATTCTTCTTTGGACAGTGCAGATATCTGGCAGAGGGATCTTCATGTTTTGCAGGGTTTTGTATCCTGTTGTGCCTGCTGTGAATCAAATTTGAATTGCCTTTTTGATGGTCTCATTGCCCCACCGAATCGCCTTTTTATTCTTTTGGCTGAGTGCACGAATCTGGTCCCAATTGAAAATTTAAGTAAATTTTTGTTGAAGGTTGTTGTTTCTCCTCCTAAGTGCCAAATTGATTCTTTTTTGTCGTGCTATTGACTTTGTCTTGAGTGAGGTGGCTGTGAGGACATTCTTTCCCTTTTTCCAGAGCCATCTGTGTGTGTGTATGTTTAAGGTTTCATTGCCACACTTTGTCTGTTAATGTTCTTTGTTTAACACACACTGTTATTGTTCTAGTTTGTACTTATTATTCTTTTCATTACTTATCAATAATATAATATGTATTATTTATAGTAATAACAAAAATATATATTATTATTCTTTATATTTTTCTTGTACACGCACAAAATTGTTCTTGTTTCAATCATTTTTTTATTCCAGTCCATAGGTTGTAACATAGATTGCAAGTTTGAATAGTTGCTGGTAGAGTGAGATTTGTTACTATTGACTGATCATATTCAAGCATAATTAGTGGTTGTTTCATAGATCTGGTACATGGCTCAGTCCTGCTCAATATTAAAATCTCCATAGTTCTGATACATATCCTTTCAAAATAACTAAACTTGGTAATAAAGATAAAAAGTACTTTGGAAAAGATTACATTTAACAAAACAGGTAAGTGCTGACAGTGCTTAGAGTCCAATAATGGTAAAAATTAAATGGTAACTTGTTGATCTATTTGCAAAGGCAGAACAACCAACCTTTTAAAGTTAGCATCACTCACGTAACTAACTTTTCCCTCCAAAAATGTATTATTATTATTATTAAAGAGTAATCAAAGCACTTTCAATTGTCAACTCCACAGCTCAAAAGCACAATTGACACGAAAATACATCCCATACAACATACATTTACTTGATATTTACCATGCAATAGCTCACGCTGTACCATACGAAACTATGACAGTTTGCTCGTTTGGTTGGAACCGTTGGAACTATTGAGGCTTACATGAACCACGTGACAGCCATAGCGGCGACATCAAAGCGTGTCGTAACTCTGTATACTCTATAGCTCTGGTCCATTCCAATGGACGCAGGGTCCGAAGTATGGTATTGCATCATTCCATATGATAACATAAACAAATACATACTGCAAATGTTTTTTTTACCGATGGTTTTAACTTAAATACCAATCAATAACGCACAAATACGTGGCATAAATGCTTTTTTTCGAACAGTATCTGTAACATAGCTGGTAAAAAAAAAAGACAGTAGCCTACCAGGAAATGTCACACCCTAATGAAGTGCGGGCCCCGGTGCGGTCACAGAGTCAGGAGAACAAGAACTCTTAGTTCAAACAAAAGTTTATTGGATAACAGAAGATCTCACACAGAGGAAAAACCTGGCCTGGTGAGCAGGGAAGTCAGCCTGCAGGACCGGAACAAAAAACCAAGGTAATCCAAGAACTGAAAATAATCCACAAAACACTAAAGGTCAGGATCCAGGTCGTGAACCAAACAGGCATAACAAATACATTAACACACGAGCGAAGAATGGCAGAGAAGACCAAGTATTTAAACTAACGGGGCAATCAAAGGAAGATGGAACACAGGTGACTTAAGAACCAGGTGTCACAGCTGTGGCTGTGACAGTACCCCTCCTCCGACGACCGCCTTTAGGAGGCCCACCAGGCTTGTTAGGGTGGGCTCTGTAGAAGTCGGTGATGAGTGAGTGGTCCAGAATAAACCGACGTGGAACTTGAGCGTCGTGAGCTTCAAAAGTTGAGAAAGGCTCAACTTTATGCAAATGAGCAGTGACGCGACGGCGACAACAGCCAATTGGGGCCGATCTGGATTCCGAAGGCGGAAAAAAGTGGAAAAGATCGGAAAACGACAGAGCACCAGAAAAATCATGAAGGAGAAGCTCATAATTGCAGTCTCCGGTTTCCCAGAGCTGTATGACTCCACGCTATTCGTCTACAGAGACATAAAAAAAAAAAAAAAACGATTCTTGGAGGAAGGTTGCAGACCTTGTTGGAGTATCTGGTGAGTTGTAGGTTACTATGGCTAAAATGTAAATAAATGCAAACCACAGGCTAATTCACTATTTCAGCAATAGGTGACATGCTGTATTTATATGCAGAGGGAGAGAGTGATGTTGTGTATGTTGTATGCAGAGGGAGAGAGTGATGTTGTGTATGTTGTTTCCAGCTGATGATTGTAGGAAGAGGTGGAAGAGTTTGAGGGACACTCACAGGAGGGAGAGGAGAAAAGAGAAGGAGAGGTGCAGGAGCGGGGTTGAGGTGTCCACCAGCAGGCCATGGCATTATAGCCAAATCATGGCATTTCTAAATGCTTTCACAGAGGACAGGGCCACCAGCAGCAATCTCCCTGCAGGTGACAGCCAGGGCCAGGGAGAAACTACAGGGGAGGTTGCACAGGTTCTGATTTTAGAACCTGTTCCCCTTGACATCCCTAAAGAGCTTGAAGCCCCATCACCCACACCCACACCATCACCTTCTACCTCCAGGGAGAGGTCTAGGCCTAGGGCACCAAAGAGGCCACATGAGGACTCCCTCTCGCCCTTTGAGAGGCAGCTCATGTGTGCTGTGGAGAAGGCTGTGACCCAGACAACAACCCCCCCCCCCGATCCAGACAGACAATTATTTAATTATTTGAAGGCCTCCTCCCAGACCTCAAGTCCTTGTCAGCAAGGAGGAAGGCTGACGTTAAATTTAAAATTCATAAATTGATTTTTGAGGCCACCTGCCAACAATTAGAGGACAACGTGTAGTTTATTGTAATATAGTTAGTTTTTGTTCCAAGTTTTTAATACATTTTCATTCTGTTTTATTTTTATTGTAATTGTTTAAAGACTGTTCCTTGTTCATTATATAAAAATGTTTAATAAATATTTTCTTGTCCAAAGGTGTTTGTTTGGTGTTTGTTGTTTTTACTAATCATCAGAATGATGTTTGAATGTAACTTTGTGTTAGCTAATAATTCAGATAAACTATTATTTCTGAATGAGACAATGAAGAAAAAAAATCACCAACAGGAGAAGAACATGCTCTTTAGTTTAATATGGTTGGTTCTTAAAAGAGCCTTTTTTGTAGATGTGTTTTGTGACTTCACCCTCAGCTGAGAAGTAGGAAGCATATATCTCCCTCACACGGATGGCCTCCCGTGCAGCATTATTGCTCCCCACTCTTCTCAGATCCTGCAGCACCGAGACCTCCCCCTCTGACACTGGCACTGGTTCCCTCCTGGTCCTGGTGTTTCTCCTGATGTAATTGTGCAGGATACAGGTTGCCTTCACACATGCATCTACATTTTCAGGGCTCACACCAATGACCCGACGGTACATGCGCCACTGACTGGACAGGATACCGAAGGTGTTTTCCACGATCATCCTCGCTCATGACAGCCTGTAATTGAACACCCTGTTCCTGGGAGGGAGGTTGGCTCCTGGAAAAGGCCTCATGAGGTCCCTACGGAGGGGAAAGGCTTCATCTGCCACAAACACATGGGGCTGTGGTCCCAAGTGCTCCGCTCCTGGAAGCAGGGCATCTTCAGGGAGCTGGAGCGTGTGATCCACGAGTGCCTGACCAAAGGTGGAGTGTGCCAGGGTCCCTCCATCACTGCTCCTCCCATAACTGCCGACATCTACCACACGAAAGCAGTATTTAGCATCCACAACTTCCAAGAGGACTATAGAGAATGTCCCCTTGTAGTTGTGGAACAGTGATCCAGAGTTGTGTGGAGCCTGGATGACAACATGCTTCCCATCTATGGATCCCAAACAGTTTGGGAAGTTCCAGCGCTCATAGAAGTCATCAGAAATGGCTCTCCAGTCTTCTGTTGTTGGGACAGGCATGTACTCCTCCACCAGGCAATCCCATATTGCCCTGGCCACTTCTGCCACAATGCTGCACACTGTGGAATGCCCCACACGATATGATAGGGTTTTCGTTCTTATTAACGAAGTCCCACCTTAAACAGAAAGAACCACACAAGAGATCAATATAAAGTTCAGCTTTTGCAAAAGGGGAGAGCCGTCGCTGCTTCAGCCACAGGTGTATATGTCTAAGCAACCAACAACAATCTCCGACTCCCTCTTTGCAGCAGCCTGGTTTTATTCAGTGATAAGAAAAGGGGAAGAGCTTTACAAAACAAAAGGTTGCATAGAAATTTCGGAGCGTGTGAATTTGTCTAACATTTAGAGACACATCTGCAACTTCAGAGTGTGAGACCTTGACGATAATCATTCTAAGAGATACATCTACAAATTAGTTTGAATCAGGCATTGTGCATTGTAGTTTGAACTCAGTTAAACTCAGTTGGCCGGAAGGCTCTGGAAGGCTCTGTCCTGAAGCATCTCCCTTTGTTCATACTCACACACACACATTTCATCATCACATGATTAGAACTAATGCAGTATAAGATCCATACATGATCACACATGATTTTTATGGTATAGCATATGAGTGCAATTAAAACTCAGGCCTATAATTGTAAAACAGGGTATATCATGAGATAACAACTAAAAACTCTTAACACGATAGCTGTATGCTATGGTGCGGAAAGAATCCCCAGTTGCAAGGTATCTGTTAAATGAGAAATTTAGATGTTAAAGACAAGTGATTAGGCTATATTAAAAACACACACATTCACATAATCATATATTGTGCACACAAACAAACAACATATTCAAGGTGAAGACATTTAGGTTAAACTTCAATAAAACAGGAATGTGAAATAAAAAACAGGAACATAAGCTACTATTTTTCTAAAATGTAGCTTTATTTTTAATATAATTTATATGCTATCATTGTTCAGACAAGTTTAGGGAAATAGAATAAAATAAAAGCAGGACATCTGGCCACCCTATGTGTGTGTGCGTGCGCGCAGTTTCATTCTCATCGTAGACAGATAGCCAGGCGTTCAGCGGGACCAACAGCTCGGCGATAGTTGGTGTCCATCCTGTTGATCCGTGGACCAACCTTGGTGAGGAGTTCATCGAACTGGCTTTTATCCAGTCGAAAATAGCGCTGGAACCAAACCTCATCGAAGCGGAGCTCTTGAATCAGCCGGTGAAATTCTCCGTGGAGAGGTGTGTTTCTCAGGACATCGTGGACCCAAATGGACCGACGGGACCTGCGTTTCCATTGAAGATATGCAGACGCAACACAGCCGCTCACAACGCTTTTGGTGTGAGCCCCCGGTTAGGGTTCTGATTTCTCCTGGACTTGTTGGTTTGAAATTGAGTGAACCACTTCGCATGGCATGAATATTTGTGTTGTCGGCCATCAAATTGAAGATCTCATCTGGTACATACTTTTTGAAGTATTCATAGGGCCTCATGGATTGGAGGATTCTCAAAGGAAGTGTCCACAATTGTAGTGAACGGCCTGTGACGCCACTTAATTTCTTGCTTCCTGGTTACTTTGCAGATATGCAGATGCAACACAAAGAAGGCTGCCCAGAGTACGATCCATGGTGAAAGAGGGAACCGATGTATGGATGGATTAGTAAATATGTCTGCTATTTGCTAAGCCCCGCCTCTTTGGCCGCTTCCGGCTTCTCTGGACACTTCCGGCAGCAGAAGAAGCAGAAGCGGCGGGTTGTGAGCGACCACAGCCGCTCACAACACTTTTGGTGTGAGCCCCCGGTTAGGGTGAAGTGCATACATGGTTGACGATAGACTGATGACATGATTAAAAGGGAAAATGTTTCTTTGGTGTAAAACTAATTTTGATAAGTCTATTTTGTAGAAATATGTAAAAGTAGACATTTAATGTGAATGTTATCTAAAATGGTTAATCCTAATGCTGTAATGCAGACAAAATAACAAGTAATTCATGATTGCAGTGAAAAAGTAAAAATTAATTTGAGAATAAAACGATAATCCGATGAATGGAGAATGAGCAACAGTTGTCCTGCTTCGCTGATTTCTGCCTGATATTTCCAGAAAACTCCTATCAGAGGGTTATCTATATATCTGGTAGTGGGGACCAAGCCGGGACCCGCTACAATATGATGTAAAGATTTTCCAAATTTTGATTTTATATTTGGAGGAAATACAGAGTAATCATCTGTCCACTCAATTGTATGTCATGCATCACTAGCTATGTTCAACTTCAATGCAATGTCAATTACTACCAACATTGTTCTTGAAAATAATTCATATCCTATCATGTTAAGGCTGTAAATCAACTTCTTTATGTTTTTATAATGTAATTTGATTTTTTTCTATATATCCTTATATTTTGTAGAGCTAAAAAAGACAGGCATACAGGGTAATAGAGGAGTACCTCTATTAAATATATATATATAGAACCAAGTACATCTGCATGTAGTGTCTTGTAGCTTTGTGCCCTGGATGCTTTGGCAACTATTATAGAAAGTAGTTTAAAAAATAAGAAACAAGCATGATTTGACAGGAAATATGATACATGCTATAAGATACTATGAGAGAATATGCTCAGTTCAGAAACTTGACAAGAATGCAGTATGATAAACACCAGTTACAGTCAAGATTCTGTGAGCATCTACAGTTGAGAAACTGTTTCTTGTGTCACACTATCCATCCATGAAGATAAATAAAAACGCAGAGTGAAAAAGAAAAGTTTTATGTTCATGTTAACTTTTACGTTTATCAATAGAGCTCAAATAGAGGCCTACAGAGTAGTGGAGGAACCACCATTCCAACAGAATACTATATTACAACTGTATAACTAAATTACAACTATACCTATATAACTACCATGTTATTACATTTATGGTTTTTTTTACAGTACAAAATGCATGAAGTACACTTGAGTGGACATAAATATTTCTTTATAAAATAAAATGAAAACATTTTTTTTTCAAACCTTGTTTTACATCCCTAAGGATGTATAAAAACAGTAAAAAAAAATCTTGACTGAGTTTATCATAATTCATGCATGAGAGGGATAAAGATTGATTTGAAGCAGACATCGATTGCCTGACGCAGTGTGTTGTGTAACAGAGCCGGCAATGGTGATGAAGGCCTGGGATGCTTGCTGTTTGTCGTTTCCCAGTGTCAGGACATACGCAGGATTTTTTTTACTGTGCTTCCATGGTAACGGCTAAATGGCTGACTAATGTTACATTGTTAGCCGAACCAACCAACTAGCCTCTACTAATGATACATAGACAATGTGAATTAGATATGTAGTGTCCACAAACCTTTTATTATTGATTTGCCTCACCAGAAGGCGATACGTTGGCTGGGTGCATAGAGCCTGGTGTGTGTGAAGGAGCATTGAAGTGATGTCAGGAGTTCCAACACAGATTTGTAGAGTTTGAAACAACCCAGCTGCTGGGTCAACTGTTGATGGATTTTGACTCAGTGCATGAGTTGCACAAAAATAACCCAAATCCCCTATAAATAACCCATAATGGGTAGAACATTTCATAATTCAGCGGTTGGGTAGATGAAATAACCCAGGAGTTTTTAGTGTGTTGAATATGTATTATTTTTATTTCTTTATAATTTTTTATGCTACAAAAATACTGTTAAATACAAACACAAAAAGACCCATTGCGAAAGGTGCAATATTTGTTGCCCTGCTTGTCTTTTCTCCTCTAACTGAATTGATGGGTGAACAGTACGCACATGCCTGAAATTTAAATTTTGCAAAGTCTGCACTCTGCCCTTGAACTATCATTGTGCGACATTTTCTCTCTCCCTCACTTCTGTTTGTGTGCTGCTCTGTTCTTGTGCTGCTCAATGCGATGAAAATTATGAGTATAGCACAGGGATGCAAACAGCGCACCGAAAAGCGCAACCTGCTTTCTATCCTATAACCATTGATCCTTGCTCGTTAAATGTGTTTGATGTCTGAGGTTTATATTCACAAATCGATACAGAATATGTGCTTGGGTGTGTTTGTTGCAAAGCTGGATATGGTGCAGGTGCTTCACTTGCTGTTAAATTTACAATAGTAATCTGGCATTGAAATAATTTACTGACAAAATAATACAGTTATGTTGTTTAGCTCATTAATACAGGAGTCTTGTTAAGTACTGAACCGTTTGATGAGTGCAGAGAGAAAAGCACTGGACAGGTGGCTTACAGTTTTGTGTTAATGGCGGTTAAATATAAATTTGATTCGAATTTTAAATAGTTAAACACGATTGAATAGGTCTCTTAGATGTCTTACGGAGCTTTCCCACAAGTTCCTACTGGGCTCTGTTCATCTCAACTTGGCCTAGTTTATTTTCCATTACAATCCAGTACCCAGAGCAGAAGTGGGCGGGGTTGGAGCGAAGCTGCTGTGACGTACTTGATTGTGTGACACAAACAGAGAAGAAGAAAACAACACTAAAGATGTGTGTCTTTGTGTGTGTCCCGGCCATAACATGTTTGTTAAAAATTCATGATCATTTATTTTAAAGCTTGGTTTTGTCTTTTAATTAAGTTATTCATCTGTTATTTTTGCAGGTCAATGAACAGCTTTGTTATAGACAAACTGACCGAGTGGCAGCTGACAGGTCTTATAGATAGTTTTAAAGGTAAGAGTATGATTGTTCATGTTCACAGCAAGCAGATGGCCTTCATAGCTAGGTAAAGATATTATTTGAAAAGTCATGTAATTTACTGCCTTGTATTTTAGTGTTCACTTAGTGTTTCTTGCATTGTAAGTTAATAGATTTCTACTGAAAATGCATTTTTATTCTAATAGCTTCATGTAATTAGTCCCATAATTGTAGCTGTTCTCTGTTGTAAAAAAAATTGTCCTTGTGTTTTACTTAAGTCGAGGGAATCGACGAGGACAGTTATCTTCTTTTAGACAAGGGGACCATTAAAGAGTTGATTCCCAGAGCGGGCCCCAGGCTCAAGTTCCTCAAAAACTTTAGAGGACTTGTAAGTAGTTAATATCACTGCAGACGTGAGAGTCTACCCCCCACACACTTACATATTATTTTCTTTCTGGGGATTTATTTCAATTAGTGGGCAGATGGCATACACTTGCTTTAAATGCAAAAGGCAAATTCCAGGGGATGCCAAAAATCTCTTTACACATTTACGTGCAGTACACCATGTAAATCATTCATCAACTTACTTGCAATGTAGTGAAACTGGTTGTAGCAGAACATTTTCTTTCTTACGGTCTTATAGAAGACACCTAATAAAGGAGCAATTTATATTAGATTGCACAAGACTTTGAAGTCTTACATGGAGAGGCTGCACCAAAAATATTTTAAACCTGGCTGCCATTGTAGGCCGAAAAGATTCTGCACCTTGCAAGACGGGGAGGGAAACTGACCTCTTCGCTCGACGGATTAACACCCGGTGATACAATATTATATAGTACAGCAGACTATGCAAATGTCAATTTCAGCAGGTGTTTTATTTTGCTACTAAATGGCCAAATCCCAGTTATGCCTTTCTACGTATTGATACCTATAAAATTGTCTTCCTACATATTGTTTTGGGGGAACTGACCCTGGCCCAGCTACCTACACTCCTTCCACCAACCGTATACAAAGTTGGCCGAAAGGTATTCAATTCAATTCAATTTTATTTATATAGCACCAGATTACAACAATTGTCATCTCAAGGCACTTAAATAATATAGTCCAATTCAAGCCAATTGGAATTCAATTAATTGTAATCATAATCCAATTAATTCACATAGAGCCAATTAAAAAATAATATCCTAGCTAAGGAAACCAACAGATTGCACCGAAACTTGTCTTCAGTCAAATATCCCGCCCTGAGCATGCCTGTGGCGACTGTGGAAAGGAACGACTCCCTTTTAACAGGAAGAAACCTCTGGCAGAACCAGACTACGGTGGCCATCCGTACACTGTGTACTGGGCCATAAGGTCCTGGACAATAAGGTGTGTAGCACCAAACTCTGTGTTCACACTATATTGTCCAGTGTACATGGACCACTGCAGCACATAGCCTGATTTAGCTTCACTCAAAACAAATACCTTGTAGCCATATTTATCTGGTTTGTTTGGATTGTACTGTTTGAGTGTTGACTTTCCCTTGAATGCAATGGTCATTTCATCCAGTGACAGCTGCTTAGATGGACTATACACTTTTGAAAACTGTGGGATGACCAAATCAATTATTGGGCGAATTTTGAATAGTCATAGCCGGCCTGACCTCTCTCAATATAATTGTCATTGTTGACAAAATGAAGGAAAGACAGTATAATTTCAAATCTATTCCTGGACATCACTTTGCCAAATCCAGGTGTTGCTGTTGGCCAATATTCTGCCCAATAATCTTCTAACTCTGCCTTTTCTACCAAACCCATACTCAAATGCAGAGACATGAAGCCTTTGATTTCACTGACAGTTACATCAGACCACTGCTGAAATCTTGAATGTGGCTTGATTTCATGGGAGGCTAAAAACTGATTGGCATAACGATTTGTTTCTGCAATTAATAAATTCCAAAAATCATCATTGAGAAAAAGTGACAAAAAAAATCAAGGGCCGAATCAGCATTGGAGAGTTCTCTGTCCCCCTGATATCCAACTGTTTCATCAAATGGCTTTATCCAATTTTAGCACCCCACCTCATCAATCTGCACAGCCTGCATTTCCATAACCTGGCTTAGTGAGACGCATGTTGGCTGACTTAGCTCTGCGCTGTGTGACAGCGCGTCTGCCTCTAAATGCACCACGTGTGCCACCTTGCGCTCCTGTCATGTCTCCATCAAGTGCGCTAACACGCACTCCGGTCAGTGAACAGACAGCATGGCTGTGGCTACGCGCATAAACTGCGCCGCTACGTTTCCCCCCAGCTCACCCACTGACACTTCGACCACTTCTGACATGTCCATCAAGATTTATCAAGCTACTGACCTCACTTTGTGAAGGCACCGTGTCAGAAAGCACAGCGTTCACTTGGCGAGCTCGATTAAAAAGACTGAACACCCACATTACATCCAGCCTCGTTCCCTCCAGTTCTACCAAGCCTGCTAACGATGCAAACTTCGACCCCCGTGAAACACTTTTCTCACCATCTACATTTCTGGGCAAAGGATTTGCAATTGGTGTTTGGTGTAGGGAAACACTTTGTCCGACTGCTGGTGAAGCAGGGATGCAAGGCGGGGACGCGACTAGCTAACAGCTGACCATCATCTTCCGAAGGTTGATTTTCCCCTTCAGAATCAGGATCAGCGAATAGAAGACCCAGCGCTTCTTTGCAGGTAAACTTTTTAGTGGACATTGTGCGATTATTTGAAAGAAATACTCACCAATGCTGACTATATCGCTCTGCTGCTGTGGTTCAATGGTGAACTCGCTCAGTGAAGAACTCGTACAGATTCAACTTGCTGTAGCGCGAAAATTTTTTCTAGAGGGATGACGTTTTTTGCATCAGAGGTGAAGTGTGACATGTGTGCCAACCAGAGGTGGAGAGTAGGAACAAAATATGACGTTATTTTTGCCACAATGGGCCGTTTTATTAAGGACGCCATCTTGTCGACTTAAGGCGAGACACTACAGGTGGATAGGATAACATTTTAAAATACTAGATATCACCATGAAACTTCCTCTGTTGATTACTTACACAAGTATGAAAAAAAAATGTATTACAAGTTTTTGAAATTTGTATGTTTGATTATGCAAATTAGGCATTATCTCATTAAATAAGCGCAAATTTGCATATATTTCCAGTAGATAGATCTGAACATATGATTTTTCTTCTGTAAATTCTGTAAATATCTTCAGAATACTGCTAAGTGTAGAACTGGAAAGTTTGGTATGAATAGGTGCTACATAGGCTGAGATATTGATTCTGGAAAAATACAAAAAAATTATTTTGAGAAAACGGCATTTAAAGATTTAAATAGGGGCATTTATAACATTTGTATTGGAATTGCTCAAAAACAGAATAAATGCTCAGGTCATTAGTAATAATGATATAGAATAATAGAACAATATTAATATAGAATACAAGCTCATATAAATGTATTATTTAATAACTTGGCAGGCATGTAAAAACATCTGTGTACGCCTGCCTGATCTGCTCCCTGGCGTTGTGTAGTGATTCCAATCCTCACTCAATTTCTGCCACTAAAAAAAAATGCATAAATTAAATGAAAATATAAAAATGTTTTGTATATTATGTCAATAACTGTTCCTTTTCTTTAGTTTATTGATACAGTACATATGATTACACTTGAGTGACAAAAACCCAATTTCTTTTGGAAAAGACCTCCAAAATCCACATCCCTGTTTCCATAGCCTACCAGTCACTCTCTTTTCATGCCTCTGGTATGTTTTCAGATGAAGGGAAGGGATCCCCAACACCTTGCTGACCTTCCTCAGTGCAGGACGGACATTAACGTCAAATGCGACATCACCTCTCGTCTCGCTTTGCAGCCGTGTGGATGTATAAATGCTTCGTCTATACTGACTCTCTCCTTTGCAATTACTGCACTCTAAAAGCAGACTGCTACAAAAGCCATGGTTAACTGGATCAATGTTAATAAATAGATCCGATGCAGCACAATTAGGGCACAAAAGATCGCGTATCAACTCATTGAGACGTGCTACATGAATGTCTTTATAGCAGGTTGAAAGAACACATATTGAAGGAGTAAACTAGCCCAAAATCTCAAAATTGACAACTGCATGAAAAATCACTGTTTTTGCCTGCCGTGTCTCGCCTTAAGTCGACCATGGCGCTTAGAGGGTTAAAGAGTAAGAATACATCAAATTAGTTAAAATGTGATTGTTTTGTTATTATTATTCAGAGAGGGACAGTGAGGAGATTTAAATGCATGCCAGAAGAAGTTGATGTGGCAGATGAGTTTGAGATAGAAGATGACAGGGGTGGACAGGAGGAGATGACAGTAACCAGGAAGCAAGAAATTAAGTGGCGTCACAGGCCGTTCACTACAATTGTGGACACTTCCTTTGAGAATCCTCCAATTCATGAAGATCATCCCATGAGGCCCTATGAATACTTCAAAAAGTATGTACCAGATGAGATCTTCAATTTGATGGCCGACAACACAAATATTCATGCCATGCGAAGTGGTTCACTCAATTTCAAACCAACAAGTCCAGGAGAAATCAGAACCCTAACCGGGGGCTCACACCAAAAGCGTTGTGAGCGGCTGTGTTGCGTCTGCATATCTTCAATGGAAACGCAGGTCCCGTCGGTCCATTTGGGTCCACGATGTCCTGAGAAACAGGCCTCTCCACAGAGAATTTCACCGGCTGATTCAAGAGCTCCGCTTCGATGAGGTTTGGTTCCAGCGCTATTTTCGACTGGATAAAAGCCAGTTCGATGAACTCCTCCCAAGGTTGGTCCACGGATCAACAGGATGGACACCAACTATCGCCGAGCTGTTGGTCCCGCTGAACGCCTGGCTATCTGTCTACGATGAGAATGAAACTGCGCGCACGCACACACACATAGGATGGCCAGATGTCCCGCTTTTATTTTATTCTATTTCCCTAAACTTGTCTGCTAATGATAGCATATAAATTATATAAAAAATAAAGCTACATTTTAGAAAAATAGTAGCTTATGTTCCTGTTTTTTTTATTTTAATCAAAGTTTTATTTAAGTTTAACCTAAATGTCTTCACCTTGAATATGTTGTTTGTGTTTGTGTGCACAATATATGATTATGTGAATGTGTGTGTTTTTAATATAGCCTAATCACTTGTCTTTAACATCTAAATTTCTCATTTAACAGATACCTTGCAACTGGGGATTCTTTCCGCACCATAGCATACAGCTATCGTGTGGGGCATTCCACAGTGTGCAGCATTGTGGCAGAAGTGGCCAGGGCCATATGGGATTGCCTGGTGGAGGAGTACATGCCTGTCCCAACAACAGAAGACTGGAGAGCCATTTCTGCTGACTTCTACGAGCGCTGGAACTTCTCAAACTGTTTGGGATCCATAGATGGGAAGCATGTTGTCATCCAGGCTCCACACAACTCTGGATCACTGTTCCACAACTACAAGGGGACATTCTCTATTGTCCTCTTGGCAGTTGTGGATGCTAAATACTGCTTTTGTGTGGTAGATGTCTGCAGTTATGGGAGGAGCAGTGATGGAGGGACCCTGGCACACTCCACCTTTGGTCAGGCACTCGTGGATCACACGCTCCAGCTCCCTGAAGATGCCCTGCTTCCAGGAGCGGAGCACTTGGGACCACAGCCCCATGTGTTTGTGGCAGATGAAGCCTTTCCGGGGGCTCACACCAAAAGCGACGTGAGCGGCTGTGGTCGCTCACAACGCTCAAAACCCGCCGCTTCTGCTTCTTCTGCTGCCGGAAGCGGCCAAAGGGGCGGGGCTTATATGTCTTATATATCTAGGTGCTGCAGGATCTGAGAAGAGTGGGGAGCAACAACGCTGCACGGGAGGCCATCCGTGTGAGGGAGATATATGCTTCCTACTTCTCAGCTGAGGGTGCAGTGCCTTGGCAACCTAGGCTATAGTCACAAAACACATATACAAAAAAGGCTCTTTTAAGAACCAACCACATTAAACTAAAGATTTTTTTTCTTCATTGTCTCATTCAGAAATAATAGTTTATCTGAATTATTAGCAAACACAAAGTTACATTCAAGCATCATTGTGATGATTAGTAAAAACAACAAAAACATTTTGGATAAGAAAATATTTATTAAACATTTTTATATAATAAACAAGGAACAGTCTTTAAACAGAGAGTCTGCGTTGACATCCTCCCCTGTAGTTTCTCCATCTCCCTGGCCCTGGCTGTCACCTGTCGGGAGATTGCTGCTGGTGGCCCTGTCGTCTGTAAAAGCATTTAGAAATGCCATGATTTGGCTATAACGCCATGGCCTGGTGGACACCTCAGCCCCGCTCCTGCACCTCTCCTTCTCTTTCCTCCTCTCCCTCCTGTGAGTGTCCCTCAAACTTTTCCACCTCTTCCTACAATCATCAGCTGGAAACAACATACACAACATCACTCTCTCCCTCTGCATATAAATACAGCATGTCACCTATTGCTGAAATAGTGAACTAGCCTGTGGTTTGCATTTATTTACATGTAGCCATAGTAACCTACAACTCACCAGATACTCCAACAAGGTCTGCAACCTTCCTCCAAGAATCGTTTTTTTTCTTTTATGTCTCTGTAGACAAACAGCGTGGAGTCATACAGCTCTGGGAAACCGGAGACTGCAATTATGAGCTTCTCCTCCATGATTTTTCTGGCACTATGTTGTTTTCTGCCCTTTTCCGCCTTTTTTTCCGCCTTCGGAATCCAGATCGGCCCCAATTGGCTGTCATCGCCGTCGTGTCACTGCTCATTTGCATAAAGTTTTCATAAAAGTTTCTCAACTTTTGAAGCTCACGACGCTGACGAAGCTCACGAAGCCCACAACACGTCGCTCACAACGCCGGCCGCTCATCGACGCCAGCATCATTGAAAATGAATGGCAGCTGGCCGCTCACGCCGCTTTTGGTGTGAGCCCCCGGTAATTCAGAAGTGTCACCACAAATTTAACTTTAGTGAGATTTTTCATGCACGATTGATAATGGAGTATTTTAGCGTTGCTTTACTACTTTACTTAGGTAAACGATTTGAATTTTGACAAGACCTCTACCATAAAGGAAAGCACCTTGCATATGTAGCTAGCCAGACTATTGGAGCTAGCATGTCAGCTTGTGCGCTATGAATGTTGCGTGCACATGGTGCACCACCATTTTAGGTTTCACTATGTCAGCTTTGCATATTTTCTTTTTCATGCACACACCCCTGCTTTCCTCCTCGGCCCATATGTTCTTACCAAGAAGGAACACATTTTTCTTAGATACTAGTTCTTTGTAGGAATCTGATATAACAAGAAGAGTAAGAAAAAATAAGTTTCTCCAAGACATTCTTCCTAACAACGACAAAATTAAACAGAGCTGCTAGCTAGCTGAAATAGTTGGGAATAGTCCGAATAACTGGACTTTTGAAGCCAAAAGTTTGGTTCTTTTCTAGTGGGCCATTTTATTTCTATCCAGTGTGCGTCGTGCTCTAGGTTCGGCTGGGAGGCCACTTGGATGCACTGGTAGCCACCATGAATGAGAGACGTGCTTTCCACTTTCAGTGTTTTATCAATTAGGAAGAATATGGCGAATTGAAATTAAATTGTTTCCTCCTAACCATAGTCTATCGATCCTAACCAGCTAACCTGTTCTCACCCGACTCGCCGCTCAGATGGATGCAACGGTTGAGAATGTCCGCAGCTCTGATTGGCTGAAAGTGAAACACGAAAATGATTTATCCAGAGACTCGGCGCAGATTTTTTTTTTAATTTGAATTTTGTAGATGTTTTATACAATCTGTTGTAACACCAAATCATCATGCCAGCAAAACGAAAATTGAAGAGACATTTGAACTCTGGCGAGACTCAACCAGAGACACCAAGAACAACAAAATATAGAAGTGTGAGTGAACTTGTAGCACTGCACCAACTTTAAACCACTTGCTTTTCAGCAGAACACTCACATTTCCTGTGCACCTGTACTTTTGAAGTGAACATTTAGTGTTTTGTTTAATGTGGTTTTGTGTGTTAAATGTATTGTATCATATATTTTTGCCAAACTTATTAAACATTACATAAGTGCAATAATTGCTATCTGTGTACTTTACACACAGCACAAAATTGCATAAATGAGTTTAAGTGCATTTTCGTAGTAATACTATTGAACACTTTCCAAAAGAATGTCTTGATGTACAAGCACAAACAACTTCACTACATAATTAGATTAAAATGTAATGTAAAATGCACTCACGTGCATTACAGTATCGATATTAAAATATGTGTACTTTTAAAATATACTTTCAGTGCATGTTACAATGACAATTTGAGCATACATTTTAAAATATATAAAAAATATGTGTAAAAACTTATTTCAAATAAGTGCATTTACACACATTACACATAAATGTCACTTAAAGTATATTTTAGTAAAACATATTTCTATAAAGTGTAATATAGTGTAATTATTTTAAAGTGTGTTAAAAGTGTTATCATGAAAGCATAATGTTAGTATACTTTTTATATATTTACAAAAAATAAAATTTTTGTATGTACATTTTCAATATACTATTGCAAATATGAATATACTTGATACATTTTTTTTCCAACCTGGGAATATAGCCTCATCTGGTCTTGAGGAATCTGAAAACTTTTTAAACATTTTCCTAATAGCTGTTAATCCTGCTGGGGTATCAATGTTTCTATATGCAAAATCTTGGACCTTAGGGAGGATATACAACCTCCTTTCACTGGGCTGATTCACTTCCTTCAAATATATTTTTTGTTTTCCATTGATAAATTCTTCCTGCTGTAATGTTTCCAAATTTTTTCCCACCATAGGGATTATTTCCATACTATTGGCTCCTGTATTTTTTATAATAATTTGTGTCCTCTCGCTGGACACTCGCAGGTAGATTGGCTACCTATTGGCCTCCAAAACATATAGTTCTTTACTTAAAATTACAACTGCACTCCCCTGGTCTGTGGGTTTAATCACAATGTGTTTGTTGTTCCTTAGCTTCCGGAGAGTCTTAACCGCTCCTTGAGTAAGATTCCATTTCTCTTGATAAGGCTTGTAATGTTTTTTGAAACTCTCCAAATAGTCCTCAATAAACCAAGCCACCTGTGGAAGTAATTTTCCATCGGTGGTGTCCAGATGGAACTAATAATAAATCTTTGAATGTCTTGCCTTTTTGAGTCTTCAAAATGCCCTTTGAATATCCTCTTATGTCAGCCCTGGCTTGTGATTGGACAGTGTATTCGAATGTTTCGTTTCTGTCTTTCTTTCAATGTATGATGAGTAGAATGTGGTGTTATAGTTGTTTATGTATGGCAAAATTAATTTTGAGATATTTTAAAGTAATCTGACTTATTAAATTCTTTTAATTCAGTTTAAAATTTTTGATTTTGAATGTAATGATGTCAATGTTTTTATTCCAACTGTATATTTCAAATGAACCTAATTATAAATGTTTGGTTTGTCTTCTCTGTGAGTATAACACAAAATGTACGTAAATAAATGAAGGTGTAGGGTATAGAATTCCTTAGGGGATAAACAATTCTTAGGGTTAGGGCTATATGTAAAATAAAAAAAACAAGAACCAAACCAAAAATAAATAAAATAGGAAAATATATTGTTTTTAAAAAGGAAATTAACCTCCCCTAGTAAGATTATCCAAATAAGGGATTTTTCATTCCAAATTGTCGCTCTGACCATGTCAAATAACATTTTTTTATTTTATTTTGAATATTCAGACGATGTGGTTCTTTTGTGCCAATAAAATGATATGTATCTTTAATGTATACAGGATGCTATTGAGATAGAAATTGATGAACTCAGCTGTGTGGTAGGTTTCACGCTTACAGTCCAAGACAATGGGTCTCCCTGATGGAATTTCAAAGGGCACTTTCTTAGACCTTATACAACCTCCTTTCACTGGGCTGATTCACTTCCTTCAAATATATTTTTTGTTTTCCATTGATAAATTCTTCCTGCTGTAATGTTTCCAAATTTTTTCCCACCATAGGGATTATTTCCATACTATTGGCTCCTGTATTTTTTATAATAATTTGTGTCCTCTCGCTGGACACTCGCAGGTAGATTGGCTACCTATTGGCCTCCAAAACATATAGTTCTTTACTTAAAATTACAACTGCACTCCCCTGGTCTGTGGGTTTAATCACAATGTGTTTGTTGTTCCTTAGCTTCCGGAGAGTCTTAACCGCTCCTTGAGTAAGATTCCATTTCTCTTGATAAGGCTTGTAATGTTTTTTGAAACTCTCCAAATAGTCCTCAATAAACCAAGCCACCTGTGGAAGTAATTTTCCATCGGTGGTGTCCAGATGGAACTAATAATAAATCTTTGAATGTCTTGCCTTTTTGAGTCTTCAAAATGCCCTTTGAATATCCTCTTATGTCAGCCCTGGCTTGTGATTGGACAGTGTATTCGAATGTTTCGTTTCTGTCTTTCTTTCAATGTATGATGAGTAGAATGTGGTGTTATAGTTGTTTATGTATGGCAAAATTAATTTTGAGATATTTTAAAGTAATCTGACTTATTAAATTCTTTTAATTCAGTTTAAAATTTTTGATTTTGAATGTAATGATGTCAATGTTTTTATTCCAACTGTATATTTCAAATGAACCTAATTATAAATGTTTGGTTTGTCTTCTCTGTGAGTATAACACAAAATGTACGTAAATAAATGAAGGTGTAGGGTATAGAATTCCTTAGGGGATAAACAATTCTTAGGGTTAGGGCTATATGTAAAATAAAAAAAACAAGAACCAAACCAAAAATAAATAAAATAGGAAAATATATTGTTTTTAAAAAGGAAATTAACCTCCCCTAGTAAGATTATCCAAATAAGGGATTTTTCATTCCAAATTGTCGCTCTGACCATGTCAAATAACATTTTTTTATTTTATTTTGAATATTCAGACGATGTGGTTCTTTTGTGCCAATAAAATGATATGTATCTTTAATGTATACAGGATGCTATTGAGATAGAAATTGATGAACTCAGCTGTGTGGTAGGTTTCACGCTTACAGTCCAAGACAATGGGTCTCCCTGATGGAATTTCAAAGGGCACTTTCTTAGACCTTATACAACCTCCTTTCACTGGGCTGATTCACTTCCTTCAAATATATTTTTTGTTTTCCATTGATAAATTCTTCCTGCTGTAATGTTTCCAAATTTTTTCCCACCATAGGGATTATTTCCATACTATTGGCTCCTGTATTTTTTATAATAATTTGTGTCCTCTCGCTGGACACTCGCAGGTAGATTGGCTACCTATTGGCCTCCAAAACATATAGTTCTTTACTTAAAATTACAACTGCACTCCCCTGGTCTGTGGGTTTAATCACAATGTGTTTGTTGTTCCTTAGCTTCCGGAGAGTCTTAACCGCTCCTTGAGTAAGATTCCATTTCTCTTGATAAGGCTTGTAATGTTTTTTGAAACTCTCCAAATAGTCCTCAATAAACCAAGCCACCTGTGGAAGTAATTTTCCATCGGTGGTGTCCAGATGGAACTAATAATAAATCTTTGAATGTCTTGCCTTTTTGAGTCTTCAAAATGCCCTTTGAATATCCTCTTATGTCAGCCCTGGCTTGTGATTGGACAGTGTATTCGAATGTTTCGTTTCTGTCTTTCTTTCAATGTATGATGAGTAGAATGTGGTGTTATAGTTGTTTATGCATGGCAAAATTAATTTTGAGATATTTTAAAGTAATCTGACTTATTAAATTCTTTTAATTCAGTTTAAAATTTTTGATTTTGAATGTAATGATGTCAATGTTTTTATTCCAACTGTATATTTCAAATGAACCAAATTATAAATGTTTGGTTTGTCTTCACTGTAATTATAACACAAAATGTACGTAAATAAATGAAGGTGTAGGGTATAGAATTCCTTAGGGGATAAACAATTCTTAGGGTTAGGGCTATATGTAAAATAAAAAAAACAAGAACCAAACCAAAAATAAATAAAATAGGAAAATATATTGTTTTTAAAAAGGAAATTAACCTCCCCTAGTAAGATTATCCAAATAAGGGATTTTTCATTCCAAATTGTCGCTCTGACCATGTCAAATAACATTTTTTTATTTTATTTTGAATATTCAGATGATGTGGTTCTTTTGTGCCAATAAAATGATATGTATCTTTAATGTATACAGGATGCTATTGAGATAGAAATTGATGAACTCAGCTGTGTTGTAGGTTTCACGCTTACAGTCCGAGACAATGGGTCTCCCTGGTGGAATTTCAAAGGGCACTGTCTACTTTTGTGGGTTTTTGTGGACCTTAGACCTTAGCTTGTAATGTTTTTTTAAACTCTCCAAATCAGGGGTCTCCAACCTTTTTTCCTCTGAGAGCTACTTTTACAAAAAAAAAATGGCCAAGAGCTGCTCGTGTTTTATAACATTTATTCTCATCGCTATTTTCGAACAAACAAACTCTAAGCTTTCTTTCCTGAACATTTACAATATGTTACTGTCCCCATCCTACATTCTGTATTAAAACATCACAAACATTATTATTATTATTATTACTACTACAAATACAGATATTGTTACTTATTCTCTTATCTCTTATATATGTCCATGTCACTATCACACTTCACAAAACTATTTACATGCACCAAGACATCTGAAAATGAAATGTTATTACAGATCACTCACAATTTTTACAAACCAAGAATCAAAAACTTTACCCAACATAACCTTTTAAACCATCAATATATCAGTATATTCTAAATGGCGAAATCTACATAAAGAACAAAAACTGCATTCACCATAAAAAACATTCAGTTCAGTTCAACATTGAGCAGTGAAGGTGTGTGTGTGCATGTGTGTGCATTTTCAGAGCTGCTTGGTGAAGATTTTCATAATTATCTGGCTCTACTAAGCACCAGAAATGCTGTGAATGCTGCTGAGGCTTCAACTGCACATTATTTGGAAGGTTTATAACCTCCATTTCCATTTCCACAGGATCAACACAGAAAAGTTCAGCTATCTGTCCTGAAATCTCACTTATACAATGACAGTTTTGCACTGAATGCCTTGACAGCACTGATCATGTCACATATTTTTTTTTACCTTTGCCTTGTAACTGTAGGTTCACGTGGTTAATTTTCTCAGTTATATCGGTCAAGAAAGCAAGATCAAGTAGCCACTCTTATTCCCTCGTTTCCATGAACGCCTTGATTTCACCCAGAAAAGAAAGAAAGCGCTGCATTATCTTCCCCTGACTTAGCCATCTGACCTCGGTGTGAAGAAGGAGATCCCCATACTCTGCAGAGCATTCCTCCAGGAACAGCTTGAAACTCTGGTGTTGCTTTGCCTTTGCTCGAATGGAATTGATGATCCTGATAACATGTGTCATGACATGGTCAAATCCCATAACTTTTGCACATATAGCCTGCTGGTGAATGATGCAATGATAGTTAAAAAACTTTGGAAAGTCCGGGTCCGCTTTGCAATGCGCAATAAATCCGGAGTGACAACCTGTCATCACAGGTGCTCCATCAGTTGTTACAGACACCAGTTTTCGGATAGGGATTTATTTTTCGACAAATAATTCCAAAGTAATCCTTTACTGCATTACAAATATCAACTCCCCTGGTTGTTATTTTCAATGCGGTCAAAAACTCCTCTCGTCAAACATCATCCGAATGAAAACAGCCAGCTGGGCTGTATCACTGCGGTCCACAGACTCATCGCACTGAATAGAGAACTATTTGCACCTGTTCATGTCCGATTCCAGCTGTTTTACCGCATCCACAGACAGCGCAGACGTTCTCCTTGCCATGGTGTTGGCACTAAGCTGTACATTGGCAATAGCAGACAAAATTTCCTCCTTACTTTTATGGTCCCTGAATATAATTTCAGCCACCGCGGTCATGGCCTCCTTTACTATCCCGCCATTGATGAACGGCTTTTTGCGCTTCATTAAAACTAAGCCTCTGTTGCTGAATTGGCCTTCTTTGCCGGTTTGGTGAACAGAGACTGTTATCGTTGAAGCGTTGTCTTCAGCTCCGTTATCTTTTCAGAGACTGCTACCTGCAGGAAAGTCCCGCGAAAAGTTGCCGTGGACTTTGGTGAACTCCACTGGCTACCCTTAGCTGCCCGCATCAAATTCAAGTCACTGATGTTAGCCTACAAAGTGCTTAATGGAACAACTCCCATCTATTTGAATCCTCTTGCAAAGGCTTATGTCACAATTCGGTCCGTCCGGTTGTCGCAGGATTGTCGTCTAGCAGTGCCTACACCACGTTTAAGACAATCCAAACTCTTTTCATGTGTCGTTCCACGATGGTGGAATGACCTACCGAGCGCTACCAGAACAGGGGCGTCCCTGTCTATCTTCAAGAAACTCTTGAAAACCCAGCTCTTCAGAGAGCATCTCCTATCCTAGCACTTACCTTGTACTTCCCTACCCCCTCTATCTCTGTACTTTATCTTTCTGTACATCTCTCTATGCCTGCACTCTATCTCTACTCTGTTTTTGAGGTCACTAACTTCAAAAATCATCTTTTTGCTCACAAATACAATTAATGTAGGTGACTTACCTGGCGGCGCAGCTCATTTTATGGGTAGTGAACCTCTAAGAATCCTTCCCACTCGTGCTTCACTTGCTTTAACCCCCACTGATGACAGGTATCTTGTCATGAATTTTCGTCCATAAGTTGGACCTGTCTATCAAGACAAAAAAAGGGTTAATTTAGATAATTTGCAGAGCCATGTAATTAAGACTTAATACTAATTTAAGATTTACATTAAAAGTCAATAACAAAAACTGTTATGTGACTTTTGTGAAACTTGACGTATACCTTTAAATTACACACATGACAAGGTCAAATATATCCACAGGAAATAGGCACAATTCCGATTTACTGCTCAAATTCGATTTTTTGTTTGGCTGTTCACATTACATATTTAAATGTGGCCTGTCTACGGATTGCTGTGTGAACAGCTCACGCTCCTGAAGTGACCGCATGCGCAATTGATCATTGATGACATCACGCCACAATGGTGTTTACGGAAGCGACCATGGCAGCGGCAACCAGTACTGCAGTACTGTATGGCTTAATACTAAAAATAGTGTGTGGCGGCAGCTGGCAAATATGTGAGCGGGTGACATCACGAAGGAGGAAGAGGAGGAATACAAGATGTTAATGATGGCTGTATGCGGAGCAATAACAGCAACATTTGAACAGAGAAGTATTTGGATGCGGCGTCGAAGCCAGGAGTAGTGGAATCAGGATGTGGCTAGTTACATGGAGCAGGAATTCCTCCAGAACTTTAGAATGTCGAGTAATACCTTTCATCCCATTTGTCAGTGCCTCTCCCCGAGACTTTCAAGAGGAGAAACGTTGTTCAGGAGATCCATCTCCTTGAGAAAGCGAGTGGAATGGAATGGGGCTATATTGGGTAGCAACACGGGCGGGTTACCGCACCTTGGCCAACCTGTTTGGCATCGCAAAGTCCTCCGTTTGCTCTATTGTGGCTCCCGCCTATCCCCGCCAGTGACACACTTTATTTTGTTTTTTCAATGAACTTTATTTGTCATTCATTTACAAAACAGTGCAGCAGAATGACGTCAAAGTCGCACTAAATGCGACCTGGCTGTTCAGCTTGCTGTCGCATTCACAAAAATCATATACGTATCCAATTCAGTAGCACATTTAAAAGTGGCCTGATTCTGATTAAAAAATGTCAGATTCAATACGACTTGTGCTGTTCACACTGTCAAAAGAAAATCAGATATGGGTCACATATGAGCGAAAAAATCGGATTCAGGTAACTTGCAAATGACATCCAAATAGCCAAATATTTTTCCATTAGTGTAGATTCTACACCAGACGTATCCCACACAGATCAGCTCACATTTATCATGCGCTATGTGTCTCCAGAGGGATTTATACAGGAACGCTTCATGAAATTCTTGGAGATAAACAGTCACACAGGTGAATCTATTGCTCATGCTATTCTCTCTGTTTTGGGCGAACTGGGCTTTAATATTCACAACTGCCGTGGTCAGTGCTACGACAACTCCAGCAACATGTCAGGACTGTATAAAGGCGTGCAGTCACGAATAAGGGACATCAATCCACTAGCTGAATGGGTACCATGTGCTGCAGTTAACTGCTGCCTTCAAACTGATGAATTTTTCACATTTGTCCAAAATGTGTTCAATTTCTGCTCAAAGTCAACATCTCGGTGGCAGACTGTTACATCAGGCCTCGACCCAAATGCAAACAAACAAGTTCAGGCTCTGAAGTCACTGTCAGATACAAGGTTCTCATGTTCTCATGCCCAGGCAACAAACGCATTTTGCCTGAGTTATGACAGCGTTTACAACTCGCTCATAAAAATCACAGAGGATGATCAAAACATATCCACACGCAATGAAGCCCTGGCTCTATGCAGGCAGATGGAAAGGCTAGAAATAGCTTTTCTATGCAATCTATGGCACACTGTACTCCAGCGGGTCCAGAAAACAAGCACCAAACCCCAAGAAGTTGATCTTGACCTCTCCAGTGCCGTGGAATTGGTACTTTCATTGAGGGACTTTATGTAAATTTATCAATGTGATCATTGATAAACTTGTGGCCGAACTGGACCGGAGGTATGAATCTTATAATTCACTGAATAGCATCTTTGGATTTCTGAATAAAATTCACATCCTCTCATCTCAAGAACTTCGCTCAGCCGCTGCAGTGCTTCAAAAAAAGAGAATTCATCAGAACAAAAGAAAACAAATGTGCACAGGGCTTCCTTCAACTAATAAAGAAGATGGACTTGTCATCAGTTTTGCCAAAGATGGATATAGCCTTAAGGATTTATTTAACTCTCCCTGTAACCAGCGCCTCTGGAGAGCGCTCCTTTTCAAAACTTGGACCTTTCAAGAACAGACTGCGCTCTACAATAGGACAAAAGAAACTCAACCACTTAACACTGATGTCCCTGGAAAGTGACATTGTTAAAGCACTGGACTTTACTCCTCTGATTAAGGGCTTTGCCACACGTAAAGCCAGGAGAAATCCATTTAAAAGTTAGGCTGAGAGACATGACATTAACTGATTTAGTCGTATGCACTTCTTGTGCGCGATGGATGCACTGCAGGCTGTTTGTTGTAGGCTATGATGAGTTTTGTTTTGACTGCAGCACACTTGTTTTTGAAATTTTTGTATTACCTATGTGTAATAGCCTACCTGGATGTTTTTTTTTTTATTTGTTTTGTTTTTACATTAATGCTCCCTGTGTGACCATTCAGACCGTTCTGTGTATTTCAAAAGAACTTAACAAAGCGCTCATAGTGTCGTGTGAGTATGTTCATTCAATTTCTGTATAGAGCTAAGTAAGTTTCTTTGACATTAAAAGTATGTTTTTGTTACAGCCAAAGTTGTACTGCAGTGATTCTTTAAAGCATTATTTTATGTATTATAAGTATGTATTCCCGATGGTGTAGAGGGCCTTGAGAAAGTGGTTAGCCCCGGGGCCCATGGTGCTTTAATGCGGGCCTGGTTGCTAGAGACAAGTTTAATGAGTAGGAAGCCAGTAGGCAGTCAGAGGTCCACCAGAATTGCTCTTTGGACATAAAAAAACCCCAAAAACAATTACATAACAGATATATTTCTCTGCTTGTGATACAGAAGGGTGGTGGTACCTCAGAATGTGGTACCCTCTTCTCATTGTAGCCACCAAGTGTGAGTCACTATCCAGTCTGAGTTGGTCATGTGTGAACATGAAGTATTTTTTGGATGGGTGGGTTAATGGTGGGTTAGTTTGTTGTGGCATAAGTCAAACTCACACTGGTTAGTGACACTCTGATATAGCCATTGTAATTCACCACCAGTGTTGGAATCTGTGCTTCCCATTCTATTGAATCTTCCTTTCTGCTCAGAGAGCAGTTAGAATACAAATACATGAAGATAGTTTGAAAGGAAGTGCAGAGACTCCATCTAGTGGTCATCCAAAGAACTGAGCAGGACAGCTCAGCTGCTATTTGACGCTCTGTGCTTGATGACCACTCAGACCACACTAGTTTATATGTTTTCTATGTGATAAAAATGAGGGGAGAATTTGACATGCGGCCTGTAATATTGTATAGATACAACATGCTGTATGAGTGTGAGTGTGAATAGGTGAAGTTAGCATGTAGTTTACACTTTAAGAGGTCAATTAGACTAGATAAGGGTTATATAAGTACAACCCATTTGCCATTTTAAAACCTAATCTTTCATGCAAAATTGTTAAAGTTGATCAGAGGTGTGATCAACCAGAATGTGTACAGCTGAGAGAATATTTCTAAAAAATATTGTTTAGAAATAAAAAAAAATCATATATATTTGATCTACAAATCAGAATTATATATTTTCCATACTAATATAGAATATTTAGTTCAAATAATTATCAGTGTAATATTTAGCTTGAAACCTGAAATTTTTACAATCTCAAAGCAACTATTTGTCTTTTACTTTTTTTGTTTCAAACAGTTGTTTAAAGATTGATGCGCTATTATACCAGCTGATGTGACAATGTCATAATAGAAATAGAATAGAAAAACATTTTATTCATCTCAGTGGGGGAAATTCAAATTGTTATGTAGCTCAATTAAAATATTTACAATGATATATAATATAATGATACTTTTTAAAAACTTAACACTTTTATAGTGGTACAAAATGGAAAGCAGGCTAACAAACAGTAACAAAAAAAGAACTTGACTTAATGGCAGTGCACCTCCATAGTGAAAATCTGGACAATTAGACGAGAGGTGATGACTGATCTGCTCTTATGCCCCTGTAGGAATGCAGCTTTTCTCTTTTAAAGAAGGAGAGATTAGGTGGGGGTGGAATCTGTTTGCACCCACATAAGCGCTCACAGGGACACTTGTGCTATTTAAATGCTCCTTGAAGGTCCTTATACAACTCCATCCTTAAATCCAACCCATAAAGTCTCAAGGTGACATCCAGTCAACATCCTGGTTCAGTCTTGAGGCACTGTGTGACTTTGTGTTGCCCTGACAACCTTTGTAAATGGTGGTCTGCCTGGGCAGCCGAAAGCTTGCCATTCCATTTGAAAATTAGAATGTTTCAATAACAAGTCCTGGATCACAACTGATACGCTCTGGCCATATATAACAACTAATATTAAAACAACTTAATTAAGATCATTAAATTATCCTTAGCTATGATATTTCATACAAAGAAATACCTCCCCACACCATTACTGACACAGCGTCTCCAGACTCTGTCACGTCTGTCACATTTGCTCAGTGTGAACCTGCTCTCATCCGTGAGAAGCACAGGGCGCCAATGGCGAATCTGCCAATCTTGGTGTTCTCTGGCAAATGCCTGTCACCCTGCACAGTTTTGGGCTATAAGCACAAGTCTCACTTGTGGACATCAGGCCCTTATATCACCCTCATGGAGTCTGTTTCTGACAGTTTGAGCAGAAACATGCATATTAGTGGCCTGCTGGAGGTAATTTTGCAGGTCTCTGGCAGTGCTCCTCCTGTTCCTCCTTGCACAAAGGAGGAGGTAGCAGTCCTGCTCCTGGGTTGTTGCCCTCCTATGGCCCCCTCCACGTCTCCTGGTATCTCCTCCGTGCTCTGGACACTGTGCTGAGACACACAGCAAACCTTCTTGCCACAGCTCGCATTGATGTGCCATCCTGGATGAGCTGCACTACCTGAGCAACTTTGGTGGGTTGTAGACACCGCCTCATGCTGCCTCTAGGGGTGAGAGCACTGACAAAACGCAAAAGTGACCAAAACATCAGCCAGAAGGATGAGAACAGAGCAATGGTCGGTGGTCATCTCCTGCAGAACCACTCCTTTATAGGGGTTGTCTTGCTAATTGCCTCTCATTTCCAACTGTTGTCTGTTTCATTTCAGTTCACTTGCACAACTGCTGGTGAAATTAATTCACAATCAGTGTTGCTTTCTAAGTGTGATTGACTTGGAGTTACATTGCGTTTTTTAGGTGTTCCCTTTATTTTTTTTAACAGTATGTGTGTGTATGTATATATATATTTGATGATCCGCAACACAGCTTTGTTCACGTTACTCACACAGCAGATTGCGGACAGACAAATTCATCGTGCCCAAAGTGGACATTGTGTCACGGATCATCAAATACGTTCATTACTTAACTAAATATTCAGCCTGCATTGCTGTTTTGGAGCACTCCTGAGAGGTTGAAGGCATGCTGAGGTTGGCCTGATAAACAGCTGCCTGGCCTGTTGTAGTAAGTCTGCCACGATTAAAAAGGGAGCGAACTTCTTTGTCAGAAAAACGTTATTGGGCAGCGGTATCGGGAGGATTTTGGCCCGTACATGCATTCGCTAGTGTGTTAAAGATGGCCTCATTCTTTAATATTCCACCTACGAGACTCCGAGCGGACTGATTAATTGTCATCCGCTTTTCGCTGCAGTATCCACACGTTAGACAAGATGGCCGCAGGCACTTCCGTGAAGTCTGACGTCGTCAAGTTTCATTCAATATGCTCCTGGGTATTGGGTGGGGCCTCTGCCGGGGGGTTTGGGGGCGCTCGGGCTCCCGGGGCCCGGGTCCAGTGCACGGCCCATGTCTGGGCGGCTGGGGCCTGGCGGGGTCGGTGGGCTGTTGCCCCGGGCTCTCTGAGGGCCTCTGCCCTATGCTTATGGGGGCTCTGTCCGGGGGCTTCCTCTGCAGTCCTCTGGGTGAATGCGTGGTTGCCCCGTGGGCTTCCTGGGTTCTGTGCTCCGTGGGGGATGCTGGTGGCCTGGGTCTTGTGGCCCTCTCTGCCTGCTTCTGATTGCTGGGGGGGGGGCTGTGGATTGTGGCCCTGTACACTTATACACTCATAACTAAGCACGGTTACCATGTAGGTCCTGTGCCATGGGTGTTGCATGTTCTCACACACACACACACACACATTTATTAGCCCAGTAGCATGGTCGCTAAGCAGTTGATGTATTATCATGTTGTCTCAGGTCATCTATATTCACAGCTGTGTTGTATGCGATTACCGCTTCTTGTGCTTGTTTTTGTTTGTTTGTGTGTTTGTTTTTTCTCTGCTTGTCTGCTTTCAGGTGCTCCTGGTGGCGCTAAGGCTGTATTCCCCTCAGAGGCCATGGATTGTTGTCTGTTTTGTTTTTTACAGGTGTAGCAGCTGGTTGTCTGGTTTTTGTTTCTATTTTTGTTCTGTTTCCTCTTCTTTCCTCTTCTTCTTTCCTTGTCCCCCGGTCCGGTTCAGTTCTATTACATGTTATATATTGTAAACAAAAATAAATAAATGGGCATCAAGGGGAGCTTTACATTTATAAAACTTCCCTTGGCAAAGCAAATCTGTTTGGCATCAAAGGTATTCAGACTACAATTCTGCTGCCATAATGCTGAACAGGACAATATATTCAAGGTTCATTCAATATATTCAGATTCATTCAATATATTCAAAGTTTCATTCAATATATTCAGAGTTTCATTCAATATATTCAAAGTTTCATTAAGTATATTCAGCGTTTCATTCAATATATTCAGTTTCAGTCATTATATTCAAAGTTTCATTAAATATATTCAAGGTTCATTCAATATATTCAGAGTTTCATTCAATATATTCAAAGTTTCATTCAATATATTCAAGGTTCATTCAATATATTCAGTTTCATTCAATATATTCAAAGTTTCATTCAATATATTCAGAGTTTCATTCAATATATTCAGAGTTTCATTCAATATATTCAAAGTTTCATTAAGTATATTCAGCGTTTCATTCAATATATTCAGTTTCAGTCATTATATTCAAAGTTTCATTAAATATATTCAAGGTTCATTCAATATATTCAGTTTCATTCAATATATTCAAAGGTTCATTCAATATATTCAGAGTTTCATTCAATATATTCAGAGTTTCATTCAATATATTCAAAGGTTCATTCAATATATTCAAAGTTTCATTAAGTATATTCAGAGTTTCATTCAATATATTCAAAGTTTCATTCAATATATTCAGAGTTTCATTCAGTATATTCAAAGGTTCATTCAATATATTCAAAGGTTCCTTCAATATATTCAAAGTTTCATTCAATATATTCAAAGATTAATTTCCTGAACGGCATGCCATAATATATATGAAATATGTTCTGGGTTTATGCATCTTGTCACAGAGGTAAAATATCCACACAAGCTTTAGTCCTCCACCAACATCATTCAGATATAGAGTATCATCAGGTCTTCAGGCTGTTATAAACATGCTCTGGGAAAACGGTTAGCTTGAAAGAGGATTCGCTTTGATGTGGATTCAAAAATCCATGTCATTAGTAATTAATTGGAAGTTCTATAGTTTGGAGAATTGCTTTCTGTGTTGTTGTGTCAGTCAATATGAGCAAGAAAGGGGCACAAAAAGCAATTAGAAAATTGGGTGAAGAAAGTTGATTCAAATGAGCTGCCTGAGGAGTGGTGATTATGTATAACGTATATGTATAACCAGACACACAACCATGCACACTCACTCTCACTCCTAAGGACAATTATGTATATTTTTGTGAGTAAAATGATAGGATGATAAATCAAATGAAAGCTTAATTTATATGTGTCTAGCGAGGAAGATTTCACTCCACATTTTATGAAGGGTCTGAAGAGAGTTTTAGCTGATCATCACAGGGATCAGGGTCACCTGAGCATCATTAGGGATGGCTCAGGTGACCCTGAAACATCCCATAGTTAAGCTGCTATAGGCTTAGACTGCTGGGGGACCTCATCTGTCACACCTTTCCTTACTTTGCTCTCTTTTCCCCGTTTAATTTCTCAAATGATATTATGTACAGGTGACATTATTGTGGTTATTAACTTGTGTTTCCCTGTTCAAAACAGGTATCCTTTGAATGATGTTATGGTGTTTTTTCCCCCTCTTTTCTGTCTTCTCAAACCCCAGCTGGTCGAGGCGGATGGCCACCCTTCCTGAGTCTGGTTCTGCCAGAGGTTTCTTCTTGTTAAAAGGGAGTTGTTCCATTCCACAGTCGCCACAGGCACGCTCAGGACAGGAGATTGGACTGAAGACAAGTTTTGGTGCAATCTGTTGGTTTCCTTAGCTAGGATATTGTTTTTTGAATTGGCTCTATATGAATGAATTGGATTATTTTGAAATTAATTAATTGTATCTCATTGGATTATGATTACAATGAAATTAATTCCAATTGGCTTGAATTGTACTATATTATTTAAGTGCCTTGAGATAACAATTGTTGTAATTTGGCGCTATATAAATAAAACTGAATTGAATTGAATCACAGAGCAGGGGCCTCATGTACAAAGGGTACGTACGCACAAAAAAGTGGCGTACACACTTTTTCACATCAACGATCAGATGTATCAAGAGCGAAATGACCGTGGAACTGTGCGGTGCCTCACGCTAATTTCAGGGCTGTCGTACGCACTTTTCTACAGCTGTTGTTTCTTTGGCGACACGTACAGGTGATGTTGGGAAAATGTTATAATGAATAAATTTAAACACAATTGCTCCTCAGAATGAGCGATGGATGTGCACATCTGAGACACATGAACAATTAACACTGATTAACAATTAACACACCCATGTGTCTGCAATTACACAAGTGGATATAAAAGTATGCGCAAAGTGGTGCAATGCATACTATTAAAAACAATGGCTGCTTTAGCGGTGTTAGAAGACATAGCAAATGGTGCAATAAGGAGAGAGCGTGTATTTAGAGACAGACATGATTTGTTGGCACAAGTGGCTCATCAGCCGCTTTATGTTCCCGACGGCAATCCTCCTGGAACTATGCGCAGAGCTGCGGCCGGCGTTGGAGCGCAACACAGCGAGTGTCTGTTCCCATACAGGTGATGACCACGTTGGGGTTCCTGGCAACCGGGGCATTTCAAAAGGGAGCTGGCCGACCGATCGGGACTGTGCCAGTCGACCCTGAGCCGAGCGGGACAGGATTATCCGCATCTCAGCCAGATATATCAAATTCCCCATACAATGCAGCTGAACAGGCCAACATTAAAGCGCAATTTGCAGCGACAGCCGGTTTTCCTAATGTAATTGGAGCTATCGACTGCACACACATTGCTATAAAAGCGCCATCACAGGATTAATTTGTGTATGTCAACAGGAAGCAATTCCATTCCATCAATGTACAGATCATTTGTGATGCGCAAATGCACTTAACTAACATTGTGGCGAGGTGGCCTGGCTCAACGCACGACTCATACATTCTGAGTAACAGCATTGTTAGGAACAGACTACAAGCTGGCACTGTGCGCGATGGGTGGCTTCTTGGTAAGTAACTATATTCGTGTACTTGTCCTAATATTATTCCCTGTGACGTGTATTGAGCACGTGCTAAATTTCTATCCCATCTTCACAGCACCATTAGTCGGTGCTTAAGGTTTTACAGTTTTTTGTTCACTCTGGTTAAACTACAGCGTAAGAGCGTAACCCCCGATTATCTCAGAGTGCAAATTACTCATGTTAATAACCCCGTGCGCAAAGTGTAAAATGTCTCAGCCTCACCTTTTCCTTGGCGCATTTATGCGTTATTTTGCAACAATAGTATGTGATATATGTAGAATAACGAATGGAAACTATATATCCAGTTAACTTGGTCTCCTTTCAATTTACCCCAGGTGACCGTGGCTATCCACTTAAAACCTGGCTGATGACCCCTCTCACCAACCCTCAGACTGACCAAGAGCAGAGGTACAATGACCTCCATTCCCACAGTCGGTCAGTGGTTGAGAGGACGATCGGTCTGCTGAAGGGACGGTGGCGCTGCTTGAACAGGACTGGGGGTATGCTGCTGTACAGTCCTGAGAAGGTGTGCCGCATTGTGATGGCGTGTGGCGTCCTTCACAACGTGGCAAACCGGCACGCCATACCACTGCCAGAGCAGCATATCCTCCCCACCAGATGAACCAGAAGCTGGACCCATTAATGTGTGTCCTACCCTGGAGGCCATTCGGGCCCGGCAACAGTTGATTTCAACCATGTAAAAGAGGCAAGCGCGAGAAATCACTTATTCACCAATGCATTTGATTCCAATATTTGGGAGGACATTTAGTTGACCGAGGCGATCATTTATGCCGCCTATTGCCCTCACGATTTCCTCGTGTGACTCCAGCACAGCACGGGTGAGGACTCGACCAGTAGGGACGACGGCAGCAGCTGGTGGTCGCGGCGTACTGGCGCTGGAGACACTGGGCATGTCAGAGGAATCACTGGAGCCCGTGGCACGTGGCTGAAACTCCATGTCCTCTCCTGTGTAACAATAAAATAAATTGGGTAATCAAACATGAGTTAAAGTCCTTAATTGAACAAATTTGAAACCACGCCATACAGCATTTACGCATGAAACTCTAGCTTATAGGGCTGTGAGCAGGCTACTGTTTTAACACATTTGTTGTGAGTTACACAAATACATATGTATTTACCTTGGGGATTGTCGGAGTCACTCATGCTCCCACCACCCCTGAGAGAGCAGTGTCACCCATAATAGCGCCGACTCGCTGTTCAAACAGGGTGGGCCCCTCTTCTCCTGCCCCACCGCCTGTTTTAACCATACTTCGACGGTGGGCAGCCAGCCTCCGCCTCACATCGACCTTGATGTCGGACCACTTCTTTTTGACCTCCGCTTGTGTGCGGTTCTCCGACCCCACCGCATTCACAGCTTCGCACACGCTCTCCCACCCACTCCTCTTACGTTTGCTGCTGATGCCGGAGGACAGGGTGCCAAAGAGCACCGTTTTGCGCGCCTCCACCTCGGAAAGTAGCACTTCCATCTCGGTTTCGGTGACGTTCCTTTTTCCCATGTTAGTCATTCGTTTTTTCTATATTTTCTGATGTGCAGAGACAGGAATCGCAGGTGCAGGTCTCATTTAAATATGATTTGCATATTTAAGTAGGGGCGTGGACAGGGAGGAGTCGGGTACTCCCACATGTGCGCTCAATTCCACGTTGATTGGGATGTACAAAAGAAATGTGCTTGGATTAATGAGTGCGCACACATTGATACATCCGGATATTTTTGTACGTTGGAGGGCATTTTGGTTTGCGCGTACGCCATGTTTCAGTAGGAAATCCACGCAAGTCTTTGTACATGAGGCCCCTGCTGTTTTATCATAACCAACTGCCCAAGAACCAAGTCCAGCATTCACATGTTTCCAGTTGTCAGTGAGTATGTTCATTAAATTCAAGCACATTTTAAGCATTTTCATGGTCAATTTTCAGACATTCCAGTACTCCATCACTGTGATAAAATGCACACATTTAATTGTACTCAACAATGGTAATTTAACTTCCATGTGATATTAAATCAGTTGCAGTGCAATAAAGAAGCACTTATGTTTAGTGATATCATTCTACAGATAGGTGACAAATAAAAGGGAAACAAAAAAAAGCTGATTTTTTTTTTTAAGTGTCATCTCTTAATAAGGTTTGACAAAACACTTCAAAGTCAATTAACTGACTGTAGTAAATGTGAATGATATAACAACATTAGTTTTTGAAGAAGGCATTTCACCATGTTCTTGAGACTTTTGGGGGACATCATTGCAATGCAAGTCAAAACAAATCAATTTGAGTTAATATAAGTGCCCTTCATTGCTTAAAAACAACACCCTCTGTAATTTCAAAATGCTATTTTAAAACCATACTACCAGAAACTTGAGTTTGTCCAAGTGTCCTTCATCTCCTTGAACAAAAATTGCAAAAATGACATGAGATGGCAGAGAGGCAATAACTCTGTTGGCTGTCTGGCTGTGACTACACCGCTGCCTGTTGACATGGATACAGCTGCAATGCTCGAGGCTCTCTTCACTTTCTTTTTCTCAACATCAAACCATTAAAGATAACCAGATCAGGGGATTTATTGTGGAAGCAGTGCAATTCAAGTTTTAAGAACTGAATCCAAAATTCAAGCACTTTTTAAATCTTGAAAAACACCACATTAAATATTTAAGCATTTTTAGGGACACAGCGTTGCTGATCTAAAATACGACTATGCCTTGACTGCTTTGATAGTCAGTCTAAAAAAAGCAAGATCTTCCCTGAAAACAATTCTTCAAAGGCCACAGGTTTTCCCGTTAACAGTCCGCAGTCTGTATAATGTGGCTGAGATATTTTTCACAGGATGACACAGAACGATTTGTACAGAACCATATTTTTTCTCTCTCTTGGAAATGGAAATAAACACCATACATCAAATATAATGCCAAGATTTTAATCAGAGCTGGTTTAATTAGTGTTCGGGATTCAAATTCCAACATAATCCTTGTTTTAAAAAAAGAGGTCTGATCCTTAGAAAACAAAAAACCTTTATATTGAATATTCAAACTCAAAATGATTATCCATCCATAACCTGGAGCCTATCCCAGCTGTCATTGGGTGAGAAGCAGGGTACACCCTGGACAGGCTGACAGTCCATCACAGAGACAAACCAGACATGCATGATTTTGGATGGTGGGAGGAAGCTGGAGAACATGCAAACTCCACACAGAAAGGCCACAACTGGGAATCAAACCTGGAACCCTCTCACTGTGAGGTGATGGTGCTAACCACCACACCACCACACCTCAAAGTGATTAGTTTTGTATTAATAGGAAACCTCCTCATTAAAATGGTCATTTACTGTAAAAGAAAATCACACAGGCAGGTAGAGACCAATCCTTTATTAGAAAACGGCTTTCCAGTGGGGGAACTTGAGAACCTACACAGCTTTCTCCTTTTTTATTTTGGGCTGCTGGTATCAGGCATTTTCTATTGTGACTGTTTTGATTTTTTTTTTATGCATCAAGCACCAACTTACTCTGTGCGTTTCCTTGCATCTTCCGTTTCCCTGTTCGAACCAGCTGTTTTTAAAACATAAACAAAGCTGACATTTTATCGCAATGTCTGTTATTTTATTGTAAATTGGGTGAATTGACCTCTACACACTCTTGCGTGGATGTTAGGACTTATTTAAAGAACTTAACATTTAAGCTCTGTACAGCTTCTAAACAACTTAGTGTGCAAATGAGTATGCGGTTAAAAAGAGTACAAGTGTTGTCCAAGAAAGTTGGAACCTGATTGATGAAGAATATTGTTTTTCATCAGTAAAGTCAAAGGATTCCAGCTGTTTGAAATGACAGAGGGGTTTGCAACAAAGAAATAATGATTGGTTCATGATTCTACAATTTTCCATTTTTTCTGGGAAAATGTTACAATTTCATAGAACAGTTGTTTAATGAAAAAGTGTTCGGTTTATCTTTTTCCAGATGAAAAATCATAAATGAACATCCTTCCAAGTGTTGCGATTCCATCATTTTTCACCAATGTAAGGACTGAAAGATTTGATGAAACTGAAGATGCTCTATAGATAAATACCTTTAATCTTTCAACTGACAAGTGTCGAGATGGAACTGGCTTACAATTAGATTTTGTTCCCGAAAATAAAAAAAGAATAATGAATAAACCATCTAGAATCTCTGGAAACTCTCCCCAGGGGGCTCAAAGCTCGTATGAGCCATTCACTGCCAATCAGTGTTGGAGAGGGGATTTACTGCTCGCGAGTACATTTTGGTAGCAGCTAAATAATAAGGGTGGCAGGTTGGGAATTAAATAAAAATCTTTTATTCAATTACATCTTTAATTCTGTGGAAAGTTGTCTTCTGCATTCTATCAGCTCACTGTAAAGCTCAGCTTTTGTGCAGAAATATAAGAAAAACAACACTCAGATCAACTGTAAGAACCTCGGCTACTGTCCAGGTTCCATGATTCTGAGGTAAACTTTCAGGAGTCAGTCTACAACAGACCACCTTCTGTAATTTTGCCCAATTCAAAATTCTGTCCAGAACAAGAAAGCATGTCTCCATTACTTCCACCTGAACTGATCTGTAGAACTATTGTTCTCAGACTGGAACTTTCAAATGATTGTATGGTAAATTAAATCATGTGATGATTTGCTTTTAGTCTTTACTGTACTCTACATTGAAAAAGTAACCGGTAACGTCAGCGGTGGACCAGCTGCCTCCTGCCACTGACCCGTGTCCACAGGCTGCGGGCTGTCTGAGCGATGGTCACCCTGCGGGGCAGGCGAAGGCTCCTCAGAGGCTCCCTGATACATGACAACATCCCTGGCTCTGCAGGCTGCCGCAGGTGCTCAAGGGAAACGCAGTTTATTCTTTTCAGCTGTTTGCTGTAGTAGTTCCTGAGGTCACAGAGCTCCTCGGCTGCTGTGTCAGAGATGATGGAGGCCTGGGATGGAGAGCTGGGCACAGTGGGGGTGGGGCTGTCACATGGAGAGTTCACAGCTGCTGCATGAAAACAGGGTTTCCTCCCTACTCTCCGACAGCTGGAGGATTTGTGTTTATTACAAAGTTTATTTTGATGTGACCGTGTTCTCCGATTGTCACCAATACCCACATTATCTACTCTGTCAGTTTCAACATCCTCCTCAACCTCAGGTTGGGATGTGACCGCTCTCTTCATTGCTTCCTCCTTCTCTCCACATCCGTCAGGAAGCTGGTTTGTCTGGCTAACTGGCTTCAGGTCTCGTTTCCTGGACAGGTTCCTCTGTTCCTTAAAAAGTTTCTGTTTGGGTGGTGGGGGGCAGCTGTTCTCAACGATAGTGGGGTCAAAGGTCATAGTGACCTCCTCCTCACCGGCTGTAACAGCCGATGTGTCCTGTAACCATGAAACTCAGTGTTAGTGAGAAGCAGCAGAAAAGTGAGGCACCAAATCAACACCCACATAAAGAGTCTGGTCAGTCAAAGACTAGAAAACCACGCCGCTCAGTTCGGTTCCCTTTCAGGACTTAAGCACATGTAACAAGTGTTTGGCCTTTGTCTCCATGTTGTCAGTGAGTGTAAAAGGACCAGTCAGAAAGTGATGAAATGTTAGTGACAGTTGAACCATGCTCCTTGCTAGTGGCCTGAGTGATACGCTTGGGTGAGAAATCAAATTTTACTCCCATCAGTCAGATGGAGTCATCTACATTTATCAGAGCTGTCGCTTTTAATTTCATATTAAATTCCCTGTTTCCAAATGCAAATATGGTGCATTCAATTTGAGCTAACAAAGTGATTACTGATTGATAGACACTTTTCTCATTTTCAGACCATCTAATCTAATAAAAATAAGATGTTTTAATCATTAAAACTTTATTAAAAGATAGCTGCCTTCACGTCCACTGATCCAGGGGATTTAAACATCTGCATCAGTCAATAAATGACAGAGAACAGATATTCACACAGGTCAACTACTGGATATTCACAAACATCCAGAATTTTCCAGAAAAGACTAACTGGTTTGAATCTGGATGTCCACTGATGGCCAGAATTGGTTAAAACAAAAGAAAAAGATCAATAAATCAATCCATGATCTGAATGTCCAAGGATGGGTAGGATTAGTAGATAAAGTACATTGAAAAGAGAAGAGATGGCGTGAAAGGCATATATATATGCTCTATAATAACAAAAGTTTTCACCATGACTATATAAATGGAGATAAGATGGGTTTATTAAAGTATTCTGCAACTTTTTATATTTCTGTTTTTGAATATCCTTAAGACCATCCATTTTTGACTATTTTTATTCTTTTATATTCCATTTTCTTTTCATTCTTATCTCAGTTGGTGATGAGAGAGAGAGAGAGAGAGAGAGAGAGAGAGAGAGAGAGAGAGAGAGCGAGAGAGCGAGGGAACAGAGACCGTAGAAACAGAAAAAGTCGCCAACTGGAACTAAAAGAAAATCCATGTATAAATGCTGTTAACAGCAGTGGATGCAATGTTCACATTAGCTTTGAGCTGCTTAACTTCCCTTTAGAAATTAATTTGATTTAATTTTCATTTTGTTTGACAGCAACTGCAGAAGTAACAAGTGGATGTAATGGGCATTAGACCGGGTGGTGGTTGTTTTGGTTGAAGATAAATCTATTTGTAGTCGAGTGAACTTCTCCACAAAAACTGTAAACATTCTGTAATAAAAAATAAAATAAATAGTTCAGCTCTTTATGTAGATGTTGTTACCAGGAAGATTTTGACATAAATAAGCATCCAGCAACAAGAGACTGTGACACTTAATGTATTTTTCATCACCCAAGCCTGCCACTTAGACTGATTATATGATGCCATGCTTATTATTTTACAATTTATAAAGCTTTGAACATGATGTAAGAAAATGGATTCAGTGCTACATCGTCCCGCGACACTCAGCCTGAAGCATAGAATAAAAGAGTGGACAGGGTCATGCCAACAGAAGTAAACAGAGTAAAGAATGATTGACTGTACTTTGCTGACTTGTCTTCTGGGTGGGGTGGGAGGGGGGGCTAGGAAAGCTCTGTCTTGACTTTCTTGGACACATGGGAGTCTCCAGCGCTCTGACCTGACCTCTTTGGCTCTTTGGATTTGCCCTGGCCACTTGTAGCTTTTACCTGCCGGTCATTAACAACAGCTTTTACCTGAAAGAGGTCAGAACTACATGAAAGGTAAGGAACAATCTGAGACAGGGCTGTACATGACAGCCTCCACCCATCTCTTTCATCCCAATGTGGCCTGTGATGAGGATTCCCAGAGGGCTCTCTGTGCTCAGCTCACCAGTCTCCTTCCTGAGGATCTCTGAACAACTCATCTGCATTCAGTGCAGCAAATACAAGGCTAGTGATCAAACCAGCACTTATCTCCACCATTGCTGAATTTATCAGAAGTAAGTCATCTGCTTCAGCTCACAGAATATGATTTATAATATCAAAACAGCCAATCGTTACATCTGACTCGCTGGCAAAGCTCATGCTTCAAACATACACCAAAACCATTGAAGTCATTTCTCAAGAAAGTTAAAAGCAGTCAAACGATGATCAAGAATACATTTTCAACCTCAAAGCAATTTAAAAACTTTTCTCTTTTAAATTATTTACTATACAGCCCAATACTGAAGCTCCCAAACCATTAAAAGCAAAGAATGTTTGGGTATATCAAATAGACCGCAAATAATTCATGAACCTGAACTGGTCAGCATTGCATAATTCATTTAAAACAGCTATGCGAGTCCCTGTAGCAAAATTACACAATGCTCAATTTAAGAAAAGCAGCAGAGAAATCTACAGAAACTGCAAAAATGTTGTCTATAATTAATCAAGGCAGAGTACTAATGATAAGAGTCAGCAAATGTGTTCATGAGATGAGGATTATTGTCACCGCTGTGTGGTTCAGCAGGCTTTTCCAGATACAAAGTAACAACATAATTGTACAATTCAATTGTCACTTACCTCGATGGATATTTTGATATGCGATAACATTTTAAAATGACAGGAAAGACATATTGGCCAGTGGAGGAAGAAGAAACTAGTTAGAGAGACTTCACAAAGAGAACAGACAGGATTAAAGAAAATGTTAAATTAATACACAAGCACAAGAGATCCAGAAGAAAATGCAAAGTGACAGAAGAGTCCGACATCTGCTGGAGTCACGATATTTTGTGTCATAATTGACTGTCACACATGAAGTGCGCTGTGATCTGTGGCGGCGGCGTGGAGCGTGAACTGGTCACCAATCACGTCTGTCAAATCATTTTGGAAAGACTCCAGAATCAGTCACACTCTTCCTCTGATATCACCTCAGTGTCTGAGGCTGGTACAAATATCTTAGCAAAGTCGCCTAACTGTCAGATTCTTAATTCAGTTTAGAGTTTCATTTGTGACATTAACTAATTAGAAGTCTCTATGTAGCAGATGCTTTTGGGACACTGTAAAATGTGAGTAAGAACAGAGCGCACTTGCAAATCTCATAGACCAACATTTTATTTACAATAGAACAAAGAAACATCAAATGTTGAAAGTGAGACGCTTCACCTTTTAATGACATATTAGCTCATTTAATCTCAGGAAATCTCAAAACAGTTGGGCTGTAAAGTAAGTGGTTTTAAAAAGAAACAGCCAGAGGAAGATTTTGCTAAGGATTTGTTTAATTCTGTTTGGTCAGTAACATGATTGGACAGAAGAAGAGCATCTTAGAGAGGCAGAGTCTCTCAGAAGTAAACATAAATAAAGCCATATGTGAACATCAGCTCTTCTCTGGACCAAAGCTCATTGTATAATGGGCTGATGCAAATTGGAAAACTGCTCTGTCATCACATTGAACTGAAATTTGAAATTGTTTGGACATCAGGGACGTCACGTCCACCAGACTAAAAGAGAGAGGGACCATCCAGCTTGTAATGTGTGCTCAGTTGAAAAGCCTGCATCTTTGATGGTGTGGGGGAACATTAGTGCCCATGTAACTGGCAACTCGCACATCCTGAAAGGCACCATTAATACCGAAAGGTATATAAGGTTTTAGAACCAACATATGCTCTAGGCTCTGTCTACTTCAGGGAAGTCGTCAGAAGACTCAGGAATACTGAGCAGCTGGAATCCTTCACAGATGTTTATAGACTCTTGTTAAAAGAGAGGATGATACTTAGTGCTTAACATGGATCTGTCCAAACTTCGATGAGACATGTTGCTGCCATCAAATTCAAGATGAGCTAATATTTTTCAGGAAATAGATGTTTCACTTTCAACATTTGAGTGTCTTCTATTTTTCAATGGGAATAAAGTACTGGTTAATGATGTTTGCAAACCATTGCGCTCTGCTTTCTTTTTTGGGATTGGAGTTGTCAAATAAATCCAGCAAAATCTATTTGAACCAGCTCGAATGCTAAATCTAAATTATTCTACATTGTATAAACCCCTGGCAAAAATCGATCAGTTCTTCTGCACTTTGAGGGCTTTTTTACTCTGTCAAAAAAGCTCAGATATGACATAACACAATAGCACTCATTAGCTAAATATTCTGGCTTTGTAAAAAGTTGTTATTGACACGCCTTTAAGAAGGTAATTGAACTCAAGAGTGTTGCAAGAGATGTTTGAACCACTCAGCTGTTATTTGAAGAAAGTACAAACAAAATGAGAACGCTATAAAAGGGAAACATATAGGTTGTCAAAGAGTAAGGACAGAAAACCGAAAGCAATATGTCGGAAAATAGGAAAACTACAAAAGAAATTAAATATAAAATGGGCAGACACAGGAGGGACTGTTTCTGAGCCAACTGAACGCAAATAGGCTGAAGGAAATTATATTTCCATTCAGAAAACCCAAATGTAAACCATAACTAACGTAAAGAGGAGAGAACAAAGTTACAGTGGGCTCAAGAGAAGCCGTCATGGAGCGCGAATGACTGGATGAAAGTGATATTAAGTGATGAATCACCAATCTGCATTGGACAAGAAGATGATACTGGAACTTTAAGTTGGTGCAGGTCCAACGAAACAAAGCAGAGGACCGCCTGAAGAAAACAAGCACAGATCCACAATCATTGATGGTATGGGAGTGATGTCAGGTAAAGGACCAGGGAAGATGGCAGTCATTTCATCTACATTTTTTCTCATTCCAACAATTGAAAGGAGGTGTGGGGATGTCAAGCTCATTTTTCAGGATGATGATGCATCTTGCCACAGAACAAAGAGGGTTTTCTTCATGAAAGACGCATCAAGTCAATGACATGACCAGCAAACAGTCCGGATATCAATGACAGTTCAAATTTATGGTGGCAACTGGAAAAAAAAAAGGTCCATGACAAGAGTTCATCCTGCAAAGCTGATATGTCAACTGCTGTGTGGGAAAGTTGGAAAGAGATTGATGAAGAATATCCTTTTTCATTTGTGAAGAAGAAATCAAGTTTGGAAGTTTTACAAAGCAGAATTTTCAGCCATCAGTCTGTTTTATGTCATAACTTCTTTGTTTTTAAGTAAAAACTAAACTAAAAAACACTAACTTAACATTCTCCAAGTCTGATGATTCATTATTTTGACAGGGGTTGTAGATAAGGGCTGGGCAATATTATCACAATTTTGTATACATAGTACACCCTCGAGTATTAAATGAATCAAATATGAATGACGTAGGTCTAAACTGACTTAAGTCAGCAGAGCCGTTTTAGCTATAGAGCTGTCAAACATATTGCTGTCTTTCTTGCTTGTGCCTACACTGTAAGCTAGAAGAGATGCTAACAGCCCAATAGCTTTATCTAAATGTCTGCTAATTGAAGGCTGAATAAGCTAAAAAGGTTCAAGGCAGCAAGAGAAGGTCCCAAACCTAAAAAAAAGAGGATTAGTTAAATCTCCAAACTTACTATAAAGATTATATTACCCAGCCCTAGCTGAAGAAAGACAATACCAAATCCCATACTGATTTGAACTCTTAAGAACGCAAGGTCATGAGATTGAAACACATCTCATGATGTAAAACTTGGCTGGCTCAAAGCGGATGAAAGTAAAGAGAAACAAAGAGTTTGTATTTCAGTATGGTCTTTGGTGAGCCTGCAGGCAGAGACATGTAGCCAGCATGTACTCACCACAGCAGCTCCAGCCTTTGTTGTCAACATTTTCATGTTGAGTGCGTGGGTCTTGTTCTTCAGCAGGGGAGCTTTGCGGCCCAGTTTCACATAGAAGTAGGTGGTGTATGGAGTGAAGCTAAAATCCTCTCTGAATAAACACGTACAGACCAAACAAATGAGAGTGAGTCGTAATGCAGCAGATAAATGGGCCTGTGCTGGTTTGCTAAAGGACACAGGGAACCACTTTGAGTGTGACTGTTACAAGGGGGAGGAGGAGTACTGGTAGAGAATGACAGCAATACTAGATGCTAGATGAATTTTTTCAGGTCGAAGATTAAATTTTAAAAAAATGGCAAAGTATCTTAGCTGACATTGAGGATAAGTGAAATTTCAAAGAATTTGAACTTCATTATCGTCTTTGGTAAAATTCTTTAAAAATCCTTCAAACATTCATCCACATGTTGCAGCATTCTGCTGCCACTTGGATGCAGTCTCATAAACATGAGGAACAATCTTTGGTCTGCTCTTAGTTGTGTCGTTGCTGTTGTTGGTTCTTTAGCTTAGCTTTGTTGTGGAAAAGAGAAATCAAAGAGGATTAGGGCTGACACAAGTCATTGACAAACTCGAATAACTTCATTACAAAAAATCCTCAATACAAATTTTTTGCTTTGATGCATGGTTATTTCACACAATTATATTCTGCACAGTTATACGGACAGTTATTATTGCAATTTAAAAATCCGTAGGCTTGTTAGATGAGAGGGACGCCAGCAGAGAACACAAGAAAGCCGAGACTTGGGCTGGGTGGTATCGTGACTTTTTCATTTTTGTTCTTTATTTTTTCAAAAGAAGCAACTTGTTTAAAACTTGTCTGTTTATTGTCTTGGACATATAGTGCCAAATTTTTGTAGAACTACCCCGCTAATACCAGCACACTACCATATTTTTCTTAATCTCTCTCCATCTGTCAGAGCAGCTTCGGTTTGTAAGGTAATATGGTGAACTAATATTCTCGGTCACACAAAAGTATAACCAAATTAAAAACACATCAAAGGCAATTTTATCAGACAATGTTGTATTTGTAAAATCAGAGACTGCTGGTTCAGGGTTCCTACAGGTTTCTTCAAGTCAAATTCAAGTCTTTTTAAGACCTTTTTAAGACCATTTATATACAAACTTAATACCCATTTCACAGACCTACAGGCAAAGCCTTTTTTTTTTAATTTGTTCATTTATTTCTCAAACAAATGTTAAAATGTGGACAAAAAAGTTTCAGCAGGCCACACAAAAGTTTGAATAGCACAGTTCAGTTCTTTTTTTAACATTGGTTACATCAGCTAGCTACTTATTCCATTCTGGGAATATGGGGAGTAGAGAGAGTCCTGAACAATTGAAGCCACACCAACGATGAAAGTTTCATTTTCATCTGTAGCGCTAGCAGCTAGCTGGTTTACGTTAGCGGGTTGAAATACTCGCCGATGGAAGGAGTTTGATACTTCCCTTTGGTTGACTTGATGTGCTTGGACTACTTGGCATGAGACTCTAAAGCCTTCGTGCCCATGGTACCAAGCTGAATGTTTTTTTGCATACAGTGCAAAAAACCTGGAATACATTGTTGTCCACCGGTTTTAACCAGTGACAAAATGCTTGCATTTCTCTCCAAGCCCGTGGCCCGTGCTGTCGCAAAGTGACGTGTTCAGACCCGGAGCAGTTGCGTTCTCAATTATTGGCTTCACCACTCTTTATTTAGGCTATGTTATTTAATCAAAATAATAGTGGTTGACAAACTAAACTTTTGAGGAGAATGCGATACGGAGAAGTTACATATTGCACAAGTTTTAAGACCCATATATAAAAAATTCTACGGTATTATTTCCAAATTCATAAATTCAATGCTTTAAAGACTTTTTAAGACCCCGCGGGAACCCTGTGGTTAGGTGGAGTGTTAAGTGGTGTTATTTCAGTCTATTTGTGATCCACTGGGACAATTAAAAATAAATAAATGAGGCTTCATATGGATTTCAGCTACAATAAAATACAGCATTATGAAAGCAGAAACAGAGAGAAGCAAAGAGATGTTAACTACTGACATAGCTTCACTTTAGGCAGAAAGCAAATATCTAGTGACAAATGTCTTTAGAAAAATACAATTCAAAATGTAAAAGCTACTTCATATTGTACATTTTTCTATGTAAAATAGTTAGCATAGTAACTAAATACTTTCTTATCCAATTACTTGATTAATCCACGAAATAATCGATTACCAAAATAATCGTTTGTAGCAGCCCTAAAGTGGACAAAGATGGAGTCAAACTAAGTGTTAAATAATGAAGATACTCCAGTGCAGCTGTTGTCTGACCTGTTTTGCCATTTACTGTTTTTTTTTTGTTAAATCGATTGCTGTCAGCCCCTCCTAGCTCGGGTTAACTGTCCAGCAATCAGCATTAAATTAACATGTACCATCACCTCAGGAGCCTATGCACCATTAGCTTTCAGAACGACTTAACATCTCTCCATCGTTGTTGAAAAATGGCCAGCGGGGGCTTAGGGTGATGCAAACGGATATCACCATGAAAGCATAAAATGGGGTATCGGAAGAAGAGAGTATCAGATGGGCAGACTACAGACATGTCTCACATATCCTTTCATGGAACCACCTCTTTGATCTAAATTAGTCTGGCTCTAAGTTGGATCCCGATTAAATATTCATCCTGCTACAATTTGTTAAGAGACTTAAAATTATTTTTGTTCTAAGTCAAACACAAATAACTTCTGCAGATGTGATTTGGTTAAAAGAAAAATTATATTCAATCAGCCCTACTTCGCATACAAGCACAATTGCTGATAGCGGTCATCGACCCAACAATCCAGCCATCAAGTTGGTAGTAAATTATAATTAACATCGCTCATCAGGGAAAAGAACCATCTCTCTAGTGTTTCTGGCTTATGTGCTAATTGGAAACAACTTGCAGATATCAGCAAACTGAAAAACACAAAAAGGATGAGTCACCTGAGGTATCCCTGCAGGAGCAAGCGAACAATCACAGCTTCAACCTGCGGCCGAGACATCGTTGTGGTCTGAATCATCTTCCTGCGCTTGGCAGGGCCTCTCCCCATCCAAGCCTCCACCAGCTTCAGTGGTGTCAGTCTCTCATCCATGGAGGTCGCCAACTCCACAATCTGCACCACCTCCTTTGCATACTGAGTTATGTCCACATTGGTGTAGCCTGGATAGGGCAGATGATCAACAACATAAATGCAGAAAATGGCCTACATGGCACACTATTATCATCATGAAGACCTATCACAGAGTGCCACCCAAAGGTAATCACCAGCTATGGCCTTTTTACTGTTTTGATTTCTCATGCAGATTAAATGGACACATTTTGGGGTTTAATAGAAGCGGTCTACACCAAGTATTTCATATCGGGGAGATCAAATTAAGAGAAAAAAACGTTTTTATAAACAGTCAAAATTAGTGTGTCCAAATGTATTTAGCCCCTTTGCGTTGAGCCCTGAATTTCAGCTGCCAATTACCTCAATAAGTCATATAATTAGTCAATTTAAGTTCACCAGTGTGCAATCTAAGTGTCACATGACTTCAGTATGTCCACACCTGCTGCGAGTGTCTCTAACGTTTAAGGCAGCTCTAACGTTTAAGGCAGCTCTAACGTTTAAGGCAGCTCTAACGTTTAAGGCAGCTCTAACGTTTAAGGCAGCTCTAACGTTTAAGGCAGCTGCGCACACTGCAATTTTTAACTATCTTATAAGTTCACTGTAAGCCACACTGTGGGAAAGGGAACAGATGATCTTGGCTACAACATCACAATTGATGAGTGCAGATTGTACGATGATGAACAGCACAGATTGTATCTGTCACAGTAATGTAAAGTTTCATGAGCCGAAACTTAAAAAAAAACAAAACACATCTCTGTTTACTGTGGTTAAACAATGTGTTCACTGGTTTGCTCCTCACTTAGAATCTATTAATCTACTAAATCTCTCCATGCTTTGACTTTCTTTATCAAACAGACAAGCTTTCTGCTACCACAATTCAACCAAATTTGCTTCTTAGTCTGAATTCCACAAAAAACCCTCGGAAAAAACCCTCCAAAACCAGGACAAAAAGCCATGAACCAGGGGTAACAAAGAGGTTAAATGTAATCGAAGGAAGGAAGTCCACAGCAGACTAAAGTGTCTGTCCACAGAACTGCGTGAACGTTAGACTGCACAAGGATGGTTTTTAATGGCAGTGTGGTTAAAAAATATTATAACTTCTGGATAAAAGCAAAAAAGCCTGTTTGCAGTTCACAGAACACCATCCCCACAGTGAAGTATGATGATGGCAGCTTCATATTGTGGAGTTGTTTGTCATCAGAGCCTCAGAGAGTGTTGAATACTGGTTCATCTGTTAAATCAAGCTGTTACAGTCTTCCAGAGATTTGATAATGAACAGAGGTGTACAATGAGCCTAAACATACTGCTAAAGCAGCATTGAATATCTTAGAAGGGCCTAGTCAAAACCCAGATCTCAAACTGTGGATCTCCGGTGTGATTTACAGAACAACAAAACCCATCCAGCTCGAAGGAGGTGGAGCAGTTTGGCAAGGTGTGCCAAAGCAGCTGTGACTGCTGCAGACGTGGGCTCCACAACAAATGATGATGCATTCACCACTGCAAAGTCGTATCGACTTTACAGTGGTGAATGCATCGTTTGTTTCACAATTAACAACATTTAGCATTTCCAATTCTGTGTGAATCAAATTATATAAATCCTTTAAGAATCTCTTATTTCCAGGCGGTGACGTAACAAAGTAGAAAAGAATGCCGGATGGGCTGAATACCTTGCAAGGCATAGTACAGAATCCAAACCTTTTGCATGGCGGCAAGTATCACACATCTGGTTACAATCTTCATCGTCCCACACCTCATCAAAGTGAATAGCCATGAGAGAGCGCCGACACCTTCACACAGTACACGGGAGACTCAAGAGGCATTCAGGGTGTGTTGTGCAAAACAATGACAGTACATCATTTCCCTTTGGGACAAATTAAGTGTTTTTTAAATATAATTTAAATCTAATATAATTGCCTATTATGCACTGCGTTACCTGTCAAGATTCTGGCAGTATTCAACCATCTGCAGCAGCTTCTGCTGACCAACATTCTCCATTACCACCATGGTGCTGATCCTGAAGATATCAGCAAAGCCAAAATAGACAATGCAGTCTGCTGGATGGTCATCTCGGCCTCGAGACAAAAGACAGACAAAATGATCCCATTCTGCATATCTGCAACAAATGGCATAAAAAAGCTTGGCTGCACGCACCTGCGCGTCCACTCTCTTGGTAGTAGTTCTCGATGGATTTGCTGATGGTGTGGTGGATAACGAATCTGACATCAGGTTTGTCAATGCCCATCCCGAACGCTACTGTGGCGACCACCACCTAAAGAACAAACACACCGATGAACTGTAACATGCTGAAATATGACAACTAATAACTCCATTCGTTTTTAACTTGATTAACTGGAAAAAAGGTGTCTTATACTACATTTTTGTGCTTACTTCACATACTTTGCAGGGAATTTATTCATCTGTTGAGAATGAGACACATGCATGTTTTTATGCGCATCCTCTTGGCTTTGGCGGTTCTTTTCGGTATTTTATATTACCGAATATTATTTATATATTAGGCTTGATTTGTAATGGTGTATGAAGTCATCGCCAGAAACAAAGAGATCAAAGCAAGGTGGGAAGTGATAAAGAGAAGCCCCTTAGATAAGCAGACCCCCGAGATACCAAGTCAGTCAACTTGATTCATATGCATATTTGGCCTAAATTAGAGGAAAAAGAGGAAATCAAACTGTTTATACAGATAAAACAAAACCTGGACACTGAGTGATATTAATCGCTTTTCAAAAGGTCAGATTTTGGTCATAATAAAGTGGTAATTCCTACATTTTGTACTGATTTATTCACAATAAACAGAGGCGGTTTAATTCATTTAAATAATCTCATTAACGACAAAGGGAAAATGCAAATCTTGCCCAAAAACATCTAAAAACATACACCCGAGTGTTGAACCTGGTACCTGGATTTTGTTAGAGCTCCATTTGCGGTGAACCCGGGACTTGTCTGAAGGGTCCATGTTCGAATGGTAGGGATACGCCAGGATGTCTCTTTTCTGGAGTTCAGCTGCCACAGACTCTGCATCCTTTTGAGAGAACACATACACGATCCCTGTGGCACACACATCACATGCAGCGTGACCGCTCTGTACATAAATATGTGCATCCATACCACTGAGTTCATTAATATTGGCCTTAATATGATGCATTAAAGAATGCTTGTGCTCTGTTCTGTGATGTTCTTGTATGTCAAAGTACCTGACTGATCCTTGTATCTGTCCTTGATCAATGAGGTAATATCACTTATCGATACATCGTTGTCGGAGTCTTTAATGCGAACCTGGGAAAAATATTTCACAGCTTCAGTGAGTATTCATAGAGGTACAGGGAATATATGTACATATGTATACATATGATACGTGTGCATAGTTAAAAAAAACTCCACACTCGTCCTTCTTCTGGGTGGTACCCCTCTCTTTCAAGCTAGTAATGCTGCTAGTTTGTCAACTCATTTGGAAGTCCTACAGGATCTTAACTTATACACTATTCCTGCCACTTTTTTCATGTATCTCGTACCTGCCTGCATCTTACACCCTGCTACTGGGTGCTGGACTGTCTCAGAAGCCCTTTTTTGCACAGCCTGCACCTGGGGTCCTGTCTGGTGTGGTCGACCTTGGCTACCATTGCTCTTTTGTTCAGGGATCTGTTTTTGAGCTGTACTGTCTTTCAGATCTTTCAGCTTTGGGAAAACAAGGAACAATCCTTTACATGATGAAATTATTATCTTTTTTCCCCCCATAATTTATATAAATGCCAGCAGATAGATAAAAATAAAATCAGTCACAGGTAGATACAGCAAAGGGCTCAAATAAATCGTATATCATTGCATCTTTTGACTTCAATGTTATGCAAGTAGAGCTGAAATACTGTGACAGGTGTGCAGCTGAACACTGAGCATATGCCTATAACATATAACACAAAGACGTTCAGTATGTACTTCTGTATGAAGCAGGTGGTTGAAAGGCAGGTGTGCGAGTGCAGTAGTCATGGTTACCTCGTAATAGAGATTGGCTCGATTAAAAGAGGCAGTGAGCGTGATTGGCTGCGTCACACATAGGATCTTCTCACAGTCCTTGAGGACACTGCTGGTTGCTGTGGCTGTGAGGCCGAGCAAAGGGACTTTGGGGAACTGCCTCTTCAGGATGCCCAGGAGCTTATAGTCTACACCAAATACACACAGATCAGTCTGATGACCTTTACTTCTTATTATATAGAATATTGAACTCAAATAGTGCACTCAGTCAACTGAAAACAGTGAGGCGAAAACATTCTAGTGTTCGTTTAAAAGGAATAAAAACACATTATAGAGAACTTAAAAGGGATCTGATCAGACATCTGCTTTTGGTAACCCTCACCTGGTCTGAAGTCATGTCCCCACTGGCTGCAGCAGTGCACCTCGTCCACGGCTATACGACTGAGCAGCTCGGCTTTGTAGGCTTTCTCCAGACGAGACATTAGCAGCTTGCTCTTGGCAATCTTCTCTGGAGTTACATAAACCAGCTTGAAGGGAGCCTTTGGATCTGTCATTCCAGCCATGACTGCCTTTGCATGCTCCTGTTATTGTGGAAAAAAATTAGATTCTCTCTTTTTTTTTTTTTTCTCTTCAGTTGACTACAACAGTGGACACTTGCAGAACTCCAGAACTTTTTTTGTTCATCACTATAGCTTTAGCTTGTCTTTCTTTTCTTTTCTTTAGCTCTATTTGTATTACTCGGAGAAAAACGGCTGCCAGTTATTACCTTGCTACTGGATGCATTCAGCATGACTGCTGACACGTCAATGGACTTCAGGTACATGACCTGGTCCTCCATCAGAGACACGAGGGGTGTGACAACTAGTGTGAAACCTGGCACATGGTTATAGGAGCACAACTGAGTCTAGAAAGTGTGTACAGTACCAATGAAAAGTTTGCACACATTAATTCATATCATATCAATGTCGATCTACTGTTGATGAGATGTGACAGTGTTCAGCATTGGGAGGACAGGGTTTTGTGCGTCTCACTGTACCCTTGGAGTAGACTGCAGGCAGCTGGTAGCAGAGACTCTTTCCTCTTCCTGTAGGCATCACCAGGAACAGATCCCTACCTGCCAGGGTAAGGTTGATAGCTCTCAGCTGCAGCGCTCTGAACTTGGAGAGCTGGAATGAGTCCTTCAGATGCTGCTCCACCTCTCTGGACCATGGAAAATCTACCAGAAGGAGGTCGATGACAGGCCTTATTCCAGTTTTGTGCAAAGTACATTTAACCATGACAGCAAACAGGAAATAAAAATGACCAACTTAATGCACAGTCAGGCTTTATTTCAACAACTAGCATGGGTAGCCATGGCTGTCCCGTACCTGTGCCATCATAGCGCTGCATCTCCTCCTTGCTCATTACCGACTTAGCTCCTGATGACTTTGAGGAAGCTGAGGATGAAGAGGATGATGGATGTGCAGCATCGCAGGCATCCTCCAGCTGCTCCAGCAGCAAATTCTTCCTGGTAGTCAGCTCTGTCTGCTTTTCCAGGAGCTCTGCGATCTGCAGCTCCACCAGCTCCAGTTCAGTCTCCACCGAGTCGAGCTCTGACTGCACATCTGGACAGAAACATCAGCAAAGGGTCAGCAGACTGAAATAAGGGATCAGAGTTGTCTCTTGAGAAATCAGTGCAAATATTTCCCAAGACGCAAGCTGAATACGAACGCTATTGTTTTGACAATAAAAAAACAAAGCTGATAAACCTACAAAATTGCTACAAAATTTTAATTTTAAGCTGATATGGAAGCTGCTGTGGACTAAGTCCAGAGAAAATGTCACTGCTGCTGCTTCACACGCAGTTATTTTCTACTGGATATGAGTTCAAACTATATTTAAAGTCTAAAATAAAACAACAATGAAGAAAAAAAAATACCAACACATTGAGCATAATTCTTTTATCAATATTCTGAAAAAAATGTTCAGTTCTGATGAGTCCTGAGTACAAAGGCTGCGACAACTGATATGATGGAGTGTATTAAAGGTGATCTGAACTTAAAACATAAATACCTAACATTTCTAAAACCTGTCCAGCAGCAGTGTTTGGATCCGTCACTGACAGTTTTCTATCTCATTCAAATTTAGACTTCATCCATTATGGTCAGGGTCTAATCATCATTAGTCAACAAACACTGTATTCCAAGTTAGCTACATGTTTCAAAGCAGTTTAGTCAAGGCCGAGAGAGTTCAACAGACAGCAGTAGGAGAAGCTGCAGGCAATAAACTGACTGCACTGCAAAAACTGCCAACGAACACAGAGACAGAAACATGCTGCAGATGGCACAGACAACAGCCAAAGTGTCTCTGGAGACACAAAGAAGACCAGACTGAGACTTGCACTGCACGTCAAATTCCATTTAAACACTCTACCAAGTACTCATGTAGCATGTGAGATTTGGATGTCAGCAATTAAGCTATCAAGTGCATCCAAAAAGATACAAACTCTTGTTAATTTGCCAATCCAGCTCCACCAATGTCACCTGCGATAGGCCCCCATAGCATGATGTCACCATCGCCATGCTTTAGGCCTGCTGTTTGCCAGACATGGTGCCGTGAATGCTGCCCAAAGAGTTCAGTTATTTTCTCTTCAGGCCAGCAAATCTCTTCCTCTTGCCTCCAGAACCCTTTACATATTTCCAAGCAAGCTGTCCTTTCACTCCGAGTGGGTTCTCGGCACAGTACCATAAACACTTGTTTGTTGGAGACCTACTATGCTGGTTGGCCCACTGGAAGGTTCTCATATCTATGAAGAAAACATCCAAAGCTTTATTAGCTCCCTGAACAAGGTTCTTACTGCTTTGTTACTCGGCATGAATGGAGAGACGGACTGCTCAGAGGGATGATTCATGGTTGGGTTAATTGAAAGGCAAGTTTTGTCAAAAGCAAAGTACATAAAACCACACAAGGACTCTCCATAGATGCGGACGCAGTCTACTTTCTGGAGCGACTCATGATAAAAGCTGGGCGTTTCTCCTTACACAAATACACAAAGTTGAAATTTCAATTTGGACTGAACATTTTTCTTACCATGTGGTATTTAGTTGGATGGCACAGCATTATTATATACACTCGATAAGATAAGACAGAGCTGTTATGTTAGTATGGTGCATTAAGTAAGGGCAAAGTGATCAACAGAATTTTAATAGGGCAAATTGTTCTCTCAGTGGACTCATGTTGAACAGAGGAGACTGTCTCACACCTGCTCAGACAAGAATCCTCTGTGGATCACACCTCCACAGCTTATGAGCTCTTTCCTTGTCTTTACACCCGTCATCCCTGCGAAGGTGTGGCATTGTTTTCTGCTGTCAGATTTCTCTCTAATACAACACAACTGCAGGGTTACAAAAGGCCAGCCTGTGAACATTTACATCTCTTACATTCTCATTTACTTGAGCTTTTTTTTTTTTTAAAGCTTTGCTCATAAAATGCACGCAGGGTTCAGTGACTGAAATACTCACCATTAGTTCCACCACCAACATCCATGTTTTGCTCGGAGAGAAGCCGACCTCCAACCTGCCACAGTGTGTTTCTCTGTATGACAGAAAAAAAAACGTATTTTGGACACTTCCTCCACAAAGAAATAGGAAAACTTATTCGATACACCTTGTGATCTTCTAAGGTACAAAAAGTCCCCCTTCTTTTCTGTTCCAGTAACATTAAACCTTAAACTAACTTCACCGCAAAGGCAGCCAGGGCACACTGGCCATATTTCAACAAAAGCAAATTTACACGATAGCCTTGCACCTGTTTCCTTTAACAGCAAGAGCTGCATGTTGCCGCTAACTAGCCTTTAGCTGCTGATGAGTATTTCATCCAACTCAGGATATTCAGCAGCCTCGGACGCTGCCACTTTCTCTAGCTAACATAAGCTAAGCTATGACTTATGGGGAAATTTCCCGTTCCTGTTGTGGGTCGAGTTAAATGTCTAACTTTATACTCTAAAAAAAAGCAAAGTAACATTTCTGCACCTCCTCCCAGTGACCCTTATTGTTGATGAATCCACTTCAACGTTGCTATAGAGAAGCGCCTCCAGAGTTGACGGACCGCGCCGGGAAAAGTCGTAGGTGAAAAAAATGTAAAGAGTGTGAGATGGTTATCTCTTGGCCCTGAATTTTATCTACCAGGCTGTCTGCAAATTCCATCTCCTGGTAAAGGGATAACATACACCATGGAAACAGGCTAATTTAGTGTAATTTACAAATAAATAGTATGACTTTAATGTAAACCATATATATTTGAATATATACATATTTGAAACAAAACGCCGTCTTGTTACGGGTGAAAATAATAGCTGCCTTACAGACTAAAATCGGGTATAGAATATTTCCATGAGCTGCTTTTGAAGCGTTCAAGAAAATATTTAGTAACGTATCATGAAGTTTTTTGAGAATGTTGGTATTTGTTGTTTTGATTTTTAAAAAGTAATCTCTCATCCAGCAGGTTTGTTTTAAAGCCAGTTGACGCGATACATGTTTATTCTACTGAAAAAGGCAAGCGCGAGAAAAGGTTGCTGTGTTGAATGAAGCTTGGTGCTCTGTTCCGGAAGGTGACACGCGGAGAAGGTGTGTTTCCGGAAGACGTGGCTGTTGATGTTGTGGCAGCTGTCATCCAAATTATTCTTAGACCATTTAAAGCTTCCGTATAATTTAATCATTCGTCGCTGTTGGATCTCCAGCCTTAACATAACAAGATGATTTCGCTGACGGACTCTCAAAGTAAGATCTTCGTTGTTAGACTGTGTCTGTGGGTCGCTGCTGTCTCTGACAGACCGGTTTCACTGAGCTGCAGCTCCTGCTAACTAGCGGTTGGCATTCAGTATTAGCAGAGTTAGCATTCATGTCTTCCTTAAGGGAACTTGTATACTGTCCCGAACAGCCAATAACTTATTCTGAGCGCTTACTTAGTTAGAATTTAGCCTGTGACTGTCAGTTACCGTGATGTCATACAGGTTGCAACCACAGCTTTTTAAGCTTTTTGTAAAATCAGTAAACACCGGAGGCATTCTGGAAGTGTGATTCATACTTTAATACCAAGTTTATCTCTACAGTTTATCGTAGAACACAATGACATACACAGGGAAATGATTGGTGTGTGTGTGTGTGTGTGTGTCTCCTGCAGAGATTGGAATGGGATTAACGGGCTTCGGCGTGTTTTTCCTTTTCTTTGGGATGATCCTGTTCTTTGACAAGGCACTTCTGGCTATAGGAAATGTGAGTATTGACTAAAGTGATGGCAACGAGTAAAGCTCAGCGTTTTTCATCTGTAACTTCCTTCATGCTGATTACACTGATGCATTTATGTAAAAGTAGTCTCACAATCCGGCTCAATAATGCTTTCTGTCCCACATTTCTCTTCTCTTTAAACAGCTGCATCATTCAGTTCATAGTAGAAAGAGATTCGAGCTTAAGACATCTCATGACGTGAATCTTAAGACTCGTCGTGTCATGTGAGCAAGGGGTCACACTCATTAAATCGCATGAAAATTAGGTCACTATCTCACCTAAACATGATATTTAACATGATAAAACAGGAGTTTTAGCAGAGAAGAATCAGCTGTGAAGAATGGCATCTCTTCCCCACAGATTTGTCACAATGGTATCATCCATCAGTTAGTCATCATAGATGAAGATAAGATGAGATGTAGATAAATGCAGTTGTTTCACCACTGAGCTTAAGGGTTTGTGTTTTTTACAGCGTTGAAGCTCTCTTTAACACAACACCACCCACTGTTTTCACTGTAGATCCTGTTTGTTGCTGGACTCGCCTTCGTCATCGGGCTGGAGAGGACTTTCCGCTTCTTCTTTCAGAAGCACAAGATGAAGGCCACCAGTTTCTTCCTCGGAGGAGTGTTTGTGGTGCTGATTGGCTGGCCTATCATTGGAGTTGTGCTGGAGTTCTATGGCTTTTTCCTCTTGTTCAGGTATGAGGAAGTCGAGCTGAAACTCAGTGGCAGCTGATTAAACATTGAGGTGAATCCTAATATCCTATGAAATCTAGTTTTGATGAATCAGAATTTAATTAGAATTTATTGAAGCTGGGCCTCAGCTTTAGAGCTTAAGTCCTCTTAGGTCCACAAATCTATGTAGAAAACATAATTTATTAACTAGATTAAATTTCACACAGACTGCCACTAAAGAGAATATAAAACATTGCCGTCTTCTGGTATTTCCAGTTCAAAACTGAGCCCTTGAGCTGCAGCATTTTATCTTATTGTTCTGCTGGAAATTACAAATCGCTGAAGCTTAAAAAAACGGCAGTGCCTCATGTAAAAAATATGGAAAAGAAAATGGAAAAGTGTGTGATCTACATGATGTCAAACTGCACATCGTAGTTGCTTTCGATGTTCCCATGAGGAGGCACACCTCAGGGCAGAGACTGGGTTTGAAGCACTCAGTCAGTTATAATTTGTTGGTGTTTAGTTGATGACTTCTTCAGGTGATTCATATCAACTGGCAAAAGTTTTCCTGATTCGTGTGTTTTACCGCGTCTTTTACATCCGGCGCAGTAGTGATGGGAGCTGCGGCAGAGTGCCTCAGGCCCAGCTCCTGAGGCAGTGACTGTGCTAACCACCGTGCGGCCCCTTGCTGAGCGTGTTCACATTTTGTTTCCCAATTCTCTTCCCCTGTCTTTGTTCTCCTCTGTCACACTTTCATCGTATGCAGGGGGTTCTTCCCAGTGGTTGTAGGCTTCATCAGAAGAATACCAGTACTAGGCTCCATCCTCAACCTGCCTTTCATCAGTGCAGTGAGTATTGCTGCAGCAGCCCTGTAGGTCTGTCTGCTATGTTGACATGCAGCATGGCTCTTTTTCTTGTTCATCAATCATCCAGTTCAAACACCTCAACCATAACAGATCCAGTGGTTACCCTGCCTTTCACCGTTCACAGGCAGGTTATTGACACAACAGCGTCAGTTGACAAGGGCTGGTTTCCCGCTTTCAGCCCGCTAGTGTGACGTAGCTACAGATGAAACAGACAGGAACAAAAACTGAGGAAGGACAGAAGCAATTTTTTAAATAAAAATGGTGTCAGGGTCAGCTGGTCTCCAGCTCCAGAATTGAACACATATGAGGCATAGTACGCATATCTCAGTTTTGTGGTTAATGAATATGCTTTGACTGTGTTGTTTTGAGGTGAATTATGTCTCTGTCTTTTTTTTAATTATTGTTTTAAAGCCTTCGTAAGGCTCTGAGGACAATCAGCAGTAGTGGTCAGTCGCTGCCGATTTTCCCGTGCATGCTAACACATCTCAAGCTTGACAATCCGAGAACGTCTCATCACAGAAAGGAAACGCATATGGTTCCCGTTGGAAGTTTGAACACACTCATTATGGACATGAATGTCAACTAAACCTTTTGTTTAGTTTGTTCCTGGCTCTGGTTGTATTTCAGAACCTGTTTGTAAAATGTCAATGAGTAAAAATAAAACCTGTGCAGCTTAAAGAAATGATAGCAAGTTCAGTGTTGCCATTCATGTCCATGATTAGAGAGTCAAGTTCTCATCTGAACTGTGTTTCAATTTCTTTAGTAGGTTATCTTTTTTCAATTTTGTCGTCATTAATTGACTTTCTGGGCACACACCACAGATAAGTTTGGTCACTTGGGAGCTGAAATAAAATGCCAGAATGCTTTTAAGTGTATATGTTGCAATAGAATTACTTAAAAACTTAAGAAGATGCCCATAATGCTGTTTCCTGTGGTGCGTCTCCGCCAGTCGTGCACGCTTCCTTCAGACACGCTGCTGAGTAACATCCAAACAGCTCAGTCCAGTTTAACCACAATAACTCTTTGTATGTGAATGAAAGCTCCCACATCTGTACGTCCATCATGCTCAACACCCGGAGGCTGAACAACAGTCAGATGATGCTTTGTCTTCTCTCTTCTTTTTCAGTATGTGGACAAAGTGGGCGAGAGCAACACCATGGTATAACACTGACTTTTTGTACCCAGGAGAGTCCAGCAGGTTTTTTTATTAATGTCCCATGGCGCTGATTTCAGGCAGTGGTTAAATGTTCAGATATCCCCCTCCAGCAGGCAAAGACTGTTTTCTGTCTGTCTGTATTGTCTCTGATCTGCTGCGCCACTCAAAGGTTCATCAGTGTCGCATTACCCGTCTGTCTCTAAAGGATGGACTTACTAAGGTCTCTACAATAAATATTTCTGATGCTATTGATCCCTTCCCTTCACTGTTGACTGCATCCTGCATGAAAATGAAGGATGGCGGACTCATCAAGGCCTATCGACTCTGTCTATACGACCATTTTCGTCTGTGGAACTAACAGACACGAGTGCCCACCCTCCACAGAGATGAGAAGTGGGCCCTACGTTTGCCATGTTACATTGCTGTGCCTGTGCTTTAACTTTATTTGGACAAAGTTCAGCATTTTGTCTTTTTGTAGTTATTCTATGACACTTAGGTTACTTCTGTCTTGCAGCTATTTGAGCGTCATGTACACCCATTGTGGTATTTCCTTTGTCACATGTCATTTCTGGTTATTGTTTGCTAGAAATGCTTCAGTATAAATTATTTTTTAAGTGATCAGTGCTTGACTTCATTTATGATTAGGTGCTATGGGATACATACAAGTATTTATTATTTTTCCACCCAAACTATAAAATGTGTGTCATATCTTAGTCGTAACTCTTACCATAACTCTTAAGAGCTCTGTGATGTCACGAGTGCAAACTCTAGCAGAAGATCCCAAACCAGCAGGGAGCTGGTGTTAAACACAAAAATAGCGTTTTTTTTTTTTTAAAGGACACAGTACAGAACAGTTTGTTTTATAAAGCAGTTGGCACCCAGTGAGGTGTCATATTCTGTAAGAGCGCTGAGTGCACTTAAAAAAGAATTCTGGCTCTGTTCAACAAAATATCTGAGGAAGCACAATGTGACTAACATGCTGAAAGCATCCCTCAAATGTTCACTTGAACTGATCAAAACATTTGTAATGTTATAAAAATGGAAAGCTTTTAATGGTTTGCTCTGACATTCCTCTGTTAGTATTAAATGGTGAGCTGCTTTATGGAAGTGACCTCAGACACAATGCAGTAAAGCATCATGGGATACCCATCCCGTTGTTTCTGAAAATCTTTTTGGGAAATAAGCTTGATGCTGCATCACATACATTACAACAGACAAAAGATTCTTATAGACATTCAGACCCAAGTTTACCTCTGAAAGAAATATCCAGACAGACTTGTTTTGCCCTGAGAGCAGAGCCTCTGATGATCATCTGACTTCTCTCAAGCTGTAGCTGTTTAAGATCTACTGTGGGTCAGATTCTTTCCTGTTTTAAAGTAATTTCAAGCCATTGACTTGGAAACGGCAGCCACTATATTCATTTACAGAAAGTCCCGATGAGTTGCATTTGGCTGGTACGATGCAAGAAATGATCAAGATGTTCGTGGCACATCGGCTTATCTCCAGCTGACGTGTCTACATGTTGATTTAGTGGCACCTCAAAAAGAATTTAAAAGATGATGGAAAACTGAATAAGTATGATATACTTCTGTCAGTGGTTTTAAAGTATGTTTTAGTTTTATTTCTGTAAAACAATGAAAACGAGGCACTGCTTTGTGTGTGCCATCCTGTTTTTTTTTTTTTATCTGCTCATTTATTCAGGTCGTCCCTTCCTCTGGTCCCACGCTGCATGAAACCTTTCCAACATTTAATCCAGAAAACACTTGGCATCAGACATATGCTGCATATTACTCCACATACACATCCACTTTTGGATGTCATCCATCCATCTAAGACCCATTTGGTGCCAGAGACTACATCTGACTGACAAAAGACTTAAAGGTTTTCCAAAAGTTTAGGATGCTTTTGCAAAATGAAAATAAAAACGGCAGCGTTTGAATGACTATAAACCAGTATTTATCAATTGTCACGCTGCTGCCTTTGCAGTTTTTTCAATTTTATTAAGCCTAAATATGATTCTATGAAGCCCTGACTAATTAGTTGCTTGTTATTTATGACAGATATTATCACACTGCCTACCAACATAACATGCTTGAAAGTGAAACTATGTCTCAGGATTTGACTGTAGGGAGCAGTGATTTGTGTTGTTGAGCCATTGGTTTTCCGAATAGATATCCCATTTGCTCACAGTTCACTCACAAACTTTAACTCGTGTTTCTGCCCATGTGTTTTTCATTTCTTATATTGTACATTTTCTATTTTTCAGGCTAAGAGTTTTCTGTCCTGGCTCTTTGATGATTTCCCTGGTCAACCTGTATGTTTCCCTTTTACAACCTTCCCATTTTGTTTGTACGTGCACCAAATGTTTCAGACACAGCTGACTGGGTCCAAACAGCATCTTTTGTAACACTGGGTCGAATTACCTTCCTAAAGGAGTTTTATAATCCTTTCCCTTGTTTTCCACTGACAGCTCTCTCATTGGGGGCAACCCAGGTTGCATCAGCCAGGTGCAACAACCGCTCTTAAATGCACGCTCATGTGCATATTTAGACGGGGGCAGGTGTTTGTGTTAGAAATTACTATTATAAGCTGATTCCCTATTTATTCCTCTGATAAAAATTTCTGAAAACATCACAACGTTTGTTTTTTTTAAAAGTATATTTTACTAAAAGGCAGCACTGCGTTGTGGGTTCTCTCTGGATTCTCCAGCTTCCTCGCACCATTCAAAAACATGCATATCAGGTTAATTGGTGATTGTTAATGGACCACAGGTATGAGTGTGCATGGTTCCTTGTCTCATTTGCCTCTGTGATGGACCTGTGATGGACTGGCTTGGCCTGACTTGGCCTGGCCTGTCCAGGGTGTAACTTGCCCCTCGTCCAATGACAACTGGGGTCGGCTCCAATTGTTAGCTCATATCTGACCACACGGTGGTGCTACTGCTTCAATTTTTAGAATCATTCTACACTGGGCTCTGGGGAAGCTGCTAAACAAGTTTCACTTATTTTTGCTCTTATAATCTTGAGAATGCGCTCAAAGGCTTTAATCTTAGTTTTACGTAAATTGGCCTACATTCAGACTGAAGAAATATGTTAATCCTGTATTTGTTGTATTATGTAATGTTTGCACAGCATTACCTCCCTTGACCTAATCCAGTCCTGCATATCTAACTGGCATACTGACACCAGAACAAGCTCATTCATTCAGATACAGATCACATGTTGTGATCAGATCTGTCATTTCCTCCAGTCAGTAAGTCAATGTGTCTGTTAATAGGTCTAACTGAAGAAAATTGACAATAAAGAGAACAGTGCCCCCTACTCATTCACAGGATCAAGTCTGGAACCAGTGTAGTGTTTTAATCAATGACTGTGAGCCAGCAGCTGTAAAAACACCGGCACACAGTGAGAAGCACATGCTGTTTCAGTGATACAGCAGGTCAGTCACACCTGCTCAGTGCTGCTGATGAGTAAAAACATCAGTCATTTCTCCAGTTGATTAATAGGCCTAGACATTAGAATCCCTGAAAATTCAGCGCTATTGCATCAAGTGGGGCTTGAGATTTCTTCTTTGGTGGGGTAACTTCAACAACCACTTGGTTTCCACCTGTATGACACATCATCTTTTCCTGCTAGGTTGGGTGTTTCAGGCCTTTATCACAAGACACCCTCAGCTGAGGAGGGCGCCAATAACAGGCGTGATCAGACCTCTGTGTGTGACACATGGTGACTAAAGGCTCACTTAGAAGGCCACACTGTTTTAGTTTTTTTTCTAGATCCACAACCAGTGAAAGCCTTTTTGTACAACTGTGCCAGATTCCATAATCGCCCTCTGCTGCTACTGCCCTCTGATGCTCACTCCTTTAATAGTTTTGTAGTAGAATTGGCTACAAACCAAAGAACCAGATCTGATGCTATGTTCAGGAAGTTAGCCTCGGCATTTATTGGAGGTGCATTGGCTTTGTGTGAAATTCTCTTTTGCTGCTGAGACCAAGCACTTCAGTGCTTAGTTGTGGTGTCCAGTGTATCTTCCTTACATTAAACTGCTCTTACAACCCAACAGGATGACTTTGAGGGTTGCTAGGACAGAACACTTTTGAAGTGCCTTGAGATGACATTTGTTGTAATATGGCTTTATATATAATTAAAATTGAACTGAATACACTGGTAACTGGCTTGATTCTCTCTACAACAGAAATGCAAAATGGCTGGTGCAATATCATTTTTAAAAAGGTCTCTGTACTGGTTGAGCATCATGTCCAGTCTTCCATTGATGCTTTTATACTTTTTTACATAGCTTGATATAGGCAGAGAGAGGCCTCCATTACTGTACAACCCCATGCTGCTGTGGCATCTTGGTAGCCTCAGCCTTTTCCTCACTTGTGCTCTCAGCAGTCTGACCTTGTAGATGACAACTGGCCACACTGCCTGAGATGTTCCTTGTTTTCTGAGTCAGTTAAATATGTGGTGTACCAACATCCAAGGCTTTTTATGGGCTTCCACAGGACAGTTGGAATCGGATCATCATTTATGTGGAACTTCTCATAGGTAAACTTGACTTTGACAGGAGAGATGCTACACGATCTGCTGGGTTTAATCTCCATTTGAACATATCTGATGTTTTTCTGGAGTTTATCCATCAGGTGTTCGGTGTATGGTTCATGAGTGTCTGTCTGCATCCTGGCAGAATTTACTTCCACAATGTATTTATGCTGACAATAAAGGATTTCATTCTAATATCAGAAGTATTCAGCTGCAAAGAATATCTAAAATCTTTCAGAGGCCCAAAACAGGTCTAAAGTGGACAAAGAGAGTAATTAGCAACAAGTCCTCCTACTAAAACAGTCATAAAAGTAATTTATTCAAACTAATCAATAAGACTCATAATGGCGCCCCATAAACTACCACCACTACAAGCAGCAGAAGGGGAATACAGCTCATGTGAATGTTTCTACCCCAGAGTGATACGAGTCTGTCTGTGGAAATTCACTGGTGAATGAATGTCAGTAGGTGGGAAATGTAGTGTATATAATTCATATTGCATGTAGGACATTTTTAACTGAATTTGTAAAGATGTATTTTACATTTCCCATCCTCTTATAGGGTAGGGCGGCGCCCCAGCACCTTAGTTAAGAAGGCACAAAGTCCTCATACAGGGTATTTGGAGAATGTGACGACGCGTCATGCTGTGTTGTATGCTGCGATATTAACGCCATCTTGTGAGGAAAGCTCTCCCACAACAAATACAAAAAAATTGATTATTTACTTCTTCACAAAACATTAGAATGTGAGGATTATGAATGGACTGAGAAATGATTTTTGAGGATTATTCTACAGTTTGAGCTTAGATACACTATCTTAAAGTTAGAAGTCAGGATCGGTGCTAAGAAAAGAAAGGCTGCCTGAGAGCAAAAGAGAATACAATTTGGTGTCCAAACAAATTATTATGTTGCGTTAACTTCACATTCTCTGTTTGTACAGGAATAACCGACGGAGGTGTGAAGACATTCCTGCACAGCAACAACTAACAGACCAATATGCACTCAACCATTTAACTTGACTGTGGTGCACACATCATGAATAGTAATTTTACCTAAGAATAAAGCAACAGTTTGGAATATTCAGTGGTTTGTAGTGGACTTTGGTCGGCTGCTGTGAGCAGTGTATGTGGAAGTGACCTGCGGGTGAGATCACGGAAGGAGCTGTCCAGGGCTCAGAAGCTTCTGCGGGATATGGCAGATTCCCTCCCATGAGGATGGTTGACATCCTTGGTTGTCATCCTTCTCCCTCCCACCACCTGGGTGAAAACATAAGTATCCTGACAGGTGGTGCTTAGAAATGAACTGTGAAATTAACCATGTTCTCTGTGAAGGCCAACGCATGTTCAGTACTGATGTTTACACACAGTGGTATTGTACCCAGGTTGCATTGCAGGAAAGAGAAGCCCTCTTGATCTGTTTTCTCAGCCTCCTCCAGTCTGCTGGTACATTGTTGTTGCTCTAACAAACTACTCCATAAAATATGCTGTACACCGCTACAGAGTCAGAGTAATGTCCCTGATAGACCAGAGTCTGCTCTGAAGCTGAGGTCTGGTTTGGATTTTATTGTTTGATGTATTGATATTGATACGAATACTGTCTAAGTCTGACCAGCTCTTTGATGTTTCCAGTCTATTTAGAGTTTGATCCATTGACACCAGCCCACAAATTAAACTATAAATCTAGAGCTGAATGTGAACATCCATCCATTCATTTTCTACACCCGCGTTATCCAACTCAGTTCTTGTAGGGGGGCTGCCTGTTGCAGCTGCTATTGGGTGAGAGATGGGATACACCCAGGACAGGTCCATCACAGCACTGAATATGATCAGTCCAAAGAATGAAAGAATTTTGTGTTGATCTTGTTCAGTCTGTTTTCCGAGACACTGTTCAGAGTGAGGCATGCATACACAAAACACAACCATAGAAGCTGTATTGAAAACCAGGGACATCAGTGGGGACTTTTGGTAGGAGGCTGTTAATTCTGGACCTCAGTAAATCTTTGTGTAGCCCCGGTTCATCATTTATATCTATTTATCCATATTCTATTCCTGCTAAATCCAATTCAGAGCCCAGGTGTGCCACTAGGCACATGCCAGTCCATCTCAGAGACAAACTGGACAAACATTCATGCACTCTCACTCGTAAAGTCAATCTAGAATCACCAGTTAACCTTTGTTTGGACTGTGAGAGGAAGCGGGAGAACCTGGAGAGAACCTATACATGCATGGGGAGAACATGCAAACTTCATACAAAATGAACCCAACCGAGATTAGAGCCAGAAGTTGTGAGTGGACCTTTACGTAAAGCTGCTCCAGCCGTCAGTCATATTCTTGCGTGACTAACAGTGAAATGTAGTGCTGTGGCAGCAGGCTTTACATTAGCTACCCTTTTCATTACTGGAAGTGTGAATTCATAAAAAAGCTGTCAATTTCCCTGTATTCTGCTCCAGCGAACAAAATGCTTACATCAATATTCCAGGGGGAAATATTGAAGCTCTTATAAATAGTAACATTACCCAGAGCCAGTCCACATTTCATATCATGAAGCCTGCAGCTTCAACGTAACCGATTTGGAAAAACTCCATCGAGGAGCTGAAAGTGCTCCTGGCAGCTGCTTTAATTCAAAAACATTTACAGTAAACAACAGCTCTCATTGAAGGAGCAAGATTGATCGGTGCTTCCGTTCATTCATTCTCCCAGCCGCCCCCGTTTCATCAAATTGGCGTGACCTATCCCTGCTGGCATCGTGAGGGAGCGTGGATCATGCAGGGTTCCCGCCCCAGAGGATATAAATACAGGGAGGGGAAACATTGCCAGCAATTACCCTGATCCTGATTCTGTGACATTGTCTGTGTTGGACTCTAAGCTGATTGGACCCCTGATTGCACCATGAAGGTAGGTACAATGCAAAAGAAAAGTTTGAGTTTAGGATTTTACATGGAGAAGTCTGCAGAAGTTAGAGTTATTATTAAATTGTTTATTAATTGGTTTATTTTCTCATTTTTTTCAAACTTAGTTTGAATATTCATAGAAGTTGTAAGACTTTATAGCAAATTAAAAATAACCTAAAAGACAGGTTTTTCTGAAGAACTGCACAAAAAGACAATGAACTAATATCTGACTGTAAAAATCATCAGTTTTGAAAGAACTTTTAAGACTGTCAGCCAATCAAAATGTTGCATTTCATAATCGCAGACACATTTCAAAGTTACTCGTTGAAGCAAAGGTCTAGTTAAATTTTTTATAACTGGCTTACACAGAGTTTTGAATGTGAATTGCAACATTTGCTGTGACTTCCCTTTTTCTCCTACAGGGTTTAAGGATCATCACATTAACCCATGGACTCACCCTTTTACTACTGGCAACCTTAATCTCTCAGTCATGGAGTGCACCAAAGGTATTTCCCTTTACAAAATGATTCAGACAGATGTTTTGCTCAATAACTGAAAAGTTGCCCATGATCTAAAAAGATGAGCAAAGAGGAGCGAATCAGAAGTGTGAATCAGTAAAGTAGTGTATCATTACATCCGTCTGACTGCTTTTCTTTGTGTCGTCTGAAGGGCTCCTTCCAGCGGAGAAACTGGACCCCACAAGCTATGTTATACCTGAAGGGAACACGTATGTATTTGGTCTCTTGCTTATAACTTCCTGAATTCAGACCCATTGGCCCAAAGTGTTGGATGCTTAATGAACAGATAGGACAGATTTTACAATAATCTGGTTTTATTTCACATATTCAGAACCCGACAGTGTGTTTCAAACCGACATGTGACATACAGACTGCTGTGTCTGAATTAAAAACGAAGATTGTTATTGTGAAAGGAACTGAAACTGACGTGTAAAACTTTCTCTCAGAGGGACGTAGGTTCATCTCTGAGGACCGAAAAGAGGGAGATGTCTATGACACGCTACACTTAGGTACAACAAAGTTTATTCAGCTCAAACTGTCTCTTTAGTTAAAGCAACTTTAGTTAAATTATTTATCATTAAGACCAGAAGAATCCGTGGTGCCCTCGACAGTCTCACAGCTGGAATCATGCTGGGTCCTGTAGCCGGCAGATAACCTTTGTGTTCTGCTTGCTTCTTGTCAGAGACCCGCAGCCAGAACACAGAGAAGCTGAGCGTAGACCAGGCAGCCACCGTCCTGCTCAACTTCCTGCAGCAGGCCAGAGAGGGAGGTGAGCGTCGCCGGCTACACCTTGGCATCATCAGTACTCAGCAGTCTTTACTTTATTATTAGTAGATCACTCATAGGTCTGACCACACACTGCACCATTAAAGTTTCTGACTGTATGTGGCACATAATACTGAACTATATGTTTTTTGTTCTGGCTTTTCACCTCGATATTCAGTTATGCTAATTGCCTTTCTCCTTCCTCTAGCTGATGAAAACCCAGATGACATGTATTTCCAAGAGCTGCCGGTGTGGAAGAGAGAGTACTTCTGATGGCATCTATACAGCTGCTGGTCATCATCTCTCATGTGAGGTGTCTAGTTTGGTGTAATGGAGACAAACAGCTGCTTTGTAAATATAATTCTCTATCTGTGAATGAAATGTGAAATTTTAATAAAAAGAGTTCATAGCATTTTTTACTCTAAGACTGTGTTGAACATTGAAACAAGGTGCTGTTTAAACATACAACATTCGTTATGTTTCTGGTATCAGAGGTAAAAAAGGAATCTTTTTTTCTATGAATGGATGAATAAATGAGAGAGGAGCAATAAGGCTGAATTTTGGGCATTCCTCTACACGAGTTGTTGGGAATCACAGGCTTCCTCGTCTGTGGTAGTCCTCATGAGAGCCAGTTTCCTCACAACTTCTGCAATTTTTGCAACTGAACGTAAAAAAGAACATTAAAAGTTTCTGGCACTGACTGGAATTTGTTATAACAGTGATTGAAAAAGGATTTCAGCTGGATATCAGTACAGCACAAGAAAACCGAAGGACTCAAAGATGAGAAATTCAACCAATTAACGTTTGACAAGGTTCACCTGGTTAATGGAAACCAGAGGCTGAGCTCAAACTGTCACCAAGGCAATTTGAGGAACAACATGAGGCAGGTTTTGTCATAATTCTTCTGACTCTTCTGTAGTGCAGAGAAGTGCAGTGACAGTCCACAGCAGTTTAGTGCTTTAACTATGAAATTCAATGCCACTGATGCTCAACGTCGTATCTTCTATTTCCATCCAATCCAGTTCTTTCATTGACTATAAGGATTTGGTAATAGCCTGCACATTTATGGTCATGTCAATAAAGCTTGTTAAATTGAAAATTACGATACAAATAAACACACCGTGAGCTCACCACAGACTCTATTTTTTCCTCTTAAGCCTTGATTTTTCAACTCTATAACTTTTACACAGTGCTACTACAGCCTGAACTTCAGCATACAAAGTGTAGCAGCTCTGTTGTTTCAATTGATGCGTTTCAAGAGGACATTTGCTGTTATTTTTGGACAACATGATGCTGAACCTGAACCTCTGGGGTGTTTGTGCATCTGCATTCTCCCAGAAAGCTTCAAACTAAGACTTGAGGTCACTGCATCACCTTGATATCCTGCATTGTGTTATTACATATGGCTGAGGGGCGTCATGGCACCCATGGCAACAGTGACAAAAGACAAACTGCAGTATTGTTATATCTGTTCTGTGTGCTCGACTCAGTAAAAAAAACATATTGAGACAACAAGTCGAGGCAGATGGCCGCCCTTCCTGTTTCTGCTTCTGTTGGAGGTTTTGTTCCTGTGAAAAGGGATTATATGAACTGGACTAATTTGGATTTTAATTAACTAGATTTAATTGAAATATCTTTGAAAAGGATGGAATTTAATTATATTGACTCTGACCGTATCTCCAAGTGCCTTGGAATGACTTTTGCTTTGAAATCTCATGAAACAAATTATTACTGTGGTAGTAGATTTTACTTATGAAAAATGCAGTTTAGTAACATCACAGAATAAAATAAAACATATGATAGTGTTCTTTAACTCACGCATAATTGTAAGAATTCATGAATTTTGTATTTTACTGCAGTTTTTGTAGAATTTCTCATTTCCACAGTGCATCCAGCATCTTAATGCACGTTACATTGTAATTCAAACCGAGCAGAATGAAAATATTCATAAAAATTTAAATGGACACTTTTCAGATAAATGTTTATTGATGAAAATACTGCCAAAAGACAGTGGGAAAACAAAGTGTCTACAACATCTTTAAACAGCTGTTCACATACACCAGGATGATATTCAATAAAGTTTGATTATGAATGAAATAACATATCTTTCAGGTAAGCTGATATCTATATATTTCCACTTAAAATCGAACATTTTCTGGTCAGACAGCTTACTCGACAATACTAATAATCATTACATAAACAGAGAGTTTTGCATATTTAGAGTTACCTTTGATTCGGAATCCTTTGTGAAAATACATTTAATTAATTAAGTTTAAACAATACTGAAACATTTTCTTTGTCATCATGGTATCTCTTTTATTAGCAAAAAAAAAAAAAAAAGTACAGCAGAAAAGTGAGGAGACACAGCAATTGGCCCTACTGTTTTGGTTTTTCATGTTACTCCTGAGCCCATGTGGCTACACTGATCATGGTGGCATGATGGTTTTCTAACGCAGTGGGGCATGTGATGGCCATGGCTCAGCTGGTATCAGCTGTCCACGTGTCCTCGGAAAAGACAGTGAAGCCCACATCTCCACTGATATTCATTGATGCCTGACTGACAGTAAAAAAAAAAAAAACACTGCATATTGTAGTGCATACATACACACACATATACATATATATGTATATGAAAGAAGGAGAAATGTATGGGATGTGTTAGCAGAATCTAAATGAAGATTTCCACAGACTCCCTGAATTTTTTAACAACACTCGTGCCTGCTGAAAGACAATCTTTACAATCTTGCATTGAGAAATAATTTTAGTGTATTGATGATTGTCTGACAAAAAGGTGTAGAGCCACAACCCATCCTTGCTTGGAAAGACTAAACCTGTGGGGGATGCTCCTTTTATACCCAATCCTGACACCCTCGCCTGTCGCCAATTCGATTTGCCGATGGCAAAATCTTCCAGAAAGCTGTTGCTGTAGATTTTATAAACATTTCTATCCAAACTTACTTTGAGTGCGTTGCAGGCATCAAATTTTAAATGTATTTAGATGGTCAGTGAACACACTGACAATAATTTATTTGGAGTTGTATATGTATTTAATAAAAATTCAGACCAAATAACAAATTACAAAGGTAATTCTTTATTGCATTTTTAGAAAATTGACCAACTTTTTTTGGTAGTATCTGCTGTTTTATTTCAAATTGATTGTCTGTCAAACTAAAACTATCTAACTGCACTTAAAACATAATTGCCAATTGATTAAACTCCATTTGAACCATTGGTGAAGTGGAGAGATTCGATGACCTTGGCTCAACTTGCTTTGCGTTCTTCACGTCAACCTGAGACCTCAATCAAAATTGTGAAAATATTAACTGAACAATTCTCTCTTAAAGGTATCCTTGTCAGCATACATTTAGGTTGCTGACACTTTGCAAACTTTTGTAAAAACATTGTTTTTCAAGAGTTGGAGTTAGGAGCTTTGTAGCAGCACAAGTAGAAGTACAGTGTGTTTATTGAATGGAGGGAGAAGATGTGTATTCTCCATCACTGCAGTTTACAGCTTCTGTTAGTCACATGATCATTTCTGCATGCTCATCAAGCAGAAGCAGGAGTTGACTGTTTGAATGTGGGTACAAGCTGTGAATTCAGTTTCTTGACTCTCCAGGCTGCATCTTCTTACCCTCTGGCACAGCTCCCAGTGCAAAAGGAGCCTTGATGTTCAGCCGGTCCCTCTCGGCTTCCTCGTCTTCATTGTATGGTTCATCATCATCATCTTCCACATCACTGTGGTGGGGGGTGGAGTGAACTGAGGCCGAAGGAGATGGGGGCACCGAGTAAGGTCGGGGATACCGGAAACCTTCTGTCTGTAAAGACAAGAGAGTCTCAGTTATTGCAAATTAGTGTGTGTTGTACCTAAATGATGAGCAGAATTATTACTCTCACTTGTTCCTTGTTTTCCCTCCTCCTTTCCCTCCAAATGTTCTTCTTTCTCTCTCACCTTAATTTCCCCCTTTCTTTATCACCTACACACCCCTTTTCTTGCCTCCTTTCTTATTTCCTGTTCCTCCCCTACCTTTTAATGTCTTCCCTTCCCCATTCCATCTCCATTCACTCAGTCCTCTCTCGCTCTTTCCTTCTTGCCTTATTTCTGCCTTGCATCATTTCCCTAATTTGTTGCGACCTTTTTCCTTTTTTATCTCTTTCCTTTCCAATTAATTTTCAAAAGAATGAAGCAGCTCTTTTATATGAATATATAAAACTAAAAACTGTGCCTCAGTCAGAGTGCTAGAATAAGAGAAGGAATAACAGGTTGAAGGGATTGACATCAGCCTATCATTCATCCAGATGTTAGACTGTTACTGAAATTCTGTAAGTCCAACAGTATACAGTACACTCAAAAACGACATCAGATGTATTCACACATATATGCATGTGCATTTACACGAAGCAGGGGTGCATATAGAATTTCTCTGTGAACTATCAAAAGCAAATTTCTAGCTTTTTGTGCCACTCAGACCTAACAACTCTGATAACGACTAACAGTAAGCAACTGATGACAAAAGAAGTGCCTTTTAGTCATTAATAAACAAATAGTGAGTCAACTTTCTTGCAAAGCTTGTATTACCTTCAGAGGTGCCACGGGATCGAACTTGAACTTGTCTGGGAAAGCTCTGCTAAGGGCCAGATGGCGGGCATGTATGTAGAACTGTCAATCACAGGCCAGAGATATACATCAATAACATTACTCAAAACATCTTTATTATGACATTTGATTTAAGGTAACATTTATTCTTTTTCACACTTTTATCATTGTTAGGGTTATGGTTCTTCGCAGAAAGCAGACATATGAATATACAGTTCAGAGCACAGTGGTCACTATGGGCTCATGTCCATTCCACTCTTGTTAATGAGGAACACCTCTCTCAGGACCACCTAAAGGGTATTTTTTCACAATTTGGCAAGACTATGCATTAGACTCAAGCATTAACTGATCAGAATTTCATGGTCAAAGTTCAGTATGTTCAGTATCTCACAGAACACATTTTGTCCATGATTTAAAAAATCCACCATTGCAAAATTTCAATTTTAGACCCAAAAAGTTAACTTTCTTAGTTTCCTTTCGGCAACTTAGCCATACTTCCTGTTTTATTTTGTAGAGCTTATCAACTTGTGCATTCTACTTTTTCTAAACTTTCCTTCTTGTTCTACATTTAGAGGTACGGTTGATTAGTAAAACAAAATAACCACCTGTATACTTTTCCAAAGCTTTTTCGCTAGATCACCTAGAAAAATGGGAAAAGGGACTAACATTATCCTAACTCCATGTAGAAAGCCCAGAGGAAAGAGTCGAACCAGGAAACTTCTTAGTTTTAGACAGCTATGCTAGTCACCACACCATCATACAGCCCATCTCATTAAAATTCTAGAATGTGTCACACCTATAGTGGCAGCATATTGCAGCAGCTCTGATCATATATGTGTTTTGCATTTGTTAAAGGGGACCTCCGGTATTTTTAAACCTAGACCTATTTCTGGCATGAAATACGTTCATCTACTCACCGAGAGCAGTTTGGTGAAAGTTGGCGTCCTTTGGAAGATATTTAGATTCTTCGAGATCCATAAAACGGATTGAACGGGGGCATAGATGATGCAGCCTCTAAATAAGGCATTATCTGTCTTTATTTCACCAATACTTTAAGACAAATGAATGAATGAACGCGTACTATTGTACTGTTAGTTCATAGCTGCAATGTTGTTGTTATTGGCGGCTATCGGGAGGCTTATAGAGGGCTTTCTACACACTCATCTACTGGGAAGACGTCATCGATGCCCACCACTGCAGCACAGCTCATTCACTCCGGTAAGGATATCCATCATACTCAAAGTTGTCGTCCACATCGTGAAAATCTGATAAATATCCTGCCATGTTGCACAAAACTATCAGTAGCAAACTACACGTGAAGTTAGCCGACTGTCACAGAGTAAATAAGCTGTGCTGCAGCAGCGCTGATGGGGAATGTGAGATTGTTAGCAAATTAAATCAACAACTTGGAGCGCTCATCAGGACATAGCAGAAATGTTGAGAGTGCATCATTTTACCAGTCTCCAATGCATCTCTACCTGGCTTTAAGATGATACGGGCCAACGGAGACATCAGAAATAGAAGTAAAAGCAAAGGCTTGTTAACAATGGTATGAATGGTATAATCCTGGACATGTCACTGGGAGTTTACAACCATATTATCTACTGAAAAAGTTCACTTTGTGTTGCATATATTACCCTATTACCCTATATAAACACGCTACCCAAGTGCATGCGTGGCAATCCTTGCAGATTTCAACCATGTCTCCCTCTAACAACTTCCCAATAGTTTCTCAACAGCGCCAGAGAAAATAAAAAGTTGGATTTATTCTATGCAAATATAAAAGATGCAAACAGCTTCTGTGCCTGTCTTATGTTAGAAGACCCACAATCTGGCTCTCCTTACCTCTGCCTATACACCCACTGTTCAGTAGCAACCTGGGATCATACAGATTTTGGAAAAGTGGTTTCTGGAAGCTGAAGATGATCTGCAGGGATGTTTTGAGGCCACAGACTAGATTACACTCCGTGAATCACATGGATATGATCAGTACCATAACTTAGTGTGTGACAAACTACATTAACTTCTGTGTGGAAACTATCAACCCCACAAGGACAGTGAGGTGCTCCTCCAGCGATAAGCCCTGGATCACCTGTGACCTGAAAAAGGTGCCAAAGACACCCTCAGTGAGGGAGATGGGAAGGTTATAGAGGAGTGTACAGAAAGAGCTGAAAAAGAACATAAGAGAAAGGAAAGAGTGATATAGAAAAAAAACTTATATCTGCAGTGTTATATATAGTTAAGCCTATACTCCTATGTATGAAGATCCACAAAATAGAGACGGATGCCCCTACAATTCCCTGGATTAATGACTACCTTCCTAAATGCTAGTTTGTGAGACTGAAGGGTTGCGTGTTTGAGAAGGTGATCAGTAGCACGGGAGCACCACAGGGGACTGCACTCTCACCGTTTCTCTTCACTCTGTACACGTCAGACTTCCAGTACAACTCAGAGTCTTGTCATCACCAGAAATACTCAGATGGCTCTGTAGTCATTTGGTGTATCAGTGATGGACAAGAGGGTGAGTGCAGGGAACTGGTCGACCCCTTTATAGCATGGTGTGAGAACAATCATCAATATTATCATCATAATATCATTGTTGATTTAAGGAGGACCAGGAAATGGACACTATTTTTATCCTGGGAAAAGATGCGGGTGTAAATGGCAAATGAATGAATGAATTTTACTATATTCATACAGTGCTTTCATGGTCTTGTTAACCACTAAAAGCTTTATCACACAGCAAGTCCATCCATTCATCCGTTCCCATACACACACACAGAAACACACACACACACACACACACACAGAGAAACACACGCACAGCTCTTCTTAGTCTATAAAGTATTAAGGCTGTGCTTTTTACTCTATTACACACATTCACACACCAATGGAGGCAACGTTGGGGTTCAGGCATACGACCGCTCTTTCCTCTTCCTCCTGAGCTACAGGCAAGCTGGAGGGCTACAAATACCTCTGTGTCCACCTGGACAAAAAGATTGAAAATGCTACACTGAGCCTGTCTACATGAAGGTACAGAACTGACTGTACTTCTTATCTAAGCTTAGGTACTTCAGTGTGTGCAACAAGGGGCAGCAGCAAATTGTGCAAAAGAAGAACATTGCGAAATCTGCTCAACAAAATGGACAACACTGCACACCCTCTTCATAAGATAGTGATAAAACAATGAAGTGTGTTCAGCTCCACGGCAACAAGGGACATTATAGAAGGTCATTCCTGCCAGCAGCAATCGCCATAAGTAACAAAAAACATGATAAACATTTCTGAATGAATTATTCATTATTTCATTGCCTCCTAATTAATAAAGACAAATGATCTACTGCAACATTATAATTTCCTTGGGCATTGATTGATAGTATGACTGATTGACTCTGATTTAGACATTACATTCAATTGGGAACCTTTCTTAGCAAACAGGACTATTTGACCAGACTCTGGTCTCAGTTGCTCACCTGTACTGTGTTGATCATAACCCCCCCTCAGGAGTTATACTAACAGGTTTCCTCTGCTCATTGCCAGTTTGTATTTCTATTTTTGTTATTAGTTTGTTTTGACCAGTTTGTTTTTCTATATCAAGTCACACTACGAAACACCAGCAAAGAATAGGACTACATTAATTGTGGCCACAACAACATGTCACTATAGAAGCAAAAAAAGAAATATAAATATAGACTTAATAGCAAGAGGTAAATGACACAAAGTCATCTCTTTTGATCCTTATGTAGGTTCATGAGACACTGAGGAAAAATTAAGAATTAGGAGCAGACACTGACCCGTCCCAGGTATCTCCAGTCCAACAGGTCAGACAACCTCTCTGTTCGGTTCCGCTGGATGATGCGCTGACGTCGAGACTGCTGGCAGAAACTGAACATGAACTGGGTCAGCTGATTACAGGACTCTTCAGGGGATCTGAACCGTCGGTCCACAATGTAGATACCTGACAGTGAGAGGAAGAGGGCAAGCAAAATGTAAAGAGAGTGTGTGAGTGTGTGTGTCTTTGTGTGTCTGTGTGGGTCTGTGCACGCACCGTAGGCTGCTGGTTCTGACACGTGCTCCTCCATAAAGCAGCCGAAACCTGACAGGTTGGTGGTTACACTGGGAATGCCCGTGACAGTACACTCACCTGAATAACACAGAGGTGAACAGCACATCTATATGATCAGAGGTTGCAAAGGGAATCAATTAAAGAAATGTGACTACTAAAAAGGAATACATTGTCTAATTACAAGGGTGAAAGCCAAGGTTTGGGGGCATATTACACAATAAGCTCCCGCGGATAGTGCTTCTAGGTTATGAGTACGTCATAAATTCCCACTAACAAGATCCTTTCTGTTGAAATCTAATTTGAATTGTATGTTGATCGCTCTATAATTAGATGACAACATCAGCTGTTGACTGACCAAATCACTTGTTCTCTTTCTTTGTAAGTAGTATGGACAAACATGATCCTGAATTTAGTTTCACTGCCCCCAAGTGAGTGAGGAAAAAGTTAGAGACTTGGGATCATTAAGGCAGCATGCTTTGATCGATTGATGTTGTGAAGGGTTTTCAACATGTTGGTTAAAACTTATTTTCATGAAATCTTCATCCCGGAGTTTAATTTCATTTGGACAGCTCTACAAAATTATTGAATTAATATTTTCATCATTAAGAAATTATTTACTGATGATTTTCAAATCCCCCATTCCTTATTTTGTAATTGAATATTAGTCTAAATGTTTTTGTCACTGTTGTTTCTACGGAATTTCTTATTCTATTTCAATCACATGTACAACAGAAAACAATCAGCCCATGTTGAGCAATGCTCACTCCTCAAATGAGGTGACAAACTCTCTGACCACTCTAAGTGATTGTGTGAGGCAGGACACCTTGGTACACTTGAATTTGATTGAGCATACATACATGAGTGATTCAGTCCCCAACCAGTTCCCAACTCTTTCCAATTAGAAAAAGTTCCAGTGCAGATAGTTGAGTACATGTGTAAATGCACCACAGATGGTTTTGTGGGTCCAGTGTACAGCCAGTGGGCTGATGGAGGAGCTGCTGTATAACAGTGTGGGATGGAATTACTTTTCATCAGGTCACTGGTTCAATGGTATAGAATATTGTTTTTTTGTCTGATTTAGTCTCCTATTGGGTCTTCTAAAATTTGATTGTGACTATTTTTAAAAACTGAAGCTGTGACACATGGTCGTGTTTAATGGCTGTGAAGTTCTTTAAAATGAGGCTTTAGAAATGGAATGAGATCATTACGATTTTCTCCAGCATGATTATTAATGTGCTGCATGTATAGAGATTTATTAAAAAAGAATCATATTTACACACAGCTTGCAGTGAAAAGCCCGTATATACACTTCTCTGAGTTTGTGTGAATGCACAGTTTAGTCTTGAAACTACACACAGTTTTATGTATTTGCCCCAAGTACTGGACAGCACTGACTGAGAAATGGGCAGCTAGTCCTAAGAACCACAGGAAGAGTACCACTGTTCCATGGGATGGTGTTGCTATTGATGATGAGCATATAATAACATCTCCTGTGACTGCTTTCAGCTCTGTTTAGTTTTTAAATTAGAAAGGTGTGAACATAAGGCCTAATTTTGTAGGCTATATAGATAGAGAATATAGGGCGGCCCAGTGGTTAGTGTGGGCCGTCTAATAACCGTAAGGTTCCCACTCTCGCCACTCAAAAAGCTGGAGCGAGGTGCCCTTGAGCAAGGCACCACACTCCAATGCTCCCCTGGTCTTTGATTGGCTGCCCCCTCCAGTGCATGGCATCTGTCTCTATGAGAGTGTGACCCTGTGCATGTGTGTGTCATCAGGTGCCAACCTGGATGGGTTAAAAGCGGAGGGATTTTGTGTGTATGCATGTATGCATGACAATAAATCTGATCTTAATCTTAATAGAATACTGTAGTGAGTATGCATCATGTGTGCATCATTTGTTACCGCAAGTCTAAGATGGCTTGAGAGTCATGTTGATTACTGAGAAACAAAGATTAAATAAATATGATATATAAAATGCTGAGGCCTAAGACAGGAAGCAAAGATTTCTTTCTTGCAAAGTGCACCTCAAGTTTACAGAATGTTAACTCCAGTTTAGTTTTATTGCAAAGGTAACTTTCAATATAGACCATTTTGCAACTGTAGTTGCATTTGGCTGTTGTATAGCAGCAGCAACAGTGTGGTAGTGAAAGGATACCTGGTGTGTATCCCCATGGCTCATAGTAGGAAGGGAACACTCCAAGGTTACAACCACGAACAAAGTCCTCATAGTCCATCGGTAGCAGAGGACTGGTAGAGGACAGGAACTCAGGGTGGAAAATGATCTGAGAGGACACAAAGACAATGATATAAAGATTTTACCATTTGGTTGCTCTGTAGGGCAGATGCTATTGTATCAGTTGCAGGACCTAATAATTCATATAGATATTGATTCAGAGGGTATATCTTATCAGCTTCCTGACTTCTATCTATTGAGAGACACACTATTTTAACTTTGTAACTGTATATGAATATGGCTTTTCTCAGATATGTAATATGTTTTTGTGTAATATTAAAAGTTGCTATGAAATTAATTTGTGTCCGCTGAATGTTTCAAATATTATCTCAGTCAGATGTAAGCCAGATTTAGTACCAGGCCACTGGAAAGCTGACTGTCTCTAGGATTTGTGTGCCAACATACAGCTCAATAGGATAGGAGGACTCTTACAACCTAAAGTAAACCTCCAGCATGTTTTTGTGTACCTTGACACGGTCGTTCCTGGAGTTAAAGAGGCCGACACGTCTGACGTTGGACAGGATGGGATCGTTGGAGTCCTCCAGCATGTTGTGAGTGGTCACTGGAGGAAGGCTTTGTCTCTGAACCGGGTGTGGAAAGCATGTAATTCAGACAGGAAGAGGGCCAGTTAGCTTGATCTCTACATTCTACATTAATTCTACATCAATTTTTTGAGAAGGTGAACCTGTTATAACCCCAGTTCCAAAAACAATTAAAAACAGAATGCAATGATTTATGAATCTCATAAACCCGCTACCGGATACCTACAGTTCACTCCGATAAAACTTGATGATCTTGTTGACAGAGCTACAGCTTCAACGCTGAAAAACGTTGCAATCAGTCAGAAGAGCCTGGCTCCTCGGTATAACTCAGAGCTGCGTGCTTTAAAGCAGACTACAATCAAGCCATGAAGAAATGATGTTCCACTGATTTAGGAGAATCTGACAGAGTCTGGAAATATAGTTTAATAACATAAAATAAAGCCTTTCGCAAAGCTAATACTACGTATTATTTATAATTGATAAAAGAGAATAAGGCCAATCCCAGGTCTCTTTTCAGCACTGTAGCCAGGCTGACAAAGAGCTCTGTTAAGCCATGTATTCCTTTAACTCTCAGTGATGATGAGCTTCTTCACCAATAAAATTGCTTCTATCAGAGAGAAAATTCATGAAATCCTTACCACTATTGTCACTGATGAATCATCTGTAAAAATGATTTGTGTTTAGACTGTTTCTGTCCTGTCGATCCCTCTGAGTTAACAACAATAGCTTCATCAACAAGTATTTTAGTCCCAATCGGAATGTTCAAGAAAGTTTTATTCTCTTAATCAACAATTTATTAACGAGTGTTTTTGCTTTCCACACCATTAAATTGGCTTTGACCTTTAAAAAAACAACTGTAATTCTTTTCCTTAACACTGTGTTACTATATTTTTCAAAGTATTAACTAAAGTACTTTTAGTAGCCTTTGCTTTGAGTTTTTTCCAAAATAATGATCTTGTCTTTTTTCTTTGAAATTATATCTTGTTATACTTTCTCCGCTGGTAGCTGAAACGGCGATTCAATATATTGTTGTACCATAAATCTACAATAATAAAGGACTTTGTGTATATAAATCTTCAACTAAATATATAAGCATAAAAACAGCCAATCTGGGAGTTGGTAATATATGTATATATACATATATATATATGTATATTTATATATTAATTATATATTCTATATACTGCACTTGCTTACCATTTATTTTCTGGTGTAGTAATAACAGAGACAAAGAGGCTGCTATTGAAATGGCAGCAGAAGAGCAATAAAAAATAACAAAGAGGGAAATCATCACAACAGCATTTCCTCCAATCACCAATCAGGAGTCCAGATTCCATCACTCCTCACACTTGTAGTCGATACAACAAGCCCATTTCCAACCAGTGAAATATTGACACTGACATACATTCATTTAATTGGTAATGACCTTTTTATTGGCACTTCGCTTGTATCACTGAGCTCTAACAGATATGACACTGACACAGCTGCTCTATTGACCCGTAGTCCAGGGTGGATGTAGATAATTACCCCTCACTGGGCCGGGTGTAAAGCTCACACATTCATACTTGTTTTGTCAGTTCGTGGAACCCCCTCTTGTTCTTTTAGAATTCATCTGCTACGGGGCCATTACTCAGATTAATCACTCCGGGGGAAACACCACAGAGAGGAGCTTAGGAGGTGAAACGTATACAGATGAAGATTTAGTCTGCAACATTTTCAGTTCTTCTTTCTGTAAACTTTTTATTGCACTAAGATGATCACACCCTGTTGACTACCTGCCCGTGCAAACAGTCCAGTATTTATTATTATTTGTAGTATTTCATTTAGGTAATTCATAACTATTATTCCATGAAAGTAGAACCAAAGAGGAGAATGGGAATTCGTACCTGAGTAGCATAGATGGCTCTCTTCATAATGGTGAAGTCATCTCGATCGAGAATGGTGTTCATATCAGGGATCTGCCCTCTGACAAGAGAGAACGGCAGCATTTAACAGACTTTAGTGACCATTCTTCATCACAGAGGCCCAAAGATCCTATTCACACCACGCATCATGTACACACACTTACTTCAACAGTGCGTCATAGAGCTTTTTACCAAACTTCTCCTTCACAGTGTGAGCTGTGTCCCTGTGAGAGGAAATGGAATGGAAACCTTTAGACACAAACATGACCCAAATTCATTGTCTTCAACTACAGAACTTATTTTGAAATAAAACAAGAAGTTAGTTATTTTCATCTAAAGGATTCATTTAAGCATTTTCTGGTGTGAAAACCAAATCCTCTACAAATCATTGTTAACAGAAATGATGCATAATTGTATTATGTGTATTCTGATGTCACAGTTATTGTTCATGCCACTGTTTGGACTTTAGCAACAATTGTAGGTTCATGAGACACTGAGGAAGAACCATTTGTGTCTGGCAAATGGTTCTGTGGGTCCAAAACAAAATGTGTGCAGCCACTCATAGTCAATGAGTTGGATCAAGACTTGAAATATCTGCTGCTGACGTGTTGGTGCCTGATACCACAGGGCACCGTCCAGTGGTGTCAGCATGGTTCTGAGCTTGTGCTGCATTGGTTCACGCAGCTTTGCAGATACATGGCTGCGTGTTGTAGCTTTTTGCTGCAGAACAACCTAAAATACGGGCTTCTGTTGTTTGGTGCTGGCATTGATCTTTTCTGCTGACCACAGAAACGTAGCCCCATGGCTGAGAGGAGGTCCAGGCCTTTTTGAGGACTGGTGCAGTGTGTATATCAATGACAAAGGATGAGTTCTGCCCTCTGGCTGTAAGTGATTCAGTGTTACAATGTAATGAACTACAACCCTAAATCTACAGTATCATCCTATAATTTAGAATGATTCTGGAGCAAAGCAGGTCATACCATAGCTGTTTGCGTACTGCCTGCCCCTTCAGTGACTCAACGTTGAAGTTGTTGGTTTTAGCTGGCATGATGAAGAAAACGACCACTGTCACATCATTTTTGTGGACCTGTGCAGAACGTGAGGAAGGATTCTTTAAGTTTAGTGACTTTGAGCACATGTGAAGCATGTAGATGAGTAACTTTACAATCTAAGAACTGAAGGTCCTCACCCGCAGCAGGTAGTTGAGTCTGGATAGTGATTCAATGAAAATATCAGCTCCCTTATTGGAGAACTCATATCGTCCAGCTATGAAGAAGAAAAGTGTTTTCTCCAAGTTGAAGTCAAGATGGCTGCCGGGATAAAACAGGTTGACCATTTAGATGTAACAGTCAGACAACATCCTGATTAATGCTCACACAAAAAGTGAACGATCCTCTTCAGTAATGAGAAAATTCAGAGCTATGGAGCAGCATTAAAATCGCTGGGTTTCTGCTCCATGAGCTGGTTCAACAGGACATTCTGCTTTTAAAGCTTACCCACCCATAGAAGTGTCCTCTGACAAACTCCTGGATGCGGCTTCTGTTGGTGGAGTGCAGGTTCTGAAACTCATGCATGGCTGAGAACTTCTTCACATTCAGCCCGTTTGGGGTCACAACATCTGCACCAAACCGACAACAGAAGAGTTTAGCAGTTAGAGCCGTGCTACGTTTGTCCAGATCAGATGTCCAAAAAACTTTGCTTTGGTCATCTTGGGTTTGTGAGCAAACATGTAAAAATATGTCAGTGAGTAACTTTATCTGTCAGCCCCTGACCCGCAGGTTGGGTCGATGGTCACACCAACCAGCTGACAAACATCACCATTCAGAACGACATCTCTTTGAAGACAATTCAGCATCCAAGTTGACCTGCACCTGGCTTTCTGTGTAGAATGTGGTTGGCCTCCACAGCTGTGATCTGGGAGACGGTGGTGAAGACGTGAGCGCAGTGCACCGCTGCGCGCTCCAGGCAGTATCGATGGTAGATCTGCCTCTCACCTGCCTCCTTGTCAATATCGAACTACAACACAAAGATCACATCAATGGATTTTAATACTTACAGCTATATATGCAAAAAAGTCATTTACAAAAGAACAATTAGAGCAACACACCTGTGGTGTCACGTTGCAGATGTGAATGTTTTTCTCCCTCATTGTGGAGCTATATAAGATACTGTTTATATAAGTTTACTTGAGAGACTGTGGTTATATATAAGCTACGTTTATATAAGATACTGTTGTAAATAAGAAACAAAAGGTCTTTCTGTATGTTGGTGATTACTTCAATTCTGGTGTTTCTGTCCTCACTGAGAAACCTCGCAGAATAGTAGAGACACACTGTGTGCACATACTTTTGCCAAAGTAAAAGTGTTAAGAAAAGCCGGCAGCAACCCGTTAAAATCTCAAAATGCATATTGATGGGATTACATCGATAGAATCAATTAAGGTCCCTCGGACTTTGTTTTGAGGTTGGGAATCATCTGTCAGTTATCTGTTCAGCCAGTGAGTAACCTTTAGCTCTACACTGACCTTTAGGATTTGATCACAGCAGGGCCAATTAAGAGCATCACACTGACCCATCCACACACATCCCAACAACACTAATCATGCTCTAAGTGAGTGTAAAAGGCCCAAACCTTTGAATCTGAGAATAAATCTGACAGCTGCTGAACTTTGGTTTTCTGTCTGCCATGTTCTATTATGTGTGTTTGTGTGTACATTTTTAGGCATTTTGCAAATAGAACATAGTTTGCTGGTTCCATGTCGAGCCTGTATTATCACTCACAGTGACAGCATGGGAATGCTCAAGCTTGGCGTTCATATTAGTCACAGTGCAGCGACCAACAGTGACATGTGCAGGTGGACTGCAGGCCCAGCCCTCCACAGTTCTCACCTTGTCCAAGTTGTTATAGAAGTCCACATTTCCAGCGCAAAGGTATCTACCAAGCAGGGTGGCGTGTGTTGTGAAGACTGTTGCCATGGGAATCTTGCGAGAGCGAGAGAGAATAAGTCCAGGACCTGCCTGCCACTCGTGGAAGTGACTAATGACGTTGGGCTTGTCTCCAAGATGATCTGTTAACTGAAAGCCACAAGATGAGTATGGGAATGACTGTATTTACTTTGGGTCTCCTTGGCAACAAAGGTTGAACTTTTTAAACATTACTAAAATGACTAATTATTTTAAAATAATTAATAATAATTAAGATTGAATTTCCCATTGGGATAAATAAAGTACTTTTTCAATTGAATTACATTAAACTTCACTGATTAACTGAGTGCTGAGTAGGCCCCCGTCTGACCTCTTTGAAGAACCAGGCGATCAGAGAGCCCAGGATGAGTGAGTCGTTGGCCTCTCGGTCGTCGAACGGAAGGCCGATGCCACAGGTATGCCACAGGTCCCCCTTCCAGCGGTCCAGATTCCAAGCTGCGGAGCCGATGTCAAACAGGATCACGTAGGGACTACCCTCGATCAACCAGCGGCCAAAATAAACCTGCAGCAGCAAAGCAAACCCGGAGAAAGTATAAATGCAAATTCAGATGCACTGGAAACAGATTGCACAAACTATATAATTATCTTATAGTCTCATTTTTAGTTTCTGTTACTCAGTCCCAGTACTTGCGTTTCAATCATAATTAGTATATTTCAGTCCTAATGCACTTAGATAGCTCGTCCAGCAACTAAGGGACTTGTAAACCCTGTGTAAATATGTTTAAAAACCTCAGACCTAATCAGTTTATAAAAAGTTGTATGTTAGTACGATACTTGATTTAAAAAATGTAATTATTTGTCTATGAGTTGCCACAAACTGCTGGAGTTTGTGTCAGCTGATGAGTCAGAGCACTGAACCACAGTCATTCATGATCAGTGTGTGGACGCCATCTAGTGGCCACCCAGACCGCCTCTCTGCTTCCCCTTAACGTCATACAGTGACACAGATAAAAACTCATCATTATCAAACAATCTGTGTCTTCTGTTCAGGGTGACAGGAGGATGGTGCCGATCCCTGCATGCATTCTGCTGCCTTTATAACTCATCAAAAGGTTAAAATACAAATCAAAGCACATTCCGTTTCTCAACTCCAGAAATCCTTCACTCCGGTTAAATGTTGAATGAATGAGTCTGACTCTATCAAAACTATATGTTTAAATCTTTGTATGATTAGTATCCTGTTCACACCAGATATTAATCTTTAATTAAGTAAATTAAAGGTGATTTGTACATGTGTGTGATGGAGTAAGTTCAACTGTCCAGTTTGCAGACACTTGTTGATCAAAGCCATGACCTGATGCTTCTGCACATTCAGTCACCATATTAGACATCACATTCCAGAGGATCTGTTCAGGTATGTTTATATATATTTCATAAATATCAGTTATATAAAATTATTTGGTTGGCAAATGACCTGCCTGATGGCAATAATGGACCAGAAAGTACAGAAAACAACACCCACTCTTGTGTTTGTGGATGAGGTTTGGTTCAGTTGGATGAAATTAGCATTTTTCTAGATTTTTTGCTTGACTTTGTTTACAGTCTAGTCTCATAAGAAAACATGTAACGTATGTCCACACATAGGTGCCAAAAGAAAGGTGCCAAAGTTGTCAAATGGAAATGTTTAACACTGCCTGTGTTGTACAGAATCACAGAGGTGTTGTAATGTGAACCTTATTCCCATATTCATTCAGATTCAAACCCAACCATATTCTTATTTATTCATTTGTGTTTCTCTAACTCTAACCAAATGTGACTGAGGGAGAAAAAAAGCAGAAAAGTGAAACAGTAAGGTGTCGGGTGGGACTCAAATGCGGTTCCCTAGTGGAGCGTCACCATCCACCTTCTCCTTCCTTCCCTATTTGTGAGTGTCCTTCAACATGTAACAGTTGTGTAATATCACATTTATGACAGTTTCACATAATGCAAAACGTCAGTGTGTTTCAGTTTTGAAAGGCAGGGCCACAGGGTCGGGTGTCTCCGTTAGATACATCAGTTACAATAATGATGCTTTCGAGCTTGAATGACATGTGGATGAGTTATCGTGTTGTTAACATGCAGCAGAGTTTTAAAAGCTTGTAAAACAAATGCACTTACATTTCATAGACTTTTAAAGTTGTCTCAAGACTCACTAAAAAAAGCATCAGTCTGGTAAGAGCAAATTGTTCAAGAAAAAGCACTCTTGTCATATATGGTAAGCTCATCTGCCTCCGTTAGAAATAATGAGTGCATGTATTTCATAACAGAAGGATGCTTTTCCAAAATTTTGACTTATACTAGACATCTCCACCCCTTCTTCTTTTCTTGTGATATATTTCAAAGTGTGTGTGACATTTTCAAAGCATTGTCAAAAATCTAAATTGCATGGATGTGCTTCCCTACCCCTTACATCAACACACACGTACACACACCTGGCAGCCGTTGTGGATGAGAGAGTCCATGGCTTTCCGGATGGCAGGGTTGGGTGGCTCACAGCTCTCCACCTGAGTCTTAAAGTTGTGTTCAAAGTAGGGCCCCATCATATAGTAGTTCTCCCCCCATTCATCCACTGTGATCTTTGCCTTGGACTGGATGACAGTGTAAATTCCCCCAACTGCACGTACATAGAAAAAAAGAAAAAGATCGGTCATTGCAAACTGTTTTAATGTGAGGAGTGTACCCGTGTCTGTCCCTGAAGTGGTCAGGACTCCATAAATTCAATGCAGATTTATCTATTTATTTCTTATTCAATCTGAACATTCAGGCATCATGAGCTGATGGCACTTTGTGTTGCCTGTGACATGAACACAGACACATTTTACTTTACAAGAGCAGGGAGCACGTGGGAATGTTTTTCGCCATCTCACTTGGCAACAAAAAGACAAATATTGATATGAGAGAACATCAACAATCAGGGAGTAATGACGTGGAACCTGCATCAGAGAGTAGCCGTTATACAAGAGTTGATTCCGAGAAAACAGAAGAATGACCCCTGAACTAGTGTGCGGCGTGTTCGTATTGTGACTCTGCAGCACATGTTCACATGTCATAAATGGCTGTTTGTGGAAGAGAGATGACGCTAATACAGTACAATCCACACACTGTCACATATGCTGGCTTTATGACAGCTGCAAGGTCTGTAGGGTTGTTGTTTTCAAGCCCCTGACAGACCCTGCAGCTTTAGAGGGAGGTTTAACTGGTTGCTAAAGTTAAAGACAACTGCTGGATTATTAACTGCTCCAGCGTTCTGATTTGTCTTAACTGTAAATTAAACTTCAAACAAAAATCTAAATGACTTCATGTAGAATCAGATATTCTCTTTTTTGTTTAATATTTTTTTACTGGAAAGCTTGTGCTAGTTGGCCGATACATGTGATCGCCACCTTCCACCAGGCCTTGAGGCTACATTCAAAGTAGGTACTGGTCACATATATCCCCATTCATCCACTGTGATCTTATCCTCCATAATGGAGGCTGAGAAACCAGTCAACTCCTCACTGAACTTTCAGCCATAGCTGTCTGCAGCCACCAGAGGCATTAAAATTTTCTTTATTTTATGGTCATTTGTGAGGAAATTACTCAAAACTCAAACTCAAACTTCGGTGAATGCACTATATTACGTGTCACATTATAAATCATTCTTGGTATCTGTGACCATTATCTTTCAACCACACAATGGGAAATTGAATATTGAATTAGAATATGTCATTATGTTGCAAAAAACATGCTAATGTAGTTATTCACACCAAAAGGGGCTGCTTGCAAGATTCCCCACATCCTCAGTGAGTGCTAAAATTCTATAGCGACTGGATATTGTAGTGAAGAGATTGCTGCCTTATATGTGGGTGCCTGGAGTTCAAATCCTGACCTACTCCTGCATGAAAGGTACTACTTCCAGAAGGGGTCCTTAGGCAAGACCCCTTTAGGCTACCTGAGATCTGAGTGTAAGTTGCTTTGGATCAAAGCATCTGCCAAATGCATAAACATAAAATTCATGTTAAAACAATCATTTGTTCCTTCCGAAGAGTGATAGGGGATACATACGGGCATCAGTATTGGCTGTTCAACTTTCTCCACTTATCTGCAGCTTAATGTTTAACTCTGCAGAGAGAGCAGACTCCATACTCGCTCGATTTCGATATTTACTCTTTGAGGAGCAAAGAGTCACCGCCAAACGGGTAGAGGGCTTTAACAGAGACAAGAGCACCACTCAGCTCATTCTGTACATTATTGGTTTTCTTGCCAATATCAAGCCTTTTTCACCTCTCACTGCATTTCAAGAAGAACATAGCAATATGAAATTAAATAGTTATCTATGCTACATATTTATAGAATGTTGGTCCATGGTTGCATGGAACTATTTTCAGTTCAAAGGGGCATTTTTTTGGAAATAAATGCATTTGTGTTCTTATGATAGATATGAAGGAGTAGATATATGATCTGCCTGACCTTTGTTGGTGACCTCCCAGGCCACCTCGAAGAGCAGCAGATCTTCCACAGGTAGCTCGTCCTCCTCCCAGGCCGGCACCAAGCCGCTCAGCGACGTCATGGACAGGGAACGTGACAGCGGCATCTTATCAATTCTTAAAGTACAACAGATACCACAGGAAAGAAGCACGTCTTCTATAATCTGAAGAGAAGTCCTTCAAACAGGTCCTGAGCTCAACGGGGACAGTCCTCACAATAGAGAGCACGGCAAGATAAGAGGGGGTCATAAGGGGAAAGGAGCTCCCACCCCGCCTACTGAGGATGACCTGCAGCCAACGGGAGGGGACGTTTACCTCATATACTCACACACACAGAGGTTGGGCTGAAAGGTTTGCTGGAGCAGTGTGAGATCAGTTGAATGTGGTTGTGACAGGTAGATGACTGAAAGTAGGTCTGCCTACAGGTAACACAGGACCAGAAAATTCTCCAAAAATTCTCTTGTGATTACAAGAGATTAGAAACTCCAGTCATGAGTCAAAGCAGCGTTGCTAAAGTTTTTGTCCTGTCTATATTTTAAAAACAAACAAACAGAAACCTGATTGTTATCATTATTGTTCCTTGACTTATTGGAGGCTGTGGTTAGGACCTTCACCTCACAGCAAGAAGATTTCTGGTTCAAATCCTGACTGGGTGAAGTTTGCAGGTTATTCCTCTGTGTTCAATCCCCTCCCACAGTGTCAGGTTAACCTGAAGTCAATCCAAAATTCACTAAGAGTGAGTGTGCACAGTTGTTTGTCTCTGGACTGTACTCCACCTTTCATCCAAAGACAGCTGGGATAGACTCCAGTGGGTACAGAAAATGGATGGATAATTTATTGGACTAAAAACAGTGTCATTTCTCACAACAGATTGGGCCCGCTTGCTTGTTGGATCACAAGATTAGCTTCAGCAGATTTAATTTATGTTGAAATTATATCCTATGCATCTTCAGACCACTGAGGTTGTGAAATGTAAGAGGAGATACAGTAAAAATTGCACTGCTGTTCTATAGATCTATCAATATAGTAACATTAGCCTCCCACACACACTGTAGTTGCCCACAATCTTTTCAATAACTGATTCAGAGAGAGGGGTCTGAAAACCAGCCCCAGCTGGAATTCGAACCCGAAACCCTGTGAGGTGACAGTACTATAATACAATCATAATTGAACTCCAAATTATCCCAATGTATACAAAGCCAATTCAACAAAAAGTTGCCTCGCTAAGTAAACCAACATATTTAATTTCAACTTCTCTTTCCTTTTAACAGGAACAAACCTCCCGCAGAACCAGAACTTGAAAGGGTGGCAATCTGCCTTGATCGGCTGGGGGTTGAGAAGACAGGAAAGCACCATAAAACCAGGCCAGGGATAGCTGCTGAGAAAGAGAAACATCATTTAAAGACAATAATAATGCCACTTGTACATGAGCAGAGTGAGGAGAGGTGCATCATGGGAGGTCCCTGAGTAGTCTTGGCCAATAACAGCATTACTATGGGATGTTTCATGGTCACCTGAGCCATTCCTAACTATGTGCTCTATCAAAAAAGGAAAGTTTTAAGCCTAAGCTTGAGAGGGTGCCTGCTTCCTGGACCCAAACTGGCAGCTGGTTCTACAAGAGAGGGGCCTGATAACTGAAGGCTCTCCCTCCCATTCTACTTTTAGAAACTCTGGGGACCACAAGTTAACCTGCAGTTTGAGAGTGGCGTTCTCTGTTGGGAAAATATCAAAGTATGAGCTCTTTAAGATATGATGGAGCTTGGTCATTAAGAGCTTTATATGTGAGGAGATGAAACTCCTATTCTGGATTTAACAGGGAGCCAATGTAGAGAAGCTAAAACTGGAGAAATATGATCTCTCCGACTAGTTCAGTTTATATATATATATTTTTAAAAGTTTTTAATTGAAAGATGTCACGTGTCCTCTACAGTGTACATTAGAATTTCATATATGTAAAACTAAACCACAATGACAGTCAATAAATTCAATGAAAATATCTATTTCAACATAAGAACTGGCAGTCATTCTCATACTGAAGCTGTGCATTGGTGATTGCCAGAGTCCTGAGGCTCTAGAAACTGATTTCTGGCCAAGGATTCTTCTACTATTTGAACACTGGTGTGTGAGGCCCAATACTATGGATAACCTCGGCTAACCTTTCTTGATCTTCCTCATCAGACAACTCAATATCTGAGTTTACTGAAACAATCTGCAGTCAAATTCCCTCTGTCTCTGTCAGTGAATCCCTTTCATCTTATTTTGAAAAAATACAGAACGAAATGGATAAAATAACTACAAAGGACCTTTTTTAAACAATTAAATTTTTCAAGAAAATATTGTTAAATTATTTTATAAAATTACTTAAAAGTCTTCTAAAGAGGTTCATATAAAATAAAACAACATACCGTCCCAACAGATCAGTGGATGATGCAGTAGTCATGGTCCTGCAGTACAACATCTAGACCGCAGCAGGACATATGTCAGGATGCTTTTCCTTGACTATAGCTCAGCCTTTAATACCATCCGGCCTGGCAAACTGATTGTAAAGTTAACTGACTTGGGGGTCCCGCCCACCACCTGCTACTGGATTCTGAATTTCCTCATGGATAGACCACAGGAGGTGAGGATGGGAGGCAGGATTTCAGCTGAGCACACCGTCAGCACGGGGTCTCCACCCGGGACGACACCGTCATCATCAAGTACGCGGATGACACAACCATCCTGTGTCTGATCAAAGGTGGGGACGAGTCGGGGTACAGGGGTCTGATCAAGGACATGCTTGCTTACGTTGAGGAGAATTACCTTATCCTCAATGTAGGCAAAACCAAAGAACTTATAATGGACTTTAGGAAGAAAGCCCCCCCTCTGCAGCCCGTTAACATCAGGGGGACTGAGGTGGAGAGAGTGGCCAGCTACAGGTTCCTTGGTCTTCAGTTAGCGGCAAATCTAAGCTGGTCTGCAAACACCACTGCCACGGTGAAAAAGGCCCAGCAGAGGCTGCTCTTTATCAGACTGCTCAGGAAGGCTGGCCTGAGCCTCCGCCCCCTCACCCAAGCATACAAAGGTTTGGTGGAGAGAATCCTCACAACCGGCATCACTGTGTGGTACGGTAATACCACCCAGGCAGAGAGGAGGGCTCTTCAGAGGGTGATCGAGACTGTAGAGAGGATCATAAAAACAAAACTTCCCTCTATGGCCACCATTTACACACAATGCTGCACGAAGAAGGCACATAGAATCATCAGAGACACACATCACCCAGTCCACAACCTCCTCAAACATAAACACTCTACATACAGCCTTAGACTAAGCAGAACGGACAGTATCATCACACGGAAAACACGCTTTTGCAACAGTTTCTTCCCTGCTACAGTGAGACTGATGGCAAAAGCAAAGTACCATCAGTCCTCTTGACCAAGCTACCTCTGTTCATTGACAATCAACCGGGAAATGTGCAATATTCTTAGGTGAAGTGTAAAGTGTCTGATATTTGTTGTTATTTTATTATTTTTACTGCTGTTTTAGTTTTAATGTTCAGTCCTTCTCACATTTTTGTAGTCTGAGTGTCCTCTGCACAATAATTCCTATGTACTTTAACAAATGTACAAATGGCAAATAAACTTTATCTTTATCTTAACTCTGGGGTGGATCTACATTCGTTTTTTCTGCCACAGAGACAACATACAGCTCTATTTCATAGGTAATAAGTTGATTTAAAAAACACCTTTGCCCATTGCTGTCAAACTGGCTCTGAGGTAAACAAATGCTTTGTGTTTCCTCCCTGTTTCTATAAGCGGTGCCGTATTATCTTGTCCTGGATGGGTGCTGCGCGCATCACGCTGACCTGTCAACATTTCCCAGAAGAGCTGATGAATGATGCATTTCAGCACCAGCGCCAGCAGACAGCGCCGCATAGGCAGGCCACTGTGATTGGCTGCCAGCTGCGAGCTGGCCAAGCCAAGGAGCAGGAGGTCACCTGGTGGAGACACAAAACTGGGTTGAAGGCGGGGAACACGTTAGTTCCCGCTGCGTGGGTGAACACAACAGCTTGGACTCACACAGAGAGGATCTCTGGCTGAAAGATGAGAATTTTGCTTTTGGTTGTGGTGAGCGCGCTGATTGGTGCTCAGGATGGAGAGAGTGAGGGGGCGGCTCTGCCCGGACCTGCGTCTGACCAGGAGACTCGTGCAACAGGTGGGCCACCTGAGCAGAGTTTACCTCTGTTTACTATCTTATTTTTGTTCCTTTTACTTGATTCTAGTGACCTCATAACGTCACTGGAGCTCCACACAGGCAAGAGTTAAAATCCGAAACGTAGATATTTTCTTTTATTTTGTTAATTTTATATTTGATTTATGAATCCTGTCGTTAAGTTCCAACATGAGGTGTATAGACACTGGATATCCTCTTTAATATCTAATGTATGTGTAAAACCACCCTCTTGGTGTGGTGTTTATATCTTTTTATCTTTTTTTTATAGATAAAAAAAATTATGGAGCCTGAGGTTTCAAGGTTCTTTTTTCTGGGCTAAAAAGAATTTAAAACTAAAAAGAACTTTAACTTTTCAAATAAAGAGAGACGGATTTCCATTGTAGCTCAACAAATGATGTAGCGACAACTGAGTTTAATGTATGAATCTTTACGTAAGTGTCGTCGTGGCGCTGTTGAGCTGATGTCTCTGCTCCTCTTCATCAGCAGCAGTCCTCTCTGCGCTCAGGAGGACCGCAGGAGACTTCACAGCGGGAGACCCAAGCCTGTGCTTCTCCGCCAGAGAGAGCGACGACCAGCGGCAGCTCCTGTGCAACGACCGCCGGAGTAAGTTCAACTATAACCCGTTCGGCCTCCGCTTTGGGAAACGCTACAACAGCTATCTTTACAGAAGAGCCGTTAAAAGCGCGAGGACCGAGAAGTTTTCGCCCCTCTTTCTCTTCTCGCGAGAACTGGAGGTGCCCACCTGAAACCGATGTGTGTCTTCCTCTGACGAAATGTGGGATTTGTGGTGGAAAGTCAATGTTTTACCATTTCAGCCTAGACTTCAGATAAAACTGTGTAACCCGAATAAAACTTTTTGTACCCATGTTTAATGTGATGTTCTTGTCAGACCTACAGCAGTACTAGGGCGGGAAAATAACTACAGTTAAAAAAGGAATATCTTAGCTGACACAGGATAATTTTTGCTCGAAATCATCTTGAGAGCTTTATCATAGAAATAACAAATGTCCATGTCCACTTCATCGTATTATGGACAGGTCACCAGTCTATCACAGGGCGAACAAACTGACAAACAGCCATTCATGATCAGATTGGGTAGAACACGCAAGTTCCACATAGATGTCGTTCTTCTGACATTTGAGCCGAAAACTAAATTACTGCAGCGCCTTAATACAACCACAAGAGGGCAGTGTGATCGTTTTTACTGTATTCCCGAAGGTTCATCCTGCGTCCGCTGGATTTATAGTTTATGAAAGAGCAAATAATCCTATTTATTCATGTTTGTGTTGTGTAGGCTTAGAAGTACAATGGAAAAACGCATCTAAGCCAATAGTTTTTGATATACAAAAAAACATTTAAGACACACCAAACAACTTTTGCTGATTGACCCACAGAATCCTTCACTTTGGGTCGTTAAACTGAAAACTTGTTAGATATTTGCACCATTGAAGTAAACTTTGTAAAAGTCACCCATAAAGAAATGTCAGTCTTTGTTATCACGTTTGTCTAATTTCTGTATATGATACACACACATAAATGAGCCTGAGGCTGTCCAAACTTAATAAAGCATAATCCACAACCTCTTTTAATCCAACTGTCAAAAGCATTTAATAGTCACCAAAAACCAGGAAAATAGATTTGCATCTATGATCTTTTCAAATGTTTGCTTTAAAAATGATTGTCACCCGACAAACCACTAAAGTCTGCTTCCATGTCAGGCTCAGCACCAAAAAAAAAAAAATAAAAATCTTTGCTCGGTGGACATAAAAATATCTTGAAGTGGATTTAAAATCCCATACACTGCTCATTTTAGGAACTCTATTTGAACAGGTTAGCATACATTAATCTTCTAAAGTTTTTTCTGAAATATGGTGGGTATGTTCGCAGTTTTGTCCTTGGGCAAGATACTGAAACCAAGATTGCCCATTATGTTCATTATTACTGGAGAGTAAAAGCCCAACATACTGTATAATGTGCGTCGTTGAGCCTAAATAGGGTTCAACGGTGCTGCATAAATGTGTACCATTTAAAACTGAACATTGCAGCATCGACACTTGTCCTCTTCCATCTGAAACATTCCATTTTGACTTCCATTTATTTATGGTCCTCCTTCAAAGGACAGACTCTGCTCTGATTGGTCAGAAATGTCAGACTGGTTTCAAGGCCATTTCATCTAAAAGTTTTGAGCAAATCAAAATCTGAATCTTGATTTATTAATTTATTTTTATTTGTTGGAGGAACTTAATTTTATGCTTTTAAAGAGACGGCTTTTGTTAACAAACTCTGAATAAAAAAAAAAGTCGGTCAGAAGCAACGCTGACAATTTTCCAGGAAAACAGTGAAGACGGTTAATAGAAGTTTAAAAGTTTAGTTTGAAAATCTGTTTCCATTTTACTGCACAGAACTCCTGGACAAACACGTTTTCCTTTACTATTTGAGGACAGAGTGACCTGGACAGTCATTTTTTTTTTTTTTCATGAAAAAACAAAACAAAAACTCTTACGCACACAGTGCCCTTCATGAGCTCCAACTTTATTAAGTTACATGTTGATGGTTCCAACACAGCTGATAACACGAGGACATAGAAACACATTTGACTTTTCCACTCCCCCCCGCCGGTAACACTCAAACGTCACATTTCACTATGTGTTAGTCAAGTTATGTCCTGTCAACTAACAGGTTGAAATAAAGGATGGAGGAAAACATGTTCTTTTCGGGGGGGTCTTTGGAGACATTTGTGGTCTTTCTCCCAGCGATTCCCTGGAGGGAGCTAAATGCACCACTCAGTGCAGAATATGGTGGAGGAGCACGGTGACACTTTGGGCTCTTGGGGAACAGCGTTGGATTCTGGTCCAAAGAACTGAAGCATAGAAATCCCTACTGAATACACAAACACAGATCAGCTTACATCTGCTAACACCAACACACTAACAGCAACTTGAGCCTACGAGTGCCTTATTTTAAAGTAGCATACCAGTGATTTTTAGTATTGGGTGACAGACTGTAAGTGGACCTTGACATAATGTCGCTCTGATAATGTGATGACAGACATGTGAAGTAGAAATCCACACCGGCATGATTTTAAAAAAAAAAACAAAAAAAAAAACACTTGTATAACCCTTTAAATTAAGAACAATCCAGTCTGAGAAGCGGCAGTTAGAAAAGGAGTGCGCGTGAGACGACAGGATCCTCTGCACTGTGGGGGTGTCGAGTGCACTTGTGTTCACAGGTCCTTGAGGTCCTTCTGGATGCCCCAAAGAGTGTCAGCGCTCTTCTTCAGCTGGGCCACCTCGTCATCATTCAGGGTCATGTTGACCACGCTGCCAACGCCGGTGCCGTTCAGAACGCAGGGCAGAGACAGGAAGACCTCGTTACCAATGCCGTACATGTCCTGGAAAACACAATACACACCTGATTATCAGCATCTACAGCTACATGGCAGTGTTCAGTAAGGGGGACAGACAAAGGAAAGGTTTGTTCCTTTTTTACGTGGGATACGAAGATGCAGATCCGTCTGATGCCATTGAGTGAGGCACAATATACGAGCATTTAGATCTGGTGTTTACATACAGCCTGTAACAGGATGACGTTACATAAAATATCGCAATAAAATACACTAAATATCTGTTCTCCAACATCAGTCACCATCCGATTTATACCGATTGTCTTAACTAAACATTGTGTTGCTACTAATAAATATACGGCTTAATACCCAATATATTAGTTAAAAAACAATATATTAAAAACTGACAGTGGCACAAGTGTGTACATAGACTTAAAGAGATTTAACGGATGCTGATAAATATTAAACCTCTACAAAAATGAATTAAAACTGCATCATCAGACATCACATGTATTCAGCATCTCTTGAACGACTCAATGAACCCAACGTCCAGGCATGAAGTCAGACTGGTGCACAACTGTGGGTTTTTTTAAATCTTGCGTAAGCAGTAGTGTATCCGCGTGTCTGACCTTGACCATTGTGGAGACGGGATGGACACGGCCCATGTTCTTGATGATGCTCTCGGTCAGGTCGGCCACACTCAGGCCGATGGCCCAGTTGGTGTAACCCTTCAGCTTGATCACCTCGTAAGCGCTGCAACACGAAGAGGAACTCTGTTAGTATCCGTGTTCCGACTGTGTGCCACTTTTCATAGGTCTATATTAGAATACATCCATAGTGACGACACAACCCACACAGTAACCTGAAAGTTCAAGCCTGTGAATTTAACATTTAAAGTTGCTGATGGTCAGCAATAAGATAAAGACAACCCAATTCATAAAATGAGGAGTCAGCTGCTTGAATCAAAACAACTGACAGGTTTTATCATTCGATAAAGGAAATAACCACAGAAGTAGCTTTGATGATGAGCCAGGCAGTGAGTCAGTTAAGCCAACATTAACACTACAAGAGTTACAGGTTACATTCCCACAGCTCTTTGTTCGACATCTGTAATTAGTCATGGCCTCATAACTGCTGAAGTTCTATAACAGTACAGTACATGTCTTTTCTCCTCTACTTCATTGCGGAAGTAAACTCATACTCACAGGCATTAAAACATTTTTAAAAAGCATTTTGATCAAGACCCTTGATATGTAGAATTAAAGTGGTCTAAGGACTGACCCTTGGAGAACATCCTTCATCACACCAAGCAGGTAAAAGTGAAACCTTATGCCTGTAAACGCTCATCTGTCTGACAGCTAGTTTTCAAAACAATATCAAAGCCTCACACAGAAGTCTTTGCTTAGGTAACATATGATCCACATCTGTTGATTGATAGTTTTCTATAAATTCACTGAATTATTCAAATTACATGAAGTTTCTTTAAGAAAATAGTCAGCCTTCGATATTTAGTGAAGGAAACCACAACCAGTTCTTGATTTAAAGTCAACAGGAGGGTTAAAGGATGAGCAGAGTCCGGGGCCTGGCTTAGGCTGCACATTTCCAGACATAAACAATTTATAGGATTCTTTCTTTGTAAACATTTTCAGTATAGAATCAAGAAAAAAAAGTTTGGAATTGTGCTGCTTGTCCTGCTCCATCAAGACAGTAGTTAGAAGAGCTGAGTCAGAAAGGTCACCCAGGCATAGGGACAAACCCAGACGCAGGGGTTCCTAGGTTTGTTGCAACTGTGAATGCGAGCTTTGTGAAGTACAACAACAGCTTACCTGTCCACCACAGCCTTGTGTGTAGCCTTCCACTGCTCCTTATCAGCGTCGGTGCCAATGTCAGGATTCAGTTTCTGCAGGTTGACTCCGGCGACGTTGGCCCCGCTCCACACAGGCACTGGAATGACAACAAAAAGTCAGTACTGCGCTGCATCTGAGCAACCTCAGCCAGGCTACATCACTAGAGTTCTTGGGCTGCTAACACATCAGACACAGCAGCTCGCTCCCTGTGTGTACTCACCGCTGGTGTCTCCGTGCTCGCCCAACACCCAGCCATTGAAGGAGCTGGAGTGGATACCAAGGCGTTCAGCCATCATGAAACGGAAGCGGGCAGAGTCCAGGTTGGTGCCGCTACCAATGACCCGGTGCTTTGGCAGACCACTCAGCTTCCAGGTAACATAGGTCAGCACATCAACTATGTATCAATATGAATGTACAAAACACACAAGCAAAAAGAAAAGAGAAGACTAAGTTACTATCAAAACTAATACCATCATTCCATCTGTCAATATCCCTGGAATAAGGGATCATATGTAATTCACGCTGTTGGTGTAAAGGCGTGTATTCACCAGGGTTAGACACCACGATGAGTGTGCAGTTGGGGCTGTGCTTGACGATCTGTGGGATGATGGACTTGAAGACGTTGACGTTCCTCTGGACCAGGTTGAGGCGGCTCTCACCTTCCTGCTGGCGAACACCAGCTGTCACCACGACAAGGCGAGAGTTGGCAGTGACTGCGTAGTCTGTCGGGGGACAGAAAAGAAAGCTGCTGAGTGACATTCCGAGAGGCCTAGAAGTGTGCAGGTAAAGAGCATGTGGAGGTTCTGACCTTTATCTGCAACTATCTTGGAAGTCTTCAGGAAAAGGCTGCCATGCTGCAGGTCCATCATCTCTCCCTTGAGACGGTCCTCCATCACATCCACCAGAGCCAGCTCATCACAGAGATCCTGAGAGAGAGAGCAAAGGAAGAGACGACAAGATCATTACGGACGTCATTCTCACCCCTGAGGAGGCACATTTACTGCGACATGCTCACAGGAAATGCTGTTGCGCTTTTCAACAGTTACTGTATTTCATGTTTCCCTCATATGAAAGAAAATGTAATAGTATGAAGAGGACTCTCATTGGAACAGTGTGGAAAATGTTGATTTAAACATAAAAAATATTCTTTTATTTCAGCTCTTCTCTCACACTGAAGTTTAATTAATTTATTTAAATACAGAGGTGCAGAGTGCCTTACCCGCAACAGGATGCTGACAGCGCAGGCCATGCCCACCTGGCCCACTCCAACTACAGTCACCTTGTTCCTGGGAGGCTCGGCAGAGGGGCCGGCCATGGGGCTGATCAGCTTCTGCAGCACTGATGACATGATCACTGCTGCAGGGAGAGACAAAGAGAGTGGAACCCGATTAAATAAAAACACACAGTCAGCAATCCCAAATCAATAACAGACTTTTCATCTTAAAAACAACTTATTAAAAAGGTCTGTAGTGGCTTGCATGAAAGTCCTGTTTAGCATCCCCCAGTCCTGTATGAATTATTGTGTCCGAATGACTCGTTCGGACAAGGATTAGCCAGATTAGAGAGAAAAAACAAAGAAAAAAAAAAACAAAAAACAACAGGGAATCAATTTTTACATTTATTTAAATCAACTTCAACATACCCAGAGGGTTGTTCCACCATCAGTCTGCAGTAACCTTCCAAACTGCATTCACAGTATTTAAAAAATAAAAGCAAAACTCGTTCGTTTAGGTGAAATGAAGACAAACAAATCCACCGATTGCTGTCTGTCATCACTGCCGTCTCCTTTCTCATGCGCTTAACCGCCCCGCTGAGTAACCAATCAGAAAAGAACCTTCGCCGACAGATCTGATGCCAGTTCATGTTGAATCAAGATCAGTCAAGATTGCATCAGGTCTGAATTAGTTGACACACAAGCAGTGCTGGCTGATTATATCTGTGTATCTCATTAGATTCATCTGGCTCGCACTAAGGTAGTTTTAGACCTTTTCCTTTAGCAGGAACTATGACGGCGGTCTTGCAAGTCAGCATGTACAAAGCTGTAGCTACAAGATCAGTAGACAAATAGTTCCCTGCTTTGAGTATGTATCCCTCTGCTGCTCAGCTCAAACGCTGAGATGTCTCTTTCTGTTTGACTAGAATAAACTAGTATAAGCTTCTTTAGTGTCACCAGAGAGCGAGGTATAAGCTATGCTGCTAGTGGTTGTAATTCAATAGAGGAAGTAGTTTTCCTAACAGGAAACAAACTGAGGATAGGTGGGGAAAAAAAACTGTGGCGGACATCCACAAGAGGAAAATGGAGAGAGCTCCTCTTCAGGAATTACTTTCATCTGTAAAAGCGAGTACGTGTTGGCGGTTTATCGGTGCAGATTGGGAAGGCGGTAGAGTCGCGTCATTTTCATCTTTGACAGATCAGGTGAGATTCACCAAGTTGTTTCCATCTCCCCTAATATGCATCAGGTTTGCTTCAAAACAGGCAAAAAACACAGCATTTCAACTTCACATCCTCTGAATAGCGATCACAAACAGCACTGGAAACCTGGCTAATGACATCTAAAACGGAGTTTATTTAACAGTTGTATAATATGAGAGGCAGCAAAGCAAACAGTCATATCGTTACAACTGAAACAATGCAACTTGTATTGTATTCTATCAATGATGCTGAAACTGCTCTGCATAAAACACACATATCGACACAGAAAAAAAATAAATAAATAAATGAAAGAATAAAAAAGAGGAAAAGCAGTCCTGCTCAGCACATTTACAAATTATAGGCCAGGACCACGTCTACATACACTTACATGAGGATGAGCGGATGGGCATCAAAAAGCGAGACATCGTGGTGCAAGAAGACAAATCACAACTGCCTACTGACAAAAGCCAATGTTCATTTTAAATAGGAAAGTCTTATCAGGGCTGTGAGGGTCAGCACCGTCATCTTTCTCCTCATTTTGAGCACCATCACATCGTGCATGGTTAACGTCGTGTTAATCTGCATGAGCGTTTGCGTCTTATCGTGCTTGTTATGTCCAACCCTACAGCAGCATTGCTACTGTATGTACGACACAAACACGACTTCATATAGTTTATTTTGCTCTCATCTTCTCACACAATATGGCTTAGTCTGAGACACTTATCACAAAAATACGGTGTCCTTGTAGACGCCCGATGTTCCCGAAGACAGATAAAATGTAATAAAACCTCTGATACTCATATCAAAGGATTGAAACTCTTGCTGATACAGAGAACGAATCAAAAGTACAACTTTTGTGCATCTAGAGGATAGGCCAAGGCAATTTCGTGCTTTACTTTTAATTAAACTATGTGCAACTGAGATTGGGACACTGACCAATCTCAGTTACACATATAATACCATGGACAATATTCATTATGGCTCTACAGACTATTCATAAAAATTGCACCATTAAATAAATAACTGAAGGACTGCTGGTTGTGATGAAGTTTGGACAAAATGTTCATTGGATCGATGATGCACCTGAGGGGTGTAACTAAAATGTGAAAACACACTGTACCTAACCTACACTGCACCACCAACTGAGGGCACGTAGGTTCCCATGGCAACCCAAAAGTGCGTGCCACTATAACCGTGCTTTGGTGGTTAAACCTGCAGCTCGGCAGGTTTAGATTTGCTTCGACATGTTACAATGAGAGTCAATGAGTTCATCTGAAACCCTCATCATAAACCACTCTGCAGCAGGTTAGGTGTTCGGCCAAGTTACCATGGTAATCTAGCAGAAGAAAAGAGTGCCGTCTTCATCACACTGGAAGCTTTTACTTCAAGCTCAACATACCTCCCTCGCTTTTATTTTGCTTTGTAGTACATCTCTCGGTTTTGAATGACATTTAGTCAAGGTTTGAGTGTTATGGATTTTGCTGAGCTCAGCTATAATAACAAGCGTATCAGAATCATCTGGAGATAACCGGGATTTTGCTGCAGCCAGTGAGATTCAGGTAAAACAGAAGCAGTCATTTGTTTATACTGTGCTCTCTACATAAGGATTTCTATTTATTTTTTTCCCCCAGCGTGAATAATTATGGTCTGGGTGGTTATTTCTGTTGGAGGACTGGATCTGGTACTGGACTGTGATTGGAGCAGCAATAACATACAGCATGGGGTGACTTGGGAGAAGTGGTTGCATTCAAAACTGCTGACGTGACGACTTGCGATGAGGTGGAACACGCTCAAATCATTCCTTTTAGTGAAGACTCAGTCAGACAGAGAGACACTTATTTACACTGGACATGAAGAAGAGCATGAATAAGTGAATCCAGAAGGTTTGATCCAAAGATCAAAAGCATCGTTTGACAAAATGCTTGTTAGCAACAGGTCTGCTGACACTTCAGGCAAAAGAAAAAAGAATATCAAGAACAGACACACACCAGGATTTCTTCATGTATCCTTTCTGTATGAATTCAATGATCCGGAATGCGTTCTACGCGAGCAAAAACCAGCATTCAGACTGCACCACAGAACATTTGGAACGAAAGGAGGACAAACCTCAAACTTTTCTAAGTAGTTCAGAGACGTCCTGATCTGAAGATCCCAACTTTTACTGTGAGAGTGGACAAATATTCAGGTTATTGGGTCAGTCAGCCAGCATTAGAAAATCCTCAGTCCACAGACTTGAAACCTTTAACCTTTTCATATGACTAACCTTTGACCTCTTTCACAAAAATCCTGTTGTCTAGACACAGACAAACATTAGGCTGGGATGAGAGTCACACTATTAGCCAACCGTTTTTTTCTCTTCTTTTTTTAAGCTGCCACCCTTCACCTTCGGTTGTTCGTATTGGCTGAACTAAGGGTTGTGTGGCACAGTTTCAGTGTGTGCTTTCAAACAGCAAAGCAGCATTGCAGCCATCATTAGTCGAGCCTTTAACATGCTGTGTGAATAGGATCAATGTTGGAGTGAGTGCCTTATTCTGGAGAAAGGCAGTTCATTTTTACTCAAATGCCAAACGAACATAACCTGCCTTCAACTCTCCTTCAGAGGGCAAGCATCACATCCAAAGGCTATTCTTTGTCAATACCAGTGAATGTTTGGTTCTTTCGTTCAAGGAGGGAAACATTCACAGTTTAAACTGGCATGCATGATGCACTCTGATCAACAAGATATAAAAGCTATCTATAAAGTCATAAAAATATTTTTTAAAAAGCGACCGTTGCACTCAAGCAGTCTTTAAAACTTTTGTCTCAGAAGTTTATTCGGGTTCTAATCGCCTGTGTTGCTGGTTCTGCTCCTTCTGCTTTTCCCCCTCATCAAATTTCAGTCTCAACAGGTTCCACAACTTTGTAGCTGAAGGTCAAAAGGACCTCTGACTGCAGGCCAAACACAGAGGTTTTTACTGTTCAAGGAAAAGCACAAACAAGTCCATGTCACACTGAACAGTACAGCTGCGAAACCGCTTAAACACCTGGCAAGATGTTGAATTTACATCGAGGTCAAATCGGTATGTAGAACTGGAGCAAAAAGAACAAACAAAACCAGGGCTTGTCAAATTTCTATATCTCAAGAGAATGGAGAGTCCCGTTGATCGTAACATGTCATAGGAGGGATGTAATTCAACTTATGACAGTGAATACAAGGAAAATGACAGTTTTTGATAACTAAATCAGTTGATGGACTCAAAGAGACCCCTGAAGGTCCAGCGCCTCATTTTGGAAACCACTGACCTTAACTGTCAGCAGGCATTAAGAACAAAGCTCCATGGATCTGCTCCTGCAATTTTTAGCCAGCTAGCTCAGGCTGCCCACATGTTAACATGACAGTCATATCAAGGGCAAATGAGCATGGAAAAGGCAGTCAGGTGGTCGGTGTCTATAAAGGGACACCCCCACTGCTATCCAACAATGGCTCTCTGAACACAATGACCCATTTCACTCACCAACGTATCGGTTTACTATTACACAAGCAAGCAAGCAGCCAGCCGTGTTGCTTTGGAACCAACTTCGTGAGCCCAGCAGCCAGAAAATAAAAAAAATAAAAAAATAAGTAGACATACTGGTTTTGCTCCCGTATCAGTGATTTCGAAGGGGTAGGTGTTGTGTAATAGCCTGGGCCTGAGCCCTTCCGTCGTCCTTCATCTTCAGCAGAGGATGTTGCTCGTTTTTAAACATGGAGGATTCAAATATTTAAAACACATGAAATAACACGGAAAAGTTGGTGACAGGATATTAGCACCGACACAGTCCTTGCTCGTTGTGTTTTCATGACGCCAAATTAATTCCCGTCTGTGCTACGTTGTGTAATATTTGACAACAAACACTTTTTTTAAACGAAAGACAACAGCACAGCGGAAATCCGGGAAAGAAATGGTCGTGAAAGCAGTCACGTAGACGGTGAAGACATGCAAAGTCAAACTCGGTTTGAGTTGAAACATTCATATGACATGCTGAGTTAACTACTCTTTAATAATTCTGAACTGTCCAACGACAGTAAAGGCCGAATCCCCCTTAATGATGCTCCAAACATTTCTATGACATTCAGTTTGACCTAGCATACATCGTTAATGGCTTCGCTCAGCGTCACGAGCATCCATAGCTGCTCGTGCGTTCAGCACGCGGAATTGTAGGGCGGCCCCTAATCCACATGAAAAACTGCACAATAATAAAAGAAAGAAAGCCTCACACTTACAGATTTCGGGAAAATGCTGCTATCAGTTATCTGGTCCCGGTAAATGAGACGTCTGGCAGGGAGATAAGACGGAAGGATAGTGTAGAGCTGAACGTGCAGCAAGGAGGAAGAGAAGTAGAGGAGGAGGAGGATGTGAGCAATCAAAGGGGAGGGGAGCTGAGAGGGGTGTCCGGCCTGTCATGGGCTTAATATGGGGAACTGATTGCTTCTTATATGGGTCAAGATAACATAATTCTGTTTATCACTGTTGGAGAGTCAAGAGCTACACTCTACATTTTTAGATTTCTACACTGTTGTACATTTAAGACTTTATTTGTACTTGCATTTTGTGCTCTGCTGGGTTATAGCTTCATTTGCTTCAAGGATGAGTCTGATCTTCCACCACTGACCGACTGATTGCATTTAGGATTGTGAAATATAAGTTTACTCGTGATCACAAGTAGAACTGGTTGCATTCCACCAGTGTGAACACCAGCGGATCAGGGGTGACTTCCTTTGCAAAATAATTTTCTGCTTTAATGAAAGTAGTGTACTCATACCTTCCCTTTGACTTTCTGAAGGGGGAGGCCGGTTTCTTTTTACTGAGACAGAAAACTCACCCAAGAACCAGAGAGTAGTGCACCCTGATGTGTATGAAGCAGGTTTTATACTTGACACTGTGCAGATAGAAACATTTCTTCATGCATGTGGCAGGAGTTGATGTTAAAATGTAATTAAATGTGCTCCACTGTAAGTTAACCCAGCACTAAGCTCTCCTGAGAGCTTCTCTTTTGACCCATTCTGCTTCCATTAAGCCTCTGTGCTGCTGCTGAGTTAATTTCCAAACAGAAATTCAAAAATCTCAGATAAGCTTCTCAATGCTCCTGTAAGCATTATCAAAATAGTCTAGTAGTATAGCAAATAATGGTATATAGCTTTGTGATTTTCTCCTGGTGTTGATTGACAACACCTCTGTATCCCAACTTCCAACATATCAGCAGGTAACTAACCCTAGTATTCATCATTGCTTGAAAGGTCTGTTTGTACCTTATCAAGGCGGACTTAGACACAGATGGACTTTCTCCTGCAAACATTTCATGAGACTCGGAGTTGTCGATCATCAAACCGAATGCTTGTTCATACATTTTTACTCTGAATGCATTTTTTTTCTCATACTGTTGAGCACTGTGACAACAGACACGTACTACAAGCTAGCCATCAGTCACATCTGGGTCTTGTGCATATCATGTTGAGAAGTCAAGCAGACTTTGTCTGAGTAGTTTATGGGCTCACCGGTATCTAGGTCATAGATAAAAAAGAAGAATGTAAACTGAGACCCAACACTCACCTCTGCTTATATGTCTTGTGTTTTCAAAAGGTTTCACGTAGTTCTCACAATCCTCTTCATTAACAGCACTGGTTTTCAGTCAGTGATGAACAAACGGGCTGATATGTCCCTGAAGCTACCAACTTGGATTTGAGAGGAAAAAACCCGGTTCAAATCGGTTTGAAAAGTATTGAATGGGATTGGTTGAGGGAGCATCATGGATGTTTGTATTTTGATAATAAAGTTCACTCTTTTCAGACCCATGTTCATCTTAGGTGGTTTTATTAGTCATTTGCACAGCAGTACACTGCACAAGCACAGATCAATTCTTTCATGATTCATTTTCAGAGGAAGGCCAACTAAATGAAAGAAAAGAACGGACACATCTTCGTGTTGAAGATGCAACACATGCAATGGACAAAATTCAGTCTGTAAATTGCATGATCTGCACTGTAGCATGAGGCATTCATGGGTTAGTGTGACGACACTACTTTCGATAATAATAATAATCCATCCATTTATCCAATTTAGGGTTATAAGGGGGCTGTAGCCAATCCCTTTGAATCAGAAGAGATTGTGTCTATTTTATCTCCCAAACCTTACCTAATGGCTTCGGTGTGATTATCTATATTTAAGAGGTTTTTTTAAAAAAAAGAAGGAACAAAAACAGTGACAAGACTCTCTACAGAGTGATATCTAGGATAAAATGAGAGGACGAGAATATTTTAATATGCTATGCATCAAGCCTGGAAACAGGAGGAACCAGCAAAACTGGTACTGCTCAAAGTAAAAAAAACAAAATACACATATCAAATGTTTAATCCATGGGCACCTTTATGAGACGTCTATGGCTTAAACTTTAACCTGCAGGTACCAGCCGCAGATCACACAGCTGCAAAAGATATGCATATCTTTGTACTTTGGACAGAGCAAGGCTAACTATGTCATCACTTCCATGGTGAGCTAAGCTAATCACATGCTAACTGCTGCTCTGTACCCACCTCGCAAATGACAGCTTCTCACTTTCACATGACACATTTCTCAAAATAATGAATGAGTAGAAAATTAATACCGTACTGGTGAATTCAGTTTGTGGACTACAGTGTGCATGAAGTGTTATAACTGTCACACTGCTGTCAGATTTTGGTTTAGGACTTTCTTTTTTTTAAAATTCTGACTGTTTGTTCAGTCAGGAAGCCTCTGGTGACCTTTGTGCATTTTACCTGCAAGGTGATTAGTTGTGCAACTGCAGAGTAGAAGAAAACAGAAGAAGAAAACAGCAGCATGCACACACCAGTGAGGCTAGTGGCTGCCTGTCAGTTTTTCAGTGCAACATGCTGCAGTTAGGACTGTAAATAAAGAAGTGAAATGGACTGTGGGTGCAAATGTTTACTCTTTACTGACACAGAGCAAGGTCAGTCAGTTGATCCTCCCTTCGTCCAATCAGGAAGCAGATAGCTCCCTTCAGTTAAAAGGCGGCATGTGGACAATAACACTTATTGTGTTATTATCGGTTCCACCATTATATAACAGAAGTGACCTTACATGACTGTAGGTTAGTGTGTGAAGTAGCTCCAGCTGGAAAATCAAGTTGCTAACTGCTTTTCCCTTTGACTCACCTCTACTCTATCTATCCTCTACTCTTATCTGACTTCTATTCTTAAACTCTCAACTGCTCCCATTGTTTGTTATCCCTCATGTGTGAGACGTAACAATCACAAAGTCCTTCTCCTTAGTAGTAACACTGTGGAAGACGAGCCACATATTTCATCCTGGTTATAATGTTTCCCGCTCTCATTGTAAATCAGGTCAGATTAAGGTGTCATATGTACAGATTTACAGATAAACTGACGCTTTTCTGTTGCTTCTTCCTTTCTTTGACAGTGAAAAGCACTGGTTGAACACCTCACACATACTGAGTGGGAGGAGAGCTACAAAATACGGTAACACATGTGGAGGAGGGTTGTCCTAAGTGTAATGTAGTCGTTTTTTTTTCCAATGAGCTCCCTCCCTGCTCTCACAGGTTCACCAAACTGGCTGTGAATTCACCCCCCTCTAAATTCCTCAGAGCAAATCCAGACTGGCCTCCCTCATCCATGTGACCCGGAACAACAGCTGCTGTTGTGCATGACCTCCAAAGCCCAGTGCAAAGGCAGCAAGAACAAAGGCTGCAGGCACAAACGCTTTGGCACAAGGTCCGTCTCCTCTGCCTCAGGTCTGTTTCACTGTGGAAAGCTACAGCCAATGTCTGGCGCTCCTCCTGAGAGACGCAGCAACAGGCAGACATCCCACTTTCTCCGTGGCATCAACAAAAAGTCTTGCAATTCCACAGTTTCGCTTTTAGTTTAAAAAGCAGTCTGAGCGATATTGTGACATCACACAGACTCCATGTGTGAGGGTCACATTAAAATTTCTACATTTCATCTGAACTGATAACATTAAAGTTCTGGCTAGTAAAGTGAAGAAGAACGATGTCCAGTCAAAGTGAAGCAGGTTAGACCCATATTAACTCTTTTCTACAGAGCAATAAATCTCCTGAAGTTGAAGCAGATGATTTTCAAATTAATTTGATTGATTCATCGGAAGTTTGTTCAAGAGAATGAAGCAGATTAGTGTGAATATTCATGGGTACAGATGTTTCATCTATTCTTACAGTCAGACACCATCACTCTGATGAATGAGAAGTAGTGCTCCATTCTTCAGAGACGTGCCCTCTGCCCTCTTTCTTGCATCTTTCTAGACTTCAGTACGATAATAAGTCCAAATACACACCTCAAGTCCACGCTGAGTCTGTCATGGACTTTATGGTCACCTGACCTCTGCCCTGCTGAACCTTTAAAAGAAGACACTTTCACTTTAAAGGGTAATCATTTGTTAAAGCTACCTATTGCTTCATAATCATTTGCTCATCCAATTTTAAGAAGGATGCTGATGTATTTACACTGTGATGACCCTGCCTCTCTGCTGTCTTTGTGTCTTGTGTTGTGTCAGCATGAGTGTTTGGGTCATCACCTGGGCCCTGTTTTTGCTTTATCAGAGTATGCTCCAAAGATTTCCTGTCGGGTTCAAAGGCTAAATCTCTGTCCAGTTTGCGCCACATACCACATAAGCTTTTAGCTCTTTTTTAACACACTACTCCTCATTCACTCCTCATTAATTTTGTCATTCACACATACATCCCAGCACTAGTTATTGACTGGCACTCCATAACGTAGTCTTTTGATACATTTTGTAAAAATTAGTTGAAACTAGAAAATCATGAATTTACTTTTAATCGGTTTCGAGTCCCTCGTGACAACACTGACATCACATGTCTTGAGAACACTATGAGCGCTGTGTGTGAGCTGTGGAGGATCAAGGGTTGAAAGGTTACTCTGAAGTTTACCAAGAGGGTCTCTGTTGCCATTTAGAATTGAGCCAGTGTCTTGTGACATGTTCTGAAGAGTTCCTGTAGTTAATGCTCAAGACCCCACCGCCCCCGAGTATGAGTTTTTAACCTCATTACATAGTGTGCTTTCTATCCACCTGAAAAACCTTCAGCAGAATAATTCATGTGTGGGAGTGCTGGCCATGTTCATTCTTTAGGAGCACAGACACTCATGTGACTTTCATATTCAGTATAACAGTGGTTGACAGTGTTTTAATCTCACCTAATGTTTGATGCATGATATGTGTGTGCAAACCAGACTCTCAGACAGGAGCTACACATGAGAGCCTACCTTTTGGGTCAGCTGTGTTGATGCTTCCCATGCATGAACTAGTGTTTGGCCATACAGTACAAGGTAAATGTGTGAATAAAAGCGAGTCTTTGCAAAGTCTCGTTCTTAGTAGGGTCTTCTAAGATCATTTCCCAGAGGAGAGTGATGGACTTGCAGTGGAAAAAATGACTATACCAGCGTTTCATAACATTTTCTCATTTCTAAAAGCAATTTTTGATTTTCATATATGGTTGACTATTTGAGTGCACTTCCTTTGCCACACTGACATAACATGTTTGCATTAAGTTTTTGACTTAATGCAAACATGTTATGTTTCTTTGAATGAACAAGACATGACCTGTGAACCATTAAGAAATTTGTGTCTGCGATAATTACAGCCGACCACTAGAGGTCACTGGTAGGTTCTGCCTTTAAGACCTTGAAGCTTCAAATTTTTTTTTCGGCCTCAAACGCTTCACAAACCTTCATCAGCTCTGAATCCCAGCTGCCTTAGGACTCTTTAAATAGGGTTGGTGCGTAATTGGACTGTACCAAGTTCTTCAGGCAGCAGGGTAGGGTTTAGGTTTTTACTAGTGGGTGTTTTTCTTTTTTCTTCTAAGAGGTTACCACTTAGTACTCTACTAATAAGTTTTATTATTGTTGTCATTTATTTAAATTGGTAGTCTATTCTGTGTCTGAATGGGCTGATCAGCCAGTATATATAAGTTTCCCTAATGTGTTTGGATGGTCAGTTAGTGTTCGAGTTTCCTGTGTCGGTACATTAAAGTTAGCTTTGTTGACCTCTTTTACAGGTCCAAGTGTTGTGGTCGTAGAATCTATTTATTTTTTCTTGTCTTTTGTAAGTAAAGCTGGCGCCACCTGTTGTCACTGTCATGCCACTTCCAACCACAGAAGACCTGAGGGTGAACCATGAGCCAGGCTGTCTCTGTGTGACCTCGCTCAACAAAACATAAGACATGATGGCAATCAAGATAGTAATCCTGGTGTTCATTCTTCAGGAGCTCCCTTAGATATAGATATATTTGGTATGTTGTATATGTATATGCTGTATTGGTGTATAGGCTGATCGTTCCCACACAGAAAACCGATGTGATGCTCCCTTCTTCAGGTCATGGAGAGAAAAGTATCGGAACTAAAAATATAAGGTAAAAAACAAATATCAGCAGAAAATTAACTGAATCAATATACGTTTTAATATTATTCGCCCAGTGCATTATCAGTGCAGATCATCTATTTCTAACAGGACACCAGAACTTCTCAGCTCTTAATCAACTAAACTGTCAAATGTGGCACTCAAGAGGCACACATTGCTGTCTCTCTGACGCTGTGCCATAATGGAGCTATGTTGAAATCTTTCTTATGTCACTTTAAAATGAAAGAAATTTGATTTAAAGTACTCTCTGTGATACAAACCAGTGCACTCATCAGGTTTATCATCAGCGGTATGAGCTCCATTCATACATGCACGTCTATGATTAATGGAAAGCAGTTAGTCAACCTATGATCTACATAACACCAGCTGTTCAGAAGAATCCAACCATTAGCATTGATATATAAATTAATAACAGAGCTGTTAAAACTTTAATTCTCTGTGGTTTGCTCTACACTAATTAGCCGCAGCCCTAAATCTTTTTTGCATCTGAGCCAAATGAACGAGAGAAAAATAGACATTTCTGCTCTCTTACTTCTCCCACAGAGCTGTTTAGTTTTGGTTTGTTTTAAATTACTCCTATTAACCCTCTCTAGGTTCTACAAAGGTTCTGGGTTCTCCATCTTGTTCATCCATTCACGCAAAGTCAGCACTCCTCATGCACTCTACACACACAGCACACTTCCTCTTCATTCACAAGCCAGCAAGCATATCAGGGACAGTGTGGGCTTCACTGTCTTGGCCAACAACACCGATACATTAAAGAGCTGGTATCAGTGTTGCATTCAGTTCCCACATCTTTTTAATTTCCTCCTTCAGCCCTAAGAATGTATGTATATATATATATTAAACATATCAAACTTAAAAGTGAACCAATTCTGTAGATATTGCATTGAATTAGACAGCTTCACTGCGATAATTTAGAAATTCTGTGGCTACTTGTCTTCACAGTGTGAGCTCAACATAGTTTGTACGAGACCTGATAATAAAAGCAACAGCCCGACTGCCCCTTGTGTAGCCCACGGCTCTTTCCATCTGCAGGCCGACATAATGGAAATGGAACACTAAAATAGACCTTGCGCACTCTTCGAGCTGTGTGGAAGTCAGCAGTAAGCACAATCCTAACTGGCACACCTGAAGGACTTGAACAAATCACTGGACTCTGTGTATTTACAAGTTTATGTGGAAATTACTGTTGTGATCAAACCCAAAAACAGGACGCGTGCTAATCATGGCTGTGAGAAATCTTGTTATCTCTCACAGTGCTGATGTTTTATTCAGTCTCCCAGCAGTGACATTACGATCTCACAAGCAGGGAACGCACAAATGGACTCCATTTCCCATGACCCCGTGCAACCTCATCCTGTCAGCAAGCGGAAACACACACTGTGAGGTACAACCTTTTCTCAGCAGAAGACAGCATTACTGTTGCCAGTGTGCAAACTCTGCGCTTTATGAGCAACAAATGGGCTCTAATGACAGCAGCAGTACATCTACAGATGTGTGTGAACTTTAGCTGACAGATCTCAGTGTGAAACAGGCAAACCTGCTCACCTCCCTCTTTTTCATGACGCACATTAAGCTTCACGCAGCGAGTGATTTGTTTCATCCCAACCTTCTTACTTACCCACAGCAATGTTTCTACCAACATCATGGCAATCATCATGTCATCATGGTGTAATAATACGATAGTGGCTGCCTTAAAATACTATAATCATCCAGCAATGCTGAACATGCCTGCGACAGTCATTAAGGGTTTGTTTGAAAGTACATTGACATAAAAAATCTGAGAGAACATAAATGAATGGTCTGTCATATTTTCATGAATTTGTTTGTAGAATTACAAACAAGGGTGGGGCCAAAGGCGGGGCCTCCCTATAATCTAACTACCCCCACCAGCCGCCAATCAAATTCAAACAAATATCCAGTGTGAACAGATGTTCACTGTATGAGCCTCAGATGCCCACGTTGCAAGTGAATGCAGCATGTGATAGCAGGGGAGCTGCAGAGTGATTCTTAAAGGCCGACTGGATAATTAGAAATGATCAAGAATACATTTGGGGGAGAATATCTATTTGAATTTGGAATGTCTTTAAGAAAATTCTAATGACTAATGACGCCAGGATGCCTTGTGGGAAAAAAAAATGCCCTAACTGAGAGGTAAAGTGAGAAACACTGCTAATGTTCTGCTGGAAAAAAACATGCAGCCTGCTATTTACATGGATGTTACTTTGACACTTGTTACATACTTGGACACTTTTTTGCAGGCCATTAAATTGCTGTTAAAAGGTGCGTATGAGTGGTCTGAAGAATATGTAAGCTGCACACGTTCCCTTAATAATAACAGCTTGTGTGCAGGAAAAAACACACTTTTTTGTGTGTGGCATAGTCTTAGTTTACTACAGCTATCTTTTAAAAACAACTTGTTTTTTTAAAACATTTTTTTTAAAAAGAGGGGGAACAAAAGACAAGGAAAGGTCTTAACAGGTGGCTTTACCTTTTAAGAAGTTTTTGATCCACAGAGTTTTTAAAAAAATATATTGATAAACATCAAAGCAGGTTATAATGAGAATTTAAGGTTTATTCACTCAAATGGTTTTCCTAGTATGTTTCAAGTTGATATAGCTAAGAAATAAAGAAAATATTTTAGTGGACAGAGAACCCTCGGGCTCGAAGGTCGGCTTGAAAACAACATGATTTTGAATACCTCAGAGAACCGCTGTCGGCTCCTACATGAGGTTAGAGCTTTGCCACGCAACGAAATAAAATAGAAACAAGATCCAGAAGCTCGTCTGCCTTCTCTGGACCTGAGCACATGAAAGATGAACTGTGGTCTGACCAATCAGAACCAGAGATTCTCTCTAAGCACATCTGTGATGGCGCATTTGGCACAGAGAATGTGCCCATCTCTGATTAATAGGCTTGATTAATGTTGACCGATGCAGATTTCTTTCAAGGAGGGCATCATGAAACAGGAATTTTGACAATGGAGGCCTCGAAGTGTCCCAATTACTGAGTATTAAAAAAATAGTGATGTTTAAAATACTGTGCACATTTCTGACAGATTCAACTTTGCACTCAAACTGTTGAGTTAGGTTATATCTGAGCATTTCTGATGAAGCATTTGGAATAAGGGCAAACATATTACTTATTTTTAAAAAGTAAATTTAAGCCTTGTAACAAAGTGCACACTAAACCTGTTTTTTTGTCCATACGGTCATCATTTTGCTGTGATGTAACCATCACATCTGCGCTGTGGAAAAGCTTTTCACACAAAACCACTCACTCCCACTTGAATTTTAGGCATCCATCTTTCTCTCTGTAGACAGAGCGTTGCTGCCACACAGTGTTTGACTGCAGGTGCGTATGTATGACATCTCTATCAGTCATAATGAAAATGATGGCACATCCGTTGTCAAATTACAAGCAGTTATACAATCATCTTATTTAAAGCTCATCACCTGCTTCGAGCCTCAAACTGCTCTTTGAACAGATGACCCCTGGCAGAGGCACACAAAGTACTCACGGATGCACATGGTTCTGAATGCAGGGGTATGGCTGAGAGACCATTTCAGTGTACTCTGAAGAACATCCAAATAAAGCACACCGTGTGCCAGCATGAAACAGCTGAATTAGTCACGATTAGATTCTACCACTAGGTTCTGGATTAAAGCCAATCTGAGTTTTGGTTTGGTATCAAAGTACACAGGAAGGCTGCTGCAAGCTGGCACTTCACGCTTACTGCCGCGTGGAACTTTGGGACTGAATGATCTCTTCTCCTTCTGTAGTGGATAGTCCATTGTGTACTGTGTTACAAGGGATGAAAACTGAAGCTCTGCAGCACCCATATCAAGAGTATTTGACCAGCTCCGATTCTGTCAGCTTTTTTTTTTTTTTTTTTTTCCAAACAGGAGCACAATACTTAAGTTTCGTATGTAGTTCATGCTTGAAGGCAACTCATCCTGGTGAATCATAGTTGATCTTGGAACTTGACAGCCAGCACACATCCACTTGGTACTCCTCCAGAAACCACTGAACACTTTACAGTAAGGGATGGTATCCATAGTTACTATAGCACTATTGCTTCTTAGTGTTTTCCTACTAACTCAGTAGTTGTCGTCTATGATTAATGGAAAGCAGTTAGTCAGCCTATGATCTACACAAGTAGAATCAGATTTACTGTGGTTAGGAGAGTTGAAATTGAAGATTGAATTCATAAAAAAAAAAGAAGCAGTTAGCCAAGCAAATAAGAAAATGGAAACATTTGTCCCAAACAGTTGAATTGATCAAAAGCATCAAAAAGAGCCAGGATTTCTCAGGGAAACATTTTTATTAGAATTTCCACATATTCTAACGACAGGAAATGATAAAATCATACTGGTGTTTTCTACAGAGGAATATTTTCTGTCACTCTTATTCAGCTGGGAGCAACAGTTTCACCCTTTCTCCTTTGTCTGTTTTTAAATTATCATGACACGTCGCAGCCCGTGGCTCTGTGTTAAGTAGCACGGCCCGACGACATAAATATAGAAAACTGCTGAGTGCCTTGTGGAGGTGGAGGGGGAAGAGACCAGTTTGCTCTGGAGACTGCAGCTCAGTGGAGGAACTCTGGCTTTACTCTGTGAGGCCGAGCTTCTTCTTCAGGGACTCTGGCATCTCGGGGGGAGGGGGGCGGGGCAGGCGGAAGTAGACCTTAACTGAGTCGTAGATGAACCACTGCAGTGCAGTCAGTGTACCGATCATGATGATACGGGCAACCAGACCCTTCCATACACCTGAAACAAAGATTACAGATAGACTTGCTCATCTCTGGTTTTTAAATGCCATCATTAGATCAATTCAACAGACTTCAAAAAAAGCTCGACAGGTGATCCAATCACAAGTGGACGACTCAGTCTGTGGAGGTCAGAATGCATTCAGAACCCACTTAGCTCAGTTACATACACAGTTAAGTCAAGTTACAGCAACAGCTCGACTGGTGCTCAAGTTACACTGCTTTACAACCGAGCCTCACATGATCGTACAAGGAAGTGCCAGAAGGGCATCAACTACAGCAGCTGTGCTGTCACAGTATAACTGCATGTCCGCCCCCCAGGCTGGCAGCACTGGGAGCTCCCCGTCTGATGACCGGGTTGCCAGTGCTGCAGGGAGGCTGGGGGGCAGGTAGACTGTTCTCACACGCCAATGACTCAAGCACCTCCAACTGTACAGCCGGAAAGCTGCCGAGGAGCTCTGCTCACAGAGCAGAGCCCTCCAGAGGTGGATCTAAGGAGCGTGTTGATCAAAGACTCACGCCACAGTAAAGGTGATCGTGTGTTGATACAAACCTTTAGGTCCCAGCTTCTTGAGAACCTGGACCGCAGTGCTGCCCTTCTCCTTGTTCAGCACAGACACCACAGAGTCGGCAGGGTGGGAGACGATGGCACAGAACACACCAGCTGCACACAGAGCAGAGAAAATCCATCAGCCTGCAGCTCACCGAAGAAGAAGTCAACACAGAAGCTCTTTACATCAGCCAGGTGTTGGTAAGTAGTAGGGCTCTGACACGACTCCTCCAGCCCTGGCTGCTGCTGTGTGGAATGAATGCTTTAAACTGGCGTCACTTACCGATGTATCCAGCCACGAAGGTGACGACCAGCTGCTCAGATTTGCTGCACTCGCTGCGGGGCTTTGGAACAACATACTTGTAGAGCAACTCCACAGTGCGCTCAAAGCAGGCAAACTTCATCATGGTGTAAGGAATCTGCCTCATCCACAGGGGAACCACGCCCTTATAAAACCTGCAGGGACAGGACCAAAGAGACAGAACGCTAAGTAAAACATCCAAGTGTCACACCCGTGTGTTCTATTCATCTCAACTACATCTTGTGGGTGAGGATCACTCCATCTCCAGAGCGCTGTCACTGTTTAAACTCAATGAAATGATTGTATGAATGGACAAAAAGAAATAGGATCAACTTGTAAGTTCCAGAATGTTATCACTACAGGGGCTTAACAGCAACGTTGGTGTAGTGCGGTGATTTGGGTTCAGTGTTCAACAAATCATTTCAGAACTTCTGGCACATGATTGATCCACTGAAACAACACTCGGGAGCAAAGAGTCAAAGAAGACAACCGGTGTAAAGCAAGCAGCATTTTTATACAATTCAATAAAAGCTTATATGTCAAAAATATAGGAATTACTTAAACTACACATATGCACATTTTTTCAGCTCTGTAGAGAGACTAAAAGTGTGTCCGCCCCCCAGGCTGGCAGCACTGGGAGCTCCCCGTCTGATGACCGGGTTGCCAGTGCTGCAGGGAGGCTGGGGGGCAGGTAGACTGTTCTCACACGCCAATGACTCAAGCACCTCCAACTGTACAGCCGGAAAGCTGCCGAGGAGCTCTGCTCACAGAGCAGAGCCCTCCAGAGGTGGATCTAAGGAGCGTGTTGTCACATACTTCACATGAACCATTTCTCAGTTATTCACTCACTAATGGCCCTGGAGAAGGGACGAGAAATAGTTTAGTATAGTGGGAGAACACTTACGCCCAGAGTCCCTCCTCTGCATACATCTTGGGGACACATTGTCTGAGGTTGTTGGCGTAGCCTGGCTGGGTTTGGATACGAACTTTGACAGCCTCCATGGGAGCCAGGGCCATGTCGGCAAAGAACTCTGCGCTGGCAGAAGCAGCCAGGTACAGTGATGTCCTCCACAGGTACGTGTTCTCCTGTTAGGCGAGACCACATCCAAAAGATTATGTAACAAACACCCGTTAGCTGCAACGGGAATACTCTGCTGAGAATCCCCAAAACACGAGTACTCTCCATTCAAAAAAACAGACAAAGATAGTTCCTACAGCTGAGCAGGTTCTTTGGGTAAAATGGAGCTAATTTCACATTTTGCTTATTTGCCTTTCATCTCAGACATAAATTGCATTTACTTCTCTTAGCTCTTCTTAAAATCTTTATCAAACAACTAATTTATAAAGAAGTCAGAAAATTTTTTTTTCATCATTCCTTACATAACGACAACACAAAAGAAGAGCTCAGATGAACAACTTTCAGCTGTGTGGTGAGCCGAGTGTGCTGCTGTCATGATTTTGAAACCGTAGTTGACTGCCATCATAAAAGCAATTGCGATTATATGTATTAACTGATAACGATGGCGAGTGTGTTCACTGATAGTGCCAGAAAACAAGAGGTACACCAGAGGTCTGAAAAAAGAACAAAAAACTTTTAGCTGAACCAAACATGCCTCAGCTGGAGGCGAGTCTGGACTTTTACCTTTGGTTATTGTTCAAGTCTAATAAGAACAGAATGTCAGAGCCGGACAGGCAACTGTACTAAAGAAACTGCTCAAATGCGTCATCCACAGATGAGATTAAAAATTAACTCCTGCCGACATATATTCACTGCTGCTGAACAATCATATGGCGAGACCACTGTCTGCAATAACAGCCGAGTGGCGACTGCTCTGTTAAACTCACCTCTCCCAAAAGGTCACTGTAGAAAATCTTGAACACTTCATAGAAGCCGAACTTGCACAGTCCCTGCATGGAGTAACCAATGAAGGTGGGGGCCCATCCCTTTGCCAGACCTCTGACACCATCCTCCCTCACAGTCACTGAAAAGCCGTTCCCGATGCTTTTGTATTTATCTGGGTCCACCTGAGAGAGAAAAGCACCACTGATTATGCATGTCAAATGATATGCAACTCCGGGATCGGACGTTATGGGAAACTTCTCTAAAACTTGCACGATTACTAATTCTCTAAGCTCTGGAAATAGACTCTTAGATCAGTTTTTCCTTCAATGTACTGCTGTATAAATGATAACTTGTTTCTTCTTCCCCCCATATTTTTCTTTAGTAATTAAACGAACAATTAAGAACAGATCAGTTAATATCTTATAGTCTAGCTTCTTGTTAAATCACGATGAACGTCTATGCTACGACTTGCTGACCCAAGTGTATGTGCAGCTGTGATTTTACTGTGCACAATGTGAACTGTGCTGCGGCTCAATCAGCTGACTTTACACCTCACTTTCTGTAACCTACTCACATTATTGTTCACTTGGGGGATCTGCTGGTCCCCCCCTCCCATTGCAACTAGTCAGTTGAGCTTCTACAAACCTGCAGACGGCACTTGACAAGGTCGAGGGGCACCACTGCTGTGTGTGTGATGCCGCAGCTCAGGATACCCCCAAAGCCACACAGGGCATAGTACTTTGAGGAGCCAAACTCGCAGCTGACCTCTGTGGTAGATGGGAGGGGACACAACACACATGCAACATGCAAGGTCACATGCAGGACAAATATAAAACACCAGGTCAGAGTAGCATCATGGAAGAGTTGGCATTGCGATGGGAGAACCCATCTAATCTTTCCTGACCAAAGATTCCAATCCATGTCACTTTGTGGACAGTTTCCATACAGTGCCAGGACTCTTCCATCATAAACTCTGACACATGCCATTGAGATCCCCCAAAGGTTGGTAAAAATCATTTCAAATCACATTTCAGTGTGAGCCATAAAAGACCTCAGTGGTGTTTTGCAAGTGTTCATTGCTCTTACTCCATTTCATACGATTTGTTCACAACTTAAGATGCAACTACCAGCTTAATCTCTGAACTAATAGAGATGTCACATCAGCAACAGACAGCTTGTGCACATTTTTTTCTGTTGAACTGCAATGACTTCCACACACCCGGAGTGCAGCAAATGATCCACAACAAATGCAAAACACCAATGAGGTACCACAAATTTGATTAATCCAAACCTGAAAATAAAGCATAAATATTAAAAGCATATTCATTCATATTCTTCAATCACACCACAATTCTATTAATCAGTGTTGATTTGCCACAACCGTCTCTTCTCAGAAGTACTTTTGACTTCTTAACCAGACATTCAGAGATTAGATTAATCAGTCAAAGTTACTAAACAATTAGTGGCTGAAATATATTCATTAAGGTGCTAAATATCTCTGATAAGTTATTTTCTCAAACAGTCCTGCTGGTGTGAAACACCAGTGGAAGACACTTTCCCTCAGGTTCAACCGTGCTGACCTTCATTTACGAGTTCTCTTCTATGGACTAAGTGAGGGTCAGGACAGGAGGTGGCCGGGCAGAATAATCATTAAAAAAAAATACAACAACAGGAACACGAGTGCAAAATCATGCATTCATGTTATGATCACTGCAATCATGGGATTATACGATGATAAAAACAGAACTGGGCTGGTGCTGTTTCTCCCATGCAAAATTGGTATGCAAGGAAAATCAAATGACAAAACACTGATGGGTGGGGGAGAGACGACGTTAACAAAAACGGCACCGAGCCTCGAAGACAGACCTGCATTCTGCATTTGACGAGATCTAGGGGAACAACAGCTGTGTGTGTGGTGCCACAGCTCAGAATCCCACCAAAGCCACACAGGATGAAATACTTCTGAGAGCCGAACTCACAACTGTCTCCCTCTGAAGAAACAAAGGTGAGGCTTTAGGAACAGGCCAGTGTGACATCAGAGAGGTGGAAACTTGGGAGTTCTTTAGATAATTCAACTAGTTAAGAATTTGGACAAAAACATGTCCACCGTTCTGTTAATCCAGGCAGGTTGGACAAGCCGTCCAGCTGTAAACACAGACATCTCTGCTATTTGCATAGGTGCCTGTGTTTAATGCCTTTTGCAACAGAGCATTGTGGGACACTTATGAATTAGAACACGCACACAAATGACGTTCTATTTCTGGTCTCCATGACAACGGTTGTTGTCATGAAAACTCAAATGTATGTTCTGTCAGTTATTGTCATTTTTAATAGTTTTCTTTTAAGTGGCGCAAGGAGAGGAATAAATAATAGAGACTTACCGAAACGTCGCCTCTTTCTCCTCAAACTCCACAATATATGGCTTTTATCACTTCTACAGTTCCTTATAAATATTTCGAGTAAGGCCTGTTTGTACTGGGCTTCTATGTACAGTTGAGTGTCAGGGGTCATACGCACTTGAGGGATGGCTCTCAATTTTAACTTAATAACTGGTTCTTCACAAAAATAGCTTCATCCACAATAAATCATGCATATGAACTCGAGTATGACACGTCAAATACAGTTTGCTGCACTGCAAAAGCCAAGAAAACACTTTGTCCTTCCTTGTCCTCCACAGGCAGTATGCACGCAGTGAAGGCCCAGAGGCCGAATGCTTCAAAAGTCAGAACCATATTTATTCATATCTTTCAAAAACCCATCGATGGAAAAGCACATAGTGTAAACGCTACACTCCAAATCGATAGTTATGCCCTTAGTTAATGAAGGTAGCTACAACAGGAGGAATCTGGTGAAAAAGGCTAATCCAGCTAACGTTAGCTCCCTAGCTAACCGGCTGACTCTTCGCCGGGTTTACCGTCTGAGGTGGCGGCTGCTGCCAGTCTGCGGGTCCTCTGTCCATGAAGGCTCTGTTGGGGTTCTTCAACTTTCTGCAGGGAGAACAGCGGAGCGCTGAATGGGTTGGCCCTCGCCAGCTGCGTAATAGCGGTCGGGTACATGGTGGTGTCCTGCCTGCCGGCGGAGCTACGCTGCAATGATCAACAAGTCAGCACACTGTTAGCTTGAGCTAACGGGTAACTCAATCCCCCCTGCACAAATACCCGAACTGAGGCATACAATGTCACATGCTGGTTAGCTTAGTCTGACGTCGGGGTGACGGTGAACAGGAAATAGTTGGCTAAACTTGCCGTAGAAGCGCATAACACATTTATCTAACGTGCTTACAAGCTATTGTGCAATTGTTAGCCATATGAAGGCAAAAGCTGACACGTTAAGGTGGTCCGTGTACATGTTCACAGACATTTTCCTTGCTCCAGCTGATGCTAAAATGCTATGCTAAATGAGAAGCTAAGCTAACTTGACCGTCCCAAGGTGGAGGTGCCCTCTTCACAGCAGACAGAGGTAGGATTCACTAAACAGCCCGCACGAGTCAGTGTGCTCCACAGGAATACATCTCCCACGACCAGATAGGACGTGCCATTTAATATGAGCCATCTTTAATGAATAAATAGACTCACTCTTTCAGTGTCTTAAGATGGCGCCTCCGCTTAGCTACAACCGGCTGCTCGGAGAGGCTGAATGACCTCGCGGTAAATCAATTTGTCCTCACGTGACGTCACAAAATCCCGGGGCGGATCTGTCCGCTTCTCTGTCCTATAAGGTAACCTCCTGGAGATGTCAATCCGCTTTTTTCGTCCAATCACAAAATGGTCTGGCACGGAATTAAGGCGGTGCTTGTGGGAACGTCAAAACGACTTTGTTTAGAAGAAAAGGCAGGCGTTTCTCCCCTATGTTAAGATAATCAATACCAGAAAACCGCATGTGCTCGTGGGACTGTCAGATAAAAAAGGGTGTGTGCGTGTGAGAGAACCACTAAGTGCATTACCTGGTGGTTACTGCTATATTTGCCCATCATCATCATGCAGTTGAGCGCAAAGACCCTCTCCAGACAATCAACGGAGTGACGTACCAGCATACCTGGGCTCACCTGAGAAATAGAATAGAAAAATACTTCATCCTCCGTAGGGGAAATTCAAATGAGGAGTTAATGCATTAGATTATGCAACAATGGAGCGACAATGGAGTCCTGATTAGAACTCATTAGTTTTGCAATGAGAATATCCAAGATGAATAGCATAATTTTCAGTATGCAAGCTTTTGTCTTCAGTATCTGATGCGAGCCTGTTGTGCAGCCTCAGATCCACAAACGTTCATATTAAACTGCTAAGTCCTCTGCACAGAACGACTTTGACTCAGGCCTCTTCACACCAGCTGCTTGCTTCAGCTACTTCCACTCTTCTGCTGCATTGCTGTCAGGATTTTGACCTCAGTCATACAAAATACTTAGCTCTGCTTCTCAGAGCATTCTGTTTGTTTGACTTGTGTGCTTAGAATCCATGTCTTGCTGAAAACCTGAAAGTCGACAACTGCCTTTTCTGAGGTTCATGGAAATGTTCTGTTTGTGCCACAGTACTCCCACAAACATGTTATGAAGTTCAGATATTTATAGATTGCTCTTTGTAAATAAAACAGGGCACCTGTATGTCATTTAAACTCCAACTTGACCTTGATATTAACATCTAGTTTGCAAACCATAGCCACTCACAGATACGCAATGTAGGATCATATTGTGTTGAAATCCAATAACGTTGTCTTATTCATGACATGAAGGAAATCCTTAACTCCAAACTTTCACGTGGCACAGTGTTTTTCAAGCTTGCGGTGAGTTTTTGTGCGATTAGTACAAAGCATTCATCCAGGTAGTACTTCGTCAGGTCTCCAGCAATACATCCAAATGTGTAGTTCAAGCAGTCCATGCTCCACAGGTGGACATCAAGCACTGCAAAACATCAGTCACATAACAGGTCATTCAGCTGCAGCTTTGACGGACAGAGATGATTAAATGTGGCATGTTAAAATAAAAAAGAGAACTTCTTTTAGAGAACTTCAGTTTTTAGATATAAAGCTGGAATTGAAAAAAGTGGATGTGAAATAAATGGTTATTGAGCCGAATTCTAAAATTATTTCCATTTCAGTCATGTGTCTGTATTTGTTTCACGATTTCTTTTTTTGGGAACACGAGATCTATGTTTCATTTGGAGATTTTCAAATGCAGCCAATCACATGTTCTGGTGCTTCTGTTTGTGTGTTATCATCTGTACACCTCCAAGGTCTTTGTGTTTGTTATTACTGAAAACAGAAATGCTAGTGTTGAGAGTAACAACTCATGAGAAGAGAAAGTCATAAAAGAAAATGAACGTTTCAGTTATACCTGATAGTCTAATAGAAGCTGGAACAAAGGGTGCACAAACTGCAGGTTCATGAAGAAATTGAACTGTCAGCCACAGTAACAACACAATAGTTTATTGAGTGGAAATTTATTATGTCTGACAGTGAATACATAATTATAAAGAATACACAGAGAATTTTATTTCTATTGTAAGAAAATAACAAAATATTGATGAACAATTTCAGAGGATCTGAAAGCATGTGGGTTAAAACAACAAGCCTCCCTGTCACATTAACAAAGATGGTCGAAAGTACAAAACATGAGTCCACCTTCAAGCCTGGAGATGACTAACAGAGACAGACACTAAAGCAAAGAGTTAAAACCTCATCTATACACATGCACACACAATGCAGGTACAACCATGGAATAAAAACAGGTCACATGGCAATAAGAAGGGAGCCTTCACTATTCTGTGAATGCTCCTGTGTGTGTGTGTGTGTGTGTGTCTCTGGAAGTCGATCACTGGCAGACTTTGATGCAGCCTGAAGTCCGCCATTAAGGATGGACCAAAACAGCAAGACAGTTTTGTCCTTTTAATTTCTCTTTATAGGCTCACTGGAAACTGGTTCAGAAATGAGGAAATATTAAAAAACAAAGCTTGATGTCAGAGGTAAAGAGCAAAATGGCTACAATGCAGATTCACACTTAAAAACTGAGAAAGTAGAAGCAGACGTGCTTCTGCTCCCCCCCCCCAGACTCTTCCTGTGCTCTCTATGCGTCTGTGACTTGGTTTGGAAACGGGCTGATGAAGTTGGTCTCCATGGCCTGGTACACCAAGAACAGGAAGCCAGCCACGATGCCAAGCAGGGACAGCTTTATCCACAGAGACATACCGCGGGCCACTCCTTTTGTTTGACCTGCAGGGGGGGCTGCAGTAAAGAGGCTGGAGGACGAGGTGGAGGTAGAGGAGGTGGAGGGCGGAAGGCTGCTGACTCTGTTGACAGTGTGGCTATCTGTGTAGGTGTAGTTGGTGGTCTTGGTGGTTTTTGGAGAGAGGAGGTGGTTTTGAACATTCCACAGGTCACTGGAGATCACTGGGCGACCTGCGGCTCCACGGATGGGCCGCCGACAGGTGGCGCTGTGGAACGTAAAAACAGTAGAGTCCCGTTTTTGTTTCGTTTAAAAAATTATTAAAACAAATAAATAAATAACTGTTGGTTGGGCTGTTGTCACACTGCATCATTGACCCAGTGAGGAAAATCACAGGGTGGAGACTGACAGCAGCTTGTATTGATTAATGAACCTGAAGTTTTTATCTATTTCTCTCATCAAGAAATAAAAAAATCCTCAAACTTCTAATCATTGCCACCAAGGTTGTAGTGTCTGTTGCCATTAATCATTATGACAGGAATGATATATTCGACTGTTGGCTCACAACTGCCGGCCAACTTTACTTACAATGAAAAAACATCAAGTGATGTGATGTAAGTAACTATGGTTACTTACGTGAGGCCTGTTGGACTGCCGATGTCATTGGGCAAGAGCTCCTTCAGAACATCCTTCTCTTCCACTTTTGAGGTTTGGTCACCGGCTGCGATTTTCTCGACCTACACAGAGACAAACCAACGAGGAGCGATGCTTATACAAGAACACAACAATGGTAAGCTGCATGCTCTGCATGACAGACGATGGAGAAGCAGAGAGCCCCTGCCTGATATCACACGCCTCTCCCCATGTACCAGTTCAAACTCCAGGGCCAAGCACCATGTTTACTGCTGAACTACACGTTGTCAGAGCCCAGCCTCTGCCCTGCACCCGTCATTCTAACCTCTGACATGCTGGTGCATAGAAAGCTGGTGATTTTCTGCAGGAGGGCATCTGGCGGACACACTCCTCTCACTTACAGAAGGTGTGTGTGTGTGTGTGTTCAACCAGGCACCATTTCAGCTGTCACAACTGCTCCTTCAGAAATCCTCAACAGCTGCACACATACTCAAAACTGACCAGCTCACCCACACATTTTGTTGGTGTGTAAAGGCTGTGAATTAGAACATTTGACGCAGACATATACTGTATGTCAGGATGAAGCAGTGAGAAACTACAGGAGAGACTTAATGAGAGGAGCTGTACCCCTGCTGGAGAGCAACTGCAGAGCTTCAAACCGACCTGGGACTTCTGAGTCTTTCTAAGTGAGATGTCACACTCTGGCCTTAAGGTGAGAGGGTCGACTCTGGAGAGAAGGACCAAAGGCGATGAAGGCCTTGGTGGTGTGGCAGCAGGGCGTGGACTCCATTCCTGAGGCAGTCTCTTTGACTTGTGCAAAGCAGACTGGATTATTAGATGAACATGTTCAAATATACAAACAAAAAAAAATAAAAAATCATTTTCAATTACACCAAAGAACACTAAAATGCTTTTTTCTACAGACCCCAGCTGCTGCTGCTCTGAAAGCTGCCACACACTGTCTGTGTCCCATTGCTGATTCAGTAGTTTGTTCAGGTTCCTGAAACACCGACACAAAGTATTCAAATCCAGGGGTGTTACAGAACTGCCACCCACCCAGGAACCCCAACACTCCTCGTGCTTCATCACCACTGTGCTGGTTGACTGGTGTTCAGTGAACAGACCATTTCATGTTGAACCACTGTGAATTCAGCACAAAAGATACTGAGGAGAAGAGGACAGCAAAAGTCTGACCTCCAGCAGAGCAGTGTTGAGCAGAGCAGCTGGCTGTGGAGACAAATCCATGCTGGCTTTCAGAAGACGCAGCCCCGGTTCTTCTTCTCGGAGCTAAAAGTTTTAAATAGGGACAGTCTGAGCGGTCCATTTCTCGTAAGACTAAGACTCAAAACACAGCCCCCCCTCGGTAAACCAACTGGTCAGAGGGAGAGTATGATCCTTCTTAGAAAATATAGGTAAACAGAGTACAACATATAGAAATTAAGGTCAATGACAGTTTTAAAAGCCACGGATATTTTCTATTCTCGCTCAATGCAATATATAGTTATGGAGATGATATGCTTTGCTTCTGACACTCCTCCAGAGTGACGCACGGAGACATGAAAGGCAAAAGAAAACCGCCTCACAGTCTACATGTGACAGAGCTGCATCCGGTGGAATCTAGGAGTAATGCCGATCAGGACATCCTCAGAGACCGACACAGGCGTGAGAAAGTAAGGACAGCTTCCAGGAGGCAGAGGAGTGTCCCTGAATCTCTGCAGACCATGGCTACCTTCTACTAGTATTGGGCCTCTTCTTATGACCCACATTAATGTCCCCTACTTAACTGTTAGCAGGAAAAAATGCTAAATAAAAACTATGACAGAGTACATGCAATGCAATGTTCTAACTATTGACGTTAATCTAAATAAGATCAAGGTGTTTACATGATCTGAATACAAGATACGTGTCTATATTATGTGACTAAGGTCAGAACACACTACAAAGCTTCATTTAATCATTGCTCGCTTATTCAGATTAATGTGATCAGAAATGCCGTTTACATGGCAGCATTCTATTCAAAGTGGTTTATCAGATCAATATGAAAAACTTGTGCATGTAAAAGCAGCCTGAGTTCGTGCTGAATGCATGGATTTTGTGCAGGAAAAAAAAAAAAACAACAACTTGCAAAGCACCAAGGAAGCCCTAAGGTTCAGTTGACAATTCTACTGGTTTATTCTGACAGCAGGAAAATACCAATCCCAAGTGACACATTTCTCTTCCACATGCCCACCATAAGTGCAGTCTGAGATGAGATAAGTTAACAGAGAGGATCCCTAAAGCCAAATCAGTCATCTGCTCAACAGATGAACACATACTGGAACCAACAGCCCTGTGAGTCCATGCAGGTTGAAGTGAGTGAACAAACAGCCTGCAGAGGTCTACAGCTACCTGAGCAGGTCTGGACGCGGAACCAACAGCCTGAACTGGACTGTTGGGCCTGTGGTGGGTCCTGCTCGACACCCAGTGGACCGGATTGTTAAAAGGCCTGAGATCCTCAGGGTCCATCTGCTGGGACAGAGAAGCCATCGAAGACAGGAGAGGGGACAGAACGAAGGATGGATATATGAGGTTTCTGGGGCTTTCAGCCATCCTGAGGGAAATCATCCTTATTAAGTCGAAACGGAAAATCCAAGTGGAATTTCTTTTTTGGTGCCATGACAAACACTCAAGCATGACAAAAGAAGAGGACTGGGTCTGGTTGTAGTTACACCAGTACTGAAACATTTCTCAATGAGTTTTCATACATTTGTTGCGGAGCTTTGTTATCCGACAGCATTCCAGTCCGACTGCGAGCTGTGGGTCGGCATCAGAGAAAGAATTAAATACATTTTTCTCTGCATCCCTAAATACAATTTAGATTTCCTACATTCAAACTTCTGATGGGTCTCATTGACCAATCATTTAGCCAATTGTTCTGAAAAATCTGCCATTTGTTTGATGCATCCATTCTTCACACAGCTGAGCTTAATTAGATCACAGTGTAAACCCCCCGGGGCTCGGTGCAGTTTATGTTGTCAAAATGATTTACTAAAATCTACTGTAGCTGTTTTTTCTGGACAGTCACGGAGTAAAAAGTCATTTATAATCACTAAAATAAGTCCAATCCATTCTTAGCGACGACTGACATGTTAGTTACCGTTTAAAGGATCCTGTAAGCATCTTGTGAGAAAAATCTTATACCGTATTTTCCGGACTATAAGTCGCTCTGGAGTACAAGTCGCATCAGTCAAAAAATGCGTCATGAAGAGGAAAAAAAAAAAAAAAAAGTATACAAGTCGCATTTATTTATGGTTTGGAAGTCTGCTGGCAGTTTCTGACACACCGTTGTCACACTCCAAAACTTTCTTTCTGCTGCTCGCTTACTGCATATTTTACTACCTGCAGTTTGTAATCTGCAGAAGAGGATTTTCTTTTTGGCGGCATCTTTCTCAGTTGTCTTTAAGTTAATGTTTCGGTAAATTTTTTCAGTGGAACAGGAGCAGCATATAGCTGTCACAAGCCTAGAGTGTCCTCTCGCGGCTGTAGATAGAAATGTTTACTCCTTGCTTCATGCCAGTCAGTATGAATTAACATTTAAAAACATGGACTTATAGTCCAGAAAATACGGTAATGCCATTTAGAAACTCCACATGATGCATTTGTAGGTTTTTAATAATGTTTCTACTGAATGTATTTACAAGCTGGGGATGAGCCTCTGCAACAAATGTCCAAACAGTTGGAGAAGAAGTAGAAAGATCTATGAAGGCACCAAAGAGGACATGGAAAGTGATCAGTGTGGAGTGGAGGGTGTGTGAAACTGTACACAGGTGGGTTCAAACAGTCAAACTGTGGAAGGACTGTATTCACCGTTCTCCGGGATAACCGCTTGGGTCCGAGCTTTACTCTCCGGACAGGCTCTTCATCTTCCTCATCGTCCTTCAGTGGGTCTCGCTTTGCAAACACCGGCAGACAAGAACGCAAGAGCTTCATTTTATCACTCACTTTAACTGCAGTTCCAGATGGCCCACGGTATCAGGCTACATTTAACGATGTTAAAGAGAGGTTTGATTAGAAGAACAGGATTTGTAAGAACACGTGAAATTAACACCCATCGTGCTCCAGCTCAATCTCCACTCAACCTAAATTTCAATGAGTCTGAACCAATTTTCTCCCACAAACACCTATGCATGCATTTACTCAGCTATCCTTATTAGGACATAGCATTCATTTCCAGTCATTGTGGACAGCCCCGTCCGAACCCTAACCTCAACTTCAACACCTTAGTTCGAACCCTCACCTGAACCCCACATGTTCTACATCTTCAGGAACATGCTTTGGTCCCCACGGACAGGGAATATACCAGATAAGGTCCAAATGAGGGAACACGCACACACCGAGGCAGACAGACAGACAGACAGCCCCTCCTCCATAGCTTATATCAGATCATTAGAGGCAGCCCACCAGTTTTCACATGCCTCTCATTCCTGAAGCCTCAGCTCAACAGATGCACCTTCTCTGTATAAGCAGCAGGAGGAGCTGTTAGCTGTAAGAGAGAACAGCAAAAACACACAGCTGGATCACAGCCTGCGCATGCGGGAAATAGCACACGGCTGTGATTTATCCAGAAGAGGCTGTTCACACTGAGTTTCTAAAAGACAAAGACAAAGCTAAAATCACAGGCAAAACTTTCAAGAGACTAAACTAAAACAGGAGGTCTAAAATGATCAGTTTTGGTAACAACAACTATGAGGATGGGAGAGAAGGAGGGTGGGAACAGAGAAAAGTCTGTTGAGAAGTTTAAAGAATACTGCATGTGCGAGACAGCAGCTAATCCATATCATGTGCTTTGAATCTGGCAAGCAGCACTGATACGCTGAACCAACAGTCTAACTCTCAGCTGGGTGTGACTGCACTCCAGCATAAAGGAAGGGAAGGGTGAAAAAAAACAGAAAAAAAACTACTTCCTTTGCCAGGTTCAGAGGAAACTAATGAAAGGCAGCTGCCATGTCCCTCCTGCCTGCTTCACAGCACACATCAGAGGTGGACAGAGCACAAACTGTTCAAGTTAGCTTTTTTTTTTTTTTTTTTTTTTTTTTTTAAAAACAGCCATTGAGCATTCAAACACTGGTGCTCAGGATCACCATACGCGTCATCATCTTTCTGCCCCAGTAAATCAAAGCAAACCCCACTGATCACAGCCTTTACATTGTTCATCAGTAGTGGAAGGTAGTCATTTAAGAGAAAACGAGTGATTCGTCGACTCAGTGTGACCAGCTGCTTTTCATATGTCAAACAAATACCACTAACAGAACAAATAAGCATCTTTCACTTTTCTATCAGGAAATTTTCAACTAAATGTTTTACAACACTTGACCCGCCGACTTACGATGGCTTACTTCTATGGCTTGTTGCTGCCTCTATCGAGCTGTGGATATGCCAGATGTTATCGCCTGTGCTGCTGTGCACATGACCTCTTACAGGCTTGTGTGTAATCGTGCTCGTCACACAAACAGGACATACATGAACAGACACGGATTCTGGCCACCAGCTTGTTGATCGACGCACCAGTGATGATGCTGCCGCCTCAGGACCAACTGTGGTCCGGTATTGAAGAAGCCCCCCAAACGAAAGACAAATGGAGACAGGTGCATTTAGCCTGAAACATCCAATCAATGAGGCGATAGCTGGACAACAGCCTGTAAAAGCTAAAAACTGACTCGAATTTAAAACGGGTGTTGATTCGCAGCATTGAGGTCTCATTTCATTCTTAACTGCAGCAAAACATTCAATTTCCTTCCACTCAAATTCCATGGACAGCAGTAATTCGTGACACTTTTGGTGACCGAAGTCAGGGCCAGAATGACGTTTTGGGTGTGCAATTCACTTTTTAAAATGTGCTACAATAATTGTGAGGACATCAACCTAAAAAGTGAGTTTCACTTATTCTTTAATTCAGAGATGTTGTGGAAAAGTGGTCCCCGATTCTGGTCCAACAAGAATGTGGCATAGAAAGGTCTTAAACTACCGTGGAAGCATTATAACAAGATTATATTTCCACCAGGAAATATACCGCTCCCCCATCACTTAGGTTAGAGCAGCAGAATCACATACAATCGACAACCAAGCTGATGCTCCATCAGACATCAGATAATAATCACTACTCTCACGGATGTGTGCGTTCAGATCTGCAGGGCCGCTAACAACACAGAAACCAGGATTATTTCTGCTGCTCTCAGCAGTTCCTTTTTGGTCCTGCGGGCAGTCAGCATGGCAGTGCAGACATGTGCGTTTCCATTCCATTTTGGCTCAAAGCTTTGAAAAGCACTCCCTTACTGTTTGATGCTGGCTGCTGCGGGTGCGGGTGGTGACGGGGGTCTTCCCTCTGCTCCTCACTGGTCTCTCCACCACCACTGGAGCTGGTTCTGGTTCCGTTACAGGCTCTGGTTCTGGTGCTGCTATCACATCTGAAAAAGCAGCGCAGTTCAAAAACACAGCTTCAGTAATCAACAATTAAGTGTTACTTTACACCAATTATATCAATACCTTATTTTCAAGGTAGGGCTGTCACATTCCAGAATTTCAAACAGTACATACCCAGGAAAATACTTAATAGTCAGTACCATGGAGGGAAAAGTGACAACCTAATTTCTTCTTTTGCATTTCAAAGAAAACAAAAACTGTCACAAAGTAGAGTTTTATCAGAAAAAAAATATTAATTTACACACTAAATAAATTAATCCCTTTGATATCTGTAATAAAAAAAAAAGGTATTTATGTAGACTAAAGTGTCTGTACATAACCGAAACATTTATCAGTAATGATAGAATAAATATTCCATCATTGTTGCATTTAAATTCTATTAATTTAGTTGACCTCCAAAAAGAGCTGCACACACACTGTCAGTCACTCGATGGTTGGATGCTCTGAAGCTTACTGGCATCTCAGTCTCTTCAGACTGATAAGTTGATTCCAGGTTTTAAAAAGGTGAGATATTATTAATTATCCTTTTTTTTTAATGATTTGACACAGTTTCAGCTTTTATTGAGATGTATGAGAAAGGCTCTGGTCAAAACATCTGTTGGTTTTAGCACAGTGGCCCCTCTCCCTAACCCTCTCTTCACACCTCCCCGTTTACAGTCTCTCTGTGCCCACACCCCATCATTCTGGTGAGATCAGCAACTCGTAAGGAGAGGACCGGTGTTGTGCTGAAAACACACCTAAGACACACCTAATTCCAAGAAGAATTGGATTCAAGCAGGCCCAAGAGAACTTAAGGATATAATATAAAATAGCCCCTTTAAAATGCTACAAATAGACCTGCTGCAGTTCAGTGTGATCTTCTGTTCGTGGTTGAGTTATCTTACAAATGTTGGGCCACAACGACAACAGTACATGAAATACACAGCACTCCTTTCTTTTCAATACATTTACCTTGTAAACCGTGTGACTGCTTCAAGTGGAAGATGGAGAGGTTAGTCTGCTGATCCCAGACCCGATCCTCATCATTTACTCATTAGTTTAAAAAAAGTAAATAAATAAAAATGCTAAGGACAGAAACCTGTATGAACGTTCTTACCATCGTCCTTGTCGCTGTAGACGTCGGATTCAGAGTTGCCGTTGTGGTTAACTTGGATGTCTGTAGGAAGCAGCTGTGGCACAGGCAGCTGTGCAGCATCACCATCATCTAGCAGCTTCTGCAGCTTCTTCTCATACAGCTTACGGGTGGAGGCTGGGAGCAGCAGTGGTGGGTGGCATTTAATTAAACATGCACATGCACAACAACATTGCGTGTGAATAGCAATGAGATTGCGACATGGTATCAGTAAAGATCATTCTGGTTTTTACAAGCTCGGCAGGTTTATTCATAAAAAATAATAATAATAATAAAAAAAAGACTACAGGGTCTTCTTTAGCTGTTCCTGTAAATAAAAAAAAAATTAATTCAAAAGTAAAGGAATTACAGAATATTCTACTTTGCAGTAGTTTGTAGATAAAACTTAAATAGAAATAAAGTGCTGTATTTGTACTTTTGGAAATTTGGAACCCCACTGCCCTTCCTCCTGAGCTACAGCCAACACTTAAACATCAATTTATTTTCCAATGGCATTATAAAGAAAAAAAGAAAAGAAAAAGAAAAATAATAATCAGCTGGTTTCAATAAATCATAACCTAAAGCACACAGCTGGGACGAAGCAATGCCGCTTCAGGATCCAGCCAAAGCCCGAACTTAAGATGGATTTCTCTGCAGGCAGTTCATAGATGCTCCCATCCAATCCGACAGGACCCCAAAGAGGAATCCCACAAACTGCCTCAACATCTGTATACTTTTGAATGTTTAGCGCACAACGGCTTTCGCGTCGATACTTAGACTTTAACTAACTTTACTTTAACTAAAAAAATGGAAAGAAACCTTGCCATGCAGACGATTCGATTTGACCCCCAAAAACTCGATAAAGATATTAGCCGAATCCCTCCATGGCAACGACTCTGATCACAAGTACAGCTATCAAACAGTATATGTAATGCTTCTGCATGCTGCTTGTTATACATTTCATCCAATTAGACGGCTCAAGCAAAAACCTCTTAATAAGCCGTGATTAATTAGCTCAACAGCAGAGCAGGTGCATCATGTACAAAGCTTACGGGTCCTCGAAGCAGCCGGCTTGAGTTCGACTCCCTGCTCGGACCCTTTGCTGTACGTCATCCCCTCTCTCTGCATCCAATTTCCTGTCCAGCAACTTTCATGTAAAAGCTACTAGAGCTTGTTGTGGCTCCTCTACATTCCATCTGCAGTTCAGCTTATCAAGAAGCAGCCTACTGTTCGTCAGTGGCTAAACAGAACAATAAAACCATAAAAAAATAAAACACGATCCACAGATTAGAGGTAAGAGGCATCAGATACCTGCGAGCCTGTGGTGATATTTTTATACTGTTGGTATGTGAATAGCAGCTGTGGAGACTTGTCTAGAAGCTGTAAAACTAATTACAGGTAACTAAAAACTACTTTCATTTGTTTGTTACAGGGGAAAAAAAACCCTTGTATTCCTTGAATTTTTTTTTGTTTTGAAACACATCAAACCTGAATCTGGCATACGACAGAATAAATGTTTAGCTTCCAAACAACAAAGAAAGAAACCGATAGGAGGGTAAATTGAATTTTTAAAAAAAAAAAAAAAACTACAGAAAAGTTAATTTCCTCGATGTCCATGAAAAGGGTTAAACATGTCAGCCACCTCCCATGAGGACAGTGCATCGCCAACACAAAACACTCTTCCATGTGTGACCGTTGCAGTCATGCATACGAATGCTGAGGAGCACTCACCTACGATCGGGCCCGCATCCACTCCGTGCTTCATCAGCTCGTCCCTCAGGCCCTCGTCAGTGAGCGCCGTCACGTCGAGCTCATCCGGCTGAACCTTGTCTGTTTTCCGGGTGGCTTTCTGTGGCACGATAGCAGCCAGTTAAAAACTCAAAGTAATTTCTCTTCAGCCCGGAGTGGAATTAAAACAGCTGGGGTGGCAGGTAGTTAACTCTCTTATTACCCAAAGACTTGATCAAACAGTTCAACACAAAAGTTAATTTCTTTACACAAACTGACACTCCGGTCCAACAGAATCGCATTAATCAGAGCTTGGCTGTACCACAAAGACAGATTAGCGGTATGTTGAGCCTTAAGTCAGATTTTCAGTGTCATAAAGGCAGCTCTAACCGGGATTTGCCACTGTCAGTTGGAACAGTTTATGTCCAGAGTTTTGGGTCAATAATTTATCATTTATTTGCGCTTTGTTAATCCCAATCATGAAAACAGTCACGCAGCCAGTTGGTGCATCACATTTAAACAGTCTAAACTGTAGAAACTATGACATATTTTTAATATTTACACAATTTAAAGCTACCACAAAATAAAGGTAATAATCATCCCAAAAAAACAAATAAAAATAACTGATAAACATGCTGCAGTCAGCAAACACGTGCATGAAACAAGCACACATGAGATTTTAGCATTTTAGAAAAAAAAAGAAAAGACAATGCCCCATCTATAATATTTAGACTAATGCATGTGATGATGCACAGGAACACACATATTCACGAGGGACAGAGTCCGCTCTCTGAGCAGTTGCTGCAGGCGTTTCATGATAGTAAACAGCATGCAGAACTGAAGCTGCCCCTCACACACCAGCCCACAGGAAATTACAGTGTTTGAAGCCAGCAGACTGACACGACACCTTGGCTCACAGCCACAAGAAGAATCTGCCTCACAGTAAGAAAAATAAAAGTTTTAAAAACACGTTTTGAACGCGCAGTAGTTACACGGGCTGCAATCTTGTTTCCATAGATGCATACGGCAGTGCTGCTGATGAAAAGTCATCATGTATGGTGCCACCCGTCACTTCCAGAAAGGATGGAGGTCATGTGACCTGAATTTCAGTCTTGTTCACAGTTTCGCCAAATGCTACAGATGTAGAACTTAAAGTGCAGGAAATTCTCACACATTTACAGCAATATCTTAATGATGAACGGCTGACACAGGAAGAGCAGAATGCAAGAAGAATGCACAGAGATGCTGAAGAAGGGGCGACTTTATGCCTACAGCCTGGACAACAGAACAGGTTCTATCTGTAGTTCATCTAAATTAACTACAGAGATCTCATTAAGTGGCACTATGATACTAGTCATCAACTCAAGAAGTCCTCCCTGCTTTTCCAACTCTGGATATGTGCACGTTAATGTAAAACAGGTGGATTTGGCCTCAGATGACCAATCGCACACTATAATACAGGCAGACTGTGAAACTACACAGCTGCTGCAGCCAAAACAGGAAGGAAAGCCGTCAAAAATGGAAACAAGAATGCTGACAGCATTACAACGTGATGTGTAAATAAAAAATCTGATCAGTATCACTGCCACATCATTAAAGCACGGGCACATCGATCTTAATCTCTACTTTATTAAATGAACGTGATCGGTTTTGTTTGTACGAACGCAACGAGATGCAGGTGAGGCTAGATGATGGCAAGGTTATCTCCCGTTGCTCTGGCAACAGATGAGACTTCATCTACAAGCTCCAATAGGTGGCGGAGAAAAGCTCTTTTTAGCTAGCCGGTGTAGTTTTTGTCACAATACACACCATATATGAAAACAAGTAATTCCGTGGCACACCTTCACAAGGGAACACCATTCTCTGAGTCTTAATGGAATGTCTGTGGCATGCTTGGATCAAAGCACCACAGAAGCAGCTATTAATTGACACCTTTATACAAGCAGATCATTTTAGGGCATAGAGTGGCCCACTGGATTCCACTGAGCCCCAATACAAAAAGCCAGAGTTGTGCTTGTTTGCCATATTAAAGTGCAATAATATCCATCTAAAAAGGCAAAAAAAAGGTCTCTTGAAATGAACAACTCATTGGTTTGTTTCTCAGAAAATGCCTGTCAGAGGAACAAAACCAATTAGTGCATTAAGTACCATATTAAATCATATATTACTGTTAACAATAATATTTACTATTATGAGTAATTATTATCCGATTAAATCCTCTTTGAGTGTCTGGTTTTGGTTGTAATTTCATGTAAAATGACAGAATATTTGTTCACAGTAACAGCTGACAGGCTGAAAGAAAATGCCAGCTGGTGGCATTTCAGAAAAATGTATTTTAGGCGCCATTTGTCCAACGAAAGTTGCTTTTTTCTAATAAAAAGAACAAAAAAAACAGGACTGATGTCAAAACGTCAAGCCTCGGGTAATTTATTAGCCTCCTTCTCAACTAACAAACACACTGATTTACAATTAAAAGCTGATCATTTTACAGCTGAGTTTATTGGATGTGTAAAATGAGATCATTCTGCTAAGATGCTGCATCATTGACAACGTCTGTTGTGATGAGAAACCCTCAAGTGGAAAGAAAGTGACAAACTTCTGTTTAAGGTAAAACTACAGCATGAAACCGTCATCTGAGGTCATAAGCTGGATCATTTCCAGTATATAAATTCCTCCTATGTGAAGCAGAAAAGAGGAAATTTAGAAAGAATGATTTCAGTCCCTGTGTCTGTTCAGGGTTACCACAGAGCCACATCATTACACCCACACCAAGAACCAGCTCCAGTGTTGTCAACTATTTTTAGTAAAAGCAGCTAAAGACTTCATGTGAGGTGAGTAGATTATGCTGCGACTCTTTAATGAGGTAACTAAATAAAAGATAAATGGGTAGAGAGGCAAAGTTGGGACCTTACCTGATATGGGAGCTCACACATTAAAAAAAAAAAACAAACAAAAAAACACGGGACATCCTGCAAGTGTGAAGGAGCTCCAGGACAAACAGTGGGAATCAGAAATTGATCATGAGCTCCAGACATACAAAGCTCCTTCACCTTCATACTGCTCCGCATCCTCACTAATGAACCAAGTCAGTCCAGAGAGCCGGCACATGACTCAGAAATACCAAAGCTCTCTGACAAGCTGGTCTTATCCATCGCTGTCACCAATAAAGACTTTCTGACCACTATCTCTATTAAAAATCAAGCTAGTGTAGTAGCTAGTAAAAAAAAAAAAAAAGGGTTCAAAAGTTCAAAAAGGGGGAAGAAAGAGATGGGGATGGGAACTCTGGATTAAATCGGCTTCATTTTAAATTACTGGAGGATTGATAACATCCAACACCATTGGTTCTGCTTTCTGTAGTAATAAGACAAGATTTCTTAATTGTGTTATTAAGTATGTAAGCAAAGCTCCAGCCACAAATTCTAATTATTTTGGACACCAGGGTCATCTCTGGTGGCTTTTTTGCTCAAAAACAAACCCACTTCTGGTGCTCAAATTAACAGCAGTCAGGATGGAGAATCCTAACAGTGTGGTCTATGCACAGTAAGACTTCCTCTGCGGTCTGACTGAGCAGAGCAGAAGGCTAAAGCAGCTAAACAAAACTCTTTGACCACGAGCGCTGCAGCAAACCAATGAAAAATGTGAGGAATGCAGCGGGGACATGCTCGGTGGTGATGGCGAGGTGCTGCTGTGGTTCAGAGTGTGGAACCAACGTAAGGCACACAGAGAGACCGTCCTCCTCAGCTTCTGGCCATCAGTGGGCCATCAGTGGGCCCTCAGCAGGGTTGGCTCTGGATTTGAGCCCAGACATTTCATAACCACAGCAGCCTGGGGTGGAGAGTGAAGAGGAGCGTGTGTGTGTGTGGGGGGGGGGGGGGGGGGGGGGGGCATATGCTTCCTCTGCGGTAGCCACACCCATAACACCACAACTGAGCTCATAGTTCTATGAAGTAAACTTTACAACAAGCGCTGTCAGACTTTCCTTTACTAGTACTCGCTGTGGTGGGACGTGTCAGAACCTGTGGCTGCATGCTGTAACTCTGCTGGGCTGCGTGAGCCAGTTGGTTTACGCTGCTGAGGTTTACTGCAAATGTTTCCACGCCTGCTTGTGGTTTTCTAAACCTCATCACACAATAGAAACGTTTCAGTCATGTAAACAACAGTTTGACCATTCCTCGTTCTCTAACAAGAAGTCTTCCCAACCTCAGCTAACTATCTGAAAAATGCCAGGAATGAATTTCTGAGCTGCCTGTCCACCTGCAGCCTTTAATCACTCAGAAATGCGAGCAATGAGCACGCCAGTCACACACATTGCTTTGTAGATTCCTTCACTTTTAAGGAATTCCTTAACTCTTCCGACTGGAAATGTGTGCGAGTGTGGTGGTGGTGAACAGGGATCTAGAGGGCGCAGGCAGCATATGATGCAGAAATTCCTCTGTGGAGATCTGAGGGTTTTTTTCTTTTTTTTCTTTAACATGTTAACAGCAGAGGAGGCTCCTTATTGCATTGATAAGAGTACTGCATTCCCCTGAATGTTTCCACAACAGGTGGGAACGAGTAGAAAGCAGCAAACAGGCCATCAGACAGGACAAACTTTCACCAGCACATGCTCCTGGACTATTTGTGGACATATTTACAAACTCTTTCTATTTTTTCACTAAACTAAAAAGCTTCCTCCGTAAAATCTAAGAAGGTTTAGTGCACACGTGCGGGATAAATGCACTGCAGGGTACAGTGATGATGCCACAGTGAAATTACAAAAGTGAGCTCCAGCTGTACTCTTAGCACCCTTACACTTCAGTTTCTCTTGAACGCACAGGAAAGACAAACTCCAAATAAAGACTGGTGAAAAAAATGCAGCTAACGAGTCTAACACAGCCGGCAGTGCATTATACACTGAAAAGACAAGGAAGACTGTCACGGACGCTCGAGGCCATCCTGACACGTGACTGTCAGCCTGGTGTACAAGAGCCTTTACTGATGTGGAATCAGATCTACAGGGTTGTTGGTTAGAACCTCAAATTCTCCTCACTGCCTGTAATGGTCCACAGTAGTCAGGCTCTCCTCAAAGTCTGACTCAAATCATTTCTGTAACTGTAACTTCCAATTGAAAAGAGATAGAAGATGGAAAGAACAGTCGGTCTCTGGAGACACAGGACAGACAGCCAGGGCGTCACAGCCCCTCTTCCTTGATGTTCAGATAGGAACATCTGGTTCAAGATTCCTGCACACAGCGTTCACACACATCCAGTTAGAAATGTGTTATTGCCACAGCCCTACACTACGTCCATCCATCCATCCATCTTCTATACCCACTTAATCCATCCGCTGGGTCGCGGGGGGGCTGGAGCCTATCCCAGCAGTCATCAGGCGAGAGGCGGGGTACACCCTGGACAGGTCGCCAGTCCATCACAGGGCCACACAGAGACAAACAACACACTCAGCCGGAAGCCGGAGTACTAGGAGAGAAGCCGCGCATACACTCCACACAGAAAGGCCCCAGCCAGGAGTTGAACCCGGAACCCTCTTGCTGTGAGGCTAAGCACCACACCACCGTGAAGCCCCCCCATACACTCCATCTCTAAGGTAAAGCACAGCGGCAACAACTTTTGAGGAAGACCTTTTACCTCCTTATGAGCGGAAAAACCTGTGGGTCTTTACAGAGGTTTTGGCTCTAGCTTCACTAGTTAGACATCAAATTGAGGTTTCTTTATCTCTATCGACCAACTTAAAAAAAACAACAACCATTCTCTAACTGCCACTTTTTCACACTGTAGTACAAACACAGAACATAATGTTACAGTGACGTCAGACAAGAGAAAATGTGGGTGGAGCCTCACGATGAGGATCAGTGGCCCCTCCAACAGGAATTCCTCTTTTACTACTCAGTTACATTCTCTCTGTCATATCACATACTTTCCAACTGAGAAATTCAAAGATACCTTATGAGCCCTCTCCATCATAATCCACAGATCGCTGCCTGGCAGACTGGTGGGACCCGTCTGCCCTGTGACACCAACAAAAACACACCTCGTCCCTCCCCTCGTGTCAACATCTAGTTATACTCTGAAAACTTGAAAACAGATGAAAGATGGATCAGTTTGAGTACACATCTCACAAAGAGCTGCAGTTCGCTGGGGAGCAGCTGCTTCACACTGCCACGTGACGTGTACCAGTGAGTCCACAGTGGAGACACGAATGTAAACGTTCCCAACGACAAGCCGCTGTGAATGCATACTGCTGACATGTCATTACTCAGTCACCACCTTCGTTTTGCTCACGCTTTACAGTCGGCCCCTTCCACCATGAAGCCAGACCAGACACGTCCTGCTGCACACCTGTTCCAGTTTAAATTTTCCCCATCCATCACTACTACAGCTGCAACTATCCACCAGGCCTGTGAATTATTGGTGAACGGATCATTTTTCTCATTAGCGGATTCGTTATTAGCCGCTACTGTTAACACACACACATCAAAAACTTATGACAATGTTGCTAGTTTCTCCATAGCAGTGAGACAGATGTCTCTAACCATTTCTAAACTGACAAAACATGTCAGAAAAAAACCCAGAAGCTTTCGATACACCTATCAGAAGTCATGAAGTGTTAAGCTAAACATGAAACAGAACAGCTAAATGTCTTCAGATATTCTGCTTGGTCTAAGCAACAAGTCAAAAATTCAGTCAGAGAAAAAGAAAAACACCTTCAATGTCTCCTGTCCACACTTGACTTACATGACTATGAATTTAACATCTCTACTGCCAACTCAAAAGTCAGTTTATTGATGTTCAACTCCTCAAACTTATCTGCTTCTAATTTTATTGAATGCTTAAAATCTCCTCCATCTAGGTCTGAAACGGCAGGATTGCTCAGATCATTCAAAAGTCGGCCTTCTCCAGAAGTCATTCTGCAGAGGAAAACCTTCAAACCGCTCCCTCTGTATTTCAGGAATGCAGACAGTTTGAAGCTGTGGGGGGAATATTACTATCAAAATAAGAACAGGAATGCTGAGAGAGAGAAAAAAAAATAGAACACTCTTCAGTATCACCCTTCATTCATACACACACGAAAACGTTCAGCAGAATCTTGATCTGTGGTTCAATAGTTTCTGTATCTGGGTTGATTTTATGCCAAGTCTGGAGCAGACTTGCTACCCACCCCATCTTGTATGTTGAACTTAACAGATAACAGATCTGTGAGCCTCTGCAGCGGAATCAGCTGCAGTTGTGCTGTTGCACACAGCAGTGAAGACACTCCCCCAGAACGAGTTCAACCTGAAGTAAGCGGGAAACTCGGGAGGATGTTTGTCCTCGCACTCATTCACAGCCTCTGTGTGTTGGTTACGACGATTTTTTCCCCGGTAATGTGGTTCAGTGGGAACAAAGAGGAGAATATCTGACGAGCAGTTTAAAAAAAAAAGTCCGCGAGAATAATATGAATGGTCAAAGTATACCCTCATCTGGTGTAACGATACCGTCACCAGGACTTTTTGGGTGGAGACCTCTGAAGTGGGAGTCTCTGCTAAAGTAGTAACGCATTTTACACTGAAAGGAGTCAGACGTTTGTGGCTAAGCGTAACAATCTGATATTTTAGAGCATTTTACAGAGGAATATCAGAGTGAAATCAATGAATACGTGTTTGTTGATCTCGACGACTGACCGAAGTTGCTTCTAAGGACGATCTCACAGTTACTATACAAGAGAAGTTACCCAAACTTACGCCACCTTGTTTTTCTGTGAAGTGGAGGCTTCTGCACATGAAAAACAGCTCCAGCTGTGACACTAAAACAGCCAAACACACTCACCCGGCCGGAGGAGCGACTTCTGTTGGAGACCACGGGCGGCGGCAGCTCCTCGTCGCTGGAGAAAGCGTCCAGAGTTGTGGCCGTGACATGTTTCTTGTTCTGAGCAGTCAGGTTTTTTAGATAAAGCTGCACATATACGTCCTTGGTCGGGTTGCCGCTCGGCAGCTCCACGTTGTGAGCCAACAGCTCGCTCTTCAGCTTATCCTTTGTGAGCACAGACGGGTCGTCCAGGTACTCCGACATGTCGGCGTGCAGGTGGAGGGACAGAGTTATCGTAGCTCGATGGGTTAGCTAGCCAGCTACGAGAGGGGGAATGGAACAAACGAAGGGGAGGTTTATTCTGAGCGGGACGGCTGACCAGCGCCTCTCACTGGATTTAATTCGCCAAAACAGCTATAAGCGCGAGAGGGAAACGTGTGCTACAAATAAATAAAAAAAGGATAACGAATTATACTAGCTTTGGTTATTCTCACTTCCTCGTCCTCTAAGAAAGCAGAAATGAAACCTGTACCGGGTGAACTGCTGTTTTGGGAGAAAATATTATCAGCTTGATGCAACTGTTAAAAAGTGAGCCAGACCGGAAGTCGCTCCCGATGAAAACCAGCCGTAATTGGTCAAACGTTATGACAAAACGCTTCCTCATTGGTCGAACGAACACGCGTCTATTGAAATTGAAGAACCTGCGACATATTCAAACACGGTATCCTGCTTGTTTTGACTAAATATGACTGAACTAAAAATCATTACATTGTCTCGCTCCATTTTGAATAGGCAATGTCAGAATTCCTGTGTTAAACCCCACAATGCTACATACATTTTTTTTACTGTGGTAGAATACACATCGTTGTCAATTAAAATTATCCAAATATTTTCAGGTTTTGCGATTTAAAAACAAATCTGTAAAACGCGATCATGTTTACAGGTGCTCTGTACACTAACTTTGCCCACTGAGGCTGTGCTAATGCTTGCTGCTCCTCTCCCACTCCCTGTGTACAATGCATAATAAAAATACATCAGATTAATTCCCCCAAAATCCCCTGGCTCAACTACTGTGTTTACGATGGCCTTATCTCTTTCAGTTCTGTATCGTTTATGAACCTCTCATAGTTTCATTGAAAGTTTCTACTTTCAATGGATTATATAAAGGTATTACCTCATGCAACTGGCAAAGTTGGAATAATTAAATCAATAAAAACACCAAACTGCTTTGTGCATTACATACAGATAAAACCGTAATGCATTTATTTACCCACTGGACACAAATAAAGACAAACCAAAATGGAAAACTCAGCGTTTTCTTTTCTTTCCACTTTGACACAAAACAATATTTTCTTTTATTTGGACACTTTATATACTAAACCAGTACAACAGCAGCAAATACTCAAAGTCATCTTGTTCGAAGAAAATGAAAGCGTTTTAACTTCAGTACAAACTGTGCAACTACTTCCAGTATTTTTGGAACTATGAACTGAAAACAATTGACTTGGTCCAGCTCATTAAAATTTTAATATTGAAACCAAATCTGAGCTTTGCATCATGAAGTTTAGAAGGAAGTTAAAATAAGTTGAAGTCATCAGAACTGAGCTGATCAGAGAAAAAACAGGCAGCGATGAGCCTCCACTCAACGCTCTACTGCTTTACTCTGCAGCCCACACTGCCCCCTAATGACTCTTTAAAAAGAAAAACAAGTGTGTGTGTGTCTGTGTGTGTGTGTAATCATTGTTCTATGACAAACGGGGCAGTCATAATATCAACATCAGTTCCCGATGGATGGAGATGCTCTGGACTCTGTTCCGTGCTCTGGCCTGATAGACACTGGAGCACACCTCTGCCCATCTCTTTTTTCTTCCTTTTCTCCTATCTGGTTCCCACATGTGGCGCTCTCTCATCAGGCCTTGATCTCAGGGGCTGGTGTGTACAGCTGCTCAGAGTTCTCTGTCCCCAGGTCCTCTGGGAATACAAAGCAAGAGGATGAGTATATGCCTCATTCTGGTTGTTGGTCGTGGACATCTGAAGATTACCAAATTAATAACGGAGATATCCACAGGTAGCAAATGTGCCTTCATATATTTCACACATAGTTTGTTTATCTTAAGGAACCCTATTAAGTCAGCAAAATATATCAAGACCTTTTTTTTTAATAAGTCATTGAAAAGTTTGAACCTTTTTGTTGTCCTAAAGCTCTGTAAAAGTACGACTTAATTGTCCAATTAAGAATTAATTCCATCCAAACCCACATTAGAAGATGGCAGAATAAGACAATGAGATCTCAATTTCTGGGGTTAAAACATGACTCAAATCAGGTGGTGTGTTTACTTAAAGCCAGTATATTTTGGCTGCAGGAGGATCTGCATTAACTCAAACCTTTTCCACTGCATTTAACATTTTGGTATTTCTTTGTTATAACAAATTTGTCAATATATGATTATCTTTCATAGCATGTATGTCAGAGTTAAAGTCGGAGTTACCAGGAAGAACACACTTCCACAGGCCATAGGTTTTGCCCACTGCCGTCTGCCACAGTCGGAGCGTGCCGTCCTCAGAGCCGCTGGCATACAGCTCACCATCAGGACTGAAGCGAACACAGTGCACTGGACCAAAATGGCCTTTATAGGACTCTGAGAAGAGAAGAGGAGCAGAACCAATTATATAAGACAGGGGTCAAAGCTTTGAGTTGACCAATTAATCAGGATGACCCTTCAGAGAAGGTTGTGAAATAGTTTTTTCTTCAGTGAAAGATGGACTGTTGCTGGCCAAATGCCAAGGCAAACCTGTTTAAACATGAAACAGTTTTGTGCTCCTCACCCAACTCTTCCTTAGTGCTGTAGTCAAACTTGTAGAGCTTGAAGTCTTCACCACCAGCAACAAAGAAGTCCTTCTCTGGATGTAGGGAGGCTGAGTTGATGGGAGCTGGGGCCTCCACAGTCTTAATCAGTTCCAAGCTTGATAAAGTGAAAGATTATTGTTGTAAAAAAATAGGATTACCATTTGTAACAATAATAATCAGATAGCTAATATGCAGGAGGCATAAAGAATGGTTTTAAAGGTGTAATTAGTAGCAGCTGCCTCTCATTGTTATCTCGTAAGAGAAGGAGCAGCAGGGGTTGAAGGAACTGGACTGCAGTCAAGTGGAAAACAAACGAGGGGCAGCATGAATCCGATACAAACGGAACACTGTTGTTTCCTCACTGCGCTGCTCCCTCCTTCACACATATGAACCAGCACCTCTCTGGCACTGAGAGGAGAGCAGTGTAACCGGGTGATTATGTTTTTAATCAAGTCTTCACACCCCGAGCACCATTACTGGCTGGCACATGCTCAAAGACCGCATACCCAGAAACAGTTCAGAAAAAATCATCTAAAGCAAAAAGCAGTGTGGAAAAATTTGTTTTTACAATTAATAGGAGGAATAACATTTAATTTGTTTTGCAGTATTTTTAAGTATTCTTTCATTTCATGTTGCAAAAGAAAGAAAGAAAGAAAATGTGTTAAGCCACATGTCCACATGACAGAGTGGATAACATCAATGTGTGCTTCCATAAAGCAAGTTGGCAAAGAGGAATCTGTTAAACGACAAAGTCGATGGTAACAGCAGTGTACTGCACTGCCACATCGCCCACTTAACACATGCCAGTTTGGTTCTGTGACTCTTGGCTTAGAGGAGCATCAACTTTAACCCCCTCCATTCCACTCCTGTACTTCAAAGAGGACATTTTTTCAGCCCAGGATTAAATTTCTATTAAATTGCTATTAAGGGAAACTTAAATTTCTCTTAAATAGACACTTTAAATTTTATCAGTAATTTATGTGACAGCACTCACTACTTTATAGAAATAGCTAAATGCATTTAATTTTAGCTCAATGTAAAATGGGAGGACTTAAAACAAGAGCAAATGTCATTTTGTGTTTAACTTGCCAGTTGTCTCTCAACCATGTAAATTAAATCTTTTCGCTGCACTGCTGCTGTATGAATCAACTGTCGGTAAACTGGACCCATACAGAGTGTAGAAGTACTTCTATGCAATTTGTTTATTCACAGTACTTTCACGCTACAATACACTCAGCAACAGACAGAAAACAGATGCAACCGTTCTGTATGACTGTGGTGAGATGGCAGCGTACCTGAGAGCATTGTAGAAAGCAATCGTCTTTCCATATGTGATCACAAGAATCTCTCCATCAGCAACATACTCCATACTGCTCACTGACGTGTTAAATGTCAGTGTCTTCACCTCCTCCATGGAGCTCCTGTCCCAGAGCCTGGAGAGATAGACGCACATACACACAGTTAATAGCATCTTTCACATATTGATTGCGCCGTATCGACGAAAAAAAAAGCCATTTCCTTGTAAATCACACATGCCGGCTTGGAGCTGCATCAGCGTTGACCGTCCATTACCCCAACTGTACTTTCCCAATACACAACAAAGGTGCACCGATGTGAAAGAGGCTCATTACATATAAACATCTTTTACCGATCCACTGTAAGGGACCCAAGGAGTCAGGATGGAATTCAAGTTTGACACGTACAGTCAGTCTTAAGGAAGGTTAAAGAAAATGAATGAGGAGCGAATGCACTGACCGGATGGTTTTGTCCTCCGCAGCTGAGAGGATCTGCTTGTCGTTGTTACACCACAAAGCTTTCTTTATGGCGGAGCTGTGACCTGCAATCTCTTGTGGTGCTGGAAGGCACATAGAAAACAGTGTGAAAAAGGGGGGGCACCGACCACAGCAGAATTTTCAGAAAAGTAAGAAGAAGCAACAGGGAGGCAGGATTTAACCTGCCCATACAAATCAAGCTTTACATGTGTGATGGTGTTCAGATGGTCATAGTTCTACGATTCTATCCTGGTCTAATTAGCATGATGATGAGTCATGTCACATAAAGTTAGAGACACACCGTAGTTCATCACCGTGAGTTTAAAAGACACAAAGCGTTTTACCTTCAGATGGATTACAATTCTTACAGTTAAGTTATGGTCAGTGACCTGAAGCACTTGACTTTTGGAACTTTCAGTGAGGTAGAATCCTGTAATCTGGTGCAGTTTGGTTCCCTTACTTTAAAATCATCGTTTTATTTGAAACATACACATGAGTTTTCAATTTTAGAGAAGTTTATGTTTGTGTATGACGCTAACATCGACCAAGATTGGAATTAAGAGGCCACGTTTCAAAGAAGAAGAAGAAAAAGTTTCTTGGTGTCACGCTGACCTGCTTCAGGGTTGCTGAGATCGTATATGCGCAGGAGCTTGTCATTTCCTGCCGTCAGCAGACAGGTGCTGTCCTGAGGAACAGAGGCAGAGATTTACCATAGAGCTCCGCAGAATGAGCGTTTTGTTTGTCTCACTACATGAAACCAAAGCAGATATCCATTTTTAATCATTTTTTAATATGAACAACTGAAAACTATTAATGTTTTCTTAAAGTCTGAGTATAAATACGGGTTGAAAAGTTGAAAGCTCTGAAATGCTAAGCAGTTTCAAAACAAAATAAACATAGTCTAAGCATAAGGCCCATGTAAACATATAAATAAGCATATTGTCATGCAGTGAAAATGAGTGATTCACAAACATGTTGATCCAGAAATTGGACCGACCTGAGTGAAGTTGACAGTCTTGACAATGTGTTTGTGCGCCAACGAGAGGACCTCGTCTCCACTTACTGCATCCCACACCTTTCTGGAAACCACACAGATGATCTGTTAACTGACATTTGCTTATGTGGCAATAGTAATTTACATGGATACCATGGAAAAACAATGTCAACATCAAAGCATCTGCAGCAACAAATATAACCTAAAGTAGGGGGAACCATTTAATCTCTGGCACACTTAAGCCTTAAGCATTTTCTACACATGCTTGACATTTTCAAAATATGTTCTGGGAGAACACACATATCTGCAGCTTTAAGAATTTCCAAGCCAGCTCCTTAGTAAAAATCTCTGGAATATCAGCAGATGTGACAACTGTCAATGCAGCAGTTACTGCAAGATACTGTGTGAGTGTGAAACCTGCTAAGAGTTGTATAAGACTTTTATGTTGCTCCGCCCATCACCACTGTGGATCAATTTGAATACATTATCACTGATATAGACCCAAAAAGCCATGAAATAGCCTAAAAACACCATTCTCGACAGGCTGAAATTTTTTTTTCGCAATTTCCATCACATCCTGATACAAAAATATGTGCGTGGAGATTAGAGCGCATCTCCAGCACAGAATCTCCCAATGTGGGGTTTCTGCAGTGCGGCTGCAGTGTGAGGACCCTCATTTTCAACATCCTCTCATAGCAATGTTTTTAAAAAGCACTCCACTTTCTGCATGTCATTACTGACGTTAACATGCCAAATGGTTAGGGAAAAGCTACAGGGCGGGGGGGCCATTCTTTCACAATACATAGCGTGGATTTCATACTCTCCAAAGAAGCTATCGTGGCAAATTAGGGTCCTGTTACCACAACCTCTGGTTCTGCAGAAGCCCACTACTCAAATCTCCTGATGTGAGGAACATCTGAACGGCAACTGCTGAAAAAATTGAAACCCAAAAGTGTCCCGAAATTCTCGAGGTGTAAAAACAAATGAAGTGATCAGAGCTGGAGCATATAAATACCCTTGACTACAGCAGGGTCACTTGATCTAAGAATGACTAACTGTATGCTTTCCCACCGGAGACAATGACAAGATGTTAGAGGATGTTATCGGGTTCTCTGTCCAGTCTAGTGAGAAAGTATTCAGAATGATTGGGTTATTTGAACTGTACAAGTGGCAGGTGTCTATTGTCCCCGGTGCTGGACAGAAGTGGACTCACGCTGTGAAGTCAGCAGCGGCAGTAGCTGCCTTGGTGGCGTCTGTGTTTAGAGTGGCTCCCCAGACAGCACCTTTGTGACCCAGAAACGTTCCTATCCAGTCCCCTGTGTCTCCCTGGCGCAACATGGGCTTGCCATCTGACAGAAAAAAGAGAGGATATGCATGAAACAGATCACAGTACAGCAGCACCAAATCATCCTGCAGTCAAGTGAAATATGTTGAGCAAAACAGACCACTTCACTTGACTGAAATTTAAATATAAAACTTCGTAACAGCAACAAGTGTGTCATTAAGAACACATTAAGCACACTGACGTCGAAATTAGGTCCATGAATAAAAAGCGTAAAACTGAAAATAGGAAATACAACTTAAGAGCTGAAAATGTGGTCCAATAAACACGACAAGATGCGAAGTGAAGCACTCCGACATTATCCTACGTCGTGGAGTCACGAACGTTCAGCCTTCTGTCAACGGTTTTAAAAACCTAAAATCCTAACGGACTGATCTGTCTCACCCTTGCAGGCGCTGATAAGGAAGTAGCCATAGGGAGTAATTCCACTGAAGGCCAGGTCCACCACAGGCCGGGTGTGACCGGAGCAGGTGAGGGGAGTCTGTCTCATCGCCATGGTCCAAGCTGGACAGAAGACGGTTCGCAGGGGAACGAGACAGTAAAACGCTAGAAGCTAGCTAACTAGCAAGCAAGCTGAGTGGGCTAACAAGCTAGGAGGGAAACAAAGTACTGCCAGTACTTTGATGGTAAGTTTCCGATGGCCAGCAGTTGGTCTGTAGTTAAACTGTAAATTGGAGAGATACAAAGGATTCTCTAAACAAACGTAGGGCCTCCCCCCAGCAAAGGAATGGCTAGCGTGCTAATAGCTACAACATTGCAACTAACTAGCAACGTGCAACGCGGCGTAACTACCGTAGAGACGATATAGCCCGGTATGCTCCGTCAGCAGCAACACGGATAACACTTCCGGTTTTCTAAATTTCACAATAAATCTGACCACATATTGGGAGATGTACATATACTTGTAGAGAATTTTACCCACTTTATCTTTGACTTTTAATTATTTTTATGTATATATAAAAGTTTTCACGACGAAGAGGTGCTGTCTTCCGTTGAACGTGTTCTTCAGCGTCGGATACACGTTTTGGGGCATTTCCGGTTAATGCAGGAAATTCATTTTTTATTTTGAAATAATGAAAAAAAATAGTGTTTCTTTATTTGCAATTCAACTCTGGTCATACAGAATTCAGTTGGCAACAACGTACAAAAGTAAGAAAAAACAAAAATAAGGGGAAAACCATTAAGAACAAAAAGAACGAAGCAACACATAAGTATGTAACAAGTAAATGAAAAAATAAAATACAGAGATTTAATTTAAAATAAATTAATGTTTTTTTACAATGTCCAAGGCTTGCTTGGTTTTTATATCTTTCGAACAGTGGTTTAATATCTAAGAAACAACATTTGTGGATAAATCGTTTGGCATAAAGCTGTTGTACAATAACTCCCTTTTCCTATCCACCATTAAAACACCCAATTTGATTTAATTCATATCTAATATGGATGCTTGATAGTCTTTCTCAGAAAGCCAATTTTAAAGCGTCACCCAAAACATTTTTGTTTAACGACAATTCCAAAACAGATGTTTTAAAGTTTTGATCTCCAAATCACAAAAAGTGCAGCTCTATTTTTTTTATTTATGCTGAATCAGTGTCTCAAAAATTCATTACAAGGATAAATGGCAATAATCATTTTGAAATGAGTTTCTTTAGCTTTGGTTGAAACTGGTATAGTAAGGTACCTGGTTCTAATTCTAGCCCTGATCTCTTCAGGATCATTTTTAAAGAGATTTTACCTTTTCAGTGGTGAAGAGCTTGGATGTGCCTCTAATAAAATTTGTTTGTGCATTTCTTTTCCATAAAATCTATATAATCTATGTAAAGCAATGGCTTCTGTGGTATCTCCAAATCACATTACTTTCTTCATGTTCACCATTGCTTGTGGGATTGCATTAATAACCACTGATAATAGTTTTTTAGTGCATTTCAAATAATTCTCAAAAAATTTATTATACTCAAGAAAGTCCCCTTTTGAATTCATCTAATGAACAATGGACAAAGTGCCTCTCTCTACCCAGTCACAATTATAAAATATATATTTTTTAATGATTATACATCTGTTATTCCAAATAGGGTAACTGTGAGGAGTGAAATTGCAGGAAATTTGTATTGGCTCTTCATATTACAGTTAGACAGAAACATTTAGAGGCTTGCAGAGTCAGGACGAGGTCATGTCCTCTGACAAATCCAAGATCCGAAAATCACACTTACTTAAGTGTATTAAAGCGGCCATCTTCAAGTTACAGGCTGTACTGGAGTGCTGTAATTTGGCAATAAACTGAGGACAATTTTCAAGTGACTTTTGTTTCGTCTAGTGGTGGCTGGTGGTTGATTATGAAACAAAAAGTTGTGGGCAAGAGAAACCTAAAAAGGATCCAGAGAAGAAAAAGGAAAAAAACTTTGGGGAAAAGAACTGAGAAACTGTAATCATGGGATATGCAATGCAATATGAGTAGTAGTCAAATCTTTATTTTTCTTTTCTGTGCAACACAGACAGCAGGTATGTGCTGAATATTATTGATCGTTTCTTTGGATAACGTTATGGGACTTTACGACTGGACTTTCATTAGATGACACAGATGGCTGCAAAGCAGAATGAACTCTTCACTCCAGATTTATAGAATATATTCAACATTTTGGTGCTGACAATGAAGGACCGTAGCTTTCTCAAGAAGTACAGTCTGTTATGTCCCTTCTTGTAGACAGCCTCAGTGTTGCATTTCCAGTCCAGTCTGCTGTCCAGGGGAACCCCCAGGTATCTGTATTCTTTAACCACCACCACCTCTTCACCTAGGATGGAGACAGTATTTTGTTTACTCCTGGTCCCTCTAAAATCCGCAATCAGACGAGAATAGAACCGCTGAAGCAGGAGGATGATGGCATCTTCAACACCAACCCCAGGACGATAAGCAAACTGTTTGTGGGCCCTGAAAGGTTTTCGCTTGCTTATTAAGGTGAACAATCTCTCCAGGACTTTCATGACATGTGATGTTAGGGCAACTGTAGTCTTTATGACTGTAGTCACTGAGGGCAAATGCATGAGATTTCCTAGGTACCAGAAGAAGGCAGGATATCTTCGCCAGCACAGGAATTTTCTCCTGACTCAGACTAATGTTGAAGAAGTGCTGTAGATTTCCTGACACCATCTGGACCTGCAGCCTCGTTCTGATTCAATCTCTCCAGCTGCTTCTTCCCATTACTACTGGAGACAAAGAGGCAGAGGAGGTTTCACTGAGTGCTGATGTGGGGTGAGATGTTGGTGAGGCTGTGTTAAGAGCTATGACTGAGGTGGACAGTGACATTATGGATGTGTAACAGTATGTGATAGTAGTAATCACACTGATAGATGTTTATTTCTCATCGTCCCATTCCATCACTACAATCAATATTGTTGCTGTTTGACAAATAAATGTGGGAGGTACAAAGATTCACACAAGACAAAATGCACATATATACACATGTTTGACCGATTATTTACTATAAGTCTTAACTGTGTGTGTGTATGTGCATTAGTGAGTAACTCAGCAGTACATGTGTACATGTTTACCCACATCTCGAGTGTGCATCTTCTGACTGTGCCGAAAAATCTCTGATCTAATAAAGCATTTGACATGCAGACTAGTATTTTTATTTTTTTAAAGTTTAGACTTTTACTAACTGTAACATCAAATTATGCTGACAGTGGACAAAGCTCAACCCAAGAACCACAGCTCCATCACAGAAGAAAAAGAGCAGCTTTCTGAAAAGAAGAATGTGTCATTTTGCATTAAATCCTGCCTTTTTGTTGGGAACAGTTCATATTGAAAAGTCCCTGATGATGTGCCAAGACTGTAGACTAATTGTGGAGGCACTTGTAGAATAATGTGTACCCAAACTGTTCATTGCAATACGTTTTATTGACATTTCATTGTATAGCTGTCTTGTCTCCTGCCCAGAATTTCAGCAGAAGGTCAGCTACTTTAGGCAATATTTGCACTTGTTGTCAGCGGTAAACTTTTTGTCACCTCATAGTCAAACCACACTATAAGATGCTGTTGATATATCTCGATAGTATTCTATAAAACATTTTGTATGAAAGGTTGTTTCATACTAAACATATAGCAAACAAGTTCTCTCATTTTTAAATATATTATAAAGCATTCAAACCTGTAAACATGAAAACAAGTGATTTATCATTTTAGTTGTTACAAATCAAACAAAAGGAGAGTGAAACGTGCGATCTGCAGGGGGCGCAGGCTGCATATATTCAGACAGGTCTAACACTTCACGGAGGCTCAGTGCTGGGTGTCTGCGGCAGGATAACCGACGGTGAGGAGTGTGCCTTGCTTGATGGTTGCAGGCACAGATGGCGTCCTGATGCCGGTGAATAAGCAGAAAAACAGAGCAGAGGGAGGGGAGAGGGATGCGGGAAGCGGATGATGACAAGCTGCATCGGTCAGAGAATCACATGAAGGAGATGACGCCCACTGCGATGATGGCAGCGCTTTGAGGATTTTTGTGGATCAAGTTTTCTGATCATGTTTTCATTGTGATTTTAATAGGTGCTGTGAGGGGAGGCGGTGGGGGTTCGGTGTCTGCCTCAGCTGTTTCTCCCTCCGGCGGGGCTCTCTGCTCATCCGACGCAGGGAGGAGAGGGCAGAGGGAGGGAGACAGGGGCGATGGCTGCTGGTGGAGCAGGATGCGGGGACACGGTGGAAGAGTGCCGCGCCGAGGTGGAGCGCCTCTCCCGGGAACTGGCGGAGGCCAACCGAGAGAAGATCCGGGCGGCGGAGTGCGGGCTGGTGGTCCTGGAGGAGAACCAGAGCCTGAAGCAGCAGTACGCCGATCTGGAGGCCGAACAGGAGGTTTTGAGGCTGGAGTTGGAGCAGCTGCAGGAGGTGGGCTCAGCAGGGGTATGGCTCCTTACTTGAAAATTAGGATGATGCATCATTTTGGTTGTGAGAATTTTATTAGCTCACCGTGATTGATGCACATACAGGCAGCTGCACCGACTAGTCTCTTGCTCTTTGTGCTTGAACTCGGCTCATTACCTGTGGTCTAGTTACACCTACTGGACACTAACAATAGACAGGCTCAGCTCACAATACAGGGACTAGTATGAATACATTAGAACCTGTCAATTTTAAGCCAACTTAGGGTAGGCTACTGATTGTTCACATTTGTATCTTTTAAAAAAAAGTTGTTGTCATGTTTAATTAGAAAACAGTCATACTTCCTGGAAGATCCAAACACTCCATTGATTTCTGTCAGTCATCTAATGAGTGTGAGCAACATAACCTATTTTTGTTTTCTTTGGGAAGTTAACTTTTCCCTCTTACGTCATTTAGAGACAATCATGAGAATTCATATCAAACACTATGTTGCGGTCATTTTCCTAAAGAGGGTCCATGTATCAAATCTAGTTTAAAATCTTTTACTTTGTCAGTTTATGTTGCATCAACATGGTGCATATTCGTAGATGAATTGAACCAACTTGAGGTCAGGTTGTATTTTGTTGTCATTGCTTTATCATTATTTTATTATTATGTTTGTTCTAGAATGGTGCCACACCAATGGCAGTCCGCTGCAGTAGCTCTGGAAATATTGTTTTCTTTAGATTTTATACTGAGGTTTTTGCTGTGAAAACATTTTTCTGTGCTGGTTTGGATGCTGTGCTGCTGGAATGATGTCTCCTGTTAACTTTGGCTCTTTTTAAATATCTGTTATGATGTATAACCATAGCAATGGGAAAGTTCTTTACATGTGGGAGCAGCTGATTAAGTTTCCAAAAGCCCAAGTAATGCCTGAAGTAATACCCCCAAACCCACTTTAGTTGAAAACAAGATTTGAAGACACAGAGCAAGAACAGAATGGGGGGGAAAAAGGAGGAGTAGGTTTAAACCACTTCTTCCTCTGATCATCATGGGAAGTGTGAGATCGCTGGCTGATAAGATGGAAGATATCAGTGTGATGTTTTGTGTGAGTTTATGTATGTATTGATTTTATTATGTAAAGCACTTTATGAATAAAGTTTGATTTGGTTACAGTAGTATATATTTAATAAAGGTTTATACTGCAGCAATATAATTTCCCTTAGGAGATTGATAAAATATTATTAGATTGAATTTTACCACATTAACAGAATCTGATGGCAAGCTCTCAGCTCATATTATCTCACATTACTCACACAGTAAATATCACACTCTGGCTTAAACTAACAAGTTTTCATTCATTTATAGTCAGTTCTCAGTTCACTTTCCTTTTGACAGTTGTTAGGTCCAAAACCAGAAAAAAGCTTCTTCATAACAAGCTTAAAAATGCATGACTTTTTTGAGCAGCTCAACTCTCTGTCTACAGTGTGCTGCTGAACAGCGATGTGTTGTGTCTGGCTATAAAACTAAAACAATGAGCTGAAAGAAGGTAAAAACCTCCCACCTTCTGTAGGTTAGCTAAATCTCTTTGGGCACATTACTGCGAGTGATTCTCCTCACGTTACATTTGATCCATTGTTCATGTGAAAACATGGATGTGGGCCACTTTAGTTTTATTAGACAGCACATCTTCTGAGAGGTTGGTCTGTGTGTGTCTGTGTGCTTGGTTTGAGTGTTGGAAGAATTTATTTGTACAAATATGAGCTGGTGTGTGACACAGACACTTGAGGACTTTAACTGTACGGGCACTTCATTTTTACTAACCTCCACCATATTATCATTCAAATATTACCTAAATATACTGCTGTTTATCACAATATCTGATGACAATGCCTATTTTATTCTGCATAGTATTCTGTTTCAGAGGTGATTTAGCTCCGGTGAATCTCATAATCAATGTCAGCAATGAGCTCTCCTGGTTTGATTTAATATCAACAATTTCTTTTGATCAATAACATCACAGAGGTGTTTTCCAGCATGTCCAGTTAGTTAGATGTAAAACAGACAAGTTGGAATGGAATGCTGACAATGCAGTTACATTGTGAGATGTGTGCGCGTGTGTGTGTGTGTGTAAGCATCTCAGACTGTAATTTTCTTGTCAGAGCTTTGGCTAACAATCAAAGGAGGGATGATAAAATTTTGACGCTTTCTAAACACTAGTCTTAACAATCAGCAGCCTTCTGCTCCTTTCATTGGCTGCTTGGCACTCTGACAGTAATTTATACCATCAAAACAGGTGAGGACTGTAAGATGTTCAGGAAACACATACAGAATGGTGACGTGAAACAAAGGGGTGACGGTTAGGGTGACACTGAAGGGACTAATTGTGGGAGTAACTGCAGTAAAACACATCTTAGCCTTTGCATTCCACAGCTGCGACATGCTGTTTGAAAGCACACATAGTCCCTTTACAATCTGTTAGATTGCTGTACGTCATATTCTATACATTCAGTGCTTTTTCTCAGACATACATATACTCACATACTGAGGCAGGAGCTGTGTGGGAACGACTTTCATTCCAGGAGTTTCATGTCCAACATGACACTTAAGTTTAGATAAGGCCTACTGTTTCGCTACAGATACAGACATTGTATTGGGTACTGCAACTTACTCATTACTGTCTGTCACTGTGTACCAGTGGGCTGGAGGATTTACTTATAAGAACACATGAAGCTAGCTTCTTCTAGTCTTTTCTTCATCAACTTCAGTGCTTCTAAGCTTCTCACACTGGTCATTTGAGTTAGATATTTAGCGTATTGATATTCATAATGATATATTAAACTGCCAATGCCGCAAATTTAAATTATATATGTGAAATGTATAGATAAATGTCATCGGGTTGTCTTATTCTGAATGTATATTCACAAAGATATAGATACTGAATAATGACATTAGGTATACAAATCTGTTAGATCACCAGTCAGTAAATTATATTGTGAATGGTGTTTGACTTGCTCACACATCTTTGAAATTGTAATGTTTATGTATAGAGCACATTTCAATATGGAAAGTCTGCAAAAGTGAATCATTTATCGTGGAAGCTATTTATATTTGCACACTATAGCCCTCCATTCTGCTCTGGGTCAGTCTTAGAAGGGATACATTATGATGTGATTGTTGATTGCAAAGTGTACAGGCTGCAGAAAATGATATAATTAGCATTTCAATTGGTCCCTGATACTCTTTGCTTTCACTGTTTGTCTTCTAAAATGAAGGTTGTACAATTTATTATATTTAGTAAACAAATAAATAGCAGCATATCAATAAAACCCTTTTTTTTTCAAGACAAGACCAAGCAAATAACTTCTGTCTGCTTTACAGACTAAATGACTGAATAACTTAATAGGTTTTCCTCTGCTTCCAGCTGATGCCAGTCTCTGCTATAATTTATAGTTTATATGAATCCCAGAACTTTGTTATTGTCCCATATATTGGACTGCAATATCATAATGGTATTGACTGTTGTGACTGTCCTTTCAATAGGAATGAAACAAGACTGGAAAAACAGGCAGCACTTTTCTCATAAAACTGGTCATATTTATGACGCTACAAATGAAATAGCTATATAAAAAAACGAAGTCTTCTTGCAAAGATGGGCTGGAGTACCTTAAGAGAACCCACACCTGAACAGGGGAGAGCGTGCAGACTTCACACAGAAAGAACCCAGCTGAGATTAGAACCAGGAACCTTCTTGCTGGGAGGAGACAGAGCTAACCACAGCAATACCATGCAACCCTTTCACATTTTTCTTTCATGAATTCCTCTCTATATACCCTTGTTCATTGTCTCATTCTTTCACAGCTTATTATGCTTTGTTGCATTCCTATATTCCATAATGCAGAGCCTGGGAGCAGCAGAGAAGACAAATTTAGTGGAAACAAAGTATTTTATTATTTGAGGATTTTGCAGAGTACTGAATGACTTTTTACTAATTTATAATTACACTGCTGCTGTGCAAAGTAATGATATTTTGTGACTGTTTTCACAAAAGCCTGATATTTACTAAATCCCTAAATACTCATTGCTTATATATAACATCTGTTCCTTGTTTGATATGCTTATAAAAGAATATCTAAGTCATCCCCACCTTAAAGTTGAATTCACATTATTACATTTTTTCTACTATTTATTTTTGTTCTATTTACTATTTATCTTGTTTTAATGTAAAACTTAACATAACACGATAACTCATACATACTGGCTGAATGTTCCACGTTCAACACTAAGATATTACAAGCACAAACTCCAAGAGAACACATAAATGAAGGAATATGGTTTAATTGCATGATTTGATGTAGTTTTCTTGAGGTGACATATAAGGGAATAAGTGGGCATGCACTAAGAAGGATTTCAAATTTCACAGAGAAGACATATTTGGGTAGGAAGAACTGCTGCGGCAGTATAACTTAGGTGACCCTCCAGCTGATAATTATAACATTCTGCACAACTCCAGTGACATCAAACTGAATAAACAAGGCCAGAATGAACTAGTTCTAGTATTCCTGACTGACGTAAACCATTGTTGTTGTCTCTGTAGCACCGTGATGCTGATCTTTGATGCTTCATGGGGCCCTCAAAAGGCATTGTGAGTGGGTTGTATGATGGGTGGACTGGTGATGAAAAATGCAGCGTGTGCATCAGTACAGCCGACAAGGCTAAAAACAGAACAGGACTGATTGACCCATGGGGATGCTCGGTTACTCCTCTGTGACATCACATAGCCAATGAGAGGCTGCCCTTTGTGGCTTGTTGTCATCGGACACTGATTCCCAGTCAGCTTTCCACCTCCTTCACTAACCAGTGTATTATCTGTAGCAGGCTTATGAATCCAGCTCCTTTGCTATAGAAGAAATACCTTCACAGCAGCAAACCATATTCTGCAGAAATTAAAGATTGTTTAGATCTGGTTCAGGCCCATAGTAATATATGAAGCTGTTGTTCTGTTGCCTGGTTTGGGTTGTGTAAAGTGTTGTGATATTTTGTCCATTCACTGTAGCCTGTCAGCAAGAAAAAAATCCTGTGTGTCAGGCCTTCATCCTCCATCTCCCTGATAGTTGCTGAATGAATGGAACAAAACACATGTTCAGAAACACTTAAGAGCAGACTAGATGTTTGAAAGATGCATGGCTGTACAACAGTCTGCAGGCACGCACACAAACATACGCACACACACACGCGCCCACACACACGCATCATGAATTATTGATGACTGAGCCCATAATGATTTCTTGATGATTCCTGAATAAGATGGCCAACCACAGAAAATTACCCTGAAGGTTGTTGGAGGAGAAGATTACTTTAGTCCATAGTTGTGTTTTATTGTTGACAACCTTAGCTATTATAGATAATGCCTCATGTATCAAAATTTCCACAACTACGAATATGAGGTTCAACTCTTGATCTACTATATCACCCATTACACAACCCAGGGATCTCTTGGCCAGTTGGTATGAAAAGGTAGTGGAAAAGCACCCCAATTCATTCTCCCCATTTGATTTCAATGTTGACACCTCAGGCTGCATTCGGTTGTTCAGGGAAAACATTTCTATTTCCATTTATTCATTTAGCAGACACTTTTATCCAAAGCCACATATGGGAATATGGGGTTCAGTATTTTGTTCAGGGACACTTTGATGTGTGGCAAGACTGGGATCAAACCAGTGGTCTTCAAATTGGTGAATTAATAATAAATTATTAGTTTAATATTAGTTTTTTTTGTTTTTCTATTTTTTTTAAGTTAAACGATGGAATAATGGGAAGTAGGAGATGTGTGTTAACAATAAAGGGATGGATAGATAGGAAGATAAGGGAGTGGATGTGATTACTCCTCCCTCCTGTCCTCCATATACTCCCCTCCTCCTCTCATTCCACATTTACTATTCTCATTCTTCTTTCTTTTCCTTGCCAGCTCTCTGTCATCCTCTTTCCTAATCCGTTAATGAAGCAGAATGTTAAAAAGAATGCTATCAGGCATCTGTGCACCTCTAGAGAAACAAGGGGAGAAGAAAAAGGGAAGATAGAGTAAGAAAGGAAGAGATAGATTATGTAAAATGGCTATTGTTTCTATTGTCTTACCTCTCTGGACATATGAGTTGAGGAAAACCACTTGTTTAAATTCTTCTTCATTACGACCTGACAATGAACAGCTGCTGTTTTGTGGGCATAATCCAAAATCAATTATTTGTCATTGTATTGAACAATGCACGGTCATGCAGAAACGTGATGTTTGTCATGCTTTAAAAGCTTCACAATATCACTGATTTAGGTAATTTTTAGTTAAAAGGCTTGTGAATATATACAAAATCCAATGTCTAGCATGTATTGGCAGGAATATAATAAACAATAGTTTGTGTCCTCATCTCCTCTACTGGGCTACAGAGTCATTATATTGTCCATCCATCCATTCATTTTCTATACCTGGTTAATCCAATTTAGGGTCACACGGGGAGACACACAAGACAAGACACACAACCATCCACGCTCAGACTCCTGGGGACAATTTAGAGTCACCAATGAACCTAACATGCATGTTTTTGGGTGGTGGGAGGAAGCCGGAGTACCCGGAGAGAACCAATGCGTACACGGGGAGAACATGCTCATTTTATTATTTTTAATAAAATATAGTTGACCATTGATACTACATTGCTTCTACAGACCATACAGAGAAGACACTTCACGTAATTTCCCCTGCATCCTGAAGGACAAGTTTGAGTATTTATTTGGTGGCTTTTTTCAATATCACCACAAAGTGTCCCTTCACTTTACACACTGGACCTTTATGGAGAAAACTTGACTTTTCCCGGACAGTTCCAACTTTATTTTGAATAAAAACAAAATCTGGGAGCACAATCATTGAAAACTGAAATGTTATTTTACTTCCACACAGCAGACACATTTGTGAAGATGTCATGCAGCTGCTTTGTATCCTCACAGATTGTCACTTCTCTTTGAATAAACCAAAAGGCTCTTGGGGGTTGTAATGAGAATCTCAGGCTTGACCTCCATGCCGTTATTGGCTTCTCTTCCCTCTTGACTTCTGTATTTGTCTGTTTTCCTATTTTGATCCCAGATTAATCAGGACACCATTCTCTAAGCCTTTTGGGTTTTTATTGATTTATGCATCTATGAGCTTTTTACACAGATAACAGCTAATGTAGAGCATGTGAACGGATGGAAAGAAAGCTGTTCTCCTCCAAATGATTTACTTTAGGGACACACTTCAAAATCAGAAGGCACAGGCAATAGTTTAAACATGTTTAAGGTGGCTCTTTATATTTCCATGACACAACATGATTGCAATTTGTCAGAAGTAAAAAAGCTGGTTGTACAACACATAATTTTAAGTAGCTTATTTGGTTGGCAAAGGTTTCTGGATAAGCGCCATGATGCCATCAGGAGAGCTGTTTCAGATACAGCATGATCTATAATGCTTTTCCAAGGTCATGATTTTACTGTCAGTGCTGGTTTCAGGACTGAGGCCAAAATGGACAGTTTGGGCTGCAAGAAAGAGAGTTTTACATGAGCTGTAAAATGCTGTAATTCTTTGTGTCACCATTAAAAGGATATAGTTGAAAAAAATCTCTGAAACCGATAACACAGTTTGTGATATTTATAGTTTGTGTGATTAAATTAATAAAAAATGTTCAATATACAGCTTCACCAAGTTTGATATGAATGTAGAAAGTCAAAACAACAATACTGCACCCATTTTACTTTCTGCAACTTTTTTTTTCTTTTCTTTTTTAAAATTTATTTAGATGAGGTTGAGTCTGGAGCCCTGCTGAACAAAGACCTCCACAATGATAGAGGTAAAAGGAAAAAGTATTTCCTCCCATAGGGTGTGGTGCTTAAAAGGTGAACCTTACTTGGTCCTCACTTTTTTATTGTCCATATGTGTCCTTGGGTGTATGTGTTTGTGTGTTACAGCTATTGCAGAAAATTGGCAGTGAACTGACCTTGACTGACAATACTTCACGTTGCCTTTGTTGTTGCTAGAGTTAGAAGCACAGGCACACATATAGCAACACAATCCACATTAAAGTGCAGCTGACTAGCTCTGATGTTTAGCATGTGGTGCCTCTGGCTCATACCAGACATTTTACTGGGAAGTTAACGGTTACATGCGGGCAGTCGGATTGGATTAATGGCTAAATTACAATAAGATTGAGTTATTCAGCTAATGTAACAAGCTTAATCCGACAAGAAATCGAATCAGATCGGGTTACTTGCGATCGAATTAAGACCCCAGGATAACTCGATCCGATTGCCCACTTAACGTGCCTGGAGATGACAGTGGATAGAATCGAGTGTTCTGCGCATGATCGAGATCTTTTCCCGCTATCGTCACCCGGAAGTTGAAGGAGACGATACTACCGTTGTTGTCGCCGCCGTCAGAAAGAAACAAACAACGCCATGGAGAATGCGCCGTTGTGCATCGCGTTTTTTGCCATAACCATGCTCATCACAAATGTAGAGGGACGTAGCTTCATCTTGCTCTTTCGTGCTCTTTCTTTCGTTCGCCATCTTTCTCGAATGCCTTAGTTTTGTTGTTGTTGTTGGTGAAGACGTCAACCGGAAGTGGCTCTATTAGCGATAGTTGAAGTGGGTACAGCGCCACTTATCTACTGTGGTATTGCATGCTTTGTGCCAGTGATTCGATTCATTCACCGCCATGTAACAAAGGATAATTACCCTTGCTCAGATAAGGAGCATAACTCAACTATAGCTATAATCGAGTTAATCTCATCATGTAAACCCACTGAGTGATACAGCAGATTGCACTTGTGCACTTTAGATCTGGCACTGAACAAATCTGTAGTGGTTGTGTAATGGTTGAGTGGTAATAGGACTCAAAGATAACTGACAGAGGAGGTGAGTACAAAAGGTTTATTGGTGCAGGTAGATGGCAGGTGAGGGGGTCCCAGTACTGGGGAGCCGAAGTTCCTTTGTCCAAACACAGAATGCAGTTGCTCCCCCTATATTGAAATACTAGTGGAGTATCTGATAACTGGCAGGGAATAGGTATTGATGACTTGGACTTTGTTCTTCTCATTCAACTGACTCTTTAAGACCTTCCTTATTCTTTGTAGGTACTTGGTTGTGGCTGACTTCCTTACAGTGTCTTCATGATTAATCATTTATCTGTGTAACCCTGAGCTACAGTCATGTTAAAGAAACTACTCTCTCGTTCAATTCAAGGTTTTATGTATCACGACGTAATAAAAAAACCTGTCGACTCTGAGATATAGCTCTTGGTTTTTTTTTAAAAGTGTGATGTCATCCATGTAGAGGAGATGATAATTGCTCCACAATGAAACTAGCATCACAATGGAACTAGTTTCTTAGACTAGTAAGTGTATATGATATCAGGATCTGGTGCAGTCCAACTCTTCAGACTTGAAACTCTTTCTTGGATGTTTACCATTTTGATGGTTACTGGTTATTGCTCTGGGAAATTGCTGTGATCAGCTCTCAGATTCACCAGCCATGGAGCATTGGTTAATGTGCATTAATAATATCTTTGCCAGTATAGATAAAGGAATAAAAATCAAACGAAGTGTTGGTTGCAACGTCTGATCTCCTGTCAAGTTTTCTCTGTGTTAATGACTAATATGTACTAAAATAATTTAGGTTTTGAAACTGACAAGAACAGAACAACAAGACAGAAGACCTGCTGTACTGATGTTGTAGTTTTGTAATGAATACATCATTTATTATTTACAAAAGTTTTAAGACCTAAACCTGAAGTCCTTGAGGCTCAGTGGATTGCTTGCTTTGCCTTCTTGGTATTTCATCTTTGACTCTAAACATTTCTTTACAGCTTCACAAGAAGAGCCACTGTCTTGTGTCTGGAATTAAAGCCATCTAAATTTTTCTGAGATTCTAACAAGGCGATTTTAATCCATACCGGTTTCATAGTGTTACCTGCAACATGTTCCTTCATGAATAAAAGTGTCAACAATGAAGGAAAGCAAAGGAATTAATGAAGGTAAAGAATGTGAATGAGTTAATCAGGGGGCCGGAAATACCAACTTACTGTGCTGCCTTTGTCTAAGTAGGGGTCATACAGTGTGTTTGTACTGATAGTAGTCACACATCATAGTCACACATATTGAATTAGGAAAATTAGATTACGGTAAATGCTGCATGATACAGCATACTGTGCCTTTGTTTCATGTTTCTGTGGGACCAAATACTTTAGCAGAGGAACATATGAGTCAAACTTTAGAAAAGAAAATTGTAATAGATAAATGTTAAGATGTTTGCTTTGAAATCATAAGTTCTCCAAGAATTACAACTGTTCTATGTCATAAAAATAAGTCTTTTCACACATCGCTTTCTACCTGGAGGTAGAAATGTGGGGGCTAAAGTTGATGTCTATACATCATATATACATACAGCCAGACCCCAACACTTCTCTACCGGCCTTTAATACAATTCATCCTGTATTGTTATGTAAAAAGATGCTGGACATACACAAGGATTTCTTCACAACCCCAGATTTATTGACTACTTGACAAGCAGACCACAGTTTGTGGGACTCAAGGGTTATGTGTTATGTGTTGTGTTCTCAAAGAAGGTGGATTTGGTTGAATACAAATATATGGGAGTTTACCTGGACAGCAGGCAGGACTGGAAATGCAACACTGAGGCTGTCTTAAAAAGGGACTGAACAGACTGTTCTTCTTTAGAAAACTTAAGTCTTTCAAAGTCTGCACCAAAATAATGCAAATCATCTATAGGTCTGTGGTGGATATTGCAATCTGCTTTGCAGCCATCTGCTGGGTAGCATCATAAGAACCAGTGGCCAATGAAAGAAACTTAACAAACTGATAAAGATGCTGGCTATGGGATCTAGACTGCTCTGGAACCTTGGGAGCTTATTGTGCAAAGAAGAATGCCGCACAAGTTGCTGAACATAATGGACAACATTGCCCACCTACTACAAAACAGTGTTGAAACAACAGTATTCATTAAGAGGCATCTTCAGCTAAGCTGTAACACAGAATGATTCAGGAGGTCATTCCTATCAGTATAAATGACCATAATTACAGCTAATGATGATTGATGAGGAAAAAATAAAAAATATAGATAAGCACATACTGCAACATTATGACATTATACTTGCCTTTGGGATAAATAAAGTAATTTCAAATTTCAAATTTCATTTGATTTAATTGCATACTGTAGCTTTGTATTTTCTTTACTGACTGTGAGAATATCAGTCTCCCTCAGCTCCACACAGGATCCACCGTGTTCTCAGAATATGGATTGTCTGGATTCATGGGAGCGTGAAAGGGAAACTCACGCTTCCAAACATATATTCATAAATGTATGCTGATACCACAGATACAGTTTCACATTATGAAATGGCTAACAGAGGTCAGAGAAAAGGACGCAATGCCTGGTTTGTAAAAATGGAGACACAATGTGGAAATTACCAAACCGCAGTAGTTGGTTTGCTGCAACAATCTGATGTTGATAGAAACAGAAGACATTTTGACAGAAACATGTAGGCTTTGTGTTCTGAACAATCTTCTCCTCTCTGATACTTTGTAAAGACTCAGCTTCAGCTATTAGTTGTTTTCTTCACTTTTTTTCTATGTGTGCTTGAGTTGTGTTCATCACAGCCGAGAACAGCTCTAACTCTGAATCTATCTGCCCTCAACAATCGTGTTGACTCATGCAACGCATAAAAGTTCAGCCTTTTATTTATTTGTAGAAGTGGGAGATGGCAAATTGTATGGAGTGTTCAATTAAACATAAACATGCTGTATTACACTCAGAATATCACATACAAAATTCTTTTACTTTTCTGAAATACTTTTCTGATACCAAATTTACACCCTCAATTGGGATTGTGTATAAAATGTAAATAATGTGGTGATTTGCAAATTTTGTTGGGACATCCCCTCTGCTTTTGACAACAGTCTCTAAATGTCTGGAAACTGAGGAGACCAGTTGCTGGGCCACTGGTAGAGGAATGTTATCCTATTCTTGTCTCATATAGGATTGTAGCTGTTCAATAGTTCAATGGTTCTTGTATGTTGTATTTTGCCTGTCATGATACACCAAATATTTTCAGTTGGTGCAGTCTGGACAGCAGGCAGGCCAGTCCAGCAGCTGTTTTTTTCTCATTTTCACAATAAACTTTAATTAAACTTTTGCTGCTGTATGAATCATTGTTATAGATATGTGATTGTTATAGATAGATAAAATAAACTGTTGGAAAGATGAAGTGAAGCAGAGAGATTGAGAGAGATTGTCGTGAATGGATTAGGGAGTTTTTTCAGTTTTTTTTTTTTTAGCTTGGCTACAACTTAGCTGATGATGTCACACACAGCAGTTAATACAGGTGAACTCCGTCGGGAGACAACATGGACAGAAACTCACAGTCAACAGTTTGATAAGTGGGGTAATAACTCCTTCTTAGTGACATGTCCAGTTGTTGTTAAAAAGCACTATAATCCTTCTACCTTTACTGTTTGTCTGTCGGCAGTCTCTGTCTCCACAAATACTCTGAAGGCCGGGTAAAGAGGTATACCTGCATCCCAGTCTCTGTAAAACAAACATTGTTGCCTTCTTCATGTTCATGTTGCGTCCTTGTCAGGATTCCAAGCATCCTTCCCCCTCCTTCCTCTCCATTTTGTTCCTGCTCTGTGTCTCAGAAATCTCATCTGGATTTAGAGTCTAATTCCAGATAGTTTTGGCCTTTAGAAAGCTCAATCAATTCAATTCAATTCAATTTTATTTATATAGCGCCAGATTACAACAATTGTCATCTCAAGGCACTTAAGTAATATAGTCCAATTCAAGCCAATTGGAATTCAATTCATTGTAATCATAATCCAATTAATTCATATAGAGCTAATTCAAAAAATTAATATCCTAGCTAAGGAAACCAACAGATTGCACCGAAATGTGTCTTCAGTCCAATCTCCCGTCCTGAGCGTGCCTGTGGCAACTGTGGAAAGGAACGACTCCCTTTTAACAGGAAGAAACCTCTGGCAGAACCAGACTCAGGAAGGGTGGCCATCCGCCTCGACCAGCTGGGGTTTGAGAAGACAGAAAAGAGGGAAAAGAGGGGGGAAAAACACCATAACGCCATTCAAAGGATATCTGTTGGAACAGGGAAACATAGGTTAATAACCACAATAATGTCACATGTACATAAAATCAATTTTGAAATTAAACAGGGGGAAAAAGAGAGCAAAGTGAGGAAAGGTGTGACAGATGAGGTCCCCCAGCAGTCTAAGCCTATAGCAGCTTAACTATGGGATGTTTCAGGATTACCTGAGCCATCCCTAACTGTAAGCTTTATCGAAAAGAAAAGTTTTAAGCCTAATCTTAAAAGTGGAAAGGGTGTCTGCTTCCCGGACATTTACTGGTAGCTTATTCCACAAGAGAGGGGCCTGATAACTGAAGGCTCTACCTCCCATTCTACTTTTAGAAACTCTGGGAACAACAAGTAAACCTGCAGTTTGGGAGCGAAGTGCTCTGTTAGGAAAATATCTTACAATTAAATCTTTAAGATATGATGGAGCTCGGTCATTAAGAACTTTATATGTCAGAAGAAGAATCTTAAATTCTATTCTGAATTTAACAGGGAGCCAATGAAGAGAAGCTAAAACTGGAGAAACATGATCTCTCCTGTTAGTACTCATCAGAACTCTGGCTGCAGCATTTTGGATCAGCTGGAGGCTTTTCAGAGAATATGTGGGACAGCCCAATAATAAGGAATTACAGTAGTCCAATCTTGAAGTAACAAATGCATGAACTAGTTTCTCTGCATCACCCTGAGACAGGATGTTCCTGATTTTAGCAATATTACGAAGGTGAAAGAAGGCAGTCCTAGAAACCAGTTTTATATGTGCGTCAAATGATAAATTCTGGTCAAAAATAACTCCAAGGTTCCTCACTGTAGAACTAGAAGCCAAGGAAATACCATCTAGAGTAACTATATAACTAGACAATTTCTCCCTGAAGCGCTCAGGTCCAAAGAGAACAACTTCAGTTTTGTCTGAATTTAAAAGCAGACAGTTCTGAGTCATCCAGGTCTTTATGTCTTTAAGACAGGCTTGTAGCCTGACCAACCTGTAGGTTTCATCTGGTTTCATAGATAAGTACAGCTGAGTATCATCAGCATAACAATGGAAATTTATGCCATGCTGTCTGATAATGTTACCTAATGGAAGCATGTATAAAGTAAAAAGAATCGGTCCAAGCACAGAACCCTGAGGAACTCCATGACTTACTCCAACGTGTGAGGAAGATTCCTCATTTACAAGAACAAACTGGAATCTATCAGATAAATATGACTTAAACCAGCCTAATGCAGTTCCTTTAATCCCAATAACATGTTCAAGTCTCTGTAACAGAATGCTGTGATCGATCGTATCAAATGCAGCACTGAGATCCAACAGGACAAGCACAGAAACAAGTCCGCTATCAGAGGCTAACAGGAGATCATTGGTAACTTTCACCAGTGCTGTTTCTGTGCTATGATGCACTCTGAATCCTGACTGAAACTCTTCAAACAGATTATTTCTATGTAAATGATCACAAAGTTGAACTGCAACTATTTTTTCAAGAACTTTGGACAAAAAAGGGAGATTGGATATAGGTCGATAATTAGCCAACACTTCTGAATCAAGAGTAGGTTTTTTAAGTAAAGGTTTAATTACAGCAACCTTAAAAGTCTGAGGTACATATCCTGTCAACAAAGACCGATTGATCAAATCCAATATGGAAGTGTCAATTAAGGGGAAAACCTCCTTGAACAGTCTGGTTGGGATTGGGTCTAACATACAAGTTGATGGTTTAGAAGAGACTATTGCAGTTGTTAGCTCAGAAAGATCAACTGGACAGAAGCTGTCTAAATACAATTCAGGTTCGAAAGATACTTCTAAAGCTGCTCTACTTGATGATACATCAGTGATAATAATGGGAAGGATTCCATTAATCTTCTCTCTGATAGAAACAATTTTATTGATGAAGAATCTCATGAAATCATCACTGCTGAGAGTTAAAGGAATACATGGCTCAACAGAGCTCGGACTCTTTGTCAGCCTGGCAACAGTGCTGAAAAGAAACCTGGGATTATTCTTATTCTCTTCTATCAATAATGAATAATACGCAGTTCTAGCTTTACGAAGTGCTTTCTTATACGTTATTAAACTATCTTTCCAGACTAATTGAGACTCTTCTAAATTAGAGGAACGCCACTGTCTCTCCAGCTTTCTTGCAGTCTGCTTTAACGCACGCAGCTGTGAATTATACCAAGGAGCCAACCTCTTCTGACTGATTACCTTCCTTTTCAGAGGGGCAACATTGTCCAGTGTTGTACGCATTGAAGCTGTAGTGCTGTCAACAAGAGAGTCAAGTTCTACTGGAGTAAAATTTAGGTAGCCGTCCTCTGTCATATCAGCACATGGCAGTGAAGAAAAGGATGATGAAATCAACTCTTTAAATCTGGTTACAGCATTCTCTGACAGACACCTTCTATATGTAGAATTCTTCTCAGAAACCGTGTAGTCAAGTAATGTAAATTCAAAAGTTATTAAAAAATGGTCAGACAAGACAGAGTTATGAGGGAACACTGTTAACTGTTCACTCTCAATGCCATAAGTCAGCACAAGGTCAAGGGTATGATTAAGGCAGTGAGTAGGTCTGTGAACACTTTGAGAAAATCCAATAGAGTCTAATATAGAATTAAAGTTAATATTTAGGCTGTCATTTTCAACATCTACATGAATATTAAAGTCACCCACTACAATGACTTTATCTGTACTCAGCACTAACTGGGATAAAAACTCTGAGAATTCAGACAGAAACTCAGAATAAGGGCCAGGTGGACGATACACAACAACAAACACAAGAGGTTTTTGTGATTTCCACTTTGGGTGGGAAAAACTGAGAATCAGAGATTCAAAAGAGCTAAAACTAATCTTGGGTCTAGGACTGATTAGTAACCCTGATCTGAAGATAGCTGCCACTCCTCCTCCTCTGCCTGTGGTTCTAGGAACATGAACATTTAAATAGTCAGAGGGAGTTGATTCATTAATGCTAACATGATCCTCCTGCTGCAGCCAGGTTTCTGTAAGACAAAATATATCAATATGATGATCACAAATCAAATCATTCACTAACAGAGACTTCAAAGGGAGAGATCTAATATTCAGCAAACCACATTTAATAGTTTGATGTTTTTGTTCAGTTAAAGTTTTTGTTTTAATTTTTTTTTGCACAAGAGGATTTGCTCCTTTTGTGTTTTTTGATTGAGGGGGGGGCAGCATCAGGTGGGAAGCCGCAGAGAAGTGTGTAAGACTACAACTCTGCATCCTGGTCTCAACCCTGGGATGTCATGTTTTTGGATGACTAATAAATTCGTCCATATTTCTAGAAATGAGAGCCGCTCCTTCCAAAGTGGGATGGATGCCGTCTCTCCTCATCAGACCAGGTTTTCTCCAGAAAGATTGCCAATTATCTATGTAGCCCACGTTGTTTGCTGGACACCATCTAGACAACCAGCGATTGAATGAGGACATGCGGCTAAACATGTCATCACTGGTCAGATTTGGCAGGGGTCCAGAGAAAACTACGGAGTCCGACATTGTTTTGGCAAAATTACACACCGATGCAACATTAATTTTAGTGACCTCCGATTGGCGTAACCGGGTGTCATTACCGCCGACGTGAATAACTATTTTACCGTATTTACGCTTATCCTTAGCCAGCAGTTTTAAATAGGATTCTATGTCGCCCGCTCTGGCCCCTGGAATGCATTTGACTATGGTCGCTGGTGTCTCTAATGCCACGTTTCTGACTATAGAGCTGCCAATTACCAGGGTTTTGTCCTCAGCGGGTGTGTCGCTGAGTGGAGAAAATCTATTAGAAACGTGGACAGGTTGATGGTGAACCACGGGCTTGACTTTAGGACTATGACTCCTCTTCCTGACAGTCACCCAGCCACTCTTAAGTCCCGGCTGCTCGGGATCTGCTCGGGGACGACTAACAGAGCTAGCTACAGAGCTAGCTACGCTAGGTGGCTCCGCACTGACTAAAGGGGCCTGGCTCGCTATCGGGTGGTTTTCAACAGTGCAGAGCCGAGCTTCCAATTCAGATAACCTTGCCTCCAAAACTACAAAAAGACTACATTTGTTACATGTACCATTACCACTAAAGGAGGCAGAGGAGTAACTAAACATCTGACACACGGAGCAGGTGAAAGCAGGAGATAGAGGAAGAGAACTGGTAGCCATGCTAAGCTAGAGAACCAGACACACCGCTAAAAAGTGAAAAATAAAGACTAAAGATCTGTAAGAGTGAGCGTTAGAATATAACAAGTATGGGATAGAGTTAACTATGCAAGATGTGTAAATTATAGGGAGAAATAAGGTGATTATTAGTAGTACAAGAAGAGCGAGAACTGTCACAGTGCACACACACAAAGCAACAGGAAGTGATGCAATACGTCTTACCGCAAAGCAAAGCCGTCAGACCGTCAGCATACGCAATCGATAGTCATAATAATCAGCTGCCCCCACATGCAAACAACTTTCTTGTTAGCATTGTTCTATTTTGTAACAGATGTAAAACAACGCCAGAATTACCAGCAGATATAATTCCAGCAGCACAGTATTCAAGCTAAAGAGGATAAATGTTTCTGAAAAATCTTCGTTTTCACAGAAATAAGCTCATTTGGAAATCTCAAAACGATACAAATAAAGATACATTCTCTCCAGAGCTACTGCAGCAGGGTGCCATGAGTGGCATCTTCTCCTACTTTGTTAGCAGACAATGATTTCTGGAGGTGTTCCTGAGCCCATACAGTGATTTCCATAACAGTCTGTTTTTAATGTAGTGCTACCTGAGTGGCCAAATATCATGGATATTGCTTTTCAGCTGTGTCCCTTGTATGCAGAGAGGTCTCCAGATTCTTGCAGTCTTTTTACGATATTATGTACTGTAGATTATTGAATATTCAACTATTATGTATTAAAAAAATCCTTATATAATTATTATATAATTATTATATAACATATAACGTAACTATCCTGAAATTGCTTCATAATTTGTTTATGTGGGTTTTTGCAGACTGCTGAGCCTATACGTATCTTTTCTTCTAAGAGACTCTTCCTCTCTCTGAGGTGCTCTTCTTATATGAATTCATGCAACTGACCTGTTCCTAATTAACAAATTAGCAGCAACATGTTCCTCCAGCTGTTTCTTTTTAGTACCATTTACCTTTTCAGCCTTTTGTTCCTCCCGTTCCAATTTTTTTGAGACGTGTTGCTGCCATCAAATGCAAGATGAGCTAATGCCTTTTATGAAATAGTAAAATGTCTCACTCTCAGTATTTTCTATTGTGAACGAAATATTGGGTTAGGAGATTTGCAAACTATTACATTCTGTTTTTATTCACATTTTCACACTGTCCCAACATTTTTGGAATTGAGGTTTTACTTGTTTTCTATGTTAATTTCAAACTAAAGGAACACATTTTAAGCTATTTAGCTAGAAGAAGGAGATTCTAAATATTGTAAAAAAGAATCTTAAGTTTAATGCTTCTGCGGGTCCTTCTTAAGTTAATATGACCATGCAGGTCAAATTACTCAGTCATGTGTAACAAGGCAAAAGCTGCTCATTCAGCGTCTTCAAACTGACTCTCATCAGGACAGATGTGAAGAAAATTTTCCTTCAGCTGTATAGGTAAAGCTCATCACCAGTTAGCACAGTTACCATCTCCACCAGGTAAAACCACCGCAAGTTCAGTCCCTTATAAAGGTTACCTAGCTGACAGTTGGTTGTTGGGAAGGTAGGGAGCAAAAGCTAACATCTGCTCTTATGTTTTCAGTGTGGTACATAGTGTTGGTTGTCATTAATGTTCTTTTTAGCTGATTTAACATGTTGAATTTTGGTTGTGCTGGTCAGTACGAGAGATTCCCCTGACTGGCTGTTCAGTTTGGTAGATGATTGACACTGCAGAAAAACACATACACTGCTTTGTATTTGATATGCCATTTAGGTCATTTTCCTTGAATAAAACTAGAGGATGTTGTTTGGCAGGTTTGGATTTCTAACACATACAGCTGATCTCTGGAGCTGGATTCTTGTTACAGGCTCTCCTCGCAGTGATGTATGGAAGCTAGACGTGTGTCAGCCGTATTTTACTCTCATGACATGTTGCAGCCTGAGGTTTCTGTTGCACTTATTGAATGATGTAGTTATGGCGCCATTTGTTAACATGTGCATATTGTTGTCCTGTGTAGGCTGTGTCAAAGTCAAAGTAATGGCTGGAACGTCAGAGCTGTGGTCAGGAACAGATTGCTGCACTGCTCATGTTGTACATAAAGAGTGACTCCTGCCCAGCTTTATTAACTGTGGGAAGCTGCAGGGGGAGTTCATGGGTATAAATCAATGTTTTGTCCCTGATGCTACAGCATCACCGATGCTGCGGTTTCAGGTATCTCAGCTGAGTGTCTGTGGTGCCTTGAAGAAAGAGCTTAACAAATGAAAAATTTGCCATAACTAATAAGTGAAGGAATATGTTAACAATTTTTTACAACAGGGCAGAGGTACAAATTACATATGTTGATTTGATTTCCTATTTCAATTCTCCTTGTCTTTCCTTATAATTCTGCAACTCTTCCCTAGATCATGTAGATCATATCATTGAAGTGTCACACTTAACTTTAAGTGCTTGTAAAAGTATCACGCACAAGACAAGATGTGAAGAAATGTGATTTACATCTAAAATCACGGGTTTTATGGCCCTTCATTTTGGTTCCTTTTTTGGTCTGCAACTTGTATTGTTCAGAAGTAACTTTCTTTGTCGTCCTTAAGCGTTAAATGCTGATAGCATCAGACTTCTGTGGTTATGTTTCAAATTTCTATGTCCTTTTGTCATAATGTCCAAAATATGAAAAGCTCAGTGCTGAAAATTAGAAGGCGAGGGATACTGAGAAGCCACAACTAAATTAATGACCTGCAAACCAAATTACATTATAACCATAAATATTTAAAGAAGGTGACCTGCTAAAATACTGTCATCTATCCATCTATGGACACTGCAAACCTAGAAAGTTTGATCTGGTGAGTGTGTGTGCACAGAAAGCATCTTGCCTGACCGTGTCTAGCTGCACCTTTACACATCTCCTCTAGAAAATGGAAAAAATGCTCAGAGAGCAGCCTATGCAGAGCAATTCCTGCCATCTTGCCTGTAAGCAAATCACTGACCGGACCTTAATGTGAGACAACAAGCAACAGGACTGAGGCATCCCCACATGTCCCTTCCCTCCTTTCTGCTCAGCCAAGTGTGGGCCATCATTGACATGTAGTTGAGTAGGTTTCTCAGTGGAGCAGTGCTGTTTGTGTGGTGTAGCTCAGTGATCGTGAAGAGATGTGGTAATGATTTGGTAATAATTTGGAATAACTTTGAAGCTGTGACTTTCGTTCTTACTCATTGTGAACTGTAACTGAACTTAACAAGTCCCCAAGAGGTGCTGTTGAATTGTATCAAGCTGTTACATAACCCTCACTAGCAATGTAATTATAAGAATCCAGTCAAGTTTTCTGTTTTTAACATTTTTGATATAATTACTTTGGAGGATTGCAAATTGTGTTTTTTTGGATCGTCTTTTTTTTTTTTTTAAACCAGATGAAAGAAATAATTCATGAAATGTAAACAAAAGTGGACCCTAATCACCAGTCAAGAACTCACCCTAATCTTTTCTGTCCTCTTCAGGCATTTGGTCAGGCTTATTCCACCCAGCGTAAGGTAGCCGAGGATGGGGAAACCAACGAGGAAACTTTGCTGCAAGAGTCTGCTACCAAGGAGGCCTACTATATGGGACGCCTTTTTGAGCTCCAGTCAGAACTGAAGAAGAGCCGGGCCAGTGCTTCCAACTCACAGGCTGACAATGAACACTTGAGCGTGCTAATGCAGGAGCTCAGGGAGGTACAGAGTAGCTGTTAGGGCATATCATATAATTTACTATCATATGATACCACAACTGGAAAAATGATAGAATCAGCACACATGGAGGATGCTAATTTTCGCTTTTCTAAAACAAATACCAACACAAGTTTAAATATGCAAATAAATGGGATTTTGAAAAAGAGTACCTGGATGATTGACAGCAAGCCATTTCCCAAACCAGTGAGCTGTCAGTGGAAACAATAGAAAGGATTCTAAAACTTTTTAAAACTTAAAGCAAGTATAAACAAAATGGGAAGGTTGTAAAAGGGAAACATAAAGATTGACTAAGAAAGACGTCAAAGAGTCAGGTCAAAAGGCTCCAAGCAATTTGACTTAGAATAGAAAATGTACAAATGGGCAGAGAGAGGAGTCAATGTCAACCAACTGAAGGAAATGGGATTTACTGTCACAATCCGTCATTTGAGGAAAATTAGGAATAGAACCTAAACACAGGACTTACAGGCAGGAGGCTGGTTGGTGAAGAAACAGTAATGTTATAGAAAGACCTAAATGGCACTGCCAAGGCAGGAAAGGCAAGGTACTAATTAATAAAAAAATAAGATAATAATCTCTGATCGAGACACAGAACTGACTGACTGAGGGGGGGCTATGACGAGGATCTGGTCAGGAAAAATGAAAACCAAGAAGCATTTATATTGGAAGAAGTGGTTAGATGATTGAAACCAGGTGAGAAAACAGAATCCACAAGAACTTTAAGCAAAAAGACAAAGAGCACAAGCAACCAAACGACAAAAGGTAAACTAAAACAAGACAAAACTAGAACTCAGAAGACAAAGTCATGATGTAAAAAACTAATCAGAGCAAGGCCTCCATCCAAGAAACAAATCCTAATCTTATTAGAAGATATTAACAGAACACGACATGAATCCAACTGAAAGACAAAAATACAAACCACCACTCAACAATCCAGAAAAGCGTAATGTAAACCCTCATTAACACCTAAAGAGAAGAGAACAAGGTTACAGTGGGCCTCAGGGAAGCAGCCATGAACTGTGGATGACTGGATGAAAGTGATATTCAGTGATGAATGACTAATCTGCATTGGACAAAGAGATGATGCTGGAACTTTAATTTAATGCAGGTTCAGTGAAACATAAAAAGATCACTGTCAGAAGATAACAAGCACATTTTCACTGTCACTGATCATACTGGGTTGATGTCAGGTAAAGGACCAGGGGAGATGGCAGGGTTAACTCTCTACAGTAAATGCACAGGTGGACACTGACTTAATTGCATCAATCGAAAGGAGGTTTGGTGATGCTGAGCCCGTTTTTCAGGATGATAATGCATTTTGTCTCAAAGCAAAAGGGTTCAAATTTTTCTTCAGGAAAGACATATAAGCTCAATGACATGGCTGGATCTCAGTCTAAGTTCACTTTCAAGGTGGAAATCATGCTCCATTCTGCAAAGCTGATTGGTAAATTGCTGTATAAGAAAGCTGGAACCTGACTGAAGTCCTCAAAAAAGAGGACACCCTCAAAGAGGATAACTTCACTAAGTCAGAATTTTTTTTCTTATAAGCTACGATTAAAACATTGAATCTTATAATTATAAATATATGTTTTTAGAAAAGGATTTTGCAACCCCTTTTATACAAAAACCAAATGGATTTGTTAAAGGTGTTCTTCAGAGATTTTGCTGCCATTTGTTTGTTTGAAGATATACCGTGGTCATGTCGATCATCTTCTCTCGTTTTCACTAATTCTCTCTTTAAAAAAAAAACCCTGGCATCCTCCATGCAGACTCCACAGACTTTCTTTGTTTAAGCTGCATCGTAAACAGCATGCAGCTCCTGCTCTCTTTTTGCTCTGTCTCAGCAGAGTAATGAGATGTTGGAGCTACAGCGGAGCCGAATGCGAGAAGAGATCAGGGAGTACAAGTTTCGAGAATCACGGCTTCTTCAGGACTACACTGAGCTGGAGGAGGAGAACATCTCTCTGCAGAAACTGGTCTCAACTCTCAAGCAGAGTCAGGTACACACACACACACACACACACACACACCTTGTTTCGTTTTCCAACTAAGGGTCAATCGCTACCCTAATCCTAGTTATAACTTATATACCAAGTGTTTTTCCTAAAAAGAAACATCATAATTTTTGGTCCCAATGAGTTAAACTTAATTAATAGTTCTGTACAGAAGTTCTCCTGATCTACTCTGTAGTAAACATTTACAGAAGCAGTGTAAAGTGTGGACACACTCACTCCTTCATAATGACTGGTTTGGTGTGTCCAATTATATTGTTATGTTCTTATGTGTCTGCACCACTTTGAAAGCTGTACTATCTTACTGTGCTGAGTTTCTTTTGATAAAAATGACAGCAAACAGTCGTTAGTGTTATGGACTCTGGTACCATGGGTTTGTGGTGGTAGATCCCATGGGAACTACTGAATGTGGAAGTTGGTAGTTTACCGAACTGACTGAGTTTACACAGACTCTAAGAGATACAAAAACAAGTATGGTGGATGGTATTTGGATACTTTGACAGACTGCTGCTCATTGTGTTTGATACACGTTAGCAAAGATAATTACCACCAGCAATATTGCCTGTTTAATTTTTGTTTGAGTCAAACATATTTTTGCACTTAATAATATGCTGCACAAGCGCAAGTGACAGTCAGGACACAAAGTTACTCCCTGCAGTGGTTTAAGTCAAGCTGTAGAGTGCAATTAAGGTCACACACAGACATATATATCACTTGAAACAAAATATTATTACAAAATATCCCTGCTACGTATCACTACTGTTGTGCACACATGTACTACAAAAATTAGTTGGAACTCAAATCACAAAGCTTTTGACAGAAGAAGAAAATTTGTTCCACTTTCTGTGTCCCTACATGTTGTTCTGTCTCTAATACAGTAAAGATGTAGTTGTTGGGGACTATTTTCATTTGGAAGATTAATCCCCATTTAATGCTTTGATTTAAACATTAATAACTGGTTTTAGTCTGTTGATCTGATTGGTTAAAAGTAGAAGTAAGAGATGGATGGTTAATCCAATCTTCAGTCTGTCTTTTTCCAAACAGTTGCCAGTATTTATTTCACAGGCATATTTATTTATTATTAGCATAATTTATTAAAGTATTTATCTATTCATTCCGTGTGCTTTCTTATCCTGCCACCTCGGCTGTCTTTAAAGTGCCAACAATGGCCAGCTTTCTAAGACCCTCTGTGATTCTTCATTCATACATGTCAATGAAAAAGGATGAGCAGAAAATCTCACTGACATGACTCGATTGAAGGCTTGTCCTCGCCAGCAGGTAATAGTCCACTGCTATTCTGATATAATTCTTCAAATGAGCTCAGAGCTGTTTTCTAAATGGGAGAAATAGTCTTCTAAACATGAGAGGACTCCCCACCTGGTGATAGTGAATTGAATAATAATTTCAGCAAAGGTAAATTATATTGTTGAATTATAAATGATTTTTTAAAAAATCTGATAGTAACAAAAAAACTATAATGATTATGAATTAGAAAATAGGAGGTATTATACAAGTCTGTTGGTGTGCAGCTAGGACCTCCTGTACCTCTTAAAGTGGATCTGAAGCAGTCTGACACAGGTGAGCTCCCACAGCAGATAATATGGACAGAAACTCACATCTCACAGTTCAATATCCGGGACATGTCTAGCTTTACACCCGTTGTTGACAAGCTCTGCTGCCCCTCCTCTTTTACCATTACCACTCCTCCTGCAACCGTTTATGTCTGCAACTCATTCAATTGACCATTTGTTTGTCCCAACCCTGCTTCAGGTGGAATATGAAGGCCTGAAGCATGAGATCAAGGTCTTGGAGGAGGAGACGGAGCTCCTCAACAGCCAGCTACAGGATGCGTTGCGCCTGAAGGACATCTCAGACGCTCAGCTGGAAGAGGCACTCGAGTCTCTGAAGAGTGAGCGTGAGCAGAAGAAACACCTGCGTAGAGAGCTTGTCCACCATCTCAGCATGTGTGACGTGGCCTACACTGGCAGTGCGCATCTAATGTTCTCCTCTGCCCCACCCAGCGGCACTGCCACTCCAACTGCACTGCTCTCCCCAAGTTCAGAGGAGCCAACAAGGTGGTCATTACACAAACAAACCCAGAGAGGCCAAGACAACACTGTGCTTCAAATAGTTATTTCACACCCCTAAAAAAATGATCTTTTACTATTTAATATTCCATAGTTGCTTTGAATGGTCAATTGTACATGGATTATCCACACAATGGCTTTTTTTCTTACATGTTGTAGGTGTAAGGTCTCTAACGCTGGAGGCACAAGTGAACTATTTTCAATTGGAGGATCAATCCTCATTGCATTGATTTAATCAGACTGATTGACTTCGTTGATCTGATTGGTTAAAGCTGACAGAAAATGACAGACAAATGGACAAAAGGAAATTCTAAAGAAAGTGAATATAATGTACTCCACTGTGATCCTCCAGGTGTAATGGCCACCTCCAGAGTGGGACAGCTGCAGCGATGGCTGCGGGTTTGGCATCTAGGGCTAACGGATCAGGTCGGAAAGCTGAGGGGTCGACGACGGCAGATCTCTTCAGTGAGATGAACATAACGGAGATTCAGAAGCTCAAGCAGCAGCTGATGACTGTGAGTCTGCTCTCCGATCAACATGAATAGAGTAATGTGAGAATGATGTCAGTGATATGATGTCAGGTACTACATGAGTGCAGACTTGATGAAAAAACGTATAAGGAACTGATGTGACTTCAACCCTAAGTACTTATTAGAAATGAATCATATAAAACAGAGGGACAGTATAAAAGTGTGAGAATAAACAACATACTGATGGGTTTTTGTTACTTTCAGACTTAGTTGCAGTTGTTTCATGCTAACAAGCAGATTTTATAGTGCACGCTCAACTCGTCACAATGCTGTGTTTTGTGTGTATTAATACATCACCCGCTACAGTTCTTCACCTCGTAATCCCATCCATCCCAGCTCTGGTCTGCAGGAAGAGTTTATTTTTATCTCAGCTGACACACAACACTTTTTCAGTACAGGGAGGGTTTAAATACTGCTTCTGCCTTTAATTCCAGTTCAACTTCAGCTATTTACTGTAACTCATTTGGACTGAATTTAACAATTACCTGTTTAGACCAGAAGAGACCATGAGCTTTTATATTCCAAGTTTGATGTAACACTGAAAACCCATCAGGAATGATGCAGTAATTTTTTTTTTTATAAAGAAGTTGAAATCAAAGGTTTACATTTTGATACTTTTTTCTTCCATATGATAGATTTTGTGAAGTTCTTTAGATTTGGGGGACTGTTTTCAAACAACACAATTTCAAGTATGTACACTGCTAAAAAAATAAAATAAAGGGAACACTAAAATATCACTTCATTAATATTTCTCAATTAATGAAATATTCCAGTTGAAAATCGTTATTCATTATATTCATATAGGAATGCGTGGAGAATAAAATAACCAATAAAATGATCAATGTAAATCAAAATTATTATCCTATGGAGGTCTGGATTTGGAATCATACTCAAAATAAAAGTGGAAAGTCACATTACAGGCTGATCTAACTTCAGTGGAAATTCCTGAAGACAAGTCAGAATGAGGCTCAGTATTGCGTGTGGCCTCCACATTCCTGTATGACCTCCCTACAACGCCTCAGCATGCTCCTGAGGAGGCGGCAGACGTTCTCCTGAGGGATCTCCTCCCAGACCTGGATTAAAGCATCAGTCAACTCCTGGACAGTCTGTAGTGCAACGTGGCGTTGGTGGATGGATTGATGTCCCATATGTGCCCGATTGGATGCAGGTCTGGGGAACGGGCAGGCCAGTCTTGTCTTGCTAATTGCCTCTCATTTCCATCTGTTGTCTGTTCCATTTGCAACAGCAGGTGAAATTGATTCAGAATCAGTGTTGCTTTCTAACTGGACAGGTTGATTTCACAGAAGTGGGATTGATTTGGAGTTATATTGTGTTGTTTAGGTGTTCCCTTTATTTTTTTCAGCAGTGTATATTTAAAATGACTGGGACAATGTTAAAGAATGGAGTGATATTGAAGTTTAGTATTGGTGGTGAAAAAGCTTCCGAATGTTGCGAAGAGATCTTTTTAATTTTAAAATCTGTCTCTGACCAGTCCAGTGATAGCAGTCAGACACGTCATACCAGAGGCTGATCATAAATTGTAAGCTGTAATGTAATGCATGAAAGTTACCTACCTGGATTTACTCTAATATACATACTATATAGGCACATACTTCTGCATAACTTTGTGTGAAAACATAAAATGAAATTTTTCAAAAAAAAAAGTTTTTCAATGCATTCCATTATAATATTTCATATTCTGACTTCTCTGTCGTTATGCTTATGCAGGCTCCACTTATCTTGGCTTTTTATTGGTGTAGTTGTAATGGGGACTCGCTAACCTTAGCAGCAACATTTTACTGTTGCCCTGTCATTACCTCAAACCTGTAAGTTGCATCATCTTTGCATTTTTCCCTAACCTTTCTATTGCCCCCTTCAGGTTGAACGTGAGAAAGCAGCACTTATGACCAGCCTGCAGGAGTCCCAGACTCAACTCCAACACACACAAGAAGCCCTGACTGAGCAGCATGAAAAGACCTGCCGTCTTAGTCAGAAAGTCATAGCGCTACGCCGCCTTCATCGAAGAGTAGACCAGGAGGCCCGTGACAGTGCCAACTCTCAGCCCAAATTAGAAACCCTGATGGAGCTGGACAAAGATAAGGAGGAGGCTGAAGAGGAGGAGGAAACTGAAGAGGATAAGGTGCTGAGCACAAGTCAAGTGTTTTCATACCAAACTCCTGGTCTGGAAATCCTGCAGTGCAAATACCGTGTGGCTGTAACAGAGGTGGTTGACCTCAAGGCACAGATGAAAGCTCTGCGTGAGAAGCTGGCTCAGTGTGGGGTTGGAGCAGCAGAGCAGAAGCCAAGGCGATGCAGTGAGCTCCTGAAGCTGGAGAGGCTAGTAACCTCGTTGGAGAAGAGCTGCCAGGAGGGACGAGAGAAGGTAACATACGTCTCATACTTTTTGTGTGTGCTGGAATGAGAGATATCTAAAATGGTGAATGACTTTTTCTACTCTTCTCTCAGATTTCTAGTCTGGAGCTGGAATTGCAGGCAGCTCAGTTAGCAGCCAGTGAGAGCCAGGGGGCTTTAAACGCAGCTCAAGATGAGCTGGTGACCCTGAGTGAGGAGCTTGCTCAGCTGTATCACCACGTCTGCCTGTGCAATAATGAGACGCCCAACCGGGTCATGCTGGATTACTACAGGTGTGACTGATAGGTCAAATAAAGAATCACACTGAGCAGCAACATTTCAGTAGTACACTGGGGACATACTGGGGAATATGCTCACCTAAGAAAAGAGGGCATCAATAACAGACAAAATATCAGTATCAGGTATCTGTGGTGTTGAAACATGCAAACAGTGTGTTTTGGAGCAGTTTTACATGGATGACTTAATCACAGTATACTTATTTCTGCACTGTGGTTTGCTTACATGAGATTAAATGTTCAACTGCTAAATGAAATTCCAGATTATTCTATGAACAAGTATAAAGACTGGCTTAAGACATATCAGAACTTGAGATTGCAAAGACCCTGTATGTACAACTGTAGAGCAAATGAGTAGTGATGAGAGACTAGGACAGATCACTGGTCTTCCAAGGCTTAATTTTCTCCTTTCTAGCACTGTTTAAACATGACAGAAACACAATGAGGGCTATCCCACTTGTGGTTCAGAGGTTAGACCGCATTTGACAATCTGTTAGCTCTTCACTCCCACAAACTGACACCCTCAGGGCTGCCACTTCCTGCAAACAAGCAAAAACTCCCCCAACCCAAGCATTTGCCTGGAGAGACCATGGCTCAGTTAGCATCCCCAACACCCTTCCACATTATAGCCCCCCATCCATCCATGAGGAACACTCTCTGCATAAAAGGGTTAATATGGATGAAAAGGAACCCCTAGCCTTGCAAAAAGAAAAAAAAAATCTTCCTTTCAGAAGGAATGTCTAAGTTTTGTCTGGCAAACTGACCAAGACATGACTTAATGCCTATACTTATCCTTGGAAGTTGCCGCCAATACTTTTTGCTAGATATGCTGACACATCAAGAACCACCTCTTACCTTCATGTAGCTGACCCACCACCCTCCAAATCCTCTAAGTTACCAGCTGGAACCAGGTTTGCCGCATTACCAGCGCATTTCACAATAAGTTGTATTAGGTTCAAGCTTTGTCTCTCAGATCTGCATCAGTAAGTACTCAACCCCACAGGCAGGGAGACCCAAATAATAAAAAGTTGACCCTTGTCAAAGTCTCAGGTTTACAGCTGCCAATTTGTCCTGTATCTAACACAATAGGTGAACTGACTGTTCACCTTATAATATCCTAAACCCCCAAATGTTTTGTTGTTCCAAAATAATCTGCATGAGAGGTTGTAATAGGTTGGCTCATCTGTTTGTAAGGTTTAGAACATTTCACCACTCTGGGAGATGATACTATGAATGGAAGAACAGTAAGGCTTTAACGCACAGAAACTGAGCAGTATTCCAAATGAAAAAAATCAATTTTGTCCTATTTCTCTTCTAGACAAGGCAGAGGGCTCAGATGCATCAGTGCCAGTCTCAAAGCCATGTCCTCAGACAACAGCAAAGTTCTCCTAACACCACGCCTAGCCAGGCGGCTGGCCACTGTCACTTCAACAACGTCCACTCCAGGAGAGTCCCGGAGCCCCTCCGAGTCTCCATCCAAAGAACCTCTATCTGGAGAGGGCAGAAGACAGGAGAAAGAGGCAGACAGGGAGGGCCTTCAGGCTCCATGTGAGCAGAGTCTGCCGCCCTGCACACCTCCTACTCGTTCACCCAGCATCAGTGCCTCATCATCGTCATCATCTTCATCATCACCTGCCCTTGAACCACCGAGTGAGCTGCGCAGGGAGCCCATGAACGTCTACAACCTCAATTCTATAGTTAGAGACCAGGTACGATGCACACTCATCTTGCGTTAGTATCAGTGGAACTCCTTTTATGTTCTGTCCTCTGCTGTCAACATATTTAATTTTCAGAAGCCAAATTTTTCAGACAATGCTCTCTTCCCCTCTCACTAACCTTGTTCTTTTTATTCTTCCACCTCCTCTTCTTTCTGTGCTTTTCATCTCTTAATCACTTGCCTATCATCTCCATCTTTCCTCTCCATGTTTTTCCTGTCATGACTTAGGTGAAGCATCTCCAGCGGGCCGTAGACAGGTCCTTACAGCTGTCCAGACAGAGAGCTGCAGCCAGGGAACTGGCCCCTCTTCTGGACAAGGACAAGGAGAGCTGCATGGAGGAGATCCTAAAGCTCAAGTCTTTACTCAGCACCAAGAGAGAGCAGATAGCCACCCTCAGACTGGTGCTTAAAGCTAACAAACAGGTGGGAGACTTGACCTGTTTATTTTTTTCTTTATATGTGTAAAATGAAACAATACAAGTCAAGGGTAAAAGTAATGTAGATGATCTAATGCAAATAATGTGACAGAGTAGAAGGCTGTTGGCCTTAAAGTGAGCGGACAAAACTTGAAAACATTAGCATGATACTGTGCTGTGTGAAGGAGGGAGAGGTGGCTGCTGTGAATCTGCAATTTGTGTTGACTGTCTGCACTCTAACAGTCACCATTTTGTCACCACGCTTGAGTTGCACAACAAAGAGCCTATGGTTCACCTCAGTTTCAAAACTCTCCAGATTCCAATGTGAATGAGCATCTGCCGGATACGCAAAAATAAGCTGGATCCCATCCTACAACCCTTCTGACCTGAGAGATCTACTTCTTATAGTTTGGTGTCACACACTGCAGGAAAGGCCATGTCCATTCCATGATTGAATAGATTATATTTGAGTGACACAAGAGGGAACTACACAAATTATGCAAGTGATTTTAATGTAGTGACCAATTAGTGTAAATACAGAATGAGAGAAAAAAAAGGAGCATGGTGGTTTTCTCAACTTATAGTGTCCCTATACTTCCCTCTTTCCCTCCTCTTCCTGCCATCTCTGGAGACCCATACTGGAATCAGTTTCTGATTTCCCAAAGAACTTAAATCAGGATTCACATAAAAATAAACTCATCATTAATCTATACAGTGTGTTGATACGACTGAACCCATGGTGGTAAATATCTGGAACCTTGTGTAACACATTTTAGATATCAGAAGAACTTTCCATCCCTACTGTTGCACAGCAGCATAACACCGAGGCCATTATCATTTCCATTTTGACACACATGATTCAGAGAGACCCTGCGTGCCGTTTTTCACACCAATGGTCCTATACCAGTTTGCTTTTGCAACATGCAAAGTGGAAAGTAGTCGCTGTAATACTGCCATGATCTCGCCGGTACATATAACAGTATTTTAGACTCTCTCAAAGAGCTGATGTCATGCAGCAGCTGAGTTAAAGGAGGACATGTGATTTTGCAAACACTTTACAAAGTGTAATATTTATCTATGTGTCTGTGTATATATGTTCTCCCAGACCGCAGAGGTGGCTTTAGCCAACCTAAAGAGTAGGTATGAGGCAGAGAAATCCATGGTTACTGACACCATGATGAAGCTGAGGAACGAGTTGAAGGCTGTGAAGGAGGATGCCGCCACATTCTCCTCTCTGCGAGCCATGTTTGCCACCAGGTCAGTGAATAAACAGCCACAAACAAGAATTAAAATGACGAATTTCACTTTTTAGCCCAAGTGACTATAACAAATCAAGTAGTCAGATGAATCTTCCATGCCTGATTGTGTTTTTTTATATTCTACCAATCAACAAGCTGTTAAATTTGAAAGATATAAGTTGATATTTTAGAAGAAACCACTGTCACTGTATGCCCTACTACAGTAGTGTCAGAATATTTTCTTTTCCACATTGATTGTGATGATTTTTACATTCGTACCTGCTCAGTCGTTCATTTAGTTTTTTTTTTTAACCTCCTGAAACGGTTCCATCCGCAGGTGTGATGAGTACATGACACAGTTGGATGAGATGCAGAGGCAGCTGGCTGCAGCCGAGGATGAGAAGAAGACCCTGAATTCTCTCCTGCGTATGGCCATCCAACAGAAACTGGCCCTCACACAGCGCCTGGAGGATTTGGCCTTTGATCAAGAGCAGTCTCATCGAACCAGGGGGGGCAGGGTGACCCGTAGGAGGACCAGCACTCCCAAAGTAAGTCCCTCAGCCTCAGCTTCGGCCTCCAACCTAACCCAGGGCTCCACATCAGCTTTGGCCCCTGGCAGCCTCTCCTCTGCCAACCTCACTAGTCCAATGTCAGCTCTTTTTGATGATCCTTCGGTCCCCCTCAGCCCGTCTGTTGTCAGTGCAGCCGCTGCAGCCCTGGCCTCAGTCCTCACTTCCCCTACCTCACACAAACCCCCTCGCAGTCCGTCATCACCATCAGTTGCCTCACTAGCTGGCCCTTCTGCCTCAGAGAGCCCCCCCTCTCTCGAAGCCCCCTCCCCTCCCTCAACACAGACCCCACCCTCCACCCCTCTGAGGCAGGCTCACTCCCAGTGGACCCTGGGGATGCAGACGTTTGTGGTCGACTCCCACAGTATCAGCTTCAACCTCTCCCCTACTCAGCCCCGTAGCTCAGGCCTGTCAAGGCATTACACCTCAGACACTCACATCTCTCCCCCATCCAGCACAACTAACAGGTCCATCCAGCCAGGGTCTGCCCCCGCCTCTTCCTATCGCTCCCCTATTCTGGGGCTCAGGCGTCCTACTTGGAGTGCCTCACCTCGAACTCGGCCCCTGTCCAGCATGACGCGCTCTTCTGTCCTCCACACACCTTCTTCTTCTTCCCCTTACTCCTCTTCTTACTCACCGACTCTCTCTCAAAGCTATTCTCCTTCCTACTACAGTTCCACCCCGACTTTTACCCCCTCAAGCTACCTTAACTCTGGCACCTCCACCTCCTACAGCCATTCTAGCCACTACACACCCCTCTACCCCAGATACTTTAGTTCGTATCGGCCTCGGGAATAAGCCTATACTTTAAATCCTTTACTGTATGCCTTTTGAAGGCTTCTCCACTCAGCTCCTTGATGACACTAAAACTGTTGCTCCTGTCATCCTTCTCTTTTTGTCACCTGAGAGAAAGGAGGCTCACAGAGAGGAGGACATAATGGTTTCCTGTTTCCCACTTCCTGTTTTCCTGTGCCTACGCCTCGGCCAATGGGTTCTGAATGTTCAGTGACTTTGCTCAGGGATTTGACATAAGGAGCACAAGCGGCCCCGCCTTCCTTTTATTCTGAGACTGCTGATGGGTCCACAGAAGGACGTTAAAAGAGACTTTTTAATGCAAGTTTGTAGCATTTAAGTTCTTTAGGTTGAAACCACATGTGCATGAAGTGATTAAAAACAGGGACATTGAGACACTGAGTGAACACATACTCATACTTTATACTAAAGGTCATGACACATTAAAGTCCCTCCTCTATATTCACTATAATGTCCACATTGTTTTAAATGGTAGTGAGTTATTTAAACACTAATACCAAACCACTTGTTTGAGTGCAGGAATTCACCTTTGTTGATTAAGTTTTTGGAAGCTGAAGGGTTTAGAATGATTCAAGCTAAGTTGTACTAAACTTAAAGGAAGGCTGACAAGTGTGTCACCCTGGATATGGATGATGGCACAAATGGAGATAACAATGAGATGATTGTGTAAAGCACCGATGGAATCGCACTCTCTGATGGTAGCAGTGGTGTCGAGAAAAAACACCTGCTGTAGCACACCTGGTCAGTGAATGTAGCTGAGCTGTGTTGGGATGTAGTTTCAAGAACAAAAAATGTTAACAACTCCAGTATTTGTAGTTAGTGAGGTGTGCTGTGACTAAAGCACAGACACATTAAGAGTTCTGAATTTATTTCACTCTAAATTGTCAAATAGAAACAGACACAGCTGTATTAAAGAGAACTGTGGATGAGGAGCTACAGACGAGTCCCTGGCATGCACTGGGTGTTTTCTCTCACGAAGAGCACTGTTTCCTCGTTGGAATCTATTATTGCACCTTGGTGTGAGTGTGTGCATTCCTCACTCAGTGATGTCATTGTCATGAATTCCACTTTAACCAAGTGTCACCCATCTGTAGCACCACCCAGTGGTTTATTCTTATATAACCATGTATTCAGCTCTGCATGTTCATGGTTGGATGATCTTAAATTTCAGACTTCGTTCGTGTCTACATTCAAAATAGATCTGGTGCAGGCTGCAGAAAGGGAGGGAAGAATAGTGGAAAGGAGATAAGAAAGCACTCATGAATGGCATCTAAGCAGTTTATGATCAAATCTCTGTACAGGGATGCCATTTGACTTGAAGTGAGCTCTGAATTGTGTCCAAACTGTTCTCTCCCTTTTTGATTTAATTAGGTAGGAAATGATTGGTTTGTCACATAAAAGCTAAATTGAACAAATAAATAAATAATAACTGTCCTATTGGTAATTTCTGAACCCCAAACAATCTTGCATTGTTTCTATTGCGTTTATCTTTAAATCAGTGTTGCCGAGATTACATTTATATGAAAATGAATGAAAATCAGGAAATTAACTTTACAAGCAAGTGATTAACAACAGCTGCTACCACATGGCAGGAAGAGGAAGTGATTAAAGACTATTCAGACTCTCAGTGATCATGGCTGACTGGTTGTTCTACTGGCACACCATCAATGAAGGGTGGGTAAGACTCAGTCTCTCTGATTGATGGGATGGCTTGTTCATGGTTCAGGGGATGTGACACACTTTATTCAATTTGCAGTAAGTTAACAAATTAGAACGACCTTTGGCTTTATTTGTCTACCATTTGGGCTGAGAACACATCCCCTAATTTAGATCTGGTCTTAGAGTTCTACAATTCTGAGATCAATTTCCTGTGGGTGCGCTGTGCAGAGATGGTTCTGGGCGTTTTGTCACTGAGCTTGACACATAAACTAGAGGGAAGATGATACAGTCAGCGTTGCATTCAGGCAAAGGTAGCAGAGCAGGACAAATTAACTTTGCAATATTATCCAGCGTAGGTGTGACCAGGGATGACATGACTGAATTGCTTTCTGTTGTTTCCCATTCCATACTGGTCACATGAAACTGAAAATTAAAAAAAGTTAATCCCACTATCGAGCTGAGGTTAATATTGTTGAATTTAATTGCTAGTGCTGGTGGCTGTTTTACCATCAGTCAGGGGCCATTTTCTTTGTTTTTTGAGCCAACTGGCACCCAGCAGCTGTCTGATATCTCTGACTTACAGATTCAGATTAGACACCATAAATAAATGTTTTAATTTGCTCATTATACCTACCAAACTAGTTCCCAGCCTTTGGTTTAGTCATGGATGTTATGTTAATCTTCTCATTTGACTTGAGTTAAAGGAACATAAAAAAGTTGCAAACAACCATTGATTTCTGAGGTCCTACCACATCAGCACACATGATACCGTATTCCCTGTGTTTGTGTGTGCCTTACAGTACCCACACAGTGTAGCCTAATAACAAATGCCTGCTGTGTCTATGCCTGGACACAAACTTTTTTTCCATGCTGTTTTTCATTTTGTATTTTCACACCTGTACCTCAGGCTAAGATGCTGTTTTTATGTATATGTCCTTGTTTGGTTTGCTTTCTCAGATAAGACTTGAGTCACAATACTTTTTCTTTTGTCAGAGTGCTGTCCACAATACAGACTTGGCAAATACCCATGTTTCCTTAAACTTTTTTTTACTCATGTACTTTCTCCTTTCCACCACCAGGACCTTTTCTTTCTTTCTTTCTCCCTGATGTTAATTCAGAACACCACTGTTTTATGCTGACTATAAACACTTGTCTAATCCTCTAAACAGACAAAACCTGTAGCCTATAATATACAAGTTTTTCAATGTGCTGCATGGGGCAAAAACTCATTTGACAGGCACTGTTTTTTTCCCAGATTTCTGTTTGGTTCCTCTGGATAACCGTAGATCTGTCTCTGCAGTTTGGTGTAAGCAGATCAAATGGAATTTACGGAGTCCTCTTTAATTTCGAGCAACCTCTTACTTGTACACTGAAATAAAAAAAGTAAAAAAAAAAAAAAAGAGTGACTTTTTTTAGGCACACTCATTGTTGGCTGGACTGGTCATTTACATTGTCTGTGTGTATTTTAAAGCTGTTACATTTCTTCCATTATGTGTCCACAGCAATGTTGCACTTGTCCATACAGTTTAGATTAGATCACTAACTATACTGCTTACCTTTTTCTAAAGTAAAACATGTTTAAATGTTTGAATATTAAAGGGTAGTAAAACTCTTTGATAGAAGAGAATACTGATCATTGTTTGGAAGATGATTAAAAACCACCCATATTTGATTTACCAAGTTGAGGATGAAACTTCTCTGTGATAGTTCCATATAAGCACAATGGCAGCAGTGACAGACACATCTGTTATTTGCTCACTAATTACCATTCCATAAAGTATCAATCAGCTTATTATCAGCCTGTGTTGTAGAGGCTTTCTTTGCCAACTCTAGTTTTAATAGTAACATAATTTTTGTTTATATCTTCCTCTTGTTCTTTATCACCAATAAAGATGTTTCAACAAAGTGCTGCAAACTAAGACACATGTATGATTACAGTTTGAGCAAAGGAGGCCTGGTTACTCATGAGACTCACTGGGAACTTGGTGGCGGTAATTCGAGGTAATTCGAAGGTCATTGGGGGTCAGTTAACATTTAAGTACATATAGCGTTATTAAGTGCTGTACAGCAACAATGTTCTTATTGCTACTCCTTGTGACTAGAGGTTACTGTAAATGCTAAAGATTATTGTAATTCTAATGAGTAAATGGTTAGATATCATCATACTCACATGATATAATTTTATATGCCATATAGCTCATTAAGAGCACCGTATTTATACGGTGCTCTCCCTGTTACAAATTATGAGCTTATGTTTGAAAGAAACTACCAGATTCCAGGAGAATTTGTCATATACTAAATTGCAGTTGCCTCACAGGAAAAAAATATGGTTGTACTCACCATGCTATAACACTGAGGTGAATCAAAAGTGAACTCAAACATGAGGAATATCAGGATGTGGTGTGACCTGTATATTAGTTGAGGTCAAAGAACGGAAACCAGTGTGATCTCCTCTCTGTGACAGCCCACCTCCTGCCAGCCAGTGTTACATAGACAAACACAAACCAACACCCACATCCCTCTGCTGACTGACCAACCAACCAACCAACATGTGCAAACATTTGAATGAGGTGAATTTGAACCAGTAAGAGATGACATGAAGTCTGTCAAATGTTGTTTTCTGCCCCATGGCTCACCTACAGGTGTACCAGTTGAGTGGTTTAATTTGTAAGGAGTCCCAGGGCTTTCTCTCAACTTGAATCAAAAAGGAAAAGTCTGGTGATATCTCGGCTCTATTCCTAATGGCTTAAATAAATGTAAAGACAATTAGACTGAGTAGAATGTTTTAATTATGATATATGTGTTCAGTGCGATGTACAGGTACAATACATTAACAGTATTTCATTCACAAGCTTTCCAAAATAGGTTAAACACATGATGCTACAAAAAGTTCTCAGACAACAGTGTTACACATTTTCTGAGAGAATACAGGAACAAGGAAGCCCTGTGTAATATTTTCTAAGCCAAGAGAAGTGTGCTATCACAACAAATAGCTTCTCCATCCCCCGCTTTTCTAACGCTAACCACGAGCACTCCCATCTAACTGAGATGATTGAATCCATTTGGGATTCTCTACAGACCTACAGCTGCAGACATTTTTATGTTCTTTCACTTTTGATTGTCTTTTTTGTGGTCTTTAGTTGAGCCTTCATTAACCAGAGAATGTGGCCTTGTGACTCCACCCCTGCATTAGAGCTGAAATCACCTCCATGAAATGTCTGTCGAACTAAAACTACATTTTTTTCTCCTTCGCAAAACTGATATGTGTATGCTTGTTTTATTGTGCTCATGCTACAAGTTAAAAGAGCTTAAACGCCCCCCTGTTCAAGCATCCAGACTGTTACATGTGATACCATTGAATGTGTCCAATGCCTGTTTGCTTTCTGAACACTTTATATGCATGTGTACAGACCAAATATTTTAAAGCTTTAACTGTACAGTGTTCTCTTAATATATACTGTATTGTAAGTGTCAGCGTCAATACATTGTGTCATTTTTCCAAACTTCCACATTCAAAATGTTTCTTTGCACATTTGCATTTGGAGACATGACTTCAGCTTCATACTACAGTGTCCCAAAAGAACTTTATCTCACTTCATATAAAATGTTAAACCAACCCCTTTTAACCTTTTACTGGCGTGTGGGTAAGTGTTGAGTCCTTGATCTTCTTTCTTTGGAGAGGCCTTTATTGTTGTGAAACATTCCCAGTGTTTATATGTGTACTGTGTCCATGTAACAGTGTAAGTTTCTTGCAGGTCGTCAGTAGTCTTTTGCCTCAGTGCCGGTCCTTGTTCCCTCCCCGCAGCTGAGGGTGTGGCCTCTGATCACAGGTAAGTAACATCACAGTAACAAATTGTCCAACACATTCACTTAATGCTGAAAAACAGGAGAGTGTGTGTCCAGGCACCAAGCTGTGTCTGCTGGTAAAACATCCAAGTATCATTTATTCTAATTTTACAGAGGATGGTTTTACTGGAAACACCGCATGGTACTGCTAATGGGTGGGGCTTTGTTGCCAGGAGCACTGTGCTCAAGTAAAGCCTCACTAAGCATAATTTTATATCATCATCCTGATTGACAATTTATTGTTTAGTTAAGAAATTTCTGGTGTCTTGAAGTTTACTGAACTGTTATAAAAGATAGATATATTTTCTGGTAATGCTTCCTGCGGCATTGCCTCTGGTCTGTCTGGCCATTTAAGGACATTGTCTGGCGGGTTACTTCAGAGCCGTTTATTATTCATCACACATTACTCATTTAAAAGTAATGACGTCACTCAATGGTAGGAGACGCGGACCTTTCACCTTGTGCCTGATGCATCCAACTGTGTGGATATGTGCACATTTATTTTGATCATCAGTTTTCTAAAGGCTTGCATATTCATGGTAATAAAATTCAATCAAACAAATAGGCAGAACTCGCTCCCATCTTTGATCATGGACAGGTGTGAACACTTCCTTTATTATTAATCTGCAACACAGGTTACTGGACATGTGAAGGAAAAAATCCGAGAAGAAAAAGCGCAACAGACAACAGAAGACTGGCGGAAAGGAAATGTGTTTTATTTGGTAGTTGCAGTTCTGGAATCACAACCAGAACAAAAATCAGTGAACAGATTTACTCCTTCTGCATGAAGGGCAGTTGTTGGCCCCTGTTGCTGTGGCGCTGGCCCGGGGTCTGCTTTTCTGAGACTGTGGTGGATCCATGCATCCGCTTTGCAGCGGTGGTGTTTGGCTCCTTGCCCTGTCTGGGGTTGGCTTATAGCTCCGGCCCGGGCAGCCAGGTTTCTGGGGGTGGCGGCTGCGTCCCGATGCAGGCGCCGTGTAATAGTGTTCCCTCTCTCTGGTTCCTCTGTGCCCAGCCATATTAGCCACACATGTTTTTATCAGTGTTGGGGGAGGGGGCTCAATGCTTTTATTATGTAAAGCACATTGTGCTACATTTTTCTTCTTGTACAAAAAGTGTTATATGGACAGAATTTGTGGTTGTTGTATTAGTGGGGATCAGCTGTAAGTTCAGAGCAGAGGAACCAGGCAGAGATGAAAAAATAAAAAATACATACTGGTTTTCACTGGTAATATGTATAATTTATTCTATCAATAAATCATATTCACTGCACATTGTTCCTTACAAATACCTGTTCATGAGTGAGAAAAGGCTTTCACACGGTTTATAGTGTATAGATATTGTTTATAGGTCTGGGCCCAACTGACAGAAGTGGGATGTATTTGTGTGGTTCACGCTTATTCTGCTATGATTTCTGTCTGGTGCTCTCCTTATCTCAGCAGCAGTGTGTCCATCCTCTCGAATTGCTTGACAGATGCCCGCCTTGAGTGCATCCTGTCTGGCTGTCCTGTGTCCCCCCTGGGTCCTCCACCTGTGTAGAACGGAACCAGATCCAGACATTATCACGACAGTCAAGACAACTTGCTCCTCATTTTCTCCAGAGGACTTTGCCTACCTGAGAAGTGTCCCACGTTGCCTCTATGTGGGGAAAATTGCTCAGACTATCTTTGCTTTAGAGAATCTAAAATCATACTGTGACAAATGCTACTGCCAGCAGAGCCACTCAGACCTCCTGGACTACAATACCTGCTTATCCACTTGGGTGGCTGGAACCATCAAAGTTGAAATAATCAAACCCTCTGTGTTACTCACTGTGGCTTTGTCGCATTTATTGAGACATATTTATCTCTCACAAACACTTGGCCACCATACGTGTGTTAACCCTTGTGTGTATTTCTTAAAGCATAACATTCGGGTTTAGCTTTTGATGCATCAGATATGTAAATCATTACATTCCACTTATTTTTGCTCTTTCCATAAGTAGAGAAATAACCTGAAGGATAAGCACAAAGTAAAGCAATGCATTCGTCATGCGTATTATGTGTTACGCTATCAATCACTGAAAAAAAAACAAAAAAAAAACAGGAAGTACTTCACTGTGTACAGTAACATTTGTTCAGAGCGCGAATGTAAGCTCACATTTCAGACTCCTCCGTGTTCTTTCACGGATCAGATGGGACTTTTGTTATCAATCAGCAACATTAACTCTCAGCTTTCGCAGAAAACTGCATTAATCAGCAATATTGTTGCAATATGTTTGTTTCTGATATGTTTCTGCTACAATAAATTACTCATATTCATGTTTGCTTCCATTTCTTATCAGATTTATCTCAGTGTTCAAGATGTTTATTTTTTTATACTTAGTAGTTCACAAAAGGGTGGAATGAAAGTTCTGGACCTGAAAAATATAAATGATTTGGATTCTAAAAAGAGGTTAAATGACCTCATGCAGACTAAACAGAGTGTGCAAATAATTTGTATCTACAGCAATAAGTCAATATCTTTATATACGTTATATATTCATATTTTCTTGCTGGTGCATTCAATGACTCATCTCACGAAACTGTAAATATTAGGCTATAAATTAAATTGTTGCATTTATTACTGAAAAATCTGCTATCTATAAAAGATAGAAATATATAGAAAATATAAGAAATATATAATAAGAATAGATAAAAAGGCCACGCCTCTCCCGGTACAGAGAGGTTATCGTGTTCGGTAAGAATGACTTTATTTATTGGTTCTTGTTACAGTGATCAGGGGAAACCTCTGTATGAGTTTGTTTAAAGGAGTTGTTAGGGTTTAGATTTTTTTTTTTACACTACTTTATCAGAATGACGTGTCTGTGTTGCACTACAGCTGCCCAGTGTATCCTGCCGTTGATCTTCTTCTGCTGAATTACTTATGAGGATAACTGGGTCAGAGCACCTCATAAATAGCGAGACTACATACTGGAAACACTCCACAAGTCCTGCCATTTTGGACATGCTTTGATCCAGTTTATTTGCAATCACAATTTGGTCCTAGCTATAGATAACTACATAAAAGGTAATGGTAAATGTCCCTTTTTAATCCTACCTAGGCTCTACAGTGCTTTACAGTGTTTTTCTTATTCATCCATTCACACAAACACTAATAAAGCACACCTTATTTTACATGATACACTGTTGATTGTCTTTAAAGGTGCTGACGCTGCTCTGGATCTAAGAAGATCATGTTGCTTCCCTGGCTTATCCAAGAACATGCATGTTAGGTTAATTGATGATTCAAAATTGACTCTATGAGTGAGTGTGCATAGTTGTTTGTCTCCATGCTGGACTAGGGAACTGTCTGGGGTGTTACCTGCCTCTTATCTAATGTGACACCCCCCGCAACCCTAAAAGAATTACGTGGGTAGATAAAGAAGGGTGAAACACACTCAGATCACTTCAGCATATAGTATACAAACACTGTATAGTTCACAACTATAGTGCTTTATTGGATCAAAGAGGTAGGATACAGTAAAAAATCAATTAGATGACATGAGAACAAGGCATGCAGTCAGGAGCTGGAAATAATATTCTGACCAATCTCAGGTGTGATTTTGTTTAAAAAGAAACTATTCTGACTTTTACCAAATAGAGAGTGCTAATATGAACGTCACAGACTCACAGAAATATACAGTATATAAACCATAGGAGAGTTCAAACCTCTTTACAGTGGAGTTTCCTGGTCTTTTATATGTCTTTTACAATTACATCCAACGATTTTTGTTTTCACTAATCCCTATTTGAATGAGAGTCAGAAATGTCAAATTCCAACTGGGGCTTTTTGGGGGTTTAACTACAAATCAACATAGACACACAGAACAAGCATAAATAAAAAAAAACAACAGAAAAACAGTGATTTGCAAATCACACAAAACAACATTTTATTCACAGGAAAAGAAAAGGGCTATGTTTACCACTGTATAGCACTAATTTCACTCTATGGAATGATGGACTCCAACTAGTTTGGAAATAGCCTTATAACCCAGATTTATAGGCAGCAACAATTGTCATGATTTCTGATGTCTTTCAGCCAGGGGAGGCTAAACATGGAAGTCAGTGTCATCAGTGTGTCAGCAGTTGGATGAGTGTCAAATGATGTCAGCAGAGTGCTGGAAAGTGTAAAACTCAAACTAATGCGGCCCGATGCCAACCAAACAAAACATGATGCCAGTGGATGAGAAGAGAGGAAGAGCAGACGCAATCAGCTTACTTTAAAGGCTGTCGGGAGGACTGGCCTGGTGCTTTCAATCATGCTGAATAGCTCTGCCCATAAATCCATAGATCCCTGCAAGACAAAAAGAAAACACCAGTAAAAGAAGAGGAAACAAGATGATCTGCATCATTTCTCAATCTAGCACAGAGTGAGTATTGACGAAAATATTTTCTTATAAATATCCTTTGGTGCACCCAAAGCAGAGTAAGTGATATCAAATGAAGATGTGTCAAACACAGCGAACAATAAAGCCCAACATTATTATTCTTTTCTGCTCTGTTTTGACTGTTTTTGCTACCATTGATTTTTGTTTTACGAATTAAAAGTACTTACTCAAGATTAAGAAAATTCCATGTTTTGCATTAAAAAATCACAAAAACAGACTTTTTGTTGCAGAGAGATGTTTTCCATGTTGCCATGGCAATTCTTCCCTTGACTGAGATATTACTGGCATGCATATCCTGAAATGCCCCCTTTGGAGTACCCTAAAAACTTTCACAGTTTCAAGTAAGAAAGGGTTGAAAGAAGAACTTAGAAAGTAAGTCCACAAAATGAAGAAGAAATGAATGCATGTTTACAGTATTTCAAAGGTAAAATGCATGATCTGTTATTAATCAATTTATTTATTTATCACCGCTGTCTCCTCTGCAATTTCCGTCTACAAACACATACACTAATGAGCCAGGAGTAAGAATCACTGTGTCCAGTGGCACAAGCACTGTGCCTAGATGGTAAATATGAACAGTAACAAATCAACACAAAGCAGCCTTTGCAACAGGCGTAAAGTGTTCCTAATCCCCATAGACAACATTAAAAATAGAGAAAGGGCCATGAGATGAAAAGGGAAATGTTTCTGTGTAGGGCCACCAAAAATGCAGCCTTTGCAGCCAAAATGATCCTGATCAATGTAACATTGATCCGATTAGTGTCAGTTATGTTTTTACAAATTCAGAATTCTACAAGTCAAACCACATCTAAATGTAATCTGTGATAGATAAGACTACAAAGCAAAGAACGACTCGATTAACAGCACCCAGAGATCCTTAGACAATGTAATATGTTATATAATCCAGTGGTGGAAAAAGAATGACTGTTGCAGCATTTTCTGGCTTCAAAGTCAATATCAATCCAATGCAAAGTACAGACAGCAAGTTGTCCTAATAATTTACCTCCATCTATTGCTTCTACTTTAACGTAAGCAGCATATTTGTAATGATAACTATTTCAATCAGGATACATCACATCCTTGGCACACTATTATGAATGACTGTAGCAGCTACATTTTTGTATATTTGACCTGAAACCTGTAATTGCGAGACTGTTATTACAGATAATGAAATCATCAGTGTTTTAATGTTCATTATTTACACAGTGTAACTCTTCTAAGCTGAAGGACCACAAAGGCTTTTTGTGGCCACTGAATATCACAGCACCATATATGGAATAATATGGAACAGATATGTTTTTGCCCTATTGAAACAGAAACAGCTGAGTTATATTTAGAGAAAGTTTGGGTTTTGGGTCAACCAACCATCTTATGGTAAACCATAAGATGAATAAATATAGTGAGTAAGCATTTTCTTTTCTCGGTATGTCCGAATGTTAAAGCAGCAGATAATGATGAAATGACTGTGAAACTTTGTCCTTTAACCAAGACAGAGGTCAGTTCAGTTATAATGCGCCTATCCACAATTAAAGTCATATCAGGGAAATATACAGAGAAAGCTACGAGGATTTTTATAACATCAAAACTGCTCCTCTGTTCAGTGTTTTAGTACAATACTACTAACTAACTAAGAGTGATGACAGAGACATATCTCCACACTCTGCATTTCTGCTTTTTTGCCTTGGACACAGCAGAAATGAAGAATATTCCCTTGTGCTGCTCGCCAGGTCTGATCAGGAAAAGGAAAAAAAACTGACACTGTGCTCTGAAAGCTATTTGAAAAATGTCACAGCTGTTTTAGAAAATGTCAAAGCAATTTCTCCAGAACTGAACACAGATGCAACGTGTCTGTGGACGTCTGCTTCGGCCCAGGTTATTGCTGTTATTATAAAAACCTGTAGGCATTAAAATCCCACACAGTCATTACAGATGAGTGCATCAGGAGGACGGGGTGAACCTGTGCTATTGGAGGAATAGTTAGGTTATAAACTGTATGCTGCTGCTGGCTGTGCTGTCCATAAGGGAAGGCCTGCGGAGTGTGATTGATGGCTTCAATCAGTCCACTCCAGACAATCGCCATTATAGTTCTACGTGAGGAGACTGCACTCGGCCTTGGCACACAGCACCTCGTGTCAATGTGACACCACCATACTTACCTGTGTCATGGCCATCCGGAAACAAAGGTGCAGTGACTGGTCGGGGCAGGTGTGAAGCCTGCTGGCGATGAACCTCCAGCTGAACCACAATGCTTTTTGTTTGTCCCCCTGCTTCTTTCCAGTGGTTCTTCATTCGTTCATTTAAATGTTTTGCTTCACTGCCTCCTTTCCTTAAACTGATGTGATAGTCCTACAATATAAGCTATGATTTGATCTGTTCAGGAACAGCTTCTTCCCCAGAGGTGTGAAAGCAATCGCTCCCCTGTAGTGACACCTATCCCCCTGCAGAACTCACTCAAGCCCCCTCCTCCCTTCAGTCACAAACAGCTTCCCAGACTCACATCTCCCTGCTCATTATCTCACACTCACTTCCACCCCCGAACTGGAACTTGCACTAAATGCACTTTATTCCTTTTTATTCTATTTCATTCTATTTTACTTGTACAATTTTTTGCTTTAGTGTAGTTTTTTTTACTTTTGTGTACAGTTTTTTTAACTTTAAAGTGTGTCTTTAAGCCGTGAGAACATTTTGTTATCTTGTATAATGTCAAGCAAAACTCTTTGATTCTTTGAAAGTTATCTCTGTCTCATACCAGTTACATGTTTGTAAAGAAACATCTTCTCAAGAAGGGAAATAGAATTGTTGAAAATATTATGGGGGTATCAGTGTTTCTTTCTATGAGTGTGAGGATGGTTACAGTTTACTTGTACCACATTATTAAACAACAGAACTGTGGTAATTGTGCTGTATGTAGGGTAAGATGATGCCTGCGGAAAGATGGTCTCTGGTGTCAGATATGAGTGACCTCAGATATGAGTCAATCTGGTGTCATATCTGACACCATTGAGGTTCCTGCTCTTTTCTCACAGACAGGTGTCATGTTCTTTTTCCCTGTGGTCTACTGTTCCTTTCATACTTGGTCTCATGGAGACTTCTGGACCAAGTTCTGCTACAGGTGAAGACAATACAAAGCTGTTTAAATCTCCCAAATTTAGTGAACTCTGGGCAAAGATGATTTTATCAAACTACACCTGTCAAGACAGCAAATTGTCAATGTTCAAACTTTTTTTTTTTTTTATAATCCATCACTCCTATCAGTAATAAAAGCAATGCACTCACCAAGTTAACTGATGTCCTGGAACATGGTGACATGACTGAAAATAGGCCAGATGATCCGAGGTGGAAAACAAAGATCCAAGTGAACCCAAATCTTAGAATTACTTTTTTTATTTCAGTGTAAAATTATGAACTATGACTGTGTCATATTCAGCTTTTACAGCTTTTAGCTGTAAATGGTGGTGGTGTTTATTGCAGGATGGATCCATGAAGTATGAAAGCGTACAGAGTTGAAAACAGATGATGTGTGGCCTGAGTTTAGTGATTTAGTGTTGGATTAGTGTTCCTGCGGGAATACAGGTAGCTACTGTAAAAAAATGACCACAAGGTGTCAGTGTGCAAACATGATTGGCTCTGTGACTGGAGAGACACTTATTATTCTACACTGTAACAGCACAGCAAGTAATGGATAATGTCAATCAAACAATCTGGCATGTGAAGCCTTTTAAGACAAACAACATCACACATCCTGGAGAAAAAAAAAGAAACGAAAAAAAAAGAAAAGAGCAGAGGTGGGTTTGGCTACTCTCCCAGATAACAAATGGAACAGCTCCTACATGTGTGTCTCCCACACCGCTCCACGTGAGTAATGGCATGAATATTAGAGTAGAGGCACACTGATGGAGTGTTTCTACATTACATGAGCATGGAAATAGTCTGGCCTAAAAGACAAAAGAATGTTGGGATAAAAGGAAGTGGGGATAAATTATTTCTTTTATCCTTCTCGCTAATGTCACATTTTTCATTCCTTGGAACAACAAGCAGCACAAGCCTGCCGTAGTGTCTCTTATTTGTTCTCTGACACTGTATTACAAGTTACGTAACATTTTCATAGACACTAAGCAGCCAAGGACAGCCATCTATACTGTCCTCTTTGTGCAGACCACGAACAGGTCCACAGTCAGTGTCATACAAACCACTCACATGGATGTTCAAGACAACGGGCTGGTTTTAAAGGCTGCAAATAATGATAGGTTGAAGAAGGCACCGTGAATTCTTGTTTTGGTTAAAAAGAAACTAATAAGATGCTGCATGTCTATTACTGAGCTTTAGAAACGTTGGCTTGTTGTTCTCTTAACTATGAACAGAAGCTAGCCACACCCAGACGTTATCGCTGGACTAACATGAAGAGATTGAACTCAAACTTATGGTGTGACTGCAATAAATTAAAGAACCATATGCACCCAAAATTGAAGTATTTTACCACGTTCAAAAGCTTTGTTAGACAAGACACTCCAGAGTGGATTGAAGCTCATATCCAGCATTTTCTCCACATTTTTCCTGCAGAAAGCCTGTGAGTATATGTTTTATGAAGTGCACAGACAAATCTTCCATGCCTGGTCAGTTTAGATGACTTGACTAAAACATGAGGAAATTGTGTCTGGACAGCTGTCAGTGCTGTGAAAAAACCATTCCACACCCTTCTGATTTCATCTTCTTTCATCTTACATCTTACTTATCTGTACAAGGTCTTCAATGGGAAACAAAAGCAACCTGAATAAACAAAATAGGACAATGTATGTACTGATGCAAAAGGTTATGTAACACACACATTTACCACTGTGAAAATGTTCTCACACCCTCAGCTAAACTGGTCATCATCTGCAGAAACAACTGCACCAATGCCTCAAAGACTAGAGATCAATCTCTGACATCGCCGTGGTGGCATTTTGCACCAATCTTTTTTCAAAGTGCTTAATTGTAGCCATGTGTAGCCAGGTTTGTGAGGATGAACTGCTCAGGTGCACACTTTAACAGGGCCTGAAGTGAAGCTGCTTGAATGTTTTCCTTGGATACTTCATGTTCTATCATCACTGTTGTTCCAGATCTTCAGCTTCAATATGTACAGTTGTGATTTAAATATTTTTATCATCACATTTTTTTTTTCTAAACCTCCAGCCAACTTGTTCATTTACATAGCTCCACTGAGCATTGCAGGGCAAACACTCTCCAATGGTCTCACTTTACTATCTAAAAGTCAACTGAAATGAATGTGCAGAATTTTAAATTCAGTTCATGAGTGGCTCCTCCAAAACTATGAATACTTTATCTGAGGAGTGAAATGGTGGCATGGGACTTTCATTAAGGACAAGTTGAGGTATTGCTTGATCGGTGACAGTCAGAGCAGGGAGCTAATAAACTAATTTCATTTGGATTCCTGACAGCTCAGTTCCTACCGCTCTTTATATCCCAACAACAGACCTGTGCACCACCTGCTCAAAGTAAAGGAAATGGTAAAAAAGAATCCAAATGTAGCAAAAATGTTGCAGCAAATAACCTATGATCATAAAACCTTACACACATTAAAACAAATAACAAGGGGCCCCACTAACTGGTTCAAATGATGTTTTCATTCAGTCACACAGTTTTATTGAACAAAATAGAAGTGGTTGCTGTTTACTTGTGATCGTGATACTCGTGATCTAACTGGTTGCAGAATGGGCACATCCACTGCAACACAAATTGAATTGAGTGAAAAAATGTTATTTTGACCAAAGGGAAATCATACGTCGCAAAAAAATGATCCCCCCCCCCCCTAACAATTTTTATAAGTTTTCATTATGTGTGATTAGTGATGCTGTTGCCCCAGCAGATGGCTGCAAAGCAGACTGAACTCCTCATCACATACTTGTAGAAAATATTCAGCTGTTACTAATGCAGTTTTTGACATTTTATTCTCCGAATCAACTGACCTGTGTGCTTGCCTTTTTTTTTCTTCCACCCACTGTAGGTGACAACATCACTTCAGTGCAAATTATTAACTATTTAGCGAGAGTGTGACTGCGTGTGTAAGCTGCGTAGTTAACCAGTATTTAAACAGGGACCCCTCTATGAATGCACAGTCAGATAGCAATGTCAAAAATAACTGACTATTATGACTGACTATAATCTTTTATATAAACAGTAAAGATAATCTATTGATGAGAGCTCAGCAGAGTGGAGCTGACAGATAGTAAATCTGTCTGTCAGCTCCATTCAGTAACAGTTACACTTTCACCACTCTGTGCTGAGCAGAAAAACCAACAACCTTTTGATGGAACAGGCTGAGCTCTACTGCTGTCAGCTGGGTGCAGATATGTAGGGCTGCAGAGGACATAGGCCCATCAAAGCTGGACATCTGAAGACTGGACAAATGCAGCTTAGTCATAAAAGTCATAAAAGTCCTGTTTTCTGATGAGGCTGCAGATGGCTGCTTAGTCAGCGACACAGATACAACTTATCTTATTAACAGTCCAGGCTGGTGCTGTTATGGTGTAAGGAGTGCTTTGTTGACCCACTTTGGACCTATTATTCCAAACAATCCATCTCAGACAATCAGGTTTGATCACCACAGACTGTTTGTGCACTGTTGTGGACAGTGTACATCCCTTAATGGCGATTTCCAACAAGATGTTGCTGCATGTCACAAATAAGTCATCTCAAACTGGGTTGCTGAGCATGACCTCAGTGGCTGCATGCAGATTTGCAGCATCAACATGCAGCTAAAAATATTCAGAAATGATGTGATCCAATCATGGCAGCATAGAGCAAGGTTTCCAGCAGCTTGTGGTGTATATCAGACCCAGTCTTAGTACAGCGCTCCTAACAAAGAGCTGGGACAGTGTGTCTGTCTGTTTATCATTATGTTTCGGGATGTGTAGCTATGTATTCCTTTAAATCTCAGTAGTGATTACTAGTGATAGCTTCATAAGCTTCTTCATTAATAAAATAGTTTCTATCAGAGAAAAAAACTCTTAGAATTCTTCCCGCTACTGTTTCTGATCTGTCACCAAGTACAGCAGCTTTGGAAGTATCATAAGAACCTGATTTGTGTTTTGACCGTTTCTGTCCAGTCGAGCTTTCTGAGCTAACAATAACAATGACTTAATCTACACTATCAACTTGTATTTTAGACCCAATCCAACCCAAACTGTTTAAGAAGGTTTGTTAACTTCAAGATTGCACAACCGTAATTCTTTACGATTGGGCTGTCCCAAAAATTCTCTGAAAATCCTCCAGCTGATCCAAAATCCTGCAGTTCTGATGAGAACAAGCACTTTTCGCTTTTAACTTCTTCATTGGGCTCCTGTTAAACTTCGAATAGAATTTAAAATTCTTCTCCTCACATATAAAGCTTTTAATAATTGATAGTTTTCCAACAGAGCACTTCACTTTGCAGACTGCAGTTTTACTTGTGGTTCCAGGTGTTTCTAAAAGTAGAATGGGAGGCCAGCTGCCAGTCCAGGTTTGGGAAGCAGACACTTTCTCCATCTTTAAGATTAGGCTTAAATCTTTTATTTTTGATAAAGCATATAGATATAGATGGCTCAGGTGGCCATGAAACATCCAATAGATATCCTGCAATATGCCTATTGAGACCTCCATGATGCATCTCTCCTCTCTTTTACTTTTCATGTGACGTTGTTGTCATTAACCTGTGTTTCTCTTTCTCAGCAGGTATCCCTTGCCTAGTGTTGTGGTGCCCGCTGTCCCCTCTTTGCTGTCCTCTCAACCCCCAATCAGTCGAGGCAGATAGCTGGCTCCCTAGTTTGGATTCTGCTGGAGGTTTCTCCCTGATCAAAAGGAGTTTGTTCTTTCTACTATCGCCTCATGCATGGTCGGGGCAGGCGATTGAATCAAAGAGATGTTTCGATGCAATCTGTTGGTTTCCTTAGATAGGCAGCTTTTTTTTAAATTGTTTTTGTATGACTTTGAATTAAATGAATTTGATTTGATTGCTTTACAATGAACTGGATTGTAATTGGCTTGAATTGGACTGTATCTTTGAAGTGCCTTGAGGTGACAGTTGTTGTGATTTGGCGCTGTATGAATAAAACTGAATTGAATTGAATATATTTAGTTGGATTAGGATCAGAGTGTTTGGATGCCGTTCATGTGACTGCTTCATGTGTGCGGTCTGACCCTGCAACGATCACCGTTTTCTCTCTTCTCTCTAATGATATAGCCATATAAGTAAGGGATTTCAAACTTGAATTACTACAAATTATTACAACTTGAATTACCTCGAATTTTATTATGCTCTGTTGGCAAAACTCACGAACACATTTCAAACACTTGTAAACAAAGAAGCCTGAGCACTAAAGGAGCACGTCACGGAGCAACAATACATATCACTGCCCTTAGCTTGGCGCTGTCTTACCAGTCTTTGTTACCAGTCACTATTTCCAAGTACAACGACTGACAAATGTTTTAGAAAATCATTAAGTTGATCAATAACATCCGGTATATTTGGCCTGCTTTAAGACAGATTTTATCAGGAAGGTGCACTAAAGTAATTCATCATTCGACTTGCACATTCACACAGCTGTTTACACAGGCTGAGAAGAACTCCCTTTGAAGAATGAACTGGTTTCGACTTATAAAATCAGCAGAACGCTCCATTAAGTCTAAGAGGTTGTAACTCTTGGGAATTTCAGCAAGTTTCAATGCAGCGTTGGTATGTGTGTGGAGTAGGAGTGCTTCCCCTGGGTTCACGAGGCTAAATTGATATTCATGGAAACAGAAATGATGAAAGAAAAAAACACAGTAGAACGTTTGACTCGTTGCTTTTATTCAGGTAGCAGCATCAGTCAGCACTGTCCTACTTCCACACTGCAGCCCCTCCCTGCCCCACAAAGCCACACAACCACATTCAGACTTCCCACACATACATACTGAATATCAGACAGACCAATCATTCATTCAGCTTTTTGAAATTCCCAAACACACACAAACCTGCATCAAGCCCTTCTGCAGCTTTCATGTACAGGATGAGAGACTGCAGTAATGACAGAGAGATAGAGAGAGAGAGAGAGACCCAGACAGTACATACAGTACAGAGAGCAGCCTCTAGCTGCTCACAACTGTATGCACTGACATCTTTATCTGAGCTCTCACCTCCAACAGATATTCCCTGGGTCTGTGCCTGGGTCTGTTGACTGACATCTTAGTTTGTAGGACTTCTCATCTGTGTTGGCTTAAAGTTCAACACTAATGTTCTGACAGTCAGTCTCAGTTTTCAATAAGTTTTCAATCTTGGTTTAAAAAAGGCAGGACATATGAGACTGAACTTGCCTGAAACCTTATTGTTAAAATAAGGTTTCTGAGATACATTCGAACCTTATTCCCCTCCTCCTCAGAGCCGCCACCGTGTGTCACTAATGAATGTGTGCAAGAGGACTCTGCAGAATCTGTCCCTCATGATAACAGTGGCTGAAGTCACACTGTTATTAAGCATCTTTCCTCCCAGCATGTCAAAGCAAAGCCAAGAAAGCAGCTTGAATATTTTCCAACACATGATCTTAGAGAGCTGTGACAGCAGCCGTTCCTGATCAGTTTGACCTATGAATGTCCCGAATGGTTGAAGCAGTGTGATGAAGATCTCACAAACGTGAAAGTTCTGTCTCATTCAAACTCCATTGAAGCAAACCAGTGCATTAGCTTATGGGGTGTTTTTAAATACCTGGTTAAAATATGACTGTTGTGCCTAAATTGCTGAAGTTATAGATGCATCAAAGAGAACCAGATTAAAAGATGGCACATTTTTTATTTGAATGACAGATGCTCAGTTGTAAATATGCTGAAAGCTTTTGAAGCCTCTGGTAATTTTAACCCACAGAAACTGCTCATTACTATCTATCCAAACTGAGACTCTGGAGAGAATACTTGACTGAGACTCCCATCATCTGAGCTGACTGACTTCTTGTCAATTGTCTCCTCAAGACTCTCTGAATGCTGTTGCACTGAATGGCATTAAGGAACAATTCAGTTTGTATTCACTTTCTTTAAAAAGCTGACCTTTTCCAATAACTGTGGAAAAAAAATGTTCCATGGGCCAGTGTCCAACAATGGATGGAAACTGTAGTTTAGGAATACTGTCACTGTGCTGAAACTGAAACAGAGCCCAGCTCTGTTCTTGGGGGGCTTAACCATGAACACATTAAAATACTTGGCCTCGTCTCTTATTTTCCACAGTGGTCACTTGCAGCATGAACACATTTCATGTTGCCCAAAAGAACAACAGCTTTGTCTGTCAACACTTTAAAAGTGTCTACAGAAGATCTTCTACTACAAGCAAAGTTTATATATAAAATTTCAAGAAATGGAAAGTCTGCAGACTGGGCTTGAACTTAACAGAAGATTTGTGACAGCAGAAAGAAAGTCAAGATCTCAGCCCACGCTGGAACTGGTTGTCCTCTGAAACTCCCAGAAGTGCACAGTAGAACCCTGCCTCCCCAACACACACTAGGAGGTGGCACTGACTGATGGGCAGAGGAGGAATGTGTGAGCTCGGTGACTGCTCCTACCTCCAGCAGGGGTTTGTGCAGACTTTCCTGACATCACATTCAAATGGAAATATGCACATGGCAACAGCTGCTGTCAGATTCTGTAGTGGTAACAAGACGGACGAAACGCTCTAGCAGCATGAAACTGATGTGGAGATACCCTGAATATCAACTGAATGGATGACCTCCAGCTATCTTTACACTTGTCATATGAGGAGGAGAATTTATTCTGATCTCTATCAGCTATGAGACAAATGAAGCAGCAACAGATGGCTGGCTGACAGGCTGCCTGCCACAGTATCTGAGTGTGTGTTTGTCACAATAAGATTTCCAGGATCTGTGTAGACATGTTTACTGCTTTGTCTTATTTCGCTGCCTACTGATGATTCGCAGCTGAGTTGGATTGAGCTGTCAGTCAAACGGCGGCGGCTTTTTCTGGCTTCAAGACGCTTGAGAGGATTTCCTTTTTGTAGCGTGCAAACACGCTGTAAGCCCACAATCCTTCACGTTCAGCTCTTGAAGATTTTTGCAAAGCACTATCCTGCAGGAACGAGCATACACAAAAACTCTCTCTCACACACACACACACACACACACACACACACACAGTCATACTTTTCATCTACCTGCACGTACACACACTCATACATACATAAAGTTACACACAGCAGACAAGTCTGTCACTGGTCTTACAAATATGGCAAGGCATTAAACTCTGTTTTCCTTTGCCTGCTGCAAGTCAGACATCGTGAGCTCAGGCCACACACAGCCGAGGTCCTGGCCCAGAAGAAACCAATGTCGTCTGTCACAGCTTCAACATCACAGCAGAAACACACTCCTCCTGGATCACCTCTTCCATCCACAGCAGAGGACAAAGTATGGAGATAAAGACCCTTGCAGTCACACATTGGAGGGTCAAATGTTCTAAAAAAGTTTGATGGATCCGAGTCTCATAGGATCCCAGAGGCCCCGTGTGAGACATCTGAGCTCAGCGCCCCCTTTCCCCGTGCATGAACAGTGTCAGTAGTTCAGTGCTGGGGGTGTGAGGGTCTTCAGTGATAGCTAGCTGTTGTTCTCTGCAGTCATGTACTTGAGGGCGGCAAAGCCGTAGCGCCGCGACATGTTCTGTTGGAACTCCTCCTTGAGGGTCTTGAGGCAGACCCGGTACTGCTTATTGGAGCGGAACTTGGTGATGTCGAAGCTGGGTGCGTGAGGCATGTGGATCATGTAGGCATTGGGCAGAACCACAAACTCGTACTCCTGCAGAAGGAAAAGAGCAGGAAAAATGTTTAATCAGCACCATCAGCACCTGGAACAGCTGTTGTTTGGTAATTTTGGCGGTCCGTGAGCGAAGATGTATGTAGTCATTTGATACACTGACAATACAACATAGATTAGTGTAGGGTTAGTCAGTACTTGATATTCTTGAGGTTCCAGAAACAAGAAATGTTTTTTAAACGATCACATTCTAGTCTTTGAGAGACCTTAGCAACTGCGCCTTTTTAATTGTAAAATAACATCACACAGGTCTTTGCAAGGACAGACGTGGAGCACTGCAGCCAAACTTCTTCAGACCGCTTCACACAGCAATAAAGTCCTATCATAATTTGATGCATGCTGACTTTTACTTTTACTTTAGACAGGAGAGCTTTACCTGACTGCTTGCCTTTAGGTTCTTCCTGGTTTCATTTAAGCTTTAAATGCTGCATTTTTATTGCAGTTAACAACGCATGCAAGCTTTTTCTCTGTCCTATCAACCTTCTGATTAGTGTACAACTGCTGCACCTCCTGAACAAAAGTCAAACTGTTTTGGTATATCTCCAAATTAGAGCAATTCATTTAGTATGCACTGTGCAATATCAATAGTGACATGAATGTTGTTTTCTTTAAACTTCTTCAAACTCGCTCTCTCACAGTTTGGGTACAAGGCCCAATTCATACTGCGAAGCCAGACTTGTGAACATCAAGTAACAAATTGTGTTAACATATGAGGAATACTGAACCTTTCGGCTGAAGTAAGTAGGCGTTTGACTTAACATAACTCCTTTGGGAGATTTAGAAGTATAAAGAGTGGGTGTGTCACCTGTGCGTCCAGCTCCATGATGTGAGCCACCTTGTTCCAGCCAAAGCCCACAAAGCGGCGGTCATACTCAGGGCTGTCTCTCCTCACCATCACGTAGGGCTCAAAGTCAGCCTCCCACTGCACCCTATAGGGTGTGGTGGCTGTCCGCCATTTAGCAAAGTTAGTTGGCGCGTGGCCTTTAGTCCACACATGGTACCTGAACGGATGAGGAAAAAAAACTATGATTATGATGAGAAGAGATGCACTATATGTTTACTTCACCCTGCATTTCAAATCATTTTTAGTGGCTGCATTCCAACAGAGTTCATGAAGTTTTGCAGTTGGCTGCTGGTACCGGCACATCTGATGCTTATTTAAAAATGAGTTATCAGGCTCTTCGTTTTCATCTGGACTGAAACCAAAAATGTCCTCACAGTGATGCTGTAGCATTTGGGTTTGCAAATCAAAGACGTTATTTCATGTTAATGCCAATAGATACTCATCAAAATGCAGTTAATTGAATAATAGAATTTAATGACCTCCAGATCAACAGTGGTGTTTTTTTATGATAGCAGATGAATGAGGTGCAAACACAGGAATGTAAAGTGGAAAAGAGATGGAACTAGTAGATTAGTTTCACTTTCATTCTGGCACAGTGAAGAATAAATCAGTTCAGGTCAAATAAAAGCAATGAGACGATAATAAAATAACTAACAGAGCTTCAAGATTAAGGAAAGGCAACCGAATTTTCTTCTGACTATATGCAGTCATTCTTTGTCTGCCTTATAGTGCTTCGGATACAACTGAGCTCCTCCTGTTCTGATGCTAGCACAGTTCAACATGACATGATTGTGTTTCACAAGTTTCTATGATCGAGTTCTCCATCAGGAAACAACCACATAAAAGGTATTGCTCATCAGCTTTATGGGATTTTTCAGGCTAAATGTGCAACCGTTTTTCTTTATATTCATATAACTGTTATGACTGGCAGGGAAATAAACGAGCAGTTTTAGTGTTTTGTAGAGTGAAAATGTGAAAGTTTTGCACCTAAAGGTGAAGAGTGTGCCCATGTCCAGCTGGGACAACAGCTCAGCCTTAGATTTTGGGTAGGAAAGTCGATATCGTAGAGTTTCAAAGGCTGGAACCACCAGCGCTTTCTTGTTGTTGGCCATGTCCAGCTGTACAACTGACTTCCTGCAGACACAGAGAATTTTTACAGGGGTCCATGAACGAAAAATGACATTTATAATGCACTACAAGAGATCCTGTGACAACACTGGTGCTTTTGAGCAAGCTCTCATCTTACCTGAGATATTCGTAGAGGCCGTACATGGGCAGGAAGTCAATGTCTGATAAGAACATGTAGGGCGTGTTGACCTGCTGCATGGCCACATTTCGTAGCAGGTTGACTGGGTAAAACTGTCCCTCTTTGTAGACTATATGATAACCTACATTCCCACGACTCATCAACACTTCGGATCCCTGAGCGTAGCGCAGGAACTGCTGGGCTTCAGCGTCAGAGAGGTACAGGGCCAAGCTGATGGGGCCTTCCCAGTGCTTACAGATGGCCTCCAACATCTGGAGCCTGCAGGGGAAAGTTTGGCGGATTAAAAAAAAATATCTAGTGGTAATTTGTACATTTATAAAGAATAAAAAAGATAGATAAAATAATAAATATAATGTATCCAACATGTTTGTGTCTGCAATATATAAAAGTGTTGAGTGCAACATTTTTAAGGATTGTGGGAGCATTTGTGTGCTCCACTGTTTCCATGACAGTGTATTATCATGAGCATCTTCTGTGGATTCGTTTAGATTTTGAGGGACATTATTAATGACTGTGAGACGTCGTCAGTGGAACGCATTTACCTTCTAAGCGCTTTGCTCTGAAGCAGTTAATTTCAAGCATACTGAAATCACGTCTATTGGCTGCAAAGCTTAATAAATGCTGTGATATTTGTTACTTTTAACAAGTGTGGGGACTGACAGGGATGCAGCCACCGGTTTTCAGTTTCCAGTTATGTTCCTCCCAATTTTGTCTGAATTTCCAGGAAATGGCAAATGGCTGTTCCAGGTAGTGCAGTTCTGTTTTTTTTTAATTCAACTTAACAGAAACAAATAGACTCTTACATGGATAATTTTTAAATAGTCACTTTTCATAAAGCAGGAAAGGTCAGAACGGATTAATGCTGTTGTGCTAACGCAGAATGAAAAGACTGGTGAGACAACATGAATTTGATTAACCCATCAGTCTGTTCAACTGAAGCTATCGTGTGGTGATATCAGGTCATCTCTTCATATTCCAGGCTTAGTAAACACGAGGTCTTGGTCAGTCTTGTTTGTTGTAACTCTCCAGAAGTTTAGGCTTTATCGTACACGCTGCATCCTTTGCCAGCAAAAAGCAGTCAGAGTAGATATGCAATATCCTTAACTTTGTCAACCAAACTGGAAATGATATAATACTTCTTCCAGCACAGCAGTTAAATGCAAGCTTGTTCTGCAGGCTTTACAGTCACACGTTGGCACAGATATTTCTAGTTGACTTAACTGTGTTGACATGGTGTCTGCTCATCTACCAAGAAGAGTAGTCATTATGTTAACAAATTTCGCACTTCACGGGGATGTGCATAATTCTGTGGAGCTGCGTTCTCATCCCAGCCAGTCTGAGATTAAATATAATGTAATGCCTCCCCTGCTGAGGATTCTTTAAAACAGTCAAACCAGACATTCACTCAGTCCAGATCACACATCTACAGGAAATAATGAGAATTACTCAAACAACTCCCTCTAAAACGAAGTCAAATGAAATTTAAATTCAGTACAAACTACATGTTAACACAAAGCTTACAGCAAATACTTTATAATTCTGCTGCTCATTGTAAACAACAAAACAAACAGTTAAAAATGAGTATTTGCAAGCAGCTTGATGAAGTTTGAGGATATGATCTGTGGATTTTGTTTGGCTATCTAGAACTAATGGAAATTATTTTTATTCCGTCTAAAGTGGAGTGTTTCAAATCCTCTAAGAGCTGATCATTGTTTGGCTCATCAGATACTGTACGTCTGTCAGTATGCCTCATGGTGTCTCAGCATGATGTTCATCATGACAACTGACAATCATTCTACTTCGCTGCTTATAAGGAAACTCTGACGCATAAAACGCGAACCAGATTAGCCGCCCGAGTGCAGTCTAAGGCTGAATTCTCCATGTGCGTGCATGTACATGGTAGAGACTCTGGGAAGGGCAGAGGGAAGATTCAACACGACTGAGAAAACAGCCTGCAGTTCAGAGATGAGAACTGTGGAATTGGAAGTAGTCAAGGAGTCACCCTAAAGGGTCATGGAAGTTTTTCTGACGGAATAAAGTTTAAAATGAAAGTAAATCACTGATATCATCACTTAAAAATGACTGTTTAATTTGTTTAATTTTTTCCCTCTAATGTTTTCTCGGAATTCCTCAGCCCAGTTTATTTCCTATTTACACTCATGAGCCTACTATGTGCGGTCTGTCCAAGACTGAGACTGAAACCTCCCATTACAGTTTGTGAATTCATACTTAAGTGCTCCAGGGTGACCTAATTTCTACCAACTAAAGTCTTTAGCCAAAGCTTTAAGTTTGCACAGCAAACACATTTTTAAGCTCTGGGTTGAGGCTTCTTACCAAAAAAACTCCCTTAGGGTTGACTCGTCCCTTCAGTTTTATCTACATAGGATATTTCAGGATATTTTTCTAAAACTAAGAACAAAATTTCTCTTCAGCAGACTGAACTCTGTGAGTGGATTTCAGTACCTGTCCATAGACAGCTGGGCAACAAGAGTGACATCGGTGTTGTCGGAGCTGGGTTCATACTCATAGTGCAGGAAATAAAGATGTGTTCGATGGACGGTGAATCGCTCCCGGCGAAACTCATAGCATGGATCATCTTCATCAAGCTCTGACAGAGTCTTCTGGAGCTGGAGGCAAACAGGAGAAGGACAGAGAGACAGTTTATTTATCAGGGAGCCTGAGCTGCAGCTTCAGAGCAGACAAACTGACACCGACTTCCTTACATTACATGCTCCGCCATGCTTAAAACAAAGACAGGTCATTTATCACACAGAAAATGGAGCCAGCATTGTGTTCCTCTGTGGGGCCTGATTCAATAAACCATTGATAGCTGACAACCTTCTCGTTGAGAGGTATGAATCTCAGTTGGGTTCTTTCTTTGTGGAGTTTGCATACTGTCTCCATTCATGTGGGGGTTCTCTCTAGGTACTCCAGCTTCCTCTCACGGTCCAAAAAATTACATGTTAGGTTAACTGGTGATTCCAACTGACTGTAGGGTGTACCCCACATCTCACTCGATGGCAGTTGGGCTAGGCTAAAGCCCCCCTCCAACCCTGATTTGGATGAAGCAGGTGTAGAAAATAGATGGACAGATAGTGTTTGGCCTTGGCAGTGTATTTACTCTCAAAATGAAATTGTGTCGATTATTATAAAAATGAAAAAAAAGAAAGAACAAGAAATTATTTTTATAACAGAAACTCCAACATCTGACAGAAGTATTCATCATACTTAGAGTCCTGGCAATGGTTCAAAGGGTGTATTACATTCACATAGCACTCTTAACTTTCCCGTGGAGTCAGATGCCATGATATTTATGCTAGTTTAAGATCTTTCCAATGGGAGGCAAACACCATCACATTTTGGCTTTTGATGGGGTTTTTCAGAAAAAGTCCAGTGTTTGCATAATGCAGTGAGTAGTGTAGCAGGGAGCAGAGCCTTACCATTGTTTACGGTGGTGTCAGAGAGAGATTCGGTTTTAGCCACGTCCAACTACTCTGGTCTTTTCTGGTGACCCTGACCAGAGTAGTCAAACTCACCTTGGCAGCTTCTTATGGGGGATTTACAAACAGCATAGAAACATACTACATTGTAGCATACACGGAATTCCCAAAGACAGTAGATTGTTGTATTCTCTTATACTTCCTGATTACACTCTGCGTGTATGTTGCCTAAACCAAATCTGACGCCACTGTGTCTTAGATTTCCACAAACATCTTCTATTGTTGATCTTACCAGAGAACACCCAGACCCTGAACGATACGTGGCGCCTGACTGCTCCCTCACACAGTAGTGGACTGTTTCTGTCTCACTCTGCCACAACACACCACTGATACAAAACGTCTAATCCCCCATAAAACAAGCAGGGAACTGCCATATTTAATGGAAATAAAAGGGTTTTTTACTATTAATTCTGCCTGATTAGCTTTTGTTAACTTTCTGATGAGAAGTCACACAAACCTGACACAACACTTTTAGAGGACGCATCTTAAGCTTTCTGCACACAGTAAAAGTGATAACGGAGCAAAACCTCAACTACGACAGCATGTGGTCTCAGTTCTATTCAACTTCATTTAGCTTTAAGTAAAGATGAAAACTTGAGATGAGCACAGCAAAAGCTCAACAAGGTACAGATGTGCAAGACAGCAGAAAGGACATGGCGTGTGTTCCCTGGTCTGATTAGTGGAGCTGCTGTCACACTGTGGCCGTGAAGCAGTGTGGCCTGTTGTGTGCTGCTGGATCCAAACAGTAAGTGACTTCATTAGGCTAATCATCACTTTAATGGGATTAAAATTGCTGCTCAGACTCTGAAAAATTGACTGACCAAACTAATTCTAATTCCTGAGTTAAGTTCACTTTGGCAAAAAAATGGCCTCAGCACACAATGATAGAAAATTATAATGTGATTAACTGACCATAGAGCTGATACTTTAATTGACTTTATAGCCCATAAAAGCTTGTTCTGTGAAAACACAACCCCTGATTATACTGACCTCAATGGGAAAGATCAAGTACCTGAATGACAAAGTACTAAACAGTAGTGTGTTCATGTTTCATTTTGTCTGCAGTTTTTTTACACAGTAGGGGACACTGAGGCCTCCATCTGTTCTGTCCACACTGACACTGTGGAGGCTGCCGCTGTCACAATCCAGAGAGAACAAGAACCGGACTCTCAAATGCTGACGTGGGTGTCAGTCCTTCGCTTGATCTTATTCATTACAACTAAAGTCTGGTGACCCTGTTGCCATATTTGGCTACATTCTAAAGCAGTGCTTGTCAGCTACAGTGTAATGCGAGTAGACAAATAGGGGAATATTTCTTTATTTGTCATTTCATGAAACTTCTCTTCGATTCAATCCCCATCTCTGTATCTGCTTTTCCTGCAGCTCGACCAGCTTATAACAAAAATTCTAAAACTGAGGACGATCATGTAGTTCAAGTGTAACAACAAGAAAAAATAAATAAATAAAAATGCAGAAACCAAACATTCACATTACTTGTAGAGGATGAGTAATGCTCCAGAAAACCCGTAGCGGCTTCTTATAATAACTGCTGAGCTTTTCAAAAAGGTCTCATCAGTAAAAAATATGAAGATTCCAGTGTTGTGTAATGAAAAGTAGAAGCATGATGATCCAATTCTCACATTGTCTGCAATCAGAAAAGTTAATCACCCACGTTCCTCGCTTTGTGATCAGTATCATGGCAAAGAAGGAGAAGAAACAACAGAAGAAGAGCAATGGTCTGGTCTAACAGTCTGTTTGTTTCTTGACTAACAGAAAATACCCAGAAGTATCTGCTAACTGACAGGTGTGATACGAGTTGGTGGAATTCTCAAAATGCTGAGGAAAGCAGCTTCAACAGTTCCTGTATGACTTCCTTTAGCACAGGAAACATTGGAGTATCCTTTATAAAAAGGAAATGATTCCGTCTAACAATTCCAACGATCAAAGTTACAAAATAAACATAAAGATAGGATTTTGAGGTGGATATTAAGTCATTTTCTATATTTTGTTCGACTGAGGCGATACACATATAACAGTGCCTCAGTGAAACAAGTGATTTTCACACATTCTTTATTGGCTCCAGCTGTGGTGTGCAGAGCAGGAGCAAGGTCGGGCCTACAAGAGTGGACACAGTTCACTTTTTATTTAGAGAAATATATTCATCCATTTGTGTATCATATACATCTGTCCAGGCAAAAAAAAGAGAAGAAATCAGCCTGTCTGATGAAAACCTTCCCATCAGAAACTGTTGTCCAACACAGCCTCGGTTCATGAACTGTGCTTAGATCTAGATCCATGTGCTATCATTTGAGTGATTATTCCAATGGGAGCAACTAAAACTTTAGACACTTTTTTTTACCCAGAGGAACTGAAATAACTGAACTGCGCTCAAGATCAGTTTCTGTGTCCTTAAAAGTGGAAAGGTGAAGGTTCAACACGCATGATTTCTTTGACAAGTACCCATCAAAATCCACCAAAGCACAGTCATATCGGTGAATCGTTGCAGAGTAGGTACATTTATTCTGCAGTGGCTCCCAGTTTGACATTTATTCAGCTCTATCAGTTTGTGCATGTTTGATTCAGGACCCTGCATCGGCTTGGAGAGTGCATGTACCATGTAAAAACACATCAGTCAGCTATTTGCACAGCTGTAGATGTGCCATTTCAATATTTTTTTTCCTGTATTTTCATAAAATGCACAAGCACTTGTCTACACAACACACCTCGGTGTGCAGCAGCAGCGTTTGATGCACTACATCCTCACAGACTTATGGCAAATTAATAAATGTTACGATTTTGTTCGAGCATAAATCTAATTTTGACAACCTCTGTGCCATGAAAATCTGGGCATCATCTGTGCATGCACACGTGATGCTATTCCTTCCCCTTGTTATAGACTTGTCTCCTGGGAGTTGGTGGCGCATAGAGGATAAAAATGTTACTACTGGAAAATAAAATGATGAAATCTTCTTGTTTCAGCAAGCATATCAGCGGTTAATAACCCTGTTTAAAACCGCTAAAACTACACTTCTCATCAGATACTGACTTAATGTAGGCATTTTTTCAGAAGACAATTTTCCTGTGCAGTTTTTTGCTGTATTGGAGTTTCCCTTTGGACACAGTGCTGCCTGGTTCAGGCGACAGATATCCGGTCCAACGTCTGCTGGGGTGCATGCACTCAGACAGGCAGAGAAGGAGATGTGATAGAGTCATTAACTCAACCAATTAACTCCTCCTCTCAACATGTTCCTCCCGCCAAGATGGAAATGACACAAACGATCCTACATTAGACTGAACGGTACAAGCATCTACCACTTTAAATGCTCTGCACACGCAACATTTCCACCTACATTCTCACTGTTGTGGTCAGCCTTGCTGGGACAGCCGAACAGCTCTCTTCGCAGCAGGTTGCCGTCATACTCCAGAAAGGTTAGATAGAGATTCCGGAAAAATTCCACATGCTTGTTCTTCACACGCAGCTTTTTGGGAGAGTTCCAGTGGATAACCTGTTCAGGAGAAGCACAGAAAGGGGGACAAGGGAAGTATCTCACTCCAAGCCACAGATGGGTTTTTTTGCCTCTTTGAAGCAAAACTTTGCAACCTTCTGAACAGGACATGCATTCAGTTAGCCAGTCTGCTCACTGTTACTTTCTTTCTATTCTTCTTGAGAAAAAAGGATGCATCATATGATGAATGGCACCCAGAGGAGTCCTTCACTATTCTTTTCTTATATGACGTGACTGTCCTGCTCCTGTGAACTGCTGACATGTTTAGACATGTTTTTGAAATTTACCCCAAAAAACAGAAGGCATCACTGAATGTTGTTTCGGCTAGAGATACCCGATCATTCGATGCTGGTCAGGTCTTACATGTCCACAGTGACAGAGTGCATGCTGGTGACTTCAGGGTCTCACCTTGAGGTCTGACACATCTTTGTAGCACTTCTCAGAGCGCGTGTGATCTGACAGCTGGACGTTCCAGAAGCAGGGCAGCTGGTGAACTAGGAATGGGTTCTGTTTGATCACAGCGTTGAAGATGTCCTGTAGACATAAGACACACACTTAGCATCATGTGCAGGCCAGCAGCATGGGCTATCATCTGACCCTAAACCTGCCTGATAGCCACACAAAGCTCTATTTATCCTCACCCTGCTTTTTGCATAGATCGAAGCAGCAGGCCCAATTTTAAATGCTCTTTGTCAGTCTTGTAGAAACTGTCTCAGGCGACGTTGCAAGTTGAGGTAACAACATTAAAGCCAATGATGGGAACAGTATTGAAAAAGAAAGTGCTTCTGCAGCTCGACTTCAGATGCAGGCACTAAAGAGAAGAACTTTTTTTTTAAGAGAGTTCTTAGGAGAGATGATAGCTTGCAGCAGTTTGATGGAAGTCAGTGTTTGGGAGGTTTTAGTCATCTGAAATTGGTTGGTACAGAAACAAACTGCACGGGATGGCTCAGAGGCTGTTTTGTCGACATCCTATTCTCCATCTTTTTTTGTTTTATGTATCAGAACTTGTGTTAACATACATTCTAGTTGCACTTGTTCTTGTAAAATTTTACACTTAAGTCGTATTTATATAAATATAAATCAGTCTTTATTCTCTCTGAAAAATCCCATTTTTGACATATCTAAATATGCTCAAGACATATTTTCTGCTTCAGTTTCTTTTTAAATAGCTTTAAGACAAGTTTAGGTACAAGTTTCTGTACGCATGAATTTCACAAGCTTTTGTAAGTCGTTGACACGATCCAGTTGTTCATCTAATTTCTGCAGTCTTGTCTGCAGCACAGTCATGCTGTGAAGAAGCTTTTCTTTCACACCACAAATGTGTGATGACTGCAGCGCTGAGCCTGGGAGGTCAGTGAAGTCTGCTGGAAATCCCAGCATCCTCATGATACCCGTTTGAGATTTTTCTTTGTGACATCACGGTACTGTCATGCACATGGTCAGCAGCACTTAAACAGCCATCAGTCGGTTGCTGTTAGATTCCCAGAAGCAGCCTGGACAGATGACACAAGACACATTGCGTCCATGGTTTCATACTGATGCCAAAGTGTGAGAGTACATCAGCAGCCTCAGCAGAAATGGAGCTTACCAGAGGGGGCCACATTTTTTTCAGGTCTTTGTGGAAGCTAAATACTGGTCACTTTGAAAAGGGTCCATGGGAATAATCTACATACCTTAGCAAGATTCACAAAAAAAAAAAAAATCCCTGATAGATTTGTTATCTTTATAAAACTCTGAGATCTTCACTGGAACGGTTAACCCATTTCTATGGTTTGGACAAAGTCTGGATGTATAGCAAGAGTTTAGTGGGAACTTTTAGAGGTCTTTAAGAAGATCTGAGTAATTGTTTCACCTTAAATAGAAATAACTCTTACAGATCCTCCCCAGCTGTTACTGCTGGTTTATTAGTCTGGACGGTTCCACCATTTGATCAGTGTTTTTAATGGCTGCTATTATTCAGGCTTTTATACAATATGTATGTGTTACTGCAGTCAGACAGAAGAATACTTTGAATTCCTTCAGAAATATGTTCTTTTAGTTTAATCTGACTTTTGACTTTGAATCTGCAGGTTCACAAGAGATGAGTCTCGGTGACAGATTCCAGCTTCCTAATGGGAGACATAAAGCCTCTGTTGCCTTGTGATGAACTCTGCGATATAAAAGTTTACGGTACTTTGGAGGGCCCACATGGCAGAAGGCAGATGGAATGCTGAAACAATTTCCAGCGCTTGTTCATTTTCCAAACTGCGTACCTTGCGGGACTTAACTTAATGAAGGTTTAATTAAAATCTCATAAATGTACCTCTCATCTAGATTAGCTCTAAATAGCTCCAAGATAAAGGAGAGACCTTTCCCGAAAGTCTCTGTCTGCCCTTACACTTCTCCACAATGATCACTGAGTGTGTGAGATAACACCTCAAAAAACACCTACAGTCAGATGGGGAAAAAAAAAGAACAGTCAGAACAAAGCCATATACGGCTGAACATAGAGACTGAGAGTTCTGTTGTACTGTGAGAGACAAAAGCATGCGCAACAAACTGTCCCAGCAGCTGACAGAGAGGAGAGCAGTGCAGTTTAACGGGAAGTAAACCATGAAATGTTGTACTAAAAGACCTGAGTACAGGACACCTTTTTTCCTACCCTGATGGGAGCTCCACTTTTATAGTTCAGTGTTCTTTCAGGAGTTGGGCAGCACTACTGCTGATGTTAAAACAGAAACGGTGAGCATCAGCAAACACTTGAAATTATCATTTGGAGCAAACAAAAGTCTTTGCCAAAGCTTAACTGGTCACCTTGGGTCCTGCAGTGTTTTTATGATGCGACCATGTGAAATGACTGATTTCGCCATGAGGTGTGAAGATATGTGTGAATGTGTGTTACCTGGTCTGCCAGGGAGGTGGACAGCATGCTCATTAATTCTCTTTCTGCAGTCAGCCTCCACATCTGCTCCCATCGGAGTTTCCGTAGTCGATCCAGGAGAAGCAAAATAACCCCTGGAAAATAAACACACAAATACACATACACTGTAGCACACGGTAGCGGATGAAACAGATTAGAATCTAGCTGCCTGGTGAAGGTGATAAAGTCCCATCATGAGGCTCTGAAACGCAGCCTTGTGTTTTCTAAGATAAAACCGGAGACTTAAAGCTTAAAACGGACATTGGGTGAAAACACAAATCATAATTCTCTCATAATCTTTGCTGCTAAGATACAACAGAAAACCAAAAACTTCTTCTTGGGTCCCTTGCTATTAAAGGAAATCTTCTTGGCAGTGACAAACTAAATCAAGCATGCAATATTCAGAGGGAGAGTCATGGAGAATTATGTTTCAGATCGGAGCAAACAAACCTTCTTTCACACCCTGCTGTGCTCCATCTGTTGCCACGGCCACACAGCCAACCAACCACAGCTCTACTGGAGGCTTTCTATCAAATTGCTGTTCTGTGTAAATGCAACATATGCCCCTCTGTTTCGGAGATCTGTCGTTCAGCCACACTGACAGGATGTTTAAGAGTGGAACACTGAGGCTTTCACATACGGACGTGATCAGGCTGCTGCAGCCAACCGTGCTATTTGTTTTGGGTTTCAGTCGATAGAAAGATTATCCTCCTGCTCCACAGAGCACCGTGGCCCCTGAATGAGGAGCTGCTGGATTAAAAGGCAGGGAAACCTTATAGGCAGGGAGAAATAGTTACAAGCTGTAATGAATCCAATCGATCCCACTATCAGCTGCACAAAGGCTTCTGCAATATTAATCCCTGATGCCTTTTTGAAAATGTTTTTCCACACAGCTAACAACCCGGGTGGGTACCAGAATATCACATTAACGCTAGTGCAAATACACCCTGCTCTCATAAAGAAGGAAACTGCCCAAAATATAATCACAACTATTTCATTTTAATCATCACCTGTATACAGTTTCTACGAGAAACATCCCTCCTAAAACTGCCTTATTAGAGGAAAAGAAAATTAAACAAGCAAAGATTATGAGGCAGCTCTCATCAGTACAGTACTGTTTCAAGAAAATTTGAACATATTATAGCATGAATAATAGCACAGTGAAGGGATTTGCAAGTAATTCAAACACTATATTTCTCTGAAAATACCACAACGACATGATGTGAAACACGACATTGAGAAATTTATGGTATTTTTTCTTGTATTTGATGTTGGCGTCAAATGTCCGAAATGCTCTGTGGAACATTAAATGATAAATTGAATGTACTTATATAGTGCTTTTAGTCTAGTTGACCACTGAAAGTGCTTTTACAAGCCACAATCACTTTTTCCACATACACTCATACAGCATGTCTTAGTCTGTACAGTGTTAAAGACTAGACCATGTCGTTTCTCTATCACACACATTCACACACTGAGGCACGCATCGGAAGTAACTCGGAGTTCAATGTCTTGCCCAAGGAGACTTCGATATGTGGTCAGGGGACACAGGAGTCAAAACACTGACCTTCTGATTGGCAGACGACTGCTCTGCCAATCAGAAGGTCAGCTTAACTTAAACTGAGACACAAACCTCAGTGTTACACCTGCAGTTTCACAGCAGAATATAACGAGGATTCATTTCTTTAACTTGAGTCCAGGTGTGAAGTCTACAGCTCTGCTATGGAATGTGGTCACGCTCAGTCTCCGGTGGAGATGATCTTAAGGTACACATTTTCAGAGATTTCTAAAACAAAATTAAATCTTAATTATGATCAGCATGACATCGTAACCGATGTGTGTGTACTGCTGCTGTTAATGACCGCATACACTAAGTCATCTGATCTTTTCTCCCAGAGTAGTGAATATTGCAGAAGGAAGCAGTAAAAATCTAAAGATGGTATCAGTAAGAAAAAGCATATTTATATTAAATATAACACTTTGTGTTTCTCACTTGTGATACGAACAATGGATACATTTGAATAATGCGATAATTCCATGCTGCTCTGACAAAAACAGCCCCAGTGACTACAGATAGACTCGTATTTCTCGGGTAGTGACAGTAAAACCAGTCAAGCATATGCATCTGTTTTAATCTTTTCAGCTGTGACTGAGCAGCACATCCCAAAATCACATGGTTAAACATAAATCTCGTTTTCAAAATCTTTCACAATAATCTTCTCATGTGAACCCATGTGGTGCCCACCGTGCTAACATGCCTACTGCATCTCATTATGTACTCACCCGTATTGAAGCCCCTACCCAGAGCTGGCCAAGGTCGATGGTTCTTCCACAGGTTCCCCAAGTACCAGTCACTCTGGTTCTCTACCAGACCCAGAACTTGCTGACCTGAACACAATACAAACACACACAACATGAAGGCTCTTAAACAAGCATTTTCTTCCTCTCCAGCTTCCATTTCCGGAACTCCGCCAGATGCATGGTCATCATTTCTTGTTTTTATTGATTTGATATTGATTTCAAGGTTTTAATTGAAGTCATGTAAAAAATACACAAAAAAAACCTGGGAGTTTTCTGTCAGTAGTGTGTATACTTTACATGTGATCCAAGTTCATGCGGCAACCAAGAGCTGATTTAACGATGAATTCCTCCAATCTACTCCTGGTTCATATACAACTACATAAGTTGAGCCCCCCCCCCGAAAAAGTTCAGATCAAAACAGTCGATATTAAGTGAATAGCATTTGGAGAATATGTGTATGTTCTGTCCAAGTTGATCACCACAGACACATGCCTGGCAGCCCTGAGAGGCTGAGATGTGTCAACATATTAGACGGCTAGCTAAAGTTTTTTTTCAGCAGATGATTGCTTGTCATACAAATAATCAATATCAAGATTTATTTGCCTCAACCCTTTATGTCTTTTATGACACTAAGCTAACCAATAAGCCAGTAATTTATCCAACCCTTATGAAGAATAAAAGCCATTTATTGGAAATAAAAACAAGAACATGAAGAAAATGACTGCAATTACATGATGAATTTGTTTATTGTGACAACCTAATAATTAGCATATGAATTCCGGAGTTTTTTCTGAAGTCCCTGTGATGTGATGCTGATGTTTGTTGGAAATTAAATGGAAAATCCCTCAAGGCGCCGAAGAGATATCATGTCTGTGATAATGGGATGGATGGACAGATGGATGTAACAGACAGTGAATTTGGCCATGGTCTGTATTTGAGCAATAAGACAGACAAAGAGACTGCAGGTGAAAGACTGTTAAAGACAGAGAGGGGTAATATGTACAATACTGATATATGATCTTTACACCTGATATGTACAAGAGCTATACTGGGATGACTTATCTGAATAAGGGAACATAAAGCTACAGGGTGTAAATAAAGTGCCATCACCATCAGCTTGAGCTTGAGTTTCAAGCAAAAGTGAAAAAACAGTACTGTTCAAAAGTACAAGCTCACATCAATATCTCTCTCATTCTAAAAGTGAAAACACTTTGTGGGAACTTGACCCGTTATATCCACAGTACAATCAATGAGAGCAAGCTTTGTTCACTGACAGACAGAAAAGTGACTCCATCACAGCAACAGAATGCAAGCAAAGGCCCCATCAAGACAGGGCTGTCTCCAGGGAGAAGTGGTGGTCTGTGACTACATCTCGGGAGGGAAAACCAAACCAAAGGCTCAGTGTGGGCTGAAACAAACCTGAGGAGAGTGCTGGGACATTGTCATATCAATAAGACATGAGTTTTCAAGTTTGAGCATCTCACAACTAAGATAGCAAGTATGAATGAAAAAATCCATATTCAAACATTCCTCTATACAACTGCCTATAGAAAAGAATTCCCAGAATCATGCTGGGATGATTTCTGCTGAAAAATGTACAACTCACTAAATATTTTCACGAGTAGCAAATATGGGCAGATATGTCAAACATTTAAGAACTGAATGATCACATATACATCTCATCCCATACTCACTTATATAACAATATCTTTTTAACCACATAAAAAACTCAGTGATAGGGTTCTAAAGATGTAGTATTGGCATAGCGATGTGAAAAGCATAGTTGCAAAGTACCTTATACAGAGATTACCAAGACAGAAGTAGACAGAGAGGCAACAGAAGGTTATAACTGAAGCAACCATGGAAATGTTGATTATAACACCATCATAAAGATAAAAACTGGACAAATAAGCAATATGGTCTTGTCTACAAACGTCTCTCTGCGGCTGGGATTAGCAAAGGCTATAACATTTGATTATTCCTTCTAGTAAAATGTTAGCATAGCAGCTTAAGAAGCTGAGCAGAACTTAACTAAAGGCATAATTTGCTGCTTTTAACCCAGGATGACGAAATAACGGAGTCACGATCTTTGGGTAATCGACTGGTTTTGGTTTCCCTGTGGTATGCAACATGTGCCCACAGAAAGAGATTGAATGATATCAGCAGTCAGGTCTCCTAGTTTAACAGAGCCACCACAAACATAATCCCTTAATCAAGTAGGCTTTCATGTCTGAGTAAATGACAAACCACCAGATGACTTTAACTGCCACCTCGAAAATGGCACTGCTGCATGAAGAGGGAGAGAGCAAACTGAACACAGAGCTCAGCTCATATCAATTTGAAGTCTCTGTGTCACTAGAGACAAAAGGTAGGAATGAAAAATAGGGGCAAGCTGAGGGAGATGAAGGTATGTAAGGGGAAGGGAGGTATGTGAGCATTTGGGAAAAAAATAAAAGTAAATCATGGAATGCAAGCTGGGTAGAGATAAAGGTCGAGGAGATAGGCATTAGAAAGAAGATAGGAGCCTGAAGAGAAGGGCATGGGTGTAGTGGTGGCAGCTTTAATGAAGGCTGTAAGGAAGATTAATGAGTGCTTATTGGCGCAGGCAGCAGAGAGCAGACAGCCCCTTCAGAGAGGCTGCAAAACAAAGAGCACAGATCCACCATCAAGGTGACGGGACAATAAGAGCTCACAAACAGGCCCGTGCTCTGTTTACTGAGACTTCACGGGGGGTCATTTGGCTGGAGTTCATCAGAACTTAGACTTTATAAAAGGTTAATTAATGTTGATAGCAATGAAGCAATAAACCTCCGCAATAATTAAAGTTAATGACATTTTAATCATGTTGGAACTCCATTAGAAAGAACCTATTGATTTAACTTAAGAAACGATAACTCATCATCTCAAGCAATTATTTTTTTTAGGTAAAAGAAATAGCTCCCTTTTATTCAGCTTCAAACAGGAAGGGAACATGGGCCAAAAATGTTCAAACTAAATGTTCATAAACACTTTGTACACACCTAATACATGCTGCAGGGTTTTACAAGTCAATCTAAGATGAGAACATTACCATAGAAAAGTCAAATTAATTGTCATTTCTTAGTTATTATCCGATCCTCTTCCCTCCAAGCTGCTGGTTTAGCATTTCTTCCATCAGTTATGGTGGAAGGGATGCTAAACATGATGTGAAAACATAGCACCATCACCACAACAGAGTCAGATGGGTAGACAAAGAAACAGTGGGACAACAGCATGCTCTCAGAGCACAGTGAGCCCCTTTGGAAGCCAACAACAGAACACAACCTGCAGCTTGGGAAATATCATTCAGTGGACTGAATATTTTCATCTCCAGATAGTCAAAAGCCTCAGAGGATTCTGAAACTACCGTCAGAGCAATTATCTTTTTTCTCCAAACACTGCTGGTTAAATTCCATTTAGCAGGAATTTGATTAAATCACCTGGTTACTGCCTTCTTTTACGCTGGCTGACACCAAATGCAAAAAAGACAACAGGAGGCAGGAGGAACAGAGCAGCTGTTTAACAGACTGAGACTCATTAGAGCTCCATGCTGTCTGTGCAGCCTTTACCAGAACTTTTTTATTCTTACTTTTTCTTATCTTGGATTCCTATTCATTATATTTGGTTTCAGCATTTCATTGATTATTGCAGCTTTCAGCAGCAGTTTTTTGTAAAGTTTACATTCCAGATCAGTGAATTGGGAGTGAAACTTTGACAGGACAACGTTTCTTACAGAAATCTCCTCAACCTTCCAGACTTTCCAAATAAGAAAAACATTTGTGCTCCTGACCGTGAAGCTTTAACCACATACTTTCTCAAAAAGAGTCAGATATTGGCTTTCCAAGTCAGAGAGCTATAACAGGAGAGAAAAAAGCAAAGTAAATCAATATCACTTTCCTTTGGTCCAACAAAAAGCAAAAGCCCTTGGCTTAAAGAAAATATCCCATCAATACAACATCAGTTCTCATTCATAGTCTTAAAATTCAAACTGTATCAGATACTTAATGCTTCAAATTAGATTTATACACATTACACCATTTAGTGCCAACTGATCTTGCAATTTACCAACTGATGAGCTGCTGTGAGAAATAAAGTTAGTTCTTGCTACTGTATTTAGGGGTTACAGTTTGCTCACTGGGCCTACATATGTTCTCATATGTTCAACTCAGCAACACAAAAGCCAAAGTCCTCACACAGCAGACCTCAGCATGCAGGCAGCAGAGGGAGAATGAGGAGTTCTTAAATTAGCTGAGCAGAGCTACCAGGAGACCGGTGGGAGTTCTCACACTGCAGAATGAGTGATGCTGATACAAGTAACTATAAATGCCAAGGCCGGTGTGGCCAACATCCAGGCTTGACTCCAGCATCTCGTCCTCCCACTACAGCCCACAAAGGAGCAGCGATTAACAAAAAATATCAGGATAAACACTGCATATGGGGGAAGCAAGAGAGTATTAACGGCACAAGTCAAGCTGTTGACATAGGCAACAGTAAAACCTTAACAAGGACAAAATGTGCTCAGAGTGAAAAATTATTCCATTTTTGACCCCAGGAAAGTCACAATTTCGAACCCTTTCTATCTATATCTTGATTAAATCTAATCAGGATATTTCTATGTTTTGGCTGGCACAATATAATACCATTGTCATGAATACTACAATAATCACATGGCACTTAAACTCCTGTCTTCCCTGTTTAACGTTCACCCTGAGAGCCAGTAAAGAGCATTAACTTTTGAAAATTCTTAAAAACCTCAGACTACGTTTAATAACTGGGTTTACTGTCTGATGCTTTAAATGAATAAAAAAATTAATAACTGCACGCCACCTCCTGCATCAGCACTAAGTGTTACTTGATAAATGGTCCACATTTATACCATCTGCCGAGGTTCGACAAAGAGCTTTACAATGTGTTTCCCATTCACATCACAAACATGCAGCACTTAAACACATGGAGTTGCTGGGGATCAAACAGTTACTATTAAAATGTCTCACACTGTGATAAATGAGATCAACATTGAAAGACAGTGACATCAGTAAATCACCTGAAGCCCTGCTTCCACCGTAGCAACTTTAAAAGGGACATATATTTTTAAAAACCCTAACCCTAACCCCTAACCCTTTTTCAAACTTGAGAGCACATTAGTTGGTTTCTAAAGTGACTGCCAACTCAGTAACAACACTGTTTGTCATTCAGTGAGCTGCTATGGGGACTTTTAAGGAAATGTTGCTGTACACCAAAGTACCAGCTCATAGCAGAATTATCCAGCTTCCTCATCTTTATCTCGACCAATTATTTCCACCCACAAAAGCACATGACTTCATAATCCGAATGACAAAAACTAATAACGAAGTGCCTTCTCTTTTCCTGTCAGTTTTGGAGGACCTCCAAACACAGCAGAGACATATATTCTCATAAAAATAACAAGTAATAAAATAAGGGAAGCAGGTCACCATCTCTGTCACAGTTCCCTTGAACGCCAAGTGATCAGCTAAAAAGCATTTCTGTCACATGAGGTTTGAACAGCTGAACAACAGAGAAATGGCATCTCATTCACTTAGAAAACTGCAATAAACTTAAGTGTTCCAAGTTCAAGGACAGGTAGGCAGGTCACACTGCCAATGCTCATGTACCATTAGCCCTGTAGATTATAGATGGTGGGGGAATGAGGGACGGCGTAATACCATGATGTACTCCAGAATGCTGTTATGGAGACTAGGGTGGAAGCCATTTTGCATAGAAGTGAAAATGTTGGAACGGCAACTTTCAGAAACATAGCAGATTTCATGTTTTTAAACTTCACCTGCAGACGCTGGCAGATGTAGTCTACATCTGGATAAAATCTATACCTATTTGATGATATGTCACGACTCTACCCTTTAAACTTTGCTGCTCATGTTAAGACAAAACCCGGTGACTGGCCTGAGAGCAGCCATTAGAATTAGTACCATGAAATATCTGGTGAAGAAATTTTCATTCTGTAAGCATTTGCTACAAAGAAATAAGACTAATGATGCAGGAGCAACATGGTTTATTACGCCTCACAATAGGAAAGCATTGGACAATAACACTGACATTTCTCTACTGAAGTAGGTGCCATTTGAAAGGTTGAGACTTACAGGAACATGAAAATAATAAATTCATGGGATTGAAGGTACCATTGTAAACCTCTTTTAGACAGGTTTATCCCCTTAGAGCTGGATAAAAATATTGTGATTTCCCGAAATATAAGCCGGAGGGCAAAATTCATTATCGTTACTTTCACCAAATCCAAGAGAATTGCATCTGTCATGCTGTTACATCTGAAGTGCACAAATATTAAACCTGATCTGAGAGGGATACTGAATTAAATAGTTTATTAATGCCCAAAGGCAATTTATATCATACATATGTGCTATATTCATACACAGATATGCTACATGTGGTCACAGTGGGCTAATGGAAAGCCCCAGAAGTCTCCAGCCACCATCCTCAGTGAAGCCTGAATGTTTCACAGCAATATTTCAGTCACATTTTTATATATCTTTGAACAATTCTTCCGAGATAAGAAGTACAATGCAGCAGTAATATGCTAATTTAACCAACGCCAACCAAAATTACATCAAGCGTAATACCTGTTCCCCGATAAGCTTCTGTTTCTTTTTTCCTGGCTGTCTCTCCTCTAAGCTTCCCTTTGTGTTTATTGATTCTCATATAAACACAAAATGGGTTATAAATAGGAAACAAAATAGCATCAAACAAAAGAGAGTGAAGCTGTAAAAGTAATGCTGTAATGCTACTGACAGTGTCATTAGCTGATACTTAACTGTGTGATCACACCAAAAGATCTGGGTAATAGAAGTGTCTGACAGCCTGTCGCTTCAGTGAGACTTTAGGGAGAGGCAGCAGCAACAAGGATGGAGTGAACTGCACTGCTGACTTGGTTTTCAGCTGAGCTTCTATCAAATCTTTCACAGCATACTGATGCAGCTGCTAGTTTTAGATATAGATTTAATTTTCCTTCCACCGTTACTCTGCACATCATTAGAGGCAGAGCCAATTTCCAGCAGCCTGAGTCTGTATATTCTTTTAAAGAAAGTTCAAGCTGGAGTGGGCGATGTGTTTCCAAAACAAGACGTAGCTTGACTTTGAAACTAAACAGCGGAAAAACTCCCACCCCTTCTCCTCAGAGCTCCCTCCCAAAGCCACATCTCTATGTGTGCACATGCACTACAGTCAGCTGGAACAGCAGTGAGTTAGCCTTGGGCTATCAGCAGAAACCGTGGAAAAAACATTCAATGACTAACACACAATGCAGCAACACAACTGAGTTAGCTTTATAGTAATACAAACAGCAAATTGCCTACAACACAAAAAAGAACATTACCCATCCAGCAAGAAAACAGCAACCATGGTATCAGTTCTTAGGCCCTGAGATTCCCAGAGGTGTAGCCGTTATGGGAAAGTTATCCTTATGTTGATTCTGATTTGAACTATTTCTTTATCCAAAGTGTAGATACCCTACATTCTTCCTTTTCTTGCCTCTTGCAGTGATGCTTGATGTGGAAGTTTAAACTGCTGCACTTTCTCTGCCATCACTGTCCTGTCTGTAGACTAGAATGTGCAGAAGGAGGAAGGTAAACAGGAAAAGGAGTCAGTAGGCTGTTCAATCACTGCCTGGACCTACCTGATGATTTTTTTCTCATTTATTTCTTTTCATAGAAATGAATTGATAGATGTCAGGATGTGAAGAGAAAGTCAATAAATCAGACAAAAAGTGCAAATAGAGATATATCAGACACTGTGCCTTTAAGTTACTGAATTCCATGTGGGTGCGATGTTGCCTCTCTGCTGCTGCTCCGAAACTACGGACAATTTGTGTCAAAGTATAAATTAGATGATCCATTTGTGACACAACCTGAAAAAAATTTGCATGATTGCTTCCAACCCTCATCTGTGTTACTGTGTGACCTGCACAACAGCTTTGTTAACACAGTCCTGTGTCCTCAGTGTTTCTTCTGGTCAATGACCACTGTTCCTCCTGCGCCACAGCTAGAATATGACACAGTCACTGAATCATGTGCCACAAAGATGTAAGGAGCAGTAAAAAAAAGGGCACAGTTATACAACACAGCTAGACAAGACCTGTTACCAAGGAAAAATATGAAAAAAAGTGTTCCTGATACATTATGAATGTATTATTCATGAGAGTTGGTTCAAACAGTTTCTTCCTCCTTCTTCCATCCTTGGATGCACTTGGAGCTCTTCTTACAGTTAAGACCATTGTTTACAATGCATAGGATTTATTCAGGTAGTTCAAGCAAATAAATCAGCCTCCACATACAAAGATTTTTCCATCTCTTCTTTGTTACTGTCAAAAAACAAGACAGTTTTTTTTGTTTTGTTGTGTGTGCAGCCCCTTTGTCCCTCGTTCTCGAGGCAGTCATATTTGCACTATGTCAGTCCTCAGCAGTGGCTGTACTTTGCTCAGTTATGGACATATCTGAGATCAGCTTTGGTTGGAGCTTTGGGTTATAGAGCAATTCTTGGGTTTAATTCCTAATCTGTAGTTGTACAGTGCTTTTAAAGACACAGTATGTTTTAGATAAATCGTGTATTCACTGACAACTTAATCACAATTCAGGTAGACACAAACAGGATAAAAAAAGATCTGATATGCAGGTGTTTGCAGTGAGTAGGAGGCTGTATCTAATTGTTCAGGAACAACAGTTTGGTTTAAGATAACTACTGGAAAAATTCTAGGGCAGAGTGGTTGTGTATGAATGAGTCATTGTTCAAAAAATGTTTATTGAGCTTAGGAGTGTCAACATAAAAATGGCACCACTGCAACCATTAAAAGCATGTCAAAATAAGTCATCAGAAGTCCCTTTTGGCCATGTATCCATGAACCTTCAACTGTGATGATTCTCAATCAAGTTCTGCAGGTTTCCTTTTTCTTTTTTCCTTTGATCTCTGGCTTGCAATAATATTCACCACTCTGGGCATTATTCCTATTCAAATTATTACTATTTTTTATTACAAACTGTAATTTAAATTGATCCTTTTTCTTTTTTTTTTATGTGAAAAATTGTCCAAATCGGTGCAGTGAGATGGAAAGAAATATATACCAAGAAACTCTCCAAAGAGATCAGGGACAAAGTTTTGGAGAAGTACAAATCAGGCTTGGGTTAAGAAAAACATTCGAAACTTTAAATGCATCGTCACAAAATGAAAAGAATATGGCACCATAACAAATGTGCCAAGGGAGGGCCATTCACCAAAGTCCACAGAGTGGGAAAGGAGGGCATTAATCATAGTCAACAAAGAGACCAAAGGTAACCCTGTAGGAGCTGGAAAGCTCCTTAGAGGAGACTGGTCCTAGCGAGATGAGACTTAAACTGAATTTTTTGGCCATGAAGGAAACCATTGTCTGGGGCAAAGCCAACACCTCTCATCAGTCCAAAATCAGCATCCATCAGAAGTGATTGGGTCTATAGCCTTAACCCAGAATTGAGGGAATGATGGATGGTGCTGAATACTGGGAAAAGCTTTTTCAGCCATCTAGAGATTTTAGACTGAGATGCTGATTCACCTACCAGCAGGACAATGGCCCTAAACATACTGTTAAAACAACACTCAAGTGGTTTAAGGGGAAACATTTAAATATATTGGAATGGTCTAAGGTCAAAGCCCAGACCTCAATCCAATTGAGAATCTGTGGCATGACCTAACGATTGCTGTACACCAGCAGAACGCATCCAACTTGAAGGTGCAGATTTGCTTTGAAGAATGGGGAAAAACTCCCAGTGGCTAGATATGCCAAACTCATAGAAACAAACTCTAAGAGACTTCAAGCTATAATTACTAAGAAAGATGACTCTAAATAGTTCAGACTATGGGGGGTGGTGGTGGTGGTGAATACACAGGCACACACCACTTCTTTTTTTCAAATTTCTTTTTAAACTGGTGAAGAGAAATAGACCTTCCCATACCGGTCAATAGCGTTAAGAAGGAATGGGTTTAACGCACTACGACACACAGTTAAAAGCTCTTACCACCATCACTAACACCTGACCTTAATGTGTCTTGCCCTCCTCCTCTTAGTACAGAACCTCACATTTGTTAGAATGGCAAGAGTCATCAAGTGTAACTTCCTAGAGGGCATGGTCAGTGGAAATGAGGCTAAAATGAAACATGAAGTCTAGAATAGAGCTTCTATTCCCCATGGCACCACATCTAAACCGTGAATATCTACTGATTATAATAGGCTGGTTAATTCTAATAAATCCAAGGCAAGCACAAGCAAGTTCTTCAAACAAATGGAAAAACTGTGTAAGCGTATGTCACTATAGATACACTGAGCCTATGAGCTCACCACTTAGAAATACACAGTCAGCAGTGAGCGAGGAAAAGTGATGCATCTTTAAATTTCACCTTATTTAGAGCTGCCAGGGTCATATCGAGAACATACAAGAGAGACTGAGAGGAAAAACCTGCAAGGAAGCAGGAAAATAATCCATAGAACAGACATAGCAATTAATTGCAGAAGTTACCAAAGCTGCTGAGAAATATGGCCTCCATTCTACCAGCAATTACACTAGATTGGATAAACATGCACAGCACGCACAGCTCTGCATCTTACCACAAGGAACATTTAGGAGCAGTACCAGGCAACATATGCAGGCTGGGCCGACATCCTTGAAAAACAAGAACTCGAGACATTTTGAAAGACTCAACATGTGTCCTCCAAATTGGCAGGAGCTGCTCTGAAGTCTTTTAACGAGCAACATTTCTCTTAATATGCAGACCCAATTACATTTCAGCTAGCCGCTGAGGCACAAGACACAAAACATCTAGTAAAGAGGTAAATCAGATTAAAACGCACTACAAATAACCAAATAAAAGAATTTTATATATATGTGCACATATTCAATTAAATATTTTTTTTACTTATATAGCGTCATCCCAAGGCACTTTAAAGATACAATCCAATTCAAGCCTATAATAATCCAATTAATTGTAATAGAGAAATATACGTACATACATATATACATTTATATGTAACAAACATATAGCATAAAAAACAACATCTTTACTTAAATTAGATTTTAATGCAGCTAGAGCAAACCAACAGTTATATATGCCTCATCCATATATTTGCAACATCGGAGACAATTATATGATCAAGCAGCATCGCAGAGCTTGTGAGAATTTTCTATGTTTGAACACAGATAGGTGGCTGTTCCTGAAATAATCGTTCCTGCACAGATTTGTTTTAATCACAAACTCAGCACAAAGAGTTCTTCAAAGAAGTGGGTGGAAATAGTATTTGGATTAAAAAAGCAAGAGCAGCAGCATAGTGGTAGCACAAGCATGTAAAAAGATCAAGAGTGAGCATGTGTTCTTAGATACTCAGTATTTTAATTCTATGGCCATAAAACAGCTGATTGGGACAGAGAAACAATGACCAGTGACTAAAGACGAAAGGAATAATAAACCTATCCAGAAAAGCTGTGAGAATGAAATGATTTATGATAAGAGGAATTTTCAATGCTCCATTACTCTGAATTCCTGCAGATATTAGTGAGAGACAGGCAGAGGAAGATAAGTTCAGGGCGAATTATACTTTCCAAATCTGTGCCGTTGTAAGCGTCTAAGTAACAGCAACTTCATTAGCTGTTCATTTTGGTGGGCAATGCGCGACTGCACACAGCACAAATTTAAGACAATGTGCAGTGAAATGTACACCAGTGAGCCAACTGCCCAAGTACAAGGAAAAGCAGCATTTTGATTCTTTATGTGCATGTGACGACAACGTGAGTTATAAATGTTCCTGCTGAACAGAAGAGGTACAAACTTACTCAAGTTTTGTGGACCTGCTTCATGAAAACTGAGGTAAAAAGAATGAGCTTTCCTGTCGATGAACTGGGGTTCATTTGGGGTCATTCTTATTTCGCAACATGAAATTAAAGTACCTGAACTGAGAAGCTGTGGAGCCTCTGCTGAAGACGAGCAGCATTCATACAGGATAACTGCAGCAATGTTAAGCTCAATGAGGGAGGGAGGATAAAGAGTATCTAATATCTAAAATAATTCACATAAAAGTAAGAGACTGGGGGGATGGTGGCGACGAACTGCTTAAAAACTGAGGAAGTGATGCTGCTACTAGAAAAAGTCCAAGCTGGAGGTCGCACATAGTAAATTATGCAAACACGTGTCTTGCAGAAACAGAAGCAGGACATCAGCACATCACTGCCGCATTTCCTAAAGCAACATCAACAGCTACTATTAATGGCTTGCAAATAAATCCATCTAATTTACAGGGATGAGAAAGCAGTGAAGGCAGAAACCAGAGTCAACAAAAGCACAAGAGAGCTTTTTTTCTTTGGAGTACGCTCATGGGATTCCCGCACTTTGTAATGATGCTGATCAACATAGCAGAAAAAAATCTGCTGATAACACAGCTCCACCAGTTGGCTTCCATTTGCTTTGTTTCCTTTTTAAAATTTACACATGAACTGCCTTGAAGATCCACCACTTGAAGTTCAATAGACCCTAAAACCTAATACCAGATAAGAGGATTTAGACGCAACTCTACATGTAGGCCTCATTTGTACAGATCTACGAATGTAAGAACTGGTCTTCATCTCCAACTCTCACCTGCTACTCACGTTCAGCTCTGTTCAAATACTGTAAAACTTCACAATTGAAGAAAACTGTCCACAGTCCCCTTCTCGCCTCTAGAGGATCTCTTTAAACAGCTGTTTTAGATGGATAGATCAATCTTGTTGGACTTTCAAAACACAACCAAAACTAGATGACATTACTGACACGCCCAACAAAGAAAGGGAGTTGGTTCACACCACCCAGTTGTTGTCCTCTTATGACATACACCATATGCAGAAATGTCACAAGCGAGGAATCTCTGATTTGAGTTCCAGCTGACAGGAGCTTTGCAGCCACTGCCTCGCTCTGTTTTCACTATCTGATAATGTCAATAGATTATATGGAACACCAGGCCAAAACAAGAGTCCTTCAATATTCCCTGGCTAGACAAGAGCTAGGAGCGATCAGTTCATGATGGGATCTGTTTTGTTTGTCGGTTTATTTGTAGTCTGAGATAAAGGCCATTATTTCACAACTGTTAATATAAATTAGTTTATGAAAATGTGATGATATTTCTCCAAAACTGATGTTGATCAGTAAAACAATCTTGTCTCACTTTCACGTTCTGCTTTTTTAACAAAAATACCGTTCTGTCGTCTCAGTGCTGCCATATAAGCAGCAATATGCTGCAGCTGTGTTAACATAATTACACACTGAGAAATACCAGTCACGTCTACTTTGGCATTTACAAACAAATCTTTTCTCAGACATCTTTACTTTTTCTTTTCTCTAAGAATACATATGAATTATTGTTCAAATGTTTAACTTAAAACACCTTTGTGATAACTGGTGAGACTGTAAATGTGACACATCTACAGCTAGAATCTCACCGAATGCAACTCAACACTGACAAAAAAGGGCAAAGTGGAGCAATTAGAGTTCTGTACTGACTGGAAAATGGGACAAACCACATTGGCAGAAAAGAAGAGAAATGCTCCAAAATACAAAAATAACGTGCATCTGGAATTTGTTCGTTAGTCTTAACCTTGAAATGATTTTCAGTGTCCCCTGACCAACTTCATTGTATTTAGATGCAGCAACGCAATCAAACACAGTTGGTTATCCTCGTGTTACATCAGCCTTCGGTCCACCTGAGATGAGTTTGTGTCCAGAGTGCTCAGAAGTGTTTCTGCAAAGAGTTGATTCAGCAGCAGTGGACTGTGTTGAGTGAATATTGTTTCCCAAGGTACTCCTGTGGCTATACTGATCACGGTTTCTGTCCTTGGTTTTTACACACTGACATTTCCCTGGACTCCCCGAATCTTTTCACAATATTCTGCTCTGTAGGTGTTGAAAGACAAAAATTCTTTACAATCGAGTTTTTTTTTTTTGCAACTTACTGACGATTCTCTGACAGAATTGGACAAAAAATGTAAAGCCATGACCTATCCTTGCTTGGAAAAACTAAACCTTTGCTGGACACTACTTTTACACTCAACCCTGACACGCTCACCTGTCACCAATCAATCTGCTGATTGTAGAATCTTTCAGAAAGCTGCTACTCTAGATTCTCAAATCTTTTCTGTCTTTCTTTGAATCTCTCATAACTTTTTTCAAGTGTGTAGCTGAATCATATGCTAGCTGATTGCCTATATTACAATGAAGTTGGTCAGTGAAGACCTGGATAATATTTATTTTGGACTTTGGGAGTATTTTTTAAATAAACCAAACTAAAACCAATTAAATTGCATTTTTAAGCTTTTGTTTTAGGAAATGTTCCTCTTTTCTTCAAAAATGGAAGAGGGTTGAAATGTAAATGTAGCATTTAAAATCAAATGCCAGGAATATAATATTTATACCTATATTTACCTGTAAGTCATGTGTGTCTACAGATTTTGTGGGTACCCATATTTGTCCTCTGAAAAGTAAATGTGCCTCTTCGTATATTTACACAACATCATGGAAGAAAGAATTTTTGTGCCAGTCTGACCAAAAGCAGACTTTGAAAATGCATGTAACGATGTTAGTCCTTCAAAAATCAGACTGGACTAACCCATGCAGATAATGCTGTTGGGGATTGAAGTCCAGTTAAATGGCCCAGTTGGGCTGTAACTGTGGCTCAGTAGCCCAGATAGGACGATGAAACACTAGCTGTAGAGAGGGCTGGTGGCCACTGTAGTTTTCTTTTAAGAGGAGAATGTTGATGTGTTTTCAGTTGATTTCAAAATCACCACTAGATGTGACAAAGTCTTAAAAGCTGCCTCTGTAAGCATGACATGACTCTGCTTTCATTATGATAAAACATATACACAATGTTGAATAAATAAAAGTCATTAGATCCTAACTTCATACACTGAAGATGCTTTGTAAGGGGGTGTGGATGTGTTTTTTTTACATTGTAACTGTGAAAAAAATCAGGAAAAATGATTAATTTCTCAGATTTGCGGTTTAATTCAATGAATACTGCATAATGTCTTTTCCTTTCACTTTCTCCTGCTCACTACCGTTGTTCCACCCCTGACTCTCTCAGCCAGAGAGGCTGGGCCAAGTTTGAATGTTGCGTTTGTGTCTTACAAGATGTCGTAATGCCTCAAACATGATGAGGCGGACAGTTCTACCAGGATGAACAGAAAAACGGAATGGGTGGCAGAGGTGGTGCATTGGAGTCAACTGGTAATTAAGATTGATCCAAAACCCTGCTAGCTGTGCTGCACTACAGGACGGCGTGACCCATAAATCTTTGAAGTGACTCACCACCGCCTTCTTCCTTTCTTCTGCCTACGTGCCCTCCTTAATCTTTAGTCTCTCCTCTGTTCACTTCCTCCCAGGGAAACATTCACAGGACTTTGAGTCCCACTGCCTCCACACTTCCAGTTTGTTGTCTTTCACAATGCTAAGGTTTGATTGTGCTTCACCGCCTGAAAGCCCTTGTTCAATGGCAGTATTGTCATCATAATCAAGGCCATTTTATTCAGCGATTGCCTTTGAGGAGGGATTGTATGTATTAGTGTGCCTTTTATCCTAATTTCTATCATGCACATTTATAAAAATCTAAATATATATCTTAAAAAAATTAGAAAAAAGAGGGGCAGCAGGAAGAGGAGGTGGGAGAGGAAGAGGCACTGATGAAATATTTTTATTTCATTCTTTCAATGTTGCCTAACAGAGCATTTTGCTTTTAAAAGATATCTTGCAGAGCCTAACCTCCAAGTCTTTTGAGCCGTTTCTCACGACACTGTGTAATATCACACTCTGTAAGTTCTTGGCAGCTCATGTGTCAACTGGAATAATGCTGATTCTCAAATTTTGACAGTAAATTACTTACTCTGAACTGTCACTGGTACCGATCCACTGGAAATGTCATGTTTCTATCTCAAGGTGGAATATAATTCAAACTGTAGAGGTGTCTGAGCATTAAAAGACCGTAGGACACATTGTTTATTCTCTAGTACATTCCATGATTTTGTGACAAATACTCACAAATCGACCTGCATTACTGGCCAAATCGAAAAGGATAAAAAGAAAAGGTGTTGGATTACCTTTGAACTTGTGGAAGACAGCCCAGAGTTCAGCTATGTCAGTGGCAAAAGTGATATCAGTGTCCAGCACGATGACTCTCTGCAGATCTGAGGGCAGTGTCTTGGTGAGCACCAGTTTCATCAGGCCGTAGATTCCAGAGTAATGTTTATTAGGGATCCACGACACTTCAGACTGAAACAGCACAGCAAAGTTTGATTTAATTTGCTGTTGAATTGACTGAACTGAAAAGTGACTAGTTTACACATCGAGTAAAAAAGATAGTTTACACATTGACTAATAAAGATAGTTTACACATCGACTAAAAAAGATAGTTTACACATCGACTAATAAAGATAGTTTACAAAGCTCGTAACTTGTCAGAAGAAAAAAAGTAACTGTAAGATCATTAAGCACCACAGGCTGGTAAGTGAGGATGCTCTGGGGATTCCTGAGGACCGACTTGAGCTACTGAGGCAGAGAGGAGTGCGTGTTCCTCACCTTTAACTCATCAGCATCATAGAAGTCCACCCTGACCGCAGGGACCATCCATGTATGAAACAGAGAGGACAGGATCTTCTGAGCGATGGAGTCTGTGATGAAATGGAAATGAAGGGGGTTCCGCCTGCAAACACAAAGCAAACCTCAAATGAGTGTTGTCCATTGCAAAAAAGCAGCGGCAGCTGTTTAGCACTAAAGTGAATCTGAAGGAATTCAAAGCTCAGCTCCTTTCTTACAACCCCTCCACTGGCAAATTGTAATGCGATTCATTAAGTAATTTTCATAAACATTCAGCTCTCTTCAGCCAAAATACACAACACTATTCATAGGATGAATATGTAATTACAATGACTGGTGTATTGACCCTTTGTGAATTCTTGGCAGAAACTGTTGTAAGCTGGCTTTAAAAGCCTGATCAGATTTGGAACCTTCTTTAAAAAGATTTGCAGTTTTGAAAGTTAAACGTGATAAAGTATTTGGCTGCTTGCTTTTAAAACTCCACAAGATTTCTCGCTTATGTTAAGAGACATCTCGAATGGTAAAATTTACAAGGAGAGGTCTTTCGGCAAAAGTTATGTATCTAAGTATCAAAATACAGCAATGAATATTCTGATATGCACTTTTGGATCAAACTCTACCCAACTCAGCTACATCAACAGCCTCATCTACACATTAAGACCATGCCATATGAGTAAAAGCTTAACTTGTTGTTTAGAGTGAGTTTGTGAGAAGAGTTCTGAGGCTTCAGGAGACTGTGAAGTGGAGGATTCATATGATATGATGACCGAGGTTCATCCAGAGAAGATCGTTACGTCAGTGTTTTATGAAAGCTCTCACAGAGAGGGATGGAGAGTCCGGTGACAAATCAGATTACACTGAACTGATGATATGAGCACCCTGGAGTGTCATAAGCTGAATGACTCTGGGAATAAATGAATCAGCTGCACTTGCTCAAAAAGTACTGGGGGCTGGGAACTGTCAAAAAGCTGTGGAACTCAGAAAGGTGGACAAGCCCTTTGCCATAGAAAGGGCAGTCACATCATCTGAACCAACAGAAACATGCCTATGACGGCACCCTTGGGATCATGGCAATAAGAAAGCAAATATGTCAAGTAAATTCTGACTGGTAGAACATGCTTTTGTGTCACATCCGCCTTAGATGTTGTCCCAAATCCATAAGACATTGATGACACGGCATTGTGAAAATTGTGGTGAATTTCAATCTTTTTCAAGTGGTTTCTGTAACACATGTCTAATTAGTCCTAAATTTCTCATGCACAACAAGAGGCTCATCCTGACAGCATCTGCATGCCCATATTTAGATGTAGCCATAATGCCATCAAGTTTCCAGATGAAATGTCATTTTGCATACAACGACGGTGACCACACCCACCATAGACATCAGATAATTCAGATTTTCATCATGAAAGTTGGAAGTGTTCATAAAATAGCATTACACTGGCAATCTTACTCTGAGAGAATCAAAATGGCTCTTTAATGGAACAGAGATGTGTGCCGCAACTGTAAACCCTTGTTGTTGTGAGTGTTCATTGTGTTTGCTTACACATGGATAAAAGGGTCCATATTCAGAAGAAAAAAAGTGGCCAGTAACCAAAACAACCCATAGATAATGCATCCATAAAATTCACCAAAATACTGCAGAACCTCATCTAACATCTAAAGTAAAAAAAAAAAGCTGATACATTCTTTTTTTAGTTATTAAATGATAACATGTTATAGCCAAAGCATGGAAAAAAATCTACGTATTTGTGCTGACTGTACATGAACTGTACAGTTTGTTTTTGTACCACCCAGCAAGATGTCAAAGTAATGCCTTTCACTGGAAGGTGAATATTCATATTTTGGAGGTCCACTGACCAAATGGTGGGCCAAACATGTTTAAAGAGATTTATTTTTTCTTTTAGGGTTGAGGTTAGTATTAGGTTGTGTTTAGGTTTAGGTTAAGCGACTTGGGAATGCATTAATGCCAATGGAGAATCACCACAACGATAGAAAAACAGGTTTTTGTGCATATATGTGTGTAGGCAGTGTGCGTAGGCATAATAAGATTAGACTTTCTGTTTTTGTCAGAAAAAGATCTGATAAGATATATTATAATCCATCCATTTTACTCTCTTTTGATTGATTGAGGTTTATATTGTAGATTTTGCATCTATCTTTTGTTGTGCTGGATCTGTCTGGGTATCCATTCTGTTGTTGCTGTATGACTCAACACATTAAACGTTGACACAGATATTGCATAATTTTTTCATTTTGAAATCTGATGCCTGCAGTAAGTTTAGAAAAAGATTTGCCTGAATTAGCAAAAGAGCAATTAAAACTTTCCTGTTTTATGCGTCTGATTTCCAAAGGTTCTGTCATCATAATATTCTTATTGGCATCCACTCCAATCTATGTTGTAATGAAACATTGGAGCATGTTACATTTTGTTGGATTTGTAGTTTGCTTGGGTCTATTGTTGTGTTTATAATATGTCTCATTTGTCGTCATTTTGTATCTGGATATCTAACTGGCCTCCAATTAGCACAACAATGAAACTTAGTAGAACTCTACATTCATATAGGTTGTTAAGATTTTTTAACACCAAAAGTAGCACATTTGTCTGTTTTTTATGTGGGTAAATTCACTAAACAAACTGACTGAATTTAACTTATTACACCGTGTTTACAGCTCTAATGGCTATTGAATTTTCAGAACTAGCCAAACATACCTCTACCTCCCCAGGGGCCAGCCTTTGTGTTCAGACAACATGAGGAAGTCATCAAAACGAACCCCGTTGGTTCTGTTACACCTCAGTTGTTGATCATCACAACTTTCTGAGACAGACCAGTTTTTTAAAAATGTTTTTACCAGGCCCTCACAGCAGGAATGAGAGTGAGATGCCAGCTGTCTTATGACAATAAAATGGATCGATGTCTTCCTTGTTGTTGTGTCAGAGCTTCAACATGAATCATTACAGTTGGTAACAGTATGTTTCTTTAAGGACAAAGTGAGGTGTGTCCTTTCTTGTTGCCCTGATCACAGCATACTTAGTGAAAATTTGTGTGTCCACCTGGATCTTGTGTTCCCATCAGTGCAATTCTGAGCGAGAGCAAATAAAAACTTTAAACTACTTAAGATTGAACTGAAGTAACACTGAATGCAGATTAAACACTTTCCCATTGCACTCTATATCCAGATATTAACTTCTGTTAGTGGATTTTTTGACCAATGTAAAAAAGGTCCCTGGGGCTAAAGTCTTTCAGCTGGCCTAAAAACACTAATTTCTGTATACGGAAATGACAAATCTTTTCAAATTCTTTCCTCTTGAAAGAGGAAGCAAAGCCAGTGCTTCAGAATTCTGTTTCAGAAAACAGCTGTGAGGAGGCTTTGCACTACATTTGCAGTAGTTTTGAGATATTGAGTCATGAGTGCAGTACAGTTCCAGGGTAGATATACTCTGGCTGCTGGATTTGCCTCTAATACATCTTCTTGCTCTTAAGATACTCTGGATGGGTATTTTAACAAAGTTAAACTTTGATTATCATGGCAGCAGGTTGTTAATCAACAGCCTCCATTGATTTGGGATGGCTCCAGATCAGATGCCACACTGGCAACAGCACAGGCTGGAAAATAGGGAAAGATGGGGGTCATACTAAAGAAAAAAAAGAAAAGAATGACACTCACGCAAACATTTGGATGGAAAAGGGGGTGTGAACTATGATACTTTGTATGACCACCTGTAACCCCAGCTCCCTCCCAAAACAAGGGTTTTCATTACATTGTGCTGCTGTGATAACAGTTATCATTTTTAGGACCACCAGAGGCCACCTGTCAGGAATCCATTTTCATAGGTCAGTTAAAGTTTTCAAACAGAAGACTGATGCTGTCATTTTCTAGCGGGGATCATTTTAGATGAGGCCACCCAGTATAGCTGCTGTTGGACAGATCAGAGTGATGAGGGGCCCAGCTGACTGAATACAACAGACAGAGGCCATCTCTCAGGTGAGACAGCATCACACTCTTGGTGAGAGCCATGCTGCAGGGCTCTCCATCACTGATGCAACAGAAACTGGTAGCAGGACTTTGATTTACAGCAGAGGCTAAACGGTACCACCACTAGAAATTAAATGAAAGAAGAGGAACTACAAAGAATGGCGTGGCATACATCTTATGAATGTCACCTCACAGAGAATTTATACCATATTCGATATTTCATTACAGATGGACAATGCTGTAAGGATATGCAGCTGGAGAAGTATATGAAAAAGCTACAGGTCAGTTTGCGACAGGATCACACTGCACTTGATAATCAATGCTCTGTGCCCTGCTCCATCTTTTCAGTCAATCAGCTGCATGACCCACACTATCATATAATATTAGTAATCCCCACACATGAGCACTGGAGATCTTTCACAAAAAGGCCAGGATAATTTAATACAGACTTCTTCCATAGCTACTGTCCACACATGCACTTCAGAGCAGGGAGATGCGCTTTCACAGTCACTGAAAATACTTGGGGATGTTAGCCGATATATTCACATATTATTTCACTCATGTTTCTTTCATCCAAATTCTGGCTGGTAGGACACCCAATGAGAAGTTAACACATCATATGGGACACACATTATGAGACATATTGAGTCTGACTAGAATACCCTGGTAAAAAAACATAAATATGAAATACTTTTTTTGACTTGCAATTGTTGCCCCAAACCTGCACTTTAAATTATTCTGTCATCTGAAAAACTGAAACGTCTCCATACACTGTTTCTCTTCAGGTCGACCTTCAAAATCTGTTCTGCGGCTCTCCACCTGCAGATGGTCCACTTTACACAAGAGAGGAGCTGATTGACTTTATTCACTGACATCAGCCTCAGTTAAGCTAAGACGCAAGTAGTACTCTGTGCTCGAGGAAATGGTTTCATCCTGGATTTTGCAATGTAGGCTACAAACAGTGAACACAGATTTTGAAAGAAGATGTCACATCTTATTATTACATTTAAACTAAGCTAAGTATAACGCAAAAAAAAATCATAAATAAATAAATAGTGCAAACACTCACTGCACACAGGTGTTGTCCTATTGCTTTGGTGAGTGAAGCTAACTTACTTTAGCAGTGTTGTCTTAATAGAATTCTTCTTTTCTTGTAAGTTAACATCCGCATTTCTGGACTGAAAGTATTATGGATTACTCAGACAAAGTATTTGCCTGTTGATTGACACAACCTACATACCGAGTGTGTGTGTGTGTGTGTGTAAGAGCACAAACATCCTGGAAAAGCAAGGAAATAGGACAGAACAAGCCAAGTGTATCTGTCTCCTGCTTATTATAAACCCTTTAAGTCTGTTGTAAATAAAAAAATACAGAAATAATCTGGTCGCTTGGCGAAGTAACTGCAGGTTCAGCTCTGGATTTTCATGATCTCAAAGCTGGTTAATTTAATGTGAGAGGTATCATCACGGCAACTTTTGGCAACTGCCCCGGAGCAGGTTAGGTTGTGAGACAGAAGTTCAATACATGTAGAGGCACACCCTCCTGACCAATCACTTCTCTTACAAAGTGAACATTTAAACCAGACACCAGCGTGTTGAGAGTGAAAAAAATCCCTGACTCTGACTGAAGTCAAACAGAGACCGAGTGTGCAGTCTACCAAATTCACAAAATTCACATTCATACCCACATACATCTTATAGAAAAAATAATTAAATTAGAAAACTAAGCGCCTTTCGTTCAACATTTTAGAACCTGGATGACAGAAAATGAACTGACCTTTACAAACTGCCTCCTTTGAATCACTTTGTTAGTTAATTTGGTGCAAAATACATTCAGAACAAATTCTGACAGAATAAGACTGAAACTCTCTCACATCCTCCTAATAAAGACCTGCATTACGTTAATTTAATAAAATACGCAGTCACATTAAGATCTACCCGTGCTTTATTGATGTGGCAGTAATCAGCTTTTTCATCTACACATCACACTGTTGGCTGTCAGCATTCTTGTTTCCTTTTTTGTCCGCTTTCCTTCCTGTTTTGGCTGCAGCAGCTGTGTAGTTTTTCAGTCTGCTAGAATTAAAGATAGTGATTTGTCTTCTGTGGCCAACTCCACCTGCTTTTACATGAGCGTGCACATATCCGGGGACAGAAAAGCTGGGATGACTACCTGAGTTGATAATCAGCATCACAGCACAGCTTAGTGAGATCAATATTGTTAATTTAGTGTTAATGAATGATTGAGTACCTGTGGAAGAGGACAGATTTAACCAGAGTCACCACATCTCGACTTGCGTTGTAACCAGCACAGACAATGGCCACATGGATGGTCTGTGGAGAAAATGGGAAAATGAGACGTGTTGAGAGATTCATTCTGAATAGAAAAATATCTACTATTTTCTAATATAATAGAGAAATATGTAGCTGACACAACTGACGACAAATAAAAATGGCATTTGTATCATTAACTATCATTAACAAATGACAAAGAAAGTCTTTTAATCAACCATGGTAAAATAATTTTTCCTAGTTAAGGTCTATTTCCATGCAGTATTTTACCCTAAGCATAAAACCCCATGAATCTTAAACATCATGATATCAAAAAATCAGCTTCAAATCAGTCAGCTTCTTACTTTATCATTGGTGATCAACAAAAATCTAAAAACTGTGGGAAAAAAGCTTTGGTGGATCTATTAGACCAGGAAGTTAGGACAATAGTTTTATATCCTCCTTCATTTTTAAAAATGCTTCTGAACAGCAGGCAGGCCACGTTAACGTCTGGCTTATTTGATTGCTTTCACTGAATGGCAGCACACGTGCTCCAAAACCTGAAAATATCAATTACTACTAATGGTGCATTCACAGTTAAGAAAGTTGCCAATGCCATTTGCAGTGATGCACCTCCATACCACCCATTTTCAACTGAGTGCTGCAAACAAACCGGGAGGATGGTGTGTAGAGGACTTAAAAAAAAAAAGGTTGATTGAACAGATTTCAACACAGCATCAGTCCGTTTTAAATGTTCTTCGACCAAGAGAAAGTGGTGACATTTCTGGATCTTTTCATGCAGGATTTTCTTTGCATATCATAATGTTTAATCATCTGAGGACGAAGCTGCCTTCGCTTACGGCAGTTTTCAGATATATTGTCAAGCCCATTTCGTCAGAAAGAATCTGTTAAAATCCGTCTTTCTACTTCTGAGAGACTCTTGTGCTCTTGTAATTTTTTAATATCTCCGAATTCCTGGTCCTGAGGACCCTGCTTTTCCCATTTTAGAGGTTTTTCTGCTCCAATACATCATGCCTGATTTAACTGAATGAGTCAGCTAGTCAGTCACATAAGCCTGATAATGACCACTGCTGTTTCAGCTGAGTTGTTTACCATCATCCTGGATTTGTCCACTCAAAAGTTTTGGGTTATGGGGCTAATTAAAGTTCAAATGTCTCTCCTTGATGCCAGTTTGACATGACAAAACTGCAGGTGCTTTTTCCGTTCGTCCCTCTAAGTGTATCTTTGCTTTTCTTCCTGCAAGTCTTTGGGCTGCTGGGTTGACACTCCAAATGAGCAGGGGTTATGTTCAAGCACTGCTGGAAGATTGCTACAGGCAAAGTGCCCTCTTCAGTCTACTCCCATTCCTTCCCTGTAAGAGCTGAACTTCCTCTGCAGTCAGCAGTGCCTGACAGCAGCCCTGCCTGTGACTGACAGCTGATGTGGGGGAAAATCAAAAGTGGTGATGTGAAACCATCTGAGGGCATTTCCTTTCTTAGAGTGCCATACATAAATCACAGCTGGTTGTGACATGGCAGAAGGCATGTTATTAAAAAAAATCAGCTCTGAATCTCCTGTTATTGCTTCTGCAATCTTCTTTGTCCAAACTTTGAGGGGATGACCAAACAATCAGAATGCAACAATGTTAACATCTCCTATAAAGGCATGTGACACATACAAATATATTTTGATTTAAGATTTACTATAAAGATCATATTCTGTCTATATTTCATATTAGGTGTCACTCAATAGTGATAAAAACATTAACTCGGTCTCACCTCACACTTATCTACCACTGGTTGTTGCATGCAGTCAGAGCTGTTTCCCACAGCACCATTTTTCTGGCCCTCATTGTCACCAGTGCCTTCCTCTGAATGAGTTCGGCTTTGGTTCCCCCGGTGGCTGCCGTGCGTAAGGCGTGCAGATGGGTTCCTGGGTGGGCGACTAAGCTCCCGGCGCAGAACCCTGTTCTCCTCCTCCATCGCCCGGACCCTCAATTCTAACGCCTGTCGCTCACCAGCTCCGCCCACCGGTGCAGATGACTGAGCTTCCAAAGGAGACAGTGGGAGTGGCTTCACTGTGGGGTTGGAAAAAGGGGGAAACTGATTTTACATCCAGTCAGATACTAAACCATCACATTATAAGTTTAATCATGTTAAAAATATAAAACATACAAACAAAAAAAAGCAGGTGACATAAGCAAAGACTGGGTTATTTTCCATGCTGATGTCAGTGAAGTTAAAGGGTGTGTTACTGACAGTGTACCTTCATATAAAGCTTTATTTAAAAAAAAAAAACAATATGCCCCTGGTCCTCCTCATCCAAGTTTCATAGAGTTAAAGTACCACTTTTATCATGGGGACCAACAATACAAAATAAAGGCTACATTAAATCAAATGTGAACTACTGTGACGAATAATAACAATGCATGAATGTAAAAACTATCTAAAGGAAAGAAGAATTTTGATAGGGACTGCTGAAATAGAGGCCAGCAGCTTCTTAATTTCACGCCACTTCGGTCTTAAGTTTAAGTGGCAGCTCAACTGTATACAATAAAAATTCTAAGAGTTATTTAACAGGACAAAATAGAGCTTATCGGTCTGTAAGTATGTACTCAAACAAAGAAGATTTGTAAAGAATGCACCACTACTCTCTAACACAGCAGTAATTTAAGCTTTTGAACAAACCTCTTCAGATCATTCCATGTCCGTCTTAGGAGGCTCAACAGAGCCTAATGACCACTAAGCCTAACTTACATCTCATTTCTTAAAGAAAAATTATTCAGCATGGATGAAACAGAGCTGTAAAGCTGTCCAAATCACCTGCTAAACTCTTTGTTGTTTGGTCTGATGCAAATCAGAAGAAGCCCAACAATAGAAAGCATAAGGGACATCCAGTATTATCATCTACTGTTGCACAGTTGGATATATATTGATAAATAGATCAATTCTCCTCTCATGCTTGTATATTTTGAAAAAGACAGTAGTCCAATTGAACAGCCTAGTCAAGCTATAAACGTAGCTCAGTTTAACTGTTCATGCAGAGTAGTAACAGCAGGGGCGCATGCCATCTGTGTAATTGATCCAACTCAGCTGCAATTTCTTCTGCTCTTCTCTGACTTGCTCAAATATGAACGAGCAGCCCCCGAGTCCCGTAGAGACGGGTCTTTTGAGAGAAGATGAAGCTGTCTGTCTTCATACAACTCAGTCACCACAGGTCCCACAGGGGAGGGGGAGGTTTCAGTGCAAGATTATGGAAGAGCATAAGTGGTTCTTCCATTCGGAATATCACAGTGGAATACAGATAGCCTTGGAGAACTCCATATACTACCCAGTATGTCAGGGAACCACAGGTTGAATTATATGTATTGATCTGTGTTGGGAAATTGATGAGTTTCCAGTCCAATACTATCAGTCATCCCACACAAAAACTAGTTGTATTTAGCAAACTGGGAGACTCCTGGTCTCCTATTGAGTCAGCGGTATAGGGCACATGTCAGGAGATAATTCCAATAAACTGCAGCATATGCCTTAAATAAATTGTTAAAAAAAGAAGCATTTTTGTTTTTTCTACAGTGTTTGTTGATGACATTGGGCGCTTATGTTTTTCTCTTTTCTGGGCCATTAAATTCAAATGTTCATAATAATACTGGAGACTCTGTAAGATGGATGCCCTCAACTGTAGAGGGTGATTAAACCCTACCAAAGAACTCAAAGCATCTTCTTGATGCCAGGCTGTGATTTTCTTTTGCAGAGTGGATTTTCTGGACCTAATCCCACTGAAATGGGCTCAATGACCATCTCTCACGCAGCTCAGAGATGGCATATGGTATTTTCAGGGCAGCAGATGCACCTGGTCTTTTCTGTCGCCAAGCCAATTCATTTGGCTTTTAGACGCTTGTCATATCATTTACTTGCAAAGAAAAGCCTCAGCAAAACACATTAATCAATGTTTCCCTATGGAGTGAGGCAAGCTGTGCTATGGCAAAATACAATGTGCTTTTCTGTAGACTGAAAACAGATACCAGCTCATTTAAAGTATCGGAACATAGCCATTCAATCGCAGGCATAATTTCCTCCATTTGCAGATGTGCTTTCAATTGGAAATAGGAATTGGAAATTTCTATCTTGATGTTTCAGTATCATAACACTAATAACACTATTTGAAGCAGAATCTAATGGCTTGTAACTTTTATTTTTATCATTATTTTTTAGATTTGGTGAGTTGACAGTAATATTTTCTGTTGGGGAAGAAGGAAAACAAATCCGTTTATTCTGGCACCTCCTAGTTGAGGACATGAACGTGCTGAGAAAAATCAATCACTGTAATATGTAAAGTTTCTGATTTTACTCTAGCAATTCATTGCCTTTACATACTTGCAAACACAGTTTTTACTTCTGAAGTAAATGGTTCCTGCAGCACTACTGACATAAAAAAAAAGTCACATTCTTTTCCCCTTTTGATTTATTTTCTTTTCACCCTTCTGGCTATTTGATTTCATGGTATTTTTTTTTTAACACAGAAGTAAAAAAGTGTTCTAAAAATGTGATTCCTGCAAGATTGGATGCCGTTGGGAGCTCACTCATTCGACATAGCAATCTGTAATTTTGAATTCTTTTTAATTTAGAGAATTTTCCTTTATCTTTTGATAACATAAACTAAAAATTACATAAAGACTGTGACTTTACATGTCCAATGTAAATTAACATGAAATACCTGTAACAGAGAAAATTTTCTTTTTTTCTTTCTTTAGATTCAGGTCAAATAAAAGCTTGTTAAAATACATTTGCTGGGTTGGCGCACTGACTTCGGTCAGTTTCAGGCTGGTTAGTGCACTCGTGACAATCAAATTCAAGTCCAAATTGTTCCCATGTGATGCGATTGTGGCTCAGTTTGATTGCACTTTAATTTGGTTGTGGTTTTCAACGTTTAATTGGCTGAGAACCGTGTTAAATTTAATAAACGATTGCTAACCGCAACTGCAGATACTATGAGAAACAATGACATTCAGTGGGTGTGTGTGAATGAGAGTATGGCTAGTTCTGTGATCACTGCATACCATAAGAACTGGAGGAGATGGAGGTGTTGCTGCAGTCTGTGACAAAGTGCGACTATTTTTATTTTCTTGTTTAACGTATTAATGGCATGTCGACAGAAAGTAAGATATAACAATGTAATATTCAGGAACTACCAAAACAAGATTATATATATTGTGCCTGATTTTAACCTCGTCTATAGGTAATTTATTTGCTTTTGCAAAAATAGAAGACCTTAAAATTAAAGTTAAAAACTTTTACTTTATTAAATTTTTGGCGCCACAGCTGCTGGAAAGTAACAGTTTTCTTTTTTTACAGTGTAAAACTTTGCCTTGACTTGCCTCTTTTTTTCCACCACTGTTACATCAACTGTCAATTCGCATTGTCCATGAAGTCTGGCAAATACACACCCGAACGCACCTAATCACTTCAACAGTTGCCTTAGCTCCTACTCTGCATTCGCAAGACAGCCGTGCAGGTAGGGGGCTTTGCTGAAGCACAGCAGAGAGGGAGGGAGAGGGGTATGCAAGATGGATTCATTCAAATTTTTCTACAAGTCCACATTGAAATTATGATAATGTAATATTGTGAATAAGATGTCTTCATGTCTTCATCATGTGGCTAAGATGAGAACACTCTATCCATCCATCCATCCATTTTCTATACCTAACCTATACCTATACTTAATCCAATTTAGGGTCGGAGGAGTTTTTTTATTGGGAAGAAGTCGGAGAGAGAACCAGAGAGAACTGCTGTTATAAGAGCATAAACGGGGAGAACATGCAAACTCCACACAGAAAGGCCCCAGCTGGGATTCAAATCAAAAACTCTCTTGCTGAAAGGTAAGGGTGAGTGCTAACCACCACACCACAGTGGAGCCCATCAGAACACTCTACATAGTTAAATTCAATTATTGCACTCACTGGATCTGACCTTTCTTCATGTTAAAGGCAGAGTATATGATCCTCTCTAAATGCACATTTTGTCAGATGTGTTAACATTCTCACACCCTTCAGCTATCAATGAATACACATTAAAAAAAAGGTGGAAGGTGACTGTAGGTCAGTCACAGATGTGTAAAATGGTCAGCCAATCATTGCATCTGGCAGTGATCCATACAGCTCCTCTTCCCGTCCATCTTCTCTTATGGGCTGTGCACCTTAACTGCAGTCACCAAAGTGAACAGAATGCTGCAGGGATGGAGAGCAAGAACAGCAACTTTAGACTTCCACATCAAGCATCCAAAAACTGCTTGGATAAAGAAAAAGGTCAAACCACAGTCAACATAAGGATAACCTTTCCACTATGACTTCAACTCAGAGAATCACAGAGCCCGAGAACTGACACCATGGCTGTGTTGTTTGCTTGTTTTTTTTTGCTGGTAAAGCTTTGGTTTGTTCTGTGGGGAATTTTCTGCTTTCATTACTATATATTATTTCATTTTTCATCTTTCATTTGGCTTGAATTGGACTATATTATTTAAGTGCCTTGAGATGATAATTGTTGTAATTTGGCACTATATAAATAAAATTTAATTGAATTGAATATAGTCATCATAGCTATGTAGTGACATCTTGTGTTTATCCATGACTGCATTTAACAAGCTTTTCTGCTGCTAGCCCAACGCTAACTTGCTGCTGTTCAAGCTGATTGAGGTGCATGCGCACACACTGTAGAGATGTGGCTTTGGGAGGGAGTGGAGTTTTCCCAGATGTGTGGTTTCAAAACAAAGTTTTGCCTTGCTTTGGGAAGACATCACCCACTCTAGCTTCCAGGTAATCAGAAAATTCTGTTTAGGTGGCAATCCCTGGTTTAGAGATGGGTCTTAGAATTGCACGACAACATGTAAACATATCCAATCTTGTGCTTTTTGAGGCTGCAAGGCAAAAGCCACTGCTCTCCACAATTAACCTTTCTATCAAGCTGTTGCTTGCTAAAACTATGTATTATTCAGAATCATTCTAATGCAGGTGCATTTCAGAATGTCAGTGGCGCAGCTCAATACCCTGCTGGCAATACTGGAACCACACATGAAAAGAAGACCACCAATTTTCACGATTCAATTCACCCTGTTTTCTGTACATTATCATAAAGTACTTGGTGTTGGGAAAAGAAGGGTATTAGTTTGTAGGATATTTTTCCTATAGGCACGTTTGTGGCTGTGATTGGTCAAAAAATAGGAAAAGTAATTTGACTGATAGAGAAAAAACCTGACCCGTTCCTAAAACTTTAATGATAGGATTAGGAGTCAGTGTGTTCATATGACAGACCATGGACCCCCTCACCTCCAAAACCAGCATGCATATAAAAACCCTCGGTCTAATTTTGGACATTGATCTTAATCTAAAAAGACAAATTGGCTCGGTGATTAAAAGTTCCTTACACCAGCTTCGGCTCCTGGCAAAAGTGAAGCCATATTTATCTTTTGATGACCTGGAAAGGGTCATTCATGTGTTCATTTTCTCCAGGCTTGACTATTGCAATTCTTTATTCATTGGTCTTGATCAGTGCTCCCTCCGTCGCCTGCAGATAGTGCAGAACACTGCTGCTCGCCTTCTCACTGATACTAAGAAGCGGGACAACATCACTCCCGTTCTGGTCTCCTTGCACTGGCTTCCCGTCAATTTCAGAATACATTTTAAGGTTTTATTGTTTGTTTTTAAGATTTTAAGTGGTGTGGCCCCTCAGTATCTTGCAGAACTACTTCAAGTTCATAATCCAGTCAGAGCCCTCAGATCATCAAATGAGCTGCTGCTTGAGGTCCCAACATCCAGGCTGAAAACTAAAGGCGACCGAGCGTTCTCAGCGGTTCATTGTGTTATGTGTGATGGTTTTGCATACTGTTATATTTATTTTATGGTACTTTTATTCTTATTTTATGATCTTTTATTTTTATGGTACTTTTATTAATATCTCTGTAAAGCACTTTGCTATACTCCTGCTATATACTATGTGCTGTATAAATAAATGTGACCTTGACATAATGTGACATGTAATAAATATGGAGTTTGTGTACAAAGGTTACAACATGGGTGGCATCTGTTTACCAACCAACGGCTTGAAAAACCTCCACTGAAATACACCCGTCAGCCACAATTTTTTAGGATAAGGAGGATGGAAGGATTTGATTACATAGTTGGCTAATATTCAGAATGCTAAATTAGATAAAACCACCAACAAATAAGATTTGGTGCGCGCTTTCTCTTTGCTGTCCAAGACTCTGTGGTCTTCAGCTTGTAGAAATATGGGTTTAAAAATGAGTTTTGGCCTTTGTAAACATTTATCCTTCTGGAAAGACAGGACCGGAGTGCAAGAATTAATTTGATGATAGATTATGTCTGTAGTAAAATAAAATACAGAATTCTGCAGTACTGTGGAGGAACTGAAGTCATAAATTAAAGTAAATTGTACAGGATGCTGGCAGAGGCATGTAGTGGCTGTTTTACCTGGAGGTTTGTTTCTAACCTGTCAAATCTAGCAAACATTAACGCTCGTTCCCTAAAAAGGTTCTGGCTCATCAGTGGAAAAAAAAAAGCATCCTTGTTAATCCACCGCTGTTATATGCATTGCATTAATAAACACAGCAAGCCAATATTGTGGAATCAGCTGAGAATAGTTATAGCTTCAACGAAGGCTGCATAAGAACTGTAAAATATATAAGGCTTTTAATTACTCGTCCAGAATTTGCATCAGATTTCAGTCCTGTACCGTCTAAAAGCTGTCTCTAGTGAAGAAGAGCATTGCGTATCTTTGCTGCTACAGGTCCTTTGTAAAAGGGGGTGGTGGTGGTGATGGTGATGTTCACTTGCTGGGAGCTTCTGCTATTGTTGCAATTACAACATTTACTTCGCTCTTCGCTCTGTTAGCCAGCAGTTTGTTTGTTTGCCAATGCCAGTGGCAGCTACTGCTTTCTGTTCATCTTCTTTTGGCTCCAGGGCAGACTCCTGTCCCATTTAGTGGTACACAGTGGTATTACAGGATGCCGCGGGAAACAGTTCATCGTTTTTGTATTTTGTAATGATTTTCTTCTACAAAGAGCATCATTGAAAACTCAGTGCTTACAACAAGACTCATGTCTTGTTGGGACACAGCCTTACCAGAGTCCCAGCAACATTCTATGAGATTTTGATGAGCCTTAGCTTGAAGGATGCAAACCCTCAGTGTGTGCCAGGACAGATGGAACGTTTCAGCTGCCTATTCTTGGCAGTCTTGGCAGTGACAGTATGATCTGTATGGTTTCAAGCAGAGACTCACCCTATTTCCTTAATAAAACCTGATGGGTCACTGACCTTGAATGTTGTTTGACGAATAGATGAATGGAATTAAGTATTACTGCAGCTAACAGATTTCAACCCCACCCCATCTCACCACCAGTTCAATAATCACTTGTCACAATACTGTATTGCCACAGCAGATATACACATATACATATATATGTATATATAGCACTGCATGAGTCTTTTTGTAACTGGCTGAATGAGAAACACATTCAAAACACTTTGTAGAACCTTCAAAAGGTTTAAAAAGGCGCTACCGAAGTGTGGAACCATTTACCATGTCTCTGTAACTCACACTGTTTGCAGACATTGTTTGCATCCTTATGTAGTCAATGACCTATATCAAGCTCTGACACTTTGTGCCGTCGCCAAGGTGGATGCTCCTCGCCATGACTTCATTGGCTGCGGGTTGGCAGTCATTTAAAAGGATTACTATGCTGATATTTATTACACTCGCTCATGCTTCGAATATGCAGTTTATCAGAGAAGGAAAAACCATTTCAGTTGCAGTTCGTTTCACTTTTTCATGCTAAGGCACTGATCTCGTCTGCGGTCTGCTCTCTGCAAGTCCAATATAACCAGCTAAAGTGATATTGAGGTCAGTAACCTCTTTTTACTCTTATCCCTTCAAAATTACAATCCACTGCACCACCATCTCCACAAAGATTTGATCCTCTCTACTTTGATTAACTAAAACCCCTCTCCCCAGAACTGTATAACTCACTATGAAATCCAAAGTGTTTGGAAAGATGAGCATGTTATATTACCCACCAATGACTTATCTAACTGAGCCTGTCACCATGTACAAAAAGAGTCATTTGAGGGTCAAATGACAAATACCAGTGTTTCTAAATAAACTCAGAAAACACAAGAAGATTTAGACGATATACTGTGACCAACAGACCTTCCAGTTGGGATTAGAATCTCAGCATCTAAAAGCGTCTAGAATGTTTGTATATTATAATATATTACAGCCAGAGGAGTGCTCTTAGATTCTGAAATCTATTCTGAAGCAATCTGGAGCAACACTGGTGTTCAGTTTAAATGTAGCTCTTACATAATGGCAATGCACAGGTTCCATAAACACAAATGTCCCAATTATTTGGAGAAAGGGAATGATTTGTTTGGCTTTAGGCATAAATACCTGTCATATTCACAAGGAGAGTGTAAATAAAATATGTGTTTGAGCTTTCAGTCAATATGACCATTCACCTCCTGGAGTGTAATATGTAGCCATGATTGTTTTTTTACCACTTCATTTCCTCAGCAAAAAGGATGTCAGGTAATTTATAAAAAGAACACCTTTTCTGCCTTTTTAACACAACAGTAAATGTAACTACAATGACCATGAACCAACATTAGACTGGACTTATAAACTGAATGTTCCAAGTTTGAAAGATATCAAAGGGCATTGTTCATGGCATTTCAAAATTACATACTCAAGCATTAATATGACATATTGAATGTCAATTTTCAAATTTGAAAGTATTGTATTGGATTTCATACTAAACCCTAAAGACATGATATAGCTGTACCCATTCAGTCTGAATGCATCATTACAAAACAGTCTTTTCCACCTGAGGGGCTTCTGTAAAACTCACCCTGGTCCACCAAAACCTCTCATCTCAGTATTTAAGGACACTAAAACATGAAAGAAAAAGGTTAAACCTTCCGCTTTTATTGTAAATTGTTGACTTAAAAATATGGGCGTATCTCGGAAATGTTGATGCGATTTTCCTGTCAGACAAGCGTTGAAAGTTAATGCTTTGCATAGCATAAATTAAGTGCTTCTTCTGGTGGGTGAAGTCTCATGTCTCATGGGTGAGGTGTATGGTTTGCCCACGTTTGTTAATCCAGAGCTAAATCAAGTTGCAGAGACCTGAAACTGTCATATTCTGTATGACTCACATTAGTGCGTTGTGGAGTGTGCTATACCTTCAAAGATGGTGATTAAGTTTTGAAAAAACTGGGACAAGCGCAAGGTCTGATGGAATTACAAAGTGGCTGAAATTGAGAAAAGGAGATATTTCAGTTATTTGAAAACTGTTTGGCTGTTGCTCTACTAATAAAAGCAAATATTTTTCACATGCAACTGTGAAAAAACAAAATGAAGGTCGACCGGTCTTTGTCTTCTCTTGATACACAGAACTCAACGCATCTTACTTGACATTTTCGACGGCTTACTGATTTATTCTGTACATCTTTGAGATGACACCAGTCGCTTCCTCCATTCATCCAAACCATAGTTCAACAACATCAACTCCTTGTTTGTTGACGCTGATTATCTCGGTTACCTGTGGGCATAGCAGCCATTGTTTTCCCATAAGAAATAGTAAAAATCCAGGCACAATAAAGACCTTGGCGATAGACTAACACTAATTTACTATGTACCCCTGAAGTGGTCATTACTAAGCATATCAGCATCTGAAGATCCCTCAGTTTACCATTTTTGTTAGAAAGCCAAACTTCCCAGAATCAAAGCATGTATTAAATGTAGGCCAAAGGCAGCCATAAGATATTTGGGGAAACCAGCAAATGTTGTAGAAGAAAATTTAGGGATGCAATTAAATCATTAAGAGCTGCTACGTTATTAATGGTGTGGAATCTTAAAATCCCCCTCAACATCGTTAAATTATGCTCAGAGACCAGAGATAGTGATGAAGGGAACATGGATGCCACAGCTGAGATCCAAACATTCTACTTTGTTAAAATGCAGGTCTCAGTTACAAGATGGACAAGCTGCTACTTAACATTTTTTAGTGATCTGCCAAATGCTTTGTCATTTTTATTTATCTATTTGTTTAGACCACAGGTTATAAGTATATCCAGATGGTAGAAGTTTCCAACATCTTGCTAAGTCTTAGTGGCAGTGCTCATAATGTTGGAGGGCCACGATGCATTGTGATTGAACCTTCTTGATAGGGAATAGCTAGACAATCATCAGCATTTCATAAACTGTAGTAACCCTTTAATGGGAAAAAAGCAACAGGAAAACTTTTTTTTGCATTATTCATTAATTTCATTAAAATAAAAAAATATAATAGTTAAGATATCGCTTCATGGTCAAAATACTTAAACCAATTTGTAGAGATGGTTTAGGTGGACTTAGTTCCAACTTATTTTTGATTAGACACAGTAAAGTCAGTGGAAAATGTGCTCTACCAAATGAAGCAGGACAATAAAAGGTTGATGTATACCATGAATCAAAAGTTTAGACACGCCTATTTAAAGTTTTCTCTTTCATGGTTCTCTCCTGGTCTTATTAAACTTTAATAGGTGCAGAGAGGCATTACCAAGATGGCTGAAAAGTGGCAAGACTTACTTTTAAGGACTTTGGTATTGGCAACCAAGGCCCTACTGATGCACAGCATTGTTTCCACAGAAACTTGAACTACAGAGGAGCACCTTCTCGTGTCATCTGTTATTGACAGCATTGTAGGAGTGAGACTTTGTGGGGATTACGCATCATGTGAACACATCCAGGTCCATAACTTGTTTTAAAAAATGCCTCATCTTGTATTGAAAAGCAGTGTCTGTTCAGTGAGCTCTGTGTTGTTTCCACTATTTGACTGAAAAGATTCATCTATGTAACATCCATATTGAACTGCTTTTGCAAATAATTGCGTAATTGCAAGAGGTGTGCACTTACACTCCCAATCAGGGTGGAAAAAGACAGAACTCAGTCACATGCATACAAGAATTAACACAACAGACAGATGAGCAAGGTGCTCAGTAAGCAAAAAGGTGCACCGGGTTGTGCACACACAAGTTCGATCGCATGCAAAAGTAACAGTAGCGGTAAACAGTGGATGAAAACCTCCCAACACAGCAGCACGCTACAGACGCATGAATCGAAAACGCAGCAAGATCTGAAAGGAGAGAGCCGTTCTGCTGTATCTACATCTGCATATGTTACTGTCAGGAGTGAAACACTACTGCAATCGACATGCACTCATCTGTGACACTAAGCAGGTGTCAAAGGTCCCAAATACAGCAGAACGTGCGCCATCTTCTTCCAGAGCATCATTCGTTACAGACAGGGAAGCAGGATCAAAGTTAGAGCTGTTTATTTGATGTTTTTAGGTAGATGGATGGCATTGTGTGTCACAGTTAGCCTACCACATAACCATAACTAAAACTGGTTGAAATAAACCAGCTACCACTAACTGCAGCCTATGTTTTCTGCTTCAGACGTAGGCTTTCAATTGAAACATTTCCAGCCTCGTCTCACCAGAAAGTGTGAACATGTCCACATGTTTTACAATCCAGGTATCACAATTGTGAGATGATGGCAAGCAGTGTCACGTGACATGATGTGCACCTTTAACTCTTAAACGTTAGCATTAGCAGCTGGGTAAAAAAGTAGAATAATCAAAGTAGAAAAGCAAACAGACTGAGGAGGTCAGACTTGAATCCCACCTTGAACTTCACTATAACGTGGCATTTTTTTGGCCAAATCAAGAGCGGTAACTGTCAACATCATCCTGACATGAATGTGAACGTGCAGAAACACCATCAGAGGTGTGATGGGAGCTGCGGAAGATGGTGGAAGCAAAACAGAAAAATAGAGACATTATGGAGCCTTTTCTGTAACATTGCAACATGCTTTTTTCATGGACCAATTTACGTGTTTTCCAATCTATCGTGGGTTTGCATTGTCAATTTACTGTTTAGCTGGTGAAAAAAACTTGAATGAATGTGAACAAGAATGAATCTAAATCTGGTGGCAAAGAAAAGATCTGGGGAGTATCTCTGCTGATGGGAGGGCGATTACAGCAGACACTGTCAAATCATATTTTGTACCTGATTCCTCTGATGACCAGCAGCCCAACAGGCAACAGTTAATTGTACCCAATAAGGAAAAAGCCAGTGAGCTGCCAAAACATCCATGTATCTAAGCATCAAGTATCCCCATCTCAACCCGCAGGTTAACCCAGTTTAGACACATTCTCAATCTGAATTAGCTCTGTCTGAAAGTTGTTAACGGCCAAAGGTCCTGGCGGAAAACTGGAGGTAGCTCGATCAGGCCCCACTTAATCCCAAAAAATGACCATGTATTCGCTTGCTCGCCCACTGATAGCATAAACATGTTTACAGAGTTCCCATCCAACTCCTCACACAGATTACAACTAGAGGGAGGAACATCTGACAGCATGGAGCTATGATGGAGAGATGGATATAGGGAAAGAAAGAAAGAGGACGATGAGCAACACTCATTTAAATCTTTATTTAACTAGAGGATATGACTATTAAGATTTAAAATCTTTTTCACAAGTGTTCTGGCCAGAAGGACAGCAGCTCAGAACAGCAACAGGACTACACCCATATATACATAAAATGATCACATCAGGTGAAACAAACAACAGAGCCATCAAACTGTAAACATCACAAACTAAAGGAAAGGCATCAGATCATTTAGTTGTCAAGTCACTGCAACAGTCATCATAATTAGGAGCGGCAATGATCAGCCTGAACATTCACGCCCGAATGTTCCTGCAACTACAATCTTTAAAATGTGCTTCATTTCACTTAGCGAGAGCAGTTTTGGAGCCGATTTCACGCGTAGGGCTCAGCATATTTAAACAGCCCCCCCCCCCCCCCCCCAAACTCAGTACAGGCTCTTGGCACAGTTAAAGGAAGAAATCTTCAGAGACAGTAACGTTCTGCACTTTTTTTGGAGATATGTCTGCAGGTAGGATGGGGGAAGGCTGAGAATAGCTTTGTAAACAAGGATGTGCCAGTGTCTGTAGGAGGAAAGGGCAAACCATCAAGCTTGAAAATACAATGTAGAACAATGTAGAACATCTTTGGCCTTTACGTCTTTCAAGACCTGACTTGATTTTGTATGTATTATTTTGTATGTACTGTATATGTAGGTGTATTGAAGGAGGGAAACATCTAAAACCTGTGGGACAGTGGCCCTCGAGGACCGGTCTACATCACCTGCTCTCACCATTCACCCACATGCATTTAATCTTGTTAAAGTTCCAGACTGTAACACCCGAGATTATCTAGCAGCAGAATGAAAAAAACAACATTAAATTGCTTTCATAAACATCTAAAGTCATGAAAATACTTTTTTTTAGATTCCATTAGAACAAACAACTTAATTATATTCAAAGGCACTACAGGTACGGATGGGAATCAAGAACCGGTTCCAATGTTTCCAAAGCATCAGAGGAATTGATAAGCTCAGAGGCGTATGATTCTATCGATGCCAGCATCATGCACAAAAGGCTCTCAAGTCTGCACTGAACAGGATACTGACAAATCACACTTTTGCAACAAATTTCTTTCTATCACACAGTGTGTAACAACTTCAACACTTCTGATGTTGCAGCATAAAATGAGGAGACAAACATTACCAGTCTTGCCAGCTTGGCAATTTATACACCCCCCAAAGTGAGATATCTGCACCTGCAGCAGGAACACCTCTCTGCCACTGTCCTGCTCAGTGAAAGGTAACAGTATTTAGGAAGTGTGTGAGCAGCGTTGTGCTTGGAGTGCATTATAGGAGTCTGGGAACTGTGGGAGAAAACATTCTGTCACTTCAAGCCTTCTCTCTGGAACACAACTGAAATTAAATCACTGCACAGACTTTGTCTTTGAGCTGTTTGTTTGGCATGGTTTTTCAGATGACGCTGCAGTTACATTATGTATTTCATCACAGCTGAATAGCACCCAAAGCCTATCCAAGCTGTCATTGGGCGAGAGGCAGGGTACATCGTGGTGAGGTGGCTGATCAATCAAAAACAACACAAACAACCGCACATGTTCAAACTAACTAGGGTTAATTTAGAATCAGGGGTACTTGGAGAGAATCCACACATGCACTGTGAGAGTTCCCAGCTGAGATTCCAAACGACAACTGTGCTAACAACCAAACCAGCCCAGAAGGTACCTATAGAGCCTATAGTGAAGGTACCAAACAGTGCCTCATGAGTGTGCCTCTGTGTTGATACATTCTTCATGAGCACCTTCCTTTCTTCTACACATATGCAAGGTGAAGCACAGGTGTTTCACCCAATCTGTCATTTATGCCATTAAATTTCAGTATATCCTACACACTAGACCTTTGGATATGGTGTGAGCAAATACACTGATAAGAGTATAAACAGAAGTGAGATCATCCTGCTGTTTGGGAGACAAATTAAATTAGATTTAATCCCAATTAAATCTGCACAGACTGAATTATGTGGAAGAACAGTAAAAACGATCTGCATTATCTGAATATAACCATAAATTACAATCAGATAGTGACCCTGTCACATGTGTCACATCAACACTGGATTCACTGGTGTGTGTCACATTTAGGAGGTTTGTGTGTGAGCAGAGTTATTTAAACTCCAACCTTATTCTATGTCACAGATCTGCTGCTCTCGGTGCTGTCAGCTCCTGCCATCGCTCTGGGAAACAACTATGCTTTGACAAGCAAAAGGTTTCTGTCTGCTTTGTAGCTAGCACACAAGATTGAGCCAAGATTGGTATTTCATGAACAAGCCAAAGACACACAGTGGTGACTATTCATGTTTTTTTTATTTCTGTTCTTTGTATCTACTTTTTCCCCCTAAGCCATTTGATTTATCGGAGACAAACATGGATAGAAAAAGTATTTTTGGAGCTTTCAAGGTCCTTCAGACTTTAGAACAACTTCACTGTCCATGAAAGGGAAATAATTTTGTAAAGGTTATTCAAAACAGAAGAATATGAGAGAGCAGAGAGATGCAGTGTCCAGAGGATGGGTGAGTGAAGGGAGGAATCTAAACAACCAAAATGTTTGTGATTTCTAGTTATCACTTATTCCACACAGATATGTATTCCGTTTGTTCAACTGTTTTTCGTTGCTTTTATTTCAAATTTTGATTTAATCCATTTTTTAAATTATTTTTTTTAAATCACAGAAATGTGTGTCAGATTCACGGTCCTGTATCCGAGTGTGGCCGCGTGAAATGAACTGAACAGAAGGTGGGGGGGGCAGTGGCAGCAAATCACACTGTTCCTGTCTCACACACATTTAGCCAGGTCCTTTCACTACTTATCACACTTACAGCAACCACTGGCTGCTGCCAGGAATTTGATGTCAAATCAAATAATTAAACTGAAGACCTTGGCGAGTATTGCGTTATTGGAGTGTATTCACATATGCGGACCGCGCTGGCTGTGACCCACCCTCAGTCAAAATTGCCAATTTAATCATAATTAATAATGGCCCCACTGTAGCTTTTCAATCCTAAGAGCTAAAGTCATTAAAATGGCTCCATGAACTCCTGGACTATATTGTTGAAGGGAAATAATCAACTTTGGACAGGCCTCAGTAATTCATTAATATACCACCTCTGGAAGAAGAAAAACAGCATGGAGGGGTGACTTTGTCCTCAGGAAATTTGTTCCTGCAAACTTTCAGGGACAAGCTTGAGTAAAAAAAACAGACGTTTCTTCATTCAGCCATAACTCCACCCATCTAAAACTATGCACATGCCCATCGACGTGTTATTTAATGTGACGGTAGGGTTTCTGGTGACAGATGCTTCAGTTGGATGTTTAAAAATCCTGTTTACTGACAGTACTACAGGCGAGAAAATAACAACCAGAGAATTACTCAAAATATGATAAGTGAAATGGGGATTTTAGATAAAATTTTAGATGCTTTGCAGTTGGGGCAACAGTGTCAAAGACTCCCATTTCATGTTTCCTGAGTTTGTTGCTACTTTACATTCACACATTTTTTTTAGCATCATTATGGGCTATCAGCAGTGAATATGGTCAGATTTGAAGCACTGCGTACAAATGATTATATGATTACGATTACAAAGTTTCTTCTACTTTTTATTCCAGTTTTTTTTTCAAAAATCTATTCTTTTTTTAAGAGACAGGCATGGCTACGGAGCCCCTAAGGATTTCAAAGAAAATCATGGAAAAAAATAGACTGTGTAGGAGGTGAGAGAATTCTTTTCAGCCGCACTAATTAGCATTAACCAAGTCCAACTAGGATAATTATGATACTGACAAATTTTTGCACAGTTTTGAAAAAAAGAAAAAAAATTGTATCATTGAGTGGTTGACAGAAAAAAAAAACAGATCAGACAGATAATGTGAGAACAAGGTGAAAATAAGTTCCAGTTTCATTGAACTGGTTATTACTTTTGGCTTCTCTTATCGCTGTACCATGGCTTCTAAAAAAAGCAGATGCGACAGGCTACTTTTTCACCTGGTGATGATGTCTTTAACAGACAGAGTGCAGAGGTATTACATTCCCAAACAGCAGAGATTTCAGGTCAGGACTAATTTCTCCTTGTTGTTCAGCCCATCAAGGAAATGAAGGATTTAGAGTGTGGCTGAGGATAGTGATCAGGCAAATTAAGCTGAAGACTTACTACATTTATGGAAAAACAACTATTTATTAAATAGGTAGGCCTGTCATGTACTACATGATAGTGATGATTTCAAATAACTGTTCTCTTCTCGTTTTAAGAATGATCTTCTTCGCTGACCTGTAGACAAACAGTTGGGTGAAACTACAAGAAATCTCCTATTTCCACAATGTTTGCTTTTGTTTGATAGAGATTTACTAGCATCCAGTCTTTATCTGTACACATTTTCCTTCCTATAGTGAATGGGCATAATTTAGTCAGCATCTACTGACACTTTAATCATGGATTCGCTTTCAAAGCCAAACAGAACAGTGCTCGAACAGAAAAATCAAAACTCAAATGAGAAAGCAGTGTTCAACAACTTAGCTAAGATGATTTGTAATAAATACACTAAAGTTGAATGACAGCTGCAGCTGCAGGTCCGTCCCAGCACTGGGCAGTTGCACAAGCTTTTAAACAGGGTTTAAATATAAATGTGACCTATCAAATGGCACACTTTGACAGAAAGTGTTTGTAATATGACCAAGTGTACATTTCAGACTTTGACTGAGGTTTTATAATAAAAGTTTTCTCATATGTGCCATGATTTTTGATTACAAAGCCTAAAATTCTATCTAAAGAAAACGACTGGTATTCTTTATAAGCTTTAAATATAGTTATGCTTATACTGAAATGGTGATAGAATAAAAATCAATAAAGAAATAAAACCAAATACTTAGTTGTAGTTATCTGTCTGACGACGCAAACATCAACTAAAATGTCATATTTGTGACAGCCTCCCTTGATGTGATCAGGTTTGGCTCATGATTTGGCTCTCCGTGTCTTGGCTGCCATTCCGCTGCACACTCCGATGTTGTGAAATATGAGCCACAACACCGTGGCAGAGCGTTCTCTGGGCTGTGGAAAGTGCTCCTCTGGTTCCTCTGTGACAATGAAACTGCTTTTTAACACACTGAAATTGGTGTGCATGACTTTTTGGAGGCATTGTGCTCTTCTGGCATCAGGTTCATGTGTCATGGTATGGACACTCCATGGTCTTTCAGGCACCTTTTTCTTTTTTTTTGTCATGACTTCATACCACTTTGCCCTGTGTAATGGTTGTGTAATGAACGCATTTTCCTTTTGTGTTAGACTTTTGCACATAAATGGTACCGAACAGAACAAAACATTAGTGACCGCTGCTCAGCCGCACATGCCTGAATCACGATGTGCAATTTTGCCAGTTGTCATTTTTAAATGCCGACGTGGTTACCTTGGAAACCCCCAACTGACAGGTAAAGCCACGTGAGTGCAGGGATGAAAAGCAAGGCGAGGGAGGCCGCCAGGAACTTCCTGCGCCCGCGACACATTCCCAGCATCCTCTGGTCTGAAGTAAATGCAAAGAGAGGTAAATTGACCTCTATGTGGGTAGCAGCTGTTGTTCAGGCTGACTCATGGCACTGGAAGAGAGATGGGAGAAGGAGAAAGTAGGTTAGAGAATAAGCAGACGTTTAACATCCTATGGAAACAATTACATATGAGAACATTGCCTTTACAGTTGCCGAGAGAAGGGGAAAATGCTTTGGAGCACCTTGAGCCAAAAGACGCTTTAAAGATCTTTAACTTGAGAGTCTATAGGACAGATGGTGATGTTTTCTAAGAAGATTATAGGCTTGATATGAAAGAGGGTGTGTAGTTGTCAAAACACCTGATGCAACCAAAAGCATTTTCAACAAATGTGGTACGATTACACTAGGGGAAATACTGGATCTGTATAAGTATAGAATAACCTTAAACATGGAACATGATGATGACGTGTGATGATCAGTTTAGATTTGCATTAAATCCAGCAAATCAAGTCTGGAGAAGAATCAGGTATTACACAGAGACAAAAACAAAAAACACATAATACGACCAGTGATGTTTCAGAACATTTTTGGATTTGCAGGGAAAAAAAAAGAAAAAAAATCTTTCTTTATTATAGCACACATTATGAAGGACATGCTTCCTCCTGCTGTGGTTGGACTATTCCTCTGGTACTGCTGCACTGTTAAGATTTATACCTTCAAGGATTTGGGCAAAAGAATAAATGTTTGCTGTAATATTCAACTGCAAGCATGAATAGTGCTTCTCTTGTCTTGTGACCACTCAGATTGACCAAACAAGTTTCAAACAAGAGATTCATCTGATTAAATCAGGCGTTCACAGCACTTACATTCTAATCTGACTCGATACCTTGCACTAATTTGTCAATTTCTGCAAGACGGTATTTAAAAGTACGGGTCTAAATCTTATAGCCACTGTCCAGGTACACAGAGACCTCAGTAGATTTTATATCTTCTCCACAGACCTCCCAGAGATGAATACCTGTGGGTGGCATTGTGAAGGCTGGCACATACATCAGCCAGGAAGCCAACTGTCATCCAGTAAAGCGACTCACTAAAATGACGTAAAGGGATACTTTCAGCTCTTTCCAGCACTTAATCTCTCTAGTTATTTTATTGTGGTTTGAGCAATGTGATGAGCTCAGTGAGACAGGGTTAAATGAGGCTAGAGGAGATTAAACAAGTGTCTCAAATACAACAAAACTCCTTTCATAGGCTGACTTTTAAATCTGTGCAGTAGCCTTCTCAGCCTTTGACCCCAGCATGATATTAGCTCTCCACTGGACACAAAATTACAGGCAAGAGCTGTGCAGAAGATATTAAGCAGCATTTCCAAGAGATGTCTTACAGCATGGCGCAAGCAGATCTGGTCGCCGGGAGAAAAACGGGAACAGCAGACTGAAAGATATTTTTGGCTGCTGTTCTAAGCATCACTGCTCAGATTTAATACAACACAGTCAGCTGCCACTGTTTTGTGCTACCGACCTGCTTTAACCCACTAAGCTTATCGGTTCAGTTCACTTTAATAACCACACAGCAAATCTGGTTACAACACTCTGTACAGGGAACCATACAGTCATGAAGATGACAGTTTTCAAATAGAAAATGAAGCCAGCCCTGTGATCTGGATCACACAAGGTCCTTACTGACATTAAACAGATACAATTAACAAAAGCCAGATGTCTGTTACCATTTGAGATCCTAACTTAGAAGATTTAAATTAGAATTGGTTGAAGCACTGCCTTAAACGCCCGAGACGGTAGGATTTAACACCTATTTAATACCTTCAGGGCTGTCGTCAGTCAGCTGACACTGTGACATTGGCTGTTGTTGCTCCGGAGGAGGTCAGCGGTTTGATCTCTGGCTTCCAAAATCCACATGTTGAAGTGGACACAGAACCCCAATGTCTGTGTGTGACAGAGCAAAGCTTTGTAGACTAAAGAGTTTTGTATGAGCGTGTAAATGGAATGTGGCTTGTAGTGTAAAAACACTTTAAGTGGTCAACAGCAAGAGGACCACTATAAATGCAGTCCATTTACACTGATGCAGCTCTGAGTCTCCTTTGTGTGGTGTGCATGAATTACCAAAGGGAAGCAGCAACGGCATGACATGGGGCTGTTTTTTCAATCAATATGGGACAACTGTCAACCGAGTTGCATTGTGGGAAAATAGACATTTATTTGGCAAAGACAAAGATGGAGAAAAAAGTACAACATAGTTCTTTTATACGCACATATTTTTTCATTTTATACACTTTGCCACACAGTATATATCATGGAGAAACTTTACTTTTTGAGAAATAATATAAACATTACCTTAGTACTGAGAGCTATTACGTCACCTGACCTTTCAGTTTTTAAGAACATCATTGAGCCTTCATAACTAGTTACTTTGTAGATGGTGAAAGAGTCCATATATTCCCTTTTGAATTGAATTTGAAATTGAATTTTTATTTTTTGGGGTCAAACATTATTTGCACATCAAATGCTCCAATTCTCCCCAGAACATACAAAAATGTATGATCTGAGTCAGAGATGAGCAAACAAACCCATCCATCTTTTCTGGCCTGGTACAAAAGTTATGTGATATTCATAACCTGGCTTCCAATTTATAGTCATTGCTGGAGATATCAATGGCAAGCCTTCCCTTGTGGCTCGAATGTAAGTTAATAGAAAATGAAATTTTATATCCACAGCTCAATACTAAATTGCTGCATGTTGACACTAAAAGTGATGAGCGATGATTACAAGAGCTGTGGTTTATTGCCTGAAAAAGACTACGGAGAAACATGCTGAGAGTCTGATTGAGTTGTTGCTAGTGGAAGCTGGCACTGCAGTGGGGCAGAAAAAAAAAAAAAAAGATGTGAAGAGGCAAGACAGAAATGCTAGGATTTCAATGAATACCTCTCAAATAGAGACTGTAAAGGACTAAAGTACCTAAAGCCAAATTTTAACCGGAAGCACGCAGAACTTTTAGTCCTAAAGACTTTTTTAAGTAATTAAATACAGTTCTCTAACCATGCTGCTTTGCGTTTCTGCTATGGTTTAAAGTAGGGATGCACCATCCGATATTTGGATCGGATATCGGTCCGATATTGACAAAATATAGGATCGTTTATCGGAAAGTACAGCTTATCATTTAAAAAAAAAAAAAAAAAAAAAGTTAATTCTTCTCAACAAGTACATAAAAAGTCAGAGGATTCACACAGGTTATATGAGAGACTGCACTAACTATTGCCTCCCCCTTTGCAAAATGGAAAATCTAGCATCCTTGTTGTCTGTTTCTCTGTCAGATGCTATTTACATTTTACACTTTTCATTCAAATAAGCTAACGTAGCTGCCACAGATGTTTATTTTCATCTATGAGACCTACAGTTATCTTCCAAAATTAAGCTATCCAGTCTGTGTTTACTCTCCAAAAAGCTACAGGTAATTTAATCGGCTCTTCTACCGGTACGACGGTGAAGTTTTGACCGCAGATCACCTCAGCAGACCTGGGCTGGGCTGCTCCACTACAGGTGCGGCTGGTCTGACGGCTACTTTCTCACACGAAAAATCTTTAATACTTAATGTTACCAGGGCTATAGCGTAATTTAAAACAGAGTTAAGGTGGTTTCAAGTGATCTATAGCGAGGGGAGGTTCAGTTCCTGTTTATAAAATAAAAGCGCAAATTCTATCCTTATGGTTTTCTTTATAATAAAAGAAAATGGGTGTTTTATTTTTGTTAAAATGACCAGAAGTGCATTACTCACTACGGCTGGCTTGGGTAGCAACAACTCTCAAATCAAACTCTTTTTCACAAGGCCAAGGAAAATCAAGTGCTCTGACAATGTGCCATTGAGCCCAGTCCAGCCAAGCAGGTAAGCCAAGCCCAGTGTTTCTGTTTTTATTCTTGTTCTGTTTTAATTAAATTAAATTGTTCTATTCATTACCTTGAGCTTTACTTTTAGCTAGAAAAAAAGCTACTTATTCTGTTTCAGTGATCTATTTTATCTATTTAAATTCAACTTTTATTTTATTTTATTATCAGCTGGTTCACACATTTTATTAACAAATAAACAATTGTTCATTCCTTATGTGTAGATCTATTATTTTAGGATAAGTTTAGTTAGCAAATATTTAAGTCAAACCTGAAGTCTTCCACATGGTGAGGTATACAGTTTGTAAATTCAACAATGGTATCGGATCGGTATCGGGTATCGACCGATATGCAAAACTCAGATATCAGAATCGGTATCGGAATCAAAAAAGCTGGATCGGTACATCCCTAGTTTAAAGTACCAGGAAGATTAGTCCGTCGCCTCTCTACTGCAGTTCAATTTCTGAAATAGGTCTGAGCAGCAGTATACAGACAGCAGTGAAGCTATGGGTGTTGGCCAAAATAATAAAAACACCAAGTTAAATCACAATTGTACCATACAACACTGAGTTAGTCGCCCTTCGGCAGTAAGTACTGATTGAACAGTCAAGTCATTCCTCAAGCAGAACCTTCTCTTTCAGAAAAGATGGCAGTGGGGGGCAATTGCTTAGTTGTGGCTCGAACACACACCACAAATGTTCAGTTATGTTTAGATCTGCTAAGTGGCAGGATCAGCCTCAACGTTCCACATCACTGCAGTGATCTTCCTTCCAGTTTGTAACCACTTTGTGTAAATGTGCACGTTGTTCTCCTGACAAATACCACTGTCATTTTTAAACGGTCCTCCAAAACTAACACTTTTTAGAGTAACACTACCATGCAGTGCTATTACAGGACTATTTAAGCCATCTAAACCTTCGTAGGTCGTACACCAAGACAAATTGATGAACACGACCTTCAAAAGATCCAGGAAATTAGGAGAGACTCAACTGTGAGCCAGCATCCACGACCAACTGCTGTTACCCAACAGACACGCTGATCATTTGCCTCCATCAATGTGAAGCGTCTTCATTAAGTAAGTTGACAAGACAAGAAAAACTCACCAATACAGCATGGAACATAGAACAAAACATTTAGGTGCTGCTTTAGATTTTCCAATGATAAAATAAACAGCTTTCAGGTTATTATATTCTTCCTCTGCAAGAAATCTTTTCTGCAAAACTGGATGGTAAAACTGTGCCTGACAATAGTTTATTAAAGCCATCCCATCCTGTTTGATCTCAGACTGCCCTTAACTGTCAGCTAGAGGACCAGTACGTAACTCTCCGTGAAGTGACGACACCAAGGGTAGGTTTTGCTTTCTGCCCCAGGGACCCAGCTCTTCCTTGGCTTTCTGAGCTGAACAGAACCAGAAGTTGTAAGAACATGCAAAACATATATTTGTACCTCAATAAGAAAATTTCCATAGATCAAAACTAATCCATATTAGAGTGTACTGAACAAAAAAAGACAACTGCAGTGGGACCTTAAAGGAAACAAATATAATGACAGAGCTACAGGAGTTTCATTCATTAGCATTCTGTTTATGCAGGAAGGGATGTGTGCACTACTGTGTATAGAAGGCTGTACAGTATTTAAGTAATTGATCTTTACAGGCACAAAAAGGCGTTTAGAGGTGAGTTCCTACAAATCCTCAACAACAGGGTGTAGAGGGAGATGGGCACAGACTGCTTTTCATGCAAATCAGCTTAGTGTGTCGAGGACGTCTAACGTAGAGCTGTTCATGATGTGGTAATAAGAGTTCACATTACTGTAAACCCAATAAAAAAAAGACACCTTGACTATCGCCTTGATGGTGGACTGCACACAAGCTCGTCTCTGAAACCCCGGCTTTGGCTGAATTCTCAAAATCCTCAGCTCTGCATAGGCAAAGAACAATGCAAACCGATGTGAATACAAATCTTCCTTTACAACGAACAAAAATTAGAATGAAATGAAACTCTAGATGTCACTGTGCAAAAGTCTTGAGCCAATCATCATGTCTTTTTATGCTTACAGGAAAAATTCAAGCATGCAAAAATGCACATATAGATGTATCTATATATATAGATATATATAAGGCAACAGCAGAGTTTATACGATTCTAATGAGCTTGAAAGTCAATATTTGGTATGAGCACCTTTATTCTTCAATAGAGCCTGAACACCCTTAGACAATTTCTTTAAGTAGTCTTCAGGAATACTTCTTCAGGCTTGAATGACATTCCAAAGGTTTTTTGGATGTTGGCTGCCTCTTGTTCCATTCTTTGTAAAGATGATCCCAAATTGCTTAAATAATCTTGACAATTGGGCTCTGGGGAGGATTCCTCCCTCGAACTACCAATTTTGAGCCCTGAACTTTTGTCATTTGGCATTTCTCAGCCCTTTCTCCCTCAATTTCCTTCCTTAAGGAGGACTGCTTGACAGCTTCCCCTTCCATTGAGACAATTTCTGATGAGGCTTCAACCTACAACTGAAAGTCCAGATGCATCTTTCAGGTTCTGTGTTGGATTTCTTTCCAATTTCTTAAGGATGTCACTTTCAGAAACAGTTAATCTGCGAAAGATAGTTTTTTAGGCCTGACACTTCTTTTGTACTTCACAGTTTCCTCAAACGTTTCAAGGACAAACTGCAAAGCTGAAATATGCTCAGTTTTCAGCTAATGGCTTGGAAAATCACCTTGTTGATGCAAAAATACAATTTTATGTCGGTCAAACTGTTATATTTGGCAATTTTAATAGATGCAACTAAAGAAATGGCAGCAATTTATGTGTCTTTGCGACAGGCCGTTAGTAACATTGTGTCTAAAGATACTAAAGTTAAATAGTCTGTTATGTGAAGACACAACACTGGTCCATATTATCTGCTCAGGTAAAATAAGTGGACTGAAAATGAGTAAAAAAATAAATAATGATAATTAGCTCATTTTCAAAGAAAAACTGGAAAAAGTCTTTAAAGATCACAGGAATGTCTTGCTGCTTGGAAGGAAATCTAAAGAAATTAGGGCAGGATCCGAACTTTGAAAAGGACTGCAAGATAAATTTCGATTAACTTCTGTTTTATTCCCACAGAGTGGCTGTAATGTTCAGGATAAATTACAATTCCACCTCATATGAAGTTCACCAGCATGCATGGTTGTTTGTCTCTGTGTGGCCCTGTGATAGACTGGCATGGCGACCTGTCCAGGGTGCACCCTGCCTCTTGCCCAGTGGCAGCTGGAATAGGCTCCTCTGTCTACATTTAGTTGCAGGAAGTCCACCTCCGCCAGCAGCTACACTGTCATATAAAGCAACATTATACTTTTACACCAATCAGTCATAACATTAATACTAGTGACAGGTAAAGTGAGTAACTCACATCTCGTTAGAATGCATTTTTTCCAGGGAAAACCTGCATGCTGGCTATTACATTAACTTAACTTAGATTTAATTTAGAAACCTGTTACCTAAACGGTAAAGCATGACAACAGTAGCCTCAACAACAACTGCTCAAAGAACACAAGAAAGAGTCTGACGTGTCCATCCGGCCTCCACACTCCTAAGACACCAACCTGATAGGACCTGGTGGATCTGAAGGAAGCAAATCCAATCCACAAACATGACATCCACAAAGCCTACAGGGCTAAAATGATCTACAGCTTCTCACTCCAGGACACCCTCAGAGGTTCCTCTCCCCACAAAGATGCCCCTATCTTTAAGGGATCAAAGAGCATCAGTCATCTAACTATTAACTTGTGTAGTTGGTGGCTATTTGGATGTTTAACTGATCACTAACCCTGGATCTCTCAAAAGTAAAGGGACCCTATACCTCTACAAATACAGAGAGTGAGAACAAAGTGGCAGAGCCCAGGGGACTTATTCCGGACGCATGGAGAGAGCCTACTCGGTGTTTGGTAGGTGGTCATAATGTTATGGCTTAGGCGTGCACACAACAGCCCCGAGATTAACTGCAGTTTAGGTGGGGATTGGGAGGGCTACTTAGTTGCCCAGATGATGCAATTAATCACGAGCAGCTCAGAGCTGGAGGCCAAGCACGGGAAAAAATAAATAAAAATATACTACAGAAACATTCATCTTCATTGATATTTTTTTCTTTTCCTTAATTCTTTTTGGCTAAGAGTTATTCTTTGCCAATTTGTAAAAAGGATAAAATTAGACCATATTTCTTTCATTTAGGATTTTTTAGTGACTGTTGGTTACAGATGATCTGTTCAGTTGCTAAACAGTCGCAGGTCATCAAGACACTCGCATTCAGCTTTGTCCAGCCAACACATTTGCCACTTACATATAAAGGTACATTAATACTGAATTACTGAATTTCTGCTGTTGTCATTCACATACTTTTCTGTCAAAACAGGTCTGAAATAGTCATTGAAAAGCAGCACATTAAGACTACATATCAACTTGGAAATTAATCGGAAAAACCCACCACTGAAGCTCACAGAGCAGCTGGGCAGAGACAGAGAGATGTTCAGAGGTGTCACTTGTGTATAAACTGCGAAGCTGGAGGGACTGGTGAGGTCCGTCTCCTCTTTTTACATCATAAGTTTTGAATCTGTTATTCACCATGTGAGAAAAAGGAATCTGTGAGGCGAGTGTGTTGAAATTTGTGAGTATCTAACTCAATGAAGTCTTGAAAGCCCTGTGATATCGTTGATTTACGATCAGAGCGCATTTACCAGCACCAGCCAGCAGTGATAAAAAAGTTGATAAGCTCAGAGGCGTAGAATTCTGATTCTTTGGAAAAGCTGGAACAAGCTCTCCATTTTCATCGGTAGGTTTTATTTTGCGTCAGTATATAAAACTTTAATGCAAAAAAAAAAAAGGACTTTTTAACGATTTAATTTCAGTGAACCGTTCTCTCTGCTTTCAGATTTTATGGTCCGATCAAAAAGGGAAAAATGGATATCAAATTCCATTTTTTTTTTTTAAATCTGAGGCAAGTAACAGACCCAGAAGTTATCTCCAGTCAGTGTAGACTGTGTTGATCACATGACCCAAGCTGCATTGACCTTGTTTGATTATCACAATGAATTCATACACAATGTAACAGTTTGTTATTTTCTAAGGTGCTTTAGCAACATAGAAAATGCTGTTATGCAGCTTCCAATATGAACTACACCCAGAAAGGCGATTCACTCTTCTTGTGCAGTGTTGGTGTAGTTGCAGGGCGTTGAACAGTGAGCCAACAACAATCCAACTGAGGTGGGGAATTTCGGCCTGTGCTAACCAGAGGGCTGCAGGCCCAGAGTTAGCGATGTTGAGCTTATAAAGTCAGAATATTCAGTGCCACAGAAGTATGTATTTTATTCTGGTTCATCCAATTCAATCACTGACAGGAGCTGAGTATTTGTTGTTACAGTGGCACAAACTAAATGCTATTTGTTGCGTTGCCATGAGACCATTTGATGATGTGAAAATCTTGTTGTATTTTCTCATATTTGCTACACTACTGAAGTTGAACCTGACATAACACAGAAGAAATGAATGAGTCTATGGTATCTATCACAGAAAATAACCTGCTTGATCAATAAAATAAATGTAACATTAATTTGGTCAGTAATTAATGTGCAGGTTCAACACAGCCAGGCTTTCTTTGTGGTTGCTGCTTTACAAAACCTGAAATATTATGCAGAGATTAAACATACGATGACAGTGGCTTTGATCTTTCCTGCACGCTCATACAGAAAGGAGTACTTTAAGCATAATTTCACGCTTCTTCAGCACAAGATACAGTGAACCAGACAAAGTTGACACTTCATTCATAAGAACAGCAGGTTGTATGAACAGGGAGGTGAGAAATAGAAATCATTAAGATGCTGCAGGAGAGGACTGCGATTAGAGATCTGAGTTGTAAAAAGTAGTTCATTTCTGCACTATAAAGCTTATAGTTAGGGATGGCTCTGTCACAGTCTGCTCTTTCAGAGTCTATGTTTTATCGGTCACAGTTTGTTTAATCATGGTTTCAGTTATGTTCTAGTCCTGTTTTTCCCCTGCCACCTCGGTTCACTCAAGTCACCTGGTTAATTGTTCACAGCTGCACCTCATTCACTGATCACTCCCTCCACAGTATTTAGTCTCCTGGTTTCCTTTCAGTCACTGCAGAATCCTTACCTCACTTTATGCCTTGCCACACAGATAAGTCTCGGTTTGCCGATCTCAGTCTTGTTTTGTGTTCCTTTGCTTATTCATAGTCTCGTTTTTGTTTCACAGTTAAGTATTTTTGATCCGGCTCTGCCGCGCTTTGTTTTTTGGCCTTGTCTTGTTTTTTTTTGTTCTTGCTCCCTGTTTTTGTTAATAAACCTTGTTACGTTTGGAAGAACTGCATCTGGGTCCTACCTCTACCTATCCGAACCGTGACAGGCTCAGGTAATCCTGAAGCATCCCATAGTTAAGCTGCTATAGGCTTAGACTGCTGGGGGACCTCATCTGTCACACCTTTCCTCACTTTGCTCTCTTTTTCCCCCTGTTTAATTTCACAATTGATTTTATGTACATGTGACATTATTGTGGTTATTAACATATGTTTCCCTGTTCCAACAGGTATGCTTTGAATGGCGTTATGGTGTTTTTCCCCCCTCTTTTCCCTCTTTTCTGTCTTCTCAAACCCCAGCTGGTCGAGGCGGATGGCCACCCTTCCTGAGTCTGGTTCTGCCAGAGGTTTCTTCCTGTTAAAAGGGAGTCGTTCCTTTCCACAGTTGCCACAGGCACGCTCAGGACGGGAGATTGGACTGAAGATAAGTTTCGGTGCAATCTGTTGGTTTCCTTGGCTAGGATATTATTTTTTTTTTTTAATTGGCTCTATATGAATTAATTGGATTATGATTACAATGAATTGAATTCCAATTGGCTTGAATTGGACTATATTATTTAAGTGCCTTGAGATGACAATTGTTGTAATCTGGCGCCATATAAATAAAATTGAATTCTGTATGCTGCTTGTGTCGAGTTGCACAAAACTCATAATAGCCTTGATAGAATGAGTAGAGTCATCTAAGTCTCAGATCAAATCAAAGTGAAACTAATTCTATTGATCAAGTAGGCTGTTATTAGCTTTTAGATGAACTTTTTTTCAAATGTGTTTCAGGTCCCTGATCAGCTTGTATAGCACAGACTCGGTACAAACTGTAGAAACATAGCCACAGGGCATACAGCTCACTTTGATTGGGATGGTTTTCATGGTAATGTGATGCACAAGCCGGCAGTTAGTTTTAGTTCAGGTGACCAACACAGATTAAATGATGAAAGATGCCACTATATCATGATTAAATTTGGGGATTAAAATGACAACATTTGATCATATAAAATTCACTGACTGATATTTGAAATGGGGGTTAAATGGTTGATTTTATGTCAGTTTTTTTTTCTTGAATCAATACAACATCAGTGTGGTTATGATGTCAGACATGAACAGAGATTCAATAGTTCTGGGGGCACAATGTTTCGATGTTGCGTCAGTCTGTTGCTGTCTGGGAGATATCCGGAACCCTGATCTTGAAACTGCTCCAGAGCAAATTATGAGTCCAGCATCAGTTACCATGGTAATAGACTAGTTAAAACAGAGCCAGCTTCGTGACACTGAAAATGCTGACTTTCATATCCAAATAGCTTACTAAGCCACTGATCTCACTTACATCCTTCTACCCATATGGTAATGTGATAAATTCCACTGGGAGGATATTCAACGTAATATATCGGAATTAAGTAGCTGGCTTAACTCATGTTAAAAAAAACAAAAACAAAGAAACAGCCAGCATGACATATGTACATGTGCCCATAGAAGTCGTAAACTAAACTAAAAGGGAGCATTGTCAATATTTTCTCTTCGGTTTAGCTTTTTCATTTTCTTTTGCAAATGGAATGAACGAATGATACACGGATTTTTTTGTTGCAGTTGCATGTTCCAGCTTTGACTTGGACAGTGGAGTTGATCCCGGCTGCTATAGGCAGTGCTTGTGCTTGTGTTTCCACCATATGTGAGATGTACATTTCTGAATCGCACCAATGGGGCTCGATGCTACGATCTGGTAAAGATTTTGGACGGAAGCTGCCTCAATCAGCACAAATTAAAAGAGTTAGACAGGAAGTCAAACACCGACATACAACGCAGAATCACGTTATTTAACATCCAACACCTGTTTAAGGCCAGAAATAAATGGAATACGAGGATTTTAGGCAGGAAACAGGAAAAATTGGGAAATACCCATACATGTGCAAACAAGGGGGAACGTAAAGTTTAAAATTATCTTTATCTATTCATCATTATGAAAGACAATTCCCTGAATCAGTCATGTTCATCATGAATTCAATCCATTGTAAAAACTTTAATAAAATGATTAAAATTGTCACTGAGTCATGTGACATGATACATTACCCACCATCTATGTCCATGTATTCCTCTTCAGTACGCATACCACAGGAAAGTAGGACATGGGACTAAAAACAGAAATGGTGTCACCCGTGTGATGAAGGCTAAGGACTGCCAGTAATGGAGGATGCCATTATACCATTTTACACATCAGATAGGTAACATTATTTGCTTCATCATTCAGTCATTCACACATCAGTCACTTTTCTGTTACTGTTCCTCAACCTTCATGCAGACATGCCTGTGAAAGCCACACTAACCTCCATGGTGTGCGCATGAGACTGGACGGTGCATGTGTAGATATAGCTGAGGCTGTAATACCAGTCCTTCACAGTTATCTGACAACAATGTGTCATGTCCGCCATTGCCATTCATTTTAATGTACCAAATATGCTGTGGTTGTGCTGTGCTGTGCTGTGGTGGATGGAGGTAGAAGTAAACATCACTTTTCAAAAGGTTTAAGCTTGTTGGAAGAGTCAAAACAGGGCACACTGTGTTAAAGTAAAACAGCAATGGAGAAAAAAAATTCAGTTCAAAGGGACTGAAGTCTCCAAGAGATAGACCCCGTTTCATCCTTGGTCCTGCATGGTTGTGCATTTGCTCTTAGCTTGGCTACCTGTTGTAGTCCTTCTGCTGTGGCAGTCTCAGACACATGTGGAACAACAGGTTTGGGTTACTCTTTCTTGTGTTGGTGTTGTTGGTCCTTTAGTTATTCAGACATTCCTCCTCGAGCCGATCTCCAACTCATCAGCATATGACCAACACATCGGTCATTACATAGGTTTTAGAGAGGACTCCATATATGCCCATCTGTGTTGGTCACATATCCACACGCACGCACACACTGAGTTCCTTCTAAACTTGTAAGGAATTGTGAAAAAAAAAAAAAGAATATCTCAACACCCCATGGTTATAACACATTTATTTTGTAATTTCGATAGAAATACCACAAAATCCATTAATAGGATGGCATCACTGCCTAGCCAAAAATATAAAAGTCACCACCTGGACTTAAGTAAGAAAGGTGGTTTGATCGTCCCATGGAAAAGTTCTACAATGAATATGTTTCAGGTTCAGATAGTAATAGAACCTTTACTAATATAGTGATCTGCTTGTAATTACTTCAGTGTTGGACGACACATTCTGTGGTGGTGTAAAATATGTTCTCTGTTTCAGAAGTGAAATATTGTTGGTCTGCACCAAGCAAAAACAACAATGGAGATTGAGATGACTGAGAATCCAAAAATTAATTGAGAAATGTTCAACATATCAACATGGAAGGACGGCGGTGACCCACCATGTTGAAGGAAGAAACTTGGTGGACAGTAAATCTTGAAAGATTTTGATTAGAGATTACTTAAGCATTGGATGGAATAGAGAATAGGGAAATATACAGCAGAACTCACAACTGTGAAAGCATAGGTATTTCCACACACTAAGTGTGAATAGAACTTCAGATATTGGGACTGAACTAACCTTTGGTAAATTTATCAGTCAGGCTAATAGAAAAAGCCCTGTTGAATAAGGAATTGTATAATGTTGTATAAGGAATTTTAGATATTCTTTTTTACACAGATTCACAATTTTTCACTATTCGTTACAAGTTTAGAGGCAACTAACACACTGTTCTACCTTAGACTGGCCAAAAACAAACTTCCAAGGGTCATTACTCCCATTCACCAATTATAAGCCACAAAAGTAAGGAACCGCTGCTCCAGCTGATTTTGCAATACTCCTTACTTTAACCGTACAAACTGGATTTTGCCAGTGTATTCAGTCTTGTTTCCACTTCAAAATACATTCTTAAGCATTGCTGGATGGTTTACTGACAAGTATTCAGCAAAAAACGGGTAATTAAAATGTTATCATGACAGATGTCCTTAACATAACAACATCAGTTACCTTTAGACAGGATTTTTATCAAGTCCTTCATCTATTTAAATGGATTTTTAAGAAACAAACACAAACGTGTCCTTTCTGTCTGTTTGTAAAACCTGCACTGCCACTTTTATTTTGAAAAGGAAACATTCTTACTGAGGAAAATAGCTCCTTTCACGTTAAATAATAAACCAATAAACCAAACCCTAAAATGACCAGATGCATTATGCAGCAAACAGGCATGTTGGGTTTCCCCAACCTCTTCCCATTCAGAGGTTGTCAAATGCAGCTGTTCTGTCAAAGCCTGGCATCTCTGTGAAACAAACAGGTGTCCTTTGGGCACTAACGCACCAGCTGTGATAAAATAAAACCCCAACAGTAAACATCCTTCTGGAACAGTACGCTCTTCATAGGGCCTTACAGATTAAGATGCTAATCAGCCGTCAGGCACGTCTGGAGTGTCGGTCAACGTCCGTCTCACTTGCATTTCCATTGTGTGCTCACTGTCGGAAGACACTGAAGACCAACAGATAATCCTAAACACTGTTTTATAGAATAAGAACATACGGAAAAGAGAGCATTTGTAAAGAAAGGCGGAGTCACCTCAAACTCATCTGCACAGCACAGATAAAAACAGCCTTGGGTATGGATACTGCATTCTTACTTAATAGCTTTATATAGGATTTTATTTTCTTCTTAATCAAATGTGAGGAGCTAGAAGTGGATGAGACCTTGAAGCCACGGCAACTTGACAACCACACCCTGAAGGGTAATCTGCTTTCTCATCCTTTTTTTTTCTCCTTCCTGGTTCACCATTCGAGGCTTCTCGGAGCACTTGTGCAACTTTATTTTCACTCCTGGGACAGCTGTCAAGACTACCAGAGGCACTGCATGCTTTGTACTTATTCCTGAGGCAGTGTGAACCCCCACAACACAACTTTCAACCCTAAAGGTTCTCTGGATACGTGGACAGATGATTATCGTCAAACAGGCTCTTTGTGTCAGACTGCATTACCTCAAAAAGTTGGGAGCTGACTGAGAGAGAACTGAGTCTGGACAGCACATAATGATGCAGCTGAAGTCTCACATCACCCTCTGATGCTGAAACCAACAATCAATTCCCTCTCTGTGGCCACACACTATGATGTCTGAACATGCAACTAATTATTGGTTACACACACACTATGTCCTCACTGCCAAAACCACCACAGTAGGGGTTCATAAATCTCATGTAGCAATTCTGCTACTTTTAACTTAATTAATGACAAACTAAAAATGAAAATGCATTCAGTGAGACATAATAAGATCCTGTTGGACACGCAACATCTTATGATGTGAGTTGCCATGTTTCCGCTACAGCACTTTAAAGCAGTGATTAATAAATGTAGATGCATGCTTCAGAGTGCAACCCATACGGGAATGATGCCATTCTACATCTAATTACATCTTTTGTACTGTACTGTTGATTTTTGATTATTGCACATCCATGACACACACATCGAGAAAGTGTTCTTTGACAAACATTAGCCGAGACCAGCTGAGACTGTCCTCTCTCTGGGCCAGTCCGATGTAATTAGTATAACAACGGTAAGTGAAATTAATTACTTCCAATGCGGAGTACAAGGTGGTGTCTGGATGTGTTCCATAATCCCAACATGGCAGCTCAAGTGCATACCCATGAATTTCCATTTAAAATAGCAGGATGGGTTGAACCGTCTCTTTCTGGTCTTTGTTTGAGAGTGTTTGAGAGATACGATAGGAAATAAAATCAGTGATGGACACTCCATCACTCAATGCCAATTAACTCAAGTTAACGGCTTATTTATCATCTTTTCTCAGCAGAGTAGCAATAGATCAGCATTCAGTGTTCAGGGCAACATATGCAGTGTAGAAGGATAATCACTGATTAAGTGTTATCGATTTTTTTCCCCATCTGAGGTCAAACTCTAAAGACAGAGAATCCAGTTTATGACACCTATAAGATATTCTGTCTGTCTGTTTTGGCCAAACCGTTGTACTGTCGGCTGTCCTCAGTGTGGCAGAGCTTCAGAATTTGAGCTCATCTCCAGTGAAGTGGGATCAACTTCCGGAATCATTCCAGTGATTACGTGGTAATGAGTACATCACCTGAAATGCGACGGTTTAATGCCAGAAGGGCCTGAACAAGGAAATCAATGAAGCAGTGGGCACAACAGGTTAGTTTGCTGTTCCACCAGACACCCCCTTGAGAGTCGGCTTCTACACTCATTAATAAAGATAAACAAGCGTAACACTAAATATCCAGGGACAGACAAAAGACCGACTGCCTTCTGATTGTCCAAAGATGACAGACTCATTAGTATCGAAGTCGAAAGGCTTAATCCTCTCAGGTCACTTTACTGATCAGACTGCACAGGTGCCACAGTAAATTCGAGCAAAGTATGTGCAGAAAATCTCATCTATGCCTCTATCACGACTGCCTTGTGAAACCTTTCATCCCCAGTGAAGTATAAACTGAAGGGCACAGATTGTTCTCTCCTCATTTTATATTCCAAAGAAGCGCAGGAACACCTCAAACATACAAGTCTCCTGTTCAGCTACAGTCGTTTCAATGTATTTCATTGTTTGACATCAGGGATGATGGATATTTATATTTCTGAACCATTAATCTGTCCATTTTTATGGCGCCATTATAGTAGAAGATTAATAATAATGTAATAAGACTATATGAAGAGCAACAGCCATTCAATGGTAAATAATCCTGGAACATAGAAGGAAAATTATATGCCGATTGTCTGTTAGACTGAAACCAAAAAAAGCTGAAACAAACAGCAGTCTATACAGTGCCGAACACTATCCGTCAAATAACACCATCTGATACTGTGACATTTTTATCAAACACTCATTTAAAAGCTTCAGCAGCAGTCAGCTGTTGGAGCGAACCTTTAATTGAGACTGTTGCTCCACATTCATCCGAGTGCTGACAAAACCGGAGCTGAAGTAAGGTCTCGATTTCAGAATTGTTCCCTTTTTCTCATTAAAGGCCAAAGAAGAGACAAGTAGCAGCTACTTGTATGTCCATGCTGGATTACGGTGACATTTGCCAGCATGCGTCCTCACGGTGTTCTTCACATACATTACCCACCGTCCATCATGGAGCTCTGAGGTTCATAACCAACTCTAAATCTCTAATTCACCACAGCTTTTTGTATGCTGGAGGTGGTTCAAATGACAGAATCTGACATTTGATCTCATCCAAAGATATTTAATGAAATCCGGAAGCAAAAAAAGTTCAAATGTGCCTGTTTTAATTGACATTTCAAACTCCTCACATTTAATCTTGTGATTTCAGGATTCATGAATGCATCCTCATTTGATCTTTAATCGTATTCAAAGCTTTTTATAATTCTAAAACATTTATCAAATGTAGTGTGTTGGACCTGCTCCTGCTGGTCTTTAATCTTTAATCTTTTATCTTTAATCTCACTGAGAATTCTTCCTGATTAAATATGGGTAATAATAATAATATTTGGATTTGGAGCTATATTCATGGCATTAATGTCAACAGGTGCTCACATACAACAAATGGGAAAATATAAGAATCTAAGCTGCTACAGTCACATTTTTAGTTAGATTCCTCCAGTTGTTTTTATACAGATGAATGAAGATGATCAGGATGACAGCGATGATCGGAACGTTGTGGAACAGTTGTGACAGACCTAACATGTGACTGAAAGCCTGGTGACAAAAATAATGAGTGATCAAGTCACTCCTGGTGTGCTGCCAAAGTCTGAATCAAGGTTCTATCTTTTGTCTCAGCTGCATTTCCATCCAGGATGTCAGCTGCAACAAGTCATCAGCACTCAAGCTTCTGCTGTCCACCGTGCAATTTTCATTTCTTTAGAAATTTCTCATCGTGTTACAGAAACCATTCTAATTGTTGGACAATTTCTGATGATCAGTAGAACCCTGATCATACTGATGCTAAGCAAAGACTCATTTCTGCTTTAAAGCAAACGGTTTGCAGAAAAATACTAAAAGCAGTGATGAAGACAAGTGGCACATCTGAATATTTATAAGAAAATACAGATATAAGATACGTTTATTCGTTCTTTTAAGTCTGCCAGACTGTCTCCGTTTCCTGGGCATTGCTTACAGTATTAATTAAACGCTGTTAAAATGGGTGGATGGTGCGTTTGTCTGACTGTTGTGTTCTGCCACTTTGGAACAGTCCGACACTGAGCGCGTTTCTGTGTGATCAGCACACAAGAGACATAACTCAAAAAGAGTGAAGAAAACCAGGATTACAGCACCTTCTTATGCACAAGTGTCACAACTCGATCTGGTGTTCCGCACAGCTGTCGGTGCGTCCGCGACGTGATCAGGGACAGGCACCTTAAATGACACCGTGAGACAGACTGTTCATCCAGGTTTTATGAAGAGGAGGAGGAGGAGGGTGAGACTCTGGGACAGCTGGTGGAACCTTCGAGCTGTTAATCCTAAAATGTGCTCTGTTGTTTCGAAGATTAATTCAAGGACCGTCTTTCTTTGAGTGTACATCTGCGGCGTTGCTGTCTGCACTAAACTGACACACATGCTTCTGTACACGGAGGCCTTAAAGGAAATTTAAACACGCGCTTTTTAACGCCGCTATAAAGAAGTGGAAACCGCACGCGTCGTGTGCTTCCAAACAACAAGCCCCCCGAATGCGACGAGGTCTCCGTCAGTCGAAAAGACCTGCTGATTGTGGGCTTACTCACCTGATGCAGACAGGCTTCAAACTGCTGGTCTTAAGACGCCCTGATCAGAAACAAAAATCCTCAGCACTGAAGTCCGCGCTGCCGCTTCAACAGGAGGCTGGTGCCGTTAGCTCACTCATGTCACTTTGGACGCAAATGAGACGCTGGTCCGTCGCTCACTTGTTCCATGTAGTTGGAGCTTTGTGGTGATGGTGATCCGCTCCGGCAGCCTCAGCTGTTAGCTCTGGCTACCAGCAACAACAGCTGAGTCGTTCTGTGTCCTCCGGGCTGGATAAAGACTTCTGTCTCTGACAGGCTTGCGGCTGCGTCGCCACACAGCAGCTTCAGTCACAGTGAAGAAGCGGCGGGTTTGGAGCACTGTGACCAGCAGCCAGCGACAAAAGCACAACCGAAGGCTTCAGCGGCGGCGCACGGAGGCTCAGCGGGGGCTCCGCTGAAGCTTGGTTTCTTAAAAGCGCCTCGATCCTCTGGAAGACTGTTTCTCTTCCACTAACGTATTCCGATGTCGTCCAGGTCCTGGTCTTGTGTCTGAATTTCGGCCTCAACACAGCACCTCTTTCTTCCTGACGAGCAGCCAGCATCCAATCACGGCACTGGATTCAGAGAGGGACGCAGGGTAAAAAGGAGTGGATCGTAGTGGACCGGAGTCTTAACTGGGCCAAAGGACTGAAAAAGTCTTAGCAACCCGAGCCAGGGATGGATTAACTCGTCTCTGGTAGTGTGAAAATCGGTTGTCGGTCTTTTGGAGACATATAGTGGGTTTTCTACCAGCTAAACGCTGATGGCTAAATAAATATCAGATCTTCTGGGACGGTCATGTGTAAATGTAAATTGTCTAAGTCAGTTGCACCACATTCACAGACCTTTTTTAAAGGTCCAGCATATCTATCTTTATCTATTTGTCTATAAGTGCACTGGAGTAAGAGAGCAGAATAAATCTACTAAAGCAAATGGTAACAATCCAGACTATTCATGTTAATACTTTAATCTATTATATCTTCTTAATCCAATTCAGAGTTGCGGGAAGGCTGGAGCCTATCCTGGCAGCCATTGGGCGGGAGGCAGGGTACTCCCTGGACAGGTTACCAGTCCATCACAAGTCCAAAACAGAGACAAGAAACATAGATGATACAAAGGGCGAAGCTAACAAGTGGCTTTTGATTATCTAGCCACAAACAACCAAACACACATGCACTCACTCTTTCAGTCAATTTAGAATCACCAATCAACCTAACATGCATGTTTTTGGACTTTGGAGGGAAGCCAGAGAACTAAGACAATCCACACATGCACAGGGAGAACATGCAGAACATTGATGCCCGATTATGTTCAACAATGAATGTACTTTAGAAGACTCAAAATGTCAGAATTTTAAAATCCATCTCAAACAAGACTAACAAAGTCTGGAATTTTAACAAACAAGAAAAGTCGAGCAGCTTGTCATCCAAATATCTCTTAAGAACCAGCCCTGGCCATTGAAAAAACTACATCGGTTAACCAGGGTGTACCATTGCTCATGATGTCATTAAGCACTGATTGGGAGTGATGACTTATTCTTCTTGTCACTAATAATGGACCCAACACCCACTAGAGGTGAAGGTCTGCATGATATGGGTTTAAAGACACTCTAAAATGGTGGTTACTCTGTCGTCTCAGATTTAGAGGCAGTCAGAGAGAAAAAGAGTCATGACGTGACATGGATGGAGTGAGAGGTGTGGTGGGAATAGTAGGAGGAAGAGTGGTGAGTTAGGAATAACAGAGGACTATATTCCTGCTGATGAAGAAAAGATTTTGGACTGCTCAAAAAGCTTCTCACCTGCCGATTGGACAATGAGGATGATTCAAAGGGCAACACTAACAAGTGGAGTTTGATTCTTTAGCCACAGGCAACCAAACACCACATGAATGGAATTTAACTTTATTAGGGCGTTTCTTCGTGGTGATGACCAGCTGTCATTGGCCAGAGATGATCATTAAAGGATGCTTGCCTCTATGGACACAGAAAAGAGGTTTCAGTTATTTAGTGGTGTTTGATGAATTATAGTCTTATTGGCCACAGTAGTTTCTCTCCTGCCCTCTGCTGTCTGTTTCACCTTGTGTGCTACGTTCAGGACACTTAGAGCAGAGCAGAGAGACAGCTGCAGTGAAAATATCATTACATGTAGTCAACAACTTATCACATTACCGTAGGTGAATGAATTTGCCAACAACTTTCACATGTTATGTAAGTGTATTTCATACTGTATAAGCATAATTTGACAAAAACGAATGCTCTTTGACACCCTCAAAGTTGAAAACATGTATTTCTTGAAGTCAGTAACTGACCTTAGAAAACCACTGAGTGTCTCACTGGAGCACAAGAACGTCGGTCCAAACCAAACAGAGCCAAAACCCAAAGTGAAACTTAACCCATTACAACCTATGGCTTTGTTTTAGAAACCTTTACAAGTTCTGGAAACTTCAGTGTACTCTTTTGTGCTTTTGTATTTATTTATTTTATTCCTGGATTCATGAGTCACCCTCAGACCCAGAGAGGAAACAGCTCACCCACTGCATGAGGTACCCACCAAGACAGCAACCAGACATTATAAAGGGAGGCAGTATATAAGAGAACCTGCAGAATTATGAAAATTATACTTTCTTCCTCTTTTTCCTCTTCTTTCTTTCTTTCTTTCTTTCTTTCTTTCTTTCTTTCTTTCTTTCTTTCTTTCTTTCTTTCTTTCTTTCTTTCTTTCTTTCTTTCTTTCTTTCTTTCTTTCTTTCTTTCTTTCTTTCTTTCTTTCTTTCTTTCTTTCTTTCTTTCTTTCTTTCTTTCTTTCTTTTATGGATAAGAACAAAACTTACATCCAGCCCTCCCTTCAACAGTGTCCATCTGCTACGACCCCCTGACAAGGAGACCCAATTCTAATTCTACTGACAAATCAAGTGCATCAATCAAGCCAACCTGTCAATTAGAGAATCCAATTGCAAGATTAATGTATTTTACATTTCTTTAATGGGGAAAAAGGAATCCCTTTATACCAATTAATTGTGGAGATTCAGTTCAAACCTGTAGTGTTTGGACATAATAAGTCATTATCCTGGACAGTCTCCAATAACTCCTGCATGTATATAATCCACTACCCTCCAAATGGCTTGAGCACTCCACACATGGTACACAGTTTTGATCCAGACCACAGGAGAAGAAGAAACCACTAACTACAAAGAAAACCATAACGGTTAGCGTGTAACTTTCTGAAAGAAATAAAAAAAGAACAAATTTCCAATGAAGATGCTGTAATTCATATACTCACATATTTCTATTGTCAGACTGCTAAACACGTCAGTAAATGTGACTGAAAATCAGCCCTTTTAGACATTGTGTCAACTCACGGCCACCTAAAGCATTTCCAGACTGCCGCTCGGCTCTAATAAAATCCTACTTTCATAACCATGAGAATGTTTTCTCACACAGTCCACAACATTGGACATACTTAAATAATGTTGTAGCGAACTCAAGTGTGGAATTTAATACAAACTTAAGACTTTAAATGACTACAACATTCTTTTGTGGGGATGATCAGTGTGGAAATACCAGATGGGGGATTTCTACATCAAAGAAGATAAATTTACAACAACCTTTGCCCACGAAAGCATTTTGGGGGAGTTTTCTCAGCCCCTCTTTCCACAAATCTGTGCCATAAATTTAGGGGAATGCATTAATAGCTTAGTGCTAACTAAACTGAACAAACAATGGACCCTCTCAAGAGAGTATTGGGAAAAACCAAAAACAGAACCCTTCTGACCCTATCTGGGTCAAAGTAAACAATGATTGGTTCGTAGTACTGAATAGTTAAACCCAAAACTAAGTCAACAACTTGCATATGACATGTGACATTTATATGAAATAATGCAACTGTTAACCAATGCTTCAGCTGCTTCTTATTGTATTCCGCGTTTAACACAGGGAAACAACATTGTTTGGTTCGTTATTCATACGTCATAACTTTACAGATATCCATCCTAATCATTATGTTATGTTATTTTGTTTTTGATGTCTTTATATCATAAGTTTATGCTATATCTTTACCCTTTATATCTTAACAAGTTATGGTGTTTTTAGAATCCTCTGAACAAATGTTTTTGAGACGGAGGAAAGCAGGAGTGGAGTTGCTTTGAGACACCCTCGTTGCAGTTCGCCTTACAAAATACGCCCAGGCAGACGTCACAACAGTTTCAGGCATACGATTGGCTCAAAGTGTAGTGTAGGCCTACGTCACGCCCCGCCTCCGCGAATCAAACTCCGGAAACCGCGACGGAAAGTTAGAATATTAAAAGTCCAGATGAGTCTAGATCAGATGAGAAGATGGAGAGCAGAGAGTTGGAACGAGAGTCTGGCGGAGAGTCTTTGAAAATGTCAGGAGAGGAAGATGTGAGGGAAGAAGAAGGTCCGAACAAAGACAGAAAGGGAAGAATGTAGTAGAAAGATACGTTTTGCGTTTTTGTTCCTCCGTCATCCTGTCTCCTCTCTATAGCGCGTTTTAAAATGATGCTGCAACATCCTCACCTATTTTGATAACCAAAAGGAGCCAGCGTTAAGCTTGTCAACCTTTTTGTCAATCTTTGGTGAATTTAAGTTCACCTCATCAGAGTTGGTCAGCAACCAAAACCAACTCGACCCATGGACAGTTTTATCATTATTTGCGGTGAATTCCGACACCCCACCCATTCGTCTTCCGAGCTACCAGAAGCCCTCCGGCGCAGGAAAGCGACCGGTCCAGTCCCTGAAAGTCAACCACAATGAAGGCTGCGAGACGTCGAACCGAGAGAGACCCAGTTGGACCAGCTGGCGATGACCTGTGGTTCGGAGCTGACCTAACCGTAAGATCTGCCCTGTTCTTACATTTCAGACGGTATGCGGTGGGTGTCGAGAGAATTTGCTGTTAAAATAATAAATTAACCCAAGCCTTTAAATTCAAATAGTAACAAACCTAGACTATTTGAATGATTCTGATTTCCATCCATCCCCTCCCCTTCTTTTCAATTCACTAAGTGTTTATTATATAATCATCCATATTTAAAGCTTTTCTCCTGTTGTCTTAAGGTTCATGTCTTTGGTCATGTCATTTTTATAAATGGTTCATATATATACATATATAAAATCAACCGTTTTTTGTGTATGTGTTCTTTATTTATTATTATTATATTATTATTATTAATAATTGATTATTAATTTAACATACCAGAATCGTCTTTTTCCTTCGATTGAAGGTGGTGCCCACAAACAAGGTTAAAAAAGGCTTATTCAGATTTATTTCGGATAAATCCTTTATATTTTATATTTTATCACATATAGGTCCGGGATTAATTTAATCTGCCCAGTCCAACCATAGGTAGACTCAGGGTTGCTTAATCCAATCAGGGTTGTGGGGGGGGGGATATCCCACAGCTATCCCACAGGCCTATCCCAGCTGTCATTGGACTACAGGGGGTGTACACCCATGACAGGTTGCTAGTTAATCACAGGGCCATATAGAGACAAACGAGACAAACAACCATCCACACTCATACCCACTCCTAGGGACAATTTACTCAATGCATGTTTTTGGGCTGTGGGAGGAAACCAGAGTAGCTGTAGAGAACCTACGCATACACGTGGAGAACATGCAAACTCCACACAGAAAGGCCTAAGCCAGGATTCAAACCTCTTGTTGTGAGGCACGAACCACCACTCCACCGTCCAGTGCTAAAGCTAGACTCAACTGTGCATATACCCATACTATTGTGAAAAACGTTCAACTACAACATAAGCTGCCTCCACAATGTTGATAGTGAAGTCTTTTTTTTAACCAGCCCAGATGAAAGGCTTCAAGTTTCACATTAGATCTCAGTTCATCAGATCTCACAATTTTTTTTCACTTTTATTTTGGCTCTTTTTTAAAAATTTCCTTTAATAAATCATGAGCGTCTGCTAATAACGTCCCTGATAAAGCCAATCCAGCTACAGTCAGCAAATCGCAGAGGAGAACTGTGATTTAGCCATGGAATCCATGGCTGTGAGTGCGCCGGCTATGTTTAGACTATACTTGATAGTATTGTATATAGACATACTTAACATATACATATGAATAAATATAAAGAGAGAGATAGAGATACATACAAACATACATATGTATAACTTACATACAGTATAGCTCTGCTTCAAACTATGCACTGCAGCTGCCCAGCATATATGGTGCAACTGATATCAGCTGTTCTCCACAGTTTCACCTGTCTAAACCCAAAACAACAAGAAGATAGTAAAAATGAGTGATTACGACAACTATATATTTATTGTTCAGGATGTCACTTTAATAGAACAACCTGGAAAAGCATAAAAAAATTCAAATTTTTTCACAAGTAATATCCAGAAGGAGGATATCCAACAAGTCTGATACAACTTCTGGCAGACTCAGCCTCTCTGCAACAGGATACGCTAGGCAGCTGCAGTGCACACAGTGATGTGGAGCAGCACAGATGTTATTTGGCTGAAAAAATATTGAATATTGAAAAAAAAGGACAGTTAGATGCAATAGCGACACACTGGAAAAATATCTTCAATGTAGTGTTAGCTGAACAGCAATGAAATTTTTGAGGTTTCAGCTGTTTTAGATGGAGAAAATTGCCTCTTGTTTTGTCCCTGCTCTCAGAAGTTGTTAGCTTGACTCCCCATGAGAATTCTACTTGCTTCTCTAAAGAGAGAGTGCTCTGACTGCTGCCTTCAAGGCTCTAACTACTCAACCCCACTTAAAAAAAACAAAACTATCCCTTTCAGCTTTTCATGTGTAACAATGACCATCAATAACCACTAATGAGGATTGTTTCCTTTTTTAATTTAAAACTTTCTCACTGTCTGAGAGCATGTCTATTTGACTCGGATGGACCGGTGATCTGAGATGATCTTTTGAAAAGATGCAAAAAAGAAATGTGAATCAGACCCGTTCCGTTACTGATTTGATGTGAACAAACTAAGCTGCAGTGACACCTGAAGGCAGTGTATCGGTTACATTTCTTGCAGCCCGTACCACTGCTACTGCCACTGTAGAAGTAGTTGCTCGAAAAAACAACCCCACAAGAAAAAAATATGCTAAATACTGCAGTGGCCATCCACAAGATAACTCTTCTTAGGGAATAACTTTCATCTCTGGAAACATCAAGGATATTATATAAATTATGAGAGGACACCAGTCAGTCATGTGACTTTACTTTCCACAACTCAGCCAGAAATTTGCGCCCAGTCAGGCACAATTTAAAAAGTTCCAGACAGAGTTCAGACATAGTGTACATTTACAAAAAGACATGATGAATACGTGGAGCGAGAATGCCACAAGAGCTCATAAATGTACCCTCACACGGAATTGCAGCTTATCATGCATCCTTGCATAACATACCTTTTTTTAAAAAAGTAATCCAGCAACTTTGATAGACATCTATGAGCTTATCTCGCTGACTTTACAATTAGAAAGAAAAACTTGTAGTAATGAATACATGCTTTGCAATGCATGAAAGCAAAATACTGAACCCCACCTTGCTTCCGATGCGTCCATCAGTATGTGAATGTGTGTGACAGAGAAAAAGCACTTTGTAGCCTGTAACACTGTGTAGACTCAGACATGCTGTACAAGTGTTTGTGTCACTGGGTGAAAGTGTCTTGTAGTGTGACTTTGAGTAGTCAACTAGACTAGAAAACCGCTATATAAGTACAGTCCATTTGCATATCTTTCCAGGATGGGGTACCTGTTCCCTTGCAATTTCCACTGATAGCGAGCCAGATGAACATCCAAGTATCTGTCTGTAGACCTCCACTAACTCCACCTTTTCCATTAGGATAGAAATTGTATAGGAAATTTGTTTGGCCTATTCCTGGTTCTCCTAAAATCCAGATTAATCTTTTGTTTTGTTCGTGTTCAACATGAAGTAGTTGTTTCCACACTATGCCACAAAGTGGTCAACCGGTTCCCTGTATTCATTGTCTTGTCCCTCACTGATACACCCAACCACTGCAGAATCATGTGGGTATTTGTGGAGATGAGAGGACTCTTGAATTGTACTGGAAGTCTGAGGTGCATAAAGTGTAGAGAAATGGTGCTCCTGTGGTGCTGATCACCTTCTCAGACACACAACCCAAACTGTTTGTGAGGTAGTCAGTAATGGGTAACAGGTGAGGCGGCAATGCCAAAATAATGCCAGCTACTGTCATGATATGCTTGGCTGTGCTCTTTTGCTGTGGTGTCTGGGTCTTAGGTGGGGCTGAGCAGGTATCCTGGAAGTCCGAGGCAGAGTCTGGATCTCGTAACAACAGAACATTACCTTTGTCTGGACAAATCCATAAATCGGAACCTCACTGACCATCTCCGTCTTCTCTCGGAGCTCCACAATAACCTGATCCACCCTTTGGCTTCCTACACCAAGTTCCTGTAAATAAACCCTGTTCTATCTGTGAATCTCCTTGTTCTTCTGTGTCTGCTATTGAATCCTTTTTGTGAGTCGGCTAAGCTCATAGCCCTGACAGCTACCAAACAATGGTCACCGTGTTGACCATCTTAAGCTTTGTATAGTGTTGAGCCAACCTCAATTTCTGTATCTATTCTTTGGAAAATGGGGAAGTAGTTGCAGCAATTCGTCAAACGTACAGAAATAAATTGAGACCATTTCTGATGAGGCTTCTGCCAACAATAGAGTTCAGATGCATCTCTCAAGTCTTTGCTTTTTTTTGTTGTTTTTCTATTTCTTAAGGACATCACTTTCAGATACTGTTTAGCTGTTGTAGATTTTCTTTCTTTCTTTCTTTTTTTAGGCCTGCCACTTTTGCTTTTGTCTAACACTTATCCAGTTGCCACTAAATTAAGGTCACACCGCACACCATGCTGATATAGGCCATGCTGATAATGGCTCCAATGGAATCACCTTGTTAGTGCAAAAATACTTTTGTCTGTCAAACTGTTATCTTTACCATTTTTCATAGATGCAACCAAAGAAACGTGAACAAATGATCTGTCTTTGTGGCAGGCTGCTAGTAACAAAGTGCCTAAAGATACCATCTAAAATGGATTCTTTTTTCTTATCACTGTGATGTGTAGACGCAACACTGGTTAATCCTATGAATTGGGTGCCTTTTTTGCTTCTGTACAGACATGGATTGGACTGAAAATTTGTTAAAAACAGATTACAGGAAAATCTCTCTTGTTGGAAGCAAAATAAAACTTTAAAAGGTATATGTAGTTGATTACATGTGTGGCAGCTGTTGCCATTAACCCACAACACATGGTAAAAGGGGCTTGGATTGCAGGTGAAACAAGCTATTCTTAAAGGGGATTCATGCTTTATGTCTGTGTGTGCACACTGATTAGGACTTTGCTGACATGCATTCAGTCCTTTTTGTCAGAGATCCATCGACCCATTTTTACAGGGCTTTGATCCTGAATTCAGATATATGTCGTTACAAATACAATCTAATCCTGGCAAAAATGATTAAATCACCACACTCGGAGAATAATCATTCAGCTTTTTAAACAAAATGAAAAATAAAACATGGATGAGACAAAACATTATTTAATACATTAACATTCTGGCTTTGTAAAACATACCATCATTTTTTCTCTTATTTTTCAGATTAAGAAGAGGCAAAATTTGATTGTTCGATATAATCAAAAATAATTAAATCACGACAAAAAAAAAGATATTATATATTAAAAACAAACAAAAAAAAACGTAATTTCTCTGGTGTACTTCTTCTATTTTGACAACTTGAATTATTTGAGGACTTCAGGAAATGAAAAAGAATATTCTTCATAAATGAGGAGCAGTCGACAGATCTAGATGGAGACATGTCACGGAGCTTTTTTTAAAAAAATTTTTTTACTCAGATTGAGATCTGGAGTGTTTGCTGGCCATATCCATGAGTTGATATGTCCTTCTTGAAGAAAACTTGAAACTGTTTTTGCTCTGTGGCTCTGCTCAGGATGCGCTATCACCCTGAAAAATTTGTTTAGCATCACCAAACCTGCTTTTGACTGATGGAATGAGAAAAGTGTCCAAAATGTCAGCGTCCACCTGTGCATTTTATGTAGAGGAAATGATTACCTTCTCCCCTGGTCCTTTACCTGACATCAACTCCAGATCATCAATGACTGTGGAAATGTGCTTGTTTTCTTCAGACAATCAGACATGGACCAAACTAAAAAACTCAGCATCATCCAATGCAGAATGGTGATTTATCACTGAATGCATATGAATACTGCAACCTGTGTACTTCCAGGATGGTAAAAAAAAGCCTTCCTTAGCTGGAAATTTTCCAACAGGGTGTGAAACACAAATTTTTCTTAGAAGTTAATCATTCAGAGTGATGATTTTGATGCTCCTTGATCTATATAACCTTCACGTTGTCTGCTGAAGATTATAGCTCTTCTAGAAAGCATGCTGCACAGTTTTTTGTGTTGTTGCTGTTAACAACCCAACACAACTTCTACCCTTGTAATGTTTGCCCAACACACACAAGTTTTCTCTCTTTATACACTGAAATATCTCAAAACTAAGAACATGTTCAGCTTGTAGACTGCTGACTCTGTAGCAGGTTGTCTGGCGATTCTAAGTCTGTCTGGGGATTAAGTATAAATGGGATTACATTAAATGGGAAACATTTCGGCTGTAAGCTTAAACTTCCATGATTACAGTCTGGATCTATATGTGAATAGGAATCTGTGACATCAGTCAGATATCTAATCCGTGAGAGATGTCAGTATCAGAGCCCCATAACAATGAATGGCTGGTCCCAACTCTACTTTACACACAACCTTTTGAATAGGCCATGCCAAAGCTTCTTATGTATGGGCATGTAGTCAGACTACAATATATTGTGGAGGTATGAACAACAGACAAATGAAATGACAACAAATGAAATGACATGACAGATCGGGAAATATGTACATTGGTCCATGGCAAAATATATTGCAGTTTCAGAATAAACCCTTAAAAAAGTTTACAATTGCTGTGTTTCCCTATCTCAGTTATCATCTGCAGTGTAGCTCCCATCATGCTACCGATGATGTTTCCACAGTCCTTTTCCTTTTTTACTTGTTGTATTAATTAGGGTTAGAAGCTAAAACTACAAGGTTAGGTTTAGAATAAATGTACATGGTTAGGTTACATGTTACAGAATACAAGGCTTGGTTCACAGACTACAAAGGCTATTTATCATTGATTGCAGTTCTCATTATGTTTTGCCCTGCAAAAAACAACAGTCTTGGGAAAACTTGTCATCTCACAATTTCCAACCACGGATTGTGGAACAACTACAATTTTGACATATGGAAAAACGTATGCACAATAAATTTTCTCGTTAGACTGGGCTGTCCAGGTGCAGCAGTAGTCAGTGTGCTCAGCTTGTACTGGGACAAATATTTGAACCAGTGGGACATGTGGACCCTCGCAGACTGGTTGATATGACAAAATTTGCATTTACAATTACATTGAATAAAACAGATGTGCAAACTAATAACTTCCTCTTAGGCTGCACAAACGAAACTGCAAATATAATTATAATTAGGATAGCAGGAAGATTAGGGGTGGCAAAATCAAGTGTTTTGGAACATGGTAAGAAAATAAAGAATTAAGTGGTATCTTTGACATTAAAAGCTCCAGGCATCCCAAGAAGACATAAGCGCTGAATGATAGCAGGATCCTTTCCTTGGTAAAGAAAAAAACTCAGTGTGGTTCACCGCAAGACACAATCCATTCAATCCAGAAAAATAGATTACTTGAAACATATAGCATCTTTTGTGAAACAGACGGAGGCTTTGTGATGGAATAGGCATGGGTGGCTTATGTGGGTCCCTTGTATTTATTGATGTTGTGACAGAAGATACAAGCAGCTGCATGAATTCTGCTCCAGTTCTGCTGAAAGCAGCAAAGATGATTGACTGAATGCATCTGTACCATGAGATACTGTCTGAATTGTCGCAGGAGTTTTTGAATGTAAAGAAGTGGAATATTCTGTATTGGCCAAGTCTGCTACCTGTTATCATTCGAATCAAGGATTTAATTTGCTGAATTCAAAGCCAAATGCAGAAAGACCCACAAACAAACAAAGACTGAGTAGAGATTTAGGAAAAAGTCTTCTTATGTGCAAAAAAAGCTTGAAAATGTATAACATAATGATATTCTATTTAAGAATCTGTTGATTTTTACAACTAAATCTGTACCGTTGAAAAAGCAGATTAAAGAGATGGAAAATTTTCAGAGGAATATCAAAGGTGGTGCTATTACATAAGAATCTGTTGTTTGTTTTAACTATAAATTCAGAATTATGTAAACACATTTTTCTGGCTTTGCTTTGTCTATGTAAAGCTTTCAGTCACAGCGTCAAAAGGCTGTTTACAGCTTTACATATTCTGTTACCTAGAATCCTTATGGCAGTTTAAACTTCTTGGGTCAGACACAGACAGACGGTGTGTAGATTAATTACTAGAACTGTGTATATGCACAAAAGCAGAATGTGCATTCTTTTCACCAGACTCATAAAGCTGTGTATGTATGGTTTCACGACATAATCCTCAATCATTCACAAACTATACATATGAAACCGATTTCCACTCACAATGGATGCAGATTCCCAGAATTTGTCATTTGCATATGAAGACATCGTTTGCTCACAACTAAATAAACATGAAAATGAAAGCAGCTGTAAAGGACAATCACAGTTTTACTGAATATAAAACAGATTAGTGAAGCATAGAGAAAGGAAATCAGTTTTATTTGGTGGCATTACTTCTGTAATCATGATAGAACAAAGAATAGAAAAAACGGGACCCCACAAGTATAAAAAGAGGAAATTGAAATCTTTGCTTTCTTTTGAAAGTCTCATTAGCGAGGTCTACCACAACCATTACAGTAGACTCATGGCAGCGGTTATTTTGTGCAAAAAGGTGGTGAGAAACAAAATTAGAAGAACAAATTCCAACTGCAGCTCGATACAGTGTGGGCCGTTTCACAAAGTTCATTAACTGGATTTCTTTTATTTGGCTGCCTGTTCAGTGAGAACCGCTGTGTTTGAGCTGGGAGCTGCACTAACATGACTGAGGCACCCTGCTTGAGACAGCAACCTCTGTTAGCACCCTATCTCAATAAATTATGTATCTACCACTGTAGAACACAGAGAAAGACTCAGTGTGCCACAGACCCTTTAGGGAACTGAAGATGGGTTTGGAACCAAAAACGTATATATATTCAGATTTTTTCACCATGTTCATCCGAAGAGAAAAACCTCAAAGAAGCAAGTGACAGCTGACTAACATATTCTTTTCAAATCCATACAGCATTTCTACATTGGTTACATAATCTTACATACCGTTTTGTGATAATGAGCATGTACTGTCTTTGTTAATCACCCCACAAGTAAGAGATGGTTTTGATGACTTGAGGTTGGATAATACAAAAGATAAAATACATGTAAAAAAACAAGATAAAGAAAGAAACAAATGCCATTTCAAATGAATAATGTTTGCAGAGATTGACACGACATTCTCTAGCATGGTGGAATATACTTTACTTTGAGATATTACATTGAAGAATATTGATCTGTATGAAATTCTGTCCCTGTAGGGGAATTGTAAATTATTATCCAACCCACTGACACAGACTCTCTGCCACAGTGTCACATTGCCTGGGTGTTTTATGAAAATATAGGAAAAAGCTGCATCTCTACTCTCTGTTGACTGACAGTTGGGTAGTTAAAAATGCATTTGGTTCAATGGAAGTAAATCGAAAGCGGTGGATAATGGACCTTACAGCCCACTACCAGTCGTACAGTTCTTTACAAAGAGAAATAAATCCAGGAAAGATAAACATATGAGAACACCTGCTGCAGCACGAAATATTGCAGTACTTCATGTTTTGTCTGTTTTTTCTCTGCTTAATGAGGCTTCTGTTGCTACAGTCCACCTTTTCACCTGAATTGTCTCTGGTTCTGAAGTCACTAATGGGAAGAGAGGAGGTGGACTTGATGTTCCCAGAAGGACAATCTCAAAGAATCAAGCAGGCCAAGGTAGGCTTTTGTTCACAGGTGCCCATTTTGTAGAATAGCTGCTTCAATACAATATGAGTATAGAAAAAGCAATGTACATTAAGTTAACATTGAATACACAGGCCATATAGATTGAGTACGTCATTACTAAGAGGTCTGGTTCCATGTTATATTGCAAGTCTGGACATTTCCAGATACAGAGAAGGCTTATTGTCCATTACAACATCTGGATGAAAAATACTTTAATGCACAGAAATCAGACATAAGATGATTTATACAGAATAATGGATAATACAGTATGGGATGTAGGATGATACCTATACGTTTGAAAAACTAAACACATAAGTATGTGATCAGTGACAGTTTCATCTTATGCAATGCTGTTGTTAAACAATCTGACAGCGTCTGGGATGAAGAACCTGTGAAAATGATTCTTCTTGCATTGTGGGTGCAGCAGTGTGCTGCTGAGGCCCCCCAATCATATGACCAAGCATTTCTTCTAGCTCTCCATTCTGACTTGAGCTTGTTTAATCTGTCATACATAAATGATCACAACAGGCACAGAAATGCATGTCTGCACGTATATAGGATAGAGTCAACAGTCAACATATGCAGCTGGAGAGCATTGTGCTTTTATCACTGGACACATTTCAAGCTTATTGTTGTGTACCTCTTTGTGGACCAGTGGCTAATTGGGAGCTTCGGAAAGATTCTCAGTGGGCCGCTTACAAGATGAGCAATGTTTCAATGAGGATTAAAGAAGGAGTGTGTCTTCATAGCTTTTTGATAATGTCATTTATTTATCTGTTTATTCATTATTTTCCCATACCTGCTTCATTTAATTCATGGTTGCATGGGTTGGGGGGAGACTACCCAAGCTGCCACTGAGAGAGATGTGGGGTACCCTTGACAAGTTGTCAGCCCATCACAGGGCCAAAAAGCTCAGGTACAAAAACTCATTTTCCGTAAATGTCATTTGAAGAGGAGAGATAAAACAAATCAAAGAGCATTTCTACTATGACGTACATGTAGAATAAAACACCCCACATCATCAATTGCTTTGCAGCCTTTGAGGAGAAAGTAACCCAACACCTGCTCAGAATGATGACCCTGAAATCCGTCATGGTGAGTCTGACTGATGACTGGACATGTAGGATACCAGTTTAAGCAATATGTGTGAGTATGTTATTGCCAATTAACAAAAAATTCTGATGCACAGATGGATTTGACTTCAACTCTGTGTGTTCAGAGGCTTCAGATTCACAGAACAGAATAAGACAGCCCAGTCAGTGTTATTTTGAACAACTAGTACTGAATCATCAATAATAGGTTAAAGTTGTAAACTCCTTTGATCAATACAATTAGCATATTAGTGAGAAAAGCATCTCAACGCTGAAGTTTGTGAAGAACAGGAAGAAGGAGGAAGCTCAATGGATCAAGCTTATGAGTTAGCAGTACAAACTCATTGGCAAGATTGAAACAAAAAAGGCAGAATTTAAATAATGGCTATCCCAGTTGCCATTAGTGTGAGAGGCAAGGTACGGCAGTAAATGTTAACCTGAGAATTTTTAGTCTGTATAAACTGTAAAAGTGGCTTGGCTATCAGAGAATAGAATAATCCATTTGCAGGGGTTGTGAAAGTGAATGGTGCGTAATTAAAGCAGATGGACAACTTCTACCTCACTGCACTGGTGTAGGTGCCTGAGGTGATTCTAATAAGACACATCCGTTGTGAGTCTGAATCTTCATCACCTACTGAGATCTGGTGCTTCGCTGCCACTCAGCACAGCAAGCAGGCTTTGCTGATGAAAGTACCGCTGTCTGCTAAGTAAACACAACAGAAATTGATAAACTCACACAACAGCACAAAAACACATTGCACATTGTCTTATATCATTATCTAATTTATTACAAAGTTCTGAAGGGAGGATATATGATGTGAGCGAGAGATTTGTTGATTACAAGCTTTCATTTTGTATGGTCATTGCTACTGGCAGGAATGACCCCCTGTATCTCTCTGCTTTATGGATCATTTATATATATGTTAAATATGCAGATGCAAGGAGCCTTCTGTCCATCACCTGTGTTCATTTCGTATGTATGTTGGTACTTTTTTAGAGACCTTGCGGATGCGTACCCAAATGCAGCAAGTGGAGTAGTACCGATGGAAATCGAGGATGCAGTGTTATGCAGTATAGTTCAAATACAGTCAGCAAAAGGTACAAAGAAGAAGAAGACAAAAACAAATGGCCGAACTCTGTCCACATATCGCAGTGTATTTAATGGCCGCACAGACCACCGCCGTCTACAGTGCTGCATCTTTTTAAGTCTCTTTCCGAGAAGGTGCATTATCAAATGCATCACCATCGCCATGTTTGTGTAGCCAGGTGGTAAATTGATAATACCTTTGTTGTTGTTAAGACAGAACATTGCAATGACTTCTCCCATTGTTACAAGTTGTCTTTAAGGACAATAAAGTGCTGCAAAAGAAAACCCCAATATTATGTCCTGTGAGGTAATCCATTTTTCCCCTTAATTGACACTTCCATATTGGATTTGATCAATCGGTCTTTGTTGATAGGATATGTACCTCAGACATTTAAGGTTGCTGTAATTAAACCTTTACTTAAAAAACCTACTCTTGATTCAGAAGTGTTGGCTAATTATCGACCTATATCCAATCTCCCTATTTTGTCTAAAGTTCTTGAAAAAATAGTTGCAGTTCAACTTTGTGATCAACTTTGTTTCAGTCAGGATTCAGAGTGCATCATAGCACAGAAACAGCACTGGTGAAAGTTACCAATGATCTCCTCTTAGCCTCTGATAGCGGACTTGTTTCTGTGCTTGTCCTGTTGGATCTCAGTGCTGCATTTGATACAATCGATCACAGCATTCTGTTACAGAGACTTGAACATGTTATTGGGATTAAAGGAACTGCATTAGGCTGGTTTAAGTCATATTTATCTGATAGATTCCAGTTTGTTCTTGTAAATGAAGAATCTTCCTCACACGTTGGAGTAAGTCATGGAGTTCCTCAGGGTTCTGTGCTTGGACCAATTCTTTTTACTTTATACATGCTTCCATTAGGTAACATTATCAGACAGCATGGCATAAATTTCCATTGTTATGCTGATGATACTCAGCTGTACTTATCTATGAAACCAGATGAAACCAATAGGTTGGTCAGACTACAAGCCTGTCTTAAAGACATAAAGACCTGGATGACTCAGAACTGTCTGCTTTTAAGTTCAGACAAAACTGAAGTTGTTCTCTTTGGACCTGAGCGCTTCAGGGAGAAATTGTCTAGTTATATAGTTACTCTAGATGGTATTTCCTTGGCTTCTAGTTCTACAGTGAGGAACCTTGGAGTTATTTTTGACCAGAATTTATCATTTGACGCACATATGAAACTGGTTTCTAAGACTGCCTTCTTTCACCTTCGTAATATTGCTAAAATCAGGAACATCCTGTCTCAGGGTGATGCAGAGAAACTAGTTCATGCATTTGTTCAGAGTTCTGATGAGAACTAACAGGAGAGATCATGTTTCTCCAGTTTTAGCTTCTCTTCATTGGCTCCCTGTTAAATTCAGAATAGAATTTAAGATTCTTCTTCTCACATATAAAGCTCTTAATGACCGAGCTCCATCATATCTTAAAGATCTCATTGTAAGATATTTTCCTAACAGAGCACTTCGCTCCCAAACTGCAGGTTTACTTGTTGTTCCCAGAGTTTCTAAAAGTAGAATGGGAGGTAGAGCCTTCAGTTATCAGGCCCCTCTCTTGTGGAATAAGCTGCCAGTAAATATCCGGGAAGCAGACACCCTTTCCACTTTTAAGATTAGGCTTAAAACTTTCCTTTTTGATAAAGCTTATAGTTAGGGATGGCTCAGGTAATCCTGAAACATCCCATAGTTAAGCTGCTATAGGCTTAGACTGCTGGGGGACCTCATCTGTCACACCTTTCCTCACTTTGCTCTCTTTTTCCCCCTGTTTAATTTCACAATTGATTTTATGTACATATGACATTATTGTGGTTATTAACTTGTGTTTCCCTGTTCCAACAGATATCCTTTGAATGGCGTTATGGTGTTTTTCCCCCCTCTTTTCCCTCTTTTCTGTCTTCTCAAACCAAAGCTGGTCGAGGCGGATGGCCACCCTTCCTGAGTCTGGTTCTTCCTGTTAAAAGGGAGTCGTTCCTTTCCACAGTCGCCACAGGCACGCTCAGGACGGGAGATTGGACTGAAGAGAAGTTTCGATGCAATCTGTTGGTTTCCTTAGCTAGGATATTAATTTTTGAATTGGCTCTATATGAATTAATTGGATTATGATTACAATGAATTGAATTCCAATAGGCTTGAATTGGACTATATTACTTCAGTGACTGAAATTGAAGTCGGAACTCAGAAGTTAACTCTGAACCCTACACTTCCCTCTGGTGGATGTATTGCCAAACAGCCATGCCAACCTAAAGCATGCATGGGAGTATGTGGGCAGTGACACTTAACAAAGTTTGCAACGGACATACTTATTTACGTACATAACGGGAGTATAACGCTGATCACACTCTGGCATGCAGAAAAATGTCTCACTTTATCCTGGTATGGGGGGAGATATCGGTGAGGCTGAATTAAGATCCATGACTAAGGTGCAGGGTAACATAATGTAGGTGTGACAGGGAGGCTGTGGCTAGCCTGGATATGATGTGTGCTTATCTATTGAGCCTCTTCTGGACACACTAACTGGGTAGTGTGTTATTCTCAAAATGTCCTAATTTAGCTCGAAACCCCCTACACAGCTAGTGACTATCAGTCACTACATATTTATTATTGTTTCCCAGAACTCCTTTGCACAGTTAGTAAGTATAAGACACTATAAGTTTCTTTTTGGTTGAAATAATATGACTTGACTACAGAATCTTTTTTTGTGCAAGTAGTTTCTGCTGTACAGGTTGCTTCTGGAGATGAGAGATGTGTCTTCCCTTAAAGGGGAACTCCGGTATTTTTAATGCTAGACCTTATTTCTGACATGAAATACGTTTATCTATTCACCGAGAACAGTTTGGTGAAAGTCGGCGTCCTTCGGAAAATATTTAGATTACTTGAGATCCACGTATATCCATATAACGGCAGTGAACAGGGCATTGACAATACAGCCTCTAAATAAGGCATTATCTGTCTTTATTTCACCAATACTTTAAGATGAATGAATGAATGAACGCGCACTATTGCACTGTTAGCTCATAGCTGTGTTGTTGTTATTGGTGGCTATCGGGGGGGCTTATAGAGGGCTTTCTACACACTCGTCTACTGGGATGACATCATCGACGCTCGCTGTTGCAGCACAGTTTATTTACTCCGTGCTCTGTGACAGTCAGCTAACTTCCAACGTAGTTTGCTACTGATAGTTTTGTGCAGCATGGCAGGATATTGACGACGTGGACAACAACTTTGAGTAGGATGGACGTCCTTAGTGAATGAGCTGTGGAAACCGGCGGGCGTCGATAACATCATCCCAGTAGACAAGTGTGTAGAAAGCCCTTTATAAGCCCCCCTATGATTAGGACATTGTAATGCGCAAAGGTGAACTGTCTCAGATTAAATTTCAGTGCAATCTGTTGGTTTCCAAATTGTTGCTTTGAATTGGCTTTGCGTGTATGAATGACATGAGATGACATTTGTTTTGATTTGGGACTATATAAATAAATTTAATTGAATTCTCACAAAGACTAAATATGGTTTCCCCCAAGAATCTTCCTGTATTTAAGACCATTCCACATTTCTTTAATTCTGATCTTTTCCTCAAGAACTGAAGATGGGAAAAGATCCCCACAGCATGAGTCTGCCATCACCATGCCTCATTCTGGGGACAGTAATCTTGAAGTTATAAGGGGTTTTGGGTATATGCCACATGCAGTGTTTTCTTTAATGAAGAAACAATATGTGGCAAAATTTTATTTTAGTCTCATCTGAACAGAGTACATAGTTGGAGAGTGTCCCAGATGCTCTTTAGTGAACACCTGTGGAGAACTATTAAGATTAAGCAATTACTTTTTTTTTGCCACTCTTTGAAAAAGCCACTTTTTGTGAGATTTAAAGGGGTCCTATGGACAGACACTCTGATTAATCATGTGGAGCTTTGCAGTTCCTTCAGTGTTATCTTCAGCCTTCTCTGTTACCTTTCTGATTAATGCCCCTGTTGCCTGATCTGTGGATTTTGGTGGTATCTCACTGTAGTGGTATTACTTATTATTTTCTTTCTTATTTTTTAATACTGAATTTAATCATCCTTCAATTGATATTGATTTTCAATATTTCCTAATCTCTACTTCTCCAGAACTCTACCCTGACCCATTTAGAGAGCCCCTTAGACTTCATTGTGCTTCTTGCTTGGGGTTGCACCTAAACTTAGTTGTGTTGCAGACTGTTTGGACACCAGATAATAATCAGGGGCTTCAAAGCAAAGGGACTGACTGTACATATACACCAATATTCAGTTTTTAATTTAGTCATATTATATTTCATACATGTTTTTCTTCTCATTTCATTTAATTCCACTGGCTTCCTGTCCATCAAATAGCTGATTTTAAAATAGGTTTCAAAATAGGTTATCTCATATCATCTGGTACATTATGAATCCTCAAAACCTCTTAGGTGTCCAGGAACAAGTTTTCTTTGTCTCCAAATTTAGAGCCAAACATGGAGAAGATGCTTTCCATTTTGTCAATGGCTCAGCCAGTTACATTACATACACATGTTGCATAGCATGCAAGTTAGTATAACATAAATAAAGTGCTACATTACTCAATGAGAACACTGTAAATCCCCCAATAGGCTCTTGTTTTCCCTCTGGAGTTCCAAGAACAAACCAAACCTTGCAGTCTTTACTCTGATCCAAAAGCTGCTGCTTTATGAACTGCAGATAAGAGTTCTCATTTGGAGATGTTGGCACCTGGGATGCTGGATCATCAGGGCTCAGGGATGTATATGCTCTGTCTTATTACATTCTCTGTGGTCCATCTGAAGGTTGTGGACGTGACCTGACTCAGAAGTTGGGTTTGTTTTGAGACATCTTTTTGTTGTATGGGATCACTATGCATGGGTATTTCTGCAAAGGGAATATATGGGCGAGTGAATCAGAGATGGAGAATTGTTTTGCTTACTTTTCATGGGTTCACGTGAATGTCATTAAATGTTAGCGCTGTAGGATGAATGACGATACGTCTTCTCTGTTTTTCTTGCTTGCCCTCTACAGTGGTGACAAATGAAGATCATTAGAAAGTACAAGGTGAATGATGCAAGACGTCTGATATTTCAGCATAGATGTGACAGAGGAATAATGTGAAAGCTATCAGAGTAATGAAGTGACACTGAGGCTCGACCCTTCTTCTTCTGTTTTTATTTGTTTCCACAGCCACCAGACAGTGCCTCTCATTTAATGTTTTCATGACGCTTTTTTTTCTAAACCACTTCTCAAATAAAACAAATATCAGCAAAATATCATTGTTATCATTTCAATTGTGTGAATAAATCATTGAGACAGTAATATTTAGCTAGCATGTTGCATTCAAAGCAAGTTAAATTGAATAAAAATCAGTTTGATCAGCAACAAGACTTACTGAATACAATAAGATACAATAAGACATTTGATAAAGTTGGAGTTTATTTGTTCAATTAGTTCAGTTGTGAGCACAAAACTAGCACAACTCACACTTCTCAAGTTATGCAGCCATTTTCCCATGCAATAAAAAATTACTTTGTAGTGTTGCAGCACAAAAAGGGAAGAGTAATACCACACAGACTAACTTAGGCTCAGGCAGATAGCGATGTGAGTGTATCTCTGTCTCTTTGGAAATTTACACTTTTTCTGCTTTTGTGAATTTATGACCATTTTCAGCTAATACTCACATAGTTTAAATGATCAACTTACTACTCTTCTAATAGCCATCTCCTAATTTGGTCCTCTTAATTATATAATCTTTACGTAATGCATCTCACATCATGTTAATGTTTACATCTAGTTTGTCATAGCACCACCTGTAACTAATAGCGAGACATACAGGAAACAGTTTCTAGATTTAATCAAGAGATGACAGTTTTTCCAATAGCAAAAAAAGAGAAGACTAGACACAACCTGGCCTTGAACAAGCTAGTGTCGTCCTTAGAGAAAGCTAAGATGGCAGACGAGCTGTCAAGTTTCTGCTCTGACCCATCCACATCAATGGTTTTAGTGGGTTGAAGGGTAACCAAAATTGAAAACAAATGTGAAACTTAAAAAATTAATTTCAGACGGGGGCCTGAGTTTGCCGATCCCCAGCATTGCAACTGGCTACATGGAATGTCACTTCGCTGGCAGGAAAAGAGCCTGAGCTAGTGCGTAAGGTGGAGTAGTACCAAGTAGATATAGTTGAACTCACCTCCACAGAGAGCATTGGCTCTGGAAATTAACTTCTGGAGAGGGGTTGGACTAATATCCACGGAGTTGCCCATTGACAGAGGCGTCGGGCCGGTTAGAGGATACTCACAAGCCTGTGGCTGAGCACCTCCATCTTGGAGTTATCCCTGGTGAGCGAGAGGATCGCCTCATTGCAGTTGCAAGTTGCATGAGTGAAGGTTTTGACTGTTGCAATTATGCACCAAACAGCAGCTCAGATTACCAGGTGGAGTGTCTGGGTAGCATCCTCGAGGGGGTGTCAACTAGGGATTACATATCATTATCATTACACAAAACCAGGTAACAGCCAATCAGCAGTGAGAGCTGTGCACACACACTGCTCACACACAAGGCAGAGAGGAGAATCAGTTTTGATGAGAAGAGAAGATATAGAGACCAGAAATATGTTTCAAAGGTAAGTTAAGACAGCAAACTCTCCCCAAATTGTAATAAACATCCCAGCCTTCTACAACTCACAACTACTAGTAACGTTACTGGGAGCCCAGTAAAGTTATATAAACATAAGCGGTAACTAAATTGTCTGTGATAGTAGACGTATGTGTGTGTGTGAGAGAGAGAGAGAGAGAGAGTAAAAGCCTAATGAACTCAATTCAGTCCAGTTTTATTGCAGGGAAGCACATTGAGGGGATGGCTAGAGAATAATGTGAGTCTCTCCTATTGCTATTGTACTATTTTTATAGTATAGTATTTTTATAGTATCTATAGTAACATTAATCGTTTGTAATGTAGCAGTCTAGCTTTGAATAACAGAATCCCTGCTATCAGATGTTAAAATATAACATTTACATAATAAAATCAACTACAAGCTTCCCAAATGTAATAAATTAAGCATGATCTACAGTCTAAAAATATACGGTCTATCTCTACAAAGGACACTTTGACATGTGGAACAGGGAAACCAGGGATGAAACCAATGACCTTCTGATTGGCAGATCTTTTGCTGAGCTAGCTTCCTTTTAAGTGCACATAATTTGAAAATTTCATTTAAAATGATAGTAAATTATTTGTTGTTATTTTTTATTTGTTTTTTTTACTGTCAAACCTCTGCCCCATATCACCTAATTGTAACTATAAAGGTGTCTTATAGAACATTTTTAAAAAGTTGCCTGAACATAATTATACCAGCTATTTCTTTTGGGATTCCAATGTCATTTGGAAATCTGTTTGGTGACAAAATTTTTTTTCACTTTCTTTCACGTTTCTCTTATATGTACACCGCTATTTCACTGTACCCTACTTCACACTGCCCTGTCTCTTATTTAAGCACATCAAACCCACACCTCTCATTTCTTATAAGAAAACTCCTTCACACCCCCCCCCCCCCCTTCTTCCTCATCTGTTATTCCTTCCACAATGCTTACAGCCCCAAGGCATTGCTTCTCCTGCATGATTTATTGTCATCCCTGGCTGCTCTCAACACTCAAGTCCTGGTTTCTCTACTTCCCTCCTATCCCTCCTGACAAGCAGACTGAATAAACTTCCACCACTGGGACATCATTGCACACCTTGCTCAGATGGTACAGCAGCTCGCTGTTTAAACCACTGACATGAAGGACATGAACAACATCACTTTTCAGGTTTAATGTTTATTTTGTAATTAACTTGTCATTGGAGCTTCAAAGTTTTGTCTTAACTTTCAAAGTAAAATAACCTATAACAATAAAGCATTCCATGAATTCAAATAATCTTGGAGCTTCCCTGGTGAGATTTGATGTTTAAAGTCTGACTTTGAGACTGTATGAGAGAAAGGGAAAAGGGCATAATGTGCTCAGGGAATGAAGGCAAATTAATTTGCGGCGCACCGACGCATACAATATAATAACCCCCTCCATACAATCCCAACCTTAATGTGGTGGAGGGGTTTAAGTATCCACATGATCCTGCGTTAGCCCCTGGTAGAGTCTACCAGGGCAAATTGGTCTCGGGGGAGGGGTTATACTAAGAGCGATTCATGAAGTGGCACCAGTTAAAAACAGTCACCTTACCCATAGAATTAAACCGGGAAAGCACCCTGGAGCCAGGCCTGGGGAGGAGCTCACTGGCAAGTGTCTAGTGACACTTTAAGGCACTGTCGGGCTCAGGCCGAAGACAGAACAGGATACCATCACTCGTAGGGAAAAAAAATGTGATCGCCAGCTGGGTTGCAGCTGAAGGCAGGGGGCTGGGCATACTAATCCCTGAATCGCAAACTGACTCTTGAAACGCGGGGAAAGAACCTGAGCTGGTGTGTGAGGTGGAGAGGTACCAACTGGACATAACTGGGCTCACCCTCACACATACACACACACAACGTGGGCTCTGCAACCAAACTCCTACTCATACTCTGGAGTAGCCCAGGGTGAGAAGTGTTGGGCAGGTGTGGGGATACTCACAAGTGAGAGGGTTACCTCTGACTGTTTGTATGTTTGCACCAAACAGCAGCTCAGATTACCTAGCCTTCTTAGAGTCTCTGGGTGGTGTCCTGGAGGGGGTGCCACCTAGGGATTTCATTGTTCTTCTTGGAGATTTCAATGCACATATTGGCAATGATGAATTGACCTGGAGAGGCATGATTCAGAGGAAAGGCCTCCCTGATCTGAACCTGAGTGGTGTTTTGTTTTTGGATTGTAACTTCCGGGTCAATTCATTCAGAAAACGTTCCTAAGCAAATTGGACTATTCGACTGGACCCATGATCAAGCAACATCAGCAGAGTTCAATGAAAATCAGAAAGGCTGCAGCATAAAGAAATCACACTTTTGGGATGAGGAAGAAACTTTACATCAAGTTTTACTTGAACGTCGGGACCAACGAAAACCACTCGCCAACAGTCTGAACTGACCATAATGGATTTTAAGGACCTTTTTAACCTTTTAAAAAAATCTGTGGCAAATCTGTTTTTGTCAGTGGCCCACTGCCCACTTTAAACTGTGGAGCAGGACGTTTTAGCAGACTGCTTGGACTTAACACGTGGCTCCAACACACCTGCAAAACTTTGAACATTGATTTTGTTGACAATTTGAACCTGTTTTGGAACTGCTCCTTGTTTTTTAGGCCCAATGGTCAGGACCCAAATCAATTAGGCTCATGTGTGCTGGCATCCAACCTCCAACACGCCATGCGATCAGCTCTATAGGACTGACTGTTTCCTTTCCACACCCTCAACTTCTTCTGCACAACCACAGCCAGCACTCAAAACCCACCAACCCACCCTCCGCTTGCTAGCCCCCCACACTTGCTTCTTGTGTATGGACCAATACTTGAGTAGCAGTCCAAACACCTGAACAAAAATTAACAATCCCTGCCCTGTATCATAACCACCATCAGGAAGAGCAACAAACGGACCACCAAAACTAATCAGAATCTATAATCTGTGCACATAGTGAAAAAACTGTCTAAAGACAAACCTTGTCTCAAATCTTTGAGCATGGCTCTTTTAAATGTAAGATCCATTTTAAAGAAAACATTTTTTATTAATGATCAGATTTTAGAACAGCTTAGATTGCATGTTCTTAACTGAAACTCGGCTCAGCTCAGATGCTCCAGTAATTTTAAATTAAGCCATACCACACAATTTTATATAAAATATTCAGTGAGGACTGGAAGAAGAGATGGATGTACACCAACCATAATTTCATCAGGTCTTGGTTTTGATTTAATATTTCATTGAATGGATATTCCTCTTTTGAATAACATTCTCGTTTTTAGCAGTCCTCCTGTCTTGTGCATGACTGTTTACAGACCACCCAAACCGTGCTTATTTCTGACTTTTCAGATATTCTTTAATTTTAATTTATCAGTTTTAATAGAGTTATTATTCTAGGATATTTTAATTTACACATTGACAATCAATCAGACATCTGCCAGGGAATTCCTAAATGTTCAAAATTTTTTGAATTTCAAACAACATTACAGAACCAACACACAACAGAGATCACACTTTGGACCTTTTAATAACCCGTGGCCTTGATATCTGTCTCTTCTATTACTGATATATGTGTCCTAAACAATTTTATTCCAGCTAATATTCCTTGAAGAACCACTCGACAGTGCTCTCTTAACACTGAAGTGGCTGCACATTTTACTCACCTTTTACGGGACAGTTCACCTCACATTTTTCATCTGCATCTTGTGATTTTATAGTTTATCGTTTTAACAGTAAACTCAGGTCCCCCCTGGATTCTGTTGCTTATAAGAATAGGAAATACATACACAAAACAAAAACAACCATGGAACAAATAAGAAATCAGGAAATTAAAAAGAAACTGCAGAAGAGCCAAAAGACAGTGGAGGTAGAATAAACTAAATATACATTGCCAAATTTAAAAAAACAGCTAAACATATACAATAAAGCAATAAAACAGGCACGACAAACAAGATTATTACAGACAACCACAATGAGCCAATGGCCCTTTTTAAAACCATCAACCTTTTAACTCGTCCCACTTTTAAAAATGCAGGTATGAGAGGTGTCATACCTGCAAAGCTAAATGTGAGGAATTTGCAGCCCATTTTATAAATAAAATTTATACTATTAGATCTAGTTTTAATAAAGAAAACTGAGAAACTGGATGGGCAAAGATGTTGTGGATACTGGTTCAATATATACTCTGTTCAAAGATCATGCGTGGGACAGTGTCAAACCTCCTCGTAATACACTAACCCCATGGACTGAGGATTTCCTCTGTCTAGCAGATGTAAATTTAAGGATGCCCCTTGGCTGGACCAAAGTAGAAGCAGGTCTAGAGGATAAGACTTAGTTTGTGGCAGTAGTGGTGCTCGGCCAAAGAAAAAAAAGCCAGGGATATATTGTTTCTTAGTTTTTGAGTTGGTTCTGATTTCAGACACTCAGATATATGCTCTCAAGCACAGAAAATGTTTTTAATTAATCTGGGCTTTGTTATTGGGCTTGGCACCCATTTTCAGATGGTGGGGATGATGATGAATCCCTTCCTGACCTGCAGTTCTGGCTCCCCCTGTTGTGATAGCTGTTTCTATTTTTGAAGATTAGAACACTGGGTTAAAAGTTGTTTCTTTGTTGGTTTGGATGAGGAATTTCAAGTACCCATTTTTCCCACACTGTCTACATATATCCCCTCTCACTAGAAGTTCTGTTGAAGTAGCATTTCAGCAATATGACGATTTCCACGATTAATGTCGAGCTCTCTTCTTATCAGTATGTCCCGGTCCCCCAATAATGACAGATGACAATTATATTTTCAATCTAAACTGTGTGAACACTTGTGAGCCTGTAATCCACCATCATTTCAACCTCTTTTCCTCTCAGTATGCCCTGATGCCTGAGGTGCAGTGTGACACTGCAGAAGTGTGAAAAGCTGTGGGTCCAGATAGAGTGTGAGGTCTGTGTGGCTGGGTAAAGGGAAGAAATATTGAGCATTGTTCTAAACTTAATTTTATTGAAAACATTTCAGCTTTTCAGGTTTCCATCATGCAGATAGAAGTTCATGGTCTTTTACATTCCTGAACACATATTCTGCACATTATTTAGCTGGAGATTTCTTTATTGCAACTTCTTGCTTTCGCTTAGCTTAATATTAAACTCTCTCCACACACTCCATAATACCTTTCTGTCTCCTGCTTCTTGTTCAGCAGCTTCTTCAGGTGATCCAGGGCTTATCCCTGGAGAAGCACCTCACTAAGAATGAGAGGGATAATAGTGTTCTACTCACAATAATGTATGTGCTCTGTCACATATGGCACTGAGTGTGCCAAAACTTCTCCATAACGATTTGAGAGAATGGTAATGTTTTACAGAAAATTATAACTTAAAGTTATTACCGCTAAAAGTGGTCTTACAAGCTATTGAATAATAGGATTTATTTAGTTTTCCACACACTGGTTGTCCATTTGCCCAATTGATAATGACATGGTGTAACATGTCATATGTTTGTTTCTCATCTGAGATAGTATTTAACTAATTTGCAGACAAAAATGTGTAATAATATATTCTGATACATAATATCTTGAAATAGAAGGAGGGCGTGCTTTCTTGTCAAGACTGTCCACACTCACCAAAGTGATGAGGGGAACCTACCCCTATCCATCTCATCTAACAAAAATCTAGTTTAAATCAATTTCTGATGCATTTAGCAGTCTGACAAATGAAACAAAAATATGGGAGTGAGCTTTATCAACTTCATTGAAAATTTGGATGTATTAATGATGATGATTTGCTGTTCTCATAAAAAGATGCAAAAAGACAAAATGTTCAGGTGCATGCAGTGTCTTGGCTCATGTCACTCTAATTTAGCACATTTACCTCTGAGTGAATGCCTTTTCTGTACATGCAGGAGGAATTCAGTCCCCGGCTATGTTATCTGGGTTTGTTAAGCAAGGTTTGAAAAGCTTGATTTAGTACAATTTTAGTCATACTAACATACTAAGACAAAAGTCTTGTTCTGGGCAGAAAAACACAATTATTTGTTTTTTTCTAGTGCCACATAAACATACTAATTGAGTCTGCTAAAAATGTAATTTTGTAGCAAATTATTCTACAGTCAAATTTGAGGCAATCAGTCCAATAGTGAAAGCTTGGCTGAAAGTGGGTCAACAAGACAATGATCCCAAGCAAGGTAGTAAATTCATAATATCCACATATCCATAATATCCAGCCGGTTGATTATTACTAGCTCTTTTAATTTTAACAAACGAATCATTAATAGCTTGCTACCAAAAAAACAAGCATACACTAATTTTGATCTTGATCTGCTGATAATGTGTGGGCTTGGCCCAATAATGGGCCACCTTTACATGTGTACAATTCACATTATACAGTTAGCTCAGTTTTAAGCACTTACAATGTGCTTAATACATATTAAACATATTAACATAGTGTCCCTTTTCACATATGGTTTCTTCCTTATCAGTAAAACAATATACTTTGTTAATCCATCACTTTTCCTCTTTGGTAATTCACACACCAAACAGAGGCAGGTCTGTACCACATAAACAGCAAGCTGGCATTACGAAATGAGCTTAAAAAAAGTTACAGGTACAACATTAGCAGCAGCCATGAGAAAGCATCCAAAAGAAAAGTTCTGCATCAGATTTAGTTTATCGCCCAAATGTTAAGAGCAACAATAATACTTTTGTCATGAGCTTCCACTGTTGAAATTACCATGCTTTTCACAAACGATTAATCATCTCTATGTTCTGTTATCGGTCCTTTGCTCTTTTGCTACTGCCAATGCCAGTGCCAACTACTGCTTTCTCCCCAGCCAGACTACACACTAGTGTCAGATCTAGTGGTACAAAATACTACATCCAAAAAGCCTAGGAGGACCACCATAAAATCCTTTAGGATGACAGCAGATATAAACAGTGCATGAAGATATATAGAATAAGTCATCTCAGAGAAATTGAATCTTTAATCAAGTCTGAAATATTTATTCTAATCAGAAAATAAATCTTAAGCAGTTCAATATAATGAATTGGTTTTATATCTTGTGCATTTAACTTTTTGTTTTCAATATCATACCTGCAGTTGTGATGATGGACCTTTACCCTGACCTATAAGTGGAGTGGATTATAAAGAAGATTGCAGTGAATGTGTGGTTTCTTCTTCAATGCATCATGACTGACATAGAGTGCATTAAAAGATGATTAAATCAAAAAACTTTTTGATTAAAACTTCTAATCATGAAGCTGCATTTAAAAAGGCTAATAAAAAGAGCAGTTGTTTGGCTACATACTTGTCAAGCCTCCTCTTCTCAGCCTAAACCTAATAATTTGAATATCTTCAGACTGATGAAGATGACAGGCTCCCTGGTACACCGTCAAAGTTGTAATAAACCTTCTGCCAATCATATTGAGACTTCACAGCTAACTAAATCAGTTAAATCCCCTTCAGACTGTCATTTCCCCATTTGTTTGGAGCAAGTTGCATGACATGAAATGAACCAGTTGCATTCAAAACTCATAACCCTCACACTTCATACACTGTCATAGAATGTTTTCAAGTTAGATTTACTGGAAAACTCTAAAAGTCATGGAAAAACAACACATGGAAGGATGGAGGGATCCTCGTATGTTAACCCAAATAACATGCTGGCATGGAAGTTATGGAAGAAAACCTTTATGATTGCTTTAAATATGCACTCAAGAAGAGGATCCATCAAGGACATGGAGACAATACTCTTTGTTATTCCTAAAGAGGGAAAGGATAGGGAGCACTGTGATGCATGTAGGCCAGATACTGCATTGAATATGGACTGCAAGTTATATGCATCAATATTAGCCAGAAGATTAGAAAATATAATATTAGAGTTAGTGGATCTAGACAAACAGGATTTGTACTTGATGGACAGACACAAACATATAATGGTCCATGTGTCTGACAAGAATATTAAAACCATAGTACCTAAGCTTGATGATTGAAAAAGCATTTGATTTAATCTGCTGGGAGTATTTATGCTTGACACTGAATTGATTTGGCTTAAAGATGACACAATAAAATGCATTAAAACCCTTTATTCCTCACCAAATGCTCAGATAAAAATGATTGGACATCTATCAGAGATTATTAACTTGGAAATAAGATGTCATCAAGGCTGCTCCCTCAGCACTGCTCTTTTTTCTCTATTTATTGAACCCTTACCGCTACTTTTTAGGGATGATAAAGCAATTAAAGGAATAATGGTAAGAGGTTCTGAACACAAAATTTGCTTGTAAGTGGACAATGTACTGTTGATGGTTGCTGTAGCAGAGGTTAGTATTCCTGGATTGTTCTCATAACTTAAAAACTTTTGCTCTTACTCCGGATATAAATTGAATGTCCAGATAACACAAATTCTATGCAATTACATGTTAAATAAATTTGAGTTTGAATGAAATTCACTATGTATGGATTAAACTACCAAGAGACCCTGTAACTAAAAGCATCAAGTCAGATTGACAAATGGTTCCAATTACCCATTGGCATGCATATTAGAATTGAATCAGAAAAAAGTAAGTTCTTCCTCGTTCAATCCCTGCCTGTTGAAGTACCCTTAAAACAATTTTGCAAATGGGATAAATGGATTTCAAGATTCATATGGGGGCTTAAAAATAATTCAATACAAGATACTACAACTGAATAAAGACAAAAGAAGGTTGAGCAATGCCATGCTTATTGGAATACTTTAAAGTGGCACAACTAAGAACACTAGCATGCTGCATGTCCCTGAATACATAGCAAAGGCAAGGCAAGGCAAGGCAAGTTTATTTGTATAGCACAATTCAACAACAAGGTGATTCAAAGTGCTTCACAGAGACATTAAAACAGAAGAAATAAAAAGCATGATTTAAAATTTAAACAAAAGAAGGAAATAAGAACAATAGATAAAATCAGAAAAAAAATATATATATGAAAGATAAAATCAGGAGTTAAAACATGATTCCGTTTTGAAACTCGAGCTTATTCAAATGCAGCTGAAAATAGGTGTGTCTTCAACCTGGACTTAAATACACTGAGTGTTTCAGCTGATCTGAGGCTTTCTGGGAGTTTGTTCCAGACATGTGGAGCATAGAAGCTGAATGCAGCGTCTCCATGTCTGGTTCTGACTCTGGGAACTGATAAAAAACCGGATCCAGATGACCTGAGGGGTCTGGAAGGCTCATAGTGGGTCAGGAGGTCACTGATGTATTTTGGTCCTTGACCATTCAGAGCTTTATAGACCAGCATCAGAACTTTAAAGTCTATCCTCTGATGGACAGGCAGCCAGTGTAAAGACTTCAGAGCTGGACTGATGTGCTCCACTTTTTTGGTCTTAGTGAGGACTCGAGCAGCTGAGTTCTGGATGAGCTGCAGTTGTCTAACTGACTTTTTAGGCAGACCTGTAAAGATGCTATTACAATAATCAAGCCTACTAAAGATGAATGCATGGACTAGTTTTTCCAGGTCCTGCTGAGACATCAGATCTTTTAGCCTTGATATATTCTTAAGGTGATAGTAGGCTGACTTTGTTATTGCCTTAATGTGTTTGTCCAAATTTAGGTCTGAGTCCATCACTACACCCAGATTTCTGGCCTGGTTGGTCGTTTTTAGATTTATAGATTGAAGCTCTGTGGTGACTTTCAATCGTTTATCTTTGGCTCCAAAGACAATTACCTCAGTTTTGTTTTTGTTTAGCTGGAGGAAGTTGTGGCACATCCAGTTATTAATCTCCTCAATGCATTTACCAAGGGCCTGTACAGGCCCTCTGTCTCCTGGTGACATTGTTATATACATCTGTGTATCATCTGCATAGCTATGGTAGTTTATTTGGTTGTTTTTTATAATCTGTGCCAGTGGGAGCATGTAGATGTTAAACAGAAGAGGTCCCAGGATGGAACCTTGGGGAACTCCACATGTGATTCTTGTCTGCTCAGATGTAAAGTTACCTATTGACACAAAGTACTTCCTGTTCTCTAAGTATGTTTTGAACCAGTTTAGTACAGTTCCGGAAAGACCAGCCCAGTTCTCCAGTTGTTTGAGTAATATATTGTGGTCAACTGTATCAAAGGCAGCACTGAGATCCAGTAAAACTAAGACTGACATTTTTCCACAGTCTGTATTCAGACATATGTCATTAAACACTTTGGTCAGAGCAGTCTCAGTGCTGTGGTGCTGTCTAAAGCCTGACTGGAAGGTATCATAGCAGTTATTTTGTGTTAAAAAGTAATTAAGCTGTTGAAAAAACGCTTTTTCAATGATCTTACTTAAAAATGGGAGATTTGAGATGGGCCTGTAGTTGTTCATTTGCGTCTTGTCAAGATTGTCCTTTTTCAGCAGAGGTTTAATTACAGCTGTTTTTAGTGGCTCTGGAAACACACCTGACGTTAAGGACAAGTTCACAATCAGTAACAGGTCTGACTCCAAAGTCTTTGAGACCCCTTTGAAAAAACCTGTTGGTAGGATGTCTAAACAGCAAGAGGAGGACTTCAGGTGACGTAAGATGTCCTCCAGGTCTTTACTGTTAATGGGTTGAAATAGTGTCATGGTGTTTAAACCGGTTTTCGGTGGACACAGTACATATGCTGAACCTGCTGCTGATGTACCAACTGCTTGTCTAATATTTTGGACTTTGTCTATGAAGAATTTGGCAAAGTCATTGCAGGCCATGGTGGAATGGAGTTCATTTGCCACTGACACAGGAGGGTTTGTTAGCCTGTCAACTGTAGCAAATAAGGCCCGAGCATTATGACTGTTTTTGGTGATGATGTCAGAGAAGTAGGATTTCCTTGCATTCCTCAGTTGTAAATTATAAGAGTGAAGTTTCTCTTTATAGATGTCATAATGAACCTGGAGATTTGTTTTTCTCCATCTGCGCTCAGCTTTCCGACACTCTCTTTTCCCATTTTTCACCAGTGTGGAATTTCGCCATGGAGACTTCTTCCTTCCAGAGATAACCTTCACCTTAATGGGAGCAATAGTATCCATAACATTTAACATTTTAGTATTAAAGCTACTGACAAGCTCGCTGACTGAACCCCCGGACAGGGCAGGTGTTAAAGAGAAGACCTGGTTAAAGATCTCACTACTGTTTTCAGTTATACACCGTTTTGAGATCACTGCTGTTGAGACATTTGTGTGCACTGAAATCGTACTCTCAAAGAAAACACAGGAATGGTCAGACAGGCCCACATCAGACACAGTAATCTTTGAAATGCTTAGACCCTTGGAGATCACTAAGTCTAGAGTGTGCCCCCTATTGTGCGTGGGCTCTGTTATATGCTGAGTCAGCCCAAAGTTGTCCAGAGTGTTACTCAGGTCTTTAGTCCCTCTGTCCTGAGGGTTGTCCATATGGATGTTAAAATCACCAACAATAATTACACAGTCAAAATCAACACAGATCATAGACAGCAGTTCACTGAGGTCTTCAGAAAAATCTGCACAGTATTTAGGGGGCCTGTAAATATTCAGAAACAGGACTCTGGGTGAGGCCTTCAGCTGTATAGCCATATATTCAAAGGACTGAAAACTTCCAGGAGATAACTGCTTACATTGAAATGATTCATTGAATAAGACTGCGATCCCTCCTCCTCTCCTGCTCACTCTGGCCTCGCTGATAAAACTGTAACCAGGAGGGGTTGACTCAATAAGAACAGCAGCACTGTTATTTTGTTCCAACCAAGTTTCAGTTAAAAACATAAAATCCAGTGTGTGCTCAGTGACAAAATCATTAATTAAGAATGTTTTCCCAGCTAAAGACCTAACATTTAATAAAGCCAACTTAAGTGTTTTAGAGGTATTATTTGCCCCCTTGTGTTTGGGTGCAGTCTGTGGCACACAAAGTGAAAAAAATCTGGAAATTGCACAGTTGAACATACTGCTACAAAGTGTGGTGGGTAGCAAAACTCTGTATGATCAGTAATCTGAACATTTAAATCGATGGGACAGAAGTCTCTCTAAATATTTGGTTTAAGGAATGTAAAACTCCATTACTTGAAAGAAAGTCAAAACTGTTGAGGTGGGTTTCCTTTAAGCCAGACTTTTAGACATAGACATAGGGTGTGGAAAAAAATTGCATTCGGTTTGTGGCAGTCAGAAAAGTGATGGGAAAACATTGGATTGATTTTTTTTTAACAAGGCTCCAGATGTGTCTTAAACCCAGTTATTATATGTGCATGGTACCTCATCTGTTGCCAAAGCAGAAATAAATTTGCCTTCTCTGACAGGAAGCACATAGTTAGCCTGGCCCTCATTCACTCTATACTCATATACCTCATTCACTGTAGCTTACTTAATGTAACAAGCGGCAATTAAGGATGCCAAGAGGGATTCTTTTCCTGTCTATTGTATAATGTATATTTCTAAAGCTTATGTAACTATAAATCATTGCTCACTGTTCAATTTCCCTCGATCCTCACAAAATGTATTTGTGTCCAGAATGTTTGTGAATTGTGACAGTGAGCTTAAAAGCCCGAGTATTCAGTTTAAGGAGAGGTGGAGAAGCAAAATTATAATTACTGTGAAAAGAGGCGTTGAAAAGTTATGAGGAACATGAAATGTGGCAAAGTTTTGTTGAGACTTCAGCTCTACCAGAGAGAAACAAATCATTCATTGGGTGTGGATTCATGAGGTTCCATGACCTTCCTAAAATTAACACACAAACTTAGCGAAAAATTCCAATATACTATATGTTCCACATCAATGACCCTTGTTTTTTATTCCACGTCAGTGAGTTTCCCCCTTCCTCAGTGGAAACACATATTCCTTTGCTTCTCTTTTGTTGTTGATGATGTTTAAGTTTTTGGCAGGTTTTCATTTAAAGAAAAACTGCTACATTTGGATAGAGACTTGACAGAACTAATGCACCACAGAGTACAATCATCAAATTGTACACACTGCCATAAAATGTTACCACATTTCAACATGAAAAAGTTTTTTCATTTGTTTAGTGTTGTGCACGATGGTGTGTTGCAACTTTATTAAATATATACAACTATAGGAAACACAATCCAACTAGGAAAGCATCTTTATCAATTTGACACCGCACGCACCACAAATGCACACCCAAACAAAATGAAATAGATGATTATGCTGCAAATCGTTGAGGGCATAATGGAAATATCTGTTAATAATGAAAAATAAATCCAGTATTTCGAACAAGAGATCTCCCCACTATTTGTTTTGGTTATCTTTAATGTTAATTCAACAGGGAAAAGGCAGAATACATATTCTGGTAGGAAAAGTTGACAAAAAAAATAACTGAAAAAAAAAATTCCAAAGATAATCAGAAAATACAGCTCCAACGTAATCACAAAAAAACCAGCCCAAAATATCAGCAATACAAAGTCAACAACATATTTCTGATACTGTCAGTTTGTGTCAGAGTTTCTGTCATCTCACACTTCTGCTGTTCGTTCCTCTCTACCTGACACCTCACCCTTACTTTCTGGGCAGGTGCCATTGCAGATCGGACACACCCATATAACTCCAGAGGAGAAGTTACTAGTTTGTGATGCCAGGACTTGGCATACCCACTTTCACCTGCCACCCAGCTTACACCACACCCAACTTTGAATTTTTTCCACTGGATGGTGAGCCTGAAGAACACGAAGGTGGCATTCGGTTGCCTATACAAGCCAAGGCACTCGCTGGTGAGCCCGCCTCCCTGGCTTCAGGAGAGTGCCCTGGTTTTACTTTTCTGGGTGAGGTGTCTTTGATCTTTGATTTGTTGCCACTTCATTGAGGTCTGACGATTCTTCTGATTCCGATTTGCCTTGAGAGACCCGACCAGAGCCAATTCTCACAACAAGACAGCTTTTAGGATAATGAAGGTCCTCAAACCTCTCCACCATGTTAAGGTGGCAATTTTGAACGTTTAAACACAAATGAGTTACCCAGGAATAGTTCTCCATAGACTTAATAAGTAAAGAAGAAACTTGCAGTTTAGAATGAAAATATTATATTGATGTGTTGTCTGTATCTGTGGACATCGAGATATTTACCTCTGGACAGACAGTATCTTAATCTTTTACATAAATGTTAGATAAAAGTTGACCTAAAACTGAACCCTGTGGTACATAGATATAACATTTAGATAATTATAACATTACTCCCTTAATTTTTGTACAACGTTATCTACAAATGAAATGAAATACAATCTTTTCAGTATTTTTTTCTGAAACGTTATACATTAATAATTTAGATAGTAGGACCTAATGTTTCAAAATCTTTTCATAAATCTTTAAATATGGCTATACATCCTGAGCCCCTGGGATATTTTAAAACTTCCATGACCTTTTCTTCTGAGACCTCAGTTAAAGCAAGGACACGAATATAGTGGCCTCATATAAATTTCTTATCTTTCAAAAACCAAACTTGATCTGCATCTTGAAAGGAATATAATAAACAACCTTGCAAGTTAATGTTGATCCTTTTTAAAACAATATTAACCTTGACTTCAAAATCCCTTAAACTTAAATGCTGTTAATATACATTCATAGTAATTGATTATTCCCTTTAGCCTTCTTGATAAGATCCATTTGAAAAGTCTGCTTTATCTTTAAAGAGAAGCACATCAGTGTTGAGATCAGATTTTAAAACCTTTTTGAGTAGATGATCTCTTTTCTTTATCACAGTTCAGATTACTTTAAAGACATTTATATTATATTAGCCAGGCTACAGACAGACAAAGGAAATCAAGATTAAGCTACTCTTTTCTCTTAAAATCATCTCCGCGACCGTCCATACTTTTATGGACTGTGTGTTTATATGTAGATGTCTTAAAGAATTTCTGGAAAGGCTGGTATTAATTACTAAAGCTAAATCTGTAAGCACACCAAAACTAACTGACAAGAAATAAATAAATAACTATATTCCACATTATAGCTGTATTATTTTTTTTGTTTTTGCCTGGGAAAATGTGAATTGCTTCAACAGTATATGTGGGCTGGGTCATAAATGGATTGAGAAATGGAAAGTGAAAGGGCAGTGCAGAGTCACAGTAGAATTTGTAATAGCTTTTTTTTTCTATTTTTTTATTTATGTGTACAATAATGTTGTTGAATACAAAATATTTTCTATTCAGTAAATGTTTTGACCAGGTATCAAATCTGCTACAATATCAGTTTTAGCTATTAAACTGTTTCTCTGGTTCTTGTTATTATGCAGAAAAAGGCTTGTCTGTACGATTTTTTTTACCCTAGTTTATACCTTATCCACACTAAAAAGAACAAAGGAAATACTGTAGGAATTGCAGCTCCCAGGTGAGTAGCAAATCAGTGCACAATAACACACAGGCTGTAAAACAATGCACTCATTTCTCAGCCTGACAACTCATAAAACATAGTTTGCATAAATGTGACGCTTGGAATCTGTATTGCTTTTAACAGTTTCGGCCTGTTATGATTCGGCAGGTATCGCTATCATCCAGTCTGCACAGATAAAACATAATGTCATAGCTAAGTTCATCATATCCCTGATGCAGTGTGGCTTGTAATGTATCTAAAAGATGTCTAAAATCCCTCAGTGTATTAAATGGTTCACAGCACCATATCTGTTCATAATATCTAATGTTCTTGTACTCTGCACTAATTAGACTGATTAATAAATAATATGGGAGTCAATGAGCATGTGATGCAAAACTTATTCCATGTACAAAGAATATTGATATATTTATTCTTCTTGAAGACATGCAGAAACATTTAGAAAAAATAATAAACTTGTATTTGTCTTATTAGTTATTCTATTTATTTTCTAATAAGAATTAAAACCATACTAATACGCTAATGTATATAACATTTTGGCAATATGAAAGTAAGTTTATGTGACAACAAGTTGATGACATTTTTTTTTTCCTTTTGCAACAACTTGAGACAAGAAAACCTTATAAAACTAGTAAAAAGTTATGCATACAAGTTAAAAGGATTACTTTTAATTCATGCAACGAAGTTTGTGTGCTGTACTTATGACTAGTCATTGCCTTTAGTAGTCAGAGTTTGGAGTTTGGAGAATCTAAAACTTTTCTGATGGGTGAGCTAAAGCTAAAAGCTACTGAAATGGGGGCCAACAGAAGAGCTCATTTATCACAGTTTAAAATAATAAAATTTCTTACTTTCAAAGGTCACAGTAGTTCACTCAGTCCATTTCCACTCAAGTATCCATCTGACAGTTGCAAGGCAACATGGACTGTGTTACACTGTCTGCTGCTGGCGTGTTGTGGTGTGATGGTCACAGTTACACAAACTGCTACGAAATATTTCAGGCTTGAGACGTAGATGAGAAAAAAATGTCCTCATCTGTTTACCCCATTCTGAGTTGCTTTTAGCTGTAATTTGCTCTGACCTTCAACCCAAAGGTTTCTTACCTCGGTATTGATGTTATAGAAGTGAAGGGCAACAGAGCCCTTTGACATTATTGAATTGCAACTAAAGCACAAGATAATGGTATTGCTGGTCTGTGGAAGAGGCTGCCCTGGCCTACAGCACTATACTTTGCCAAGACAGTGGATGGGAGAAGGATGAAAGATCAATTATTGAGTTCTAGGTGCAAGCATAAGCTTTGGAAAGCCAAAGTCAATTAAAGAAAATTCTTAATTCAAGCTGTGTACACTGTTTTGCAGAGCCTATCCAACTGTTGGGGGTGATTGTTGGAGTCTCCAGCTTTCCCTCAATGCCTGAAGAAAAGGGCTCTAGAGCCTATCCTCAGATGCTGTCATATGACATAACTATGTTCTGAAAGCCAAAGTGGATATGATCTTAATATAAACTGAAAGTAGATCTGGAAAAGCAAGCGCCGTGCAGTTAATAAACTGCTTGAAAGTAGAAATGATAGCAGAGAGGGAAACTTGGTTGAAATCTCCAGGAATCACCATGAATGCATTGGGTCTTGTGTTTGTTGGTGGGAAAACAACTGAGCTGATGATGATGTCACTGATAGTGTTGGCAGCAGTGACAGGCAACATATATGTAGCTAACAGAATAACACTGGGGAACTCTCTTGGTCGATAACATGGATGTAAACTCACAGTAAGCAGTTCAGTGTCCCAGGTACAGATCTTCTCCTTCACATTGACTTGTTCAACATTACATAATCTGTTACTGCTCCTATTGTCTCTGTTCGCTTATATCATCTTAAAGCTTGTCAGGATAGCACTTGGTTGTGGTATTGTGGTTGTGTTCTGAGTTCCAGGCGTGGCTGAGCAGACATCTAGGAAGTCCAGGGCGCAGTCTGGACTGCTCCTACCAGCACACCTGCTGCTCGTCGGCGCTCTTTAGAGCTGGCCTCTTAGGACCTAAAGGATCTCCAGACTTCACCAGATTGTTTTACAGTTTCTGTTGGTAATCAGGCTCACCAGTGCGTCCCAGTGTTGCTCATAAAATCCTTCCTATGACTTATTGTGCCTATACCTGTGTTTCCCAGCAAAACCTTGCTTCTTCCGAGATCCTTGGATACCTCCGTCGACCTCTTCACTGTGTTCGGATTACAACCTGCATTCTTCTCTGCTTCCTCGCTTTATACCTGCCTGCTCGCCCTGCCGCCATCTCGGACAAACCACACGACAGCCAGAGTGATCATTACCCCTCCTGTGTTGGAAACCTTCCTGGAGACACAGTAAGCCCTCACTCTGAAAACTACTATTGTTATTCAATTACTCCTTGGATCCATTTAACCATTCCTCCTCTCTTCCTACAGACATTGCTGGGCTGGACTCTCTGTGGACCTACCTCATACCATCACAACTAATAAATCAGTTTTTTTTAATCCCTCCTTGTGTGTATCGGCTTTTCCATAGACGTGACAAAGCTGGGTAGAGACTGGTATTTGCTCCTTCAACCATGTCTCAGTGAAACACACAGTACTGCATTATTGATGTTCTTTCTGTGTCCTTCTGAGTACCACAAGCTTATTCAGTTTATTTGCCAGAGATGTGACATTACCCATCAGTATTGAGGGAAGACCTTCCCTGAATTTCCTCCATGAGTTTCTCTGTCTTGCTCTTGCCCTACATCCATAACCTTTTCTCCTCAAATTATTGGGGACTTGGGGTATTTTTCAGGCCTTAGTTGACATTTGGACAGCTCAATTATCTCCCATTTGTAAACAACTCTTTCCTTAGCATGTTAACTCATTATAACAGATGTTTAAAAAGTATCAATCCACTCAAGCAGCACAGCTTCCAAACCATTGAAGAAAAAACTCTCTAAAATCCTTTTTTTGTGGAAAAAAAAAAGAATAAGTCACAATATTGTTTGGTGCTACTGTAACTTGCTAACTATTGGCTTATCTCATCATTTAAGAATTTTTTTTTTTACATGTACTATGGACAGAGAAAAATGTTAAAGATCAGCACATGACCTAATCTATAGTTAATTACCCGGTCAATAGGATTTACTCCAGAGTTGATTATTTCCAACAACAGACAGAATGTGCAACAGGCCCACGAGCAAAAATTAATTTATTTATTAGACTATATTTGGTGAAAAGCAGGTGAAGCAAGGTCTGAATGCCCAACCTTACATCATGAAAAGCGAGATCAGAGGTGTTTGGCTGCAAGAAGGCCATACAGCCTTACAAATAATCAGGAGCTGTCATCGTTTTAAAAAAAACCCACAGATGTTCTGCACAAAAAGATTGTATATTGTGTTGTTAATTTGGACCCCTGAGATCAAATATATTCATTTATTTAAATGTAATGCACCATTAATGTGAAATAACATAGTTAATCTCACAGAGTATGTCAATTTGAAAATGAGATCATGTCTCTATCTCTCTCTCTCTATATATATAAATATGTATGTGTGAGTCAGTGTTTGTATTATAAAAATATTTGTCATTGGCACTGTTATCATATGGGTGTTTTCCTCCAAACACAAAGAAATAATCACATTCACTTTCAGCCTGGACTACATTTATTTTTGCTTGATAAGAGCAATTATACACAATAAATACATTGTAAAATGCATCCTCCTGTAAAAATGAAATGCTTGGAAAGAAAAACTTCTGCCTTGAAGTGAGGACAAGCCCTGTATGCTTTAACTGACCTGTGTCACAGTATGAAGTAGAAGAGCGCAAACACACAAAAGCTGAACTGAGCCGAATATCTTTATTTGAAATAGTTTTACATAGAAAACAGATATGTGGAAGATTTGGTTTATTCAAGCTGGTAATTGCAGAATTACTAGTGATGTAATGAACAGACTCGTGAGCATTAAACAAAATGCTCCACCTGTGTCTTGTCTTTTGTAAAACATGAAATATTTATTTCCTTTTCTAGTTTTCCCTGCGGAAGAAGATCAATAACGTTTTATTTTATATTGTTTCCTCTTGAGTTTAAATTGATTTTCTGTTACTCTTTTTCCTGCAATGGTCAGATCTGAATCCTAACATATTTTCAAAAAGAAATCATAAAACTCAATACCATTTTATATGAAAGGCACCGTGTGGTTTTGTGTCATGGAAGAAAAAAAGTTTTTGTACCTTTTCTTTTTCTCTGTTGATATTGTTTTTTTTCCAGATTACTTTGCCGACTCCCAATCTCGGTATCCACAGGTTTGAAGTTCTTTCTTGAAGTGTTTTGGTTCAGCTTGTTTTCGCTTTGCCCCTGCAGGGGAATTGAAGAGTTGGTTTATCAAACCCAATAAATCTTTTTTTGGCTTGAATTTCTGTTGCTGTCAGTCCCAGCTCAGCTGCACAGCTGTCCATGGCTGAGATTGAAGCACCAGCAAATGTGTCTTTATTTCAGTCTGAGGTAAAGCCATTTTCTTTTTACTTTGACAACCTTCTCTCTGTCCTTGACTCGCTTGGGTTAATTTAAGCTGAACCTCTGCCTTTGTGCTTGGTGAAAATTGATTTTTCTTTTTGATTTTATCAGTTGAAAGATACACACCGATTTTGTCTCAGATGGTAATGGCAGCAACTCATGAACAAAGCGTGGCTGATTTGCATGTGAATAATGATATAACAGTTAATGTCCTGTGATCTTTTCCCGTATCATCCCTTACAAATATCTATAAGCGCTACCAAAATACAACTCTACCACCACTAACAGCAAAAAAATGTAGCGATGCTAATTCAGGCAGGCAATTTGAGCAGCTCGGCTGCCTCTCACATAATCTGCCTCACACTCTACATGCAACTCATCAAACACCTCCTTCCAATCTGGGCAGTCTACTTAAGCTGCAAAGTTCCTGTCAGCTTTTTGCCTCATGCATGCTGCTGCTGCCCACACTACTCACTATCTGCTTTCCACCACCCCAGTATCCAGATTTTACTTTTACCTAACTCCTTATTTTCATTTAATGACGAACAGATGGTGAGTAATGCTGTCTGTACTGAAGGCCTTGTAATGGAGGACGTGCCAGCCACAATATCCTTTTTTTTTTTTTCCCTATCAGACTTTCTGTGGTTTATACTCTACATCGCACACAACAAAGCAAAACTACTGCTTAAATTCCGCTGAGAGTCCAAGTTGTAATCTTCACATTATTCCACAAAATGTTAAATGTTGTATATGATAATAAATGTTTTACTAAATACCTAACTTTGGCCGAGAGAGGGAACAATAATGCACATGAATTTAATCGACTACAAAAACATCACGATAGACGATTTAATAATTGCTCCAGTGAAAATCTTTTATTAAGTTTAGTGTGTTTTCACGAAAAAAATAAATATTAAATAAACAAACAAGATGAAACAATATCAAGAATGCAAAGTATAGTTCTAGAATTGCAAGTAGCTTTCTTGTCTGTAACTTCAATCTTCTATTTTGGACGGGTTATTATTCCATTGGACTATTTGATAACTGGCAGGCCATACTGGCTGATGGCTTTGACTTTGTTCTTCCCATTCAGCTGACTCTTTAGGACCTGCCTCAGTCTATGTAGGTAAATGGTTGTGGCTGACCTCCTTGTGGCCTCCTAATTGTTGCCATTTGCCTGGACCCCAAGGTATAACTGTTCTGAATATCTTCCATGTATCCTTCAGTTCGTTCAACCCCTTTCGTTGTAATCACCTTGCCTCTCTTTGACATCGTTCGAGTGCATTCATCTAGTCTGAATGACATTCTGATGTCCTTGCTGTATATCCTTGCTTAGTTTTTGCATGCAGCTTGATGTTACCCATGTAGAGGGGGTGGCAGATAATTGCACGAAAAGCAACATGGACAGAGGATCAACTGTATTTGCTTGTGCAGTAGGTTTTCAGTTGGCCTCTAGGGTTGTCCCCCACAGTCCCATTAAGTTATTGATGAAGACTTTTATTACTCTTTTCCACTCATATCTACCATACTCGGCTCTCCTTGACTCTACTCGGTTTAGGTAATTTTCCATTACAATTGAGTACCGCCTCATTGTGGGTCGGGTCATTGTACCAAGGCAGCCCGAAAGTCCCGTCACGTCATTTGTATGCGATACAAACACCACACAACAATGGAGGACACCAAGGTGATGGTATACTTAGATTGTTCTTTTTCTCTTTTATCAATGATGAATAGTAAGCGGTTGTAGCTTTAGGAAGGGCATCTTTCTAGACAAATTGATACTCTTCTAAGTTAAAGGTGCATCATTTTCTTACAGTCTGCTTTAAAGCACACAGCTGTGAATTACACCAAGAGGCAACCTTCTGACTAATTGCTTTCATTTTCAGAGGGACAACGTTGTCAAATTGTTGTACGCACTGATTGTAGCGCTGTCAACAAGGCAATCAAGTTTTGCGGGAGTCAGGTTTCGTTAGCTGTCCTCTTTTGTTGCACATGGCATTGAGGAAAATGATAATGGAATCAATACTTTAAATTTGGTTACAGCATTCTCCGATAGATATCTACTATAAGTAAATTTCTTCTCAGATTATGTGTAGTCAATAATGTTAACTCAAAAGTGATCAATAAATGGTGAGATAAGACAGGGTTATGAGGAAACTGTTCACTCTCAATGCCATAAGTCAGCACAAAATCAAGGGTATGATTAAACGAGTGAGTAGGCCTGTGTACACTTTTAGAAAATCCAGTTGAATCTAATATAGAATTAAAGTTAATATTTAGGCTGTCATTTTCAACATCTACATGAATATTAAAGTCATCCACTACAATGACTTTATCTGTAACTGAGATGAAAAGACAAAAACTCAACGATACACAACAAAAATAGAAGACGTTTTTGTGATTTTCACTTCGGGTGGAAAAAATTTAGATAATACTAATCTTGGGTCTAAGACTGATTAGTAACCCTGATTTGAAGATTGCTGCCACTCCTCCTTCTCTGCCTGCGGTTAGAGTAATGTGAACATTTAAATTGATTAATGCTAACATGATCCTCCTGCTGCAGCCAGGTTTCTGTAAGACAAAATATATCAAGATGATCACCATTCAAGTCATTTACAAACAGAGGCTTGGGAAGGGGAGATCTAATGTTCAGGAAACCACATTTAATAGTTTTGTGTTTGTGTTCAGTTCTGTCTCAATATTTTTGAGGTGTACGGGGGTGGGGGGGCTTGTAGCAGCCAGTGGGAACTGTGCAAAGAAGTGTGTAAGACTACTGGGTTGTCATATTTTTTACATTCTATTTCCAGATGTGAGATCCGATCTGTTCAAAGTGGGATGGATATTGTCATCAGACCAGGTTTTACCCAGAAAAATGTCCATTCATCTATCCCACGTTATTTGCTTCTAGACAGCCAACGTTTGCGGCTAAACATGTGATCGCTGGTCAGATTTGGCAGGGGTCTGACATTGTGTTGGTAAAATTACACAGTGGGGGAAGTGAGTGAAGGAAGTCGGTTGGTGTTGAACCACTGGCCTGACATGAGGGCTATGCTTCCTTTTCCTGATCGTGACCCAGCCAGCCAGGGATCCCGGCTGCTCAAGGTATGCCGAGGAAAACGGGATTAGTTACGCTAAGTGGCTCCGCACCGGCTGGAGGGACCTGGATAGCTTTCAATGGTGTAAAGCCAAGATTCCAATTCGGATTACCTTACCTCCAAAACTACTAAAAGACTACATGTATCATTATCGCTAAAGAAGGCAGAGGAGTAACCAAACATCTGACACACGGAACAAGAGAAGGCAGGGTATGAAGAAGAATCATTCAAAAACAATTAAATGGAATAAAAGATCGTACAGAAAAAAAAAAATTAACTTTGCAGTTCAGTAATGAAAATACTAAGTTCAGAGCCTTGACTCCAGCTGATCAAGGCGGATGGTCACCCTTCCTGAGTGTGGTTCTGCCAGAGGTTTCTTTCTGTTAAAAGGGAGTCGTTCCTCTCCACAGTCGCCTCAAGCATGCTCAGGACGGGAGATTGGACTGAAGAGAAGTTTCGACGCAATCTGTTGGTTTCCTTTGCTAGGAAATTGTTTTTGAATTGGCTCTGTATGAATGAATTGGATTAGTTTTGAAAATAATTAATTGGATTTGATTGGCTTAATATCTCAATGAATTGAACTCAAATTGGCTTGAATTGGACTATATTATTTAAGTGCCTTGAGATGACATTTGTTGTAATTTGGCGCTATACAAATAAAACTGAATTGAATTACTAAATTGCAAGCACAATGAAGGAATTTCTTCAAAGTCACCCATTTTAAACAGACCTTTTTTCTCGTCTGTTCTCTTTTGATGCAAAAAAGATCAGAATAGGTTTTCTCGATAAATAAGATTTAATGTACATATTTACAAATCTTCTATCAATGACATTATCGTCGAGTTTAATCTTGCGAGGTCTCTGAGCGCGAGAGCTCGTAACGTCCCTAGTCATTTGTGAACTTACCTTGTGTTCAAGGGTCAAAAGGAAGAACAAAGGAATTACGCCCTGTAATATAGCCTTTGAACTAAATGACATCATGGAAGAGACCAAGCAGAAGGGTATTTAAGGCTGGACTATTGGTCTAAAGGGGGGGTTGTGACCATGTGGTTGGGTGTATGTGGTTTAAGTATAGTTATATTTAGTTGACCAAATTAAATTTTTAGTTAAGATGTTTGTTTGTAAGTTTTTTTTGTGTGTTGCAACATGCATTTGAGAATAAACACCTTGGGCGAAGGAAGACTACTGCCGCTTGATTTACCACTCTGGCTTCACAACTATCTTACAGGATTTGACAAGCATATTCCAGAATTTGACCAGTGTAATGGACTAATGTGGTATTATTCCACTTGCGACTAGAAATAGTACAATCACTATTTATGTGACATGTTGGTTCTCGGGCGAACTCTCTTAGCGCTGGTAAGTAAATACCACTGTCTGTGACAGATCTTTGCCAGTGATGAGACAGACATGCCCGAGGTAGGTGGGTTGGTGCAGCATTCTGCACTATATTGTATCACAAGTTGTTGTTATGGCTGCCTTTTTGTGAACATGGGTGTATTTAATAACTATTACTGAGATGTATTATGTGTAATTTAACGGTATTTTTTTTGTTCTGAGTGTTGGTAAAAGACACTTACGCTGATGTAAGTTAGCTAGCCTGCCCATGCAAAAGAGGTTTCCTGTCGCTATAGTGTACTGCATATGAACCATCTTTCAGAGCCAATCGTGTTTGACCAGCAACTCTGTTTCGTTAGGTACATATTTTCTTTGTGTATTTGTTATATAAATTGTTATGGCCAGTGATGAGACAGACATGCCCGAATGTGCTACATATGAACCACCTGTGAGAGCTAACTGTGTTTGACCAGCATCTGTTTTCTCAGATTAAACTGTGGCATGAACGACAAGCCGGCCATCCTTCCTCTTATTTCTACACACAACACAGAGTAACGAGTAAAAAGGTTTCCTGGACCAGTCAGTACCGAGACTGAGCTGGTTGCACCAGTGTTTTCTCATGAGGCAGAGGCAGGCTGCAACAAACTCTAAGTTGGGAAGTCTTACCACAAGGAGAATAAAGTAACTAGAAAGCAATATTTTGATTTGATCACATTTCCAGCAAGATGACCAACTGACCTTATAATCAGCCCCGTCATTTAATGTTGGGTCAGTGCAGCAACCAGGTGTTTATAGAGGTGGTGACAAATGATCAGCATCAGTGACCTAACCCACACACCTTGCTGTAATTTAGCACAAGGGAGAATGGGAGGGATATACAGAGAGACTTCTTGGGCAGTTCTCATAACAAATAATGCTCTTTTGACTTCCAACTAAAGCCCCACCACAAGAATAGGTGGGATGCTGTGTTAAACATCAATAAAACCCACATCTCAAACTAATTATCACATAACATGATGCCTTTGGAAGTCCCTAACAAGAGTAGGTCCAGGATCTGGCATTTTGAAACCCAGGTACGAGCATAAGGACCATAACCCTCCCAGTCTACGAGGTATTGCTGCCCATGCCTTTACCAGCAAATAAAAGCGTATTCTAAAGTGTCTACAATACCGGGTGTATGTGTTGCTCATGTTCAGGCAGGGTTTGTGAGAAGACCGAGATGTTATCAAGATATGTTACCAAATAACAGTTTATCATGTCACACAGAAAGTCACTGAGGATGCCTGGAATGCATAAGGAGCCCAAATGGCAGCACTAGGTACTCCAAGTTACTTAAGAGGGTTGTTTTTAATCCATCTACTTTTCTTATGAGGACTCGATGGTCTCTCCGAGATTCATAAGTTACTGCAAAAAGCAATGGTTTGCTAATAGCACTTGAAAAGGCCATGAAAAATGGCCATGGTGAAGGAAGAGCCATCACCAATTTCAGTGCTCATGATAATACAAAAGATGCAATGAGCTGTTGTGTCAAAGCAAATGACTATGTTCCACATTAACACATTCTATTAATGTTTATTGTTGAATGTGATGTACCAGCTGCCCATGAGGCTTTAAAGTGTATGAATGCCGCATTACCGAGCATGGCATAAAGTTAGATTTTCTGTGATCTATGAGACTTTTAACCTTACACAGCCTTCAGCAATTCTTTACATACTTATAAAGTTCCTTTATTGCCTCACCCCCAACAGTCATTCAGTAACAGGGGCAGTGTGGGGTTCAGTATCTTGCCTGAGGACATTCTGAGCCATTTAGGGCTAGGGATTGCACCACAGATTTTCCTATTGGTGGATAGTGGACGTCTAATTATCAGTGATGATAAACAGGATATCTTGATGAAATTCCGCAGTGGAGGCAGACTTGACAATATATTACTATATTCTAATCATTACATGTTCTCACTTGTTTATGGCTGGGGAAGCTTTCAGTATGAAGTGAGAAGCCAGTGGTCACTGGCAGCAGAGAACAAAACAGACAAATAGGAACGGATGAGGATGGGTCAGATCTCAGAATCACCTCATTACTCTAATGGCACTTGTATTATTCCAGAGTCAGATTTAGCCTGGAAAATCAGACAATGTATCATTCACCCTGGAATCGGTGATCGTCTTCATCTATCAACACAGTGATGAAAAAATGTAATGACAAACACTAATGAAAAATGGCCCCGTCTTTTTTGTGAGCTTGGACTCACAACACACGCACAACTTACATTTATCCATAGATATTTCTCAATCAAACACACACTCGCATGTTAAAAACATGGCAAACAGAGGGCTTCAAGGAGGGGTTCAGTGTTTGCCAAAGAACACTTTGTCATGTGATTAAACCACTGACCATCCGACTGGCACACTGTTTATCCTCCAGAGCTACAATTACCCCACTATAACTACAATTACTGCTGATTATTGACATTATTGTGTTAACTTATTGTTACAATCAGCAGCCTAATGATCAGTGACCAGTCTTTTTTTTGTTTGTTTTGGACATTTCTCTCCTCTCACTCTGCTTCCTGCTCTCTGCGTCAGTCACTAATTACCTGATCAGTCTTACCTGTACCTCTGCCTTTTTAAGCAGATCTACCAGCCCAATTTGTTGCCTGATTGTCTGCTATGCTGACCTCAGCCGAATGCTGAAGAGTTGCTTCAGCATTATAAACTGATGAGAGTTTTGATGAGCAGGGGGAACGCACGAATCACAGAGGACTGGAACACACCCGATCTGTCTCCAATCGTCTCTGTGAAAGGTTCCCTGTGGCCAAAAATCCAAGGGTGATGAGGACCTGGACGTGTGGTGGAATTGGGTTTAATCAGTGTGTTTCTCTCTGGAGCTAGCAAGTTGCAAATTTGCAGCAGCACAGTCCTTGGCAAACTAAATCGTGATGTCAGCCATTCGTCTGTCTCTGCAAGGATATCTACACAGTCTTGGAACAAACAAGGCAGCTGCTAGTTACACTTCCCATTGACCTTGTTAGATACAGAGTCAAATTAACCTTCAATAATTTAAATCAAACAGAATAATGTCAGCATAATTATGGGCTATAATGTATATATTTATTTATGATTGCTTCAAAGTAATTAAAATATACAATTCATTAGTCAAGCAAACTTGATTCGAATAACAACTATTTTATGTGACTCCTACGACAGGTCTGGATCACTCGTAAATTCTGTTCATACCTGAAAGAAAACTTAAAATACGAAAAAAAATTGGTGAATCACTCATTGACATGACTTAAGAACAAATGTTTTCGTACGAATAGTTGTTGCATGAAGCACATTGTTACTGCTGCTGGCCACAGTTGGATTCTGCTCAATAGTTCCCGAACTTCTTTTAACTTCTCAATCTCTTCAAATTCTATAAAATCCATTACCCTATATTTATGTGTCACTGGCCTTCATAGTCCATCACATTCAGCTGTCACACTTGCTGCTATAGATTTAAAAACTTTTAATCCATGTTGAATATTCAGTGGGTTTAGGAAGATTCTAACTGGGCAACACATTCCTTTCTTATGCAGTCAGATACATCATTTTTTTCTCTTGGAGACTGAAAGGAGGGGTGGCTTTCTGCCATCACAGGCTGGGGGATGAGAGTATATGACTAAGAAACAGGAAAACTAGTATTATGTATATGTATTTATTGTTTTCCCAGGCCAATTGTTTATGCAAACTATAAAAGAGGGCTTTTGTGAAACAGCAGATGGGCTATGTCACCCATTTACTTGATCTCATTCAGTGTTTTTTTCTCTCTCACATTTACGTGAATTACTTCTGCAACATCAATTCAATTGGTTTTATCATCTTTGTAGATTAATACAATAAGGCACTTTAGCCAAATTTTACCTTGTGATCTGTAAATAATGTGTCAAGTTTACTTTGATACTCTAAATGCATCACACTCCTTTTATAGGGTTCCCCAATGGGACTTGGGCTGTTGACTGTATCTTCATCCTGATAGTACCCTATCGAGGCAAAAATTAAGGAGAATTTGTCAGTTGCAAGTCCATCAACATTCAAGTTGAGGTCAAAACTCATTTGGGCAGTCTGTAATTATTTTTGGATTCATTATATGAAAGATTGCCATGTCTCATCTTGGGTAAAGTTCCTAGATGTTAAACTTTAAGTAGGATTTCATTAAAAATGATGTAGACATATCTTCTTTTCATGCTCAGTTTTCTCAACCTTAACATGCACTTTTTATAAAGAGCATTGTTTATCTCATCTTTTGCTAATGAACACTACTACATTGCTAAACACTATTTCCCTCTTGGATCAAATGAGCAAGCATAATATCAATAGTTTTTTAACAAGTTTTATTACTCCAAAACTTCCGTGTCCCTGCTCTCGTCCTGCTATTGCCCCATGTATTTCTCATACGCAACTTCTCCTAACCTGCCCAGAGGAGGCAGAGCTCGAGTTGCTTTACACCAATGCCAATTCAGATGAACCAATTACATTACTTTTCCTTCACAGGACCACTTCCTGAAGCAACTCAGACCTCTGGAATGAAATTAGTTAATAATTCAAACGCAGAATGAAATGAAGAATATGATTATAAATTAAAAAGCTGAAAAAAGCTGAAAGAGAAAAATATACATTTCTACATTATTATTATAACACTTGTTTGTATTTTTTTCTTTCAACATCTAATAACGCATCTAACAACAGTTGGGTTCTTGTCAACCAGTTACACTTTCTTTCCCAGGGCCAGCTAACTTTATGGTCACCTGTTCAGTGTCCAAAATGTGAAGTTTGGTTGATAACACATTCTAGCACCAAATGGCTAATATAATTTCTTCTTAACCTGGATCATGCTTAACTCTGATGTTATTAGACAACTAATTACGTGTTATTGGGTTGCCCTGAAAATTCTCTGAAGACCCATGCTGATCAAACATGCTGCACAAGGGTTTTGTTGATAACGAGCAGGAGAGATAACATTTCTTCAATTTTAGCTTCTCTTCATTAGCTCCCTGTCAAATTCTTACAGAGCACTTTGTTCTCACACTTATTATCATATTTATGGCATCTGTGTGCCTGTCTCCTGACATTAAATGAAGCAGACTCACTGTGCCACTCCATCAATAGGTTTCTTTACCAGAGGATTAAAATAAAAAAAAACAAACAAACATTAAAATCTTATTCTGGCTTCTACCTCTTAGGAGCGACTGTAGCTCAGGAAGAGGAGCAGTCGTCTGACATTCCGTTCCTGGCTTCACCAAATCCCATGTTGAAGGGTCATGGGCAAGACACCGAACCCAATGTTGCCTCTAATTGATGTTTGAATGTGTGTGAGAGAGCCTGTAACACTATATAGACTAAGGCATGTTGTACAGGCGTGTACGTGAATTGGTGAATGTGGTTTGTAGTGTACAAGTTCTTTACTTTAAGTGGCCAACGACACTAAAAAAAAGTGCTATATAATTACAGTGCATTCATCCCTCTGATCAGCACTTTGATCTTACACCAAAGACCCACCCAAATCTGTGGCATGAATTCTAAATTCAACTGAGTGGCATCTAACGAGGCTTGCCCCCTAAGTTCATGACAGATCATAACATACAAATGGTGGTCCTTGGAAAAATCTGCAGTCAATTTAAAAAAGGCTCACAAATTGTAAAAAAAACAGCAACATTTTTCTTCTGCAGTTTTCTTCTGTGATACAGCTTTCAATGCACTACTGACAATGTTCCCATTAATGGCGTGATGTGATGATGTTGGTGCTGGTGACACCAACAGTTGCCACTCTTGACTAGAACAAAAATGACAAATTATGGCAATCCTGTCTTGCACTTTTTAAGCAGTCCTTTCTCTAATCTACTTTGCTCCCATGTGCTAATGCTTTGGGTCAGGACTCACAGGTACAGAATTAATTAAGGTTAGAATTAATGTACATGTTAAAAGCTACATGTTAAAAAACAAATGGTTTGGTTTAGATAACCACACTTTATCACAGACTGCACTGTTTCCTTGGCTGTGATTCCCATCAAATGATGCTATGGTACCTGAGACAACTTTTGCCAACCAAAACTTCGTCGTCTCATAAAGGAGTATGTAAAAAAAGAAAAAAAAATACATGTGCATGCATAAAAACAAGTCTTTTCCTGTTTCACAACTAATTATTGATTTACATAGTTTGCAACACATGAACATCTGTATAATTTTGCAGTTAGGGGCTATAAAACACTTTTAAAAAAAAACCCAACATATTTTCCCACTTTACTGCTGCTTTCATAAGGACTCATACAATCCAACTGTCGAAGATTTGAAAGTCACTGTGTGCTTTCTTCTGAAGTGTAAAAACCCATGAGGCTTCTGAGAGCATTTTCTTGCTAATCCGGTGTTTTTAAAGCTTGCCAAGTGGAACAGTTATTGTTGGATATGGAACAGAAAGAAAGAAATCAATAGTGGTATGCCTGCCTCTTTACCTTACTACTGCAGAAAATGAAATTCCAAGAACCAAAAGAAACCGGTTGCATAACAATGCATAACAATTTGTCTCATGTCTTTTTCCAACCCACTACTTTCCTGCTGCTTTTTAATAAGTTATTGATGGCTAGAGCCGAAGCATTTTCCTGCAGGAGGCTTCTATTTAAAAACATAAGGCATTAAGAAGCATTCAAAGGTTTTAACCTTCAACATCAACACAAGAAGAGCACTTTCACAATATGGTGAAATTGGCTTGTGCTTTTATAATAGCCCATACTAATAAATATGCAGAGAAGAAATTTTCTGTAATTTTCCCTCAGGATTTTCTCACTTTTTTCTGGAAGATATGCAGCTTTCTAACACAATGGTTCCCAACCTGGGCTACACAAAGGGAACACCAAAGATAATGGGGTGAGTAAGTCCTTCATACCACAGAGGTTGCAAAAATCTGATTTACACGTGTCTAAAATTATTTCACATTACCGGATTATAAAAATTTGCCAGCCCATCACAGGGCCATTATTGACTTAAGCTGAACTCTCAGCTGAACTGAATTGAATTTAATTGACCCTCCTTCCTTCACTGTCCAAGACACCCAGTCCTGACACTCCTTAACAGGTTGACAAGATCTCAAATCAGTTCTGCTACCATAAGAAAGCAAGCAGAGACCCCAAAATTTGTTATTACGATCTTTTGTAAAACTGGAACTGTTGCAGAGGTACTTCTGCCTGCTCCACTGGATGCTCAACATGCCTTCAGAAAAGCACAACAAGAACACAATGTTGAACATATGCCATATCACATTACATCTGCCTCAGTCTTAGAAGAGACAGAGATAACAGATGCATGAAAATTAAATATTTAAAAATTTGCTTGATATATAGATATTTCATATACATATATTTCTTTCAGAAGATACTATTAAAAAAACAAAAACAAAAAAAACCCCAGAAGACTGCCATGTATGAAAATTTAGACCAGCATTGAGTTGGTTGTGGCTGCTGGGTACAAGCAGGCAGACAGAGGGCCAAATGATTTGAAGAGTGCAGATGATGATGGACTGATGGCACCTCTCACTATTCCGAGAGGTGGTATAATTGTGGTGAAAGGGGTCATTTAACCTTAGACAGAAAGCTAGTTTCGCTGTTCAATTTATTGATGGCGGAGCCAACTCTGGGAATGGATGATCAGCCATGTGATCACTTCACACTATATGATGGCAAGACTTCTCACACATCAACAATTTATGATTCGTTTTAAAAATGCTTTTAAAAAAACCATAACAAAAACAAACAAAAAAACAAAACAAGAAACAACTAAAGTTGTGCTTCTTGTTTAGTCTCAAAACTGTTCTTCACAAAATAATATCTCTCACTTTATGTGACTCAGCCAAATGTAGAGCATAATCATAATCTAAATGATTGAGATGTGATGGAAACACATCAGATGTGATGGAAACACATCTCAATGTGTTTTCATAATGCCTTATTTGCAAAATAAAAAGAGAAAAAGATTGATGGGTCTGGCTTAAAATTGGAAGCTGGCTGCCTGGCTGGAGCTATGGAGCTGCATGCAGGCTAAGGTCAATGTCACATAATCATATGTATATAGGGAAAGTTGGACAGCAGAAATGTCAGGTAGACCTTACAGGGAAAACATGTAGTAGTGATCCAGTGTGAAATAGAATCACAGTACAAGATTCCTGGACAATTTTGGTTTAAATCTTAAACATTGCATTTAACTTAGGAAAAATAAAGGCATTATCAAGATAGTATGCAGTTTAAAAAAATAAATAAATAAAAAAATATCTCCTGCTATTATCATATTTCTATACCTGTTATAGTGCTTAATAAAATTAAGTAAATGATTTAATCATGAACATTAGTGGCAAAGACATTTACGAGAAAAACATGTATGCTGTGCATCATCCCTTTAACTGGTGCATCATCCCACTTTAACTTATCATCTTCCTTCTTTGTGGGTAGCTGTAAAAGGTAGGTTCTTCTTGGATTAAAAAATATATATACAATAAACTCAGGGTTGTTTCTTTGACACATCATTAGATCCTCATCAAATGCATACTTATTTAATAAATTTCATATTTAGATATTACTGCATACAAATACTGCCACTAGACATATAGAACTGGAGGAGTGTCCCCAGAAACCAAACAAAGTGCTTGTTATCCCCCAAAAAAAACAACAAAAAAAACCCCTGCAAGCTTGCAAACAACACCAAATATATTAAAACAAGTAAACATAGCTGTGTTCAACTATTGGATCGTAATAATAAGAAAACCAAAATAAAATAATCAACCTCAGAATTATGATATTTGGATTCAGAAATAATAACTAAGCTAAAACATGTCAATTGAAAGTAGAAGGCTTACAAATGTGGTCACTGAATTATTCTATGGTCAAGAAGGAAGAGCTGGTACATTCAAGGTGAAATATTCAAACGACAGCAGGGTACAAGAATGACTAATAGATTCTCCCCATCTCAGCAGCTTGCAAGCATTAACTGGCTCCTTCCTCGTCCTCACAACCTCTTGATAGAAGCATTTAGTTTCCACCATCAATTTGTCATGTAAGATTCTCTGTTTGTTGGTGTAGTTCTGAAGCCTCACTAAGACAGCTCAATGGCATCTGTAGGTGGTTGGGTCATCCACATTCATATTGAGGACCTCTGGTATCTATGTTTTAAAAGTCTGCAATGCTAACGTAGCATTTAACTTGCTTGCTTGTCTTTTTGTTGGCCCTGTGATGAATTGGTGACCTGTGCAGCATGTATCACACCTCTTGCCAACTACGCTCCCCCTCTTGTGTGAGAAGTATAGCAAAGAGAATGGTTCTGTTTGCTATAGTTGTATTTATGCCTGTGTGAGGGGCAGTTCTATTTGCTGTTCTTGTGCATTTTCCCATAAAACACACATTCCACCATTTTTCTGGCTTAATGCTCTATGCGGTGCATACACCTCTTCCACCACTGATCCAAAGATGGTTTGCTATTTTTAAGAGCTAGCTCTGCAAACTTGAAAAGCTTCATATTTTTGTTCTGCATCCTGTTCCCATGCAGCTGTGTCTACCCGATACTTACGCTGCCAGTGTCACACACACACACACAAGTTGATAATGAATAAATGAGTCTCTTAAAGTTCTGAAATTGCAAATCTTGGCCTGCAACTTCAGTTCTGTGACACTATTGTGAAGTTTAATTGGACCCTTGGTTCTTTGTTCCACATTCCTTAACACTAGGGTTGCAGTGATGGTCAAACTTCAGTAATCCCATCTACCTTTCATACATCCAACTCTGTCACCCATCAACACATTCAGTTTGTTTCTTGTCACTTTTTTCTAAATGATTTTGTTTCCAATTAAACGCGTGTCTAGATATAGCATAAACTCTTCCCTCCAGGTTTGTTATGTCCTCGAAAGATAACTGGAGTCCCCTCACAAAGCTGGTGGTGGTTTCAGACCTTTCATTTTACACATTGGCCTCGTCTGTTTTTAGCCATGTAATTACCATCTCACCTCCTCTGTGAAGTTGCTCCAGCTCAGTCTGACAGTGTGCACTCGTGTTGTTGCTGCCACCCTATTGAATCCTCTGCTTTTACTCAGACTACAAAATTCCTTGTTTCCACCCAACCAGGCAGTATCTTTTTTTTTTAATTCAATACACGTAACTTCAGCAGAACACATACTCATGAACCTGATAGGCAGGTTTACTGTGACATATACAGAAACCATAGTTCCTATTGTTAGTCTTGTTGCAGACAGGAAACTGCAGTTTCTCAGTGCATATCCTCAACCCCACTCTTTAGATGTAGTGAGATCTTGTTCCTAAGTAAAGTTTGTTTCCAATAGTTCTCGAGTAAAGGGGCAGTTTTACTTCAGCAGTTACTCAATAAAGAATATTTCTTCCTTCGTTTCAACAATTGCAGATCAGAGGAGGGCTGAAGCTTATCCCAATTGCCATCGAGTGAGAGACAGGCCACACTCTGGATAGGTCAGCTGTCCATCACAGCGGCTGAGGCAACAAACCATGCATGCTGACACTCGCTCCTACGATCAATTTGAAATCACCTGTCAAACGAACGTGCACGTTTTTGTACTGTGGGAAGGAAGCCAAAGTACCTATCGAGTAATGAAGAGAATGTGCAACCTCTACACAAAAAAACCTTGCAGCTAAATACAGAGCACACTCGGACCAAAATTAAAAAAAATATATATATAAAATGTAGCAGAATGTAAGAGTATGAAGACCTTCTCCGAATGAAAGACTTAAGAATTAACTTAGCTTTTTGCCGGTTAGCTTCTGAAGAAAGAAAATAATCTGCTTAAAATCTACATGATACTTACTGAGAAAAAGACAACAGTGGTAATATATCAAAATTAAACTGACGCTGCTGCTGGGTAAAAATATAAATAAGTTTTCCAGGAAAAACAGGAAAATGTACCAGTTTTACTGGTTGTAAAACAAAACTGTTAGTGCTCCATTGCTTCGAAAAGCCAATGAGGTCATGAAACTTAAGGGTTGATCATGAGAACACTTTGGCTATGGACATTATTACTTCAAATAAGCCCTCAAGTGAACTATGGATGACAAAATTAAAAAAAAAAAAATAGATTATGCTCAACTGGTGATGGTTGACTTGATAAGCAAGGCGGTCATAGAGCAAATGCAGAGCAAGTGTTAAAAATGCAGCCAATGCCAATTACCAACAATTTGGCCTTGACATGTCTAAGGCTAAATGTTTACAATATTCATTGTTGAAAGATTGTTCTGGTTGTTAAGCCAAAAGAGATCCAATAAAGACCTCTATTCTCCACTGCATTTGAAGGCTACAGATGGCAGAAGTTGGCAATAAGTCAGACTTCTCAGATATTTTAGTCAAAGCTCACACAAGCAGCATTAGAGGGCCTACCCAGTCTTTATATTACACATTATGCACCAGTAGCAGGACAAGAAAGTTCATACTGAGATAAGAGATCCCACGATGCACACAAAAAAATAAATAAATCCAGAAAGGGGTATGTGCTTCAACAATGGTGAAAACTGTTGAGGGCTTATTGTGTATGATGAATTACTTGATAATTTTTTGTCCTCATCTTACTGATTACTGTGAGATGTTTGAGCAATAACAGAGTGACATGGAACATAAGTTAGCATTTCTCAATCTGAGAAGATCATAAGCCCAATTTACATTAGGCCTCGTTTCTCAAAAAGAAAATTTGTGCAGTGACACTATTTTTATTGCCAGTTAAGCATAATTTACTGGCCATTTAAGAGTGATACACGTGACAGTTTAGTATGATGGACTATGAAGGCCAGTGACACAGAAATAAAGGGTAATAGATTTAACAGAATTCAAAGTGAAGAGTTGAGCTCAGGAGCTATTGAGCAGGAGCCAACTGTGGCCAGCAGGAGTAACAAGGACTTGTTGAGATGGATAATCCCAGCAGAGTCTAAAAAGAGAGTTGGATTAATCAGAATTCAAAATGAGGTTAGAGTTGCATAGTAAAGTACAGAACTCATGTGGGAGTGAAAGACAGGGAATGGCTGATTCAAAAACCTCCAAGGACTAGGTCATGATAATGTAGCAGGGGTTGGAGAGTAAGTAAGCCAAAGGTGAGCAGGCAGAAAGGCTAGTGGGAGAAGAAATTTGTCCAAACGGTGATCAGGTTACTGGGCAGATCTGTGGATCCTGGCTTGCATGAATGAGAACAGGCTATGATAGTGGAGATGGAGGAAGACAGGGATTGCCAAATCATATTGCTTTCAGAAAGAGTCAGGGCAGAAAGTCAAGTGAGGCGCATGTATAGATCCAAACAATAGCCATCAGAACACACACACAAAAATCTGGGAGTGAAACAGAACAGGATCTGTCTAGCATCTAAACGAGGTTGATGCACTGAACATCCAAGGGTAAATGGGTGACAGAATCCAAAAGCACTTTAAACATCCAGAGAGCCAAGAAAGGCAATAGTTGAGGGGTCAAGTTTTCATGAATTCACAAACAAGGGGAATCCAGAAGCAGGGGTCAGGGTAAGGGTCAGGTCCTGAACAGGAACAATAAACTGAAGTCGAGCATCATGTACGGCATGCTGAGGGGCTGCAAACAGAAGTTAGAATAGCAGACAATCTGGCAACGAACTGGGCTCGTAGATCTGCTTAAGAAGGTAGAGGAACAGGTGAGACTGATCAGGTAATTAATGACTGACGAGCGGGAAACGAGCAGTGAGAGGAGAGAAATGACCAAAACAAAAAGATAGGCTGATGATTGTAACAATTTGATAAAGCACAACTTTTTTCATACTTAAGTAAAATGCAGCAAGGTGATTTAAATGCATCTCATTGTTTTTATATTCTCATCAGTACAATTTACACAATTTATGCTAATCAAACAAAGCAAGTGCAAAATAAGGCAGTTAATACTTTACTTATTTCAACAACTTTATTCGGTGACCCTTTTCAACTAGACGCCCTCCATGGCATGCAAGCGTTTTAGGAATTTTTCAATTTTTTCTATCATGGATGCCATCTTTCATCCCATTTCTGTCACCAATAATCTTGGGTTGGAACAGAAAATAGTGAGATGAAAAATTTGATTTCAGCAAGAAAATTCTCTTTTACTGGACGATTATAGACTCTCACAGACCGCATTACACACAGGAGAAGACCACCAACTGGCGGAACACTTTTAGTGCTGCTCATCATCCTTTCCTTTTTCTTCCCTTTTTAATACCTAATCTTTAGTTTGGACCTCTTGTTTACGCTAGGTTCTGACCTTTGTCACCTGTTTGTGTGACCTAACTGCTGTTGCAACCAAACAACAATTTTAACTTATTCAGTTTTTTCTGTCAGGAAAAAAATAAAGAGAAGCCATTCTAGCACTTGGTTCTTAGCATATTCACATATTCTCTCAAAGGTCTACCACCAGTAAATTAATTTCTATGCAAAATAAAAAGCTAGAAATGAGGCTGAAGAGTTCTCATTTTAAGGTGAAATGAATCAAACTGTAAATCATATGCTTTTGACATTTTTGTTTTTTTTTGTCTGCATGTAAGCTTTTAATATGGATTCTGTACACAAATCATACCCCAAATTACCTCATACAGTTTCATAACTCTGTAACATTTACATCGGGTTAATTATAAGAACTACATTTGTTTATGCCGTCAGTTTAACTGATTACATTTTCATCTCCCCAATGAAAGCTGCTTCAAAGAGTCACATTCCAATACAGAAAATTTAAATGTCCTTAATATTCTTTTGGCATAGACATGTTCATTCATTCATTATTTGAAACACAGACATGGAGTATTGTTGTCATCCACACCTCAGATTAATACAGTTGGCAACTTTAGGAGACAGGAAAATGCAAATGTTACTGCTGACTCTGACAAAAGTGTCACTGGAGACTTTATTCAGATGTCATTAGAGAAATAACAGTTGAACAGAACCTTGGCTTGATTACCTCAGTGTCAAAAGAGCCAAACAGAGATACTTTAATTTATACAATGTGTCCCTAAAGTTTTAGCTGCATGACAAGCAGAACTGAAATGAGTGCACTTCTTGATATTGAATATTTAGCTATTTACATGACTCATAGTGGGTACAGTAATGCACAGCTGTTGTGACAAAAAAGGAAACAAGCTGGAAAAATAATCAGTACATATTATAGTACCTTGCTCATACAATATAAAGGCACTTATATTTTAAAGTGAAGGTCTTACAATACTGTGAAGACAAACTCAATATTTTACCACTGAGCAAGTACTAAGCAACAGTGATGAGGTAAAACTTTCTTTTTACAGAAATATGCCCAAAGGCAGAAGAAAAGAGGAGATGGGGTGCTGGAGATAGGAGCTATGGCCTCTGCCAGATTCTTCTCTCTTTTAATTTAGTTCCATATCCCACGCCATTGTTCAGCTCTGTTACATGCCATAGTGTGTATGTTTTGTTGTGGTTGCTCTCCTTTGTGCCCTGCCAGTTCATCTTTCCCTGCCCTTCTGTAAAACTAATTGGGCTCAGGTGTCCCCACTCTGCTGAACAAGAGCAGAATATAAAAGCCAGGAAAGGAACTGGAATCATGGTCAGTGGGCCATTTGATAGCATGTGGGCATCATGTGTGCATTTCTCTCTTGGTAACTTGACTTGTTTTTGTTTACTCCCTTTCAGTGGGGGTACTTTGAGTGTGGTTGCTCCTTTTGGAAGGAGGATGGTGATCTCCATCAGTTTTCATTTAGATTTTGTTTTGTTAATCAACTCTGGATTTTTATTAGTTTGAGTTTGATTTTGAGTTTATTTTGTTTTTCCTCTTTGATTTGATCAATTCAAATCTACTGTCAGATATAAAATGTTTTTTCCTTGCCAGCCTTTTTCCGTGTGTTAAGGAATGTAACAAGCCCCCTCATGCCAATCTCTCTCTCTCTCGCTCTATATATATATGTATCAATGATAGAGGGTCAATGTGGAGATAGTCAGCACATACATCCATTTTCTATACCGTCAATCTGTTAAGCGGGTAGCGGGTGGGCTGGAGCCTATCTCAGCAGTCATCGGGCGAAAGGCAGGGTACACCATCACAGGGTCACACAGAGACAAACTAGACAAACAACCATGTACTCACACGGACAATTTGGAGTCACCAATTAACTTGACATGCATGTTTTTGGATGGTGGGAGGAAGCCGGAGAACATGCAAACTCCACACAGAGTTTCCCCCCAGGCAGGGATCGAACCCCAGGCAGGGATCGAACCTGGAACCCTCTTACTGTGAGGTGACGGTGCTAACCACCACACCACCGTGCAGCCTCAGCACATACAAGTAAAAGAAATTTACCCAAACAATAAACTGGACTGGTCAGTGAACACAGAAACGCTCTACAGGAAAGGGCAAAATGGGGGGAAATGGACTTGTGGGCATGAGTCTCACTTACTTTGTCCAAAAAAAACATACAATATCATGTATACTGTCTTTCTTTTTCAATCACAGTCTATTGTTTATGTGTATCTGTATCAGATATATCTGCAAGAGTAATAATAATAATAATAATACCCTGCAAGTCTTTTTTTGCCCACACTCTATCCACCAGAGAACTCCACTGCACTCGAAATACAAGTACAGTACAGCTATGAATTTCTAAGAGGGATTGGGCTAATGAATTGCCCTAAAATATTACATAGAAGAAAGTAAAAAAGAGAAAATGTTGTCTTTTGTGGGTTGGACTGGATGGCATGAGACCAAAACTAAGAACTAGAAGTCCTGGAAAAAATCAAAAAGTCCTCCATTCAATATTGGCATATTCAAATCTTACATTTCAATTTGACCCATAACATTATCTAGTAAATTACTTGTGTATTGGGCTTGCTTCCCACACATATTATCAGATCCCATAAATTGGTATTGAGAGAGTTTAGAGGTCAGTGGAACACCTCAGGCTCTCTGACATACTTGTTAGACCTTCCTCAGCTGTTTTTGCAAGGCTCAGTGCTGTCTCTCTACAGAAAGCTACCCGTTAGGGGAGTAGTGTTGCCATACTGTGTGGTTGTTGGGAGTAATTGGTCTGTAGAAATGTTTCTACCCTCTGGCAGATGGTTCAGAACACTGAAGGCCAGCACTAATAGACTGAGGAATGGCTTCTATGCAAGAGCCATAATCGCACTGAATAACTCAAAAAATAAGCAATAAATGTCTATATGTTTCATAAGTGCAATACAACAATGCAATAATTCAATATCATGTGCAATGATATTCATGTGCACTTCAATATCATGTGCAATTATTCATTATCATGTGCAATATTTTTTTAACTGTGACTCTTACTGAGTGTGAATGGGATTGTGAATGGGACATTGTGATGGCTGCTCGGACCATCACAAGTGCTGTCAGAAGTGGGATCAAGCAGTTGAAGGCACAGGATTTTTTTCTTCTTCCTTTCCCTCTCCGCTTACGGAGCTATGCAGAGAATGGGAAGGAGTGGCAAAGGAGCAAAAGGGGATGGTCAAAACCAGCCTGTTGGAGCAGATGAGCACATTCATAGAGGAGAGGAAAATGGAGCCTCTGGAGGGGTGGCTGGCACTGAGGACCAAGGTAAGGAGCCAACAATGTCAGAGCTGGTTTCCATTCTTCGTTATCATATGCGTCAGCAAGAGGTCCTGGAAGAAAGAAGAAGGGGGGGCTTTGCTTGCCAGGAACAGAGCTTTAGAACACTGCAACATCAGTTTCAGCTGCTACAGGTGGAGGTGCAAGCTCGTACCTCCACAGTCCCCGAGCCTCACTTGGATGAACCTGAACCACCAGAGGTAGAGCCCTTGGAAGCTGATGACCCTCCTTGTGCTGACTCAAGGATGACACGATTTATGCTTTGATTCATGTCTTGTCTCGTGATTTCCTGTTTTTCTTTTTAAATATTAACTTCCCTCTCGTTTCAGGTACCTTGCCCTTCCTCCTGTGTCAAGTGTCTGATTGTCTTCCCTGGCTCCATCTTGTGCCAGTGTGTTGCCTCCGATCATGAGCCTCACTCTCGTGTTTTGTTCCACATAAACCCACAGCCACAGATTCATTGAGCCTGCAGTGAGCGATCCTCCTGCAGAGCATATCCCTTGTTTGATCATTTATTCTTTAGCCCTAGTTTATTACGGTAAGTCCCAAAGCCTGTTTTGTTCCTCCCTTTTGGAGTGATTTTACTTTGTAACCTTTTCATAACCCTACGTGAGCGTAGCTTTGCAATGTTAAAGTTTCATTGTTCCTCCTCTAGTAGAGCGATTTTGTGTTTTGTTCTCAAAGATCTTTGTGCTGCCGTTAAAGGTGTGCTTATAGTTAATTGTTAAGTTTCACAGTGCCTGTTTTTTTTTTTAAGAGAGCGTCTTTTGTTTCAGTCCGCCTCATTTTGAGAGCGTTGATAGTTTATTTGTTATCTTTCATAGCCTTTCTGTTTTCCTCCTAGAGTCGAGAGTTTTTTGTTATTGATAAGTTTCATAGCTGCACTCTCCTCATCCATAGTTATTGAGGAGAGCGCTCAGGAGTTTCTCAGCCTCTTTGCTTTGCTCTGTGTGGAGATCCTCAACCTGTTGTTTATATAAATAAACATTCTTAACTTTGAACTCGACTCTGCATCTGTGTCCTAAAGCCTTGACAGAGTAATGAGCAAATGCATCCTCAACCAGGTCAGCCTCGCTTTAATGAACCCAGACTGGAGAAATTGACATAATGACATTGAACATTTTCTGATGACATTTGAACTCATTGCACTGGCTTGCCAGTGGCTGAAACAAGGGTTTTTTTCATCTGATCCTGTTACTAACTGGTAAAGCAAGATGTGCGTCTGTTCATATGGATGACTCTCGAGCTCTCGTATTATATGAAGGGTCATTTGTACCCATTTCAGTTTTTGTGTTAACCAAAGTACTGGTTATCCTTTCTTTTTCTTTGTGAAATCTTGTGACTTTTACTTTAAGGTTATGAACTGGTGTCTAAAATCTGGACACTTTGATGTGTAGTTGAATGTCTATGCAGAGTTTGTACACAAAGATGATGTTGCGGGTCATTTTGACCCAGACATTTTAATGCGGGTAAGTAGCTGTTCAGATCCAAAATAAACATGTCTCTTTGATGTATTTTAGTTTGACTGCCCAATTTTTATTTTGATTACCTCAGAAGCAAAAATTTTATCACAGATTTTGAACTCGGAAGAGATTTCAGAGACTTAGGACAATGTTATTGTCAATTTTCCTACGATAAGGAGGACTCAGAGCACGAGTCTGCCATTGTCTCTCCATCAGATGAAAACCACGGAATGCAGCAATCATCATCCACAGAGGGGACCCGGGCATCTAAAGATGGTAATACAAAATGGTCAACATCACCACACCAAAGCCGCGGCAGACTGTCATCTTCCAATTTCGTCAAAATGACACCTGGTCCCACAGGATTTGCTGTCACGCGAGTTAATGATATTCAATCAGCATTTCAGCTCTTCATATCCCCACCAATAGAGGATTATAGTGGACATGACCAACTTGGAGGGGAGGCGTGTATTTCAAGAGTAATGGAAGCCACTGGATCAGACTGACTTATATGCTTACATTGGAACTCTGGTATTAGCTGGAGTGTACAGGTCAAAGGGAGAAACAACTGCAAGTCTATGGAATGAAGACAATGGAAGGCCAATCTTTTGAGGAACAATGTCTCTGGAGACATTTCACATGATATCTCATGTGATCCGATTTGACAACCGCAACACCAGAGCTGGTCAACGTGAAAGTGTGGTACGTGAAGTATGGGGTAAATGGGTTAAAATTCTACCTTGTACAATCCTGATCCCCATGTTACTGTAGATGAGCGCCTTGTTCCATTCAGGGGGCGCTGTCCTTTCCGACAGTACGTGCCCAACAAGCCTGCCAAGTATGGCATCAAAATTTGGGCAGCCTGTGACGCAAAATATAGCTATGCAAGTATACACTGTAAAGCTACTTGGAGGAGCATCTGAGAAGAATCAGGGGATGCGTGTGGCGCTGGAGATGAGTGAAGGGCTGCAAGGTCATAAGATCACATGTGACAAAATCTTTACATCCTACCGACTTGGAGATGAACTTCAGAAGAGAAAGATAACTATGTTGGGAACAGTCAGAAAAAAGTCAGAACTTCCCAGAGAAATTCTAAAGATGCTGGGCAGACCTCAATATAACTAAATAGGTCTCAGATATAGCGGTGGAATTAAAAATGTTTTCTTTTCTAAATGTTTATATTATCTAAAATAAAGTTGTTATTGGTTTAACCTGTTTTTTTTTTTTTGTTGATTTACACAGTACGGGTCAAAATGAACCGTAACATAATCAATGTCATTTTTTTAATTTAACATAATACGAGGGCTAGATTACAACGAAGTCATAGCAGCAATCCTTCACAAATATGATACCAACCCTGAGATACACAGACAGAGATTCGGTTCCCTGGTAGTACAACCGGATTAAAGTCCAAAAGACCAGTATGCACGTTTAAAAGAGTTATATGGGAAGCGGATAAAACCAAAAGGAAAAAACATGCAGGAAATTGGTGAAATCTTGATTCTTGCACAATATTTGAGAATGCTGTTTCCTGAGTTACAGATCTGGATCAAAGAACATAACCCCAACTCTGCTGCGGAGGCTGCACAGCTGGCTGATGTGTATGTGGCGGCACGGAGATAGGAACAACCTTGGAGTCACCCGGCATGGAAATGTTCAGAAATCTGCCTCTCATTACCGGAAAGTAGGTGTGAGTAAACCTCCAAAGAGACAGTCTCTCAATGTGTCAACCAAGACAGTGATTTGTTATTTGTGTGGAATGGAGGGCCACACAAAACCAATGTGCCCTAGGAATTCTGCACAAATAACTCAGATGTGTTTTGTGCCCCAACAGAGTGTTCAATCTAAAGTGGAGTTGGGAAAGGGTTTGAAAATTATATCAGTTGAGCTTAATGGGAAAACATTAAAAGCTCGCCTTGATTCAAGAAGTACCCAGACTCATATTCATAGAGATTTTGTTCCAGCAAATAAAGTCAATATTGCTGAGACAATTCCAGTTTGCTGTGTTCATGGAGATGGGAAATCTGCCATTCCCAGCCATGCTGGGTCAAGATCTTCCTGTATTGTTTGACTTGCTTTATACTAGCCATACATGTAATGTTGCAGTAACCACAGCTCAAGCTATGAAAAAAGAGAGCCTTCTCACACGCTCTGTGCCCTGCCTTTTTATAATTCAGACCTGGAGACTGCACCGGGAAGTCTCGTAAGTCACGCAAAGAAGCCTAGAGAAATTCCAACACGCTGCCAGAAGCTCCTCTGACTGGTTCTCGAAGTCACTCAGTAAGAGCCCAGTTTTGCACAGCCCTGATTTTGACCAACTTCAGGCTGATGCCTCTGAGAGAGGATTGGGAGCTGTTCTGTTTCAGGGACCACCAGAAGAGCGCCATTTAGTGGCCTTCATTAGCCGCAAGCTGTTTCCAAGGGAAGTGCGATATTCAACGGTGGAGAAGGAGGCACTGGCTATCAAGTTGGCCTTGGATTCTTTCAAGTATTACCTTCTTGGGTGGGAGTTCACACTGGAAATGGATCACAAAGCTCTTCAATGGATTGAGAGCACAAACGGACCGATCACACGGTGGTACCTGACAATCCAGCCATTCCAGGGATTCACTATCACCCACATCCCTGGAAAGGACAACTACATTGCGGACTGTCTCTGTCATTGTGCAAGCGAGAAGTTTGAAGAGGTGGAGTGTGTGACGGCTGCTTTACAGCCTCACAAATGTTGTAACCTGCAATAAATAGAACTACACACATAATGTTTATATTTTGTTTCTTCATAAAGAGGATTGAACTTATAGAGCAATTTATAACTGCTTTTGTTTGGCATTAATTTATCTACGCTGACAAACACTGCATTCTGAAATTAGTGTGCACATTTTAGTTTACATTGTTTTGTCATGTCTTGGCATTTTAATTAGTCTTTGTTTGAATTGCTGCAGCTATTTCAGTCCCTTGGCCAAGGGGTGGAGCTGATAATTGGACAGTACCACAGTCTAGCATCAGGGGGGAATTGGGTTTTGTGTTATTGGTTTCAGTTCTTTTGTGTCTCACCCCTTTGTCTTGTTTGTGGGCTGATCAGCCACCATTTAAGTTTCCCCTTTGTCTCATTTAGTTAGGTCAGTTAGTTTGAGTACATTTTGTTACCAGCTGAGTAAAGTTTTGCTACTTTGACCTCTTCTATGGGCCAAATTCTTTGCTGTATTTTTTTTTTGTGTGTTACGATTGGATTTTGATTATTTTTGGGTTAAATAAAAATCTAGGTTATTTTTTACCCGACTTTAACCTGTGCCTGATTATTCTTTACTGCTCAGACCATCACAGACATGATAGAGTTTTTATAGTTCTTTTTATACAGCACCTGGGGGGATATTACGTCACCTTAATTTTGTGGTACCTGTACAATGACAATAGAGACATTCTATTCTATTCTCTATTCTATGTTTAGGTAGGTGTCTATTTTCCAGTACAATATCCCTGAAACATATTTTTTGCAGTTGTTTCACTCCGGAACAGTTGGGTTATGAACAAGTTTTAAAAAAGCTATATCTGTGATCAGTGACACTGAATGCTATGGTTTTCAGTTGGCCTTGTTGCCAATATATGTTTATATTATGACCTGTAATACTTTGTGCAACTGAGTTTTCTCAGTTTTAGACCCACTGACTGTTTCTGTCTGCATCATGTCATTTGCATCATGACTAAATTCAAACTAAAATCACTCCAAATACATTTGAAGCTGTAATCATGAGGGGCAGAAATTGTCATCATATTGAAATGATTGGAATGAAGAACTTACACAGCAATAATTAACCCCTTGTGAAACACTAACCCCTTGTTATACACTAATTTGGCATGACAAGAGGTTAATTGTATCAGTGTTGGGATGATAATTTTCCTAGATGGCACCATAAATGCTTTTAGACATATCAAGTACTGAAGGAACTCAAGTGGTCCGATTATGATAGGAGCATTCGGGGCAGTGGCAGCCAAACTGAGAGAGCAGCTCCATTACGGCTGAGAACTCTCAAGCACCCAGACATACACACACACAAATACATTCCTTGACAGGGAAGTGAACACTTAAATGAACAGTTATGAAGTACTGTAGGAGAAAATGTGTTTGAACACGTAATTAGCCTTGATGAATTCACACTGGATATTTATTGTAGCCATTCTATAATCTGCTCAATGTTGTGTTCTGCCACATTAGAGGTTAGCTGGTGTTGGATATCTACGTTTCATTTGTCTAGATTTGGGGAACCCCAGACTTGCTTTAAGCAAAGGTTCGTCTTATCCCAACATTTGAATAATGTGGTGATGAAACAATGTCAGAGATTACTTTGTTATATATGATGGCAGATAAGAATACAAGTCAAAATGTTGTTTTGACTAAATTTTTTTAGCTGAATATAGTTATTGCTTTTGTGTTTTATCCTGTGATATCTTTGGGCCTTTAACTTTACTTTTCTTCATCTTGAATGTGAATTGATAGTGTTATCTATGAGCAGAGGAGTGGAGTTGCTCTGTGGTGTGATGAGCAGTGTTGCTGCTCAGACACTGACAGAAAGGCATATTACACAGTGCTGAGGCACCATCCATCAAGCAGATCAGGCCATCAATCTGTCGCTGACACTGCTCCATTTAAGCATGGATGAGCTGCTTTCCTCTGCTTTGAAACTTGTCAAGTTGCACATCCCTCATTGTGATAAACTCTGATTACACTCCTTGCTGAAAGTCATTCTGTTCAATGTTGATCTTCCTCTGCTGTTTTCTTTTTTTTAAATCAAAATTCCTTTAAATGTGATAAAGATAATCAAAACTTGTTTTTTTTCAAATTGTTTGAAATATCACTAAAGTTGGGCTACTTGAAGGGTAAGATGGCTTACAGTCTTTGTGTGCCTCAAATTTAGAATATATTGCTATTTATATAGAATTTACCCTTTTTTTCTAAGTATGCCGATTAGTCAAATCATTACAATTGCCCGCTTATGTAGACAATGCACTTCTTTGGGTGTAATGCTGCTCCTGCACTATATGGTCCCTGGACAAGGGCATTAGATTCCTGTCTTTGTAAGTGTGGCCTAAGATTTTAATCTAGTAAATCTGGTTACCAAGGGCTCTCTGCCATGGAGGGATAATCTATCTATAATGTTTAAGTGTTAAGTCAAATCCACAAAAATGCCTGGACCTAAAGTTTAAGCTTAAACTTTAAACTTTAGATTGTATCAATATGATCTATGTTATTGTGGTAAGTTTAACTCAGCAATGCTGTAGGCTGTGCAAAAAATTGATGGTGATTTAAATTTAGCCTATTTGACTCTCTGTTCTTAAATACTGTTCTGTGTGTTTTCAGTGCACTCCCTCGAGATAGTTCTCAGCTCACAGGTACCATTCTGCACGCTTGGTATTTTCAGTTATGTTTTCACATGCACACACGCCCGCTGGTTTTAACACTAATTAAAAACTATAAAAAACGCTGGATGGCCAAATATGATTACTTCAAGGTGCTAAACACTCAACAAAGCTTAAGCCCCAGCAGCAATGGTGACTCCGCTGTATAAAAATATGTCAGTACAGCCTACTTCCTCTTCTCTCCTGGCAATCTCTTTTTTTAGACACAAAGACAACAGTTATTCTAGTGTTAATGTATTTTACAAAGAGAGTATGAATACAGGCTTTAAGTGAAAGGAATAAAATGTGTTGATTTAAAGCTGGTTAATTGAGTTTAAATTGTTGAAAACTCAATAAATGTAAAGGTTACGTTCCTGTTTTGTGGTACTTTGCTTTAACTTTCCTCTTTATGTGTGATGTGTATTATCCACATCTGGAAAAAGGAAATAATTAATTTCAACATATGACAAAAATGAGTAAGCCTTGGACTTTGTTTGGAAAATTTAACTCTGTAACTTTAGTTCAGTTACAGTATCATTTGCATTTACTAAATACACACTCACTGTGGAAGTTCTGTACCGTCCATCATTTTAAGTAAAGGTCAACAGGAACTTTGCCAGAGAACGATGCAGACCAAGGAGCTTTAAAATGGACTGGAAATGTCCTCACTTAACATTCAACCTTCCAGTGTTGCTGGATGATAGATGATTACTGTTGCAAGGTACAGTAGCTACACTCTCTCAGCACTGACTATTTGACAGACTACCTCTCCCTCCCTATCTCTCTCAGCCAGAATATTTTGCTACCGCCAATAGAGAGAAATGATAGAAGACCCACCGACTGGTAATGGAGGTCAGTGACCTCCAGAAATCACTGAACCAACCCTTTCACTGTTGTTGATCTGGCCTGACATATTTAATTAATATACCCCTACCATGTGTGGACTAAATTTAGTATAAAAAACAGAACAGAGGAGGAGGCTGTATTTATTTGTATTACTTAAAAAAAAATCATTGATATAAAAGGAGGGTATATCCACCCATACCGATAGGAAGAGATAAAAGTAAATGTATATCTTTAAAGAGTTGCAGAGTAGGTATTTGTAGTAGAATTTGATTATGATACCATGTGGATAACTGCCTTCACAATATATTTCTACATTTCTAAAAATGTTTTATGTAATTTTAACCAGGCAGCACAATGCAATTTCCTTTTCTACCAATTGATATGATGAGTTTTAAAATTCCCAGTCAAAATATTTCCCATATTTAGAGCAGGAAAACAACTGTAGATAATGGCATTGCTGGTGAATGTCTGCTTTGTTGTGGGTTTTTTTTGCACTGAAATACTAAAAAAAAGTGGATTTAACAAGCAAATAGATTAATGCCTTCACATTGGTGAATGTTGGTTAACAATACCCAAGAAGAGTCAGTTGTGTAAGTAATTAAAATCACACTTCCTGCACTTTATGCCATTTAACTTCTTGGATCAATTCCTGCAGAATAGCTAGAATGAATATGCAATGATAATCAAGCATAAATAACTATGGATAAATAAACAGATTAGGAATGAAATAATTAATAATTTGCATTCAGTTCTACATCAAATGACTCAATAGATACAGTTTTTTGTCTGCTCCAGCTAAGCATGGCACTGATGAGAACACAACACCTGGGTACACAGGATAATTACTGAGGTTGCTACAGTTGGGTCAACAAAGAGGGACAGAGCCTACTCTTTCTTTACAGAAACACATGTATATTGACTGTAACATCTCTTACATGATCTCTGAAACTTAGAGCAACAACTCACAGACAGAGATTGATCAATTTTACCATCTGTAAGACTTTTTTTATTTCACCAAAATAAAAAAAATCTTGGAGAATCACAATTATCAGAAATTGGTCTGCAGGATACAGTTTATTGACGTATAAGTTTATGCTTTTATCCAAAGTGACTTACAGGTAGGATTTGAGCCCATGTCTCCCAGATGGAAGGTGGCAATCATACCACTACACTTATCTTCTCAAATGTTCTTCATTGAGTGACATTAAGTCACAGATTGCAGAGGATGGTTTCAGTCCATCGACCTCTGTGTTATGGCACGCTGGGCCACTGGGGCTCAATATATACACATCATGGCAGTTATAGGCTTATTACTTACAGGTAATGACCAGTTATTATTGACCATGGGAATATAATCAGCTGGCTTGTTGTATTGGGTGTATTTGTGTTTACAAAATTCGTTTAAAAGTGCTACTTTTGGTGTACAAAAGTAAAAAGTAAGCACTTTTCTGGACCCACTTCTCTTTGCTCATCATCCTGGGGTTTGTAGGAAAGATGTCATTGTGTAATTACTTTAGAAAACTCTCATCTGGACAAAGCAGGCAGCACTGTGAGGATCATGTTCTTTGATTTTGCCAGTGCTTTTAATACAGTCCAACCAGTACTGTGAGGAGTTCCAGCAGAAACAGGTAGAAGCCTCATCAATTTCCTGGATTATTGACAACCTGAGAGACAGATAATAGTTAATGAGACTGAACGTTTGTGTGTTTTAGAGATTGGTCCCTGATTGAACATAATCTGTGTGTTATTGCGAGCCCCCTAATGTTTAGTCAGCCAGTGGAAATGTGGAACAGCCAGTGCTTGATGGACTCAGCAAAACTAAAGAATTTGACAAAGAGCAGCTGAGCAGTCAAACCAAAAACTGTTAATGACAGAAGTCAGGCCTGGAGCATTGTGAAATGTTTAATATTCAATATGCTTCATTATCCTATTTTTAATAGCCTAAATTACATGAATATACATGTTCAGAACGTTATAACTGGAGGTAACTGTGTAAGGCAACTATAAATGTGTAACAAATTTCATACACACTGGCAATTAAAAGTGCTTTGTATATTAAGGTTAGGGGGAATAATAGCATAAAACATTTAAATTGAGAGAAAGAAAGACAATAACCATGATATAATGAATTTAAATTGTTTTAAGAAAAGCTTTGTTTAAATAAAATTTCAAACAGCAGCAGAAAATAATTTGTCAAATGCAACAGTTTGAGCAATGATTGCTCTTCTTGCTGAGCTACAGTCGCCTCTACCTAACCGCACCACACTTCCACAGAGAGCAGGAGGAGACAGCATAATGATGAAATCTTTTTCACCTTGTTTGATTTGTTAGGCATCATTAACTGACAAATCTCTGAGACACCATGAGAGACAATAATAGGGTCCTTGGATTAAATAGTATAATTAGCTGTAAGCCAGTAGAAAGCACATAGAATATGAGTAATATGTTGTTATTGTGTTGTTATTTTTAGATTTTTAGTATTCTCTTAGTAGCATTTAAACAAGTTGCAGTTGTATAAGGCGAGAGAAGAGTGTATCACAACAGTGTGAGTGGCACTTTAGGAAAACAGCCTGTCATTATCAGGCTCATCCCAACTGCTTACATCCCTCTGTAACATATCTTTATTTCAAGGTTGAATCACCGCTGACTGTGCAATGACTGGGTTTGTTTATACAGCCACTATTTTTCCCATTCAAAGTGTAAATTGTCTAATTTTGTAGTTCTTATTTGCAAATGTTTTTATTTTTGTATGTACACATTCTTATTTTTTTTCACAAATTTTATCTGTTAAGCATTTAACTGAACTGGTCTTGACTGAATGAATCCGGCTTACCTGTCAAATTTCATATAAATTTCAAAGTTCATATGTTAGCGATTCATGTTACCCTGTATTACATACACTTGAACAAAAATCTCTGAACTTGTTCTAGTAATTACTTTGGTGTGCAGGTCTTGCAGATTTGCATTATCTATTAAAAAGAGAGAGAAAAAGGCCACTGTGAGTACTTCTGTTGAAGGTAATGCTTTGGAAGTACAACATGAGACCTTTTGCCAATATTTGTGCTACCTGTGATTTTCTGTAATGCCTGATCCATTATGTGCTACAATCCCTGATCACATAGTTGTTGTATTTTGCAGCCTAACATTGTGTGTATATTTGTGACTGTGTGTTGTGTGTGTCTGGCTGCCTGTCACTACTGTCAGGGCAACGACTCCCCAAACCCAATCACAAAATGTGTTATTGAAGCGGAGCAGTGACAACGAAATGCAGTCAATGGGCTTCTTGCAAGGAATGCTACAACCTGCCAGACTGTATCATACATTTTATCTTACCATTAATGTTACTTTTTAAATTTGTGTAGGTATAATCAAATTATTTGATCATTACAGCTTACTAAAAACACTTGGTTTTCTTTATCAAACAGGATATAAAATGATTGTCCGTTGTTAGGATTTCAGGCATGGTCCTCAACTGAATGGCACTGCAATTACAAGCAGACAAAATGACTTCCAGTTTAATTTAATTACATTTTCTTTTACATACTACCAAATCATAACAACTGTTATTTCAAGACACTTCAAAGACCCAGTCCTATTCAATTATAATCCAGTTTGTCCTAATCCAGTCCTAATCCAAATAAATCAAATAGGCCTAAATGAAAATCTAATTAAGTCCAATTCATTCAGTGCCATTTCAATAAATGTTGCCTAGCTAAGGAAACAAACAGATTGCATCCAAAACATCACTTCAATATATGCACAAGGCGACAATCTAAATAAAAAAAAGTTTTAAGTTTTCAGTTTTAATAAGAAGAAACCTCTGGCAGAACCAGACTGAGGAAAGATGGCCACCTGCCTTGACTTTGACTCAACTAATATATTAGCATGCACATTAGAAAAGTACTGTTAGCATCATACCAAAAATTGACTATCTGGATAGTTTATCCAGGAGACTGACTTATTTGGTTTGATGTGCAAAGGTGTATTTCAATGATCACAATGACATAGTTAGGTAGCTTAAGGATAGATAAATAGAAAGATGCTATATTTAGCCAGTTAGAGTAGTCCAGTACTCAATGTCACTGAGCCATTATGTTCCATCCAATAAACATAGAATAAGAAAATACATAATGCATAGAATGATACTTTATATATCTATTATACATTTAAAAAATAAATACATAATAGTTTTGTATTGTGAGAATTCGATGTGCGGTAGTTAGATCAAACATAACACTAATAAACATCAGGATGGAGACTGATAAATTGTTCAGAATCACTTTACTCTTCTTCAGACTTTAGCAACAACCTCTTCAAAACACTTCCTTGTTCCCAACTCTCATATGACAGTCGTAGCCAGTCAAATGTTAGGAGGAGAATGTAATGTGTGGAGTGCTAAAACATGTATGCAAACACATTTACTGTTAAACACGAATAAATAATTTAATGAATGAATTAATTAATTAGATAAGTGTAAGCATCTTACAAAATTTGTAATTTGTAAATACAATAACTCAATGTGTGAATTAACATTTAAACTTTACAGTTTTGCAGGTCGAACTCCACGACTCAGTGCAACATTGCTGTGAGTCACTTCACATGTTTTGAATGACTATAATAACTCTTACAAACATTTTCAAGCACATTTATGAATTTGCTATGCACAGACTTTAATTGTCCTCATTCTCATGTACGTTGAATAATGAAAATTATAGAGATTAAAAGTGTTGTATCAAAACTAATCAAGTGTCCAGTCAAATAACATAAATTGTTGTTGAGAATTCAGTAGCCAAAGGAAAGGAACTGTGCTGAAGTCTGCAGGTAAGACAATGGCTACTTCAGAATGAGTTCTTAATCGGACAGAAGATGGGCTGGTACTGTGGCTGTAGCAAGTATTGTCTATTAACATCCTTTGGGCTTTGCTCAGAGACTTCACTTCACCAATATCACTGAGGCTCTGTAGATGGGTACTGATGATCTTCAGTACCCATAGTTAATCACCCGCTAAAGAACCTTTGTCTCCTCGTCCTTGCCTATCCCAGCCACAATCGGGTGAAAGGCAGAGAACACCCTGAACAAGTTGCCAGTTCATCATGGGTCCGGACATAAATGGTAAATGGACTGTACTTATATAACGCTTTTCTAAAATTCTAACACAGTACTTTTTGTTCTAATCATTCAGACACCGATGGATGCATTGGTAGGTTCAGTGTCTTGCCCAAGGACACTTCAACATGTGGCCCCGAGAAGCCTGGAGTCAAACCACCGACCTTCCGATTGGCAGGCGAGTGCTCTTCCTTCTGAGACAAACAACAATGCATGGTCATTCTCATTTCTACAGTCAATTTAGAATAACTAGTGAAGGACTCATGCTGGCATGGGGAGGACATCCAAACAACTCAGAGTGAGGCCTGCGCTGAGATTTGAACGAGAAACCTTGTGGGGTGCGTGCGCTAACCACCACATGACCATGCAGCCCTTTGTTTATTCTTTTTCTTCTAAACTCAATAATCAGCTTCTTGGTTTTGTTGATATTTGGCAGCAGGTTGTCTCGTGTGCATCACATTGTGAAGCCTATTGATTTCTTCCCAATAAGAAGATTCATCATTGTATGTAATCTGAAGGATTGTGCTGATATTGTCTACAAATTTAAAAGTAGAGTTTTTTTATTTTGGATAAACACAGAAAGTGGCTGAGCACACGCTACGGTGTAAAACACCAGATTTCAGGAGGTTTGACCATCTATCTGAAATTTCTGTGGTTGTTGGTAAAGAAGTCCAGTATTGAGTTTTAGAGTGTGGTACTAATGTCTAGAGAGCTCAGTTTGAGACTGTATTGAATGCTGAGCTAAAAACAAGAATTTCAAGCTGTGACACGTAGAAGACAATAGAGATGCCATGTCTGTGAATCTGTTGGAACTGAAAACAATCCCATATGAAGCAGAACCAGTTTCTCAAAGTATTTTGTGATAATAGGGGTGAGTGTTACAGTGCAGAAATCATTTATACAAGACACTAAAAAATTTAGAGGTTTGGGGGATATTGGTGGCTGTTCTCAAGCTGGTGTAAACAAAGTCTGTGCCTGTAACATCTTAAAAATACTGCCTTAGCCTTAGCCTTGGTAATATTCTATCCATTCTATTCTCTTGCAACCTCACCTTTGCCAGAAGTATTTGCGGAATGTGAGTATCTTTAGATCAAATTAAGTTACTTACACACAACACATTTACAAAGTAATGAAAATACATATTTATTATTTTAAGATACTAAATCTAAATTAACTTGTATATATACAATATTGGTAAGATCCACATTTGTTTGTTTTTTAAAAAAAAAAACAGCAATAGCAAGAGGCACCTTCAGCCTAATTTATTTACTTTGCAGTGTGCTGTAATGTGGAGTGAAGTTGATAATAAATAGCATATTTGGTCGAATCTTTGGATGCAGAAGGGATTAACCGTTTGGTTGTGAGATCACGACGATAATATGTAAATGGAATGTGACATGTTTGTATTGACTCTAAAATGCAAATAAAACATTTCATACATGAATAATCTATCCACAATAGAACAGACAACCTACCAAATGTTGAAAGTGAAACATTTTACTATTTCATGGATAGTATTTATTCTAGCTGGGCTGCATGGTGGCTAGCACTGCTTCACAGCAAGAGTGTCCAAGATAAACTTAAGTTATAGGGTAATCTGGAACTTAAAACTAAAAGTTATAATGAGAACTGCAAAGCATTTTAATGTAATTAATCTAGCACTCCATTCGTCCATCCATCCATCCATCGATACGCATATACATCCATTTCCATAGCACTTATGATTGTCTGGGTTGTGGGTGCAACACTCTGAATGCAGATCCCAAGGCCTCCCTCTTCCAAGCCAACAAGCTAATTTGGCCTGAACCTGGGACATGTGTAAAACACCTTCCCAGGGAGGGATCCAGAGGACATTCTGACCAGATCCCCAAACTGCCTTAACTAGCTCCTCTCAATACGGAGGCTTCTACCCCAAGCCCCTTCCTGATAACTTTTATTTATGATTTAATTATTTTGGTCCCTACCCACAGTTCATGACCAAAGATGAGGGTTGGAACATAGATTCATTGGTGAATTAATAGCTTCGCCTTTCATATACCTCCACCTTTCATACATAACTCACTAGCACATGCACAGGTAAAATAAGTTACAAATAAGACCAATCACATTGCTCAGAAAGAAAAACTACCGTCTGAATTATAACAGGTTTGCTCCTCATTGAAAATCGCAGCATGTACTTAATAGACCACAGCAAATAAAGGCTAAAACCACCAGAGTAATTGGAAACAGAGAGCAGAGAAGAAGGATAATCAATCTGGCTGATACACCCAGGGCATGCTGTATAAGCTACATTGATTATAAAGATGTTCATACTTTATAAATGATCAGCACTGATATGACAAGACTGATTAGGAAATAGACAGGTGCTAAATGGATGTCTGTGTGCGAAAATGATCTTAAATGTTTGTGAGGATTCAGCACTTGCCAAACATTAATGGCAGGGACTGAAACTGCTGTCAGTACTAGAAAAAATATGCAGTTTTAAGCGATTTCACTTTCTAGTCAGTTGCAGACCTCATCAATACATGTTAAAGTGTTTTGAAATCAGGGGTGTTGAAAGTCTGTATAGATATACTGTATATGTATAATATATGTATAATGTGCCCCCCCCCTTTCATTCAATCAATTTTTACTGGGAAAACCACACAGAGCTTCACACTGGAGTGGGTAGGGGGGGTTAAGGTATTCTCCCGTCATCAGGACATTTAGCAGCACAGAAAATTTTATATTAAAAGGTCCTTGAGTCAGAATGGGGATGACAGGAGGTCATTCAGTTATCTGATGACAGAAGTAAGCACCCTTAATTTGCATCTGACATTTTCAGGTATCCTATTTGTTGTCAAATTTCATCCAAAACACTTTCCAAACACAAGTCCTCATGCTTCCCTAAAGATGAATTCTACTGACTTTGGAGATTTTCCTACTAACTGATATGTCTGCAGACTCCATGTATATATATATAATGAAAGCCAACTGATGTCTTCCTTTTCTACTGTTGTTAACAGTTCTCAATACCTTCCTGCCTCCCCCCTGAAGGCTTTTGTTTTTATATAAAGCAGCTTTTTCAAGTCACTGGTGATTCAGGGTTTGTTATTGGAGAAGCACTGTCCTTACTGTCCTTGTGGGAACAGTAAGGTGCTCCATAGGGAAGTTAATGTAATCCGTCATGGAAGTGATATAATCTCCATGTGGCTCACAGTGAGCATTCCAGTCCGTGGACTCAAAGCATCCCCGCAGTTCCTCTTCAGCCTCCTGAGACCATTTTTTTAAAGTTTGTGCAGTGACAAGTTGTTGCTTGAAAATAGATGTGTAGTTGGAGGTGAGGAGAACAGATTATGTTCTGATTTTGCAAATGGATGCATGAAAGAGGAGGTGTTTTCATTCATGCATTCATTTTTATGAGCATAAAATAAATAAATCTTTTGATTTTCTCTGGTGGAGCAGATGACAAACTTTTGAAAGGTTGGAATTTTAGCTGAGAGGGAGACTTGGGTGAAGTCTCTATTAATCACCATGAATGCATTTTGGTCTGGTGTTTGCAGTCTGGCAGTGACTTAGCTGAGGAAGTCACAGACTGTGTCGGCAGTCTGTGACAACACTGCTATCAGAATAACACAGGTGAACTCTCTTGATAGATAATATGGACAGATCCTCTCCTTCACAGGAACATGTCCAGGATTACACTATCTATTGTAAACATGCTCTACAATACCTTCACCCTTTGCTTTTGCCAGTGCTCCTGATGTCTCTTTTAGCTCGTTTCATCTTGAAGCCAGGTAGAAAATTGTTGGAGTTCGGTATATGCTCCTGCAGCTATGTCTTTATGGAACACATCATAATGCATTCGTATATATATATTTTTTAACTATGAAATGTTAAAATATGAGGAACAAGAATAGCCTAAACAGTATTGTGAAAGTGTGCCCCAACATTATTGGAGTTCAACTGAGGGACTTGGACTTGGCTGAAGAAAGTTTTCAGCCAACCAAACCTTTGAATGGTGTTATGGTGTTTTTTCCCCCTCTTTTCCCTCTTTTCTGTCTTCTCAAACCCCACCTGGTCGAGGCAGATGGCCACCCTTCCTGAGTCTGGTTCTACCAGAGGTTTCTTCCTGTTAAGAGGGAGTTGTTCCTTTCCACAGTCGCCACAGGCATGCTCAGGACGGGAGATTGGACTGAAACCAAGTTTCGGTGCAATCTGTTGGTTTCCTTAGCTAGGATATTAATTTTTGAATTGGCTCTTTATGAATGAATTGGATTATTTTTAAATTAATTAATTGGATTTCATTGGATTATGATTACAATAAACTGAATTCCAATTGGCTTGAATTGGACTATATTGTTTAAGTGCCTTGAGATGACAATTGTTGTAATTTGGCGCTATATAAATAAAACTGAATTGAATTGAATTGAAACCAAATTCTTTTAATCTAATTGTTTAAAATGCCTTCAGGCTGACGTTATAATTTTTCCCCCCAATCTACACTAAATAATCCATAACAACAAAGTGAAAATGTGCTTTTAAGATTTTAGAAAATGAAATACTGGAATCCCTGAATTACCAAAGAATGTCAGAGAATTGCTCCAAGGCTCCTCAAACATTGGCTTTACCTTGCACTTTGGATTACTGCTGACAACAAGTACATAAACTGCAACAGTCATAGAAGTAAGTTGTTCATACACCTCATATGTGGAGCTAACAACTGTACTTCCAACCATGGCATATAATTGTTTTAGGGCTTTTGACATGGTAATAGATTTATATGTATGATTGTAGAGCTCACACAGTGATTTGTTTTATGACAGTGTTGTTATATCCCACAACTGTAGGAGCAGAAAAAGACCAAAACAAATTGACAAAATGTTTGTGCGTTACCATAAACCTACAAAAATGGGTGTCACGTTTCAAATGCAGTTTGCTAAAATCAACTAAATAATGTATGTTATGTACTGGAAACTATAATTAAATGATCTTTTATTTATCTTTTTTACAATTGCTTGATGGTTAATGGTTAATAACAAAATAGATGAATACAGAGATGTGCATGCAGCTGCTCAGATTGACATGGTACCCATGTTCCTGTACTGTATAGCACAATATACCATAAAAGGAGGATAATTCAGAATAACTCTTGTAAAAACTGAATGTGAACTTGTTCATTTTTGGACTGGATCGCTTTATAAACTTAATATAATGCAATTGAGGCATTATGAACTAGCCTAACATTTCTTATACCCCTTCAGTTTATCCACAGGTGGACACCTAACAGGTTCTTAACACATCTCAAAGATTATCAAAACAACTATGTTGCATCTACCCAATGTGGCCAGTGTCATAGTAAAGGTAGTCATAGCTCACAGTGTTTTTTATTGTTACAAGTATGTGTCAAACTATTAAAACACATTCAAATTATGCTAATCTTTTTCATTTAGAAATCGGTAGACAAAAATCAAATAAAATTCAATATTCACTGCACTGTATGGACTTCATATGGTCTTATCATTAGCATAAAAGCACCAAAGGTGCTATGATATGTGTTAGAATATGTATCTGTTCATTTAACACTGTTGTTTTAGATAAGATTTTATTCACCTACCATAAAAACTTTCTGTGCTCTTATCTCTTACATGTCACTCTAGTCTCTAGAGTGACACTCTAGTCTACCTTCTTTGGTCTTTTGGTTTTAAATTATGTTTCACATCACTCATTCAGATTGGTGAGTATACATGTGTATTTAAAGTAAAAAATAGGTTAGAAAAACGATTAGAAGAAAGAGGATGTGATTTGAATTTTCCTTTTTCTTTTTCTTTTGTGTTCCGTATGTGTTGTTACCAGATCAGGGAGGATGCAATCATAATGGTGGCTTAAACATAATTAGTTCACCAACCTAATTCTACTCATGCTCAAGAGCAGTTGTTAATGATATTCATACAAAAAAATGGCTGTGATTCAATAAGTTATTGGATCTGTACCAGTGCTTTGAAAGTTTGAGTGGTATTTGCTCTCTGAGACAAAACAAATTAAATTTTTTTTTATCAGAGACCTATGAAAAGCATTTAGGATTTAAAGCTAAAATCACTGCCTCATCATCACATGCCTTAACCAGCCTGTCAAATTGAGATCTCAATTCAGTTCAGTTTATTCAATTTTTATTCATGTAGCACCAACTTACAACAAATATCATCTCAAGGCACTTCAAAGATAAAATCCAATTTAAGCCAAGTCATTGTAATCATTATCCAATCAAATCAAAGAGCTGGGGCCGGAGCCTATCCCAGCATTGGGAGAGGCGGGGTACACCCTGGACAGGTTGCCGTTCCATAACAGGACCACACAGACTTCCAGGGACAATTTAGAATCACCATTTACCTTGACATGCATGTTTTTGGGCAGGGTACCCAGAAGAATACCCACACATACACAGGGAGAACATGCACACTCCACACAGAAAGGCCTCAGCTGGGATTTGAACCTGGAACCCTCTTGCTGTGGGGCAATGATGCGAACCACCACACCACCATGCATCAAATCCAGTGCTTTCAATTCCATATTAGTCCAATTCATACATACAAAGCCAATTCAAAATTTCTTCTTTTCCGAGGAAATTTCTATCCAGACTTCGGGCCTCACTTTGTAGCATTAATATAGGCTCAAATGGAAAATGAAAGAGGTGTATACCACTTCTAAAACAATTGTCTGAATATATAAAAACAAACTTGATGTATGTATGTTTCTATTTATGGAAATTTTCACCCAAATGTACAAGCATTATGGAAACAGGGAAATGTGGTGACACAGATGGTAAGGTAATGAACTGAGGCTAGACTGTAGAAATGAAATATGAGGGTCACATTTATCTTTTATTTATGTTTCATATTACAAATTACTTACAGCCCCCTCTTAGATTATGCATTCAAACCAGCAATGTTATTTGTGCTAGTCTTGATGGGCCATTAGTGTTCCCTAAGCCCATTTAATTTTTTATCAGTGCCATGTCGCTGTCACACTACTCAGTCCAGACTACAGAGGTGAACAGGCTGTAGTCAGTTGGGGAGGTCTCCACAGTTGGGCTCCACAGCTCCACATATCAGCATGGGATCAATGGCAGAAAATGTGCATTGTTTTGAAGCAACATATTGCTTGGAATATTCTAAGTAAGTTATATATACACCAAGCTAACTAGGTTAAATAATTATCAGTTGTAGAAATGTGACAAAGTTTGGAATGAACCTCCACGAATACATGACCTGTAAAAAAAAACAAAAAAACCCCAATCAAATAATCAAAAACAAATCAGATAATCTAGGCAAGGGATGGGTAACCTACAAAAGTCCTTACAGATTTCAAGAGGACATACTTTCCTGATTACTTTGTAATTTATAGCCTTATTCAGCAAAGCCTCGAGTGACACATCAGTTCATTTCCTTTAATAGAAGTATGTCTAGATGGAATAACTTTATAAAGGCTGGTGCTCACAGTTTGCCACCTGACTAATACCTTACAAATTAGTCTTTATAGATCCTAGCAACAACACAATACTAATATTATCTTCAAATTAAGATAACTTCAGATGTTTTGTAATGAAAACAGGATGATCTGATTGTCTCCTAACTGTGCGACTGTGCTTTAGGTGGACTGCAAGTTAATTCAGTTCTTGCTTATTATAAGAATAGCAGATGATGTTTTTCTGTGCTTTCTGCCCTCAAGGTGTGTTTGTGGCACATAGCAGCAAAAGAAAGCAGATGGAAATCCTTTTTCACTCAATATATCATCCGTCTCCCCTGACCCATATCTACATTCACCCAATTAACTGACACAGTTGCCTGCACACACACACACACGCCTTCTCAATACCCACTACTTTCACCTGCTACCCATTCGTTTGATGTATTTCCATGGATTAATAGGTAATAATCTCCTACAAATTTGAACTAATCCTTTCAATCAGTCTGCAATCTGCTCTCCATCCCCTTTATGTATACTACTTTTCCTTTGTATGGCCTCTTGTTAAGAAAATTCTCTCAAAATGAGGCTCAGAGTTGCTGGAGACAATTAACACAAAACATTTATTCTTGCAGCAATGAGACAAGTCTGCACAACATATCAGAAAGCTGACCCAGAGTTGTCTGAGTTAAAAAAATGATACTATCGCTATTTATGTCTTCTACTATGAGATCACTAGCCACACAAGGTTATGAGTAATTCAGTAAAACAATGCTTGGACAGAAGCTGAAATAAGATAGATAGGAAGCCCTCTCCAGCACACAGTGTCCCTTGACCCTGCAACATTATAAAACATTCTCACACATGGTACTAGCTTTTTCTCATAGTATAAATTTATGATATTTTTTCTAATATTTTCCTCCACTCACAATTGGGTGTGTGGGTATCAAACTATAATAAACCTATCACCAGTGTGAAAAAGTGATTGCTGAAAATAATCTAAACTAAGCTTTTCTTATTTTCATTAGCTGTAGAAGATGATGTAGTGAACTAAGGTGTGGATCAATATGGAACTCAATGTTTGAGAGGTCACAGCAGTAAGAGACAGACATTACCTTTATTTATAATAACCTTTATCCTTTGGAGATGATTTGAAGGTGCACTCTCCTACGAGACCTCCTCTCTATCTGCAATGACTTATCTGGAGGACATTAATGCCCTTGTACCAACGAGCAAAGCTATCAGTGAATAAACAAAATAACTCTTTCATGTGAAGGTAGAGTGATAGTTTTAAGACAGGCCAAACGTTTTGTTTCTCACAGACACATTTCCTCTATCACAGGATGTCAGAACTCTGTACAAACGGAAACTTTTGTTGGGTAAAGACAGCACCAAACTAGATATGGAATACATGAAACTGGAGATGGATGTAAGTACAAATTCCGACAAAGGAGAAGGTCATGGTGTGAACTGTATTTAATTCTGTTTTCTCTCCACAGCTTGAAAAACATGAATAATTAAACAATTCAACACAACTTGAACTTGAAACTTGTCATTATAGTTCATCCAAAGTGTTAGAAATTTGTTTATACATTTATATTCACAGTGGGGTGCCATGACCTAACGTTTGGAAAATTATAAATTACCTCTGTTCATTTAGCCTTCTTACACTTGCTCTGACTTAAACTGTTACTGTGTCAATGCTAAATTATGAAAAGAAGTTCTAACTCAAAGGTCACAACAGTAAGGATCAATGGCAATATGTGTCCCTGTATAGGTCCCTCACTGTGTCAGGAGAAACTCTGAGTCCTTTCGGGCCCTGGGACCTGCAGGGAATCAAGCAAGAAAAGACTTGAGCCTGAAAAGTTGTCCACAAGGTATCAATTACTTCAAATGAATATCATGTTAATTTAATTTCATGTTCAGCACTTGAATAGTTGTTTTTTTTTAGCTGCACTGGCACTGACTGATTGATTTATTGATTTTTTGAGACAGGGAAAGTGGTGATATGATAACCAAAATTTTTTTTGTTTTGTTTTTTATACAAGACGTGAGTTGGGCGTGAAACTTTCTTTCGGGAGTCTGTTATAGTCGGTCAGACATTCTTTGTGACGCAGCTGAGCTAAGCTTGAACAAAGCTTGAACTGAGCTAAGTTAGCCTGCCCTGGAGCAGGCCAGTTGAGCTGCATAAACTACCATGGTTACTCAGCTGGCATTCAAATAAGCCACGTTGGTGGAACGGAACTCTCTCTTAAATGAGTCACACTTATCAAGATAAGTGAGGTTTTCATTTAATCCAGCTTTGTGGAGCACCCCTCTGGTGTTATGGTTATTATGCTTGTTGACCTCTCTTACCTGTCCTCTCAATCACCAATTGGTTGAGGTAAATGGCCACCTTTCCTACTGGTCCTGTTAGAGGCTCCTTCCTGTTAAAAGGGATTTTTTTCTTTCCACTGTCGCTGTACGGATGTTCAGGACTGGGGACTGAATCACAGTTACATTTCAATTAAATTTTTTGGTTCTCTTAGTTCCTTCAATCATAAAAAAGGCATAGTATCAATTGGACTCATTTAGATATTAATTCATTTGATTTGAATGGATTATATCAGTATTACAACAAATTGAATTTTAACTGACTTGAATTGGGCTGTATCTTTGAAGTGGCTTGAGAAGACATTTGTTGTGATGTGGCACTATATACACTGCTCAAAAAAGTAAAGGGAACACCTAAACAACACAATGTAACTCCAAGTCAATCGCACTTCTGTGAAATCAACCTGTCCAGTTAGGAAGCAACACTGATTGTGAATCAATTTCACCTGCTGTTGTGCAAATGGAACAGACAACAGGTGGAAATGAGAGGCAATTAGCGAGACAAACAGTATTAAGGAGTGGTTCTGCAGGTGGTGACCACAGACCATTTCTCTGTTCTCATCCTTTCTGGCAGATGTTTTGGACACTTTTGCATTTTGTCAGCGCTCTCACCCCTAGGGGTAGCATGAGGCGAGCTGTGGCAAGAAGGTTTGCTCTGTCTCTCAGCACAGTGTCCAGAGCATGGAGGAGATACCAGGAGACAAGCCAGGACACGTAGGAGGGTAACAACCCAGCAGCAGGACCGCTGCCTCCTCCTTTGTGCAAGGAGGAACAGGAGGAGCACTGCCAGAGACCTGCAAAATGACCTCCAGCAGGCCACTAATATGCATATTTCTGCTCAAACTGTCAGAAACAGACTCCATGAGGGTAGTATGAGGGCCTGAGTCCACAAGTGGGACTTGTGCTTATAGCCCAACACCGTGCAGGGCGATTGGCATTGGCCAGAGAACACCAAGGTTGGCAGATTTGCCACTGGCGCCCTGTGCTCTTAACGGTTAAGAGCAGGTTCACACTGAGCAAATGTGACAGACGTGACAGAGTCTGGAGATGCCATGGAGAATGTTCTGCTGCTTGCACCATCCTCCAGCATGGCTGGTTTGGCGGTGGGTCAGTAATGGTGTGGGGAGGCATTTCTTTGGAGGGCCACACAGCCCTCCATGTGCTAGCCAGAGGTACCCTGACTGCCATTATGTGCCGGTATGAGATCCTCAGACTCATTGTGAGACCATATGCTAGTGCAGTGGGTCCTGGATTCCTTCTGATGCATGACAATGCAAGGCCTCATGTGGCAAAAGTATGTCAGCAGTTCCTGCATGATGAAGGCATTGATACTATGGACTTACCTGCTTGTTCCCCAGAACTGAATCCAATCGAGCACATCTGGGACATCATGTCTCATTCCATCCACCAACGCCACATTGCACCACAGGCTGTCCAGGAGTTGACTGATGCTTTAATCCAGGTCTGGGAGGAGATCCCTCAGGAGAACATCTGCCGTCATCAGGACCATGACCAAGCATTGTAGGGAGGTCATACAGGCTCGTGGAGGCCACACACACTACTGAGCCTCATTTTGACTTGTCTTGAGGAATTTCTGCTCAAGGTGGATCAGCCTGTAATGTGATTTTCCACTTTTATTTTGAGTATGATTCCAAATCCAGACCTCCATGGGATAATAATTTTGATTTACATTGATAATTTTTGTTATTTTGTTCTCGACGCATTCCACTATGTAATGAATAATGATTTTCAACTGAAATATTCCATTCATTGAGATCCAGAAAGTGTTATTTTAGCTTTCCCTTAATTTTTTTTAACAGTGTACAAAGAACTGAACTGAACTGAAAATATTTGGCAGGCCACTCAAAGTTTTTATTGCCCAAATGCTAATTTACTAAATTACAATTATAGTTCTTTGATAAACACTGTTTTATACATTTTAGTTATTTTTTTGTTTATAGGTTATATTCCATTAATTTGAGTGTCTTTTTCTAAATCTTTTTTTTTTTTTTTTTGAATGAACAAGTGTCAAAGTCAAATTTATTTGTGTATCACATTTCATGTACAAAACAGTTCAAAGTGCTTTACATAAAATAAAAGCATTGCAACAGGGAGCGGAAAAAGCATTAAAAATATGTAAAAGAATAGAAAAAAAGAAAATAATTAAAATGAATAAAAACAAGCAACAGTCTCGATAAGATACCTTGCAGATTTCATGCATAGACACATGAGAAAAGAAATGTTTTTAACCTGAATTGAAAAATGTCTACATTTGGTGACCATTTAATTTCCACTGGCTGTTTGTTCCACTTGTTTGCAGCATAACAGCTAAATGCTGCTTCTCCGTGTTTAGTCTGGACTCTGGACTGGACCAGCTGACCTGAGTCCTTGGATCTGAGAGCTCTGCTGGGTTTATATTCTCTGAACATATCACAGATGTATTTTGGGCCTAAACCATTCTGGGATTTGTAAACCAGTAGGCTTTTAAAATCTATTCTGTGACTGACTGGAAGCCAGTGTAAAGATTTTAAAACTGGTGTGATGTGTTCAGATCTCCTGTTTAAAACTCTAGCAGCAGCGTTCTGGATGAGCAATGAGAAAATCTTTAATTCTGTTGATGTTTCTGAGTTGTTAAAAAGCTGCCTTGGTGACAGCTTTGATGTGGCAGCTGAAAGTCAGATCTGAGTCTATCAACACTCCAAGGTTACGAACTGATTGTAAGAGCCCAAGTCTCAAGGTATTTACCAATGCTGACCCTCTTCTCTTTGCTACCAAACAGAATGATCTCAGTTTAGTCTTCATTTAATTGCAGAAAATTCTCTCTCATCCAGGAGTTTATTTCCTCCAGACACTGAAACAGTACATCTGCTGGGCTGCAGTTGTCTGGTGACAGAGACACATACAATTCTGTATTGTCTGCATAACTGTGATAATTGATGTTAAAGTTCTGTAATATCTGACCCAAAGGTAGCATATACAAGTTAAACAGAAGATGTCCAAGAATTGACCCCTGGAGGACTCCACAAGTCATGGCCATTCGCTTAGATTCATAGCTGCCAATTGTAACAAAATAACTCCGGCCTTCTAGATAGGACCTGAACCAGTTAAGGGCCGCTCCAGAAAGTCCAACCCAGTTTTCCAGCCTGTGCAACATGATTCTATGATCTACAGTATCAAATTCAGTGCTGAGATCCAACAGAACCAGGACTGAAACCAGAATCAGTATTCAATCTAATGCCGTTTAACACTTTGACCAGAGCTGTTTCAGTGCTGTGATGACGTCGGAAGCCTAATTGAAAGTTATCGAGAATTCCACTTTCATTCAGAAAGTCATTGAGTTGGTTAAATACAACTTTCTCAGTAATCTTGGATATAAAAGAGAGATTAGAAACAAGTCTGTAGTTGTTCATCACAGAGGCGTCTAGAGTTCTCTTCTTTAGGAGTGGCTTACTGGCAGCTGTCTTTAGTGACTTGGGAAAAATGCCTGATACCAGTGAGCTGTTAACTATTTTTAGTAGATCACTTTCTACTTAGGTAAAAACAGTTTTTAAAAAGTCAGATGGTATTATGTCCAGAGTGCAAGTTGTTGATTTCAGATGCTGAACTGTTTCCTCCAGGATTTTTAAATCAATAATATTAAATTGTGACATAACGTCAGAGTTAGTTCTAGGTTTTAGACACAGATTCTTGTTGGTCTGTGTGGCTTGAATGTTTTGTCTAATTATTTAGATTTTTTGCCAGGCCCAGAGCGTGACCTCGAAGGTGGGTCGATTCTGTTACATGTTGCCACAAACCAAACACGTCCAGCACAGAAGTGCTTCTTTTATAAACTCTAGGGTTGCTTATTCCGTTTATACAGCAAAAGCACTGGTTTAGCTTATGAAAACATTCTGGTTTTGGTCAAATGCAGTTGTTGGATTGAACATACTGTGACATTTTTCTTACCTTGACCTAAGGTCACCATTGCCTAGACAAAACAATTAAAAGCTGTAGTCATGCACTGATGGACTGGGTATTTTGGTGGGATATATTATCAGTGAACATATAACGCACATTCAGCACCAACATATAGTTCTATCATCAAGTCTGCTGTCTATGTTAATATCAATTTGATCAAATCAGATAAATTGTGTTTCCTTACAACATGTTTGTTGCTTGCAAATTAGTTGTATGTAAATATAAGGTGAGGTGTTGAATGGTAGAAGTCTCTGCAAATGATAAAGCTGCAATCAGACTGTGTTGTTGCCAAGTTGGGGCTGATATAATAATCTCGTCTCGACTGACAGATTGACTGGTAGTGCGCGCATGTGTGAAAATACTATACTTGAACATTCAGCTGTGGAACACTCCTGTAGAACTTGAAGCAATCGGAACAAAAGTGAATATGAACAAAAGCACAGAAACAATTTGCCTTCTAAACTCAAAACATTAAGTGTTAGAGGGCTACTATGATATTTTAAGGCTAAACATTGATTAGACTGAAACAGAACTAATTAGGTTATTATGCAGCAATTAAAGGTATTACATAGCAGTAAAGACCAGTTTGACATTTGCACCAAACTTGTCTCAGTATGCAAAACGGGAATACTAATTAACACAAGCTGAATACATTATATTCTATGCAGCAGGAAAAATATACATCTGGGAGCATAAATATGCACTGAGAAATTGTCATGAGCTGTGGATGGAGTCCCAGAGGCATTCATTTGGCAACACAGTCATGATTTCTGATTTAAACATGACATTTGTTTCACCGGTCATTTATTCACTCCAGAGCTGCAGGCGAAGTCTGCATACTTAGTCCCATTTTATTAAGCTCCAAGTTCCCTTCCTCTGGAATCTTACTGGCTTGATGATTGGAACAGAATTATCTAGGTAAAATTACAGTATTCATCATATTTTTGCCCTGAAATAACTTGACCTGAAGCGGCCACAACATCAGAGAAGCTTTTGTTAGCGCTTTAGGGATGGGAAGGCACTTTGCCATGTATAATTAAATCAAATTCTCTGTCAAGATGATAAGGAATGAGTCTTAGCAGTTCTACCCCAGCTTAAAACCACCTCAAAGTCCAATACATGTGACCCTGCTTTGTCAACCGCACTATAAAAAAAATGTTAGTTTCCTTTGGCAAAAACTGGTCTTGGGAATCGTATTGGATTAATTTGATGTGGCACCAATCCAGCAGTCAGCGGCAAAGCAGATTTTAAGAACCCTGAGCTTGTGATGTTCAGCCATTCATATACCGCACAAGTATCTAATATTTTTAATTGAGAAAAAACAAGGACAGAAAGGAAGGGGGTTGTGATGCTGAGGGTTAATTTATTATCACTTCACTTTCCAAACTACATTTTTGAATTGATTCCATTACACAGACAATTACACTTTTTATCTAGGGAAATTTAACAGTTGATGAATGTGGTACAATCTGGGTGATTATTCTGTGAATGCTTGTAAGGAGATTACCAGTGAGGTGGAAACCAAACAAACCAAACTAGGATGCATACAATTCAGTGATTCATTCATCAAATAGTACAGGCTGCTTTTACAATAATACTAAATTGTATTCCTGCTTTATATCTCAAATTCTTATAAAAGTAATATTGATATGCAAATTCTGTGAGCAAAGCACGAGACAACATTATCTTGTTTTTTTATTGCATGTAGGGAGCTTCACAGTATTTTCCACACAGCAGCATACAGACTGATATCTGAGGGGCAAAGGGGTGAAAGTCGTGCGTCTGAATCTTCATGCATGTGTATTATGTAATGCATGGACTGGAAAATCAAACTGTGACCGGCACTAGATGGAAAGAAATTTAATGCAAGCGACAGCAATTCTGACAAGAATTGACTAAATTTTTTTGTTAATTTCACACATGGCGACAGAAGAGTGAAACAGAACAAGCAGGGACTGTCTTTGGCGCTCCGCAAATTATAGTCAGTGTGACACAATCAACTGAGTTTGTATGTTTGAAATATTTTCTCCGGCAAGATATCTGATATGGTATCAACCCTGCAAAGTCACCTTGTCTGTGCTGGCTGTAAAACAAGGTAAAGCTCTATTAAAGTGAAAATCTCTTTCCAGCCCTGCTTGATACTGTATTATTGGCATCAGATTTGTTATGTTGACTTAATTCAGAAAACAATGTATTTCTTTTGTGGAGCATATAGAAATTTACCCAGTCTGGTTGCACGGAAAAGCATGAAATATTCATCGAACAGAAAAAATGTCAAAGCAATGTTTTTCAGTAGGGTGTCTGGTATATGTGTCTGTTATTTTTTTGTGTGTTTAGCAAAGGGGGCAGGATTTGACATCCAGTGATCCAGGAAAATTATATTTAGTTATGGTATGTTATTGCAGGTTCAGTTTGAAAAACAAAACAACTGAACTTCTGTGACTGTGGAATTTGTAGTAGTAAGGCAAACTTACAAGAGTGAGTCAATAGAGTTGAGTTGATAAAATGAGAGTTGGAGACTTTTTCTCTCACCCACAACCACAACACAACCGATAATGCCTTCAATATTTTAATGCAAACTGTGTTTTCCTAATCTTCACCACTTTGTTTCTTACCAAATAGTTTGCAGTGGGAAAAATGGGAAAATACAGGAAGTGAATGTAAAAACATTTCATATTGAAAGTAATTCATTAATCAATTATGGTACCATTATGTTGATAAACATGATAAACAGCAAAAATCATATTTGAGGACACAAATCAATAAATTTAATTTGCACGACTATTTCGTGTTTCAGTGGAGACTTAATTGTTGTTGTTTTTACCAATGTTTACATGCATGTTACAGCAGCTAGAAATGTTCTTTTAACCACTATGATGCAAATTAACAATGATGGAAAATTGTTAACAAAACATCTGAAAACTAGGGGAAAAGAGAAAAAGACAGGAAACATGTGTTTGCATGTTCAGTTTTAAAAGTAGTCTGATGTTAGGCAAGGTCACATTGATTCAGAAAAATTGCCTTAGACTTGTGTCACTCAGGCCACCTTACAACAACCAGCCCATGGATGCTATGTCCTCTAACCTTCAGTTTATTGATGCATTTATGCACTCATCAGGCATTAAAGCCACAAAGATCAAAACGTGATCTCCCCCTAGCTATTGCAGGGCTAAAATTAATAAACAATGCCAATAAAAGCTACCAATGGTCAAAGTGAATTTCTATCAACCATCCACCAGTTTCATCAGGTCAATATCCACGATTTGTAAGGAATTGCCTTTTTAAAAAAAAAATATTGTGGCCCAAAGACTGTTTTTGCAGACTTCATCAACACTTCATTGCAGAAGGCAGGGATAAGTGGGATAAACCAACTCTCCCCTCAGGACGCACACTCAAGCCATTGTAAGCCTACCCAAAACTATGATAGCTGGATAACTAGCTGGCACAACAAAAGTTCAATGGTAGTCCATGTCAAAGCATGAAGAGAACATATCCGTCTGGTCACCAGAAACAAAATAAAAAAAAAAAACATTAAGGTTTCCCACTGAATCAAATTATATCTGTGGTGGGATGAGGTAGAATGGTCAGGAGTGGTGGTGGGGAGTGTAAATTTATTTCTGGCCAAACAATGTGAATATAACCTACACAGCTCACCCGAGTATTAATATTTTGTGGGTAAACCTGTAATAATGATTCTTTTTTTTAAATTCTTTTTAAATAAATTCAAACCCCTCTTCTTCTACTGCAGCTAGTAGTTACCGCTTGTCTGAGGCATCTGACAATTTGAACAGAATCTCTTTGAGGAAAGCCATCTGCCTTAGCCTCACCAAACTCCTCCACCAAACAGTTTTTGCTTCCACAACTGCCCAAGTTAGTTTGGCCTGTTGGTACCTGTCAGCTGCCTCTGGGTTCCCACTGTGGCGAAGAGCAGGGCCTTGACATTGCTCGCACCACATATTGTTTGGGATCAGAATGTTCTGTGTCGAGATGATGACGAATATGTTGCGGCAATCTCAAACACAGTGGTGCCAGACAGAGAATTGGTTTTGGCCACGTACGCACAGAATGATATCAGGAAGTATAAGAGGATCTCACAAACTGTTTTAGGGAATTCCTGCGTATGCTGACATGTACATGTTTCTCAGTTGTTCCAATTGATAAATTCCCCATCGTCAATTTGGCGTCTGGAGCCCCGCTGAGTGAGTCCTCTGTGCCCCGGCAGCTGAGATCAGCCGCCAAAGCCAGCAGGTAGGATAGTTTTCCTAGCCATTAAAGCGGCAGAGCTCAGCTCGTTGTCTTGTTTCCTCTGCACAGGGGGGCTCCTGAAAATATTCAGGAAATGATTGAGCACAGAGGTGCTGAGTGTTTGAATGAGGACAATAATTGGGAAAGCAGCAGCATGGGAGATGTGTTTGTGAAGCAGGTGAGAAGATGCAGGTGGACTGTGAATTGTGAAGAACTTGGCCCCGGCGGGATGGTATCAAGAAAACAGAAAATTTATTCCAGTTCTATAAGGGCATGTTTTAATATGTCTGTTAATATTATTATTATTATATATGCGTAGAACTTTGGAGTTATCTTACACCTCAGTATAGAAAATATTTTAAGGAGAAAATTAAAATTGGATCATTAATTGGCCACAGGAGATATTTCAAGAGGTGAGGCTGATACAGTACACTCATCCTCTGATTCCCTGAAGAAACCACAAGGTTTAGAAAAATAAATATTTTAGAATTCATATATTGTCTATGAAAACATCTCCTGAAAATTAAAAGAATAAATACACTTAACCAAACAATTTTAAATAGGGAAGAATTGAATAATAACTGACTGCTAACTTGATGTATGTGTAAACCTGTTTGATTGTGTTAATTTGTGCTTCTGTGTGGGAAATCCTGCTGTTATGTGTGGATCTGAAAAAGGTATTTTGTGTGAAAAATTATGGTTGTAACTCATTCCATTCCTTGTCTCTCTCCATTCCCTCTTTACTGCTTATTATATTATTAAACACACACACACAAAATGAAAAGAGAGCCAATGTAATGGAAGGTCATGTAAATGAAAGGTAGTTTTTCAGAGTTGTTGTGAGAAAAGAGTATAGGAGTCTCAAAGAAGGATTTTGCAAGTAGATAATGGTCTAACAGAGCTGTGAAGCTAAAATTTGAAAAAGTGTGGTCATAGTGATGGTCTGTGTGCTTTTGAATTGTATTTGGCTGAATAGATTTCTGTAAAAACTGTAAAGCTTTGCTGTTTTTCCTCTGTGTTGCCTGTGATTTCTATTTGTCACATACACCCCTACACATACACACACGCATTAGATCAACATATTAACATATAGATTAACATACAACCTTTGTATATATAGTCTTGAACTGAATGAAAAGAGAGCTAATGTTAGAAAAAGAAAGCTGATGTAATTGAATGAAGGTCAGAGTTAGAGCTTGTTTAGGCTAACGTGTGTTTGGGGTTTGTGTGCGAGTGGAAAGGAGTTCTTCAGAGACAGAGTGCAGAAGTCAAAAGAAGGTGAAAGATGGGTTCTGAATCAATTTAAAAGAAAGTCTGTAAATAATATGAAGGTAAGTGTTAGTTGTTTCTTTCAAGTAGGTCAGAAAAAGTTCACTGCTGAAGTTCAGAGGTTAAAGAAGAATTTTGTACGTAAAAAATTACAGAGCTGTGTTGCTAAAATTATGGAATAGGATGTTGTTACAGTGATGATCTGTGAGTTTTTGACACTCTATTTTGTTTTTCCTGATTTCTTTGAACATCTGTTAAGCTTTACTGAGGTTTTTCTGGGTTGCTGTGTGATCTGTTTTTGTTAATTTATATTCTGTTTTTAACAGGCGAGTTAGGCCATTTTATTAGGGTGTGGTTCAGTTGTTGTCTTTTGCCTGGTAGATTACAGATTGGGAGGAGTTATATAAGACCCTGTGAGGCAGGCTTAGTGGTGTGTCCATATTTAATTGGTCAGAATTTGTAGAGCTGTGATGTGGATGGTTGTCTCCTTTAGATTGGTAAAAGGTTGTTGTGCATAGATCCCATTGGAAGCATTTGGGTAGGGCAAAAGTTAGGGCAACACTTTTAGCTTGAGTCACATTAAAATCACTTGAGCATTAACCTAGCTCTCAACTAGCAATTAACATTAGCAATAAGCTAGCAATTATTAGCATTATCAAAGCTAATATCAGCCTAGCTCTCAACTAGCAATAAGCTAGCAATTATTAGCATTAGCAATAAAGCTAATATTAACCTAGCTCCCAACTAGCAATAACAATAGCAACAAGCTAAATTAGCCTAGCATTAAATTAGCATTGACTTTAGCCTAGCCTAGAGCATAGGCCTCCTAAACTGACATAGTTTAACATCAACATTATCACCAGCAGTAGCCTAGGCTAGCCATAAACATAATTGGCAGTATCTAAATGAGCCTAGCCTAGTATCGAGCTAGCATTAGTGTGAGCTTTAGCATCACCTTATTGATAAAAAAAAGGAGTAAGAAACTAGGTGAAGCAATTAATTTAACACCAATACAAATCATTTGTGCAAAGCACCCAGAACATTTAAGAGATATTCCAAAAATATCTCAAAAATGGGAAAAACAAACAAAAAGATGACCCTCGCCATGGCCAAAAGAAGGCGGTTTTGATGTGGATGCCTGTGAAGATATGGAATGGAGAATAAGAGATTATAAACCAAGAGATAAAGCAAAAAGAGACAGAAAAAGAGAGAGCTTGAATTAAAAGTTTTAAACTTGTTTAAAAGTGAAGGTCTTTGACACAGAAGAAATTAAAGAGAGGGTGTAGCAGAACTGAGGAGGCAACAGGTAGAAGTGGATAAAATCAATCAGCATGGCTCTGCAGGACTTCAAGGAGATTTTGAAATAGCAGATCACAAGACACCGCATGAACATCCTGAGGCACTTAGCAGCTTCATCAAGCAGACATGAACATCCTGGCACCCCAGTAGCCACATCAACTAAACATAATGACCCAGGATGTTCTGAGCCAGAGGCTTTCCTTGATTTAAATCAAATTGCAGAGAGACAACCTCATATTATCAAAAATCACCAGGCACCCCTCGAACATCCTAGGATTCCTGAAGCTTCATCAAGGAAACATAATAAACATGGATGTTCTGGACCAGTGGTTGTCTTTGGCCCAAGTCAGACAGTAACAGGACATCCTCCAGATTACCAAAAATCACAAAATCAAGATCGTACCATTACTCCCCCTGTAGGCAAAACTTTATTACAAGACATGGTTCCTAAATATTGTAGTACAGGCAGAAAGTTTTAGACTGCTACGCAGGACTTAACGATATGCTGGGAGGAGAATCATACTGGTCAGAGCTTGAGTATTCTACTGTTGATTTACAGCGAGAAATAAACCAAACAGAGATGCAAGATCTGAAACAGAAAAGAGTAAGTTCCCATGGCGGCGCAGGTAACTTAGGAAAAGCACAGGCAGAAATTACGAAAGATGGCAATCAGAATAAAATCAACCCTGGCCCAATGATCACTCTGCCTGAAGATGGCAGCACCAGCAAACATGAAGTTTATGATGTGAGATACAGACTCGATTTTTTCCAACCAGACAGATATACCGATCCAGGTCAGTCTCGAATTTTGATAAAAGGGACCCAAGGACATTATGTGCCATGGCAGACACTTGACATCGTAGGGCTGGCCGCTAGATTGCCTGATGTTCATGAAGGTGCAAGTAAGTGTATACAGCCACACCACCCTGAACATGCTTGACCTTGCCTGATCTCAGCAGCCAAGCAGGGCTGGGCCTGGTTAGCACTTGGATGGGACACCGCTTGGGAATACCAAGTGCTGTAAGCTCAGTTTTAGCTTCTCTTCATTGGCTCCCTGTTAAATTCAGAATAGAATTTAAGATTCTTCTTCTCACATATAAAGCTCTTAATGACCGAGCTCCATCATATCTTAAAGATCTCATTGTAAGATATTGTCCTAACAGAGCACTTCGCTACCAAACTGTAGGTTTACTTGTTGTTCCCAGAGTTTCTAAAAGTAGAATGGGAGTTATCTTCAGTTATCAGTTATCTTCAGTTATCAGGCCTTCAGTTATCAGGCCTTCAGTTATCAGGCCCCTCTCTTGTGGAATAAGCTGCCAGTAAATGTCCGGGAAACAGACACCCTTTCCACTTTTAAGATTAGGCTTAAAACTTTCCTTTTTGATAAAGCTTATAGTTAGGGATGGCTCAGGTAATCCTGAAACATCCCATAGTTAAGCTGCTATAGGCTTAGACTGCTGGGGGACCTCATCTGTCACACCTTTCCTCACTTTGCTCTCTTTTCCCCCCTGTTTAATTTCTCAATAGATTTTATGTACATGTGACATTATTGTGGTTATTAACGTATGTTTCCCTGTTCCAACAGATATCCTTTGAATGGCGTTATGGTGTTTTTCCCCCCTCTTTTCCCTCTTTTCTGTCTTCTCAAACCCCAGCTGGTCGAGGCGGATGGCCACCCTTCCTGAGTCTGGTTCTGCCAGAGGTTTCTTCCTGTTAAAAGGGAGTCGTTCCTTTCCACAGTCGCCACAGGCACGCTCAGGACGGGAGATTGGACTGAAGACCAGTTTCGGTGCAATCTGTTGGTTTCCTTAGCTAGGATATTAATTTTTTAATTGGCTCTATATGAATTAATTGGATTATGATTACAATGAATTGAATTCCAATTGGCTTGAATTGGACTATATTACTTAAGTGCCTTGAGATGACAATTATTGTAATCTGGCCCCATTAAATAAAATTGAATTCTACTTTTAGAAACTCTGGGAACAACAAGTAAACCTGCAGTTTGGGAGCGAAGTGCTCTGTTAGGAAAATACCTTACAATTAAATCTTTAAGATATGATGGAGCTCGGTCATTAAGAACTTTATATGTGAGAAGAAGAATCTTAAATTCTATTCTGAATTTAACAGGGAGTCAATGAAGAGAAGCTAAAACTGGAGAAACATGATCTCTCCTGTTAGTTCTCATCAGAACAGCCCAATAATAAGGAATTACAGTAGTCCAATCTTGAAGTAACAAATGCATGAACTAGTTTCTCTGCATCACCCTGAGACAGGATGTTCCTGATTTTAGCAATATTACGAAGGTGAAAGAAGGCAGTCCTAGAAACCAGTTTTATATGTGCGTCAAATGATAAATTCTGGTCAAAAATAACTCCAAGGTTCCTCACTGTAGAACTAGAAGCCAAGGAAATACCATCTAGAGTAACTATATAACTAGACAATTTCTCCCTGAAGCGCTCAGGTCCAAAGAGAACAACTTCAGTTTTGTCTGAATTTAAAAGCAGACAGTTCTGAGTCATCCAGGTCTTTATGTCTTTAAGACAGGCTTGTAGTCTGACCAACCTGTTGGTTTCATCTGGTTTCATAGATAAGTACAGCTGAGTATCATCAGCATAACAATGGAAATTTATGCCATGCTGTCTGATAATGTTACCTAATGGAAGCATGTATAAAGTAAAAAGAATCGGTCCAAGCACAGAACCCTGAGGAACTCCATGACTTACTCCAACGTGTGAGGAAGATTCTTCATTTACAAGAACAAACTGGAATCTATCAGATAAATATGACTTAAACCAGCCTAATGCAGTTCCTTTAATCCCAATAACATGTTCAAGTCTCTGTAACAGAAGCTATCAGAAGCTAACAGGAGATCATTGGTAACTTTCACCACTGCTGTTTCTGTGCTATGATGCACTCTGAATCCTGACTGAAACACTTCAAACAGATTATTTCTATGTAAATGATCACAAAGTTGAACTGCAACTATTTTTTCAAGAACTTTGGACAAAAAAGGGAGATTGGATATAGGTCGATAATTAGCCAACACTTCTGAATCAAGAGTAGGTTTTTTAAGTAAAGGTTTAATTACAGCAACCTTAAAAGTCTGAGGTACATATCCTATCAACAAAGACCGATTGATCAAATCCAATATGGAAGTGTCAATTAAGGGGAAAACCTCCTTGAACAGTCTGGTTGGGATTGGGTCTAACATACAAGTTGATGGTTTAGAAGAGACTATTGCTGTTGTTAGCTCAAAAAAAAGATCAGGCTATTTCTCCACCAGTGAAGTGACATTCCACGTCCCAATAGCCAGTTTAAGCAGCTAGCGATTGGACCGCCAAGTCCTCTGTCTTTGACTGCCAGCTATTCCACTTGACTCTTACAGTGCCTCCTGCAGGTGGTGGGCCCACAGGACGGTGGACCCATGTAGCTCTTTTGGGCTGTGCTTGACCGTACTACATGGAAGAAGATCAGACCACCAGATATTTGCCGACAAACCTTTACCCAAAACCTGGCTACAGGCTAAGACACGGGTCTCCCTAACCCAGGCAACGTAACTGGGCTTCATGAACTGAACATCATAAGGGTATTTGAATTGCACTTCGTCTGGCCCTCACCCAGAACCAATTTGAATTAGTAGACCATACAAGGGGTTAAGCTGCAAGCTGCCCCTAACAACAAGCAAACATACGTACATACGGTATGTAGGTAGATACTTCATTGATTCCAAAGGAAATTTGTGAGCTTGTGGGATCCCGGGGCACTCAGACCCCTCTACCATGGTAAGGTGGCGATTTATGGTAGGGAATAATCACACATTTAATAATGCATCTACAAATAAGAGTTGATTACGTTTGCAACTTTGCATCTATTTTTAACTGGTGTACAGTGTTGTTATTAAATGGGTTTTCTGGCCCATCCAGGAGGGTTCTCCAGTGAGTCATGTACCCGGATTAGGTACACCCCTCCTGTACATGCTTACAGCCGCTGATGATTGGACTGTTAGGTAGTTTAAGGTATATGAAACTAGGAATAGTCACACACGTAGATTACAGGGTAGATTTAATGTTGAAAAGCTTGAATTGAAAGACATGTAATCAAGTTCAAGCTGGTCTCTTTATTTTCCTTATTCTTTTTAATAGTTGATATATAGATAATGACTCAAAAAAACTACACAGAATTTCTGAACCCTGTGGAGCAGTATGGTTTTTAATTAGTAATATTTAATTAGTAATTCGATATGGAAACAGAACTTCAAGTGACAACTTCCCTGATGTATGAATCAGCTCTTACAACATCACTGATTTTGTCTTAGGCACATGCACATCACATCACAAATTCATGTCTATCGGTTGTAGTTTAAATCCTGATAGGGTTATTTAAGTGGAGGAATTGTAGCAGGGTTGAAATGTTTTTGCAGTAGCTTTTATTTTTGGTAAAAGTTCTTTATGTTAATAAGTAGGTTAGTTTGGGGCATGCCTTTGATAGTTATTTTTTACTGCAATACAACCTTTTAGACAATTTTAGAGACACCAATTAACCTAACATGCATGTTTTTGGACAGTGGGAGGAAGCCAGAGTACCCGGAGAGAGCCCACGCATACATGGGGAGAACATGCAAACATGCAAAAGGACTAGCCCCAGCTAGGAGTTGAACCTGGAACCCTCTTGCTGTGAGGCAACAGTGCTAACCACCTGTACCAAACTCCTATTCCCTAAATTTTTCTTCTGCAACTACACAAGTCGTGTTCTGCTTGGCCTGTCAGCGTGATCTTCCTTTGAGGGCACATAAGTTTGTCCCGCTCTGCTGGATACATTTTGATGAATTCCTTCACTTCAGGTGTCTACAAATGGATTCAAGGGTTGCTGCCATAACTAGTACAATTTATCTTAAGGCGACAACTCCAAACTGTTTCATCAGCAGTGGTATCCTGGATATCAGCCTAATCTGATTCAATGTCACCAAATGTATGTGATTAAGTGATTATCAGCAAGTATGACCAACTTTGTTTGGCAGTTTACTGGTCTGGTGTATTAACCCGATGCAAAGGAGGAAAGACAACAGAAAGGTATTCTAGAAGCAATAGTTGTTGTCTATCAATCTGGGAAAGGCTAGAGGCCCATTTCTAAACAACATTCCAACAATCCACTGTAAAAAAAAAAAAATCACAGGTGAAAAAGATTCAAGACAGTTACCAATCTACCTAAGAGTAGAAGTCCACACAGCTCCACATTTGGTAAAAACCAAGCACTTCGTACCAATTATGAAGCACAGTCGTGAAGTGGTGATAATTGTTTTTTGTTTCGCAGTCACATGACCTGGAAATCTTGCAGTCATTAGATCAATCATGATCCCTATACAACAAAGCACTCTACAGTGAAATGTGAGACCATTTGTTCAACGGTTAAAGCGCAGTTGAAATTGCATCATACAACAAGATAATGCTCCCAATCACAGCAACAAATCTACAACATAATGGTTGAAAAAGTAAAGAACTGAGAAATTGCAATGTTCCAATCAAAGTCCAGACCTCAATCAAATTAAGGCGGAAACAACATTGTAAAGAACAGGGACCCAAAATCTTCCACAATGATGTGAAAGACTGAGAACATCATACAAAAAACAATTTCTTCATTTAACTGCTGCAATCAATATCAAGTTGTGGTGGTGTACTTAGTTTATTTCACATTGCTCCATCAATTTGGCTTAGTTTTTGTGGGAAAAAAATATGATATCGATATGTTTTATGTCATGAGTTGTTGTCTATAGGAGCTTGCATTTCCCTAATTTTAAAGGCTCCTAAGAACCTGATGATTTTTTCATTATGTCCCCTGAAACCTCAGAAATGAAAGAGGATGTACTCTCTTTCTCCCGTTTGTACTCAAGACTATTTTCACATTTTTGACCAGATTTAACCATCAACTCGTCTGACCAATCTTCAACATGCAGTTTAAGCTGTCGTGCAGATGAATCTCTGTCTCATCATTATCATTAATGTTGCATTACAAGTAGCTCCTGGTGATTTGCTTTTCTCTCCCATTTGTTGAAGTAAACTGGTTTGTCTTCACGCATTCTCTCTCATAATACTTTTATGATCTTGCATGCTGGAAACAATTCCTAGACCTCAACTCGACTGTAAACTGTGATGGAACCTTAAGAGAATTATATGGTTCCTTCAGCAATGTGTGAGACATTACATCCAGGATACGATTACTTCAAGTTAAATCAAGTTGCTGATAAAGATGGTTCTACATACTATAGAATCACAGGGCTTAATATGTCATGTGCTTTTAAGTCATGTGAGATTGTGTTCGCCTAATCTTAAGATCTGGTTAAAACCAATTTTTTTTAAAAATCCTGTGTTCAGAAGCATTTGCTTTCTCTTTAACTACCTTTAAACTTTTGTGTAGAAAGATGGATATAAAAAACTCACACATTCAGTTTTCTTTTTTTTTTTTTTACTTTATTTCAAGGTGTGGATTCTTTCTGAAAGAAAAATTTGCTTCAACAGTTAAAGGCATTTTTTTTGTAATACCTCACCCTTCAGAGTGTTCCTTGAGGAGGCCATCTTGGACTTTTGTTCTAAAAGGAAGGCCGTCTCATCAGCAGCTCTTTTATAGGCAGTCATTGTGTGTGTTCTCAGCTTCAGCTGGATAATGAGTGTGATTAAAAGAAGATGTAATAAGTGCTGAGAAAGATAAAAATGAGTAGTTCTGAAAGTTGTTTAATTTGTGGATGTATGAGCTGAGGAAATGGAGTTGGAAATGTATCAATGTAATGTATTTGCCAATAATTTAGTCAATTAATTTGTCTAGAGGGTTAACCTGATTGGCCAGTTTTAACTCAGAAGTTGGAGTCCCGTGCTATATATATGTGTACTGCCAATACAATAACAATATGGTTGGCCTGCTTGGAGGGAGCACAGCTCTATGTTGTAAGGATTAATGTGCAGAATGTCTTTCTCCACACTATATTTTCATTTTCGTGGATGTTTGAAAATAAATGGCATCTTGTTTCTCGGCTCATTCAAGCCAGTGTGATGCCTTGTTCTTTCCATGCCTACATGTCATCTTGCCACATCCTGATACAGAAAACCATATAACTGGAAGAGAGTGGACTCCTTTTCAAAAGACTGTATATCATAATAATGGTATTTCTGCCTACTTCCCGCTAAAAAACTACAAAACTCACCATGGACAATAACTTTGCTTTGACTTGGACCAAATACATGTGTCAGTCAGAGAAAAAGTTGGTTCATATGCTGTGTTTACAGTTGTGTGCTGCTGCCAATGGATGAGAGTGCAAGAAACTGGTAATCTAATGTAACACTGAATGTTATTAATATAAAGTTAATTGTCTCAATTTATGTCTGGTGTGAAAAAATAACACTAAGAGGACAGTGTACTGCCCCATATTGTTTTCCACACGATGAGCGACAACAACTAATAGAAGCTTAAAAGGAAGAAAAGATGTGTAAACCAAGAAAACATGGTCATTGACATGAAAGATGTGTAACAAATGTGTAACATCAATGGTATTCTAAAGGCAAATATGAAGAATGATTTACATTACTGTTTTTGTTGCTGTAGAATCCCATGACCATGTGTATTCCTCACTGTAAATGTATAATTTTATAGTTACAGAAGGCCTTGAGGTCTTGTTTCATTGTCTTCTGTGTGTATTTTCTCACAGCATAGTAGCCAATTTTTGCCTTACTCTTTCAGCTGTAACCCTAGCAATGCTAAAAGCCCCTGGGACCAATTAAAATGGGTACATTAAATCATTTAAGCCATTACGAGGGGCTTACTTGTAAATGTACAAATTTATTTTCCATGAAGTTAATACATTTTTAATATAATTACTAATCTTAGGTCAACAAGTACAACTGGCTTAACCAGCCTATGCAATTCCCTTTGATGAAATGTGTCTTATAAGAGAGTTTCTCACTGTTTATGTGGATTATCTTTTTTTCCAGCTTAGCACTGGGCTGTATACACATACACACACATACATGTATTAAAATATTTTAGATGTTTCACCACCTCAATTAACCTGACCGTAGTTCATGGGTCATTAACAGGCTCGTGCAGAACTTGAGGGAAAGCTGCTGAAGGGAGCCATTTTTATCATAATCAGTAGAGGTCTGCTTTCCTTACTTTAAGCCTTTCCGCCGCTTGCTAGTTACCTCCCTGGAGTGTGCGTCTGTCTGTTACTCTCACCTGCCTGCCTCTCATGCCTGTCTATCCCACCAGTCAGACTTCTGGATTTCACCTACTACTACCCGATTCAGTACTTCTTTGAGTAAAGCTACTAAAAGGTTCCAACACTTCTGGTCCCAGTCATTTACGCACCATGACATAACTGATGACATTTTTATTATCTACTGTAATATCTAAGATAACTTTAAATAGCATTAAAGAATGGGGGAACTTAGTTTCAGTAACCTGTTTTTATTTGTTTAGTATTTGAGTGTGTTGCGCATAAAAGTTCTTTTTTATAGATGTAGATTATTGGTGCAGACTATAGTGACTGAGATGGTAAGAAATCAGATACAACCATGAACCCAGATGATCAGAAACCTTGATCCTGTTGTAATCACATACAGCAACAGCATATTGAATAACAAGATTTCTCTGTAACTCACAAAAGCACTATATGTTACTTTATTGTTATCCTGATGGTGTGTTTTTGAAGAAGTATAGTGTGTAGAAAAAGGTGAAAGTGATGAAACGAGTACATTCATATGTGGCTCTTCTTTCAATAGTATCCAATCCAATGCATTTTATTTATAAAGCACAGTTTAAATAAACACAAAGGTTTCCAAAGTGCTGTGCAGTAAAATAAACACAATAAAAGATGATGAATATATCGACTGTCCACCTCAGATGAAATATCTGTACGCATAAAATCAACAACCTTTGTGGTGTTAAAAGCCAAAGAAAAGAGGTAGAATCAGCAGAGGAAGAAAGCAGAGGAGCAAGTCCACCGCTGACGGAGACTTTTTCGCTGGCTCTCCACCTTTAATGAGATTAAGATTCACTGCACTTCCTCCTTTCACCTCTCTTAACCAGCTATCAGCAGAAGACAGCAGATGAATAGCTAGCAGCTCAAAAGTGACCAGCACAGTTCAGTTCCAAAAAAGATGCATAACGCACTCTGTCAATCTTCTTGATCAATGGAGCTTCCTGCCCCAACAGAATGGAGATCCTTACTGAATAGCAGCCATTTTGAGAATCAATACAACCTTGAACAGTGAACAGGGAAAGTTCATTAAGCATGCAGAGACATGTCACAATGAAGACATCTGAAAACAAATGCCGGTATTGATTTCTTGGAGGAAGAGATGAGTCTGAGAGCTCCCTGTGGGTTACTTGTGTGTACATAACATTTCAGTTGAGCTGTGTATAGCAGGCTGCTGAACAAGTGTACAACAGTTAATACAATTCCTGGATAAAGGCAACACCATGCAGAAATTAAAGCTAGTAGATCTGGTAAGTTGAATTCACTACATAACTGTCTAAAAATGTGTCACAACTCAAATGAAAACTGAGATAACTGTGATTGGTTTCCCAGCATATAACAAAACAAACCCTGGCTGGCTTCCTGTGAGAAAACTAACAACCTTTTGAAAAGGAACTGAGTTTTGAGCAGCATATCGCTTTTTAAATAAAATGAGTATTCTATCTTTTCAAGATGCAGAAATCATTTCAAACGATCTCATATTCTCACACCGTATTGCGAGCTCTGTCACGATCATGCTTGGCTGTGTTGTTGCTTTGGTTTCGGAGTCTTAGGTAGGGCTGGGCAGGTTTCCTGGGAGCCCGGGGCGGAGTCTGGATTGTTCCTGCTGTCACTCCTGCTTCTCATCTGCCCTTATCAGGACACCTTTTTAGGAGCTGCAGGAGCAACCAGTATCTGCCAGATTGTCTCACCATCATAGTGGTAATTAGGCTGACTCCAGTGGTTTTTGTCTTTGCAAGTTTTTTCAAGTATTTACCTTGCCTTTGTCTCCTAATTTCCCTCATCCACTCTCCGTGCGCTGGTTTTCTCATGCCAGTATCTACATCCATGGTTGGCTTCCTCTCATCAGCCTGTTCCACTTACCTGCCTGTTTACACCAATCTGGAAATCCCTCTAACTTTCTCCCCCCTCCCACAGAGTTACTCCCGGATTCAGCTCTCGATCCTTCACAAACTCCTCTTACACATAAATACTAATTACTCTGATTCCTCTCGAGTTCTGTGCCTGCACTTGAGTCTGTTTGTTTGGCGCGACAGACTCTTCACTTGTCAACTAAAAATCTATTTATTGTCTTCTGATTGTATTGAATTCAGATGCCAGACTAAAGAAGAGCTAAGAGAAGTGAGAACATCACAGCTATTTAAACCTCCCTGTATGTTTAGAAGTAATGTCACAATCTTACTGTTTTAAGGCTATCCATTTCCTCTTAGACTCTCATTTAACTGTTTTAGACCGAGAGTTTTTTTTGTGTTCCAAAAGGTACTGTTGGCAACTAAAAGGTGACTGAACATCAAAGCCCCCAAAAAGGAAGAATATATTATAGCATTTTTCTATCCGAGAGCCTATTTTGATTTTACTTGACTTCTGACTGCATATTTTATGGATCCCTGCTCCACTAAATAATGGCATCTTTGATTGTATTTAAGTTGTCTTAGTGACTTCTATAATATATATATATATTTATTTTTTATTTTTTTGTGTGTGCGCTTTAACATATTCTTTAGGGTTTTTCATTTATTAATTTTTTTTTAGCAAAGCCTGTGGTGCAAACCTTATAGTTTCTAGAATGTTCATTAATTTTGAATTTCCCCGACTAGGGGATGAATAAAGTATTTTTCTATTCTAATAATACTTCTCTTTAAGAGTAATAAGTAGTTTTAAAAGCATTTTTTTAAACTACTTTTTGCTTGATTTGAAGATTGTTTTGATGCACTCTAAGGTTATGTTCACTTTTTACATTCTTTCTAAAGTTAATTTAAGCTTGTATGTTTTTTTACAAAAATCTCTCAAGAGCTCTAATGTCACACCAAATGAGTTGCATGTGAATATCAATGTATATGTGGTCTGAAAATTATAATACCTTGGAGTCATTTAGTCGCTTTGGATAAAAGCGTCTGCTAAATACATAAACATAAACAACATAAATACATAAACATTTAACTTCTGATTTATCGTTAAGGGAATTAATACAAATCCAATGAAGTCTGTGTTACTAATAAGGATAAAAAAATTCACTAATATAGTATTCCCCCAGTTAGTTGTTTAGAAAAGTCTCATTATCATTTATATAGTCCTGAACTGGAAGTTCTTATTGAAATACCTATGAAATGGGACTAATTATCAAATTGACTCATTCATTCTTTAGTAATAAAGCAATTTTATGTGCCTCTTATTGCAGACTTGTGTTGTGTTAAAATTGTAATGATAATTATCTTTACTGTAACTGTATTTTTGTTTTTCCATTCCCAGATACAGAAAAACTTTTGCCATTGCAAAACATGACCTTATTCTTCTTTTATTATTTTTTGCCGTTAAAACTTGCATGCTAGGGTTGTTGTCTTGCGCCATCTCCCACTTTTGAGAGTTGCTGTTGCTTCATCGGTGAAGTTCCTCTGGTCTAGATGCAGCAAAAAAAAAAGGTCCAAACCATAGAAATACCTTATGAAACAAAGCAACAAAAAAAGGTCATGTTCCACCACCTGGATCTCTTACGACCCTGCAGCCCGAATCATATCTTGTATAGTATAGACAGGACTTAACGCACTCCTGCTCTGCTACTATAAATAAAAAAAAGTCTACCTACACAGTAATTTACTACACAGTTGATTTGTCAATCAAATAACATTGGTAAATTAATTAAAAAAGTCTACACAATTAAATGGCTTTAAAAAAAACAACTCAGACACATTTCATCAAAAGAAGTCAAACAAAACAAACCTTTTTTTTACCAAGTGATACGCTCTACGACATCACCAGTACCTTTAAAGCCAAAAAGTTCCAGAATGGCCCCTTTCAAACACTAATCCTGCATGGTAGGTCTGAACTAAGAACAGACAACACTGAGTATGATCAAAGTAAAAATTTACAGAATCATGTGATAAAGCAGAGCACCAAAGCTGAAATAAGCTGTAGCGTATAAGAGACAAGCAGTGAGCAGAGATCTCAACTATCTTTTCACCCTGCCGTGCACATCATCGTCAAATTAGCCAATCTGGGACAAAACTGTAGTTGCTCAGAAGTTATCCGCTGTTCAGGCTGCATTTGCCCTTTCACTCATTCGCCAAAAAGATATCGTGGACATCGTGTAATTATTGTATACAGCACAGACAGGCTGAGAAATCACAAAATATAAGAACAAGAGAGCAACACCTTTCAAGCTCAGAGGCCCGCTTCCACATATTACCGCACACGCCTTACTTTTTTGTATTAGCTCTATTGTATTAGTTGTTTGTATATTTGCATTTCAACTTAAAGTTTTATGTTCACTCATTCTTTTTTCATTATTTTTAACTAGTCACGACTGTGTTTCCTGCTTGCAACAACACTTGCTGAGACTATCAAGTCTATGTCATTGCATTACATTGCACTGAGTGACCAGGATTTCTTTTTTTTTTTTTTTCTTTTTAGGTTAAATTTGCCATAGCCAACACCTCCCTCCCACCACGACGAAAAGATTCTGGGTTCATTTAGTCACTTTAATAGGACAATGGGATATATTATAAGATGGGTCATTGTAATTTGATAGCACTGTTTAACCATAAATGGAGCTGTAGTCAGTTTTGAGCATGTAACAGTGCTCCATGCTGCCTCCATGTGGAATACAACAGAACATGCTACAAACACATCAACATACAAATGACACATTAACCAATCAGGTTTTCATGCACTTCTTTAATATATCAGTTTTTCATATTCACAACAAATACATTAAGCTTTCTCCTTATGATACAGCCTTAAATATTTTTACACTAAACCGTTTCTCTCATCAAAATGCTTTGTACTCTCCTTTATTTTGAGCATTTTGTAATTTGTTACATTTGTAGTCTCCATGCCTCCTAGCAAACTGACAGTATTTCCTTTGTACAACTATTTACAAGTGAAAAAAAAGTTTTACACGATAGTTCTCAGTTGAAAGGAATTGTTGGGTTTAAGGTGCAGGCAAGGAGAGGGGAGGGAATGTTGAGGAGGAAAAAGGAACATGAAAGTGGAGGCAGGCTGAACAGAAAGTCTTGGATGAGGAGGAGCTGAGGAAATGTGGAGAGAACACAAGTGGATGAAGGACAGCAAAGCGTCAGTGGTGGAGCGGAGCGTTGCTCCAGTAGATTCTATTAAACGTTCGCAAATATACATCTGTGATAATATTCTCATAGAAAATAAAAAAAAAAATTCAAGGGAAAATAAATACAGCACTCTGAAAGACATTACTGTTTGCTTCCACCGTGAGGAGAAACGCTAATCCCAGTCACAGCAAACAACTGCCACTGCTATCAGCAAATAAAAGCACTATGAAGGATGTTGCCGTTGCCTGCGGACGACAGCGTGGCCTTGAAGCTGACCTGGCAAATAATAGCTCACAGTTTTAAGTCAGCTTACTCATTCGGAATTGTATCACATGGTGTTCATCAGCAGACACTCTCTTGATGCTGAAACCTGCCATCACGCGAGTATGCCTGCGTCTCTCCAAGCTGAAGTCCACATTCAAAAATAATTAGTCCAGAAGTTCTCGGAGTGCTTAAAAGATCGAAGGTTTGAAGAAATGTAAGCCCAAATTTGTGAGGTGGTGAGGAAGACCATGTGATACTCACAGCATTTCTCTGTGCAGATGGTTTGGTTATCTGTCTGCTGATGTCTATTTTCCATTTACCTCAATGCAACAGAGGTCAAAGGAGTTTAGTTGCTCAACTTACTGAACACCCTTCATCTCAAGTTTATTAAATCAGTCACAATTAGAATTATGCGTCACCAGCCTTCATTCTTGATAAACACACTTCTATAAATACCATTCTCTCATTGGGAATTATACATGTGACTGCTTGTGAAATGTGCAGATGGCCGACAGTCACTAGTGACAATTCAGTGACCATCACAAGCTCAATTCCATCCCATCACCACTGAAGTGGAATGTGCAGCGAAAAGGACCACTATTTCAGCATGACTGCGTTCGGCCGACAACCGTCAAGACGAAGCTGCTGAGCACACATAAACAGGACAAGAGGAGTTGATCTAAGCTGGAATCTGATCTAAAAAAAATGAAAATATTTTCAAGACTGTGGCAGCAAAGAGAATTCTGAGCTTAAGGGCTCCAAGGAGGTTTAAGATTATGTAAATGCAACCATACATGACATTTACTAATGGAAATGTCTTTAGTGCAGCTTTCTTTTTCCTCTACAGTTCTTGTTCCGGTCTTTTCGTGCCTTTATGAAAAATCAAGAAAATAAATAAACTGAAAGAAAGCCAGAGCTCAGACTTTAGCTGCTACTGTCAAGAATTTCAACCACGACTCATCTTCAACTATGTCCCTCATAGGTACCAGTATAAAGGGGATTTGATTCGACCGGACGACAAATCTACATTTTCATCAAATTTTTAGACATTTATGACCAAGAAGTCCCTGGCAGTTGTGAGAGGTTTTGTGAAGCTACACACAGCTACAGAACCTCCTTCATGGTGGAACGATATGTTCTATTGGTTAAAAGGCCCCTCATGTCTTTACATAACAGTTTCAACCCATTCTGAATAGAATAAGGTAGTTGAGTAAAAGTAATGGGGATATAATAAAGTACTACAAAGCAAACTCCAAAGCAAGTCCAATTTGCCTTAATCAGCAACTGGTCTTGAAGTGACCTGCTGTTGTTGGCTGCTCTATTGATGCCAGTTGCTTGTGCGAGTGCAGAAAGCAGATATCTGAACAAACTGCTTGTGCAGCAGGAAAAGCAAACCTACAACGTGACCGACACTCAGCCAGATGGACACCGGCTACGTTTACATACCAAGCAATATTTCGATTAAAGGCCCTTGCACATAAAGTCCGTATTTGGCATCTGATATTAACGCATGCTCAGATATAAATCTGTCTGATGTCAATCACCGACGTTTGTGGAACAGGTAACAATGGTTTTTTTTTCCACCAAAAAAAATGCCTCTGAAGAGCATCTGTACATGCAAACACTATTGAATGGACCCAGTTTTTTTTTTGCCCCCATCGAGGAATTAAGAAAGTCATGAATTCACAGGAATTGCTTGACGGTTTCTATTTGCCTTGTACTGCAAACATCTGCAAAAGATGATCTCATAAAAACACAACGGAAGTGTGCAGAAAACCTTTTGTTCGACAACAGGTAAAATAAAACGCATACAATCCAGACTTTATGTGCAAAGACCTTAAGACTTTATTCTGAATAAGACACTGCCTGTAAACAACTTTTTCTAATCACTGCGACCTAATGAAATCATATATCTTGTGTGAGCTATGATGGAATTAGCGATGTGGAGTATTCCAGTCTTGTGTGGAATAATTGTCACATTGGATAATCACATTCTGCTGGAAGTTTTAAAGCATATTGCGAGACTGCTGCTTTATGATACATGTCGTAAGCTTCAGCAGAGTCGGTGCAGAACAGGATGACTGGTGAAAAAAAGAAGGTACACTTTTGGAATGAAGAAAAAACCTGTGAGTGTTTTAAGGGACATGGATGAAAAGAAGAATTTAAGGGGCACAATGTTAATTAGTGACACATAAACAGGGATACGAGTGAAATGCCCTATATACAAATTAAGCAAATAACCATAACTGGAATATTGTTATCCATGTAAACGCAGCCACTGACATGTTATATAACTGAATAGGATAAGAATCTATAAATCATGACTTTGTATGAATGCTAATGCTACTGTGTAACAGCTAATGTGACCACGGGGGGGTGGGGGGTGTTTTAGATTAAATAAAAATTATAAAGTGTAGCTTTGGATCAGACGAGCTCACCAACAAACTAAGAAAGCACAACAGAATGTTAGGAACAAAAACAGTGAGGTCAGGGGTTAGAACACAGCTATTTAGCAACATTCACATTCATTTTCACATCCTTTCAGTTCTTTTTCACCACCGGCTGCTTAGAAAAAAAGTTGCTCTTTAGCTGCTAACTGCTTTTCATAAGCCGGCGCGTTAACACCGTCAGTCAGGTTTTTGGGAGGCAGCACACATGTACAGACAGTTGTGACATATGTGTGCACTCAGTCCGGAGTTCTGGAGCCATTTGAAGGAGATCTTTCAGCTCAGCTTGAAAAATTACAAATAGATCCACTCTACGGCTTAAAAAGAAAAAAAAATGGCTGTGGTAATAACAGTAAAAACAAATTGAATGTGATGTAGGGGATGGGGGGGTGTCTTCATAGATTTAAACACTGCAGGTGGGTTAAAGGAACATAAAAAGGGAATCCAAGAAACGGGCCGTGATAAGACTGTCCCAGCTCAAGGTCAGAATGTGTCACGTGCCTTCAGTCCTTGTGCTAAGTTAGGCTTCACTTGCTTCAGCACTCATTCTGTCCAAAGTTCATGATAGAAACACATGGTCGTTCATGAATATGAAGAACCACTCTGTAAGTGTTTGAGGGGACACATCAACTGTGCTCCACGTAAAAAAAAACAAAAAAAAAACATCAGGCCATTACTGTCATCACACCAGCTGAGACGGTCCTCAGAAAGCTGAGCCTTCACAGCAGAATATTCACAGTCCAGCTCCTGCAGATGATCGTCTCCTCAGTCACCTGCTCTGCGTGTCACAAATCATTCTTCACTTAAAAAAAAAAAAGGAAAGGCAAGTCGCTCATTCACTTTGATCCTTCTCTACAAAGTGCAAGTACACGAGTCACAAAGACTTAAACAAGCATCAAAAGAAAGACTGATAGTTTTCAAATAGAGCATTTTTGGAAAATAAAAACAAAAAAAATAGTTCACATAAATAATATCTGCAGGCCTGCCTGTACAGAAAAAGGCAAACAACAATGACGAGAAACTTAAAAGAACCATTAATAACACACAGTGGAATGAAAACAAACCAAAAAAAAACAATGTACATGTGTATGAAGAAAGTAAAAAGGTGGGACTGAAAGAAAATTCCAGACCTTTTCAAGACTAACAGAACTCCTCAGAGATCACTGGTCCATTCAGCAGGTAACGGTGCAGCCTATCAGCTGCAACAAGTAAGGTCCCCAATCTAAAGTGAGTGCAATATAAAGCCACAAATTCCATTAAAGAAAAATATATAATAATACTAATCAGAATGTAATAATAATAATAATCTGGGGAACAAACAAGAAAAGCTTTGTTGCCGTGTAACAACCTGGAAGCTAATAGAAGCCACGAGCACTGTACACACTCTGAGCAGTAAGGAGACGCTGGACAGCAGCTTAGACCTTAAGAAGTGATAAGAAACCTCTCCGTCACATGAAGCTCCCAACATCGATCACATTATCTGTCATCCAAATGAACAGTTCCTTTGGTTGGGAGAACATAACAGGCTCAACATTTTCCTATAGAAATCTATGGAAAGAGTGGATTTTGGGGTAGTGACATAAACTTCAAACTCTTTCAAAAGGTGGACAGTAAAAGCTCTTTAAATTATGACTGGGCAAAAAAAAAAATCTTTTCAATAAAACAGCAACTTTTGTTTCCACAAAAATAGAAGCCATTGATTTTCTACCAGAAATCTATGGGAAGAACTGCTTCACCTGTTTTCCAATGGAATATTCGAATTTTTCATAGACCAAAATGTGTTGATGTGCTGGGGAGCTGTGGTTCCTTCATTGAAAATGTCAAATTGTTGGAGGCAAAAAAAAAAGAAGGCAAGATACAGTACTTTGCAGAATTTTGGCCACAGAAAGCCCAAATAGACAAAACGAAGGCTTGTGCAGTGTGACCACGAGGAATGCTGTCCTCTAAAATGGCTACCATTTCTTCAAAAGAGGACAAAGGAATTCTGCGTCCTAGCAACTGCTGAAGAACGCAAAACAAGTGGAAAAAAAAAAAAAAAATCTATCTTTCAAGTCATCTTCCTTCAATATCATCCCCTGCTCCAGCTCATCCAGCTCCAGCTCATCTCGGGGACTGATGCCTGGCATTGCACCAACCAACGGACGGGAGGCCTCTTCTGCAGGCCCTGCTCTGCCGTTGCTCAAAGTGCAGTTCAGTGGCCTGGCTGATGATCCAGCCTCTTCATTTACCTTCATCATTTCCTTCAAGTCGACTCAGTTTCCTCCTCAAAACCCTTCTGTTAGGAATATTGTCATGTTTTGCTTTTTATAACGTTGTGTAATTAACTTTTTTCCGTCCTTTTCCCAAATCTGTTGTTGTGGCTGTTTGCGTGCTGGACAGCTTGCTGGAACGACTCCAGTGAGGGTGCCTTCTTCAGGGTGATGGAGGAAGAAAACTGCACATTCTTTGAGACTATTGTTCCAGTTTTTTTTCAGTAATGAATGAATCCACCGCAGGGACACGAGACATTTGAGAAGTGACGAGGGAAGGAGTGGTGTGAAGCTGCCATTACTTAAATGCAGAAAATTCCCCTGAAAATTGAGAAAGATACAGAGAAAATGAGTGTGGAGGCACTGCTGCGGCAGTGAACAAATATCACTTATAAGGAGTAAAAGTTGACCCAAAATGACAAGCTGAGATGTCACTTGAACAATGTAAAACCACGATAAATATGTCAGCTTGCAAAAGCTCATTTGACCAGAACAACTTCATGTAATGCAGGATTATTAGTTTGTACAGAGAAAGTGAGTAAAAAGTAGCAAGAGGATGAATCTTCAATTATTCAAATGGAAAGAGACTTCATTACAAGAAGCCATAATATTCAAACACAGACGTGCTAAACACTAGGACCCAGTAATAACATTAACAATAGCATCATTAGGGCTGGGCGATATGGGAAAAAGTCCCATCACGATATATATACATATCTTTTTTAATAAAATAGTCGATATATATCGGATCCATAACTCTTAGCATCCACTTGAACCCCTTATTTTCCACTGTGCTTATTGGTATCATGTCTTTTGCAATACAATAAGTTACTGCATTTGTAATATCACGGTGTCTCTTAGATTTTTTTATCATACGGCATGGTGCTGGGTAAAGCAGACTCTATGGTCGTCTGTTGCTGCACGGGCGTTGTTATTTAAGCAATATTAGCCGAGAGGGTGTGCTTTAACGTCATTTGAGCACGACAGTGATGCAGTCCGCAAGCCTCAGGGTACCCTCCAGGGTAATATTACGATTATACAACTAATGCCAACAAAAATAAAATGTATAATCAAAATATATCCACGTTGATGGACAGTTTGCTCTCAAATGTCAGGTTTTTTTCCGAGTGCGCGTTGCCATAGAAACACATGGAACACATTTTCATAACTGAAACACAATCAGTCACGCCAGTAGACTTCTATGTGTAATGGAACGTAGTTTACCACTGCGGCAAATAATCCGACCCTTAGTAACAACCTAGCAACAGAAAGCATTTTCTAGTCTGGGACTAGAAATGATGAGTGAACTCAGAGCTGCTCAAACGGGTGCCGCTGCTTCAGGTGATGAAAAAGACCGGTATTCCCCGTCTTTGTTGGAATGTGCTCGACATAGTTTGCAGTGCACACTACTCCGTTTCATGTCAAACTTAAAAAAAAAACAAAATACCTCCACACCAGCGAACTTTTTGGGCCCTTCTTATTAACAATGTCATCCTTTACGCCTTGGGCTGTGTCTTCTGTCGTTTCTTCGGAGGGAGCACTCATCTTCTTTTTTAATAGACAAACAAACAAGCAAGCTAGCTGCTGGCATGTAGTGTTGTTTTTGGCAGCCCGTTTTAATTTTAGTCTCAGTCTAATCTTTGTGCCAAGCTGTCATTTTAGTTTTTATAAGTTTTAGTCACGTTCATACTCTTTTTAGTCTAGTCACATTTCAGTCGACTAAAAGTCTGAGCATTTTAGTCTTATCTTAGTCAGAATTATCCGTGACTATTTTCGTCTAGTTTTAGTCAATGAAAATTGTTTTTTAGTTTCTTATTAGTAATGCAATTCTATTCAACCCTCTCAATATAGTATAACTACCAAGTAGTAGATGAAACTAAAGTTTTCTTTTAGCCAAACCCATTTCACAATTCAAACAAGGTTGTCTTATTATTATATTATTGTTACCTTATAGACTCCAGAATACATCCATTCCAGACACGGAAGACGATCTGATTTTGAATTAACATATTTATTTTACCAACCAAACATGTTAGAAGTAATGACGAACCCCGGCTGGCCGGCCATCGCTCCCTTTCTCAGTGTCAGTTGGTTGTCTGTCAGCTGCACCGCAGCTGCATATTCTAAATAATGCCGAGCGAGTAGAGAAAGTGACGTCGCCTGCGACTGCGCAGTGACACACAGGAAATAGAAATACTGCAAAATAATAAAAACAACGGCACTAAACGAGACGAAATAACGTTATAACATTTAGTCTTATCTTAGTCAACGAAAATTGACATTTTAGCTTTTTTAATTTATTTTGTAAACCACATTTAGTCTTGTTTTTATTCGTCAATATTGCATTATATATCTAAATATAGATCTGGTCACATGACCGACATTTATGTTGAGTCTTGTCTTGTTTTCGTCACGTGATAAAGGTTCGTTGACAATGATATTTAGTCATAACTTTGTTCATTGACGAAAGCAACACTGCTGGCATGGCTCTATTCCAGCCACGTGATTGGTTCAGCGCGGCACAACTCTCATTGTGATTGGCTATTCGTATTGTCTGTCAAAAGATGGACCAATGTAATATATCAAAAAGTATATCGACCATGTTTCATATCTCTATAGAGTAAAAGTTATTCCTCGATAGCTATCGTTTTATCGCCCAGCTCTACTTCAATTCCTCAAATGAAAAAACACTTCATTATGAGAAGAAACCATAATATTCAAACACAGACATGCAAAACATTCGGGCCCAGAATAATAGCATGACATATGCCAACTTCAACAAAGTCTGCCATCTATCCAGGAGCAACTGTAAGCGAAAGGTATCTGTAAGATTATACAACTGAAGTAAGGACAGTTCAGTTCAAGTCACCACACATTTGATGAGTGTAGTGCAAATCATCTTACCATCATATGAAAAGACCTGGAGTACAGGCCAGTAGATAAAAGCTTTAAATAATGTGGAGAAATTACGGTTTGTGAGATGTTGTGACTTCTAGCAGCTCGAAATGCAAACTGAAGCCACTTAAACAAAAGCCGAGTATGTAGTTTCAGTCCCTGTGTGTGCAAACTAACGTTCCCTGCAGACACACATGTGGTCCTATATTTACTATCGTTTGGGTGAGATGTGCCTACGCGTCCCATGAATGGCCGTTCAATCAGTCTACAGTGAACTGTAGAGGTGTGGATGACAGCGGTTCTCCTTAAAACAAGTGTCTATATTATTTTTCTGCTCCCCATCTTCTTAGTCTGGTATGTTGTTTCCCTGAATCTCGAGCGATCCCAGCCCAAGTGTAGAGTGTGTGGTTGCATGTATCTGGGCTGCATGCTGTCAGCTGTAGACTTGTGAGGATGATGAAATCTACACACAAACCATACAGCCAAGTGGAGATGGAAGATAACTCCCAACGGTCGCCAAACTACTAAAGGCAACGAAAGAGAAAAAGTCTGCTCTAGAACCAGTTTGGTTTGTCCACTCTGGTGTAACAAGTGGAGGCGGAAAAATATTTTCACACAATTCTGCACGAATAGAAATAGGGTTCTAAATACCCAATTTTTTCAGATAACCAGATAACACGTAATGGTACACACTGAAACGTAGACCTATAATATGTTAATGAATCCAAGGGACGGAGCTCACCATAGCCGCCGGCCTGGATGGGGGTTTTAGGTGAGGCGCAGGCGTACAAGCTGAAGTCTTCCGTCTGAAAGCCGGCTCGGTTTAGTGACGGCTCTGAGGCGCTGCGGTGGATTTTGGGTAATGAACGAGCCAGCAGCTCAATAGACGCCAAGATCTGAGGGAAAACATAGCACAGCCAAGAGTCAAGAGACAGGAGTCAGAATCTGTGTGACCATCATATACAACTAAGCACCGTCTCAAGAATCTGTGAAGATCTGAGTAACAAGTCACTGCTTTGGTTCTGCTGCTCAACTTAACTGGTAAAACTCTGAGGCCATCTGGTGGCAAAGCCAGCAAATTTACACTGGTGAAGATTTGTCAGGTAAAAAAACAACAAAAAAAAACTACTTTACACATGACTAATATGAATAAATGATATCCAACCAAACTCTCATGTACGTGACAGAAAAAGCCCCCCAGCAGAGGGAATGCATTAGAAAAACATCTGTGCAGGCGGCGGTGAGTTTCATGGACAGACGCTGAAACAACAAAGTGGAGTTCATTAGCAAGATAGTATTTCTGTGTTTAAAGTTGTGAAAACCAACTGTCAAGAGAGGCGGTACAAGTGGAGGAAATGATGAAACTGAACGTGTCATGTAACTAGTACAGGCCTGTCGCCACCTGGCAGTTACAGTAAGATAGTCATTCAGTTAATGCAGCAGATCATGTGACAAAAACATCAGCATTCATTTCTCACCTGTGGGAACAGAGGTCTCTCCTCTCTTTTCTTCTTCAGGCAGTCAGCCATCAGTCTCTTCATGGCCTTTGGACAGTTGCTGCGCACCTTGCTGAGGTCAGGTGACAGGTAACCTCGACCCACCATGAATATAATCTGAGGGAACAGAAGGTGCGAGTGACTTAAACAATAGTTTGCTTTGATAAACGGGCCGTTAATCAATGCTCAGTGGAAGACTTTTACTGTGTGAATGTTCTCTGTACATGATGCTGGAGCAGTGGAATGAGCTGTCACTAAATAATGCCCCCCCCACATTATTTACAAGGATTTTTGCTCATTTCATCAAAATAAAAAAATTAATCTGTGATTTCCTATATAATGAAGGATTGCGTTAATACACATTCACTGTACAGGGCTCCATGTAATGGGTGATGCAGCCCCCAGCAGGACACTAAACAGTGGCTGAGATGTGACAGCAGGGAATGTGGTAATAGTGCTGCTTTTCAGTAGAATTAATGTGCGTCACAATGCCATCGTGTGTAGGACTTCAAAAAAGAAAACCGTGGTGTGGATATGTGGGTGAGCATCACTTGCTGACGGCTACTCTGCCTTCCTACTTCCCAATGGGAGCATGGATGTGATCGCAAGTAAAACTTCACCACATATCACTAACTGGTCGCTGGTGCTGCTGAAGCAGAACAGGAAAAGAATGAAGAAAGAAAAGAATGATTTCACCTCAGCTGGACAACAAACTCAAAGCCTCCATATGGAGTACCTGTGATGCAAGTAGGTTATTTAGCTGTGTGCATCATTCCTGGTTTATTGTGTTCACAAGAATGTGGCCAGAGTGTAGTGGAACATTATGTTCCACAGCATAGCTCATAGTGGTGCGATATACAGATATATAGCACTAGTGCGATCATTAAGAACTCCTACCTGGTCTCTGTTGTTAATGTTGGAATAGGGCAGAGCTCCTGACATGAGCTCATAAAGCACAATGCCGAAGGCATAGACATCGGACTGGAAGCTGTAGGGATTCTTGTCCTGCAACCGGATCACCTCTGGAGCCTGAAACACACACACACACACACAGTGTCACATTCTCCCACTGACAAGAGTCATGAATCAACCAGATGAAAGCAAACATTCAGCCTGAGTCTAGTTGTTAGAATAAGTTTTATTTTCCCTATTCAATTCTGCAATTCTGATTAGAATTCTAAGGTTTTTTTTTAAACTTTATGCTAGAACAACAAGCAAGAAAACTGATTAGATGAAGATCTGAGGGTCTTGTGCACAAGATGAACACTGACCATCCAAAGTATTGAGCCAGACAGTTGTTCAAACTGGTGGGAGCCACTCCAGCGGGACTTCACTGTAGCCAGACCAAAGTCACCGATCTTCACCGTCAGATCCTCATGGAGGAAAATATCTGGGAGCAGGTGTGGTCAAGGAAACCCTCTCTACTGCAAGGTTCTTAACCGTAACTAAGTGCAGGTGTGTTAAAAGGAGGAAGCTTCTTCCCTGCTTGTCAAGATGAAGCCCATCACAAACAACAGATGATGAGTTGAGGTCAAAAAACCAACATGTTTTAAAGGATACTGTTGCTCTTCAGATCTCTGTGGATGATTGACTTGGCGTGCAGGTAACTGAGGACAAAAACAAAACTGTTAGATCGACGACACACCTGGTGAAATGGGTCTTTCTTTCTGTTTGTGGGGGAACTCACTCCATGCCCTGAGCGGTCTGCCGGGCAATGTCTATCAGCTTAATCATCTCAAACTTGGTCTCGATGATGTGCAGGTGGTGGTACAGACTGGAACCTTCACACCACTGGGTCACAATGGCCAGCTGGGGCTTGGTTGTGTAGCCCATGAACAGCAAGATGTTCACATGACGCGTTTTCCTGGTGCAAAAATACGTGATTAAACTCCAGAACGGGGCACTTTGGTGACATGATGGCAGTGAGGGTAGAGTTGTTTAATACTACATAAAGGGGGAAAAAAAGAGGAAGGCAGAAGATACCTGAGGACTCCTACTTCATTCTTGAAGGCCTGAAGCTGCTGTGGCGTGGGGGCAGTGACGTTCAGCATCTTCACTGCCACATCACCTGGAAGTAGAGGGACCACAGGTCAGGCAAATAACACGCAAAAGTCGACTAGAGGCAATTAAAAGGCAATCTGAAGTGCCCTGTGTAATTTTATCCATTCTACCAAAGTAAGTCAATCAAATGGCATTTCTGTGATAGGAGAACAACCCGCTCCACTAACTGGCTCACAGCTGCCACAAAATGTTCTAATTCTCAGTTAAACTGGGAAACTGTGGCAGCGGAATGATTTTCACTCACTCACTTACTTCAGGAACGGGACTTTTATCTAAGAAATGCAGCCTCGCCGCACCTGCCTTCTTTTGCTTGGTCAAACTCAAACTCTTGTCATGCACTTTATCTTATTTAAGTCAGTCCAAACATGTGCGACTCGGGTAAAAGCTCCTTTCCTGCACCGCCCCACTGTGTACCTTCAAACAGTGCGCTCTATTGTGGAAACAAACAGTCCAACCTGCTCCACCACGCTGATTCTTCCTTAAACACAATCAAACCAGTTTCACTTTTAACAAGCCTCACGAAAACATATGGAAATACTACATTTGTTCGGGGACTAGTTTCAGCTGATTCATCAGTAATTCAGTGCTTGTGATGAGTTTCTGGCATGACAAGAGTTTGTGATCATGGTGATGTCTGTAGAAAAGAACTCCAGCCATGAAATCCACTGCGAGTTGATGACCACTTTCATACCGACTGCTGGAACTGTTGGAAAATTAAGTGGAGTGGGATCTTACCATGCCATTTTCCCTTGTAGACAGTTCCAAAGGATCCAGAGCCTATCCTCTGACCCAGAGTTATCTGACCTTCAGGAATTTCCCAGTCATCACTGGAGTCCCTTCTGCCGAGAGTTTTCTGTGCCACAGGACAGCGAGTCAGCACAAGCACACGATAAGCAGCAGCTCAACACTCGCATCATTGACAGCGTCTCACCATCTTATTGCGGTCCTCGGACGAAGAGGAAGACTTGCGCTCCCTCTGTTGGCATGGTGACTTCTGCGGGACTTTGACATTGGTCAGTGAACCAGGCAGAGAAGCGGGAGGTGTGGCTGACAACCCAGTGGTTGAGCCTGGATGGGAAGAGAAACAGCACATGGTGAGGTCAGGCGAAAAAAAAAGAGACTATTAAAGGAAAGGTGAGAGGATTGGAGGAAAGAAACAAAGGTTCGGGCGAGGACAGGCACTGAGGCATTTCTATTTGTTGAGTGGAGTGTGTGTGTGTGTTAGGTCACATGCAAAGGAAAGATGAGGGGGTGCTTGGTTAGAACAAAGTTAGTGGTTTAACAAAAGTTAACTTCAAGTGTATCACTCTTGCATCTCGACTTCAGTCAGAATCCCAAAACATATGATGACATTTGAAGCCCCAGATTCTCACTATCACATCGGAATTTGGATCCTATCTGAAAGGTGTCAGTAATTCGTACTTAACTTTTTCTGTGAACTAACTGTTTGTCTTGAAGATCAAGTCTTGTCTAACAAAAGAGGGGAGCAGCAGTTCATGAAATGCTCCCTTGATGTCAGAGACGGGTAGGAACTGAGTGACCTAATTTTCCATTTAAGCCCCGGTTTTAAACCCTTTTTTATTACATTTTGTGAAACTCGCACGCTCAAGACCAAATAAATGTATACACAAGTGGTCAAATGTTTTCGGTTTCTTGCCTTTCTGCCCGTTTAAGCCGTTTCTATAAATGATTTTATGTTTCCAAACTGAAAACAAAACACATTGATTTATCATTTGTAATAAAAAGGTCAGGTTCAGCTCTAGTAACATGTAATCATGAAAAACATTGTGATCGTCAGTCTAGTTTTGTTTTAGGATATAGCACAAATAATCCTAAGGGTTGTTCTTCTTGAATACTACGTCACTAACACACCATCTAAATAAGTGTTTGCAGACAGTACAGGAGGACCTCCTCAACATGATGCAGTGGCTTTAACTTAATGGCTTATTAGTGTTTGGGAACTTAGCTCAAGTCAGGAGAAATGCTGATTGAATTTTTACGTGAGCACCGTCACAAATGGATTCATCAAAGGAGCATTTTCATTTGTGAAGTCCCCATACAGGCTGGAATAAACACCGTCACATCAGAGCAGCAATGAGATCTGTAACCCTTGGACAGTGAGTGGGTGCGAGGCCGTGTGAGGAAATAAAGACAAAGAGTGAGAGAGTGGGTGGACACACAGTGGATGGGACACTGGCTGGTGTGTGTGTGTGTGTGTGTGTGTGTGTGTGTGTGTGTGTGTGTATGAGGTGGGTGAAGGACACAGGAACACACAGAGGCCTAACTACCTCGGAAAACGGGCTCAGGCTCAAAATCAAACACTATGTCATTGGGGCAGGAGTAAAGAAGGGGGCTTGAGGTCCGTGTTCGGTGCTTCCTCAAGCAGCGGGCGAGGTGGGTCGGGGGGGCTGCAGGGCAAAGAGAGACAGACAGGCCATCACTGCTACTCACCCTGCCCCTCTCTAACTACCCTAAGCATTACTACAGCTCAGCCACGTCACCTCCTTTAGCAGGCGAGTCTGCAGCTCTGACATATAGAGCCCTGGTCAAAACAACTCAGTATTTTAGAAAACACAAATGGCTTTAACTTGCTTTATTAACCCTTTTTTTTTTTTTACTCTGCTCAGTATAGCAGAAAATTACACAAAAAACTACTTAATTTCTTATTTACCTAAAATGTTCACAGTGCTACATGTCAAGCATTTCTTTGCAAACATTTACGTAGGAGTATTTCAATGTAAAGAGAAAGTCAGATGAAAACAAGCCGAAATATTTGATTACATTAAATATATTCTGAGGATTGCAGTCTTCATGTTTTTTTTTTTTTGTTTGTTTTTCCAAGACTTTCTGAAACAAATACAGAGTTAAGCCCAGGTTCTGAACCGTTCTAATCCAAGGCAATGAACCAAAATCAATTAATACAGCAAAACCCCTACATTTATTTCTAGGTCAATAATGCACTCTAAACCTGTAGGATGAAGAAATGCCATGCTCTGCTTCCTAGATGGAGGTGGTTGGTCTGAAAGCACAGAGAGCCTAAATAAACTGCTCCAGTTTAAGAGCTTTTTCTTCCAGAAACCCTGACATCATCAGTTAGTGGTCTCAGTGAGTGTTAGGGTGCACGACTAAAACATAAGTTACTCAGCTTCTCAGGCCTGAACTCTCTCTCTCTCTGTCACACACACACACACACACACACGCACACACATCCACAAATAAAAAGACCGAGAGCACATAGATGCGGGATGGTGGGAAAAAACTACTGATGATACTGAAGTCTTGCTCTTTGATTCTTACCTCCATCGGACCTCTGCAAGCCCTGATCTCGAATAAGGTCCTGAAGTAAAAGGGAGAAAGAAACAGAAATGTGGATCAGAAAAACTGACAGGAGATTTGCTGCTGCTTTGAGTCTTTGAGTCATACAAGAAGGAACAACTCCCTTCTTTTGGTTCGACTCAATACAACACACTAATCTTCATTCTATGCGATTTTGTAGACAGATATGTCGATATGAAGCGGATTCGTTTTACAGAGGCATCAGACGGCCTCACCTTTAAAAATGAAAGCTGTTATTAATCAAGTTCAAATGCCCACAATAAAACACCACGAACCATTACTGAATATGGTTCATCAAGGCGTCTCACATAGATCAAGAAATCAAGACAATGTTGTTAAAAAACTGACTGAACCTGAATGTACAGTGCAGTGGTGCACTTAAAAGAAAAGGTTTGGTACATCAGAGCAACCAGTGCAAAAGCTTAATCTGAAGCTTTAACACAGGAAGTTTTACGAGATGTTTTTTTCTTTTAACGAGTTAATTGAATGCAATTAACTGAGAGCACACCCTGCATTTAGCATGGTGTGTGAATTCTTTAATCCTGATTAGGGTCACCCTTCCAGGTCCCCAGAACCTCCACCTTTGTTTAGGCTCAGAGGAGATTCCCAGTTCTGTGCCCGTCAGAATCCCAGCCTGGAGTACATCGACTGCAGCTCCAAAACTGTCCAGAACAGGACCACGACAACTGGAGGCACTACTGAATCTTGCAAAAGCGAGCCAATGTTATCAAGGCACGCAGACTGGGAACTGACAGGGTCAGTTCAGTAATGTGAGACAAGGGGGCAATGCACAAAGTAGCACCACAAAGGTGCACTCACTGCCATCACCTGGAGGGCTGAACTTGACCACAAAATTAAGTTCCTTCAACAAATCATGGTTCCCCAATCATCATGGCTGAACTCACGGTGTCATGGGAAGGTTTCCATGCTACATCTGAGAGGAAGAAGGAAAGTACACAGAACTCTTGGCTGCCATCACATCTGGTGATGCTGCCATTTCTGTCATTGGACTAGTTCAGCAAGCTATAACTAGCTGCCTTTTGTATTGTTTTTTATGGGCACTTGGTGTACAGGAGCTGCTGGCAGCTCGGCAGGTGTCGGGATAACATGGAGGCTGATCGGAATCACTGCTCAGGGTTTTCCCTTTAAACTGCAGAGTGTTGTAAAAAAAAAAAAAAAAAAAAAAAAGAAACACCAAAAGGTGTGAGGGCCTCTCTTGCAGCAGTTTGGTGGATGCACAGGGCTATAATGTCACCACTACTGTACCACAGGAGCTGCAAGCACATTCGCATTCAACACCAGCTCTGAGCCTGTACAGCAGAGGAAGAGCAGACTCACATCGATGTTAACAGGCTCGATGGTGTTGATATGAACATTGGGGGCGGAGGATGAGCGGTCCCTCTGGCCGAACTGGTTTCGGTGGTCCTCCTCGTTGGGCCGGAAACTAGGCGGGATGGGGATTGACTTGGACGGGGACACAGTGCTGTGGCATATAGACCTGCAGAGAGACAAAATAATTACAGACATTTCTTGCAAACAATATATACAACAAAACATCAGCTTCTGACTTCTAATCCTTCCTTTTGTATCAGTGACAAAGACTGAAGGAGACTTGTCTTCTTCCACTGAGGAGGTGGAGATGGTGAACTCACCCAGTGGAGTTGGATGGCGGGAGGGACGGACAGACCTCAGACACAGGTGTGGTTCCCTCTGAGGAGATCTCCTCCTGGCTCAACGGGTGATGCTCAAAGAACTTTGACACTAGCAACAAGCTGACAACACACATACGGGAGGCCAATTATTATTCACAGTTGACCGTTTTAGAATTCTTAACACAACTGAACTGGAACCAGGCTGGAACCTAACCAGATAATGTCTATCATTACCTTTGGGAAACCATCACAGAGCAATAAAGATTAAAGAAAACGTGATCTGTAAGCCAGCAGCATTTCGACTCAACGTGGTTTAAGATACGGTTAGTTATGCCACTAACTCATTTAATTTATTATTCAAACTGAGCGGCTGCTGGTTATAGATTTATTTCAGGGCAGCATTTTTATGTAAGGTCAGCAGCTCTGGTGTTGAAACTGCACCTGAGATTACTTTTTCTTTCATTTGTAGATCAGATCCTTTAGAAGTAGGAGATCTGTCCAAGATCTGCCATTAGACTACCTAACTGTGCTCAGCAACAAGGTAACTGGGAACTACAGTAACTGTGTGGCCGGTTAGTGATCCGACTGCTCTAGAGGTTTTACTCCAATAATACTTACAGCTGGTCGTGTTTGTGTTAAAGAAAATGTGGGGATTTTTCAACCTGGGTCTCACCTGCAGTCGACATCAGTCAGAGTGATCTCAGTTTGGAGAATAAGAAGCTTTTGGGATGCTAAAGCTTAAAGAAACTCAGATAATCGAATTGCATATTTTGCATCATATGCAAATCTAAAACAATTGAAACCTAAAAAAAAAACAACAACAATAAGAGTCATAGTGGTTTCAGAGATTCTATATTGTGAATATTTTTACATGGTATCACTTCCTTATCAGAAAGAAGTTTGAATTTCCTCCAGGACAGAGTGTCTGTGTAGCGAAACGTTCTGCAGGGTGTTCTAAAACAGTCCAAGTTGCAACACTGCCTGACAATATGGATGGTGTCTCTGGAGCTTGATGCAGAAGAGAAGTGGTGTAAATATTCACAATATAGTGTTCACTCAAACCCCTCGCAAATGTTTCAGGCTGTTTCAGACTCTGGTGGCCCAGTTCTGAGTGGCTTTTAGCTGTAGCTCCTCCACCAGGAAAGCTTCCAGCTCCTAAAACTAAGAGTGCTCTGACCCCTGGTAGGACTCCGACACATCTATCAGACAACTTCCATAAAAAAAAACAGAGATAACCCTTAAGGACACTACAAAGCTAAATAAAAATATCCCAGCAGAGCATGTACCATGACAACATTATATAGTGGAATAAGTCCAGTCTCAGGCTGGTCACATGTTTGGACTTACTCTAACTGGTCATAGTTGACACACATGAGAGGAACCTCAGTGCTGCAGCGCTGGTGGAACTTGTAGCCACAGGTCTGACAGCGGAAACCCTGGAACAGCAGCTTTCTGCAGAAATCACAGAAGGCCAGTGTGAAGAAGGTCTTCCGCACCTGTTGGACACACACAAAGACACAATCAAGCCAAGTCTGCTTAAAGAAAAACTTTGTAACTGTTGTACAAACTGACTAAACCCCCATGTTAATATTTAAAGCCTATTTTTTCTCTGGTCTCTGACAAGATGATCCCCATAAGACCTGTTGCCACTGATTTGAAGTATGGTTCTTGTGTCATTTTGTATACCTCAACCTTTTCTCACACTTTCCCTTCATTGACAGCCACCTTTCCACAGAGACCATTTCTGATGAGGCTTTGGCCAACAGTGGATGCACCAGCTGAAGGTCCCCATGCATCTCTCAGGTCCTGTGGTAGGTCTTTGCTTGATTTTTGCCCCCATTTCTTAAGGATATCACTTTCAGATATTGCTACTTTTATCCTTCATTTGTCCAGTTTCCTCATACGTTTAAAAGTTCACACACATCGATGGACAATGAACACCAACAGGGTTCACTCCCATGGATATTTGGACATTGGATCAGGTCAAATCTTTCTTCCTTCTGAACTACAGCTGCCCAAATGGCCAAAGAAAGACTTTCGTAAAAGCCTGGAGAACTATTGCTCAAGACCACTTTAAAAGATTACAAGAAAGTCTGGCTATTTGGAAGTAAAATATAAAGAAATTACTAATAAACACATAAAACAGTCACAAGCAAGACATATTCATCCCTTCAACGCCTTTGTTTGTAATGTGTAATATCATGTTTTTGTTAGATCACCTTTTTTTTTTTTTTTGCTCTCCTGTTTTAGTGTGAATAGTGTGGATATAATCACCGTCTGTCTAATTACTGTCTTCCAGTACTGTTGCTCATAAATAAATAGAAAAAAAACACAAGTAAAGCATTCCAAAGGACGTTCATAAACACAAACGGTTGTCTGCAACAGTGTTTGTGAAGGCAGACCAGAGAAATTAAGCGGGATGGCACTGTGGGGAAAACAACACTAACACTGCAGTCCTTGGTTCAAACACAAACTGCTGTTGGAACAGACGTTTACTGTGGCGTGATAACATCTCCATCTGAACCAGTTCTGGTCTGGCACGAGGACCAACGCCTGGTTTGAGTTGACTGAAAATGGGTTCGTGAGTTGTGCCAGTCACCATTTGAGATTTTGTGAGATAGTACTTACAAAGTTGTGGGTGGTGAGCGGCACATTCTCCAACACCTCCACATGCAGCTCCTCTCCTGTCAGCCAGGAGATGTCCGTGTCCCAGCCAATAGGCTTCTTCTCTCTGAAACAGGAAGTGGAGAGTGTTGTGGAAGAGGAAGTGGAGTTCTGTCAACACCTCACACCGCTGTTGGTTTAACCACCACACAGAAAGCACCAAGATGGTTTCCAGCTGAAAACCAGCACGTCCTGTTTCACTGGTCCTTTACAGCTCACACATTTGACATATATATATATATATATATATATAGTAACAAGTTGTAAATCTAAAAATATAATCCGAGTGCTTTAGGTAAAGAGAGTTGATTTCCAATAGTATGGTCCAACAAATACCATGTAAAACGCTCTGCCATACATTTTTATTGCTCATAGCTGTCAAAGACCGATAAGTACATTCATTTCATTTTCATCCCCACTGAATACAGCATAGACTTTGTAGTGATGTAAGCAGAAAGCTAGGATTTGGACAACGATAAAGCAGAGGAAAAAAAAAAATGTACATGTTGTGAGCCTATGAGCTTTGTAAAGTATTCACCACCCCCCTCCCCCTTGACATTTTTTATTATTTGTTGCATAACAACCTGTAATTGTAATATGTTTGTTAGGGTGGGGGGGTGGGTTACGTAATGGACAAACAAAAAAAAAATTTAAAGATGAAGAGATTTTAAAAGGGGAAAAAAAGTTAAAACACAGCAGTAATCATCTGTATTTGCTCTGAAGCTCTTAATAAAAGATCCAGTGCAATCCGTAACCCTCAGATGTCACATATCTACTTCACCTAAGTTCACATGTGTGCAATCGAGGTGTCACATGACTTCAGCGCATGTACATCAGTTGTGAAAGGCCCGAGAGTCTGCAATAGCAAGGTGCTCTGGATCACCAGCAGAAGCCATTCGACTCAAAGGAGCCCGAGCAGAGAAATGGGCAAAACTTCCATTGGTTGCATGTGCCAAACTCAGAGAACTACTCAAAACCACTAAAGTAGCTGTCGTTGTTGCAGAAGGAGGCACAAGCAATTGCTTTGACTACTTGCACATGCACAAATTTTTTGTCGTATTTCTTGTTTTCCACATTTTAAATCAATACTTAAAGTGGTCGGCAGGTTGTGATGACCGAATGAAACAAACCCCACAAAAATTCAATTCAATTCCAGTTTTGGAGGAAACAGAGAGTGAATATGCCAAAAGGGGAGCAGATACTCTCACAAGGCACCGCTGTCACTGACAATAACACCATAAATTACTTAATTATTACTCTGCTATAAATCTAAACATTAGATATATGTAAAATCTTAATAATAGTCTAGAATACTTACTGATCGAATCATTGCGATGAATTATAACAGAACATTAACTGTGAATTTCCTTTTGCAACATGGGGGTTTCTAATCTATTGCTGTTAATCCTTTGACAGGAATACATGTGATCAATTGTAATCACTTTAGGTTGCTCTACAGTGGAGGAAAGTCAATTACTCAATTTGTCTTCAAGCTCATGCAGTGAAATCTTTTTCCCCAGTCTCCTGTCTGATATCGCATTTTAACAAGACACTTACCCATCCTGTATCCTGTAGACTGCACAGCACTCTGGAATGAGTCCTCGCATCATCAGAGCTTTCTTCAGCGAGTCCCTCGCAGTCATCCCACAGCGGGCTGGGACCTGAACACAGCACAACGTCACTCACTGAACTGACACGACCAACAAGTGCAACAACCACACCACATTGTTGCAGATTAGAGTGACAGTCATTGTTGTAACCATTAGACGTGGTTAACACACTTTGCTGGCTGTACAGCTTTTATCTGGAGCTTGTAAATGAGGAGCTCATCTGATTGTAAGGGGGTCACCTACATTTCCATGTTTCCCTAAGCGTTACTGATTCTCAACCTGCAGAGAGCCAGAAAACTCAGAAGTCAGAAAACTGACAAAGCCTTTATGTATGTATGACCTGTGCATGTTTTCTTTGTTGTTGATCTGCCAGGAAGGAAGTAGGAGATTGTATACGATTAGTGCTTTTCATTTGTCTGTTTTTCTATCGTATGTTTGGATTGTGTAAAGTCCACTTCGCTGAACTTCATGCGACAAGCTGGAGAAGTTGAAAGATTGGTCCCCAGTTCACTGTTGAGCAGTACAGTTAGCCCAAACCTCCAATCAGAGTCAAAGATGTTTTCAGCCGCAACAAGGGCTGGAGTCCTGCAGCAGATGGTGCGACCTACACAACATGGAGCGAAAAGGGCGTTATACCAGAGATACTGGTACAAACAAAGACTCGAGACTGGACTTCAGACTTGCCCTCAAAAGACTTGAGACTTGACTTGGACTCGAGGTTTGGGACTTGTAAACAATCTCCATTTCATGTAATTGTTTCTGATCTTTAGTCAATTAATTATGACGTATGACAAGGCTGATGGCAGGCTGAGCGCAACACAGCCTCACGCATGCGTGCAGCCACTGATATCAAAACCATGGCAACGTCAAACTCCTCTGGAACTGTGCCATACGTTTTCACAGTTGGTTATAGAGCGTTCAGGCAGACAGCAAACAAGTGAACGGCCACTTGCAAACTGATAGGTCAGTCTCTTTGTAATGTGAAAGGGAAACTAGGCGCATATCGACAGGTCCCACTAGCAAACTAATCAAAGTAAACACTGTTATATATGCAGATTATAGCTTCATTGTTCACTGCACAGCACTGCTGATTTATCTGCGGCAGCCTGTGAAATTTGGGAAGGACTTTAGTTAAGTAGTCTAGGTTAACAGTTACCAAATTAATTGCTAAGCCAAGTCTACGTGGATGTAGTCTAACGGTAATCTAATAATATAATTAAAAATAGCCTACTTTTACAATATCAGGGACACCTGATAACATTCCAGTTTAACGCTGTCAAATAACTGAAAAATACACTGAAATTGTGCTGAAAAATGTTTTCAATGAGAAGTTCAGGCTGCACAGCCAGTTATTAATGTCTGTTAATGGATCCTGTGGTGCAGAGCAAGCACACACATTAACAAATACATTTATATACTTCAAACAAGCCTTGATGGCGTTTCTTCACATTGGTTTGAAATAGCACTCTCAAGTGACCATGCTCTGATCAATTTTGATCCTGCGGTGTATAATGATATTACATATATTGATAATACAGTACATGCTTTCAGTCCTTAATCTACAGCAGTGCAGTCTTATCTGGACCAAATGGCATGTGTGTATTGATAGAACGTTCATTTCAGTCATTTGAGACTTGAGATTGGGTCAAAAGACTTGACTTGGACTTGAACACAAAGACTTGACTTGGACTCGGAAAAAAAACAAAACACTTATGAACATGTCTGTGTCATACACAGAAACAGAAGATACCCCTTTCAGTCCTTTTTGACCGAAACAGCTTTTGCGCTGGTTCAGAGACAGTGCTTAATTCCAATCGGGTCATTATCTTTCCACAGCCAAAGAACCAAATCCGAACCAACGAAAGCTGCTCCAGGTCAGCATCATCTATGCGACTGCCATATTTAACAAAAGCAGAGTTAGGTCAGAATTAAGTCTGCCTCCTCCAACCCTGAAAGCCCACGGTCATTATTTGGCTTAATTTCCCTTTTGATATGTTGTTAAGCGTTTCACACATAAGCCTTCTTTAACTTATCTAGGTCCATCAAGCACTTTACATTGAGTGCAATACGTGGTTCAGCGTCTTGCCCAAAGGCACTTTGACACACAGAGCAGTGCCTTAGCACTGATCACTCCACATATTGTTTAGGATCAGGGTGTTCTCTGGTAAGGTCAACAACAGGAGATGTTGAAATCTAAGACACAGTGAGGTCAGACAGATTGGATTTTGGCCACATAAGCACAGAACGTTATCAGAAAGTATAAGAAAATACCACAATCTACTGTCTTTGGGAATTCCTTGTAAGCTGCCCTGTATATGCATCTCTGATAACAAATTCCCCTAAGAGGCTGCCCAGATGAGTTCAACTTCTCTGGTCTTTTCTCCACAACACCACTAGTGAACGGCTTCCAACCTGAGCAACAGCCAACCCCTATTTCCCCAATATCAATGAAACCAGCCGTCTACATCTGTGACTGCCACCTTGTACACTGCATGGTGTGGCATTCACAAGCACTCCACCTCAGAGAAGAGTGACACTTCTGGCAGGGGCGATCATCTACAGGAGGACCAAAAGAAACAAGAGCTGGATGTCCAAACAGATGTCTCTATGGTGGCTTTCTAGTTTCTGAAAAAGTAAACATGTTTTAAGGTGTTCTCCAGTAAAAAGAGCTCCAAACTGGAACAACTTAACTGCCAAGAACCTTTAAAAAATGTGTGAAAGTGTATTGTAAAAAGAGCCACTGTTGCTGTAAAGGTGCTCAGCATTCAGACCATCTTTTATTTTATCATTGTTTCTGCAGATCTAATGTCATTGCTTTAAACCGATGTTCTCTACATACATTTCCACAGACAGAACATCACACATACCACTGTTCTCTGCTTGTTGGGCAAGAAGACCCTGACAATGGGCTTCTGGGGGGAGCGAGGGTTGGCTCGACCAGCATCAATAGGAGTTTGCAGGACAGTTAAAGTGTTGGGGGCTGAAGGAAAGGCCTGAGCTCCTCCGACTCCGCAACCTCCCATCTTAACTTCCAGGAGGGCTGGCATGGGAGAAGGGGTGCAGGAGAAGTCGGCACCATTACCCATGGCCTCCAGCAGCTGCTGTTCCCTCTGCTGCAGGGCGTCCAGTTTACTGGTGTACTCCTCATAGGCCTAGCAGGGATCACACAACAGACAGCACTGACTAAACACCTACAAAACCTCTGGTAACATCTGCAAGCTTAGATTTTCTGTAAAGATTTTCAATAAAGTCAAACCGCTCTTACCTCCAGATATATGGACGGAGGGTTGTGTTCTCCTCCAAACTTGTCCAGTAGAGCCTCCAAGTGTTCCTGTGTCAGCTTTATCATCTGTTTGATGTTCCAGATCTGCAGAAAGATGCACCAGTGTTGCGTTAACACAGTGATATCATTCAGTACATAAACAGTTCCGAGTTCTACGAATGACTCTTCAATCAGCGCTTTGGGCTTAGTTTTGTAACAAAAGCTGAGGATGAGGGAATTCATTTTAGAGTTGGAGTATAAAAAGGACTGAAGTTTTGACAAAAAAAAAAGCTTGGTGTGGGAGTAAGTCCTGCAGGTGGGGAGTAGTCAGTGTGTAGCATTATCATTCTGCTCTGTGCCAGCCGCCCTGCACATCTGTTGGCTTATTCCCTACACTCTGAGCTCACATGTACTGCAACATTTTCAAGAAAGCAGCTCTCATTCACATTCTCTATTTTTGTTGTCAGACAGTGAAATTAGTCTGAAATTGTGACTGAAAAGCGAACCATTAGGACGGTGCTACATCACCCACTGTCAATATATCCAGGTTTCTCTCCTGGAGCTGCTGCCTCTGCGACCTGGCCTCGAATAAGCAGAAGAAAATGGATTAATGGATGGATGCTCGGATGGAGGAGAGGCAGAGAGCGGTGTTCCTGCAGCAGGGACGAGACCTTGCTCTCGGGAGGAAATATTAACCATGTTTGACCAAGAAACTGCTGGCTGTGTACAAAATCTGAATTTTCTCTCTTATTTTCCACCCAAGACGAAACAAGAGTTCTTATTAAACATATTTAATATATTTATAAACAACCTAGCATCTCAAGCAATCAACAAGCAGGTTTTGAGCTTTTTCACCACTGAACAACAGTTCTTCGTTAAAGAAAAAAAGAAAAGAACTCCACAAAGAGAGAGTCACGAGCTGCACGAGTAGCTGAACTTCAGCTGAACAAAAAGTGAGTCTAAGCACTAAAAGTAAAATAAATGAACTTCTCTATTTTATTACGTTTTTATTTATTCAACCAGGCAAGTCATGAGGAACATTTTTATTTGAAGTTTCAAAAATTGAAACTTGAAAAATACCTGACGACGTTTTAAGAAAAAAAAATGGTCTTTGTACTGGAAAAGAAATGTTACATTGTTACATTTATGTAACATTCATTTACAACCTCCAAAATATGGCGTAGAAAACAAAAGGGCAATGTAACATACAAACAAAATATGCATGAAATTCATCATGATGTCAACACGCTCAATATAAATATCGCAAAAGACTGCTTAGACCTATATAAATGGTAGGTTTTAGGCCTTTTTAATGGGAGACATTCTGATATCATCATTGCAGTATTCAACAATAATACGGCATGTTGTATGTTCCTTTAATATTGTGCAGCACCCCAAGCTACACTTATGTTGAAGTCAACCTTCATCCATATTTACCCGAGTCCAAAAGAAAGCTCCAAAGAGGGCAGTTCACCCTTCTTCCATGTTTCCACTGACCAAGCTTCCACACCACACTCCTAACCATTATATTTACCCAGTCCTTAAAATTTGGCCATTTATTACAGATGTTCTATAAACCTGGCTGGTGCTTATTCACTTACTCCCTGCCTGTGAAACTTCCCATACTCACCAAACTGCCTCCTGTATGATAAAACCTACAAACAAACTACCAACTGGTTGCTTCAAGAAGTTTATCTGATAAACAATCAGCAGATCAGTAGATCGATGCTGATATGCAACCATAATCCTCAAAATACCAGTAGACAGTCCAGGACAACAAATTTCTCTAAAATGTTTCTTTATTACCTTGAAGCCACATGGCTGTACATACGAGTTCTGCCATATATTTGTACATGTACACTGGAAAAAGTCACAAAGCAAAGACTGAAAGTCCTGATGTCCGCTACTACTTCACAGTGGGAAATGTCAGCAAAATTAAGGAGATGAAGACCCCAATCAACATTGCGGTTGTATATGGGCAGGTTCATACTAATAGTTTCTATTGTATTTAAACTTTTGCAATGGAAACTGTCGGCATGGACAACATTATAGAGTAAAATCCAGGGGTGCACCGATTGCACTTTTCTGGCCGATCACCGATCTTTTTGGCCATACCTACACTGTCAGGTGTTATAAGGTCAGTCTGACAGCATACACCTTCAATGTCCCAATCTTATTTTATTGAAAAACATTGAACAATACCTTTGTTGCCTTTAAATGTTAAGATACTGATTCCTACGTATTCGCCTTGGAAAATATTGATCTGTAAGTAACACAGTGCACAATTATTGAGTGCTTTTTTTTTTTTTTGTAAAGCAGGCTATTATTTGATAGAGGTTTATAGAACATGTGTTCTGCTAGCTTATGGTAGATGCTAATTCTGTTAATTATTTTGGCCATTGTTGTTTGATGGAAAGGTATTTGTATTGCTGATTAGGTTTCTGTTTTGTAACGCTTGTCAGTTTTACATAAAAGACAAATGAACAAAGGAGACTTCATTAAAGAATGGGGAAAGTCAAGCCTCGTCTTTACTGGAGGACCTTGACCTGTTGACGGACTGTGTTGCTTTGCATGAGCATGCGCACTGCAAGGGGATTACAATACCGTGAAACAATGCAAACTTGTTTTAAATGCACATGTGGTCGTCAGTCAGCCCTCTCTCACGGCAGAGAAAAAAAAGACAGTGGCTGATTTTCAGACATTTGCAGAGGTAAGATCGGTTTCACGTGCAAGTATTGGCCGATAGCCGATCACCCATAATTAAGGAAATCACGGCCGATCAATCGGTGCACCCCTAGTAAAATCCACTATACAGCTTATGATCGACGTGAGCTGTGTCATGACTCCAGACAGTTCAAACCTTTTTTGAAGGCATACTTTTCCCTTTTTATCGTGGCTTCTAAAAAGCTTTTTCCCGTTTAGCCCCAGTGTGAACATTTAACTTGATGATAAGTATTAAAAAGGCAGGTTAGGAGTGCGATTTAACCGCCCATCAAAATGAAGACGATATACTTAAGCTAAAATATCAGGAGCAAACTCTTAATGTTGAGTCACTTTCTGTATAAATCTCATTTTCATAAATGTAGCCGTTAATGTTACTGTTACTGTTAGTCATGTCTACCGGACATCTAATCCTCGTCCAAAGTGCAGACCAAAAGCAGCGCTACTCCTGATGTTGTTTCCATAAAATGCAAAACACTGCACTAACTCAGATGGGACATGCAAAATAGCCCATCTGGGTTCGTCAAAAATGTTCTCGTATACAACAATTACTTTCCCTAAAAATCTAACATGGGGGACATGAATAGTTGACAAAACCACATTAAAGTAATCCATTTGGCTCTATACAAACTTATAAAAGTAAAGAGCAAACAATCTAAATAATTGTGAGGAGATCAGCTCACAATTGATGATGTGCCTGAAATGATAGAAAAAAAATGGATTTTATTGTCAAGCACTCCCCGAGCTGCCACTCAGCTTTAGCCCCTTTCACATCAGATAAAAAAAATAAATAAATCCACTTTTTTTTTTTTAAGCCATCTTCTTGGAGGGAAAGAGCACTAATATTCAAGTGATGAGACTCTGTGGTACCAATGGGTACTTCAGCTCCAGCTCCAACTAGCAGCAATAGAAATGATTTGTTTAGCGTCTTTTTCTGGGATCAGAATTTTAGTTATTGATGCTAAAACCATCCTCCTGCAGGACTAATAGAATGCTGCTTCTGCCCAACACCTTGTGGGAGAACACCAGGTATCTTCTATACGTCCATGTTGGGCATGCTTATATCTAAAGGCATTTAAACAGTGTGTTAACTCAAAGTCAACTATGTAATCGCTGTCTGGTGCAGCTGGAAATTGTCACGGTGGACATTAGCATTAGCATTAGCACCAAGCCTCCTGCTCGATTTTGAGTCTATTTTAATTAAAGGTTTTTCATACAAGCTAGCTGTGTCCTCAGCATTTTTCTTCTGTTAGGCATCGTTTATTTGTTGCAGGTCTCCAAACTGTTCTAACACATTCTAATGTAGTCAAGGAACCCAAGGGGTGTTAGTGAAAGCTAAAAATTAGCACTCGTTAGCATTAGCACTTCAGGAACATGTCCTGACATGTTAAAGCTTAAAGCCTTCATAAATAATTGATTGATATTTACACTCAACACTGAATTTATCAATGATACATGGGATTTTACAAGTCACAAGCCAAACTCTACTTAATTTATGTAACTGTACTTGTGTTCTAAACATATCTTTTCAATCAAAGTGTAACTATGAACATCTTGCTTCAAGCTTACATCTTTCTTTGCACACTTAATGACTTAAAGTCCCCCTCCAAAGAAAGTTAAAAAGTTTGAAGTATGTCCATAAATTGGTCCTGTATGTGACAAGAACAACATCGGTCCCTCAAGCTGACCGGACGCTAGCACAGTAGCTCAGAAAAAAAACAATCCTGAGTAGACTTGTGTTTAATGTGGAAAAAAAAATAACAAATACATCACACATTCATAAGTTTGTTCAGTCTGTCAAAAGCAAGATATATTTTTCTTCTACTAAATACTTGCAATAACCTGCACCCTTTTATATATTTAGCCTTAATTCACCACTTTGAAGCATTTCTAAATATTATCTTGTTCTGTAATACTAACTGAATCATACTGTTTACATGTCAACACGTTTTGTGGTTGCCACAACTAATTTCAGCCACATAGTGGGCTAAAATAATTCATGGTTAAACATCACTTGAAATCAGGAACTAAGTCCCTTTTTGATGTGCATGCAACACCTACTTCTACTCACTTATGTACTTGGGTAAGTAATCCCAGAAAGAGGTGGCTGATAACTACCTTTTTCCACACTGGTCTTTGTGATAAAGCACTGCCTTAAAGAATTTGGTTCCTGAACCTGCTTTCAGAAATTTGGGTAAGGAATCTGGGACCTACATGTTACCTCCTGAGATGGACAGAAATCAAAACTGCACACAGAAGACCAGAATCCTGGATGTGAAGAAAACTTTAATACGGTAATTAGGTTTCTAATGGGTTGTGGATGAAAAAAACCCCAAAAAACTCAAATAAGCAGGTTTATAATATGACCAAAAACTGCACGTATTCTGATTAGTTATTATACAAACAACTACATGTTGCTTTTGCAAGTACCTGTAACGTTAATCATACAAACTGGCCAAAAAACCTGAAATTATTGCACAACAACTACCTCAGCCTCGGCGTAAATTAATTTAAGAGCCAAAAGAAAAGGTTTTAGGTCACTTTAGTATATTGTGGGCTAAAAATATTCTTCTAAGGAGATATTCTACAGTTAAGTTGGTACAAGTTTTCAACTTTTGGATTAAGTTTTTTGTTTAGTAACCGTGTGAAGATTTGCCATCTCAGTTAACTACAAAAATATGTGCGTCACACACTTCGAAAAACTATCCTTTTAACATTACCTAGTGACTATATATTTAGGGACTTTTCTACAATACACTAGAGCATAAAAGTTTAAATAGAATTAAAACATAAATCCAATTCAAAATGTTTAGAAAATGTAATAATAATAATAACAACATTTATAATAACTTTAAAGTCGAAGTTAGCTTAATCAGCTGAGCGACGATAGCACTGTCAATTAAGAGTGGAAAGTTCCGTAATGCCAGTTTAATTTGGAAGCATAAACGAGGCTGGTGGAAAGCTGGCATTGTGCTGGGGACTGCTCTGGAGCCCCTGTTGAGAACCGTGCAACGAAGAATGCTGGAAAAATTGATTAACATAATGTCCAATCCTGCCCACCTACTTAACATCGTCATCGAACAACAAAGTGTATTCAGTCAGAGCCTTCTTCAGTTCTGCCGAACAAAGAATATTACGGGAGGTCAATCCTAGCCCCGGTAATAACTTGACGGAAAAAGTGACGTATTGGCTTATTATGCTGCAAAATAATTCTTAATTTGGGAATTAATAAAGTATAATTAAGGCAATGGGAGACGAGGGCAATGTCCTCCACTTTTGCAAGTTTCAGAATGTAACTTTCAAGTAGAACAAAGCAGCAGTGACTGATGCACAGATGTAAGTGGGATAGTCTTCAGGATGGAGTTTAAATAGAGAATTACCAAAAAAAGCAGGTCATCTCTAAAAGTCACTGGCTGTCAGAAATTAGTATTCGGTATACACCCACAGCATGCCTGTTTCTATGTACTAAGTACTCTTGCTAGCATACCAAAGTTAGGTCAGACACCATTAGACGACATTTTTTTATGCGTCTAAATTTCATAACTGAATACACCAATGTGACTCTAAATGTGACACAATAATGTTTTTTTTTGTTTTCCTTTTCAAATATGATGGGGGGAGGGGGGGGGTATCATCGCTCTCCACGACACAATACAAACTTCTTGGATATTAGGTATATTTAAAACTTGCATGGTTAAAGGAGCAGTGTGTAATAATTATGGCGATTTATAAACAGAAATGGAATATAATACATATAACTAAGTTGGTAGTGTTATATAGTCACCCTATGAAACGAGTCATTACATTTTTGTTACTTTAGATTTGGCCTATTTATATACATATATCGCGGTCTGCTCTACACGGAAGGACAACACTTGCATCGCCATATTGATTACAGTGGCCTAGAAGCGCGATTCGCCGCTACTTTGCAGACGATCAGCTGATCTGACTAAACAAACGTAACTTTTTCTCCGTGTCCCTGTTGAAAACTGTTGATTCACATGAGTTTATGCACTGAAACTACTAAGTAGTTTTGTTAGCTGGACAGAAATAACTAACCAGGGTTTCCCCCAATGCTTTATCGGCCTGGCGGGACGCCAGGCTTTTCTCTCAAACTGCATCTGGCGATACGGTTGAAAGCACAATGGCGACATCTTATGGTCAATACGTGAACACATAAGGGGTGAGAGGTCAGGCGTATTTTCCATCACATGAACCTCCAAAACCACAGCCCGTCTACCTGTCAACACACTAACAACTTTCACAACAACTTTCACGTGACATGTCACGTGGAAAGGGGCAAAAAACGTTGGACACTTTCGTTTTCCAGAGTCGGGTGAGCACTGGAGGAGACAATGAGGCAGCTCGTTCACCCCCAGGTCAAGGGGAGTGCATCACCAGTGAGCCGACTGAGTCGCGGCTCAATGATGAGGCAGAGCCAGTGCTAGTTAGCACAGATGTTGTTGGATGTTAGCATGTTGGATGATAGCATGTTGGATGATAGCAGCCTTCTGCAAGCCGCAATGGTAAACATCGAAGTAGCGGATTTAATCCAAAGTGGTTCGCTGACCCTAAATTTAGCGGATGGCTCTACAAGACCGAGTATGGTAAGCATGTTTTGTACTATTAAAATATCTGGAGTTCTTTCAGAAGCCGAGACGGATCACTTGCAGTGATCCAACCTGCAACCTGAGCAAGAAGTAGAGGTCACACAGCATACCTCTTCAGGCCATGAGTTCCCAGTTCCCCCTTGGCCATGTTTGCACTTTTTATTTATGTTAATTTATTTTACTTTGTGACTAGAATTGTCTTGTTTTTTTTAGATTCACTGACATTTTACTTCAGTGAAAACCATTTATATTATTTATTTTAATTTTATTTTATTTTTTTGTTTGTTAAAACTGTATAAATAAGTGTTATTAATAAGTGTCTTACAATAACACATAATTTAAAAATTCCTGTCAACTTTTAACATTTTTAAAAAAAATTTAACAAAAACACAGCGGGCCGCCGGTGGGCTTCTAGCGGCCCTACCACCAGGTTTAACAAGTTTTCTGGGGGAAACCCTGTGTGACGTGATACTACGAGGCTTTGAAGACAATGTCAGCCAGATACAACGTGTTGCCTGCTAATGCTATCCCTCTATCAGACTACAGAATACAAACAGCCTTTAGCCTTACGTAGCTAATATTAGCTTTTATTACCACGCAGGTAGCTATCTGGGGTCCACAAAACACTAACATAATGCAGAAAAACAACAGCGACATTCACTGTAAGTTATCTTTTCACAGAATATCTAACCAAATGTAATATCTATTTATAGTTTATATCTCTTAAAGTAACCTCAGAACTTGAGAAGGTGGTTTCACTTGATGGAGAAGACATCGTGACACATTCGAGTGATGGACGTGTTGGGTAGTGTGTGCTGCACGCAGCGTCAGGCCACTGGAGTTTCTCCGAAGCGTGGAGTGTTGTGTTCAAAACGCAAATCGTCATCAACAATTACAGAATCTAGCGAATACCGTTCAAACGCACTCGGAAATGACAGAATCTGACGAACAGCAGACAATTACACAATGCTCCTTTAACATCCAGTATTCAAAAGCACATGGTTGAGGTCGGGTCTTAAAAATTAGACATTTAAGTTTGGGTATGTAAAATGAGGTAGGTAAGGTTAGGAAAACACCATGGTTTGCATTCAAAGAGAAACTGCAATATTGATCACAACATCATTTAGCTGGAGTACTGGCTGCAGAGTCCCACATCCTCAGCTTAACACACAAACTATGTTGGGTACACTAACCAAATGTCCGACTGAGATACATTTCTTTGACAGTCATGCTGGATGGCATGAAAAAAAAAAACAACAGATACAGATTTTTTTTTTTAAGGTTCATGGCCATTTCACATTTTGCCACAAAACTAGTGTATGAATGACAGAGAATGAAGAGCAGACGAGTTTTCTGACTGAACTGACAAACTTCAAATCATTAAGTACTTGTAACCTGAAACGGCAGCACGATGCATAGACAGGCAGCAGACTGTTGAAGACGGGAGTCTATTAATAAGTCAGCAGAAGAGGATGAAATGGCAATAAAACTCAAAAGAACTTATCGCACTGCAAAGGTGGACCTGCCCTTCAATAAATTCAGAGATGGCATTGCATCGCTAGGAAATAAATAATGAACTGATCAAGTAAAGGGAACTTACAGAAATAAGGAAACGTGAGCTGTTATTAGTGGCACTGACACCGATCTGTCAGCTTATCATTTAACACCCCCCCCCTCCACAAAAAAAAAGAAAAGAAAGAAAGTGTAGACTCACAAAGTGCCCCTTTGCACATAACCCTGATGATGACTGACATAACGTAATGTCATGAGGGTTCTACATATTTTACCGTAAGCAGAGTTTGAATACTGTCATATACCAGGAAGAAAATGTCTAACAAAAAAACAGAATCTGTGACACTGTGAGGAAATTACACCCTCTGCATTTATCTTTCATAGTTAGTCTCATGTGATCTCCCAGACTTCAGGGTAGTACCATACCAAAAATTTAGGAGATTTAGGAGTTTAAAGTGCACCAGCTCTCTGGAGTTCTCTCATACTACTGGAAATATACAATACAACTATAGAATATTCTTTACTGTGGAGAATTTAAGGTTTGGACATTAAAATGGGGCCAGAGACTGCAGAAGTCTAGAGGAACAGTAAATGGAATACAGAGAATGCGCTCCTCTGTTTTAACATCTGTTAAGTGATTATGCATTACAAACTTTTTTTTCTTTTTAGATTCTGCTGTGTTGTGTAGGCTGCTGCCATGGTCCAGCAGTGAGGCCTCTGACCTGCAGACAGACAGCTAGGCTACATGGTCACTGCATTAACCGCTGAGGACACCGCCTGGTGATGCTTCCTGCTGTACGCGAGTGTGTTTGCGTGAGCTGCGATGGAGGGTCGGTTTGTTGTAAAGCTTGTGATGCTTCCACCAGTAGCACGAGGCTAAATCAAACCACAAGTATCACAAGCACGACTTCAGCAAGTCTCCCATCTCCATCATCCTCATCATCATCACCATCACCACCATCCTCATCACCTCTGAGGTGAAGAGCCGAAGTGAATGGGTGATAAATATAACTTTCGCCACGGCAACATCCACCACAATGCATTAAAAAACGCAGTGATTGCGTGTCTTTGTTGTGTCAACAGCGGTATGTGCGTATGCTACTGGCGCACCAGGCTGCAGCTGCAGTGAGCCTGGAAAACGAAGCCAGGAGCGAGTGGAATAAAGCAGGCCCGAAATAAACACAGGCTCCGCCGTATAAAACGCTCTTCTCCCGTTCGCATTCGTCTGTCGCATTTTTCTGTTCAAAAGAGGTCTAGGGTTGCTGTCGGCCCGAGCCCGAGCGAATCGTCCGCATTAAGTGCATCGTCTTGCACCCTGCACTGTATCCCCCACGATCCATATTGCAGCCGGTGTTTCCTGAACATTTCCATCCAATTACCTCCGCTCGGAGCCAGCGTCCCCTGCCCAGCTAAGTCCCGAGCCAAGCCGCCGTGGCGCTTACCTCCTCATCCTGCGGACCTCCGGGAATGCCCGACGAGCAGGAAGAGTCCAGCCCTGCGCCCAACTCCTCCAGGCCGCGCTCTCTGCCCGGCTCCCGCTCCGTGGTGTCTCCGTTGAAGACGGGCGGTGGGGACTCGGCGCTGCTCAACGCCGCCATTTTAAACTGCGAGAAACTGAGTGGAAAATAATAGGGGGGAAACGCAAGCTGGTGCTGAGGACAGGAGGGGGAGACAGAGACGCAGGATGATCACGGCGGAGCTCCCAAACTTGTCGACCCGGTGTCGCAAAACTGCTGTTAATCGGAGACGAAATTATTATTTTTATTATTAGTAGTAGTGGTAGTAGTCTTTTAGGTATTTGGATCCTTTCATAACTGATGTTTTTTGACAAAGCCATAAGCTGAAGTGTATGCTGATGCAACTGTCCAGTCCTACTCATAAAAAAGTAACCAAAATCTAGTGAAATGCATAATTTATTTGGTTTAATTAGGCTTTAGACCTTTTTCTTAAGACATAATGACTTCCCCAATGACTTATATGGTGTGCCATGGAAATATTTGTTTCATAAATGTTGTAGCCTGTTATTTAAAAGATGGCAAGACCAGTTGGATTTTCTTCTAAGAGATTGCAGAAGAAGCAGTTTCTCATTCAGTCAGTGCTTTATCCAGTTCAGGGTCATGATGGGCCTGAAGTTTGTCTCATGACCATCAGGCAAGAGGATACACCCTGGACAGGTCACAAGGCCATCACAGGGAGACAAATGAGACAACCAAGCACTCCATACACAATAATTCTTTTTGGACTGTAAAGGGACGCCAAAGTACCAGCAAACTCCTGAGGTGTCAGTCCTAATGACTGCTCCACCATGCAGCTCACCTGCAGTTCCTAGCTATAGAGTAAAATCCACAATACAACCAATGTGGCACATATTTATAAGCTTCTCTCTGACACATGGGAATAAATGTAGTGGGCATATGCAAAGAGAAAATATTATAGAAATGAATACAAGTCTTTAAAAAAGACCTATTGGCCTATTGATTTATTTACTGAGACATTTATACATTTTTGTGTTTATTTCTAATTATGACAGTTTATTAGGTAAAATATTAGATTTTGTTTTTATACACACACTTGAATTGAATTTACGTATTTATAAAAGAAAATACAACAGAATAAACAACTTTTCTGTTGACTGTCTTGAAGCAGGTTACATACTTTAGTAGTCTATTTGGAGCTCAAAGTAAGTTCAGTCACAAAAAATAAGGACATCTATAGAAAAGACTAAAGTCTTAATGAAGGACAATTTTAAGGATTGCTCAGTCAAATTCTAACAGAAAATGGTGTGCTTAAACTTTGTTTATTTTGACCATTCCATCTCAGCAGAACAGTCAGTGTTTCCATTCAATAGATCGTCTTGCTAATCACTATCCATTTATGCACTGTAGGCAACCATATGTGTATGATTGTTTTTTTTTTTCAGATCACTCAGATGAAGAAATCTACGTTTGTGGGTTCTGCATCCTGAGCACACAAATATTTTCCTGAAACACTTTTTGGGCAGCTCCAGAAAAAAAATGCGGTAGTGATTAGAATCTTCTCCCCCAAAACTTTTCCAGCATGTGTCGAGAGTTGATGTAGCTTATGTTTTCATATTAAGGGTGCCAAAGGAACAGACAAGGTTCTTCCAAAAAAACCTGAGCTACTATATAAAAGAAAGTAGAGCTCCTGTTATTTAATTCATTCTCTCATCTCTCTTTGACGTATGCAGTGGTTGTTCTTTTACCTTTTGCAATACCCTAATGAGTTTTGAAATCAGTCATTTAGGGGTGTGAGTAGGGCCACACTATTTAACTGTGTTGTGTTCCATAGTTGTTTAATTTTTCATTAGAAGATAATGTCTTACTCGTAAGAATCAGAAAAACCCATTGTATTGCCATTAGATTTCTTAAATGGTTCAGTACTTAAGTTTTGAGTACGTTGTATTTGGTATAAACTCAAGTCAAATGTTGTATGTCATAGAATTAGGTGTGTAATGTAATTAAAGCAAGAGGGCTCAGATGATCCCTTGTCATTATGTGGTCACCAATCATTCCTTGAACAAGGACATCATTGTATCCTCTTGCCATGTCTTTCCAATTTACCCTATATTCGCTGTTACACCAAATAGTAATAGTTTTCAATTGGGCAGTGTGGTAATATAATCTAAAATTGGGCAGCGACATGTCCCCTTCTTCCTTATTAATGAGCTGTGTTTGCTGAACCGTGTTGATCTATTTGTCCCATTCACACACCTTATTCATTGAGAGCTTAATTGGCAATGACATAAACATCTATATCAGTTTAGGTAAAACAACCATTTTTATAATATCAGTACAGTCCTGAAATAAGTAAGGGCTTCAACCAGATATGCTGCCACCCTTTATTTTTCTTGTTTGGTCTTTTTCTATACAAGTCTTTAGGGTTAACCAAACTCCCAAATGTATAATGACTTTTTGGGTCCAATCAGTGGGTATCCGTTGGCTGAGTTCAGGTGATGGAATGCCATTAAATGTTAATATTATTATTATTTTTTTGTATATTTAGCATAGAATACAAGTATGTGTCATATGTGTATAAGGTCTAAAATGTTGGGAAGGTTGAGGTGGTGTATAAGGGATGGTTGCCTTCAAACAGCCGATGTGTAGATGGTACAGGAAGAACTCTGCTGACACAGACTTGGTCGAACACGGACGTAGTTTATTGGTCACCAGGTCCGTATCAGAATTACAGATAGATGCATCAAATCTGGAGAGATCCTTGAAGCCAAAAAGTCTGTATCATCTCTTCCTCACTGTGGGTGCTTCTCCCCTTATATTGGGTAAAACCTTTTCCTATGGGGTTGAGCCTGGGTGGGCTCAATAGTTAGACTGAAAGATATATGTATATCTATATTTCCCTGGTGTGGCTGTCCAGGACATCTTTCACTAATGGAGTTACGCATGGGTACTAAGGGATGTTTCTCCAGATGTTCATGGTTACCATTCTTCATCTCCTGTCTGGACACACCGAATACACGAACCTGAAGCCCTTCCGAACTTCTGTTTAGTGTCAGACATTACATTGACATTTGGATTACCAATGTACAGTATTAGATCTTTGTTGTACAATGATATTTTATGTTCTATGTCACTGATCTGGACTCAGCAGGATATTACACTCTTGTCTCATTACTTGTTCTAAAAGGTTCCATGATAACTTCACAAAGGCTTGGTGATAGAGGTACATCCTAAGACTTTAGCAATTTAATGCGATCAGTAAGGAGGTTCTATATGGGCTTGATGCATCTTTACAACTTGAACATGCTTTGGTGATGGGCTGCACGGTGGTGTGGTGGTTAGCACTGCGCCTCACAGCAAGAGGGTTCCAGGTTCTTTTCCCAGCTATGGCTTTTCTGTGTGTATTTGTAGTTTCTCCCCATGTATGTGAGGGTTCTCTCCAGGTACTCTGGCTTCCTCCCACTGTCCAACATGCATGTTAGGTCAATTGGTGACTGTAAATTGACCATAGGAATGAGTGGACTGTGATGGACTGATGACCTGTCCAGGGTGTACCCTACCTCTTGCCCAATGACAGCTGTGATAGGCTATAGCACGCCCGCCACCCTAAATTGGATTAAGCAATTGTAGAAAATGGATGTTTTGAATAATTAGTAAAGAATGTGAAATGTTATCTGCAGTTTGCTGTCCTCAAACAGCCTGTTTGGTCACTGTCAGTTAGATCAGTGACAACAGAGTCTAATCTCCAAGCTACAATAATTGCATTTTCCAAATCTTTAAGATGATTTTCAAGCAGTTTATTTTCTTTATCTTTTTTGATTGCTTCGGTGAAAGAGATAAATCCATCCCTAGTAACTTACTTCTAATAGAGTATGATAATGACCATGTTTGTGGGGGGCAGAGTAAAAAGTGTACGTGTATCTCCTCAGTCATTTATTCTGAGGAGATACAAATCTGTTAATATTGGACATGTCTAGTTTAGGTTTAGCCCTGTGTTAAAATCTTCTATGCAAATTAGTAAAGCTTGTCATTTTGGGTTATTGATTCTTTAAATTGTATTTTGATCACTTTGTAGGAGTAAGTAAAAACAAACAAAGGAGCTCAACTTATTTTAAATTCAACCCCTCACTTGCACATATCCGATCTTGGTTTGATCAACAGGTAATGGTAAGTGAACTGTGTTCGTTGAGTGCTTTTCTAAATTTTCTAAATTTGTTTACCACTCAGAGTGCTTTTACATTCCAAGTCACATTCACACACAGCACTTTATAATCTGTAAAGCTATACAGAGCTTTTTCTCTATCCAACACATTCATACACTGATGGACAACATGGGGTTAAGTGTCCCAAGGACACTTTGACATGTGGTCTGGGGAGGCCTGGGATCAAACCATTGACCTTCACTGGCACACAACTGCTTTCCCTCTTGATCTACAACTGCCCAAATTAGAAAAAGGAATGTGGAATGATGAAACATTGTCCAGAAATCAAATTCAATCTCTGGTTAGATAAACACAATTAATCTGGAACTGAATGTTTCAAAAACCAAGAAAGCAGTTGTGTATTTTCATTACTGTTGGGAAGTTCTTTTTCCTCTCGAACAGTAAATTGAACGAATCTTTGAACGAGTCAATTCGTTCATTTTTCCAGCAGGTGGCGCTGTAGCCCTACTGTGGGCGTTGCACAAAATGGCCACAGTTCTAAACACTTAACACTGAAGGCAACATAGTTTTCTTCAGCTGAGCTGACAAAGTACAATATACAAAATGCTACAAACAATTCAAACCATGTGAAAAACTGGGAAAACAAATACACAATAAGGTGACTTCTGTCTGTATCCTCCCTGCCATTGTTGTTTAAAGCAGCCATTCTCAACCTTGGGGTCCCGACCCCAGTTGGGGTCGCGAGATGATCTCTGGGGGTCGCCAAATCATTTTGGAAAAATATAAATGCACAAAATTAATGTAGCTTCCGACTGGATGTTAGAAGGATGACAAGCGGTTGGTCTTAAACAGGCATTTTATTACTCAAAACCAGTTACTGTCGGTCGTAACTAGGCTACACCAAAACAACAACAAAGAACCTCTCCACTAGTCTCATGTCTGCCGTTGTCATTCACACATCATCAGAGCAAAGAAAGGTTTTTTTCTCCCCGGTCTGCTGTCAGCAGGAGCGGCGGCTGCAGAAAGTGTTCATAGACAGTCTGAAATCGCAGAACGTAAACTTAAACATTAGGCTACTTAAACATTATAAAAGTAAGCGTTGTTACATTCATAGCGTTTGTATGCGATTCTAATCTAGCAACTTTGCTAGCTGGAAAAATGGAGCGATGGCTTAAAAGTGTTCCAGACAGTCAGCAGCAGCAGGGGTCCCAAGATCAGCCACCAGAACCACCACCAGAGAAAAGAAGGGCACTGACCGGGCCGACACCTGCAGCTGATAAAGGTTCGAGGCTCCATAAATATCAGCCCGACTTTTTGAAATATGGCTTTTCCTGCACAACAAAAAACAGTGTTGACTCCCCACAATGTGTCATTTGCTCTGAGGTGCTGGCACACGAGAGCTTGAAGCGGGTAAAACTTAAGAGACTTGGGGTGTCGCGGACAGCAATGCTATTATTTTTTGGTAGAGTACAACACAAAATCAACATGTTATAATTTTTTAAAATATTTATTCACATTATATACACAGGAACACTATACATATCTACAAGAACCGAAGACCACTAATTAATTATGATTTCATGACAAATGAATGAACATCACAAATCAGACATCATTCATTTCCTCCTTCGTTTCTCAGTCCACAGCCCTGTAGCTGAGCTGCAGTCACATGACGTATGAACGGTCAGGTTTGTGAACGAACTGTAGTGATTACTGCTCTTCAGCCTGAGCTGACTGTCACATGACAAATGAACGAGGACCCAAGGAGTTGAGTCATGAACAAATCATTTCTGTTTCCTGTCCGAGGACCCGAGTAGTTGAGTGAGTCGTGAACGAATCATTTCTGTTTCCTGTCCTGCTGACTGAGCTTATGCAGCTGCCATGTGGCGAGGGAGGGTACTGCAGGAAAATGAACGAATCACTTACTGAGACGACTCGTTACTCCCGAGTCATATGAAAGATTAGTTCATATTGAACGAATCGTTCGCGAATGACACATCACTAATTTTCATAGCAGACATGCCTACCCTTGGCCATTGACAGCACACAAGTGCTGAAAATAGACAGCTACAATTTTCTTTTTTGGAAGATACCCTCTCGTCCATCTTGAAATGGAAGGATAAAACCAATGCCATTTTAAAAAGAAGCTTATTCAACATTGCTCTTTTAAAAACAGCATCCCTAACTTTGCTATAGCTGTCTGGTTTAGGAGCATCTCTGCAATCATCGTGTATTGATTTAACTCCATAGTTTACTGAATTTTAGAAGGCGTGCCCGTCCTTTTAAGTGCCCGTCCTATCCAGTTAACTGCTTTTTAAATGGACTGCTTTAAAAAAAACAACAACTTATGAGTATTAAGACAAGAACAACCAGATTTCAGATTTCCCCCAAGCTGTTCAACTCCTTAGCTCCCAGAAACAGACATTTTAAGCAACATGACAAGTTTTAATCAAGGGCAGGCAAATTGTTTTATGTGCAGAGCTTGTCTATTTATTGATCTATTAGTAATTTCTAAGGTGTACTTTATGCCAATTATATGTGAAGTGCTGATGTTGCTGCTAATCTCTCCCCAGGTGCTTCAGTGCTATTAATTAATTATTTATTAATCTTGCTGGTTTACTGGATCCAATCTCTTGAATTTTCTCTTATTTTCTTGTGTGTTCTCTTTTATCCTTGCCACAATATCTCCATCTGCCTGTTCATAATATGGAGATAATTTTTATTCGAATTGTTTATCAAATCGACTTTACAGTACCTTATTATGATGGAGTCTGAAATGATGATGGAATCTCTCCTGGACTCTTGCAACTCTACATAAGCCCTGAGGACTTTTTCTATTCCCAGCTTGAATTTTCCCTCTTTTTCCCATCCTCAGCCTTCTGTGCTGCAGTACTATTAAGGCAAGGTAACTCCAACAACACCTTGCAACTTTGGAATTATCTTCATCTTTAAACTCCGAATTTCTTCTTTAATGTTTTTGACATCAGTGAGGCTTTAATGGGCTTTTTGTGTTAAATTGACTGGGAAAGGATTTTGGTTAATGTCTTGAGAGCCTAAATGGAAATCCTTAGTCAAATATAAAATGCAACAAATTTGTATTCAGATCCTTACTGTCCCAACAATTATTATATTAATTATTTACAACCAAGAGGTACAATAAGTGATTGTCATATATTTAAGCATTTTACCTTAGAAAGTAGCTGGATTGTTCTTTGAGTTCTCCTTCGAGCAGGCTTCAATCTATTTGTTTTTGACTGCAACATAAAGGTTTGGACAGTGTCCTGTACTGTTCTGGTTCACTGGTACATGCCATTATTCCACCTTTTTTTGTGTGTGAAATGTGTTGCTGGTATCAGTTTACATTATACATTTTCTTTAACATAATGAAGTTGGTCGCTAATCATTCTAAAATAATTCACTTACAGTCATGTCTGATAAGGTTAAGGAACAAACCAGTTACATATTTAGGATTTTGTGGCAGTATATGATTGTTGTACCCTATTATCAAGATTTCGGAGTAAAAATAATTATTGTACACAGGAATTTGACCTGATAACAGCGCCACAGAGCAATAAAATAACAGATTAGAAATAACAATAAAAAATATGGTAAGTACAATACGTACAATTTGAATGAATGGGATTTTCAGAATGAAATACAGTTAGATGACCAGGAGTGTGTACAGGATGGCAGGAATGAATGTTATAATTAAGTGATCTTTAAGTGTCTGTGGAAGTGGCGGGGCTGGGGGGCTGAGATGTCCTTATTTAAGAGGGTGGTGGCCTGGGGGAAAAAACTGTTTAGGTGCCTGGTGGTTTTGGTTCTGATGGACCTGAACCTGCGACCTGATGGGAGGGGAGTAAACAGGGAGTGAGCTGGGTGAGATGGGTCCCCCACTATCCTCCTGGCCCTCTGCCGGGATCTGCCATCGTGCAGAACACACACAGGCTCCTGTTCTAGGTCTGTGAGACGGCTTGCTGTTCGCACGATGTGCTCCAGTCTGTTCTTGGTGTGGGCAGAGGATGCAGGGTGGAGGAGGTGAGGACACTCTCAATGGTGGGTCTGTAGAAGTGGGAGCGAACTTTGGGGGAGACATTCATCTTGCGGAGCAGTCTGAGGAAGAACATCCTCTAATGCGCCCACTTGATGACCTTGGAGGAGCGTGTCTCCCACTTAAGGTAGCTGGTGACGGTGGAGCCCAAGAGCTTCACAGAACTCACCACCTGAACTGCAGAGCTGTTGATGAGAAGTCGGGGTGGGAGGGTGGATGTCTCCGGAAGTCCATGACAGCTGGGTCTGACAGCTGGGTCTGAATTTTGGGTGAGGGTTTGATGTTCGACAGCCTTGGATGAACAAAAGGTCTCTTTATGGCATGGAATTTGCACAGAAAATGACTAGACATTTAGTGTGCTCCAAATAAACTCAAATTAAGCTTATCATTGACGTTTTTAATGAATGGTAAAATAACACTTAGAATTTGCCTTTGTAATCCTGATCCCATGGTTTATATATGAAATATTTAGCCAATTTTAGAAATTGAGGGAGTAAAGGGAAAAAAAATACTCAAAACAAACGTGTACCCTAAAAACAACCATAAACTTTCTCACAACTGTGCTCACACAGAACATAAACTGCAAAATGGATCCTAAACAATAATCTCAGCCATGCTTATAGTTTTCCTGACAAAAGTCTGAGTAGAATAAAAGATACAGGTACAAGCCTGTGTATACACAGCCAGAAAGTTGACTGGGGTCTTTGCCATCTTATTTTTGCAGAAAAATCCCACTTTAAAGAATGATCAGGTTTGAAGGCTTTTATGCAACCCATGGCAAAAATGATGGGATCACCATATTAGTGAAAATTACAAGGTAATTCCATAATCTTTTACACAATTGTACCTAGAGAAAATAACAGTTGTATTAAAATAGTTTGATATGTTTTACAAAGCCAGAATGCGCAGCTATTAAACAGAACTGTTAGGTGTCATATCTGCATTTTGTTTGTTGCTTTGCAAGATAAAAAAAAAACTTAAAAGAGTATCTTCCAAGTGTGGTGATTCCATCGTTTTTATAAGGGGTTTTACTTGCAATTCCACATTCAAAACCATCAGCTGCATGGGATGTTGTGTTGTACACTGAAGTGCTCTAGATGTGTCTTAATTGAACAGCAATATATTCTCTATAGACACCAGGTTTATTCTTCTGACCTACTGTGGACATATGAGTCAAAAGTGCAACATGTGTGTGAGCTGCCTTGTACTTGCGTTTGTTAGGAAAGAAGGTTGAAAGGAAAAAACATATGCCAGAATACAGTTTTTGTTGCATTTTAGGAAAAACTTCCTAACTTTTTCTGGAAGTGGGATATGTAAATGAGGTGGCACACTGTATACGAAACATTTTATAGCAATAAAATGAAAAAAAAAGTCAAAGACTATTATGTGGAACATGGCATCTCTAATTATACGTGCAGTGCTGTGGTCTTACTTTTCTAAATTAGTTTGAACCACAATATGGAGCAACTTTGCGACACTACACATCCCTCACTGGCTTTATTTAGAAAACACAAAGGGTGGCTACTTCTGTACATAGTTCTCAGCCATTTTGTACACAGTGAAGGTTTAATTTTGTCATGCAACATAGTGTAGATGCAAAAGGCCAGCATTTGCTCTTACTGCATTAACCCTGAAAACACATGACCATGTGAGTTCTTCTTACTGCTGCATCTGTTCTCAGATATTCCAGCAGAACATACCTCAAAGTTTCACATCATCATCCGATTCGCTGTTTGACCTGAAAGTAATCTTCAACATTAAAACGATGGCATTTGTCCAATACAACAGAACAAGACATGAGCATCTACAACATGTGCCGTGCTGATCTAAGGCATTAGTAGTCCAACCCAGTCTGCCTCCACAGACAGAAGAAACTTAAGTCCTGGGTGACAGTGGAGGTATAGAAATATTGCACTTTATTTCTTCTTGCCAGCCCTCTTCCCCTCTCCTTTCTTAGGTGTCCCTTTTCCTCTCAGTTTCCTCAGGCGCCGCATCTCTTCCTTGAAGTCTTCATGCTCATCTCTAGAAGGAAACAAAGTATTGTATCTTAACAAACTGTCAATTTTTACTGTGCTACTGCCAGTTAAACTCAAAACCTCCTGCACAGATGTTGTAAATGTAATGTAAAGTAATATGTCAATCATTATCTCATCAGGTTTTGGCTAATCTATTGTTATCATACAGTATATTATTATGAACGTGCTGCTTTAAAGTCTCTTTACTGGTTTGGTTGTTGGGAGTGTTGAGTGGAAAATGAATTTGGCACAAATTTACCGGTTTCTAACTAGAAAAATAACATCACAGATCAACCTTTAGCCAACAGTCAACCAGTATCAACATTATAGGGTAGAATCTACAGTACCTGAACAGACCCATGAACCTGAGCTTCTGGGTCATGGCGTAGTAAATCTTATGCTGTGGGTACCAGTCATATACCTCCTTCCTCTTGGCCATGGGAGGATCCTTGAACAGCTGGACCACCTTCATCGATCTGGAATCTGTTGGACGGACAACCTCTCCAAAGATGCGTGAGCTGAGTCTACCCATGCGCACTGCATAGCTAGACAAACCTGCCATGACTGAAGAGCAGAGGGTAGAGAACAAATTCTCCGTCACACGAGTGGGACTATGAGCATGGAAAGAGAACTCACTGCATTCTGCGGCTACACAATCAATTCTACAATTATCAGAGTAAGAGGACTGTTAAACATGACTGGATGGTCACACTGTGTGCTGAGATGGATAAGATATCTGCTGAGGAATCAGTCCCCTCAACTCTTTGAAACTTCAAGCAAACCATGATGTCAGACATTCTTGTTATCGTTTAAAGTAGTCTCGAACAATAGTTCAAGGTTTTCTGATTGTCTAAAAACTAACTGCCCTGGGGTTTCTCACTCAGCCCCTGAAGTGTTGTTCTGTTGTTGTGGGCTTGCAGCGAGATGAACGAAGCATCGGTTGGAGCTGAACAGAACTTCATTAAGTCTCCGATAATGACTCGGTGTATATACGTACCATCTCGTGGCTAAACATGAACTATAACGTGCAATTAAAACGTCAAAAAACAGCCCAAATAAATTGCATTTCGTCCTCTGTTTGTCATCTCTGTTGTCATATCTTCTTCTCTCTATGTCAGCTCACGGCCTCCGTCACTGACCCCTCTTCATGTATTCACAGTTATGACAGCGTTTCTTACCCTGCAGTCTGTGATGTGGGACCACCTTCTGTTTAACGGCAACTGCTGGCACAACCGGCTAATCTCTGCCGAAATGCTACTGACGCTTCAATTCACTACAGTTGAGCTGACATTAACCTTCACATATACAACATCTTTTACAAGCCCCTTTCACGCATGACACAATTCTTCTTCTACTTCCTCTTTCTTCTTCTACGACCTGCGAGTATCACCGTATAAGGAGCATTACCGCCACCATTTGCTCCGGAGCGTAAATCAGAGCTCACACACATTCTGTTTAAAAAAACAGAAGAAAACGGTGGTACTGAACATGTTAATTAAAGTCTCAGTGTTGAGCCCACTTCCTTCCACTGATTTGCTTCAACTTCTGTTATGTCTTTGTTAAGTATGTTATATGCTATAATCCATTTCTACTGACATACAGTGCTGTACCTACATATTAATGTCATGTCCTGTATACATCTGTTTTGTTCGTCCATCTGAAGCATGGATGTCCAATATTGCTGTTAGCACTTACAATATGTTGGCATTTATTATGTGGGATTCCTGTCTCCTTCGAATATAATTGCCATATCTCCAGCCAAGACTTTAAGAGTGGAATTTTACTTAATCTTTCCAATGTGCATTTTTTTAGGCTGATAAAATCGATCAAATCGAGCGGATACATTTGAACAAATAAGGAGTTATTAACAAATAATAATAATTTGTCCCGAATTGCAACCAATTTAGACAACTCATAATATTCTATGTAATTTCTATGTAACTATGTAAACTTTTTTCTGTACATATTCAGCACAGGTTAGCTTTAAGTCAAAGATGATTCCTAAGAATGTAAAACTGTCACCCCTCCAACATTTTTACTCTGCTTAAAACGACTGTAGTTGTCTTTTTCTGTGAAAACTCTAAATGCCCAGCTTTTCAGTAGTCACTTGTATTTTCCCATTGATGCGCAAAATATTTTGTACCTTCTTGTCGCTCTTGATGCCCCATCATTGGCAAAAAGCCTTCTGCTGGGAAACAAAACATCAGTGATGAATGAAAAATTATGGGGTTTGTCACAATTTCTTGTGGGGTTAAATTTTTCACCTCAAATGTATGGCAATTCACTCACTTTTATGTAGTATGAGGTTCCCTCTTGTTTGTGTTTCTGTTTATCTGCCTTAAACAAAATTTCACAAAACTTGGTCAGGTGAAACATTCATTATGTTTGAATGTGGATCACAGATATCGGCCATGACACTCTCCAAGTGCCTTTAAAGATACTTTTTTCATTTAGTCTACTCTGCTCTTTCAACAACTTTAAAATTAACACTTCTATGGATGTCTTGTGGATCTTTTAAAAGACTGGACATCGTTATTGACAGGTATTTTTATCAAAAGCAGGGTATTTCTCTGTCGTAATAGTTCATTAACACAAGAGGGTGCTAGATATATAAAAACACAAAACTGCAGCCACAGATTCTTCTGGACTTTTTCGATGCTCACCCTCTACAACACAATGCCACTGCCTTAATGGAAATACAGGAAAGAAATGGGCCAATTGCATACATTTACAATATGAAATAACAGTCAACGGGTCTTTTAGACTCAGAGTAAACTAGACAGTACTAAAAGACAGATGTTTTCCTTCAGTTGACAATTCAATATAAAATCTAATCCATTCTTTTAGCAACTACATACAGTGTCAGGGCCTGAACGGTGGTGTGGTGGATAGCATCGTCACCTCACAGCAAGAGGGTTCCTGGTTTGAATCCCAGCTGGGGCCTTTCTGTGTGGAGTTGACATATTTTCCTAATGCTTGTTTCCTGAAACCCTCAATTTGATTCAGCGGGTATAGAAAATGGATTGATGGACATAAAGCATCACTTTTAAAGTTGCTCTATTTAAACTATTTCTTAACAGGACTTTTGCTTAACTATAATGAATCAATATGAATATCAACCTTCTGTTTTTAAAGTTCCTGAAGAAGCTGGTACAAATCAGCTATCAAGAGTTTCAGTCAGTTATTAGTATTGAATATAATCTCTGAAGCGCTGCACGGTGGTGTGGTGGTTAACACCTTTGCCTCACAGCAAGAAGGTTACTTGTTTGAATCCTGGCTTGAGCCTTTCTGTGCCTTGCATGTTTTCCTCATGTATGTGTGGTTTCTCTCCAAGTATTCCAGCTTTCTCCAACCACCGAAAAACATGCATGTCAGTTGAGGACTCTAAATTGATCCTAGGAGAGAGCATGAGTGTGCATGGTTGTTTGTCTCGTTTATGTCTATGTGGCCCTGTGGCGACTTGTTCAGGATGTCTTGCTTAATGACAGCTGGGATGTGCTCCAGCTGTCATTGTGTTGGATGAAGTGGATATAGAAAACTGACGGATGGATGGATATTCTCTCAACCTCAGACTAAGGACTTTCAGTCTATACATCTGTTGTTAGATTCCAGCGCTGCATTTGATACAGTCTGTTATAGCATTTTTATTACAAAGATCTGACTGTAATATTTGGACTAAAGGAACAACAGGTTAAAGTCATATCTATCAGAGAGATTCCAATTTGCTCGTGCAAGCGACGAGTCTCCTTGACACAGCAGTAGGTCATGCAGTTCCAAGGGGATCCATGCTTGGAACAATACTTTGCACTTATGTAGTGTACTGTGCTAATAGATAATGATAGTGTCAATTGTTGTGTATTTGACACTCAGCTGGAGCAATTAGGTGAGAGGCAGGGTACACCTTGGACAGGTCGCCAGTCCAATACATGGCCTTATTGGAGTAAAATAATTGAAAAGGAAGAAAAAGAATGTCTGGTTATAATTATAAACTTTCTGTCTAATAAAGCAAAAAATGTTTGACCTATCCCTTGTTCTAAGTTCCTCTTAATGCATCATTACAAAATCTGTAAATATTGCTGTTGTAAAAGCAAATCTCCCTTCATATACACAAACATGACTGTGAATTTGTTGTCATGTTGAGTAGCTGACAAAGACACTGGAAAATGTCACCGAAAATGTCAAGTGACAATGTTGTGTAAAGGTGCAGGAAACAAACAAGAATAAGACTGCATAATGTATTTACATGTGATGGACAAAAACAGTCTCATTATCCATGATACAGAACATTAAAGTAAATGCCAGGCATTTATAAATAGACTTAATTATTTTTTATTATACTAATCAACCACAGATACAAACCCCACTGATTCACAGCCTTCGCAGAAAAGGCCAGAAACTGTGGTTATAAACCTTCAAGTTGGCAACTTTATTGTCAGAGCCAAGCAGAGCAGATGCGACACAACACAGAACGAGAAAACTGATAACTTATTACTCACCAGTCCAGTAAGCCAACTCTGCATCCGTCTGTTATCCTGTTTTTCTTTACAGCAGTCCCATTGGATATTTATTCTTGTCCTGTGTCTTGCATGTCTTTTTCTCCACTCCATTTTTTCAATGGCTAAAAATACCTTTTAAATGTATTCATAATGATGAATGTGTGTTGTTATCTAGGTGTTGTCGTATTGGATACCATCAAGCAAAACAGTGTTGTGCCAGGCTAAAAATCAGAGTTGTGAACTTCTCAACCCTTGGATGCTTCAGGATGGGCAGTTTCAGGCCTGGGAATGTGTATAACAAATTTTATTGTATTTGACCATTTTTTTCAAGGATGGGGGTGGCAATCATCACACATTTGATTTTGACCTTAGGTCTAAAAAGGTGCGCTAAAAAAAAAAAGGGTGTTTATTTAAACCAAAATTATCACAAAAATCTCAAAATTAAGTCATGGACAGAATGACCCTGAAAAGAGGTCAAAGTAACAAAACTCTAATCAAAGTAACTAACTGTAAACACTAACTGAAACAACTGACCTACCAAAATGAGCACTGGGGAAACTTGAATAGTGGCTGATCAGCCTACAAAACACAAAAAGGGGAAAAACACAGAAAAACTAATTAACAGCACTAAGCCCCATTTCCCACCCAAGATGTCACAAGCTGTGGTTTGGTCCATTTCCTGTTCCCAGCACTTAGGCTTGCTTTTTCCACCAGCTGCCCAGCTGGAGAACAGGAGCAGCAGCAACAAAGGTAACTATTTGTGACAGTCCTTAATTATGAAATAGATTTGGATTTTTTGCTTTTACATTTAAACAAGACTAGACTTGTTTTAGCCCCCAAAGACATCAGAAACTCTCTATCACTGTAGCTAATCTAAATGGCATTTTGCAGCTTCCAGTTCTACAGCGAGGAACCTTCTTTATTTTTTTTTACCAGCATGCGTCCGTTAACTCACTCACAAAACATGTTTCTCACACTGCCTTCTTTAACCTTTGTGATATTGCCAAAAAATTAGGAACAGCGGGATGTAGAAAAACTAGCCCATGCATTTATTACTTTAAGTTCCTGCATGTCCAATATTGGGATGACCTAAGAGCACTCTGAAAAGCCTCCAGTGTTGACAAAAAATATTAGGTAAGAGCATATTTATCTAAATTTAGCTTCTCCTTATTGGTTTTTTGTGAAATCCAGAATGTGATTTAAAATTCTACTCACATATAAAGAACTTAATGACTAAGTTCCAGCATATCTTAAAGATCTCATAGTTGGATATTTTCCCAAAGGAGCACTTCACTTTCAGACTGCAGTCATACTCATTGTCCCTTGTGTCTCCAGAAGAAAAATGGGAGGGAGAGCTTTCAGCTATTAAGCCCCTCTCTTGTGGAATCAGTTTCCAATCAGGATTTGGGAGGCAGACAACCTTCATCCATGAAAGTAACATTGCAAGAATAAATTTTAGCCTCAACAACAACAACCAGATTATTTTCTAGCCCTTAATAAGGGAAGTTAACCCAACACAAACGTATTAAAGTTCCATTGTAATAGCTTGTATTAACATGTATCCAGGGCAACCAGCAAAATAGCATTCATGAAGGTGACAGGTAGGTGACGTAAAAAGTATTTTAACCTTAACCCTAACCATGCAATATATAGTTGCATGTATATAATTATTATGATTTTAACTAGTATTTTTGAAGTATCTTTGTGTATCATGATGCCTAAACCAGAACAAGAAAGTTAAAAAAATTAATCAGTGAAGTGTTGACATGTTATTAACTGAAAATATATCAAAAGTGAAAAACCTCTTGTCAGTTTTTGGTCTGGAACACACATCGTGAACACATTAGTGATTGAAAGTTCTGCCCATTATCACGCTATCGAGTGATAAGTAAATCAAATATTATCACATTTTCCTATCAGGATACAACACCCTATAAAATATTGGTAGAACATTATTAGCTCATTCATTTTTTCCAGTTAATGACTATAAAATTAGTGAAGAGATCTGATGGAGGCTGGAAAGCTTTGTAGCATGACAAACATTTCCCCTGAAAATCTAATCACATTTTCAGATCTATAAGGCCAAAAATAAATGTCAGAGTTGTGTTGTTTGGGTTTTTAATTTGTGTTTTTGAATTGGTAGTGAGTTCAGACACCCAAATTTATAGTTTCATAACATGTCCCCTCTGTAATGTATGAGTTTGATATCACCATTATGTTACACCAGAACAGCTGCTCATGAACAGTCCTCCGGGTCATTTAACACTGCACCTAATTTCTGTGCAAACACTTCACAACCAAACTCGGCAGTGAGAGACAATTCCACTCTTGATGACTACCTATTAGCCCGTTCATGGAAAACAGTTTTTTTTTTTCAGCATAATTATGCAAATCTTCAAAGAATGTTGGCGTTCTGAATCAATAAGAAGAGACCACATGTGTCAAAGACTTAAGGTTGTTCGGGCAACAGTGTTCACCACGTCACACAGCAAAAATGATCAGACACAAAGAATAACATATTGATGAATGAATCTGCAGCTGTAATAGTTTTGTCAGTGGTGGGAGTGAAGATGTTTGTGTTTTGGCTGATGCTTCAGAAAGGTCATGTGCTTATCAAACTTAACTGTTAGATGGGAAACAAACAGCTGAAACATGCCTCACTACAGCCATTTTTCTACTGATGTCTCTTTATGCCAGTTTGGAAGAATCACATTGGGAAAAGTTGATGGAAACCCCAAAATTTTGCAATATATTATATATATATATATATATATTTTTTCTTTTAATCAACAGCCCCTTATGGTAAATTCAGAGAGATTAAAAAAAAAAAGTATGATATAGCTCTGGCTCTTGTAACAATACAACTATATCTGTGTGGTATTTTGTTTGTTAATATGCTCAAAAGCAAATAGCTAAACTGCACGATGTTGGCCAAGGGCAACACCAAGAGGATCTTGACCTATAAAGGCTGTAAAAAATATACATCATTTGAGGATATCATTGTCATCATTATGACATGCTTAACTCCTGTTAATCTATAAACTCATGCCAACCTTGTAGTGGTCTGTATCCTATCCTGTATCCCAGGATAGCTGTGTGCTTTGTCTGATTGTCAGTCTATTTGCAACCCTGCAAATATACATTGTAAACCTATCAGCAATCATATGTTGATGAAAAATCTCAGTCATCCAAGTCATGGTGATCATAAGAGCTTGAACAAGGGCAACTGGACTTCTTCTTGGATCTAGAAGGATACTTCTTCAGTATAGATCAGAATAAAACTGAAGAAGCCTTTCGGATGAGAGATGAAATGTCTTCTAAATCCAAAAAAAGATCAGTTTCCCTTATTCAAGCTTTATCTCTGATATTGTGTTGCTCTCACTTGTGTTACCAAAACACTTCTGGCCCAGCAAGACACGGACAGTGTGTGGCATGAAGACATTGGATGCATATCCATTTGGTACTTTGGACTACTGTATACTAGGTCTGCAATTGGTACTGTGTGTGAAATCACAGATTTGTCCCTGTTTCTTTCCATTGGTAATACAATGGACTGGATCTGGGCGCAAGCAATAACACATTAGCACTAGTATACTGCCTTATCTTGTATTCTTCTTCAACCTGAGTTGAAATTGAAGTTCTCTACAGCTGGTATATTGGAGAGCTGAATAAAATGGAAGGACTTATAGTTGGCTTGTAGACTTAAATGACTTATGGGATCAAATATTACAATCGGTCCGATTCCAAACCAGGTCCAACAAGAGATGGATCTTAAATTTTACTGGTTTTAAACCAGTTTGTGAACCCCATTTGCTGACCAATCGAAAATATTAACACCAATTCATTGTTTTCTTTCCTGTGACTTTGCATAACTCTGTCGGCTTATCAGTTATTAGAGTTGCTGTTTAATTTTCATGTTGATTTTATTGATTTTTTATACTAATTTAAGTATAGTTTGTGGTAATTTGTTCTCGAAACTTGTAAGCTATGGCGCTACTCCACACTGGCTGATGATGATTGGTCCATGTTCAGGCCTGCTCTATAGCAGCTGCCGTCATCTCATCATACGTGCTGGGGCTGCTGACCCTGCTGGGAGGTTTTGGACTGCGGTCTGCATGGACTCTGAGTGGAAACGTCAGGTAACCTGCATTTACAGTCCCTAAATGTAAGGCATGTTAGTTGAGTCTCACAGTGGCCTTGGTTTATTTAGATATTTCATCTGTAATTTAGGCTTCGGCTAAATACAGATATTCTTGCTGAATCTCGATTGTCGTCTCTTTTATTTCTTTCTTTTGGAGGGTGTGCTATCTAGTGCTATCCGAATGTTTCTCTTATTTGAAATAGTCTCTCTGTATTAGTATATGACTGACTTCAGACCTTGGTGGAATGCTGATGTGTTTTGTGCATGTTGGTGTCGCCCTGCTCAGACAGATGGATGCTGTGGACCGCGGATGAGATGAGATAGCGTCCTCTCTGTCTCCGTCGAGCTGCTGCAGCACTGCACACGCAGGAGAGACGTGGGCACTTTGCTGCCAGAAATACCTGACTACAGGAATTTGATTATTATTTTGAACCTCGGCTGGTGTACTGGAAAGATTCACCCTGCATAAAATCACTCATCGATTATGGTCCAAACGCAGCTCTCCAAAAATGATGTGAGCTGAACTAGCGGGAAGCTGCAGAGGAGCTGTCCGTCTGTTGAGGTGCTGATGCGGCTGTGACAGGAGAGAGTATGGCCGCCGGGAAGTTATTGCTCTACGCCGGGCTCTCTTTGTCTCTTTGTGCCTTGGGCATGTTGGCTGTGGCGATGTGCTCCGACCACTGGTACGAGACTGACGCCAGGAGGTACAAGGAGCGGTGCCGAAGCTTTTCCAGCCGCCGCAAGGACCCGGGCTTCATCTACATCCCCAACAACAGCCTGCCGTTGCGGGCCAGTCGGAGCAGCCTGCCTAGATGGGAGGAGAAGCTGCTGCTGGCCCGGAACCGGCGGCAGTTGTTCGCCATGAGCGCCGCGGACGAATGTAGCAGGCAATATAACTCAACCAACATGGGGCTGTGGAGGAAATGTCATCGGCTGGGCTTCGATCAGGAAATTGAAGATCTCATTAGGAAAGGTAAGAATGAAATAGGCCAAAAAAAGTTGTTGGGAGGAACAGATGAGTGATTCAGATCCCAGCGCGTCAGGGATGTGCTGCAACGTGTGTCATCGAAAATGAAAATGAATTGTTGTGGTGATTGGCCACTTGACCAAAGGGCGAGCAAGGGCATCGAGCTTTTTTTTTCGTTTCGCAAGCGAGCGTCATTGTGTCTGACTGTGAATGAGTATCAACCACAGACAGTGTGTGATGACCTGGCTGTGGCAGCAGACTGCGTGCTGTCATGCTATTTCGCAGAAGAAGGGGGCATATGTTAATGATGATTAGCAGCGTGTGCGAGCTCTCCCTATACTTGATGTGACGTTAGCCTAAACCTGCCACTGACAGTAATGACATAATCATTCAGGATGCCACCAAATGCCAACTCCACCACTCTAGATTAGGTGTGAATGTGTTGGGCACAGAAGGCTTTGTTAGAATGATAAGCCGTCTGTGGTCTATGGAAACTGAGTTAGATTTGTGCACACTATAACCAGAGAATCACGGTCTTAAAACTACATTTGGCACTAGTCCTTTATTCATGCCAACTGCCAACCATCACTTCCTTTTGCTCGTTCACAAATTTGAAACACTGACTTCTTTTTTTGTTTTATTTTTGTCTTACATTTTCAGCAGATGGGACAAAAACTGTGAAACAAAGACAAAGCAACAAATATGCACTGTATCACATGAGCTACTAAAAGCAGACAGGCATACTGAAAAATAAAATCATGACTAGTTTTTACTCATCAGTTAACTTCATAGATCAGACATTAAGACAGCACCAGTTCTTTGATTTGCAGACAGTTTTGCATTGTAGTCCACTAGGCAGGTAGAAATAACAGTGTCTTGTGGAATTTTCCACATTTTTCTCTCTGTATATTTTGTGTTATCAAATAATGCCAGAATTAGTTTACATCATGGCACTGTTGAAGCCATTCCATCGAAGTTTTTCCTCTTGTGACTGTTGCTACATGTTTGGGCTGGTTCTCAATGTGCAAAATGAACTATCTCACTGTTGGCATTCCTTAAATCTTTTTGTTTCTTCCTTACATTTTTCAGTTAAGGAACCTTTGGTTATTCACCTAATCAAACATAATTCGTACATTATAACAATTTTAGTTTATTTGAGAAGGAGTTAAGAGAGGTTGAGCCATTTTTAACAGGGTCATACATCAATTCTGGGGTGGTAGTTTCAACACTGACTCAAACAACCACCATGATTCATGTTAATTTTGACTTGACTTGCTCGGCACTTCCACTCCTGAGATGACTGCCTTCCGAAGGTCAGCTTACCTTGCTGCTAGAACTCCTCTGTCTGGCATGACTTCTTCTGCTACTGCTGCCTCATGAAAACGTTCAAAGGAAGTATTAATTAGACCCTCACCATATGTGTCAAATGGTTGTGATCAAAGTCACAAAAGTAATCAAATCTGCTTCAGATGAAACAAAGAGGCAGGTTTCGTTCAAGTGGTTGACAGTGCTACACATGCAGGCTGTGTGACAGAGAGGATGAGGTTTCTGATGGATGTTACTGGTCTTAGTCCAAGCTAGAAGAAGAGAGAGAGATCAAATGCACGCATGTGTGTATGAGTGTGTATGTGTATGTGTTTTTGAGTGAGCTGCAGCTGTGCCTTCCTTTGAGGATACCTCAATGGCCTTGATAGCTTACCATCTGCAGTAATGGGCAGCCTCTAGTCAGTGTGCTCAGTGATCAGATGAATGCCTCCATAGAGGGTTCTGATTTCTCATCTGATTTCTCATCATATAGCATCTGACAGTAACTTAACATTGATGGATCAATAAAAACTGAGCTGTGGAGATGAACGTTTTTCTTTTATCTTGGCACAGTCTTCGTGCACATAAGTGACTTTCTCTAACAGCACTTACAGCTCATTTTCAGCTAGTGCACAGTGATACAGTGATATCCTGTAGCCTGCAGCAACATCCACCAACAACCACCTAATGGTATCATAACTGAAATGACTCCTGCATCTTTTACAGCTTGCACTTTCTGCTACTACAGCAGTTAATATTATTGATACTGCTACTGTTACTATCACTTATATAGTACTGCTCATTCTACTGACTCTTGGTAACAGTATGTTTATGCTGCTACTTCTGCTGCCATCGCTACTACAGCCATTAACACTGCTATTACTGTTAATAACACTTTTATTTCAACCATGACTGTTCTTTCTAAAACTGGTAATGACTTTGTCTTTAATACTCCATCTGACACTACTGATTCTGCTACATGGTCTTTGTTTTTCTTTACACCTTAGCAGAAAGCTGTAATTACTTCTTCTGGTTCGCCGACTTTTACTGCTAGTTGCCTGCTGGCTAATATTGACATTATCGCTTGTATTGCTGCTGCATCTACAACACCATATCTTCAAATCTTGATACTACTGAAATTTCTGCATCAGCTGCAACAGCTACTACTTTTACTGCCCCTGGGGCTGATTATATATATATTTTTTATTACTACTGCCACCACTACAACTACAGCCGTACTGCTGCTGCTGCTCTTTTGTTCTTATAACCACTTGTTGTATTGCTTTCATTTATTCAATTTAGTTTTTGTCTTTTATGTCAATCTTTGTGATTGCTTGATTATTTTTGCCCTTTGGTCAACGATCAGCTGTTTTTAGATATACTAAACAAACCATAACCATTTTTACTTGACTTACTCTGCACTTCCAGTCCTGAGATGATAGCTTTTCTGAGTGGTCTGCTTACCTTCTGCTGCCAGTACTCTTCTCTTTGGTGTGACTTCTTCTGCTACTGCTGCCTCATGAAAACATGCATAGGAAGTATCAATAAGTACGGATCCTCATTATATATCTAGTCAGAATTTTCTGTGAAGGTGGATCTTAAACTGAGAAAATTCAATCCTATCTGCAGCCCTGCTATTTGCTATTCACGGATAAAAAAAAAAAATCACATGTACCATGAGATTGCCATTATACAGACGTATACCCTCTTTCCAAGAAGAGCACCAGTCAGCTCATGAGTTCTGTGGACTGTGTGTGCTTTACAAAGATCTTGAGTTTCAGGTGTTTTGGAGGATCATACATCAAAAGAACTGCAAAATCTTTCCTCCACATGCTCTCACATGAGACTTGTGAATGACTTTTGCATGAATTTATGCAGTTATTAGACAAATATCTGAGCAGTGATATTGTTATTATCGATTAATTTTAAAAAGATTATGTTTATATACACAAACATTATATGAAACATTAATGATAGCTTCAAATTACTCAAACTGCTGCACAGAGAGCTATTCTAAAATCACATAGAACTATTTTCATTATTATTGAAAACTTTTGTCATTCTTTTGCTATTCTCTAGGTGCTCATCCATCTGTCTGGTTTATACTTCAGTTGTTAGTTTTAGGTCAGATCAGCAGTATTTAACTGTCTCCTCATTTTGCAAGATGCTCCATCATCACAGGCTGTATCATTATGCAGATTTATGGAAGCAGGTGAGAGTGTGGGAGAGAAGCAGGCGTTGCTTTGGGATCCATTATCAGAGGATGACAAAGGATTTATTTTACTGTTTGATGCTATGTACTTGTAACAGTTTTTCATGATTTCCATAGTTTGGTGGGTGAGGGGTAGAGCTTTATTGTTCACACAATTAGATTCCAATTTGACTCTTGGTTCAAGTAAATCTTGTTTTGGTACAAAAGAGTTCTAATTTTAGAGTCTATTCAAGTCCACTATGTGAAAAACAGAGTTTAGCATAAAAGTAGATAGTATATATCATTCTAGACTTATAATCTTTGAAAAGATTAACTAATTACAATATAAGAACTGATAGATAAGTTAGAATTAATAGACTCAGCCCATCCATTCTTGGCAATACCGGTTCTTTAATAATAAATGTGTAAAATCCAATGTGAAAGTAAATGAGAATTACTGTGGTGAATATCTATTAAGATACCATTTACACTCATGATTATTGATAACAAAGGCTTCTCCTTTACTCTGGAATAAAGAATAAATACTTTATACATTTTTATAAAACTAAAAGTAATTGTAAGCTAAGAATACGTAATAAGCATATGTAATATAACTCTTCGTTAGCACTGAAAGTGAAATATTTACATTGCTGAGGTACAGCTTTCTGTTGCCAGCAGCTGCGTTTTTAACTTTGTTCAACTCTGGATGTTGGCAGATGATGTGAGCTGAGACATTTAATTATTTAATAGTGTTGCAATATATATGTATATATATATATATATATATATATATATATATTATCTTTGTGAATCAATTCCAAATTAATAGAAAATAAAAATGTGTTTACCCTGATGAAATTTGCAGTATTAGATGTTATCGAGTTTTACACACTGTGGACCTTTAATATTTTCACGATCATTCAGTGACATATACTCTGCTGAGAATTCAGCACAGACCTTTGAGATAATGCAACGATAAGCTCTCCTGGACAATTTGATACGGTGGAATCAAACATATAAACAGGTAAATAGTTTATTAATACTTTATCGTCATAAACAATAAGAAACTCCAACACTAAGACGTCTTTGTGCATCAGACCGCTATTAAAAAGAACAATCTTCGGAAATTCCTTTGCAGCATTGGAGATGGGGAGGTGGAAGAGTTTGATGGATTGTTTTCAAGGGGCCAGCAGCAGTCTACATTTTGTCATAAAAGCTTGCGCTCCTTCTTGATCACTGTGCGAAACGTTGTCTGGTACTGCCATCCCTACTCAGAAGGGAGTCTCAGTCCAGACTGTCATCATTTGTGGTGGAATGAGCTAGCAAAAAGCTATCTAAGTAACCTCTCTACCTTCAAGAGTCTTATGAGGACTTATCTCTTCCAAGAACACATCCTCTCCTAACACTTATAACATACTTAACACACGTTTATACTTCTTTGTAAAGCTGTACCTGCTCTACTTGCACCTTACCATTTGAATACATTTAAATTGATTAGGGACGTAATGTATAGACCAAGGTTTCTTACACTGAAGCTTGCATGCTGTTCCTCACTCTAAATGTAAATGTGACTGTCAAGCATATGTAGGGAAGAAAGTGAGCAAGACAGGTGATGAAACAAATGGATGTGTAAGGGAAAATAGAAATGACAACTCAGGACATTGACTTTGCATTCAAGATCTGACAACCCTTTCTGTTTGGGCTGTTTGAGGTCATCCTCTGCTTTAAGTAGGTCAGTACTGTACCAACATTTTAGTTGTTTACCATGCAGCTCATGTTGATAATCAAAACAGTTGGCATATGCAAGATTGCTTTTCTTATGTTGTGACAGGGCACTTCCTGGTCTAGCAGCAGCTCATCTATCTCTCGGTTTGTCACAAGGGATAACTCCTTGAGATGGAAAGTTTTACTGATCAAACAGCAAAAGCGAACATCAAGCTGAAAATGTCTTGAGAAAATGAAGGGAGAAGGCCAGTGGTGGCTGTTAAGAGTAGGATGTGAGAAAGGAGAGGATTACATGGAGAGGGACTGGGGTTGGTGGATGAAGCCTCATCTTGCACCATCTGTCATTGTTTGGTGAGGAAAAGTCCTTTCAAGTTCTGAACAAGACATTCACAGTCCTATCCAAGCAGCAGTAGAAGGGAGAGGCCTGGGATTGGCTTACCTCCCAAAAGCCCTGTATCAAGGGGAGAGCTAAATTAGACATTACGGGAGGGCTAAAGGTGCCCAGAGGTTCCCAGTCAATGAGCCTGCTGGCAGAGCTACTGATTTAATAGACACTTTGAAGTGTTGGGGGACAAGCGGGGTTGATGCTTCCACTTTTAATTTGACTTTTTGAAGCAGGTTGTCTGAAGGCACATCATTTACCTTTAGGTTAATCTTTGATGACAGTAAATGGAAAAGCATTTTAGAAATGACAGTAAAACTGAGAAGAGCTCCTGATCACTAACCAGCTGTTGATTTTATTTCTATTTAGTTGTCTTATCACCATATCAGCTGTCTCAGGAAAAGTATAAGACTTAGGGGACTAAGGGGTGTTTGGGTCTCCTGCTTCAGCTCAAAATCTTTGTACCAGCAGTAGTCCAACTGTTCCTCATTGTGCAGGAGGCTTGCACACCAACTCATATACACATATTGCCTTCCTCCCAAATACATGCCCATGGGTGGTTTGCCCATGCAGGCCAAAACCATCTATAATTACATTTGAGGAATATGCATCCTCCAATTGTTGAGAAAGCAACTGCATTGTAAAAATGGTGACCATGAAATTGCAAGAATGGATTCTTGCCCTAACTGTGATGGTTTTCTTACCCCTAAACATGATGTTTATTGTTCAAACCCTAACCAGGAAGTGACAAAAATTTTTTGATAATGTGTTGCTGTCTTAGAAACTGAACAGAACTCATACGTTTGCCTTGAGAAAGAGAGAGAGCACAGATGAGCACAAGCACTTGAGAAAATAATTTAAGAACTTTAAGCAAAGGATGTGGAAACACTCAGCTGCCAGGGGGGCACAACAGTGTCACGCAATATATGTGTGTGTGTGTGTGTGTGCGTGTATTTATATTCTGTACTCTGAAAATGTTTACAGAAATAATTGACTTCTTCTGCCCTACTTACATAAGTGTTGGGTTGTTAACATACAATACATGTAGAAGTGTCCATCAAAACTATCGTAAATCCTTTTAGGAAGTTCAGGTTTTCTTATCTTTTACATAGTCCAAGTTACCCAGTCAGAGATAGCATTCAGGTTATTTACTTTAGAGAGCTTGATAAGATCACAGCAGCAGGCACAGGGGTTCTCTCCTCCTGGAGCAACTAAATAATTCAGACACACGTGGCAGCACTCTGTGCTCATTAGTGTCCCCAGAGTATGAGGTTTACGTGGAACACATGAATCTGGTTTTATATATGTCAGCGTACAGTACACTGTTGTCATTACTCATTATGGCTGATAAACAGGTGCCTCTTATGTTTCCAAAGCAGAGCTTCCATTTTGAACTCTTTAATGTAAGAAATAATGTAGAATCTACTGTGTGACTCCAAAGCCAGAGTGTAACTGTGCTCTACCGGGAGACTTATTCATCCTGAAGTCAGTCTGACTCCAGTAACCACAGGCAGAGTAGATGGAGAAAGTCAGGGAGAGGGATGAGACGGATGAGGCATAGTGCTGTTTCCCCACAGCCAGAATGAGTGTTTGATGACCTCATGCTCCCTCCCACAATTCAGCCACGGTGGTATACACATAACTCGACACGGAGCATGTGCAGAACAGCCATCATGATTGATGCATGTGCACTATTGCACACCTATAAAAAACAAAAATATATCTACTCAAACCTCAGTTCTAAAGACATGTGTACACTGTGTGAAAAGCAAATGAAACCAGAATGTTGTGATTGATTAGTTGATCATTTAGATAAGGACACAGGGAAATGTAAAAACATGTTGTTAGTCAACACACCCAGTAGTTGCATGTTCAAATGTGAGTTAAAAGTGGAAAACAGGACTAAGGTTGGACAAATCAAAATTTGAAACCCTTTGAAAGGCTGATATTATGCACCCTTCATCCTCCAAAGAGACAGAAACCCAGCTCAGTTGCAAGGAATATATTTTACTAATATACAGTGCAGTTCCTAACAACGGAACATTTTTCATGTCAGGAATGTTTCTCCCACCTCTTCATAAAATGATGTTTTGTGAGGAGCTTTGCAGGATTTGAAAATGTAAATTTTACAGAATAAGTGGATCTTCTCCTGACCCCAACTAGTTAGATGTGGTGCCTAACCATAGCCAAAGAGATGTTATACTTAGAGTATAGAAACAGACAGGAAGTACAGAAATATTTCTATGCATGCATTATATTAACATTTAGAAACGTTTAAGAATCAGAATTTTGTATTTTTTTTTTGAGGGGGGGCAGTGTATGTGTGCATATAGAGTAGCACAGGGGAACGCAGATGTAAAGAACTGGAGTAGGCAGACAAATAAGACACAATTATGTAACAAAGATGCAAATTGACATGATGTCAAAACAAGACATTTGACATCTTTTTTGGTAGACCCTGCAAAATTCTCAGGAGGAGGCTGAAAACGAAGTTAGATGTCAGATGTAACATGGAGCACTGTCAATAATTCCTGTGTTCAAACAAACATATGACAAATAACTTTTGTCTTCTGAATTAGAGATTTAAAAAAGAAAAAAAAAATACTTGATTAGGGATAGAAACAATCATCATCAAAACCAAAAGCAACAATATTTATCAATTTTGTAATTTGGTATAATAAATTAAAAGATATATATTTTCAATAAATTATACAACTTAAAGTATTGTCATGTGTGACCTTAGATAAACTACTATGTGTTGCACCTACAATATAAACTAAAACCTAAAGTGAAACCTAACTAGGAGCCAAAATAATGATAACCTGACCTTTATGGCCTCAAATAGAATCCCTCTTGTTGGAGACTTTTTGACTGAAGAAGGTGCGTTATTTAGTGAAGAAAAACAGTCGTTTTTCTTCACTAAAAGGGGATGTTTCTGATACATTAGGAAAATACTGCTGATTTTTTGCACCTCAATTTGATAAATTGTTGCTTTTACTTTTCTTTTGTTAAACATTGGTAGTGACCTATGAACAAGTGGACCCAAATGTGACTGATGGTGGCAGTGATGCCATCATACACCTTCACACACAGGACTGTACTACCTATACTTTATTCCACTGTCATTTAGTTCAGTATTTAACTGCAATCACTGCACTTTTTCTGTACTTAAATATGGTCTAATTGTACTGCTGTACAAAATAAAACAGCCTGTTTTATATACTGCATATTTCACATTAATAGTCTGCACCACTGTACATAATGTATGATTATACTTACCATATAGTTAGAGTCCACTGTACATACCTGTACCTTTGTATATATCCCTTTATACTACAATTACTGCTTATTACAGTTGGTTAGATGCAACCTGCATTTCATTGCCTGTCCCTGTGATATGTGAAATGACAATAAAGTTTAATCTAATCTAATCTATCTTTAAAAAAAAGGAAATTTGAGTTATGTAACTCAAATTTCCTGTTAAAATGTCACCAGTCTGTGTCTAATTGTTGTATTATTTTAACCTCAATCTATATTCTACAGTGAATATACCATAGCTGGATTACATGAAGCACTGCTCCCGTTCTAACTGAAAGACATGCACAGAAACTGAAACTTTACCACCAAAAATGAAGAGGACACAAAAGGAAGGCATTAGTGAAACTGCTTTCTTTTAGTGAATATGACAAAGTAATGTTGCTTACGTGAAATTAGATTCATTTTTAATGACTCTGCTTTACGCAAATGGCATGCAAACTGTGGGTGGTGACACGCAGCATGTTCTCAGCTTAAATGGCTTTGGTAAGTACGTTTAACCCACATATCCTGGCAGTGTCATGGGAGCATAACATCCCCATGGAGACAAGCGTTCTAAACATGTAACTGGCAGTCAGCAGAGTGTAGATTTGAAGCATAAACCTACATGCAGACTGTTTGAAACGTCTGACTCACACTGCACCTGTGACAAAATTTCTTTTTTACATGCTGGGGTCTTTCCGTTCACTAAAATAGTATATATTATAGCAAATATAATATATCAATAGTATATCGTATCATGATGTGTCTCAGCATCCCATTAATAAAGATAAAGATCTAACTTTGAATGTTGAATCACTTCGAAATTCAAATCCTGTCGGTACAGATAATAGGTGACATATGCTTCACAGGTGGTGAACTGGCTGATCTTGATGAGCAACACAAGGCCAACCTGGCCAAGGTCAGACTGCAACATTCCCAATAGTGCTGTATAGTAGCTCCAAATGCTCAGTTCTGAACTAGTTCAAATCAATTGCCCGAGCTACTACCTTTCTGATAAACTTGGGCAAAAAAAAAAAGCCTGATTCTTTTTTTTTTAAAGTTGCAAGTCAGTGAAGTTAGTAAAATCAGTAAAGTCGCAGGCTTTTCCTTCTGTAAATACATAAAGAAAGATGTAATAACATTTTTTTTTCTTTATATAAATAAACCTTTTCCTAATTAAAGAGGAGTCACATAGTTCATTATGAAACTTAATTGTTATTATTTAATTTTTTTTACATTATAGTAGGGCAACAGTAAGATAAAAACAGTGGGTAACACCCCAGGGGATTAGACTTTTAATAAAACATTTTTTATATGATAGTCAGCTAGCTTAATAGTTAACTTTGTTAGTTAAATTTTAGTTTCACTTTCAGTTTTATATCACATCATAGTTTAATGAACAAAAAACAAGCTAAAATGCAGAACAATTTAGCCTATTAGCATTTAGCAGCAAACATTTGAAGTATTTGTTTTCTGTATGACCTTATCAGTGTCTCACATTGTTATGGAGGAATTGAGACCCATTCTTCTTTATAACATCACTTCAGTTCATTGAGGTTTGCAGCATTTATTGCTCAGCTCTTTTAAGGTTCTAACCGCTCAGAATTTCAATCGGGCTGAGGTCTGGACTTTGACTGGACCATTGCAACACCTTGATTGTTTTATTTTTCAGAAATTCTGTTGTAGATTTGCTGTTGTGGTGGGGATCGTTGTCCTGTGTCATGACAAAATTTCAACCAAGCTGCCGCACAGATTTGACATTGGAACACTTTGATTTACAAAAGAGTCCATGGTGGACTCAGTGACAGCAAGGTGCCCGTCTCCTGTGGCTACAAGACAAGCCCAAATCATCAGCCCTCCACTGAGCTTGATAGTTGATATGAGGTGTTTTGTTGAGGGTTTTTCTCCAAACACACTGCTGTGTACTATGACCAAACATCTTCAGTTTCAGTTTCAGTTCCAAAGGACATTGTCCCAGGAGTCTAATTGTACTGCTATGAACTCGGACATTTAACATGCTAGCTGAAGTCTGTAGAGTCTGAGATGTAGCTCTTAGGTAATTTGCAGTTTCTCTGAGCATTGCGCACCTGCTGGAACGTCCACTCTTATCTTTTTTAACTTGTTCACTGTCTTTTTCACTGTGTGGACTCAAAATAGTTTGGAAATATTCTTTTAACCTTCCCAGATTAATAGGGATTAATAGGGAGCAAAACTTGGCTTTTTAAGATCATTGATGATGTCTTTCCCCTTTCAAGACATACCTGAATGGTCCAGACAAGCAAACTGATGAAACTTCTGCTTTTAAAGAGACGCTTACACTTTTGACAATCCTTTGATAAGCAGCAACCTTTCTTCTATTTACCTTCAATTTTTCTATTTTTTTCACATGATTGTGGGTCAACAAGTGTGCACCATTGAGAGCAAGATTTGTGGTACAAATAAATGGAGGCAAACTTATTTTCTGTACTTAAAATTATTAAAATATCACAAAATTCAAATGTTTTGTTGTAGTTTATACGACTGTTATCCAGCACGTTCATTTAAATTTAAATCTCAGATGTCATATCTGGCAACTTTGCATTTGTTTCTCAAACTATAAAATAACTAAATCCCTGTTGCCTATGAATTTGAAAGATTTAGGTTTAAGTTAAGCAACAGATCAGCTTATATTAAGAAAGCCATTTGTTTTGTTTTTTTTGGCTTCCTAGAAGTGTTATACTAGACTACTTTATATTCATTAGTATACAGTCCATGTCCTTCCCAAGCGACTGCCTTCTCTGACTCTTAAGTTAATGCACATTAAAAACATCCTGTTGTTAATGGAAGCAGATTTGTTGTCCACTTTGCTGCTACTGACAGAAGGCATCCTTCCATTAATAACACACACTGTATATTAGCTGTGGTATTATTGATATATATTGTTTTAAGTGTGTCAAAATGTTGCACCGCAGTTCATCAGGATGCAGCTTTAGGCATTAGCACAAAATACTGTGCTGCTGGTGTTTGAAAAACACAGCGAAAATGACCCAGATGTGCAGTCAAACAAAAAAGAATGGTGCCAGTTCACTGTAATTTCAGAGCCTCACACCAGATTTTTTTAGAGATTTAGTTATATACAGTACATATATATATATATATTTACCTAATGTTTTCTGAAGTCTATTTGATTTTACCTTGTTTTAAAGTTAATTATCAATGATAATAATTAGAAAAATAATTAGAAAGAAATGAATTTTTTTCTCATTTACAAAATTAACAATAATTAGAAAAAAAAGAGATGATTTTGGCTCGGCGCCCTAATGTCTTGTTGACAGTAAGTAGTCCACACCTTTTAACCTTATTTTAGTCTATAAAGGTCTTTGCAATGTCTTTCTCATTCACCCTTTCACATGAATACTCATGCTGCTCTACTTATTCTTGATAAATGGACTCTATATATGTAATGCTTCTCCACTACACTCACATACTGATGTATGTCTCACCCAAGTACTTTTCAACATATGGAGGGGTTGGGACCAACCCATGATCTTCCACTTGAAACCTGACAACTGATCCACCATATTCAGCCTGACTGTAGTGTTGACAATGACAGTTAGTAACCTCGTGGAATACAAGAAAATAGGACATCTCAGACAGTCCAGAAATGACAGCGCTTTTCAAATGCAAGACACTTAGCTGAAAAGCACTGCCGGGAGACTTCCTGAAGTATTCAGGATGAATACCAGGTTTGATTTAACATCAGTGGACATTTTTATCCTTTAGAAGGCAGCTCTTTCTCCTGCGGTGCCTCTCTCGACTCATCCTCCTACGGTCCATTTAATCAATGCCTTATCAAGTCAGCGAGTGCTGTGGGCTTGTAGGAGAGCCCGCATCAATCAGTTCCTTTTTCTGCCTGCCCAAAGACTAGCTGTCTGTGAGGAGGGAGAGAATATGAAGGGAGCTTTGTGGCCACAGCTGCCTCCCTCACAAGTAAGGCCATTTTACCGCTCAGGATCACTGGACAATACAAGAACTATGTTGTATAAAAGGACTGTTATTGTGCAAGCAGAGCAGGCTGGGCGTTAACTGAAAGGCGGTAGTTATCCTAGCTTTGTGCTCTCTCTTTGCTCATAACATTGCCTCAAAGTAACCAGAGACAGCTAATTTGCAATCACTGATTACCACCAAAGGGACTGAATGAGAGCATCATCATCACTTCACGACAATGAAGGAACACCCAGCTCATTCTCGGGCTTGTGTTGTCATAGCAACAGTCATTGCCTGTTAACAGATGTTATTCAAGCAGATTGAGCCGAGGAGAGAATGGAGATCAGGACGGGTGTTTCTCTGAATGTCAAATGGTTAGACAGCAAAGCGTTGGGTTGGAGAGACAGGCTGTGTTCCCACGATGACTCTGCTGCCTTAGTGTGCTTACTGTGCAGTTTGAAGGGGAGGAGAGGATAAATATATCCTTTGGAAAGGATATTTGTCAATTAAGAATTATTACCGACATTTCTTTTTTTATCCCTATTGGGGTCGTTGCTAAGGGTCTTCTCTCCTTGATCTGATGATATCATTGATTCTGGGAAGATCTGTGGCTCCTATAAGCAGGTCAGTTTCAGCAACTACTAAAATAAAATTAAAATGATATCACATTTTTAGTTACATTTTAACTGTGCTTTATTGCATCCTACATTGATTTAAAAATTCAAATGAATTATCTATTGATGTTTGCTGCACCTCTTTGGTCTTTTCACTTAAACTGGACTCTTAGGCCTCTTGATTTGTCACTGTTTGTCTGAAATTTATCAGTAGAATTAGCCCTCATGGTGACAGTTTGATTACTGGTGAAAATGTTTGTTGCAGAAACAAGCATAGCTGGCTCGTAATGTGGTTAGATATTATTAGACAATTCACAGTCTTTCTCTCATTTGCAATATCGATGCCCACATCATAGTTCATTATTGAATAAGTGATAATAAAAGCAGTAGCTAAATAAAAAACAGCTGGGTTGCCAAAGTTTTCAGATGTGAATTTATATGGTAAGGAATAATCTGAGTCATGTTATACTGAATCATTCATTTAGGAATGAATTGTTTGGCAAGACACATGTGGGAGCAGAGTGATGCATACCTCTGTAGGTTTGACAGCAGTTTAGCGTAGCATTTGCTGACTGTTCATTTTCAATACAATAACCTTTTATTAGCACTGATTTCTTGAGGTGAAATCTTCTTGCATGTATACACTCAGCCAGACTCAGATAGGTCTAGTCTCTCTGTATAAGACCACATAGAACTTGTGACTGAAAATCAGCCCATTAAGACTATGTATCAACTGGTGGTTACATAGCATTTCCAGACTGTCATTCTGCTCAAATGAAACCTGATTTTATAACTGCAGCTCCATCTGAAAAAACCATTCAAGTAACAGACAACATCTGTTCAGTTAATTCAACCATACTTAAAAGTACCATGATCAGCCACACAGAAAGTTAGAAGCAGCAGAATGTCTTACTTGTTTTATGTCACAGTATCGCATCTCGAACATACTTTAGCCATTAACTCAATTCACCTCCCCGTATGTATACTGGGACAAGGACAGTAGAACAATTAGGTGGCCATGTTGAGCTATAACCAAAGCTCGACACAACTGTGCATGTACCCGAGCTGAGCGACTTTAGTCATCACTGGAGGACAGACAGAACTGTGTTTTGTGCACACCAAGCTCAAAGCTAACATGCTGCAGGTGACACTGGGTAATGTTGTAGTTCTTGAGAGCAGTCTCAAGACCACTTTTGGAGGTCTTGATCTCGTGTCAAAATCAACAGCACTCACTCAATCTTGTCTCGGTCACAAACAAAATGCACTAGGGATTTTTTTTCAAGACCACTGCTGTAGGGATATCACTAAATGACTTGTTAAATGTCTAATTGTGCTTTAAAACAAAAAACAAAAAGAAGAAGCTATTTTTTAAGCTGAAGTGTCCCCTCACATGTGTATCACATAGTGTTACAAGTATATTTATTTTAGAGTTTAGAGCAGCTGTTAGCTTAGCTCCTCAGACCTTTTCCCTTGCTTCACCCAGCTGAGAACCTTTGATCACTCTCTACAGCAGGTAAGCACTGATGTCTAAGTATTTCACACACCCCTCGAGCAGCAGCCAGTAGTTCCAAACAACTTCACCGGTACAGTCAGTTGCAGCTATGTTTACTGCAGTTTTGGTAAATATTAACTCATAATCAGTTACTTCAATCGCATGCAGTTGTGTCAAGTTAGCAAATAGAGCCTGACAATAGAATGTAAAAAGTAGTAATTTTTTAGATTTTTACTGTTATATGTACAACACTGCAGTAAAACCGTGATGGACTGCCATGAGAAAAAATGAGAAGTGTCTGTGGAAATCAAAGTTGTCAGCTACTCTGCAGGCACAGTTTAAGAAGGAGCACTTGCTAAAGAAAAGTAAAGGCCAAGAGGAGCCAAGGAATTACTACTGTAATTACTACTGTAATTCCTTGGCTTTGTTTGCAGCATTATTTACATTAGACCAAAACATTTGCATATGTGTTCCCCAGCTGAAAGTCACTCAAAGAGAATATTAGCAAGAAAAGTATTAACCTAATTTTGGCGCTTTTAACAGCTAATTTAATCTGAAATTATATCCTCCTCCTCAGTAGGTTTCATGTTCTACATCAATTACCTTGGATATCTGGTGAGGTCATAGAGAAAACACCGTAGAAATGTTTGCTTCAATGGCTTTGTAGCATGTAGTGTTTGTGTGGTCAGTGACTAAAAATTCACATAAAGCCATCCATTTATCATTTACCCATAGACCAAAGCAAGATGTGTGAATACCTTTGTTGTTAAAGTTCTGTTTCCCTTGCGAGCTACTCAAGGAAGGCTTTCATTAGCTGAACAACTTCTATGAAGTACTACGTGTACAGCTGACAGTTGGCTAGATAGTTTGGTAAATGGACTGTACTTGTATAGCGTTTTTCTAGTCTAGTTGACCACTCAAAGCTCTTTACCACTACATGCCACAGTCTCTATTTGTGGTATTTGCAGTTCCAGATTGCATTTTTGTGAATACTCTTGTAATGTAAATGTTTGAGTGTTTTTCTTCTAAAAGAGATTCTAATTTCACTGTGACTGCGTGAGACAATAAATTCTGAGCAATAAATTCTAACTTTGTAAGGGTTATGTTGTCCAGTATTTGTTGTTTAAACATCTTGATTTAACTCTATAATTGTTATGATTACCTCAGAAGACAAAGAGAGTTATTTATAACTATGGCATACCTTGTTTATTTGTAGTTCATGCATAAAAAGCTTGTATAAACAAGACCATCAGAGTCAGGCTTCCACATGTCAGTATTTCTTAAGCTATTCGCCTTTTTTGTTGTCACTTTAATTCTACTATGAATAACCACATTTCTTCTGCTTACCTTATCAAATGTCTGATGCACTGTCTAACAAAAGGGTGTGTAACGCTGACCGTACCAATGAAAACCTTGCAAAATACAAGCTCCCCATGTTTTCTAGCAGATAGTTCACTGCCATTTATCATAACCAGTTGTATTGATTCAAATGACAAAATAAAAACCTGTTATGCCAACAAACACCAATATCTGCAGACAGTTTAAGGTAAATGTAGGCCTAGTGACATTGGTTATGGTTATGGAGGCTACTGAAGTGTTACTCATGTTAGCTAACTGCCAGAAGTTTCTAACTTCTTTCTAACGTCTAACTTGTTGATGGTATTTATGAGAAAGATAACTCGATGGGAATGTTGTAACTCCCTTTTAAATGATATTAGTATTACAGTGTCAGATTTAAAAAATGTAGTAGAGGCTACCAACAATGTTCTTTTCCTTGCTTTTTATTAGTTTTATGTTAGACATATTTTGTGGGACCTGGTACTTCTTTTAGTATCACCATGGTCAAGGTTCCAAGCGATCTGAGTCAATACTTGAGGAGAAATGCACTCTATTCAGAGATGATTGTCACCCGCATTGTCACACGTGGGTGAACCAACGTCTCCTGCACACACCAGTAGGGTGATCAGATCCTTGCCACCCAAATGTGGGACAAGTAGTATATTTATGTCAGACAATGTTGGTGATGATAACAGCTCTGAGTCTAATTTTTTTATGTCTAATCTGTGAAATAAAAATTTGAATGCAACCTTCCTTTCTCCTACAAATAGTCGGATTGCATTGCTGTATTCCTTCTTTCACTCTAAAAGTAAGGTTAATTTTTTAAAATTTATTTTCCCTCAGCCTCTGAGTCAAGAAAACCGACAAGTACAAGCTCAGTGCCACTGTCTGCTGACCTGTGTAATTTGGAACACTGTACACTGTGGTAAATGCTGGTTATAACAAATGTTGTTATCCTGTCTGGATTTCACTTTTGGGTTTCAGTGGGAATGCCTCTATAGACCTGCACATCCATTAACTCCATCCATTATCCATTGGCCGTATTTTTCTTGTGACTCTTGCGTATACTGTGTTGCTTCACGTTCGATTCTCCCCTGCGTGAAACTGAAAAAATGATTCTTGGAAAGGCAATAATTCATCCTGAAATGTTAACTTTTGAAAAATAGATCTAATCACAATGTGGGATGTCCCCTCAGTTTGTAAGATGGGGGACAAAGGTTAAAAAAAAAATCTGTACAGTCCCAGACAGGAATACTTGTAACCCTATACATCAGCAGCATTCTCCGAAGACAGAAATATTCTCAGAGGCGCTCAAATCCATTCACTTTCCTCAGTGGAACACTTGAAGCCTTGCTTTTTTTTGTCACATTTTAATAGAGACATACATCAGCTGCACTAGAGTTCTACACCCTGCCGACATAGTTGAATAATTGAAGTTGAAACAACATAAATATGATTGCTCATGGCTTTCCAAAATTGCTATTATAATCTGATCCGACACATTTACCAACAGAACAACAGAGTTTTCACATTGTTGACTATGGATGCTTTTTTTAAATTGTCATTTATAAAATATTTGAACTGTTATTCTGTGAAAGATTGTTTGTCAAAAAAAGTTAGATGAGCTTGTATGTTTTTTTTAAGGTCACTACAGAAATGTGCAGACATACCTTGCACTTCCGTGGCCTTGTTTAAACTTGCATAATTGCTTAATCTAATTCTGCTGAACAGCTCGTCTCCTTGCATAATCATCCAGCCTTCAGTTAATGTCATGTCTCTTTCATCTCCTTTTACTGTTTGTGCCGAGTTCAAAATAACAAGATTCAGAATGAAGAGACATGAACAGAGGCTGAGATGATGAATGTAGGTGGATGATCTCATTTGACTGTAGTTACAAGATATCTGCAGCAGGATGAACTCAGGAACAACAATTTTCAAATCTCTGTCAGAGCCAGCAGACAGCTCTATGGAAATCAAAAGATTTGAGACTTATGTATGCTTCATGATGTTATATAGTCTGTAATATGGGAGGTAATCGCTCTCACCTCAATGGCTTAGATGACTCTGGACCATAGAGCAATGTCTGGTATGAGAGTTGAGGTGGTAGACTAGCCTGACATGATGATAGCACATGTTCAAGGCTCCGAGCCAGCCCCCAGCGATGGAGGTTCACTGGTGTTGCTAGGACATCATATGTGGAGCACAGAACCAATTTGACAAATGAGCTATGATATTTAACAAGAAAACAAGTTTTAAATGTTCTTACTTTTACTTCAAATAAAACCTGCACCATTGATTAAATGACACAACTTAGAGGATAGTTGTGGTTATTTGTCGTATTTGAACTGTGGCTGTATGTGTCAAGCTAACAGCTCTCTACACTTCAAAGAAATGACATATCTGAGAGATGTTGTGGAAGACAAAAACATCTTTGGATACGTCACAGTGGCATGATTTTTAAAAGTTCAAAGAAATACATTTTTCAAGTTTGGCTTTCCAATGAGATGATGTTGTATAAAGGGACTCTTAAAAGGGTCAGACTTAGAGGACTTGATTTTGTCAGATGGATTATTCCCAGAGCCTCTGGGCCTTGTCTGCAAACAAGGGGAGGGGGTAGATAGAGGGTTTCTGTCAAGAGACTGAGACAAGAGAGCTGGTGGAAAAAGAGGCCATGGAAGGAATAGAAACTTATCATTAAAATCTTAAAATGTTTCTCATCATACTAGGAGCCATTATGAAGCCACAGAGGATGCGAAAAACTCCTTTGCACAACAAATTAGAATCAGAGTTTGGTTTAATTCATTTGAAAGAAATGTAAACTTAACCCACGAGCTATTAGAAATGAGATTTTATGCCAATTTTCCTGTACAAGATGTGGTTTGATACAGACCAGAACAGATGTATGTCGTGTGAAGCAGTGGTGAAACAGAGACAGGACACATGATTCAGTGTTTCTGACATCTTTTAAGACTGAGCATAACAGCCATGAGCTACTGAGCTCATCTGCTGTCAGTGGTGGACAAAAAAGCCACGTGTGAGTCTGTACTGTTCACATAATTAGTTCATAGATAGTTCCCACTAAGAATGTTGTTGCTCAAAGGTGTGGAGTCCATAATTCAATGATGCTGCTGTGTTTTCACATCAGCGTTTAATATCAACTCAGTTTGCTTGGAACCTGTATGAAGTTGAGTGTCAGGTCTCGTAAACACCCTTAGTTCTTTGTACCTTTTGTACCTTAGTACAAAAAACTTGTGTTTACGAGACCTGACAGACAGTGGTCCTCTCCAGCATAGCCTGTAAAGGTTTACAGTATATGTTACTTGGACATTTTGTCACAGTATTTACAAAATCGTGCTAATGATCATAGCTACAGTGTTATGGCATATACTAAAAGAAAGCAATGAAAATAATGCTGTATATTCTTAAAATATTACCCATGAGAGTGAAATATAAGTATATAAAATACCTGTCAAGAAAGAGCAGGAGGCTTAGGACCCAAATGCAGGCCTTCCCGAAGGAGGAAATTATGACAGGGAGTATTGACGAAGGATTTTATTTAAATAAACGAAAAGCGCTGCCAAGGCAGAAACCTAGAGGATGTATACTGAGGGAGGTGATAACAAATGAAGTTCAGGCGTGGCAATCAGAACTGAAGACCAGGTGTGCACAGGAAGTAAATGTGATTGAATACACAAGGGCTTAAACCAGCGTTTTCCAACTCCGGTCTTCAGGAATCCATGAAATGATCAGCTCCTCATCAAGCTATGCAGTGGCCTGATAAGGAGCCATTCATTTGAATCAGGTGTGTTGGAGGGAAACATCGAAAACATGCCTGGCAGTGGGTCCCGAGGACCGGGGTTGAAAAACACTGGCTTAAACTTTACAAAATACAACAGGAAACAAGGAAAATAAAGAGCAAAAAGTAAACTAAAAAACCAAGACCCTGTACCAACCTCAGATAGATAAACTGCTGCTATGATTCAAATTATAGATTCACCTCTGCCAAAAAAGTTTGTTCTCAGCAAGCTAAAGAGAAGTGAATGGAAGATTACTATCCACAGCAGTAACAGATGTTCATTCTCAATAATTTTTCAATGGCCTTATGCCGCCTGTTATAGGGAGACTTGAATTAGACACATTACAACATATAGTAGGTCTTGATCCATGCACTCTCTGAGTTCTCTGACATGAGGCTGTGGCTCAAAACTGTGGCCAATGCAGTGGCTTTGACATTTGAATGACATCCATTTTTCTAAGCATAATTGGCTAAGACCTGTCTGCCAATACGCTTAGCTATGTCTAGAGCCCCCAGAAACTGTTTTTCTCACCAGGACCTCCTCAGCAAATAAGCGCTCACGCACATTTACAGCACTCATTGTAATATCTTACACACAGTGCTTGTCTTCACAACTGAAAACATGCCGCTTTGTTTTCCTAATCTTATTCACTCCTTTATTTTATTCTGAAATTGCTTTTGCTCTTTTGGCACCTTTATTTTCCTAAGGCGTATTTGCTTATTCAGGCATATATACAGTAACAATTACTGTAAACCAGTGCAATTTTGCAGTTCTCTCAGGCCTTCACAGTGAAGACATACAAATGGGTGACGAATTAAAGAAATAAGATAAATCTATTCTCCAAAAGAGAAAGGCTGGCTGTGTTTATGCTGGAGGGAACTATTGACATCGTTAGGAGGTACTGGAAGTCAATACAAACTTTTTCTGAGTGATTTCACCAGTAACAAAACAATTTTATCCAGATGACAATGCTCCCACCTGGAAGGAAAGAGAAACCACTGAACTATTTGTTGAGAGTAAAAATGATGGATAACTTCTTTATCCTTTGGATTCACCAGATCTTTACCCCACCAACCAGCTATGGGATGTTTGAAATGGCATATAGCACTGTCCACCACTATCTTCAAAACTCTAGACTATCTTCTAAAACATATCTCTAGAAAGAACGGTGTTCCATCTCTCGAGTAGAGTTCCAGCTAATTTAAAAAAATATATTTATAGACTATAGATATAGAACAGCGTCTAAAATGTTAAAGAACGGTGCGTTGCTGTTATCAATCTCAAATATCCATGAACAGCTTCAGCAGCTTGGTATCCAAACATTACCTATATCTGTACTGCAGATTCAGTGGAAGATGGTAGGAATCTTCTATGACCTAATTAGTGTCAGCTGCCAGCTTAACCAGGAAAAATGGGAGAAGTAGTACTAGTAGAGAAGTAGTGATTGATTCACTGTGTGTGGGCAAGACTGATAGGCAGTGCTGCGAGTCAAGGTGTTGAGCTCTGCACCTCTTGAAATGTCTTGCTAAGCATTCAAACAAAGCATCCTCATCTTCCATGTGGTTCACATTCAGGTGCGGCTTTATATTCAACCACAAGATAATATAATTTAAACTGGACTGATGTTAAAATTTCAGTGAAAATGTGATAATGGAAATGAAAAATGCCTCACTGTCATCTCACACAAAAATATTTTCAATTCATTTTAATTCAGTTTTATTTATATAGAGCCAAATTACAACAAATTTTCATCTGAAGGCACTTCAATAAATCCAATTCTAGCCAGTTAGAGTCCAATTCAGTGTAATCTCAATCCAATCAAATCCAATCAAATCCAATTAATTAAATTCAAAATTATTCCAATTCATACATACGGAGCCAATTAAAAAAAAAATTCCTAGTGAAGGAAACCAACAGATTGCACCAAAACTTCTCTCTCCCATCCTGAGCAAGCATGAGGCGACTGTTGAGAGAATCGACTCCCTTTTAACTGGAAGAAACCTCTGGCAGAACCAGACTCAGCAAGGGTGGCCATCCGCCTCGACCAGCTGGGGTTATTTTGAGTTTAACCAATTTCCCCTTAATATTTTTAGTACAGAAAACTGGATGACTAATTTCAGTGTTTATTTCATTTGAGCTATTATTCAACTGGAAAATGCATAATTCATAATGATGCAGCTTAAGGTTTTTTTTTTCTCCAGTAAATAAAACAAATAAGGTAATTGTACCATTTTTCACAATAAATTACACAGTTTTTTTTTGTGTTCTTGCTGCAAGCGTGTTTACTATGTAAAATGCACATTATAGCTTACTGCATTTTCTCTTAATGGAAAATATTCTTTAAATTTATGACTTTATGAGGGCCCTGACTCATGTTAGGACAGGCCGCCATTTGTTTTGGCCAATATTTACCTGTAGCATACAGAAAAGTGTTGTATTTGATTAGAATCTATAAGTGCACAAGTGGTGCACTTTGGTAAACAGGACACAGTTGGAGAGGTCAGTCACATTTGCAGCACTTCAGGTTGCAATATCTTGACTTTATGTTTCCAGTAAAGGTCAAACTCCTTTTTTAGTCAGAACTTCACACAGCGCAACTGTGTGATCCCTCTTCTTGAGACCCTACCTTCCATAATGTCACAGGTAAGACAACTTTCTGTTTTCAGCTTTAACGCAGTATGCAAATTGTATCAGTCCCTGTCAAATATAAATAACGAAAAAAGAAAAAAAAAAGTGGTGTATGAATGTATTTGTGGATGGGCGAATGTGGCTTGTAGTGGTAAAAGTGGTTTAAGTTGTTAGCTAGACACTAAAAGTGCTGTTTAAATATAGTCTGTTTACCATTTTTAAGGAGTTGTTAGACTGAAAGCATGTCATGCAATGCACCAATTAACTCCATCTCCTACCTCCTTATGAGGATTTTGTGTCTTCAGAATAATGTTTGTTCTGATGTGGAAACACTCATATCGATTCATATCACTCATATGTGATACTTTACAGGATGCCATTATGGGTCGTATTTATGGGCATGAACAAACAACCTATAAGATTCTGTCAGTTGGAGGACTTGTTGAAGTGTTATCGAAACAGGTGAATGTACTGTATGTGTTTATATTATTAGCTCCTACATTAGATAATCTCAGCTAAGTGGAGGAAAATGGATAGAATTGTTTCACTACAGATTGGATGACTATATGAGGTAAATAGAGCAGAAGGATCTCATTATTTCTCATGTTTACTAGAAAGGAACAGAAAGCAAAAAATGTGCTGTGTCTTAATGTGCTGACATAAAAATATATTCTCTATAAATTTGCCCTACTTTTTATTTGACAAGACCAAGGCTTTAGGAATATAGGAAATGTCTACATAAAGCAGATTTGCAGAGTTGTCAGCGATACTTTTTAGGCACATTTGGTCTAAATGCTCAAACAAAGGCAATGCCAAGGAGTTTATTACGTCCTGCCTCCTCATTGATCAGCAATGGGAATGAACTTTTCACACTATACACAGGGTTATGAAGCGGTTCAATGGAGGTCATTCTGACAGATATAGTCACATTAAAAATATATCTGCTGAATCTGGACCTTCCCTCTTTGTGATAGAGCTTTGTTGGGAGTTTCAGCAGTCACAACGAATGACTGACGAATGACCGAATTGTTAAAAATATTGGAACTTAAAAATTTTTAAAAAATGAATAAAGACAGAATGGATGGATGGATAAAGAAAATAGCTTGAGTAATGATGGGGATAAAGGCAGTTAAACACGAAATGTAGAAATGAAGAAAGTAGCTTCATATGGGATCCGAATATTGTTTAACCAGTGTCCTTAATGAAACACAGTGTTACAAATGAAGATCAATTAAAGTATGTTTGACAATGAGACAGGGAATGGTCCCAAATTCAACATAAACTTTTCCACATCTACTGCACTTTCTAATTAGTAAAGATTCCATCAGTGATAGATTTGATGAACCTATTCTCATTTGTATCAGGCTTAGCTTTCAGCATATATCTTCTTAAGTCAGGTTATATTCACATAGTCACATAAAAAAAGAAATACATCCAAAGAAAACAGTTGTTTTTTCAATCAATTAATAAATTAATTGTGAAATAGACTCTGCATTTGAAGCAGCACAAACTGACTACAGCTCAACCGATGGCACATACATTGTCCTAGTCATGTTTTTCAATCTTAAATAAAAGAGGTACAATCTTAGATAAAAGATAAATCAGATTTATGAATAAATCGGTCTCATAAAATGTAAAAAACTATAAAAAATAATCAAAATTATTTCATCAGTAGCAAGCAAAAGTTTAAATAATTTTGGGATATTCAAGGGATATTACATTTGTGTGTTCTTTACATATTCATAAGGTCCATACTATGGTAATTTACATGTGTGGTCCAATGTGTTTTTTAGAGGACCACATGGTGTGCCCCATATCTGTAGATAAGACACTCACTACTCCTAAATACTTCATACAAACCCTGCAAACAACAAACAAAAAAGCAAAAATCAGAATATTTCCAATATAGTTGACAAAATTCTCTCTTGGGTAACATCACAGCAAATGCAGTTGTGGAATATCACATCAAAGTATGACTTTTTAATCCTCTAACAAATATATTGCTGGTCTTATGTGCAGAAATTAGCCTGTGTACAATCTTTTTTAATGAAAACTGATTGAGTAATACCTCTCTCGTTGTTTCAGAAATTAGCAGCACAAAATAAAGTTATATGTACTAGCAGCAGCCAGTGTATTTGTTTATGAGATAGACGGAATGAATCTGTCTAAGCATGTGCATATCGGTTTTGCACTTCTAAGAATACCACATGAATAGATACTTTCATTGTGACTGTTTACTTGCAATTTAAATTCATATCTTTCTTCTGTCTGTTGTTGAATGAAGACACACAAACTATACTTGCACAGTGGGCACATTCATTTGGTTAAGTGGAAGGGTTGGGGACAGAATCACTTCAGCTTCAAAGGATCAAAAGGCTCAAGGAATAATATTCTAGTCAGAGGGGTATGCTTTCTGTTACTCCTGTTGGTCTTGATGGAAACACAGCAAGAGGTTAAATAAGCCCATTTAGGGCCATGAATTGGTGTCCTCAAAATACATTTGCCCGATGATGCTTCAAATTATGAGCAAAACATAAATAAATAAATATCCATCCACTGTCATCCGGTTATCCGAGGTCAGATTGAAGAGGCCACAGGTTCAGGAGAGAAACTGAAGAAACCCAGACATCCTCTCCCTAAAGACACTCTCCAGCTCCTCCTGGGGGAACCCAAGGCATTCCCATGTGAATTCTAGGTCTGCCTCCTCTCAATTGGACATGCCTGAAAAACCTCCAAAGGGAGGCGACCAGGAGGCATCCTAACCAGATACCCAAACCACCTCAACTGACACATTTCGATGAGAAAGCAGAGGAAAAGCAGCTCTATTCTGAGCTCCCTCTGAATGGCTGAGCTACTTGCACTGTCTCTAAGGCTGAGCACGGCCACTCTCTGAAGGAAATGCATTTCAGCCACTTGTATCCCCAACCTCGTTCTCTTGGTCACTACCCAGATCTCGTGACTATAGATGAAGATTGGAACTAAGATAGTAAATTAAAAGCTTTGCCTTCCAGATCAGCTCCAATCCATCTGTCCATCTCTCGCTCCAATTTAAATTGACATAATAATAAGAAAATATGTATATATATATATACGTTTATGTATATAGCTCAAGATAAGTTACTGTAATGGAGAAGCTCATAAACATTCTCTGAAAACAGAAAAATATGCATGTTAATGCATTTCACGGCACTACGGTGTGAGCTGAAAAATCAATAAGAGTCTGACTTGTGCCAAGTGGTGTCAGCGTGTCTGTGTCACGGCGGCTCATGGGTCTTGTTACAAACATCTAGCTGCCCTGCAGCACTCAGAGCTACTTCCTCACCATGCTCCCATCTCACACAGTCCTGACAACAACATGAGACAGATGAGAACACACAGTGACCTCTCAGTAACAACGTGTAGTACAGCCAGTGATGTCACCAAATCAATAAATAATCCGAAGCTGGAGCTTTTCTGTGGCTGTGGTGACAGATTAAAGGTACAGACGACTGTGACTTTTAGCAAGCAACAAAAAATTTAGATAGCAAACAGTTACTTGTTGTAACAGAGGTGTCATTCACAGAATTCTCTTTTTGCTTGCATTGCACCTCATTAATAAATCCAAAAATCTCTGTATGCTTGTCCTTCATTTCTGACACAATCGTTTGCACAACTACTAACTGCCAACATAGGTTTCACCTATAAAGTGTTTCATCCACCTATCATCTGCTTTAAACATTTGTAAATTCTGGCCACAGAAAATAACTTGGGTTCCACTCTCTTTTAACACACACTGCTTTTTCCTTACTGTGAATTTGAGAACAATTGAGGCACAAATATGGTGATGGTGGAACACTGCTAGGAAACTGCTTATCAAAAGTAAATTAGAAAATTAAAGAACAAAATGTCAGGAGTTAGACATAAATGAAAAGATTAGTAAGAACTGATGCTAAAAAACTGTAAAAGTTTTTCACGTGGGCTTTGCTTCTGTGCACCTAACAAGGACAGGTAGCAGGAATTCTGTTGCTGCTGAGATCCAGCATGACAATTATGGAGATCTATAGATATCATAGCAGCACAACCAATGAGAAGCTTTCTTTGTTTAGATAGAGGAACGTATCATGACAAAGAAACTGAAAGAGAGCAACAAAGTTGTGTCTTTTTGTACGTCCGATACAAATTGCTGACAAAGATTTATTTATCTAAATGAATTCCGAAAATGTGCCCATTATTCATTCAATGCAAATTCCTAATTTTAGCCTCCATTTAGTGAATGATTCCAGACTTTAGGTGATGGGCTGGTAATCTTTGACGGAGCTTAGATAGCTGTTTCATGTTATGTCCTGTTTTTGTTCTCAGCTAATTGAATCAGCTTGACATGTACAGAAAACAAAAGTCTTAACATGACTGCAAATCCAGCCTCTGTTCCTCTAGATCCTGTCTTAATATTTACACATTTAAATTTACACAGCATTTCAATATCATACCCTTATTTTAAGACAAATCCAAGCCCTCTAAATTGCAGCCTTGATAGATATGCAAGAAAACAAATCCAAAAGAGTCCTAAAGTTATATTCCTATTGCTTTAGTTGTGATCTGTCTGAAACATTTCAGCCCTGTTGTTATTGCAGAATGTCTGAAGAAACCACAGCTGCTCAACTGACTGTGGACATGACCTTGTTTATCAAGCTGTGAGACTTTTTCAGAGAGATGGCTGCTTAAGCCTTGTTCTTTTTTTCCTTCAAATGTGCACATTTAAAAAACATGTAAGACCATGGCTGTGTTTGAAATGTCCATTTCCATGTCCAATTAATGCACTGTATCATTCGGAATTTCAACTGTAAGTATAATCAATCATATAAGTCACAATAAATTCTTTTTGACACACATTAGATATAATCTACAGAAGCTTACTGTGCCTGAGCTACAGGATTTAAAAGATTACTGTAGAAATATTTCTGGAGCCATTCTATAGACTTGGTCTAAATTATAAATAGCTCCAATAATGCACATTAAGTAGCTCTGTTTGGATATGTGAAGTATGTTAACAATGAATGAAACATCAAAAACAAGCAGTTATTCTAATGTATTTTACTGCTTTGTATTAGAGACATAAATTGATGATACAAAGGTGATACTGTTTAGCATAAAATGGCATAGTTACAGTTGCAGTTCCCATTAAAGATTGTGGTGTTGGATACAGTAAAGCCAAAAAGTAGACGAAAGAAATCACAATTGCAACATGTACCTAATACTAACCCTGGAAATGTTGTGATGTGAAAGGCTTTGAATGTGGTGCAGATGCTCTGGAATTTGTTTATGTTACAGAAAGGATAATACATTGTAGATTTTTTTAAAGATGTCAGACAAAACAGTAAATATAGTAAGATGTATGAGCACCTCTACTGTTTCACAGTTACATTTAAAAAAGTTGTTTGACCAGTTTCCCCTTTTCACACATTAATTAACTTAGTTATTAGCTATTTTTATTACAGACTCTCAATGAATTGTTGTAGAATAATAAAAGGGCAATCAAGTCACATGTCTGGGAAGTTATGATGGGAAAATGTATGTATAATAAAGTTTGGGAACCAGGTTTTTAAGTGATAACATACAACTTGGAGCTGTAAGAAAGTGAAACCCAAAAAACTACTTCACCTGAGTAGTTGGTCTCTTCCACACGACTGCATTAATCAAATTCCTTTTTCTGGCAGAAGGCACAAGACTGTTTTAATCTAGCAGAATGAGCCCAAATTTGTCCATTTTAAGTAATAATCTGCACAGAGCATTTGTATACATATAGCCCTTATTGGTAAAGGTTTCCTTCATATTACCGTCACTGTTTCCTTTGTAGCTCCTGGCACTAGAAAAGAGGGATATATGTATTTTATACTGACAGAAATATAACAAATTATATGTCACCATGGAGGTATTTTTACTCTATAAAAGATTCCCCCATTCTATAGGCGTTATCATTGCATGCTCTTTACATACATATATACTGTATCAGTACCTCCTCTGCCAACTAGCTGGCTGTTGTCACCCACACAGTATAATGAAGTGTTTTTTATAACAATCCACACAGTCTACCTGAGGAGAAAGAATGTTGCTATTAAGTTGGCTGTGTGATGAACTGGCAACCCATCCAGGGTGTACCCTGCCTCACACTCAAAGGCAGTTGGGATAGGCTCTGGCCCCCCGGGATCCTGAATTGGATTAACTGGTTATAGAAAATGGATGGATGGATGGATGGACAATTGTTGCTGGTATGTGCAACACTTAACTGTGGGACACAAAATCAAGACCAGAAAACAGCAACAGTTTCTTTTCTTCTTTCCTCTTATTCATTCATTCTTTTCTTTCAGTTTCACTTACTTTTTATGGTTGTCGAGTACATACTTTAAGTTGGGCAGCAGTTGGGCATTAAAACTGATTGCTTTTGGTTTAGAAATCAAAACTACCTGATCAAGTTTTGGACATTACCATAATTTGGACAAAAACACATACTTCAACAAAGCTATCTACACAACACTGTGTTGACTAGTTAACTCGGTGATACATAAGAGCAAAACTTCACAATGAGAACCAGCAAGTACAGGAGCTTCCTACTGACCAGGGGTGCAGATCTAGTGTCAGGATTGGGGGGGGGGCCCAAAAGTGATTTTTTTTTTTTTCCCGTATGCAACTCATACCAGATGTGAATCTAAAATGTGAAGAATCTGAAGTCTGACAATAAATTTGTTCAATTTTGAATAATTTAGGCTATTTATATTGGGGAGGGGGGAAATTCATGTTTTTCAGAAATCCCCCCTACGACCCCTCCTAGGATCTGCACCCATGCTAGTGACCCATATGAATGTCACAACTCTGCTCTTCTAACACCAATAGAATGGTTGTGAGAACAAAAAGATAAGCTGTAGAATAGGATTTGCAAATGGTTGTTTCCAATGATCATATGGATTACTGTGCAGATTGATTTATTCTTTGCTGTTTCCTTTTAGTGTTATCTCACTGCCGGTTAAAACAAAAGAGACAGCTAGATAACAGATATGAAAATGGCATCAAAATCATGCTATATATTATTGCTCAATAGATAGTTAATTTGGTTTTGCATTCATATTGCAAATACTATGTTTTTAATGATAGCTGGAACATAATGTGAGGAATATTAACTTTTGTCATTCAACAAGACCTGTACTTTTGCTTAATGTTATTAGGACAGCAAAAAAGAAAAAGAATATTGTGGCCTCTTTAGTGCCTTTTTTACACCATGAGCTAGAACACCGACTGTCATATTACAAGTTTTTAATTAGCTCTGGGAGTTACCTTGTAGAAAGAAAGAAAGAAACATAAAGCAGTACATGACTATGCTGTCAGGTTATTAAGTTTGATTGCAGTACCACTATAATAATTTATATATTATACAATTCACATGGAAACTTTTTAGCAGGTTCTGAGGTCAGTTTGTGGTTTTGTAGAACAGTAAATTTCTGCCAGACAACGCTCTTGATTTCCTGTGATTTTCAAATCACATTAAAGTCAGTTTGATTCAGTTCAGTTTATATAGCACCAAATGACAACAAATGTCATTTTAAGGCACTTGAAAGATACAGCCCAATTCAACCAAGTTATAATCAAATAAAATTAAATCAGTTTCAATCTAAATGAACTAAACTCATACAATGTTAATAATAAAAAAAGGAAACCAACAGATCACATCAAAACTTGCTTCAGTCTTTCATCCTGAGCATGCACAAGGTGACCCAGAACCAGGAAGGGTGACCCTGAGTTATTTGAGGGGACCCTCAGGGTTCAGCAAGTGTCACAAAAATGGGCCGGGGATACCTGGCCAAATCTTTCTGCATTAACAAACCTGGACACAAAAAGAGGAGAGTGAGGAGAGGTGCATCATGGGAGGTCCTTCAACAGTCTAG